>NC_137771.1:110184957-111599957 GCF_963455305.1 Plecotus auritus
AAAAAAATCAATAAGAAAATAGCGACCTTAAATGACACACTAGATCAGATGGAATTAATTGACATTTTCAGGACATTTCATTCTAAAGCTAAAGAATATACATTCTTCTCAAGTGCATATAGGACATTTTCAAAGATAGGCCACATGTTAGGACACAAGCTAAGTCTTTCAAATTCAAGAATATTGAAATCATATGAAGCATCTTCTCAGACCATAATGGCATGAAATTAAAAAATCAGCTACAATACAAATACTCAAAAATAATCAAACACATGTAGACTAAATAGCATGCTATTAAATATTAAATAGGCTACCAAAGAGATCAAAGAAGAACTAAAACACATACTGGAAACAAATGAAAGTGAACACACAACAAACCCAAATCTATGGGACACAGCAAAAGCAGCCTTGAGAGGGAGGTTCATAGCACTACAGGCAAACCTAAATAAAAAAGAAACAAAAAGAAAAGAAGAATAAAGAAAGAAAGAAAGGAAGGAAGGAAAGAAGGAAGGAAGGAAGGAAGGAAAAAAGGAAGGAATGAAGGAAGGAAGGAAGGAAGGAAGGAAGGAAGGAAGAAAAACCTCTAATCAGTTATATAACCTTAAAACTTAAAGAATTAGAAAGAGAACAAGAAAAGACCAGATTAAGTAGAAGGAAGGAAATGCTAAAGATCAGAGTAGAAATAAATGACATAGAGACTAAAACAAAACAAAACAAATAAAAGATCAATAAAACCAAGCGCTGGTTTTTTGAAAGGATAAGCAAGATTGATGAACCTTTAGCCAGAATCATCAAGAAACAAAGAGAGCCCAAATAAATAAAATCAGAAATGAAAGAGGTGAATTAACCACTGACCCCACATAAATACAAAGAATCATAAAAAATACTATGAATGCCTTTATTCCAAAGTAATGGACAACCTGGACAAAATGGACATGTTCCTAGAAAAATCCCAATTTTCCAAACTCAACCAGGAAGAATCAGAAAATTCTGATAGGCCAATAATGACTGATGAAATTGAAGCAATAATAATAATAATAAAAATTTCCAGAAAACAGAAGCCCTGGCCCAGATGCCTTCACATGGGAGTTTTAGCAAACATTCAAAGAACTAACACCTATACTCCTCAAACTATTGCAAAAAATTCCAGAAGAAGGAACACTTCGAAGCTCTTTCTATGAGACCAGCATTACCTTAATTCCAAAACCAGATAAAGACACTACAGAGAAAGAGAACTACAGATCAGTATCCCTGATGAACATAGATGCTAAAGTCCTCAACAAAATATTAGTAAATTGGATCCAGCAATGCATTACAAAGATCATACACCATGACCAAGTGGAATTTTTCCACTTGGGTATGCAAGGTGGTACAATATTCACAAATCAATAAATGTGTTGCATCACATAAACAGATTGCAAGACAAAAATCACATGATCATATCAATTGATGCAGAAAAAGCATTTAACAAAATCCAACACCCTTTCTTGATAAAAACTCTTGGCAAAGTGAGAATAGAGGGTTCATATCTCAACATAATAAAAGCAATATATGACAAGCCAACATCATACTCAATGAAAAAAACTAAAACCATTTCCCCTAAGAACAGGAACAAGACATGGATGCCCTCTTTCACCACTCTTGTTCAACATAGTATTAGAAGCCCTAACCATAGCAATTAGACAAGAAGAAGAAATAAAAGGCATCTAAATTGGAAAGGAGAAAATAAACTGTCATTATTCGCAGATGACATGATATTGTACATAGAAAACCCTAAAGACTCCATCAAAAAATGACTGGATTCAATACATAACTTCAGAAATGTAGCAGGATACAAAATTAACACCCAGGAATTGATGGCATTTTTATACACCAACCATGAACTCTCAGAAAGAAAAAGCAAGAAAACAATCCCATTTACCAAAATATTTTTTAACAAAAAATTAAGATAATTAGGAATAAACTTAACCAAGGAGGTAAAAGATCTGTACTAAGAAAACTATAGGACATTGAAAAAAGAGATAAGGAAGATATAAACAAGTGGAAGAATATACCATGTTCTAAAATACCAAGTACCTATTAAAATACAAGGAAAGTGAAAGACAAACAGCACCAGCCCTGGCCTAGCGGTTCCACCGCTCCCTCCGCCCTCCCACTGCAGGCAGGACCAGCACCTCTCCAGTACTAATTACTTTTAAAACTCTTTTTGTAAGAGAGAGATTAAATTTTGGAGGTATTTCAGGATCCATTGGAATAACTTAGTCATTTTTCAGTCAATTAAAAAGTCTCTTAAATTTTAAATTTGAAAAGGTTGTAAAACAAGCTTCTATAATAATAAAAGCTTAATATGCTAATTAGACCAGACATCCTTCCAGACAACCTTCCGGATGAATACAGGGCTGCAACGGAAGCCTGGGTTCCAGGTGCCAGAAGGAAGCCAGTGCCGGCAGTTGGGGGAAGAAAGGCCTACTCTTGCATGAATTTTGTGCATGGAGCCTCTAGTAATTAAGTATTATGATATGCATTTTGTAAATACTGGGTAAGGCATCAATTAAACTTTAAAATAGTGTTAGTATTAAATATTTTATCCAGACTACAAGATTTTCTTTAATTTACATAAGTATTTAATTTTTTTAGGCCAGTAAATGCCATTTGGAGAAAGAAAATGTACAACACATAATACAAAGATGAATACATATCATACAAATGCTACAGACCATATACATAATTCAAGAGTAATTCACCTTTTTTCCTTAAATATATATTTCCATATTTTTTTAATCCTCACCTGAGGAGCGAGGATATTTTTTTCCATTGATTTTTAGAGAATGGGAGAAGTGAGGTGGGGAGAGAGGGAAACATCAATGTGACAGAGACACATCTATTGGTTGCCTCCCACACATGCCCTGACTGAAAGTGGGATCAGACCTGCAGCCCAGGTACATACCCTTGACTGGGAATCAAACCTGCAACCCGCTGATGCATAGGACAATGCTGTAACCACTGAGCGCAGACATGGCTGTATTTTCATTTTTTAAATTAAAAGTAGTTTAATGTATGAGAATTTTTAATGTTTAAAAACCTCAACTTTCAATGATAGTGAAAAATTAAGCAACCAATATTTCCTACAACTTTTATTAACATATTTTATTATTTTAAATTTAGGCACCCAGAGACCACTGCAATATGGCCATTTTAAAATGAGATTTCTAGTGAGATCTTGCTATTTCTGTAAAGCAATTACCAGTAACAGGATTTCTATCAGGAGTATTAATGAGAGCTGGGCTCCGGAAGTTTCTGGCCTTGGAGGCACAATTTTCCGTATTAATTGTAGTGGGTTTTTTGTTTTGAACATTGGCAGTCTGAGTAAATTCTCTAGGGAGGTAATGTAGTGGGTCAAAGTCTGCTGCTTATGAGTACCATGAGGCTCTTAGTCCTCAAGTGGCATTCAACCTTCTTACATGCCTTGGTTTCTTTCCCTGGCTATCTCATATAGCTGTGAGTGAGGATTCAGACCACTAGGTGATCAACCTTTATATGGGCATCCCTGGATGAGTCAATTTCTTAATTACAATTCACTTGGAGGTTCCCTATGGGGACCCTACCTGTCGTGAGGAATGACCTCTGACACCTCCATAAAGATTCTTAGTCATCTAAGAGCATCTGAGATTCAGGCTGGAGGGAGGACATGCCCCTTATCTTCAGAGCTGAATGAGTTCAGCTCTCATTTATACAAGGCCATTTGCTCAGATTCTCAGAAAGCAATTCCAATGGAAAAGGCAAATTTAAATACCAGCCAACCATTTTTCCTCCTGTCTCACCTTGTAGCCTGGATTCTGTTAACCCTTAACCTTGTCAGGTTAGCATGTGGCCCATTTTCATCCACATAGTGAAACAAAAGGAGGGATTAAAATAGAAGAAAAAAGATCAAGGGGGCCCTGGAGACAGGTTCAAGGGGTTAGCCCAGGACAAGCTGCTGCTGCCCACTGATCCACTGGTTGCAAGTCTCATAGGGACCTTTAGAGCTTAGGAGAAACAAAGTAAAAGTAGAAAATAAGAGAAGGAAACACACAGGTGTAAGGAACAACACACACCTTTGTCTTAAGGGTTTTACCTGTTTCATTTGTTTGATTTTTTAAATATGATTTTATTGATTTCACAGAGAGAGGAAAAATGAGAGAAATATCATCAATGTGAAAGATATATCAATCAGTTGCCTCTTGTTGAACCCACAACTTGGACATGTGTCCAAACCTGGAATTGAACAAGAGACCTTTTGATGCATGGGACAACATTCAGTGAAGGTAGTCACAATGGCCAAGACAAAGATTTTACCTGGTGTTTAATAGTGGCAATTTTAGAAGAGGTCTCAATGGAATATCTCAATAGAATATTTATCAACTCTCCAGGTGTGTCATTTAATATGCTGATATTTTACAATGAATGTATACAGTGATGTGGGTCATTCTCTGATCAGTTTCACCTTAAAAAATGTCACTGGAAAGGGATTTGAAGCAACATGGGTCTGCTGGGCATGGTCTGGAACATGTAACCCATTTGCTCCTAAGCATCCTAGGTTAGGGAAGATAAGTTCTTGTGATTTAGTAGTTGTGCCTATAAATTACTAGGCCCTGTTAGAGTCTCAGATTTCCACTTGTCAAGGAAATTTCCTAGCTTTTTAATAACATGCTTCAACTCTATAAACTTGGAGATTCTTGTTAGTATGGAAATCAACACAATGACCATCAGTTGACAGACACTAGACACCAGAGCCAAAATTAGGACCCCAAACACATACCCTGGACTCCAGAAGCTGTACCCTACAGCAACCACAAACCAAAAGCTCGACCCCAGCCCTGGGACTCAAACTCAATGCGATTCCCCTGACTCAAGCATACTATGCAGCACAAAAGCCAGAAACCAGATGCCAGAGAATGATAGCTAATTCTTAAGACTAGATTCCATACGCCAGAATCTGAATCTATAGCTGCACTTGGACCCCACACAAGAACCCCGTACAAAAAGTCATACCCAAAGAGACCCAAAATGCCAGACACACAGCCGAATACATATTTGATCCGAAACCACACACCCTGGACATATAACGGGGATCTATAACTAAGACGCCATAGCCACAATGTGGAGTTGGAGACAGACAACAGACCTCAGTTGCCAGATGCCAGATGCATGAACTGAACCAGATCCTCACGTTGTACACAAATCCATGATTCAATAAAGAGAACCCATGTCACTCTAAGCCCAAGCAGCTAGTTTCACAAATATTTTTAGTATGCCAATGTGAATGTATAAGAGGAAAAAGTAACTTGCAGAACTTCAAAATTCTACCAAACCCTGCATTACTACACACAAAAGGCTAACAGAATGAAAAAAAAATAATAATGATGCTTACCTTTGTCGGCAGGTATCCATGATCTCTTGGCTGTAGTGGTGTCAGAAGTTAACCATGTCACAGCCGATAATTTCACAAGGCCGGCTCTTATTTACCTCATACCTTATAAATACTAACAACTGCGTTAATAACAAAATTGACATAATCAAATTAACAAGAGATGTACAATGCTTAATCCATGCACAAGGAAAACTCACATACAAATGAATACCAAAGACAATGAGGTAATATTAGGAACAGAAAATGTTGGAAAATGGGGAAACAGGGTCTTAGATTGTAGAGGTGAAATGGGTAATATTTAGGAAAAGTACAGGTTATGTGGCATGTTAATTTTAGTTAGGTAATGCCAAAAACTATATGATGAGGGGGGTAAGATAGACATATCAAGAAACTCCTGGTAGCCTGGCTGGTGTGGCTCAGTGGTTGAGCATCAACCCATGAACCGGGAGGTCATGGTTTGATTCCCTGTTAGTGCACATGCCCAGGTTGTGGGCTTGATCTCCAGTGTGGGGTGTGTAGGAGGCAGCCGATCTCTCATCATTCTTGCTATCTCTCTCTCTCTCTGAAAATCAATAAAATTCTGGTCCTTCAGAATCTGGTCTCTTTTTCTCTGAAATCAATAAAAATATATATTTTAAAGAAACTCCTCACCTCCCTCCCACACAGACAGCACCTTCAGTGATTGTGTGCTCCACCCTTAGGCTCCCCAGAGAGCTGTCACACAGCACATGCCCTACCCTGAGCCCAGGTCAGAGCTGCTGGTGTAACCTGGTATACCCAGCCACAGGTCACAAGACCATGCTGCATGTGCGAGAGGGTCCTAGGGCGCCATCCTACCTTGAGTGCTGAGGGTGCAGAGTGAATTGCATGCCACAGGGCTCTGGGTCCTCATGGGGAGTTGCATGCCAGAGGAACTGTGCATGCACTCCCACCAGCCCGAGAATCTGAAGTGGACAACTGAAGGACCAGAATCAATGGGAGAAGGGAGTACAACTCAGAGCAGACGATAAAGGTGTGAAACTCAAAGCACACCCAGCCTCTGGTCTAGCGAGTCCCAGATCATTGGACCACTAGGGGATTCAACCCCTGGATCCCAAGCAAGGAGTCCAAGGCCAGGAAGAGGAGACAGCAAAAAGGAGGAGACAAAGAAAAAAACCCCGAAAGGAAAGAAAAGGAGAAATCACCAGAAAAGGGACTAAATGAAAGTGAGGCAAGCAATATGTCAGAGAAATAATTTAGAGTAAGGGTCATGCAGTTCCTAAAGCAGCCGTGGGCAAACTACGGCCCGCGGGCCAGATCCGGCCCATTCGGTTGTTCTATCCGGCCCGCGGAGCCGAAAGAGCGGAGGGTTCTCTTGCTCTCCCCTCCACTCATTTACTTTGAATTTATATTAGTTCACACAAACACTCCATCCATGCTTTTTTTCCGGCCCTCCAGTCCAGTTTAAGAACCCATTGTGGCCCTCGAATCAAAAAGTTTGCCCACCCCTGTCCTAAACTGACTGGATGAGAAAATTACCAACATATGTAAGAATCAAGAAAAAATGAAGAATGATATAGCTAAAATAAAGACCACAATGCAAGGTTTCACTAGTAGACTAGAAAAAAACAAAGGACCAAATCAGTGAGTTAGAAGACAGGGTTTAAAACATACCCAATCAGAACAGATATTGGAGAAAAACTTTTAGAAATCAGGAGAAGAGCCTAAGGGAGATTTGGGACAACATGAAATGAAGCAACATCTATATAATAAGGGTACCAGAAGGAGAGGAAGAGGAGTAAGGATTAGAAAACCTATTTGAAGAAATAATGACAGAAAACTTCACTAACTTGGGGAAGAAAAAAGTCACACAAACAGAGTCCCAAACAAGATGAACCCAAAAAGCCCCACACCAAGACACATCATAATTACAATGGCAATTGTTAGTGATGAAGAGAGAATCTTAAAGGCTGCAAGAGAGAAAGAGAGTTACCAACAAGGGATCTCCCATTAGACTATCAACTTACTTCCCAACAGAAACACATCGGGCCAGAAGGGAATGGAATGAAGTATACAAAGTGATACACAGCAAGGGAATGACTTCAAGAATACTCTTTCCAGTGAGGCTATCATTTAAATTAAAAGGGAAATCAGGAGCTTCACAGACAAGAAAAGGCTAAGGATATTCATTACTATCAAGCAAGCAATGCAAGAAATGCTAAAGGAACTGTCGTAAAAAGAAGAAATAGGAAGAGAAGAAGGAACACATGCATAAAAATTAAAATTGCTACAAACAAGTACTTATCAATAATAACATTAACCATTAATGTATTAAATGTTCCAATCAAAAGACACCAAGTGGCTGAAAGAAAACATGACCCATACTTATGCTGTCTACAAGAGACCCACCTCAGAACAAGGGACTCACAATACTGAAAGTGAAGGAATGGAAGAAATTTTTTCAGGCACATGGAAATGAATTTAAAAAAGCTGGGGTAGCAATACTTATATATCACAAAATAGACCTCAAAGTGAAGGCCATAACAAAAGATAAGGAAGGCTACTTCATAATACTAAAGGGATTGGTACAACAAGAGGATATAACTCTGGGAAACATATATGCACCCAATGCAGGAGCATGCAAATACATAAAAAACTTCTGGAAGATATTAAGGGAGAAATCCACAGCAATACATTCATAGTAGTGATCTTTAATATCCCATTGACAACACTGGATAAATCTAGACCAAAAAAAATCAACAAAGAAACAGCAATCTAAAAGACTCACTAGATCAGTTGGAATTAATTGACATCTTCAGAACATTTCATCCCAAAACCACAGAATATACATTCTTCTCAAGTGCACATGGGACATTTTCATAGATAGACCACATATTAGGACATAGGCTAAATCTCTACAAATTCAAGAAAATTGAAATCATATCAAGAATCTTCTCAGATCACAATGGCATAAAATTAGAAATCAAGTACAATAAAAACAATTTTATAAAAATCAAACACTTGGAGGCTAAATAGCATGTTATTAAACAATGATTGGGTTACCAAAGAGATCAAATAAGAAATAAAAAACATCCTGGAAACAAATGACAATGAAAACACAACAATCCAAAAATGATGGGACACATTGAAAGCAGTCATGAGAAGGAAGTTCATAGCACTACAGGTCTCCCTCAGAAAACAAGAAAAAGAGGTAATAAATTATCTAACCCTACAACTTAAAGAATTAAAAAGAGAGCAACAAGAACAGCCCAGAGTAATTAGAGGGAAGGAGATAATAAACATCAGAGCAGAAATAAATGGCATAGAGGAAAAAAAAGATCAATAAAACCAAGAGAAATTTCTTTGAAAAGATACACAAGATTGTTGAATTTCTAGCGAGGACCACCTAGAAGTAAAGAGAGATGGCCCAAATAAACAAAATCAGAAATGAAAGAAGTGAAGTATTAACCAACCCCACAGAAATATAAAGGATTGTAAAAAAAATACTACTATGAACAACTCCATTACAACAAACTGGACAACCTAGAGGAAATGGACATGTTCCTAGAAAAATACAATCTTCCAAATCTCAATCAGGAAGAATAAAAAAATCTGAAAAGGCCAATAACTATAAAGGAATTTGAAGCAGTCATCAAAAAACTTCCAGCAAACAAAAGCCCTGAGCTGGACAGTTTCACAGGGAAGTTTTACCAAACATTCAAAGAATTAAAATTACCCTTCTCAGACTATTCCAAAAAATTAAAGAGGAAGCAACACTTCCAAGCTTTTTCTATGTAGCCAGCATTACCCTAATCCCAAAAACAGATAAAGACACCCCAAAGAAAGAGAATTACAGGCTAATATCCTTGATGAACATAGATGCTAATATACTCAACAAAATTCTAGCAAATCGGATCCAGCATTACATTCAAAAGATCATACACCATGACCAAGTGGGATTTATTCCAGGGATGCAAGGCTAGTATAATATCCACAAATCAATCAACGTGATACATCAGATATACAAATTGAGAGACAAAAATCACCAAGTCATATCAATTGATGCAGAAAAAGCACTTGACAAAATCCAACACCCTTTCTTGATAAAAACTCTCAGCAAAGTGGGAATAGATGAATCATACCTCAATATAATAAGGGCCATATGGCCAACCTACAGCCAACAGCATACTCAGTGGGCAAAAACTGAAATAATTTCCCCTAAGAACAGGAACAAGACAGAGATACCCACTTTCACTACTCCTGTTCCACATAGAACTGAAAGTGCTAACCATAGCAATCATACAAGGGAAAAAATAAAAGGCATCCAAGTTGCCAAAGAAGAAGTAAAACTGTCTTTATTCACAGATGACATGATATTGTACATAGAAAACCCTAAAGACTCCATCAAAAAACTACTAGGCTTAAATGAATTTGGCAATGTAGCAGGATACAAAATTAACACTCAGAAATGTATGCCTTTTTATACACCAATCATGAACTCACAGAAAGAGAAAGTAAAAGAAAATCCAATTTATCATTGCAAAAACAAACCAACAACAAAAAACGAAGATACCTAGGAATAAACTTAACTAAGGAGGTAAAAGGCCTATACTCAGAAAACTACAAGATATTGAAAAAACAGATAGAGGAAGATGTAAACAAATGAAAGAATATAGCGTGTTCATGGATTGGTAGACTCAACATAATTAAAATGTCTATACTCCCCAAAGCAATCTATAGATTCAATGCAATCCCCATTAAAATACTAATGGCATATTTCATAGACCTAGAACAAACTCTCCAAAAATTCATATGGAACTGAAAAATACCACAAATAGCCGCACCAATCCTGAAAAAGAGGAACAAAGTGGGAGGAATCATAATACCAGATATAAAGATATATTACAAAGCCATTGATGTCAAAACTGCCTGGTACTGGCACAAATACAGACATATTGACCAATGGAACATAACAGAGAACCCATAAATCAACCCAAGCAATTATGCTCAATTTATATTTGACAAAGGAGGCAATAGCATACAATTTAGTGCACGGGTAGACCCAGGGCCTGCAGCTTCCAAAGGGCCTGGGTTGGGTTACTCTTCAAGGCCAGGGCGGCCTCCATTGAGCTCTGAGTTTTGCCCACTCATCTTGGGAGAGCCTTCAGCACATCCTGGAAGAGATGTGGCCACCGGGCTGGTTTTGCAACTTTGAGAGCCACTCAGCACCCTCACGCTTCTTCTCCGCCAACTTGAGGAAGACGTGAGAGCCACTTCATCACGGTGGAAATACTAGTAGAAGTACAGAGAGAGAAGAAAAGCTGTGTGAGGACACAGTGAAGAAGCGGACATCTACATACCAGGAAAAGAGTCCTTATGGAAATTCAACCCTGACAGTGACACCTTGATATTGGCCTTCTAGTCTTCAGAACTGAGGAGCAGCAGTCCCGCAAGCAGTGTGCCCCCATCCAAGGAGCAGCAGCCTTGCACAGCTCACCCTCATCTGAGGAGCAGCAGCTTCACAAGCAGCCTGCCCCTATCCAAGGATCTGCAGCTGCATGCCACCTGCCCCTGTTTGAGGAGCAGCAGCTGTGTGAACTGCCCGCCCCATTCGATGAGCAGCAGCCTTGCAAAGCCCGCTCCCATCCAAGGAGCAGCAGCTGCATGAGCTGCCCACCACCATCCAAGAGCAGCAGCTTCATAAGCAGCCTCCCCCTCTCCAAGGTGCAGCAGATGGAAGATCAGCCCACCCCCACCAACCAGAGGAGTCACCACTGCTGCGAGCAATGGCACAAGCAGCACCCACTAGAGGAGCTTCTGCCAACTGAGGAGCAGCCACTGCCATGACTGCCTGAGGAGCAGCTGCCACCCATGGAGCCACTGCTGCCTGAGACACAGCCCCCACATGACTCGACACCTAGGTCCTTCAGTGAGAGCAAAAATGGGGTGACAAAGAAATACCCAAAGGATAGAAAAGAAGGAATCACCAGAAACTGAGCTAAGTGAAATAGAGGTATGCAATATATCATAAAAAGAATTCAAAATAAGTGTCATACAGTTCATAAACCAGATAGATTAAAAAATCAACAACTTATGTAAAAACCAAGAAGAAATAAAGAGTGTGTAGCTTCAATAAACAACACTATGGGAAGTTTCAACAGTAGACTAGGAGAAGCGGAAGACCGAATTAATGAATTAGAAGACAGAAAAGAAAAATGCACCCAAACTGAAATGCAATTGGGGAAAAAATTAAAATACAGTAGGAGAGCCTACGGTAACTTTTGGACAACATTAAATGAAGCAACATACAAATAATAGGGGTGTCACAATGACAGGAAGAGGAACAAGGGTTAGAAAACATATTTGAGGTAATAACGTCAGAAAACTTCCCTGATGTGGGGAAGAAAAAAGTCACGCAAGCACAGAGAGTCCCAAACAAGATGAACCCAAAAAGACCCACACCAGGACACATCATAATTACAATGGCAATCGTTAACAACAAAGAGATAATATTTTTTAAATTTCTTTATTGATTAAGGTATTACATATGTGTCCTTATTTTTGCATTACACCCTAACCACCCCCCATTCATGCCCTTACCTCCCTGTTGTCTGTGTCCATTGATTAGGCTCATATGCATGCATATAAGTCCTTTGGTTAATCTCTCCCCCTTACCCCCACTGTCACCTACCTTCCCTGAGGTTTGGCATTCTGATTGATGTTTCTCTGTCTCTGGATCTGTTTTTGTTCATCAGTTTATGTTGTTATTATATTCCATAAATGAGAAAGATCATGTGATATTTATCTTTCTCTGCCTGGCTTATTTCACTTAGTATAATGCTCTCCAGCTCCATCCATGTTGTTGCAAATGGGAAGAACTCCTTTTTTACCGCCACATAGTATTCCATTGTGTAGATGTACCACAGTTTTTTAATCCAATCATCTGCTGATGGGCACTTAGGCTGTTTCCAAATCTTAGCTATGGTGAATTGTGCTGCTATGAACATAGGGGTGCATATATCCTTTCTGATTTGTGTTTCTAGTGTACAAAGAGAGAATCATAAAGGCTGCAAGAGAGAGACAGACAGTTATGTACAAGGGATCTCCCATTAGATTATCAAATGATTTCTCAACTGAAATACATCAGGACAGAAAGGAATGGAAGGAAGTTTACAAAGTGATGCAAAGCAAGGGACTGAATACAAGAATATTACATTCAGCAAGGCTATCATTCAAAATTGAAGGGGAAATAAGGAGCTTCACAGAGAAAAAAAAATTCTAAGGGAGTTTATCACCACCAAGCCAGCAATGCAAGAAATGCTAAAGGGAATGGTATAAAAATAAATAAAAAGGAAAAGAGGAACACAGGCACAAAAAATAAAAATGGCTACAAACAACTACCTATCAATAATAACTTAAAACATGAACAAACTAAATGATCCAATCAAAAGACATTGAGTGGCTGAATGGATAAGAAAACATGACCCATACATTTTCTGTCTACAAGAGACCCACCTTAGAACAAGGGACTCACACAGACTGAAAGTGAAGGGATGGGAAAATATCTTCCAGGCAAATGAAAAAGAAAAAAAAAAAAGCTGGGGTAGCAATACTTATATATAATAAAATATACCTCAAAGTAAATGACATAACAAGTGATAAAGGAGGCCACTACATAATACTAACGGGATCAGTACTAAAAGAGGATATAACCCTGATAAACATATATGCACCCAATAGAAGAGCACCCAAATAAATAAAAAAAACACCTCCTCGAAGATATGAAAAAAGAGATTGACAACAAAACAATCATAGTATGGGACTCTAATACCCCATTGACATCACTGGATAAATTATCTAGACAAAAAATCAGTAAAGAAACAGTAATCCTAAATGACTCATTAGATCAGATGGACTTAATTGACATCTGCATAACATTTCATCCAAAGCCAGTAAATACACATTCTTCTCATGTGAACATCGGACATATTCAAAGATAGACCACATATTGGGTCACAGGCAAAGTCTCTTCAAATTCAAGAAGACTGAAATTGCCGAAACCGGTTTGGCTCAGTGGATAGAGCGTCGGCTTGCGGACTGAAAGGTCCCAGGTTCGATTCCGGTCAAGGGCACGTACCTTGGTTGCGGGCACAACCCCAGTAAGGGGTGTGCAGGAGGCAGCTGATCGATGTTTCTCTCTCATCGATGTTTCTAACTCTCAATCCCTCTCCCTTCCTCTCCGTATAAAATCAATAAAATATATAAAAATTAAAAAAAAAAGAAGACTGAAATTATATCAAGCATCTTCTCAGACCACAATGGCATAATATTAGAAATAAACTACAACCCTAACCAGTTTGGCTCAGTGGATAGAGCATCGGCCTATGCACTCAAGGGTCCCAGGTTCGATTCCGGTCAAAAGCATGTACCTTGGTTGTGGGCACATCCTCAGTAGGGGGTGTGCAGGAGGCAGCTGATTGATATTTCTCTCTCATCGATGTTTCTAACTCTCCCTCTCCCTTCCTCTCTGTAAAAAATCAATAAAATATTAAAAAAAGAAATAAACTACAATAAAAACAATTAAAAAATCAAACACTTGGAAGCTGAATAGCATGCTATTAAACAATGATTGGGTTACCAAAGAGATCAAAGAAGAAATTAAAAACATCCTGGAAACAAATGATAATGAAAACACAACAATCCAAAATCTATGGGACACAGTGAAAGCAGTTCTGAGAGGGAAGTTTATAGCTCTACAGTCCTACCTTAAAACAAAACTAAACAAAACCAATACAAAAGATCAATGAAACCAAGAGCTCTTTTTTTGAAAGTATACACAAAATGGATGAACCACCAGCCAGGCTCATCAATAAGCAAAGAGAGAGGACCCAAATAAACAAAATCAGAAATGAAAGAGGTGAAATAACAACAGACCTCACGGAAATATAAAGTATCCTATATAATAAAGAGCTAATATGCAAATGGTCATCACGCTGTCATGCCATCACACTGGGGCCGAGGGACCTGAGGCCAGGCCAGGGGGCCCTGATGCCATGCAGCCTGCCCCCATGTCGAGGCTAGGGGACTGGAGGCCAGGTCGGGGGACCAGTGGCTGAGCTGGGGGATCTGAGGGCATGCCCCCCACCCAGCAGGGCTTGATGGGGGACCTTAGGCTGTCCCGGTGCTGGGCCAGAGGACCTGAGGCTGCAACCCCAGCCAATGTGGGGCTTGATGCGGGAGGGGCCAGCCGGGTCTGCATCTTGAGTGATTTCAAGGCACACACAGGTGGGTGGGGACTTGACTCTGGATCTCGTGGCGCACCTCAGATACTGACAGGAGGAAGATTTGAGATTTTCATACACATTTTACTAATTTTCTTTCATCTCTGACACTTCTATTATAGAGAAAGGTCAAATAACAATATTAAAATATTTCCTCTACTTAATTCCCTTTTAATGTGCATGAATTTCATGCACCAGGCCACTAGTTGTAAAAAAAAAAAATACTATGAACAACTCTATTCCAACAAACTAGACAACCTAAAGGAAATGGACATATTCCTAGAAAAATACAAGATTCCAAAACTCAATCAGAATGAATCTAAAAATCTCAATAGGCTGTTAACGATGGAGGAAATTGAAGCAGTCATCAAAAAGCTTCCAGCAAACAAAAGCTCAGGTCCAGGCGGCTTCACAGGAGAGTTTTATCAAACTTTCAAAGGAGAACTAAAACCTGTCCTCCTCAGACTATTCCAAAAAATTAAAGAGGAAGCAACACTTCCAAGCTCATTCTATGAAGCCAACATTACCCTAATACCAAAACCAGATGAAGACACCACAAAGAAAGAGAATTATAGGCCAATATACCTCATGAATATAGATGCCAAAATCCTCTACAAAATTGTAACAAATCAGATCCAGCATTACATCACAAAAATTCATACATCATAACCAAGTAGGATTTATCCCAGGGATGCAAGGATGGTACAATATCCACAAATCAATAAACGTAATACATCACACAAACAAATTGAGAGATAAAAATCACATAGTCATATCGATTGATGCAGAAAAAGCTTTTGACAGAATCTAACACTCTTTCTTGATAAAAACCCTAAGCAAAGTGGGAATAGAGGGATCATACATCAACATAATAAAAGCCTTCCTTATACGACAAACCTCAGCCAACAGCATACTCAATGGTCAAAAACTAAAACCATTTCCCCTAAGAACAGGCACAAGACAGGGATGCGCACTGTCAACACTCCTGTTCCACATAGAACCAGAAGTGCTAGTCATAGCAATTAGGCAAGAAGAAGAAATAAAAGATATCCAAATTGGAAAAGAATACATAAAACTGTCATTATTCACAGGTGATATGATGCTGTATGTAAAAAAACCCAAAACACTCCATAAAAAATTATTAGACTTAATAAATGAATTTGGCAATGTAGCAGGATACAAAATTAATGCCAAGAAATCTATGGAATTTTTATACACCAATAGTGAACTTACAGAAAGAGAGGTTTAAAAAATCCCATTTACCATTGCACCAAAAACATTAAGATACCTAGGAATAAACTTAACTGAGGAGGTAAAAGACCTGTACTCAGAAAACTATAGGTCACTGAAAAAAGAGATAGAGGAAGACATAAACAGATGGAAGAACATACCATTGAACCAACATCATTAAAATGTTTATACTACCCAAAGTAATCTATAGATTCAATGCAGTCCCCATTAAAATGCCAGTGGAATATTTCACAGTCCTAAAACGAACTCTCCAAAAATTCATCTGGGATATATATAAAAAAAAGACTCCAAATAGCTACAGCAATCCTGAGAAAGAAGAACAAAGTTGGAGGAATCTCAATACCAGATATCAAACTGTATTACAAACTCAGTGCTCTCAAAACTCCCTGCTACTGGCATAAGAACAGACATATAGATCAATGGAACAGAACAGAGAACCCAGAAATCGACCCAAGCCATTATGTTCAATTAATATTTGACAAAGGAGGCAAGAGCATACAATGGAGTCAAAACAGTCTCTTCAATAAATGGTGTTGGGGAAATTGGACAGATAAAGGCAATAAAATGAAACTAGACCACCAACTTACATCATACACAAAAATAAACTCAAAATGGATAAAGGACTTAAATGTAAGGTAGGAAATCTTAAAAATATTAGAGGAATCCACAGGCAGCAAAATCTCAGACATATGCCAAAGGCATATCTTCACCGATATAGCTCCTAGGCCGATGGAAACTAACGAGAAAATAAACAAATGGGACATCAAAATAAAAAGCTTCTGCACAGCAAAAGAAATCATCAAGAAAACAATGAGAAAGTCCACTGCATGGAAGAACATATTTGCCAATGTTATCATCGATAAGAGTTTAATCTCCAACATTTACAGGGAACGCATACAAATTAACAAAAGGAAGACAACTCAATCAAAAAATGGGCAACAGATCTAAATAGATATTTTTCATAAGAGGACAGAACGAAGGCCAAGAAACATATGAAAACCTGCTCAAAGTCACTAATCATCTGAGAAATGCAAATCAAAACAACAATGAGGTACCATCTCACACCTGTCAGAATGGCTATCATCAACAAATGACAAGTGTTGGCAAGGATGCAGAGAAAAAGGAACCCTCATGCACTGCTGGTGATAATGCAGACTGGTGCAGCCACTGTGGAGAACAGTATGGCGTTTCCTCAAAAAACTAAAAATGGAACTGCCATTTAACCCAGTGATCACACTTCTAGGAGTATATTCCAAGAAACTAGAAACACCAATCAGAAAGAATATATGCACCCCTATGTTCATAGCAGAACAATTTACAATAGCTAATATTTGGAAACAGCCTAAGTGCCCATCAGCAGATGAGTGGATTAATAAACTGTGGTGCATCTACACAATGGAATACTACACTGCTGTAAAAAGGAAGGAACTCCTACCATTCACAACAGCATGGATGGTCCTGGAGAGAAAGATAAATATCAAATTATCTCACTCATTTGTGAAATATAACGAACACATAAATTGATGAACAAAAATAGATCCAGAGACTTTGAAGCATCGAACAGACCATCCAACCTCAGAGGGAAGGCAGGGGAGGGTGGGAGGGTGAGGTAAGAGATCAACCAAAGGACTTGTATGTATGCATATAAGCATAACCAATGGACACAGACAATAGGGAGTGAGGGCATGTGCTGGGGGGGAGGGAGCAGCCAGGGAGAGGCCAATTGGGGAAATGGAGATATAGGTAATACTTTAAACAATAAAGAATTTTAAAAAATTAAAAGGAACTCCTGGTAAAGTTCTCTTCTTACACCAGTTTTTTTCCAACTAAATATTTTAGAAAAGAATGGGAGACAATTTTTATTTCTTAACAGTGAGCTTAAAATCAGTACATCCAAAGCAAAATTTTGAAAGTTTATTTATTTATTTTCTCCTGATAGACATGAATTTAGCTTTTGTGGTTTTTTTGCCATTAATTGCTAAAAATTTTTAAGATAAAAATACAAAGTCATTAACATCAAGAGACACAAGGGCCCTTTGGATTCCAAAATAAATATCTTTCTAATGGGGGAGTAAGGGGAACATCACGTGTCACTTGCTTAATTTTAAACTATTACTCTTTCAATTCTAATCTTTGAATAAAATATTTTTTCTACAATATAAAATGACTTTTTAGATAAAAATCAGCACAGTAACATTGTGCATTTTACAATAAACCTGAAAGGAAAATTTGGAAAAGAATATTCTTACACCATATAGCATAACTTGTTTTTTAACTTGAAATTTTGTTGTTAATTGCCTAATCACCTAAATCAGTGAATAAGAATGCTCAGTTTCCAATCCACGAATATAGAATACAATATAATTTATTCTACTTTTTACTTCAAAGTCAGAAATGACATCCATCCTATCTAATAGGTGATATGCAAATTGACCGTACCCCCGCTAAACCCACAAAGCCACGCCCACCAGCCAATCAGGAGTGAATATGCAAGTTAATGCAACCAAGATGGCTCTGGCCACAGAGAGAGCAGGAGGCTTGGGTTTCCCTGGCAATGGAGGAAGCCAAGCTTTCCTGCACACCCTCACCAGCCCAGGCCTCCGTTCAATGCTACAAAGTTTCAATTATAGAAGATAAATAAATCCCAGATACCAGGGCCTCCACTTGGGTTGCTGGAAGGTGTGGCCAGCCTGCAAACTACCACAGGCCCTTACCCAGGCCACCCCATGCCCCAAGAGAACCCCCACCCTGATCCGGGACACCCTTCAGGGCAAACCAGCTGCCCCCCACCCGTGCACCATGCCTCTATCCTATCTAATAAAAGAGTAATATGCAAATTGACCACCACTCCAACACATAAGATGGCCATCACAAGATGGCCAGTAGGGGAGTGCAGTTGGGAGGGACTAGGTCTGCAAGGGAGGGCAGTTGGGGGCGATCAAGCCACAGGGGAGGGTAGTTAGGGGCGACCAGGCTGGCAGAGGAGGGAAGTTGGGGGTGACGGGGTCGGCAGGGAAGGGTAGATGTGGGGGACCCAGGCCTGCAGGGGAGAGCAGTTGGGGGGACCAGGACTGCAAGGGAGGGCAGTTAGAGGTAAACAGGCTGGCAGGGGAGCAGTTAGGCCTCAATCAGGCTGACAGGGGCATAGTTAGGGGGTGATCAGGCTGGCAGGCAGAAGAGGTTAGGGGCAATCAGGAAGGCAGGCAGGTGAGCAGTTGGGAGCCAGCAGTCCTGGATTGTGAGAGGGATGTCCGACTGCCCATTTAGGCCCGATTCTACCTGGATGGGCCTAAATGGGCAGTCAGACATCCCTCGAGGGGTCCCAGATTGGAGAGGGTGCAGGCTGGGCTGAGGGACACACACCTCCGTGCACGAATTTCATGCACCGGGCCTCTAGTATAATTGTAAAGCCTACTTTACATTTTCAAGTTCTCAATCCAAATATATAGATTGGAACAGGTCACTTTATCACTGACAACATTCATGGAAGGGTCAGATTCCTCATAAAAAGACAAAATAAATTTGATTGGGAGCCGGCTATTGCCCTACTCACCCATCAACTGAATTATGGAAGTCAAGAGGCAATATTTTTTCCTTTTTAAAATAGCAAAGAAACAAAAGAAGATTGGCTGGCTGTTGAATGGGCCCCACATTAGAGTGCATAGCTCATTAGGATTGAGGCTGGCACCTGTGAGCAGTTCACTTCCTAAAAGCACTCACTGGGCATTATGTCATCTGTACTACAGCTTTTAACCTGGAAAGTATTTGAAAATACTTTATGCTCAAAATATACACTGAGTGGCCAGATTATTATGATCTCCGAATGCATAATAATCTGGCCACTCGGTGTATATCCTATATTATAAAAAGCTAATATGTAAATTGTCCCTTTGACCAGCAAGCAGGCCGGTCAACCACCCATGTTTCCTTCCCCTGGCCAGGCTGGCCAGACCCCTACCCATGCACAAATTCATGCACTCACTGGGCCTTTAATATATATATATGTGTGTGTGTGTGTGTGTGTGTGTATATACATATATATACACATATATACACATATATATGTGTATATATATACACACATATATACATATACATATACATATACATGCACATATATACATATACATATATATATATGAGGCCCCGTACACGAAATTCTAGCAAAGGGGGGTTCCCAGGTTATGCTATTTGAAAAACAAGTTATGCTATATAATCTGGGACCCTTCGAGGGATGTCTGGCTGCCCATTTAGGCCCAATCCTACCAGCTCAAAAAAACAGAACGGGGAAATGTGTAAGGATTTGGGTAGGATTGGGCCTAAATGGGCAGTCGGACGTCCCTCTCACAATCCAGGATTGCTGGCTCCCAACTGCTCGCCTACCTGCCTTCCTGATTGCCCCTAACCGCTTCTGCCTGTCAGCCTGATCACCCACTAACCACTCCTCTGTCAGCCTGATTGATGCCTAACTGCTCCATTGCCAGCCTGTTTACCCCTAACTGCCCTCCCCTGCAGTCCTGGTCCCCCCTAACTGCCCTCCCCTGCAGGCCTGGTCCCCCCTAACTGCCCTCCCCTGCAGGCCTGGTCCCCCCAACTGCTCTCCCCTTAAGGCCTGCGTCCCCCCCAACTGCCTTTCCCTGCCGACCCGCTTGCCCCCAACTTCCTTCCTCTGCTGGCCTGGTCACCCCTAACTGTGTGCCCCTGCTGGCAATCTTGTGGCGGCCATCTTGTGTCCACATGGGGGCAATCATCTTGGACCACATGTGGGCAGCCATCTTGTGTGTTGGAATGAAGGTCAATTTGCATATTATTCTTTTATTAGATAGAGGCCTGGTGCCTGGATGGGGGCCAGTTGGTTTGCCCTGAAGGGTGTCCCAGATCAGGGTGGGGGTTCTCTTGGGGCGTGGGGAGGACTGGTGGTTTTCAGGCTGACCACACCTCCTGGCAACCCAAGAGGAGGTCCTGGTATCTGGGATTTATTTATCTTCTATAATTGAAACTTCGTTGCTTTGTGCAGAGCTAAGCCTCCTGCTTGCTCCATGGCCGCCACCACTTTTGTTTGGATTTATTTATCTTCTATGATTGAAACTTTGCAGCCTTGAGTGGAGGCCAAGGCAGGCCAGGGCTGCGGAAACTTGGCTTTCTCCATCGCCGGCAGCAACTCAAGCCTCCTGCTCTCTCCAGCTCCATGGCTGCTGCCATTTTTGTTGGGATTTGTTTATCTTCTATAATTGAAACTTTGTAGCCTTGAGCGGAGGCCTGAGCCAGCCAGGGCAGGCGGAAAGCTTGGCTTCCTCTATTGTGGGGGAAACCCAAGCCTCCTGCTCTCTCTGAGGCCACAGCCATCTTGGTTGGGTTAATTGGCATACTCGCTTTTGATTGGATGGTGGTCGTAGCTTGTGGGTGTGGCGGATGTGCGAGCAATTTGCATATTACTCTTTTATCAGATAGGATATATATATATACATATATATACATATATATATATGTGTATGTATATATATATATATATATATATATATATATATATACTGATTTGCAAGATAATTATGTGTTCAGATATTATAATAATCTGGCCAATCAGTGTATAGTATCCATTCCTTGTCCTTGAGGATCCCCAGTATCTACACTAATAAAAGCCTAGGTGGCCCTTGCATGTGATGTTGCCACAAGATGTCTGCCACAAGATGGCCAAGTGCACAGAGGAGGAAGGGCCCAGCAGCCACTTTGTGTGGTGAGGCCTGGGGGTCCCAGCATCTCCTCCGCCTCATGCATAGGAGGCGGGTCCCGGCAAAGAAGGCAGGTTGCGGCAGTGGAGGGCAGTTGGGGGCAATCAAGCCAGCAGGGCAGCAGTTAGGTGTCAATCATGCTGGCAGAGAAGTGGTTAGGGGGTGATCAGGCTGGCAGGCAGAAGCGGTTAGGGGCAATCAGGCAGGCAGGGAGGCAGGCAAGTGGTTACGAGCCAGCAGTCCTGGATTGTGAGGGGATGTCCAACTGCCGGCGTAGGCCCAATCCCACACATCCCCCAAGGTGTACCAGATTGGAGAGAGTACAGGCCGGGCTGAGGGACACCTTTCCCCCACCCTTGTGCACGAATTTCGTGCACTGGGCCACTAGTAAATCGAAAATGATAATGGCCTTCTTAAGTCAAAAGGCAGGACTTCTTTGTAGTAGAGTGTGTCCGGTGTTTTACAAAAATTAATAAAAGCGGCAGCTAACGTCTTTTCAGCTTCTTGACCTCTACGCATTTCGTTGCCTCTTCCTCACATCTCATTTCCTCTAAATCCTCTTGCATACCTGGTCTTAAACTCTTTGTTTCTTCATCTTCGTATTTTTTTTTATCATAGCCAAAGAATGTGCTTAGATATTTCTTCCTGAGATTCTCCTTCATCATTGATAAAATCTTCCATTTTTATGGATATTTGTGAAGAACAGTGGTAATGAAACCATAGCAATGGGTAGCGCTTGGGGCCTCATTCTCTTTGCCTGGAAGACAAATGACCAGATTTGCAATCAGATTTTGTTTCATAGCTCCAGCCTTGATCTTGCATTTGTAGTCAGAGATATGAAAGACACATTGTTGGAAGATCATTCACAAAGATATTGGGCAGAAGCCCAAGTAAATAACTGTGAATTCTCAGAGTTTGAATCACTGTTGTCCAGTGATTAAAGCTCATGCATTGTGAATTCCAAATGTTGAGACAGAGTTTTTCCATAGGTACCAGCATTTTAAACATTAAAAGACTATCCTACCTTTCCGAACGCATTGAATTAAAATTCTCAGTTTTTCAAAAAGCGGTAGAGATGTTAAACTTCTACAACATATTCCCAGTGTTTCAGAACTCTGGGAATACATTTTCCCATTCTGTTTTTTTGAGCTCTGAGACTTTTAACATTTTAACACCGGTATCATACCAGCTCTCTAAAGGTACATTATTACTACTTTGAAAACTAGCCGAACTCTCATTTTCATTTCTTAGCGCTTTCAATACTTTCATACTGTTATATCAGCTCTAGGAAAATGAGTTTTTTCACCAACTTTCTTCAAAATACGCCAACTCATTTGACTGAATTATAAAGGTAAACCCTACTGCAATGAATTCTCAGCACTTTGAAGACGACTTCCCAGTCATTAAACAGTGTCCTTCAGGTTAAACAGATCCCTAAAGCACTGAAGGGGCAAGATTTCTGGCTTTGGTCTATTTGGGTATCCCTGGTGGCTTCCATCCCCTCCTTAGGCGTAATCAGCCCTACCCATAAGAGGCAGATAGTGAGGGTAAGGTGCTATACTCTCCCTAATAATGGCCTCTGACTTTTCTGAAAGAGTTACCAGGGTTTCAAAAACGAAGTGATTTTCTATGGGCCACTAAGTTACCATTAAACCTGGCTGTCTGATGTCACTCACGGAGTTCTAAAGAACACAGAGGAACGCTACATAAATTTAGAATAGTCCATACATGAAGGAACCTTGGAGGAACAGAGCAGTTATATAAGGGGTGTCCCAATTGCCCTTGGGTACTAATGCCCAACAAAAATTCCTTTTTTCGGCCTAGATTAGTGTCTCATGGAAGGCTCACTATGACCGGCTAACAGAGGAAGGAAAGTTGTGGAGTGGCTTTACATGATGTCAAATCCAACCAGAAACTGCACGGCTTCGATACAACAGGCTATTCTGGATATTTGTGAAGGACAGTGGACATGAAACCTTAGCACTGGGCAGGGCTTGTGGCCTCAGTCTCATTGTCTACATGACAAATGACCCGATTTGCAATCAGATTATGTTCCAGGGCTCTAGCCTTCATCTTGCAATTTTAGTCAGAGACATGAAAGGCACAATATTGGAAGAACATTCACTAAGACATTTGGCCAGAAGCCCAAGTCAATCACTGTTAATTCTTAGAGTTTAAATCACTGTTGTCCAGTGATTACAGCTCATGGATTGTGAATTCCAAGTATTGAGAGAGCATTGTTTCATATATACCAGCTATTTAAACTTTATTTGTTACTATTTCAAAGACTATCCTACCTTCCCAGGGCTTTGAATACAGATTCTCAGGTTTCCAACATGCGATAGAGATGTGAAAGTTCTACAAAATATTCACAGTGTTTCAGAAACTCTCCTACATATTCCCGTTCTGTTTTTTTGAGCTCTGAGAATTAACATTTTAACACTGGTATCATACCAGGTCTCTGAAGGTACATTATTGCTACTTTGATCACTAGCCGAACTCTCTTTTTGATTTCTTAGAGCTTTCAATACTTTCATACTGTTGTATCAGCTCCATGAAAATGAGTTGTTTCACCAACTTTCTTCCAAAAACTCAAACTCATTTTGACTGAATTATAAAGTTAAACCATAGGACCATGAATTCTCAGCTCTTTGAACACGACTTCTCTGTCATTAATCAGTCTCATTCAGGTTAAACATTACCCTAGAGGACTGAAGGCACAAGATTTCTGGCTGAGATCCACTTGGGTATCCCTGGTGGCTTCCATCCCCATCCTTAGGCCTAAGCAGCTCTACCCATAAGAAGCAGATAGTGAGTGTAATGTGCTGTACTCTCCCTGATGATGGCCTCTGACTTTTCTGAATGAGTTATCAGGGTTTCAAAAAGGAAGTTATTAACTATTGGCCACTAAGTTACCATGCAACCTGGCTGTCTGATGTCACTCACGGAGTCCCAAAGAAGAACACAGAGGACAACTACATGAATTTAGAATAGTACATACATGATGGGACATTGGAGGATCAGAGCTGTTATATAAGGGGTGTCCAAATTGCCCTTGAGTACTACTGCCCAACAACAATTCCTTCTTTCAGCCTAGATTAGTGGTCTCATGGAAGTCTCTATATAACCTGGTAACAGAGGAAGGAAAGTTGTGGAGTGGCTTTGCATGATGTCAATATCCAACCAGAAACTGCACTGCTGCGTTACAACAGGCTATTCTGAATATTTGTGAAGGACAGTGGTCATGAAACCATAGCACTGGGCAGGGCTTGAGGCCTCATTCTCTTTGTCTAGATCACAAATGACCCGATTTGCAATCACATTCTGTTTCATGGCTCCATCCTTGATCTTGCAATTGTAGTCAGAGACATGAAAAGCACATTATTGGAAGAACATTTACTAAGACATTTGGCCAGAAGCCCAAGTCAATCATTGTGAATTCTCAGAGTTTGAATCACTGCTGTCCAGTGATTCAAGCTCATGCATTGTGAATTCCAAATGTTAAGACAGCGTTTCCCCATATATACCAGCTCTTTAAACATTAATTATTACTATTTTAAAGACTATCCTACCTTCCAAGCACTTTGAATACAAATTCTCATTTTTTCTTTTTTTCTTTTTTTAATATATGTTATTGATATTTTACAGAGAGGAAGGGAGAGCGATAGAGAGTCAGAAACATCGATGAGAGAGAAACATCGATTAGCTGCCTCCTGCACACCTTCTACTGGGGATGTGCCCGCAACCAAGGTACATGCCCTTGACCGGAATCGAACCTGGGACCCTTCAGTCCGCAGGCCGACGCTCTATCCACTGAGCCAAACCGGTTTTGGCAAATTCTCAGTTTTTCAACATGCGATAGAGATTTGAAAGTTCTACAACATATATTCCCAGTGTTTCAGAAACTCTCCTACACATTTCCCCGTTCTGTTTTTTTGAGCTCTCTGACTTTTAACTTGTTAACACCGGTATCATACCAGCTCTCTAAAAGTACATTACTACTTTGTACATTAGCCGAACTGTCATTTTGATTTCTTTGAGCTTTGAATACTTTCATACTGTTATATCAGCTCTATGAAAATGAGTTGCATCACCAACTTTCTTCCAAAAATGTCAACTCATTTTGACTGAATTATAAAGGTAAAACGTACCGCAATGACTTCTCAGCTCTTTGAAAATGACTTTACAGTCATTAAACAGTGTCCTTTAGGTAATACAGGTCCCAAGAGGACTGAAGGGACAGATTTCTGGCTGATGTCCACTTGGGTATCCCTGTGACTTCCATCCCCACCTTAGACCTAAGCAGCCCAACCCTTAAGAGGCAGATAATGAGGGTAAGGTGTTGTACTCTCGCTGATGATGGCCTGTGATTATCTGAAAGAGTTATCTGGGTTTCAAAAAGGAAGTGCTTAACTATGGGCCACTAAGTTCCCATGCAACCTGGATGTCTGATGTCATTCACGGAGTCACAAAGAGGGCACACACAGGAAAACTAAAGGAATTTAAATTAGTACATTCATGACGGATCTTGGAGGATCAGAGCTGTTATATAAGGGGTGTCCCAATTGCCCTTGGCTACTACTGCCCAACCACGATTCCTTCTTTCAGCCTAGATTAATGGTCTCATGGAAGGCTCCCTATAACCTGCTAACAGAGGAAGGTAAGTTGTGGAGTGGCTTTGCATGATGTCAATATCCAACCAGAAACTGCACTGCTGTGATAAAACAGGTTATTCTGGATATTTGTGAAGCACAGTGGTAATGAAACCATAGCACTAGGCAGAGCTTGGGGCCTCATTCTCTTTGTCTAGATGACAAATGACCAGATTTGCAATCAGATTCTGTTTCATGGCTCCAGCCATGATCTTGCTATTGTAGTCAGAGACATGAAAGACACATTATTGGAAGATCATTCCCAAAGACATTTGGCCAGAAGCCCAAGTCAATCATTGTGAATTCTCAGAGTTCGAATCACTGCTGTCCAGTGATTCAAGCTCATGCATTGTGAATTCCAAATGTTAAGACAGCGTTTTTCCATATATACCAGCTCTTTAAACATTAAGTATTACTATTTTAAAGAGTATCCTACCTTCCGAGCACTTTGAATACAAATTCTCAGTTTTCAACATGCGATAGAGATGTTAAAGTTCTACAACATATTCCCAGTGTTTCAGAAACTCTCCTACACATTTCCCTGTTATGTTTTATTGAGCTCTGAGACTTTTAACATTGTAACACAGGTATCATACCAGCTCTCTAATGTAAAGGTACATTATTACTACTTTGAACACTAGCCGAACTCTCACTTTGATTTCTTAGAGCTTGGCATACTTTTATACTGTTATATCAGCTCTATAAAAATGAGTTGTTTCACCAACTTTCTTTCAAAAACGCCAACTCATTTTGACTGTATTATAAAGGTAAACCGTACCGCAATGACTCTCAGCTCTTTAAACACTACTTCCCAGTCATTAAACAGTCTCCTTCAGGTTAAACAGGTCCCTATAGGACTGAAGGGGCAAGATTTCTGTCTGAGGGCAACTTGGGTGTCCCTGGTGGCTTCCATCCCCTCCTTAGGCCTAAGCAGCCCTACCCTTGAGAGGCCGATATTGAGTATAAGGTGCTGTATTGTCCCTGATGATGGCCTGTGACTTATCTGAAAGAATTTTCTGGGTTTCCAAAAAGAAGTGCTTAACTATGGGCCTTAAGTTACCATGCAACCTGGCTGTCTGATGTCACTCACAAAGTCCCAAAGAGGACACACTCAGGGAGACTATAGGAATTTAAAATAGTACATTCATGACGGGACATTGGAGGATCAGAGCTGTTATACAAGGTGTGTCTTAATTGCCCTTGGGTACTACTGCCCAACAACAATTCCTTTTTTCAGCCTAGATTATTTGGCTCATGGAAGTCTCCCTATGACCTGCTAACAGCGGAAGGAAAGTTGTGGAGTGGCTTTGCATGGTGTAAAAAACCAACCAGAATCTGCACTGCTTCGATACAACAGGCTATTTTGGACATTTGTGAAGGACAGTGGTAATGAAACCATAGCACTGGGCAGGGCTTGGGGTCTCATTCTCTTTGTCTAGATGACAAATGACCCGATTTGCAATCAGATTCTGTTTCATGGCTCCAGCTATGTTCTTGCAATTGTAGTCGGAGTCATGAAAGATACATTATGGAAGATCATTCCCAATGACATTTGGGCAGAACTTTCTTAGACTGTTCTCAAACAATGGGTATAAAATACAGATATTTGTGTCCTATATACTGTTTATAACAGTGGTCTCACAGTTAAGGATTTCATTAATCAAGAATAGGAAGTGGTCCTAGAAGGTTTGGCTCAGTGGGTAGAGCATCGGCCTGTGGACAGAAGGGTCCTGGGTTCGATTCTGACCAAGGGAATATGCCAAGTTTGCAGGCTCATTTCCCATTAGGATGCGTGCAGGAGGCAGCAAATCAATGATTCTCTCTCATCTTGTTGTTTCTATCTCTGTCTCTCCCTCTCCCTTCCTCTCCGAAATAAATAAAAAATATATCTATTTTAAAAAATAAGATAAAGTGTCACATTCTATATATTCCCTCATATATGCAATGTAAAACTACAAACAAGCAAGCAAAACCTCCCACATAGAGATAAAATCATGGTGGGTACAAGAGGGGAAAAACATGAAGGAGGAAAGGAGGTAAAGGGATCAAATATAAGAGATCAGAGGAGGCTAGACTTTGGGAGGTGAGCACATAATGGATTATGCTATGTTGTACTATAGAGTCATAATATGACATTTATTTAATATTATTAACCACATTACTTCCCACTCTTGTTCATGGAAAGTAGATATTTTTCTGTTTTTGGATAAACACATTTTTGTTTATCTACAATTTGTTCAACCAGAATGAGAATAATTACCTGAGACTTGGTAATAGAACATGGGCGGCATGGTATTAGCCATCAGATGGTTAGTGGGGAGTAGTGCTTAGAAAAATAAAAAAGATTCATAATGTTATCAAACCCATCTCTGAATCCAGACTCTTGCCAAGCAAGGCAATTTCCAAGTACTGGGCTACAGCTTCAGTAGCTGGGGAGTGAAGAGCACTGGACAATCCAATGGGTTTCGTGCATTCTAGTTCCCATGTCTATGGTGATTACATAGATTCTGAAAAATTTCCAAGTGGTCCCCTGCAGCACACATGGATGTGCTCTTGCTCATCACTTAATTTATATCCAGAATGAGACTGAAGCGATTCATGACATGAACAGATTATTCTTTTCCAATGGCTCAACAAAATATGAGGAAAATTGGAAAGGTTCCTAGTACAGTTGTAACTGATAAGGAAGGAAACTAGAATAATTCATGATTTGTCATGGACAGGAAAAGTGTGCGAAAAAGAGGAAGCACACAAGGGTAATGATGGCAGTGATGTCTCCTGTGGCAGTCTCCAACTTGAATAGATGCAACTCTTAGCAGGACATTAAAGGTGAAGGATGAAATGTGACCCCTGAGGAAATGTGCTACTCTTTGGAAGAACTACACAAGTACAATAATTTACACAAGCAGAAAAGTATAGAATATGTGTGGAAATAATGTTGGGGAAAATGTTACAAGGTACATAAATTTGGATGAGAGGGAATGTATTAATTTTAGCTCACCAGACAGAGACTCTGCATTTAAATTTTCAGAGTGGGTGATTAGAAAAGGCTCTAAAAGCTTATAGGGATGATTGGTTGACAAATGCATTGAATCATGGCCCAATAAATGTGACAGGGAAATGCCCACTGTCTCTTGTTTTTTTTTTTTTTTTTTAAATATATTTTATTGATATTTCACAGAGAGGAAGGGAGAGGGATAGAGAGCTAG
This sequence comes from Plecotus auritus, assembly GCF_963455305.1. Classification (NCBI taxonomy): domain Eukaryota; kingdom Metazoa; phylum Chordata; class Mammalia; order Chiroptera; family Vespertilionidae; genus Plecotus; species Plecotus auritus. Next base: position 110,214,469 of record NC_137771.1, read on the forward strand.
AAACATCGATGAGAGAGAAACATCAATCAGCTGCCTCCTGCACACCTCCCACTGAGGATGTGCCCGCAACCAAGGTACATGCCCTTGACCGGAATCGAACCCGGGACCTTTCAGTCTGCAGGCCGACGCTCTATCCACTGAGCCAAACCGGTTTTGGTTGTCTCTTGTTTTAATAAAGAAAAAGCAGTTCAAAATTTTATGGAGGGGAGAATGTTAGAGTGGATTGGTCATAAGAGTCCTATTCCAAACTCTGTGCATGTACACCTGGCATAACTTTTACCAATACATTGCAAAATATATTTAAGAGTGGAAATGGCATCTTTGAAGAGCTGTGTGTTGACGCTTCTATGAAAGCTAGACATTGGAAATTAAAACCTCTCAATGGAAAAATCTAAAGGTGATGGGGTCTATGGATACCCAAGTGATGCAGGGAATGCAACCACCAAACTCATGGTAGATCTGATCACGCTGAAAGACTGCAAGTCAAAGCAGCATCAATGAGTCTGAACTCTCCAAAAGATAAACCAAACAACCCCATTTACCATTGCAACAAAAAAATTAAGATACTTAGCAATAAACTTAACCAAGGAGTTAAAAGACCTATCCTTGGAAAACTAGAGGATGTTGAAAAAAGAGAGGAAGATATAAACAAGTAGAAGAATATACCATGTTCATGGACTGGTAGAATCAACATCATTAAAATGTCCATACTATCCAAGGCCATCTACAGATTCAATGCAATTCCTATTAAAATACCAACAGCATATTTCAAAAGTCTAGTACAAACAGTCCAAAAATTATTTGGAACCAAAAAATACCCCTAATGGCCATGGAAAATCTTGAGAAAGAAGAACAAAATTGGAGGAATCAAAATTTCAGATATCAGGTTATACTACAAAGTCCCTGTACTCAAAACAGCCTGGTACTGGCACAAGAATAGGCATATAGATCAATGAAACAGAACAAAGACCCCAGAAAATCTACCCAAGCCATTACACTCAATTAATATTTGACAAAGGAGGCAAGAGCATACAATGTAGTAAAGACTGTGTCTTCAATATACAGACTGGGAAAACTGGACAGGTATATGCAAAAAATAAAAAATAAAAGTAGACCACCAACTTACACCATACACAAGAATAAACTCAAAATGGATAAAAGAATGAAATGTGAGCTGTGAAACCATAAAAATCTTAGAAGAAATGATAGGCAGCAAAATCTCAAGACACTCTTGTAGCAATATGTTTACCAATACATCTCCTAGGGCAAAAGAAACTAAGGAGAAAATAAACAAATGGAACTATGTCAAAATAAAAAGCCTCTGCACAGCAAAAGTAACGATCAACAATATGAAAAGGGAGCCCACTGCATTGGAGAACATATTTGCCAATGATAAATCTGATAAGGGGTTAATTTCAAAAATATATAAGGAACTCATACAACTTAATAAAAGGAAGACAAACAACCCAATTTAAAAATGGGCAAAGGACCTAAACAAAGTAGACATACAAAAGGCCAAGAGACATGTGAAAAAGTGCTCAAAGTCACTAATTATCTAAGAGATGCAAATTAAAATGACAATGAGGTGTCACCTCAAACCTGTCAGAATAGCTACCACTAACAAATCAACAAATGACAAGTGCTGGTGAAGATATGGAGAAAAGGGAACACCGCTGGTGGGAATGCATACTGGTTCAGCTACTGGGCAAAACAGTATGGAGTGTCCTCAGAAAATTAAATATGGAACTGCCATATGAGCCAGTGATCCCATTTCTAGGGATATATTCTAAGAAACCCAAAATACCAATCAGAAAGCGTATGCCTACACCCCTATGTTCATGGCAGCACAATTTATAATAGCTAAGATTTGGAAACAGCCTATGTGCCTATGAGTGGATTAAAAACTGTGATACATCTACAGAATGTAGTACTACACAGCTGTAAAAAAGAAAGAACTCTTACCATTTGCAGCAGCATGGATGGACCTGGAGAGCTTTATGCTGAGAGACATAAACCAGTCAGAGAAAGGTAAGTATCACATGATCTCACTCATATGTGGAATCTAATGAACAAAATAAACTGATGAACAAAAATAGATCTGGAGACAAAGAAACATCAAACAGACTGTTAAAACTCAGAGGGAAGGCAGGGGAGGATGGGTGGGTGTGAAGAGATCAACCAAAGAACTTGTATGCATTATATGCCTAACCCATGGACACAGACAATAGGGTGATGAAGGCCTGGTGTGGGGGGTTGGGCGGGCTGGGAGAGGCCAATGGGGGAAAAAGGGAACATATGTAATACTTTCAACAATAGTGATTTAAAAAACAAACAAATAAATAGTGGAGTTCAGCCTCTCTCTTTGAGAATATTATTGAAGCTCAAAGGTTTAGCAGGCAAGTCCCTTGGACTCTCAGAGAGTCCAAGCAAGGCCCAAGACCGAGACAGCCTTAGCCCTGGGCCTCTCTCTTACAGAGTTTGAGTAAAGCAAGAAGTAACCCTAGAAGCTAAGCTCCAGAGAGACCCTGGCTCCCCAAAGAACTGGGGGAGGCACCATTTCCAGTCTCTGATTGAGGTCCATCTGGGCATCACTGGTGGCTTCCATCCCCTCTTTAGACCAAAGCAGCACTATCTAAGATGAGCTAATATTTATGGCACGGGGCTGTAATTGCCCTGAAGATAGGCTCTAATTGGTCACAAAGAATTATCTCAGGTACTTAACCATGGGCTATCAAGTTACCATGCAACCTGAAGTATGCATAATGACCTGGGTGTGATGTCTGCCATGAGGGTCACAAAGAGGTCATGTACAAGAAGACATCAGCTTAAAGTAGCCTATACAAGATCAAACCTGGGGGGATCAAAGGAGTTATATAGAGGTGGTCCAAATTCCCACCAGCCCTACTGCCAACAATGAATCCTTCTCTCAGCCTAGACCTGTGGACTCATGGAAGGCTCCATATGACCTTTTGGCAGAGGAAGGAACGTCGAGGCCTGGGTACCAATGATTTTGCATGAATTTGATGACCCACCAGAAAGTGCGCTGCTGCCGCATTGCCGACCCTCTCTGGACATTTGTGAAGGATCGTGGGTGATGAAACCTTTACAATAGGCGGATTTGGGGGCTATTCATGTCCACATTCACTTTGCAGGGATGACAAATGACCAGATGTGTAAGGAGATACTGATTCATGGTGCTGGCCATTATTTTGCAAAAATAGGGACATGAAGGAAACATGATTGGAAGATCCTTCACAATGACATTGGGCATAAGTTTGTTGGACAGTTCTCACTTAATGGGCAAAAATATACAAGGATATTTGTGTCTCATATACTATTCCTCACAGTAAATTCTCACAGTTGAGTATTTCATTAAACCAGAGGATAAAGTGGCACATTCTATATTTTTCCTCATCTATGGAATATAAAACCACACACAAAAGAAAGAAACAAACAAATAAAATATCTTCTATACAGTCCAAATCATGGTGGTTACAAGAAAAGGAAAAGCCTGAGAAAGGATAAGGACGGTCTTAAAGAAGAGAGAGGAGACCACACTTTCCTGGTGAGCACATAACATGGTGTGCCATGTTATACCATAAACTCGAACAACTGAAATTTATATAATGATGTTAACCATGTTACCCCCCAAACTGTAATAATGAAGTAATATTTAAAGCAACTCTCTTAGTCCCTCATGTGCTTAAGAGGAAATACTTTTTCAGGTTTTGAATAATATAAATATATTTTTATTTACCTACTCTTTGTTCAACAAGGGTCAGGTAAGTCATCTGTTGGGACTGGGCAGTAGAAGGTGTGCTGTAGGGTGTCAGCCATAAGATAATTATGGTGGAATCGTGCCTAAGAAAAGAAAAAAGAACAAATACCTAAGGGTTACCAAACCCAGCTCTGATCCCAGACTCCTACCAAGCAAGGCAGTTTTTAAGTAATGGGCTACAGCATCGGTAGGTGGGGAGTGCGGAGCACTATAGTTGCCCCTGGTTCTATGCATGACTGAAATAGCCAGGATGCCAGAATGATCTCTCATAATCATTACTGCTGAGTGAGGGCTACTATGAGACAGTCCAATCAGGAGCCATTAGAACTCCCTATAACTAGGTAAGTAGTAAATGAAAAGCTGTACCACATACCTGGATGAATAGAAGAGATTTGTGCCACCAGGAAAGTTTTCAAAGATGCAGGAAGTGCGATTGCAACACACTCTCAGTAAGCTTCTGATTTGGCTTGTGCAAAAGGAGAAAGAAAAATGAGGAGAAGGAAGAAGAGTGAAAAAGGGAGGAGAAGGAGAAAAATAAATAGAGGAAACAACATAGAAAATGGTTGTTTATTCACCCAGACTGTAACTACAGGTGACCTGAGCTGCTGCTGCTGGACCAATGTGGTTGGTCCAGTGTGCAGGCAGTGCCTCCTCCTTGTGTTTCATGGTTCAATCTAAGTTGCCTTCCCTCCGTTGGCAAGGCCAGCATTTACCTTCATTATCTCACTTCTGCGGTGAGTCAGCTCTACAGCTTTATGCTCTTTGCAGAGGTCTTGAATGTCTTTTCCATCCACAGGATGTGCTTCCTGTTGGTCCATTACATAGATGACATTAGGCTCACTAGACCTAGTGAGTGGGAACCGACTCTAGACCTGCTAGACTTTTAGAGAGAGAAGTTTAAGAAGAAATCTGACGAAAATTCAGAATTCCTCTCCCTCAGTGAAATATTTTTGTGTCCAGTGGTATTCAGCAGGAGAAGTAACTGTTTTGAGGTAGAAAATAATTGCTGCTGCCTGGCTGGCGTGGCTCTATGGTTGAACATTGACCTGTGAACCAGAAGGTCATGGTTTGATTCCTAGTCAGGGCACATGCCCGGGTTGTGGGCTGGATCTTCAGTGTGGGGCAGGCAGAAGGCAGCCAATCGATGATTCTCTCCCATCATTGATGCTTCTCTCTCTCTCTCTCTCTCTCTATCTCTCTCTCTCTCTCTTTCTCTGAGATCAATGAAAATATATTAAGAAAAAATAATTGCTGTCATCCAGCCCCTGCAGAAACAATGATGGAGGCACAGTGCCCAGTACGCCTCTGGATTTTAGAGGCAGTAGATTCCTCAGTGGAGCATGTGACTCTAGCAAATTTATGGAGAGATGATAAGGTCTGCTCCATTCCAGTTGGACCTGAAAAAACACAGGGCACTGAAACAGGTCCAGGCTGCTGTGCAAGCTGTTCTGTGACCGGGTCCATATACCCAGCAGACATGATGGTCCTCTAAGTATCTCTGGCAGATAGCGATTCTGTCTGGGACCTTAGAAAGACCTGTGGGTGAAAAAAAGTGTAAATGCTCAAACTTTACAACAAAGGTCTTGAAATCATCAAAAAATAATTATTGTTCTTTTGAGGAACCACTGTGGCCTCCTTTGTGTCAAATTGGGCAAATAAAGTTCTTTTTCTAAAATATATTTTTATTGATTTCAGAGAGGAAAGGAGAGGGAGAGAGAGAAAGAAACATCAATGATGAGAGAGAATCATTGATTGGCTGCCTCCTGCATGCCCCCTGCTGGGGATCGAGCATGTGCCCCTGACTGGAATTGAACCTGGGACCCTTCAGTCACAGGCTGATGCTCTATCAACTGAGCAAAACCAGCTAGGGATAAAGTTCTTTCTTAATAAGGAAGCCACATGTTTAGACCATCATTCATCATGCAAAATCTTTTCCACGCAGTAAAACAGCATTTAAGAGTTCCCTCTTTTGTCACTTTAGTGTCCAGAATGAGAAAATGAAAGAAGACAACAACACAGGGCAGGCAGAATCCCTCCATGATGTTCCCACCTCCTGAGCCCCAGAGAAACAGTAGGAACTGAGTCAGAAGCTGGCAAACCGGAGCCTCATGTTGCATTGTGCTGCGCAGTGCTTGGGAGAAGTAACCCCAGATGTCATGGTCCTTCAGGGGCCTCTAAGTATCAAGGGAAAATCCCCGTTCCAGTTCCATGAGCACCACACAGATGGTTTCCAAACGCCCCTCAGCCTGAAGTCACCCTGGTATAAGGGACAAAGAGGCGGGGGACGGGCCTGTCACCCCTCAAAATGCACTGAGGTTTGTCTCAAAGTTTTTCTTTGGTTTCAAAGAAGAAAAGTCTAACCATGGGCCTCCAAGTGTGATGGAACCATGGGTGTGACGGAACCTGTGGAGCCATAAGGTTGGTGACACACAGAATGACTACAACATCCATCTAAAGAGGTTCATACGTGATCTCACCTGGGAGGACTCAGGAAGCTCAGGGAAGTCATGTAAGCGCTGGCCCAGTTGTCCTTGATCCCGCTTGCAGCCTAGCTTTAGACTCATGAGAAACTCCTGATGACCTGTTGAGATGGGGAGAAATGATGTGGCCTGGCTTAGCAATAAGCTAGCATGATCTTGATGACCAAGCAGAGAGCGAGCAGCTGCAGCCCGACAGAGCCCTGCAGTCATTCCTGAAGGGCAGGGCCAGGTAACCCATCCCAGGGGCCAGAGTTCCCAGCAGGTCACTATCACTAACTCTGCTTGAACAACAAATGATCTGAGATGCAAGTACATGCTGATTCATGGCTCTGGCCAAAATGTCTACCATAGAGATAGGCAGAAAAGAAGCATGAATGGGAAATTATTCACATTGGAATATGGCAGAGGCGTGAGGACAGTTTTCACTCAATGGGTACGATATAAGAGATTTTGGTGAACAATTGCAGAGTGCATAGCTGCAGCATGACAGAGGCCCTGTAATTGTCCTTGAACAACAAGGGTGAGGAAACTCACAGTGGGCAGCTTTCTGCAGTCACCTCCTCATTCATTGTGCTTGAAGGTCAAATGATCTGACATGACAGCATATGCTGATTCATGGCTCTGCCACTATTTCCCATCAACAGCGAGGGACAGAGGTGTGAGGACAGCTTTCACTCAATGGGCAAAAATATAAAAAGCTATTTGTACTTCCTATGATGCTTATCACAAAATATCCTTAGAGTGGAGGACTTAATTAATCCAGGGGGTATGTTGGCACATTCTGTATTTTCCCTCATCTATGGAATGTAAAAGCCAGAAGCAAAACAATGCTACAAATAAAATCACTGACATGTAAAAGTAATCAGGCTGGTTTCCAGAGAGGGAAATCATGAGTGATGATAAGGGGGCAAAGGGGCTCAAATACAAGGAGACTGGAATTTGGGCTGTGAGCACATAAAAGAGTATACGAGGTTGTACTGTTACATAGTACAGGTGACATTTATATAATGTTATTAACAAGGCTATCCCTCGATAATAAACAATGAAATAATTCCACAAAGAAATTTTGTCACTCCCCATCTTGTTTAAGGAAAGAAGAGACTTTTTAGTTTTGGAATAACATGAGTATATTTTTGTTTACTTTCCTTTTAGGAACTAAGGATCAGGTGAAGTCTCTGCTACAACTGGGCAGCAGCAGGTGTACTGTAGGGCGCTAACCATCAGCTATTTATTTATTTATTTATTTATTTTTTTTTTCAAATTTTTATTAAGGTATTATATGTGTACATATCTTATCATTGCCCCCCACCCCCACCCCACTCCCATATATGCCCTCACCCCCCAATGTTTTGCATCCGTTGGTTACTCTTATATACATGCATATAAGTCCTTCAGTTGATCTCTTATTTCCCCCACCTCTCCCTAACCTTACCACTGTAATTTGACAGTCTGTTTGATGCTTTACTGCCTCTGTAACTATCTTTTTGTTCATCAGTTTATAATGTTTTTCATTATCCCCAAATGAGTGGGATCATGTGGTATTTTTCTTTCATTGACTGGCTTATTTCACTTAGCATAATGTTCTCTAATTCCATCCAAGTGCCTACAAATGGTAGTAATTCCTTCTTTTTTACGGCAGCATAGTATTCCATTGTGTAGATGTACCATAGTTTTCTGATCCAGTCATCTGCTGATGGGCATTTAGGCTGTTTCCAAATCTTAGCTATTGTAAATTGTGCTGCTATGAACATAGGGGTGCATATATCCTTTCTGATTGGTGTTTCTGGTTTCTTAGGATATATTCCTAGGAGTGGGATTACTGGGTCAAATGGGAGTTCCATTTTCAGTTTTTTGAGGAAACTCCATACTGTTCTCCACAGTGGCTGCACCAGTCTGCATTCCCACCAGCAGTGCACGAGGGTTCCTTTTTCTCCGCATCCTCGCCAACACTTGTCGTTTGTTGATTTGTTGATGATAGCCATTCTGACAGGTGTGAGATGGTATCGCATTGTTGTTTTGATTTGCATCTCTCGGATAATTAGTGACTTTGAGCATGTTTTCATGTGTCTCTTGGCCTTCCTTCTGTCTTCTTTCGAAAAGCTTCTATTTAGGTCCGTTGCCCATTTTTTTATTGGATCATTTATCTTCCTTTTATTAAGTTGTATAAGCTGCCTGTAGATGTTGGAAATTAAACCTTTATCAGTGATACCATTTGCAAATATGTTCTCCCATACAGTGGGGTTTCTTGTTGTTTTGTTGATGGTTTCTTTTGCTGTGCAAAAGCTTTTTATTTTGATGTAGTCCCATTTGTTTATTTTCTGTTTGGCTTCCATTACCCTAGGGGCAGTATCACTGAAAAAGTTCTTTTGGCATATGTCTGAGATTTTGCTGCCTGTGGATTCCTCTAGTATTTTTATGGTTTCCCGTCTTATATTTAAGTCCTGTACCCATTTTGAGTTTATTTTTGTGTATGGTGTAAGTTGGTGATCTAGTTTCATTTTTTTGCATGTATCTGTCCAATTTTCCCAACACCATTTATTAAAGAGACTGTCTTGACTCCATTGTATGCTCATGCCTCCTTTGTCAAATATCAAATGCGCATATTGGTTTGGGTCGATATCTGGATTCTCTATTCTGTTCCATTGATCTATATGTCTGTTCTTGTGCCAGTACCAGGCTGTTTTGATGACAGTGGCTTTGTAATACAGCTTGAAATCTGGTATTGAGATCCCTCCTACTTTATTCTTCTTTCTCAGGATTGCTGTGGCTATTCGGGGTCTTTTTTTATTCCAGATGAATTTTTGGAGAGTTCTTTCTAGGTCTGTGAAATACGCCGTTGGTATTTTAATGGGGAGTGCATTGAATCTATAGATTGCTTTGGGTAGTATGGACATTTTAATGATGTTGATTCTACCAATCCATGAACATGGTATGTTCTTCCATCTGTTTACATCTTCCTCTATCTCTTTTTTCAGTATCCTGTAGTTTTCCGCATATAGGTCTTTTACCTCCTTGGTTAGGTTTATTCCTAAGTATCTTAATTTTTTTGGTGCGATGGAAAATGGGATTGCTTTTTTAGTCTCTCTTTCTGTAAGTTCATTGTTGGTGTATAGAAATGCCATAGATTTCTTGGTGTTAATTTTGTATCCTGCTACATTGCCGAATTCATTTATTAAGTCTGTTAGTTTTTTGATGGAGTCTTTCGGGTTTTTTATGTACAATATCATGTCATCTGCAAATAAGGACAGCTTTACTTCTTCTTTTCCAATTTGGATGCCTTTTATTTCTTCTTCTTGTCTAATTGCAGTGGCTAATACTTCCAGTACTATGTCAAACAGGAGTGGTGAGAGTGGGCATCCCTGTCTTGTTCCTGTTCTTAGGGGAAATGGTTTTAGTTTTTGCCCATTGAGTATGATGTTAGCTGTGGGTTTATCATATATAGCTTTTATGATGTTGAGGTATGATCCTTCTATTCCCACCTTGTTGAGAGTTTTTATCAAGAAAGGGTGTTGGATTTTGTCAAATGCTTTTTCTGCATCAATTGATATGACTATGTGATTTTTATCTCTCAATTTGTTTATGTGATGTATCACATTTATTGATTTGCGGATATTGAACCATCCTTGCATTCCTGGGATAAATCCTACTTGGTAATGGTGTATGATCTTTCTGATGTACTGCTGGATCCTATTTGCTAGAATTTTATTGAGGATTTTGGCATCTACATTCATGAGGGATATTGGCCTGTAATTCTCCTTCATTGTGTTGTCTTTATCTGGTTTTGGTATTAGGGTGATGCTGGCTTCATAGAAGGAGCTGGGAAGTGTTCCTTCCTCTTGAATTTTTTGGAATAGTCTGAGGAGGATAGGTTTTAGTTCTTCCTTGAATGTTTGGTAGAACTCTCCTGTGAAGCCGTCTGGCCCCGGGCTTTTGTTTGCTGGAAGCTCTTTGATGACTGCTTCAATTTCTTCCATAGTTACTGGCATGTTGAGCTGTTTAGATTCTTCCTGATTGAGTTTTGGAAGGTTATATTTTTCTAGGAATATGTCCATTTCCTCCAGGTTGTCCAGTTTGTTGGAATAGAGTTGTTCGTAGTATTTTTTAACAATCCTTTGTATTTCGGCGGGATCTGTTGTTATTTCACCTCTTTCATTTCTGATCTTGTTTATTTGGGTCCTCTCCCTTTGCTTCTTGGTGAGCCTGGCTAGAGGTTCATCAATCTTGTTTATCCTTTCAAAGAACCAGCTCTTGGTTTTGTTGATCTTTTGTATTGTTTCTTTGGTCTCTATGTCGTTTATCTGTGCTCTGATCTTTATTATTTCCTTCCTTCTGCTTACACTGGGCTTTTCTTGTTGCTCTTTTTCTAACTCTTTGAGTTGTTGGGTTAGGTAATTTATTACCCCTGTTTCTTGTTTTTTGCAGTAGGCTTGTAGAGCTATGAACTTCCCTCTCAAGACTGCTTTCGCTGTGTCCCATAGATTTTGGATTGTAGTGTTTTCATTGTCATTTGTTGTCATGATGTTTTTTATTTCTTCTTTGATCTCTCTGGTAACCCAGTCATGGTTTAATAGCATGCTGTTTAGTCTCCATGTGTTTGATTTCTTTGGGTTGTTTTTATTGTAGTTGATTTCCAGTTTTATGCCACTGTGGTCTGAGAAGATGCTTGATATGATTTCTATCTTCTTGAATTTGAAGAGACTTTGCCTATGTCCCAACATATGGTCTATCTTTGAAAATGACCCATGTGCGCTTGAGAAGAATGTATATTCTGTGGCTTTGGGGTGAAATGTTCTGAAGATGTCAATTAATTCCATCTGGTCTAGTGAGTCATTTAGGATTGATGTTTCTTTGCTGATGTTTTGTTTAGAGGATTTGTCCAATGGTGATAGTGGGGTATTAAAGTCTCCTACTATGATTGTATTGCTGTCAATGTCTCCCTTGATATCCTCCAGGAGTTTTTTTATGTATTTGGGTGCTCCTGTATTGGGTGCATATATGTTTACCAGAGTTATTTCTTCTTGTTGGATTGCTCCCTTTAGTATTATGAAATGGCCTTCCTTATCTCTTGTTATGTCCTTCAGTTTGAGATCTAATTTGTCAGAAATAAGTATTGCTACCCCAGCTTTTTTTTCAGTTCCATTTGCCTGGAAAACCTTTTTCCATCCCTTCACCCTCAGTCTGTGTGCGTCTTTTTTTCTGAGGTGGGTTTCTTGTAGACAGCAGATATATGGGTCGTGTTTTCTTATCCAATCTGTTACCCTATGTCTTTTGATTGGGGCATTTAATCCATTTACATTTAAAGTTATTATTGATAGGTACTTATTTGTCGCCATTCCTATTCTTTACCCCTGTGTTACTTCTTCGCTTCCTGTTTCTTTCTTTCTTTCTTTCTTTCTTTCTTTCTTTTTTTTTTTTTTTTTTTTCTTTTTTTTTTTTTTTACAGTAGACCCTTTAGCATTTCTTGCATTGCTGGTTTGGTGGTAATAAATTCCCTTAGTCCTTTTTTGTCTGTGAAGCTCCTGATTTCACCTTCAATTTTGATTGACAGCCTTGCTGGGTACAGTATTCTTGGATTCAGCCCCTTCCTTTGCATGACTTTGTATATTTCATTCCATTCCCTTCTGGCCTGATGAGTTTCTGTTGAGAAATCAGTTGCTAGTCTGATGGGGGTTCCTTTGTATGTAACTTTCTGTCTCTCTCTTGCTGCTTTTAAGATTCTTACTTTGTCGTTGGTGTTTGCCAATTTAATTATAATGTGCCTTGGCGTCGGTCTTTTGGGGTTCATTTTGCTTGGGACTCTGTGAGCTTCTTGGATTTGTGTGGGTTTTTTCTTCCCTATATCTGGGAAATTTTCTGTCATTATTTCTTCAAAGAGGTTTTCTATTCCTTGCTCAGCTTCCTTTCCTTCTGGAACCCCTATTATGCGGATGTTGTTTTGTTTCGTGTTGTCCCAAAGTTCCCTTAGACTCTCCTCCTGCCTTTTAATTTTTTTTTCTAGAAGTTGCTTTTCTTGGGTATTTTTTTCCATCTTGTCTTCTAGCTCACTGATGCGGTCCTCTGCTTCTTCTAGTCTACTCTTGATGCTTTCTATTGAGTTCTTTACAGCAGCGATGTCATTTTTCATTTCTTCTTGGTTCTTCTTCATTTCCTCTTGGTTCTTGCTCATATTGTCGAATTTGTCTTCCATTCTTTTCAGCCACCTTATGACCATTTCTCTGAATTCTTTTTCTGGAAGGTTGCTTGCCTCCATTTCGTTTACTTCCTTTTCTGGTGATGCCTGCTTTTCTTTCATATGCGGGCTGCTTCTTTGTCTCCCCATGGTCTCTCTTCTCTGGGTGTCTGGTTATGTAGTTCTCTCTCTCCTGGGTTGATTTAAAGGCACAAAATACAGCACTACCAGGTACAACTCACAAGGCACTGAACAGGAATGTATTCACGATATTAATAACCTCCAATAAAGGTGACCACCAGAGAAAGGCAAATTAGGTGATAGGAGAGAAAGAAGAAGAGGAAAAAAGAAAGAAAGAAAGAAAAAAAGAAAAAAGGAGTGTGAAAATGAAATTGGGAAAAGGGAAAGTAAAGAGAAAAAAAAAAGTAAGAGAGACAAGAAAGTGACTAAGAGAGAAAGGGGAACAGACTATATATATTGGGGATAAAACTCCAATAGAACAATCACTAATCCCAGCAAATGCCAGCAACAAGTGCCTGGGGATTAATACAAACTACAACACCAACTAATATGGATTGAGGCAAGGGAAAGCTGAAGCACAAAACAAACAAAAAAATATACAAAAGAAGAATAAGCAAAACAATCTCACAAAAACAGCATAAAAATTGGATATAATCTACATTCAAGCAAACAACAACAAAAGGACAGAGAGAAGGACAAGTTTATGGATAGCTCAGACAGCGAAGGGAGAGGTGTATGTGGACTTGGAGCAGGGGATTAGAGATTAGATATGTAAGTAGGGTGAAATTTTAACAAGGGGTAAACAGAAAGAATAGGGAAAATCTAAAGCAGTAAAAGGGTAAGACAAACAGGACACTGAAAAGGGGGAGGTTAGGAAGAGAGTGATGGCCTAAAGGTAGAGTTGAGATAGAGTAAAACGATGCTAAAGGAAAGATAAAAAATAGAATGTAGAACCCTAATCCCAAAATAAAATGAAGAGAAAATAAAATGACACTTTAAAAAAAAAAAAAAGATAAAATAGCAGTAGTAATAATACGGATTGAAAATAAAAATGTAATCATTAAAAAGGTAAAATCAAGTGATGAAAAAAGAAAAAAAAGTTTCTTGATTAAAAGATGCAAAAAATGAAAATAAAAAAAAATAAAAAAATAAAAAAATAAAAGGTAAAAATAAAATGTGAAGTAGTGAAGGTCATTCACTTCCTCTGTTTTTCTGTTTGGCACGCCTGTTTCTCAGTCCAGACAGTATTGCAGTTCCCTGCGATCCACTGCTCTTCGGTGTTGTAAGCCAGTCCTGATTTTAAGCAGGCGGTGTGTCTTAATTTCTCGTATTCCTTTATTTTTGATTACGCAAGAGTCAATTTGTGATTCAGCCCCTGGGTGGCAGTGTTTCTGGATTGACTTCCGGGTCTATCTATGGCCTCTCTAGGCAGTGTTAGAGCCTTCTTTCCCTGTGGCACTCGCCACCGGCCTGTGGGCGTGGTCTGCCTCAGAGCTGACTCTCTGATGGTCACTCCCCTCTCCGATCCCCAGGTTCCAGAAAAACAACTTTCCCCTGCAGTCTCCCAGGGTGTCCCCAACTGGGTGATCCTATGTATTGGGCTTAGTAATCAGAAGCAAGGATTTGAAGAGGAAAAAGCCCAAGTGTGCGAACTCCAGGACTGCGAGTAAACCCAGGCACAAAGGGAGCGCACGAGCTGCGCGTAAGTCTGGACAGCATGAAATTCTTAGGGTGTCCCTGCACTTCAGATCAAAATGGGTTGCTTTTTAGAGTGCCCTTCTCTTAGCAGCTCTGAGGACCCCTTTCCACAATCACAGATCACGCCAGCCCCTACAGCCACGGATTTTTCTAGGCACAGACTTCCCTGGTCCTCCAGCTCCCGCAAAACGCGCGTTCCTCTCTCCCGCCGGGACCAGAGACCTCACCTTATCCCAGGCGAAATCTGACCTTTCCGTGGTGGAGTGTAGAGCTCCTCTGAACCCGTGTGCTTGCGCCAGTTGGGGAGCGTTGTTCTGGGGCTCGCAGCTGTTCCTGGGGTGCCGCAGTTGTGGATTCTCAGGCTTCAGATAAGCTCCACTTTCCGGATCAAGATGGCGCAGACTCCGTGTCCAAGCCCGCAGCTCCGGGAGGGGACCCAGCCACAGTTGGTGCTGCCAGGTCAGGGGAACCCCGTTCAGCAGTCCCCCACCTCCTTCTGGAATTCAGCTGTCTCCCAACCAGCCAACAAACACTCCTTGTGCGTCCCTCAGCTGTTCTTTCTTTCTGCTCCGGGACAAGGCTCGGAACACGTCTGTCTATTCCGCCGCCATTATTCCCTCTTAACCATCAGCTATTTAAAGAGGAACATTGTCTAAGAAAATTCTTCCTTATGAGTTAATACCAAGTTGAGATTCTAGAGTCAAGCCAAATAAGACAATTTCTAATATGTGGTCATAGCATCACTAGATGGAGGAGTGAGGACCACTGTAGCAACCCAATGTGCTTTTTTGTTTCTAGTTTCCATGTCTGTGGTGATGACATCGACTTTCTGAAAATTTTCTGAGTGGTCTGCAACAGCAGACATGGATTGCTTATTTGCTTTACATCCAAGGTCCCAGGTTCAGCTTGAAGATCTTCAGGACATGAGCAAATACTTGTCTAAATGGTTCCAAAACAGATGTGATAGATAAATTGGAAAGATTCATGGTAGAAAGCTGGCAACTGATCTCATGATTCCCTGGGTTGGAGAGAGCTGGGCTAGAAGCAACCCTAGAGGCCAAGCTGCATAGGTGTCCTGGCTCCCAGACCTGTAGGGCAAAAATGATTGCAGTCTCAGGCTGATGTCTACCTGGGCATCACTGATGGCTTCTATCCCTTCTTTAGCCCAGAGTAGTCTTAGCCAGGAGGGGCAAATATTCAGGGCAATGAGCTGTCATCACACTGAAAATGGACTGAGATTTGTCCCAAAGTGTTTCCTTGGTTTAAAAGGAGGAGTGTTTTAAGATGGGTACCCAAGTTTCCATGCTACCTGAATTGTCCGTTATGACCTGGGTGTGGTGTCAAGCATGATCAAACCTGGGAGGACCAAAGCAGTAATATAACCTGTGACCCAATTTACTTCAGTACCAACTTCTGTACAATGAATCTATCTTTCAGCCTAGACCTATGGATTCCTGGAAAGTGTCTTATGACATCAATACAGAGGAAGTAAAGTTGTGGCCTGGATTACTAATGATTATGCATGGTATTGATGGCCAACCAGAAAGTGGACAGCTGCAGCACGACAGACCATCTCTGGACATCTGTGAAGGACAGTGGGTAACAAAACCTTCACAATGGGCAGAGGTTGGGGCAGTTCACCTCATCATTCACTGTCCAGCTATGGAAGGAGATCCTGATTCATGGCTCTGTTTAGTATTTTGCAACATTAGGCAGAGACATTGAAAAGGGCATAATTAGAAGACCCTTCACAAACTTTTTGAGCAAAAGTTTACTGGATGTTCTCACTCAGTGGTCAAAAATATTCAAAGATATTTGTGTCTCATATAATGCTCATCAGAGTGAAACCTCAAAGTGGAAGATTTCATTACTCAAAAGTATAAAGTGGCAGATTCCATATTTTCCCTCATCAATGGAAAGTAGAAACACAAACAAAAGAAACAAAGTCTCCTACATACAAATGGAATCATGGTGGTTAAAAAAAGGAAAACATGAGGGAGGACCAGGTGAATAAAAGGGGTCAACTGCCTGGGGACAGAGAAGACAGACATTGGGTGGTGAGCACATAGCTGAGTGTGCTCTGTTGCCCTATAAAGTTGTACAAGTGAAGTTTTATAATGTGATTAACCAAAAAATGTAATAATGAAATAATTTTTAAAATAAACTTCGTTAGTCCCATGCTTGCTTAAAAAATGAAGAGACGTTTTTTGTGTTTGAAAACTATAAACATATTTTTATTTACCTATCATTCATTCAATAAAAATCAGGTGAATAAGCTGTTGAAGCTGGGCAGTAGCAATTGTGCTGGAGAGCACTAAGCTTCAGAGAATTAGTGAGGAACTGTGTGTTTGAACAGGAAAGAAACCATGATTAATTGTTGCAAAACCCAGTTTAGATTCCAGGCTCATGCCAAGCACGGCAATTTCTAGACACGGGGCTACAGCATCACTAGATGGAGACGTGAGGACTGCTGCGGGAACCCAGCAGGTTTCCTACATCCAGTTCCTGTGTCTCTGGTGATGACATGCAATGTGAAATAGTTCTGAGTGGTCCCCTCAGCACACATGGACACACTCCTTCTCATCACTTGAGATCGCTTGCTGAACTCATATCCAGGGCTCCAGATGCTGCTTGAGGAGCTTCAGGGCATGCATAGCTTATTTCTATGCTTCCAGCCAGATGTGGAAAAACATTGGAAAGTTTCTTGGTAGACACACAAGGGGAATCACCGTGGTGACCTCTCCTGTGGCAACTGCCAGCTTGACTAGATGCCCATCAGAGCAGGACACTCAAGGTGAGAGACAAAGTGTGGCCCTTGAAAAAGTGTGCCGCTCTTTGGAAGAACTATGTGAGTTCTCTAATACACAAAAGCAGAAAAATATGAAATAAGTGTGGAATTAATTAATGGTGGAGGGCAATGTTCATAGAAACATAAATTTGGATGAGGAATAGAGTTTATAACATAAAAAGAAAATCAATCATTTAGTGTTAAATAAATAAGTCTAATTCCAGAGTCCACTCAAGACAATGTCTAAATACTGGGCTACAGCATCACTAGATGGAGGAGTGAGGGCCGCAGTGATGACATAGACATTCTGAAAATTCCCGAGTAATCCGCAACAGCAGACAGGGATGGTTTCCCTGGTTTATAGCCAGCACACCTCATTCAGCTTGAAGAGATTCAGGACATGAATAAATCTATTTTCACAACGGCTTCAAGCCAGATGTGAGAAAATATGGGATGGATCATGGGAGTGTTGTAACCGATATGGGATAAAACTGGAATAATTCAGGATTTGTCAGAGACTGGAGAAATGTGCAAGAGGGAACACATAAGGATAATAAAGGCAGTGACCTCTCCTGTGGCAGCTGCCACCTTGACTAGACTCAAATCCCCACAGGAAACTAAAGGTGAGGGGGAAAGCATGACCTCTGAAGTAGTGTGCTACTCTGTGGAAGAACTATGTGAGTACTGTAACTTACCCAGGAAGAAAAATATACAATATGTGTGGAAATAATTAATGGTTGAGGACTTGTTGAAAGAAACACAAATTTGGATGAGAGGGAACCTATTCATTCAGGTCCACAAGAAAGAATCGGCATTTATATCGGCAGCATGGGTCATTACAAAGGCTCTACAAGTTGAGCCACCTGGAGAAGCTAGGCCACAAAGGGATGGGTGTAGCTAGTGTGGAGGCCCAGGGAGGAGAGGTTCAAAAAGGAAGGTCACCGGGGTGGATGCCCAGAGGTGCCCTAGGGCTGAGAGGAAGGCAGATCAGTTGACAAGCCCCTTCGAAGACCCAGGGACAGGGGTGTGTGTGGACTTGGCATGAGAACAGTCAGCTAAGATGGGGCAGGCAGATTCCAGACCCATTCTCAGGTTCAAGGGACTTATCAAATGTATGAAGTGGAGAAAGGAGGGATCAAGCCTGCACCACACACTTTTGGCTTCTGTGATTGACAGCTGGTGTCTTTGGATAAGTAGGGAGCTCAGAGGAGCCAGGGAGAGTGGAGGAAGCCTGCAGCCCAGGCAGTGGGCCTAAGGCAGCTGACCTCAGGCCTGAAGCTCAGGAGTGTCAGTGCTAGGGGAGCACGTGGGTCAGCACTGCAGAGGGGGCAGGGAGGGAGCTGCCTCCATGGTGGAACACAGGAGTGACAGTAAGCTTTCAATGAGTGTTTGTGGAAGGAATGAGGGAGTGACTAAGGGACTGGCAAGTGTGCGCCATGAAGAGCTGTCACAGAGGGGAGAGAATCATGGGACAGAGGTTGAGAGCTCCAAGGGGTGACTGGCCAGTGTCAGACCCTCCAAACCAAAGGCGCAGGGGAAGAGGCCTGCAGGGGCTGCTGCTCAGTTTGGCTCCAAGCATTGGGGAGGGCAGCTGGCTGAGTGGGCGACTCCCACAGATGCAGGGCCTCGGGAAAGAATGGGAAAGGAGGCCAGAGGAGGAACCTTACAGAAGAGGTTTGGTGAGGAAGGAAGGGACATGCAGGTGGCAGCTGGACAGGCTACCATGAGATTAAGTCAGGTGGGGATCTTCACATGCCATCCTCCTCCCTCATCTGGCTCTTCCTAGTTGAGTAGCCTTGGAAAATCCAAAGAATCATTTTAAGCTGAGCTCCTGCTGTGATATAAATCCCATATCAAAATGGGATTCAACTTATGGGAATATAAAATACACACAAGTCTGGAAAAAGCTACTGCCTGGTAAACAGGAAACCTCACTTCCCCATTCTCTGACCTTGTGGCCAAGAAAGGTCAGGATTCCAGGGGCCCAGGAGCCTGGGGGGCTGATGTGAGGAACCTGGGGGGCTGATGCGGAGAGCCTAGGGCCTGAGGCAGGGAGCCCAGAGCCTGACAACGCTGCCAGTGACAAGTGGCGAGGAAAACTAGGACTCACTTCTACTCCATCTCATTTTATTACAAACCCATCCTTGTGTTCCAGAATCAATGGCTATTTAATACACACCTCAAAGTACTCGGAAAACAGACCATGTTAGCATACCCAATTCTTTCTCAGTACATTAACTCAAAAGGAAAACATATTTATAAAACCCAAATCACCAGGTTTAGTACATCCCAGGGAGAGCCCCTTAGTAAACAACAGGAAACAAAATGCTGTGTCAGGAACCCAGCCACATATACACAGCAGGTGAGACTCCCCAAGAGTAAGATTGCCAATTGATGTAAATATAGGGTGTCCCCCAAAAAAGGTACACACTTTAACAGCTGATAACTCACTTAATTTTCACTCTTTTTCAGCTTTAACTGATTTGAAGAAATGGGTGAAGACAGACTAAGCTTTGAATGAAGAAAATTTCTCCACGAGGCTTTTTATGGGGATACACAAAAGTTAAAGTTTAGCGTACACAACGCACAACAGTTGAGGAATTGAGGGACGCTATTGAAAGAGATGCGCACAAATACCAACCGAAGGAAGGATTCTTGGTGTTTGTGACTCCATGGCTCGCGTGAGTTCTGGTCCAGGCGCTGCTTCTGTGGAAGCAATGGAATCACAAACATCGAGAATAGCTGCATTCTGTGTTTCCGTGCACCCTCTGTCCACAGCGGCCCTGGATGCCTGGACTGTGGCCCGCTCTGCACCATGCACTTCATCCTGTATGTGTCCCCATAAGAAAGTCCAGAGAATACATCTTTGTTCAGAGCTTAGCCTGGCTTCACCCATTACAACAATTCCATTAACCCTGAGAAGGAGTGAAAATTGAGTTACCAGCTGTTAAAGTGTGTGTACATTTTAGGAGGACACCCTGTAGTACATATATTTTGGGGACACCTTGCAGCATATATATATATATATATATATATATATATATATATATATATATATATCACAAGTGTGTATACCTGTATTTAATATATTAAATTTGGTTTCTACCCCAGGAAGTCACTCAGAAATACTACTACTCGTCTCTTCTATAGCAGAAGCTGGAGCAAAAACTGGCTGAGCAGTTTATCCCCCTTTAGCCTACAGCCTTGCCAACATGGGAACCTCCGTCGACTTAACTATTTTCTCCCTGCACTTAGCAGGTGTTTCATCAATTGTGGGTGCTATTAATTTTATTACCACTATTATTAATATAAAACCACCAGCCCTTTCTCAATATTAAACACCATTATTTGTCTGATGAGTTTTAATTACAATTGTTTTACTCCTGCTCTCTCTCCCAGTCGTAGCTGCTGGAATTACTATACTAGTAACAGACTGGAACTTAAACACTACTGTTTTTTATCCTGTTGGAGGAGGAGACCCCATCTTATACCAACATTTATTCTGATTTTTTGGTCATCCAGAAGTTTATGTCCTTATCCTCCCTGGATTTGGAATTATTTCACACATTGTCACATATTATTTAGGGGAAAAAAGACCCTTTCAGGTATATGGGAATGGTATGAGCTATAATGTCCATTGGATTTTATTGTCTGAGCCCATCACATATTTATGGTAGGCATGGATGTTGACACATAAGCCTAGTTTACATCAGCCACTATAATCATTGCTATCCCAACTGGAGTGAAAGTATTTAGCTGCTTAGCAACCCTTCTTGCCTTCTTGGAGGTAACATTAAATGATCTCCAGCTGTACTCTGACCACTGGGCTTTATCTTTCTATTCACAGTAGGGGGTCTAACGAGCATCATACTCAACATACATAAAAGTTAAAGTTTAAGGTATACAACGCACAACAGTTGAGGAATTGAGGGAAGCTATTGAAAGAGATGCACACAAATACCAACTGAAGGGAGGATTCTTGGTGTTTGTGATTCCATGGCTCACGTGAGTTCTGGTCCAGGTGCTGCTGATGAAGCAATGGAATCACAAACATCGAGAATAGCTGCGTTCTGTGTTTCTGTGCACCCTCTGTCCACAGCGGCCCTGGATGCCTGGACTGTGGCCCGCTCTGCACCATACACTTACTTCATGTAGTAGCACCTTTGCACTATGGCTTTCCTATGGAAGCTGTACGTGCTATTGAAGGTGGATTCATACACTGATTTCCCTCATTTTCAGGTTATACATTAAACACAACTTGAGAGCAAAGATCCATTTCTTGATTACATTTGTAGTCCCTAATATAACCTTTTTCCCTCAACATTTCTTAGGCTTATCAAAAATACCATGATGCTACTCTGATTACTCAGACACTTATACAACTTGAAACACTGTATCATCTATAGGTTCATTCATTTCACTAATTACTGTTATAATTATAGTCTTCATGATATGAGAAGCATTTGCGTCTAAACCAGAAGTCTTAATAGTAAAATTACCAACAACTAATCTTGCATGGCTACACAGATGTCCTCCACACATTTGAAGAGCCTACAGACATAAATCCCAAATAAGAAAGGAAGGAATCAAGCCCTCTTAAATTTATTTCAATCCAATTTCATAGCCATACTGTCTTTCTCTATAATTGAGATATTAGTAAAATTTATATAACTTTGTCAAAATTAAATTACAAGTGGAACCCCTATATATCTCTATGACATATCCATTTCAACTAGGCTTTCAAGACATAGCATCATCAATTATGGAAGAATTATCACACTTCCAGGATCAGACCTTAATAATTGTTTTCCTAATTAGCTCTCTTGTACTATACATTATTTCACTTATATTGCCATCCTGACTCATACAAGTACTGTAGATGCACAGGAAGTAGAAACTATCGGAACAATTCTAACAGCTACTATTCTAATTACAATTGCCCTACCTATGAATTCTTTATATAATAGACAAAATTAACAACCCTTCTATAACTATTAAAACAATAGGCCCCCGATGGTACTGAAGCAATGAATATACAGATTATGAAGACCTTAATTTTGACTCAAACATAATCCCCACATCTGACCTACACCCAGAGAGCTCGGCCTTCTTGAGGCTGATAACCAAGTAGTATTGCCTATAGAGATTACAATTCGAATATTAATCTCATCCAGAGATGTACTACACACACTCATGAGCTATCCCTCCACTAGGATTAAAAGCAGATGCTATTCTGGGCCCTGCCCAAATCAAACAACACTCCTATCCACCCAACATGGCTTATATTACGGGGCGTGCTCTGAAATCTGTGGATCTATCATAGTTTTATGCCAATCATTCTTCAAATAATCCCACTAAAATATTTCAAAAATGATTATCCTCCTTACTATAATTTCATTAAGAAGCTAATTAGCATTAACCTTTTAAGTTGGAGATTGGAAGTTTAAACCTTCTTTCTCTCTTTTTTAAATCTTTATTGTTGAAAATATTACATATGTCATTTTTTATTTTTAACCTATTAATGATATGCCTCAATTAGATACATCAACTTATTTATCACAATTTTATCAATAATTCTTAGATTATTTATAACTAGAGGCCCAGTGCATGAAATTCGTGTGCACTGGAGGGGGGTTGTCCCTCATCCCAGCCTTCACCCTCTCCAATCTGGGACCCCTTGGGGGATGTCTGACTGCTGGTTTAGGCCCAATCCCTCAGGCCTAAACTGACAGTTGGACACCACTCTCACAATCTGGGACTGCTGGCTCCTAACTGCTCGCCTGTTTGCCTGCCCGATTGCCCCTAACCGCTTCTGCCTGCCAGCCTGATCAAGCTCCCTTGCCAGCCTGATTAACACCTAACTGCTCCCCTGCTGGCCTGATTGCCCCCAACTGCCCTCCCCTGCCAGCCTGGTCATCCCCAACTGCCCTCCCCCGCAGGCCTGGTCCCCACCAACTGACTTCCCCTGTTGGCATGGTTGTCCCCAACTGCCCTCCCCTGCCAGCCTGATCTCGCCCCCAACTGCTCTCCCTTGCTGGCCTGATCATCCCCAACTGCCCTTCCCTGCCAGCCTGATCACCCCTAATTGCCTCTGCCTGCCTGATCACTCCTAACTGCCCTCCTCTGCCGGCCAATTTGGTTCTGATTGGTCGGTTTCTATGCCAGTCAGCGTCAAAAACTCCACCTCCTAGGCAGCCATTGGCTCCTCGCAATTCACCCAGATTTGGTTCTGATTGGTCAGTTTCTATGCCAGTCAGCATCTCTGAGCCTATCTCCAGGCCTGATCATAGAGGCACGGCTGATTAGCAGCCGCCCCAGGCTGCTGGTGAGTAGCTGAACTGCTGACCTCTGAGAGAGAGAAAGAGGCTTGGCTGCTGGTGAGGGAGAGAGAAGCAGGGTCTGATCACCCTGATTCTCTATCCGGGCTTCGCCAGCAGCCACTGCCACTGCTGATCAGCCCCGCCTCTCTCTCTTGGAGAGGTAAGCAGTTCAGCCCGCTTACCTGCTGCACGCAGCCTGGTGAACGGTCAAGCCTCCCAATAGTTGCGGATGGGATGGACCCAGGGTTTTTATATATTAGGATAATACAACTTAAAATTTCAAAACACTCTTACTATTCAAACCAAGAACGTCTAACAACTAAATCGATAAAACTTTCAACCCTTTGAGAAATTAAATGAACTTAAATCTATTTGCCTCTTTCATTAACCCTATGATAATAGGCTTACCCTTTTTCATTTTAATTATATTTCCAAATATGCTCTTTCCATCAACTACATAGCTTATAGTAATAACCTCTTAGTTGCAATTCAACAATGACTTATTCACTTAACAACAACACAAATATTAATTCATAGTAAAAAGAGCCACACTTGAAAGCTTATATTATTCTTACTAATTATATGTTTTGGTTTAACAAACTTATTAGATCTTTTACCCCATTCATTTACTCCTACTGCTCAACTCTCAATGAATCTTGGAATAGCTTTCCCTGCACTAGTATAAGCACACAGTAATTTTTGGCTTTTGACATGAAACCAAAGCACACTTGTACCTTTTTTACTACAAGGAACCCCAATTCTCTTTATTTCCATATTAGTAATCCTCAAAACAATCAGCCTATTCATGCAACCAACAGTACTAGCAGTACAACTGACAGCCAACATTACTACAGATCGCCTACTTATTCACTTAATGGGAGAGCAACCCCAGCTGTAATAAGCATTAGTGTAACAAATGCCCTCATGACATTGATTGTTCTTATCCTATTAACTATTCTAGAATTTTCGAGTAGCTCTAATTAAAGCTTGTGTATTCACCTTACTGGTTAGTCTTCATCTTCATGACAATGGTTAGTGACCCACCAAATGCACGCATACCACATAGTCAACTCAAGCCCCTTATGACTTACAGGAGCCCAATCGGCACTCATCATAATAGCAGGCTTAGTTATATGATTTCACTTCAACTCATCATTATTATTAACTGTAGGCCTGGTTACTAATATATTAACCATTTACCAGTGATGATGAGATATTGTTTGAGAAAGCACATTTTAAGGCCATCATACACCAATTGTACAAGAAGGACTCCATTACAACATAATTTTTTTTATTTATCATCTCTGAAGTATTTTTCTTTTCAGGATTTTTCTGAGCTTTCTATCATTCAAAGCTAGTCCATGCTCCAGAACTAGGTGATTATTGATCCCCATCAGGCATCAATTGTCTTAATCCCTTAGAAGTACCTCATCTAAATACATCTGCTCTGGGCAGAGGATCCAAGATGGCGGCATAGGTAAACACCTAAACTGTTGCCTCGCACAACAATTTCAAAACTACAACTAAAAGACAAAACGTCTATCACCCAGAACCACGGGAAAGCTGGCTGAGTGGAAGTTCTTCAACTAGAAGGAAAGAGAAAACAGCATTGAGAGGTGCACAAGCGCTGAAAAACTGAGGTATGGAGGCACGCGAATTGGGCTGGCGATGGGCGACTGGGAGCGCTGCTTTTTTCAACCCAAAGGGAGACAAGCTCCCGATTACTCCGAACTCCAGTTTCTGGGGAGATGCGGGGGACCCAAACTCCTACGGGGAGAAGCTGGACTATCTGCCATCGGGTCGGAAAGTGAGGGAGGCTTGCTTGCAGGGCTGCGCGCAAGAATAATTGTTTACTGTGCTGGGGCAAGGGACACGGTCGGAGACACAGAGCCGGCTAACTGGCAGCCATCACTGTTTGCCACACCCTAGCCTAGTGACGCCCTGAGACCTCGCCCCATACAACCTACAAACCCACCCAAGCTCCAAGCAGCGGCTTTAGCATATGAATGGCCTGCCCTATTGCAGCTTAACCTAGCAAACTTGCAGCCCGGGTCAGACAGCTCCAAAACCTCCAAACCCCAAGCAAAGAGGAGAAAACTGTAGTTCTCGCTGTAGCTCCTGCTGGGTGGCCTCAGACAGTAGCTGACCTGCACCCCATTGGAGATCTAGAAGCCAGTGTACCTAGTGGTCAGTGTGAGACACCAGATTTCAACTCCTCACATCCATAAGTGACACATTCAAGAGGCAGACTCAGTGAGCACCAAAGCCCCACTGAAACAAGTCCTGCACCATAAGCGTGTCTCCAGCACAGCAGTTCTTCTATTATAGACACAGCGGGTCCTCACAGCCAATTGGCTTGGAGGTCAATTCCTCCCAGTGTACCAACAGCAATCAAGGCTTAACTACACCAAGACTTTGCACTCAGCCCACAAAGGGATGTACCAAGAGCATCCACCTCAGGTGATTGGGGAGGCTGAGCTACTGGCCCCTATAGGTCACCTACTGTGTTTCCCCGAAAATAAGACAGTGTCTTATATTAATTTTTGCCCCCAAAGACATGCTAGGTCTTATTTTCAGGGGATGTCTTATTTTTCCATGAAGAATAATATGGTACACATTTATTGTTAAATGAAAATAAAGGAAATTTATTACCTGTATACGGTACGGTAGTATGGTAGTTGTCAACACAAAACAGACAAACTGTGAATCCTACAGTATCAAGAATTTACTCATTTATCCAATGACAATTATGTCATAATCTTCTGGAACATCATCATAACAATCCAATTCCTCAATTTCCTGGTGAATTTCTTGTGACTCCATTTCTTTCAGAATCAGTGGACCAAATCTCTCATGTTTAGCAATAGCACTGTCTTTAAATGAGTACTTCTTGTCAAGGTAGCCTGCTCGCAGTGCATTTGCAATGCAACTGTCAGTGATTTTCTCCCATGAATTGTTCACCCAAGTCACAACTTCTTGCAGTTTAGGTTTCACAAAGTTTCCACGCTGATTTCTCTCCATTCTATTTTCAATGTAGTCATTAATTTCCATGCACAAATTGTCTTTGAATGGCTTGTTTATTGCAATATCAAGAGTCTGGAGATAGGCCGTCATTCCTGCGGGAATCATTATCTGATCTATTTTTCTTTCGTGAAGAAATGTCTTCATGTCTTTAGCGCGGTGAGTGCTGGCTGCATCCCAGACTAGCAGACCTCTTTGGCTCCCTCGCATAACAAGCGGCAGCATTAAATCGACCCACTTCCTTATAACTGCTTGTGTGGCCCAGGCTTTTTCAGTTTCAGGAATAAAAACGCCCAAAACATGTTCAATCTTTTCCTTCTTGCCCTTAGAAATGATTAAAGGTGGGATTTTAGTGCCATCCAGACAAATTGCCAAAATACAGGAAACACGTGCACTTTCGTAAGCAGTGGAGGGAATGTACGCTAAGGAGGCACCCTGCTGTTCAATTGTTGTTTGAGATGATTGGCCCATAAACACTGCAGTTTCATCCATAGCAATCATGTTGGAAAGATTGTATTTAGAGAAGTCAGCATCATCAATAAAGGACTTGAATGCAAGTGCTCGCTTAATAACTTGAGTATCTTCCAACCTAAACAATGTTGTAGATCTTCTTAAAGACAGTTCACTTCGCTGAAGGAAATTATCCAGCCAGTGTTGTGATGCTTTGAAGTCTTCGGGGGCTATGTCAAACTGTGGTGCCATTGCAAGGGCAAATTCTTGAATCTGAGCCCTATTCACAACCAAAGCCTTTGCTCTCCTGTCAACAACCCATTCACAGATCAGGTCTTCCAGCTCGGAAAATAATGGTCGCCGACCTGATCCACACTTGCGCTTTTTAGCATTTCCCTTGTCCACTTGTTCAATGAGGTTACCATACTCTGCTCACCATTTTCGAACCAATCGGATACTCAACATCTTCTCTTTGCAGAAAGCAAGAGGATTTTGGCCCCAAGAGTCTTCCACGATTCCTTTCTTGTACTCCACGGAGTAGCTTTTTCTTTTTGCACTCATTTCTAGGGGTAAAAAAAGAGGAATTGGGGTATCAAGGTGGGGGGAGGGGATCACTCAAAATGACACAGGGGAGATCAGAGGGGGGAATCAAAATGGCACAGGAGAATCAGAGGGAGGATTACCATTTTAGTAACCCCTTTTGATCCTCCTGTGTCATTTTGATTGCCCCCTCTGATCCTCCTGTGTCATTTTCAGTGATCCCCCTCCCCCCACCCCTGTGCCACTGAACACCTTCACCAGACATCCCCCCTACCCCTTTATCAGACATTTACCCCCTGGGGCCTGCCTGGGGACTGTCACTGGGCTTGCTGGGGCCTGGATCTGGGCTGGAGCAGGGTCTGCCACTGACTGAGTACCTTCAGTCATCATGAAGGCGGCCACGAGCATCAGGTAGTGTCACCAGAGACAGACCAGCACTCACCACCTTCGCCACGTCCTGTCCGCTCTAATCCTCCTGTTCTTCTACACACATCTGCGAAAGTCTCCTCCTCTCTCCCGCTCTGCGCTCACCGCTCACTCCGACCTCCGCTCCGCCTCCACACAGCAGTGACGTCAGGACTCCGCGTAACGTCACTGGTTGCTAGATGCCAGTCGGGGTGGCCCTAGCGACCAGTTTACAGTAAATTAATTTTCACTCTGAGACAGAGCCTGGGGGCCTTATTTTCGGGGGATGCCTTATATTTCACTCAGAAGGAAACCTGTAAGTAGGTCTTATTTTCGGAGGATGACTTATTTTTGGGGAAACACGGTACCACACAAAGCCACTCCATCAACACAGGGAAGCAGAAAAATGTGCAGACAAAGAAACATGTCACGAATGAAAGAAATGGAGGGAAGCAAACTACTGGACAACATAGAGTTCAGAACCACATTTATAAGGTTACTCAAGAATCTTCTAAAAACCGCTGAAAAACTTGATGAGACCTCCGAGGAGCTTAGTGAGACCTTCAAGGACCTCAATGAGAATGCCAAAAAAATGGAAAAGGACCAGTCAGAAATTAAGCATACACTGTCTAAAATAAAGAATATACAGAAACTCAACTGTAGATCAATGTACCCCAAGAATCAAACCAAAGATCTGAAATATGAGAAAACAAAAAACACCCATCCAGAAAAACAAAAAGAAAAAATAATCCAAAAATATGAAGATAGTGTAAGGAGCCTCTGGGACAACTTTAAGTGTACCAACATCCGAATTTTTGGGGTGCCAGAAGAAGACAGAGAGCAAAATATTGAAAACCTATTAGAAGAAATAATTTCAGAAAACTTTCCCTACCTGGTGAAAGAAATAGACTTACAAGTTCAAGAAGCGCACAGAAACCTGTACAAGAGGAATCCAAAGAGGACCACACCAAGACACATCATAATAAAAATGCCAAGGGCAATAGACAAAGAGAGAATCTTGAAAGCAGCAAGAGAAAAACGGTTAGTTACATAAAAGGGAGCACCCATACGACTGTCAGCTGATTTCTCAGCAGAAACTATGTGGGCCAGAAGGGAGTGGCAAGAAATATTCAAAGTGATGAATAGCAAGGACCTACAACCAAGATTACTCTACCCCGCAAAGCTATCATTCAGAGTTGAAGGTCAGATAAAGAGCTTCACAGACAAGAAAAAGCTAAAGGAGTTCATCACCACCAAGCCAGGATTACATGAAATGCTGAAGGGTATTCTTTAAGAAGAGGAAGAAGAAGAAAAAGGTAAAGTTAAAAATTATGAACAACAAAATGACATCAAATACATACCTACCAACAAGTGAATCTAAAAATCAAGTGAATAAAAAATCTGAAGAACAGAATGGAATGGTGAATATAATAGAATCAGGGACATAGAAAGAGAGCGGACTGACAATTCTCAGGGGGAAGTGGGTGTGAGGGGTGCAGGAAGAGATTGGACAAAAATCTTACACCTTTGGATGAAGACAGTGGGGGGGGGGTAAGGGCATGGGGTGGGGTGGGGAATCAGGTGGAGGGGAGCTATGGGGAAAAAAAGAGGAACACCTGTAATAATCTGAACAATAAAGATTTATTTAAAAAAATAAAAAATAAATAAAAAATAAATACATCTGCTCTGGCATCTCTATCACTTCAGCTCATTATACTTTAATATTAGGAAGTTGCAAGCACATGGTTCAAGCACTAGTCATTATGATTTGTGTAGGCTTGTACTTCACATTACTTAAAACCTCAGAATATCACAAAACATCACTTTCTATCTCAGACAGTGTCTACAGGTCAACATCCTTTATAGCCACAGGCTTTATTGGCTCTATCTTCCTTATTGTATGCCTCCTACACCAACTAAAATTCCACGTCACATCTCATCATTTTGGATCTGAAGCTGCTGCCTGATAATGACACTTTGTAGATGTCATATGACTACTCTTATATGTCCCTATTTATCGATGAGGATCCTATTCTTTTAGTATTAATTAGCACAACTGACTTCCAATTAGTTTTTGTAAAATTTAAAGAAGTATAATTAACCTTGTACTTACTTTATTTATCAATACTAGCATCTCTACTTGTAATAATCACATTTTATCTTCCCCAAACAAACGTTTATGCCAAAAAATCAAGCCCTTATGAATGTGGTTTTGACCCAAGAAATGCTAAAGGGGCTGTTGTAAAAAGAAGAAATAGAGAAGGACAAACACAGGCTTACAGAATAAAAATGGCAACAAATAAGTACCTATCAAGTACCTTAAATGTAAATGGATTAAATGCTCCAATCAAAAGACACAGTGTAGCTAAATGAATAAAAAAACATGACCTATATGTATGCTGTCTACAAGAGACCCACCTTAGAAAAAAGGACTCACACAAACTGAAAGTGAAGAGATGGGAAAAAAAAATTCCAGGAAAATAGAAATGAAAAGAAAGCTGGGGTAGCAATACTCATATCTGACAAAATAGACTTCAAAGTGAAGGCCATAATAAGAGATAATGAAGGCCCCTTCATAACACTAAAGGGATTGATACAACAAGAAAATATAACTCTGTTAAACATGTATGCACCCAATGCAGGAGCACCCGAATACATCAAAAAACTCCTGGATGAGATTAATAGTAATACAATCATAGTAGTGGACTTTAACACCCCTCTGACATCACAGGATAGATATTCTAGACAAAAAAATCACTAAGGAAATAGCAACCTTAAATGACACACTAGATCAGATGGAATTAATTGACATTTTCAGGACATTTCATTCTAAAGCTAAAGAATATACATTCTTCTCAAGTGCATATGAGACATTTTCAAAGAAAGGCCACATGTTAGGACCCAAGCTAAGTCTCTACAAATTCAAGAATATTGAAATCATATCAAGCATCTTCTCAGACCACAATGGCTTGAAATTAAAAATCAGCTACAATACAAATACTCAAAAACAATCAAACACATGTAGACTCAATAGCATGCTATTAAATAATAAATAGGCTACCAAAGAGATCAAAGAAGAAATAAAACACATACTGGAAACAAATGAAAGTGAACACACAACAAACCCAAATCTATGGGACACAGCAAAAGCAGCCTTGAGAGGGAGGTTCATAGCACTACAGGCCAACCTAAAAAAAAAAAAAAAAGAAACAAAAAGAAAAGAAGAAAGAAAGAAAGAAAGAAAGAAAGAAAGAAAGAAAGACTTGTAATCAGTTATATAACCCTAAAACTTAAAGAATTAGAAAGAGAACAAGAAAAGACCAGAGTAAGTAGAAGGAAAGAAATGCTAAAGATCAGAGTAGAAATAAATGGCATAGAGACTAAAACAAAACAAAACAAAACAAACAAAAGATCAATAAAACCAAGAGCTGGTTCTTTGAAAGGATAAACAAGATTGATGAACCTTTAGCCAGAATCATCAAGAAACAAAGAGAGAGAGCCCAAATAAATAAAATCAGAAATGAAAGCATTGAATTAACCACTGACCCCACATACATACAAAGAATCATAAAAAATACTATGAATGCCTTTATTCCAAAGTAATGGACAACCTGGACAAAATGGACATATTCCTAGAAAAAATTTAATTTTCCAAAACTCAATCAGGAAGAATCAGAAAATTCTGATAGGCCAATAATGACTGATGAAATTGAAGCAATAATAATAATAATAATAATAATAATAATAATAAAAGTTTCCAGAAAACAGAAGCCCTGGCCCAGATGGCTTCACAGGGGAGTTTTAGCAAACATTCAAAGAACTAACACCTATACTCCTCAAACTATTGCAAAAAATTCCAGAAGATGGAACACTTCGAAGCTCTTTCTAGGAGACCAGCATTACCTTAATTCCAAAACCAGATAAAGACACTACAGAGAAAGAGAACTACAGATCAATATCCTTGATGAACATAGATGCTAAAGTCCTCAACAAGGAGAGAGAAAAATGGCGGCAGAATCGACGGACGTGTCCTGAGCCTTGAACCAAAGCAGATAGAGGGAGCAGCTGAAACGAGTGGAATCCAGCCTGAATTGGTGAAGGAGGCGCAGCTGGTGAGACAGTTTGCAGCCGGGAAGGGCAGAGATCCCCCCGATAAAGGTAAAGTCAAAGATTTAGGTTGTAGAATCTGCTGGACCTCTGAGTCCAGGTCAAGGAGAAACTACACAGTGCCAAGCCGCGTCCCTGAGGACAGGCAAAGCGTCTGACTGAAAAAAAAGGGGGGGGGTCCACGGGACTGCGGGAGGTAGGGGATTTTAGACCTTGGAGTCTGGATTTGGGATCTGAGCTCTAAGGCAGCCCTGAAGAGCTGCCGGACTGCGCAGTGCCGGCAAGAAAGGAACTTGCAGAGACGCGGTCCCTCCTCGTGCTGGGGCCTGCGCCTTTCTCCACTGAACCTAGTTCGTAAGACCCTTAGGATACAGACGCTTACCTGTAGTTGAGGTGCTGAAGAGGGAGTGGGGTTGTGGAATCTGGGGAGAGTAGGCAGCAGATGGTCCAGGAGAGGTGGAAGCGAGTCTGGTGCTGAGTCATATCTAGGCCCCGTCGCCATTTTCTCCTGAGAGATAGCCCCTCCCTCCAGTCTCCAGGCAACCAATATAGCCACACCCAGATACCGCACTGATTAACACAAAGGAATCTCAATACTCCTGAGGC
Source organism: Plecotus auritus (assembly GCF_963455305.1). Taxonomy (NCBI): domain Eukaryota; kingdom Metazoa; phylum Chordata; class Mammalia; order Chiroptera; family Vespertilionidae; genus Plecotus; species Plecotus auritus. The sequence continues at coordinate 110,246,852 of NC_137771.1, forward strand.
CATAGGATCTGCCCTAAAGAGAAATCTTTAGAAGTTAAGCACCTCAATTACACAGCTACACTACCAGAGCCCTTCAGAGTGCTTCAGTGTGCCTCACTGGCAAACTTACCGCGGGTGCTCCTGTGAGCCACCACTGGGAGTAAGCGCCTATCCACCACAGGTGCAGCAGTGAAAGCTGAGTCTGCCCACCCCATAACTACAGAACTCTGGGCATCACAGTCACACCTTTCCAGAGTGCAGGCTCCCTGAGCCACATCATTCCGACAGATAGTTCCTTGGTGCCACTGTGAGTCCCCACTGGGCACACGTGGTTTCAATTAAGGGTGTAAGACAGCAAAAATTGGGATACTCCCCTCCACGGCTGCTGACTTCTAGACACCGCAATTGTGCCTCTCAAGCTCGCAGGCCTACATTAAGAGAACCCAAATAGCTCAAGTAGGGAGCTACACTAGATTACCAAGCCCAGGAGAACTGAGAGATTACACCAGTAGCACCATCACCAAAAGAACCTGGGTAGCAAATCAATTGGATCTACAATTAAAACATTACAGGAAAACATGGGGAGACAAAAAAGCAACTCCCAAAGGAAAGAAAAAGAGGAATCACCAGAGAGGGAGTTAAATGAAATTGAGGCTAGTAGCTTAACAGAGAAAGAATTCAGAGTAATGGTTATAAGGATGTTTAAATGGTTGGATGACAAATACACACAACTCAATTAGAACTATAAGGAGCTGAATGAGAATGTCACCAACATAAAAAGAAACCAAGAAGAGATGAAGAATGACATAGCTGCAATAAAGAACACATTGGAAGGCTTAAACAGTAGACTAGGAGAGGCTGAGAACCGCATCAGCGAATTAGAAGACAAGGTAGGAAAAAACACACAAACACAGCAGCAACTGGAAAGAAGACTTAAAAAGCAAGAGGAGAGCCTAAGGGAGCTTTGGGACAACACAAAATGAAACAATATTAGAATAATAGGGATACCAGAAAGAGAGGAAGAGAAGCAAGGAATAGAAAACCTGTTTGAAGAAATAATGACAGAAAACTTCCCTGATATTGGCAAGAAAAAAACTATGCAAGTCCAAGAAGTACATAGAGTCCCAAACAGGTTGAACCCCAAAAGACCGACACCAAGACACATCATAATTAAATTGGCGAACACTAACAACAAAGTAAGAATCTTAAAGGCTGCCAGAGAGAAACAGAAAGTTACCTACAAGGGCTCTCCTATTAGAATACTCCTATTAGAATATCAACTGATTTCTCAACAGAAACACACCAGGCCAGAAGGGAATGGAATGAAATATACAAAGTGATGCAAAGCAAGAGTTTGAATCCAAGAATACTATACCCAGCAAGGCTATCATTCAAAATTGAAGGTGGAATCAGGAGCTTCACAGACAAAAAAGGGCTAAGAAAGTTTATTACTACCAAGCCAGCAATGCAAGAGATGCTAAAGGGACTGCTGCAAAAAGAAGAAAGAGAAAGGCAAAAAGAAACACAAACACTAAGGAAAAATATGACAAAAAAAACGTACTTGTCAATAATAACATTAAACGTAAATGGATTAAACACACCAATCAAAAGACATAGGGTAGCTGAATGGATAAGAAAACATGACCCATATATTTGCTGTCTACAAGAGACCCACCTCAGAGCAAAGGATTCACACAGACTGAGAGTGAAGGGATGGAAAAACATTTTTCAGGCAAATGGAAATGAGAAAAAAGCCGGGGTTGCGATACTTATCTCTGATAAAACAGACCTCAAAGTAAAGGCCATAACAAGAGATAAGGAAGGCCACTACATAATACTAAAGGGAGCAATTCAAAAAGAAGATATAACTCTGGTAAATATATATGCACCCAATGCAGGAGCACCCAAATACATAAAAGAACTCCTAGAAGATATCAAGGGAGAGATCGACAACAATACAATCATAGCAGGAGACTTTAATACACCACTGACATCACCGGATAAATCCGCTAGACAAAAAATCAGCAAAGAAACAGCAATTCTAAATGACGCACTAGATCAAATGGACCTAATTGACATCTTCAGAGCATTTCACCCCAAAGCCACAGAATATACATTCTTCTCAAGTGCACATGGGACATTTTCAAAAATAGACCACATACTGGGTCACAAGCAAAGTCTCCCCAAATTCAAAATGATTGCAATCATATCAAGCATTTTCTCAGACCACAATGGCATAATATTAGAAATAAACTATAATAAAAACATTCTAAAAAATTCAAACACTTGGAAGCTGAATAGCATGCTATTAAACAATGATTGGGTGATCAACGAGATCAAAGAAGAAATTAAAAACATCCTGGAGACTAATGACAATAAAAACACAACAATGCAATTGCTATGGGACACAATGAAAGCAGTCCTGAGAGGGAAGTTTGTAGCTCTACAGGCCTACCTCAAAAAAACAAGAAAAAATGCTAATAAAAGATCTAACTCAACAACTCAAAGAATTAGAAAGAGAGCAACAAGAAAAGCCCACAGTGAGCAGAAGGAAGGACATAATAAAGACTAGGGCAGAAATGAATGATATAGAAACCAAAAAAACAATACAAAAGATCAACAAAACCAAGAGCTGGTTCTTTGAAAGGATTAACAAGATTGATGAACCTCTAGCCAGGCTCACCAAGAAGCAAAGAGAGAGGACCCAAATAAAGAAAATCAGAAATGAAAGAGGAGAAATAACAACAGACCCCACCGAAATACAAAAGGATTGTTAAAAAATACTATGAACAACTCTATTCCAACAAACTGGACAACCTGGAGGAAATGGACATATTCCTAGAAAAATATAACCTTCCAAAACTCAATCAGGAAGAATCTAAACAGCTCAATATGCCAGTAACTATGAAAGAAATTTAAGCAGTCATCAAAAAGCTTCCAGGAAACAAAAGCCCGGGGCCAGATGGCTTCACAGGGGAGTTTTACCAAACATTCAAGGAAGAACTAAAACCTATCCTCCTCAGACTATTCCAGAAAATTCAAGAGGAAGGAACACTTCCAAGCTCCTTCTATGAAGCCAGCATCACCCTAATACCAAAACCAGATAAAGATAACACAATGAAAGAGAATTATAGGCCAATATCCCTCATGAATATACATGCCAAAATCCTCAACAAAATTCTAGCAAATCGGATCCAGCAGTACATCAAAAAGATCATACACCATGACCAAGTAGGATTTATCCCGGGGATGCAAGGATGGTACAATATTCGCAAATCAATAAACGTGATAGATCACATAAACAAATTGAGAGATAAAAACCACATAGTCATATCAATTGAAAAAGCATTTGACAAAATCCAACACCCTTTCTTGATAAAAACTCTCAGCAAGGTGGGAATAGAAGGATCATACCTGAACATAATAAAAGCCATTTATGACAAACCCACAGCCAACATCATACTCAATGGGCAAAAACTAAAACCATTTCCCCTAAGAACAGGAACAAGACAGGGATGCCCACTCTCACCACTCCTGTTCAACATAGTGCTGGAAGTATTAGCCATTGCGATCAGATAAGAAGAAGAAAAAAAAGGCATCTAAATTGGAAAAGAAGAAGTAAAACTGTCCTTATTCGCAGATGACATGATACTGTACATAGAAAACCCTAAAGACTCCATCAAAAAATTACTAGACTTAATAAATGAATTCGGCAATGTAGCAGGATACAAAATTAACGCCAAGAAATCTATGGCATTTCTATACACCAATAATGAACTTACAGAAGGAGAGACTAAAAAAGCAATCCCATTTACCATCACACCAAAAAAATTAAGATACCTAGGAATAAACTTAACTAAGGAGGTAAAAGACCTATATGTGGAAAACTACACGACACTGAAAAAAGAGATAGAGGAAGACATAAACAGATGGAAGAACATACCATGTTCATGGATTGGTAGAATCAACATCATCAAAATGTCCATACTACCCAAAGCAATCTATAAATTCAATGCACTTCCCATTAAAATACCAACGACATATTTCACAGACCTAGAAAGAACTTTCCAAAAATTTATCTGGAATAAAAAAAGACCCCGAACAGCTGCAGCAATCCTGAGAAAGAAGAACAAAGTAGTGGGATCTCAATACCGGATATCAAGCTGTATTACAAAGCCACTGTTCTTAAAACAGCCTGGTACTGGCACAAGAACAGACATATTGATCAATGGAATAGAATAGAGAACCCAGAAATTGACCCAAATCACTATGCTCAATTAATATTTGACAAAGGAGGCACGAACATACAATGGAGTCAAGACAGTCTCTTCAACAAATGGTGTTGGGAAAATTGGACAGATACATGCAAAAAACTGAAGCTAGATCACCAACTTACACCATACACAAAAATAAACTCAAAATGGATAAAGGACTTAAACATAAGACGGGAAACCATAAAAATACTAGAGGAATCCACAGGCAGAAAAATCTCAGACATATGCCGAAGGGACTTCTTCACTGATACTGCTCCTAGGGCAATGGAAACTAAAGAGAAAATAAACAAATGGGACTACATCAAAATAAAAAGCTTTTGCACAGCAAAGGAAACCATCAATAAAACAACAAGAAAGCCCACTGCATGGGAGAACATATTTGCCAATGATATCAACGATAAGGGTTTAATCTGCAACATTTACAGGGAACTCATGCAGCTTAACAAAAAGAAGATAAACAACCCAATAAAAAAATGGGCATCTGATCTAAATAGACACTTTTTGAAAGAAGACAGAAGGAAGGCCAAGAGACATATGAAAACCTGCTCAAAGTCACTAATCATCAGAGAGATGCAAATCAAAACAACAATGTGGTACCATCTCACACCTGTCAGAATGGCTATTATCAACAAATCAACAAATGACAAGTGCTGGTGAGGATGTGGAGAAAAAGGAACCCTCGTGCACTGCTGGTGGGAATGCAGACTGGTGCAGCCACTGTGGAGAACAGTATGGAGTTTCCTCAAAAAACTAAAAATGGAACTCCCATTTGACCCAGTGATCCCACTTCTAGGAATATATCCCAAGAAACTAGAAACACGAATAAGAAAGGATATATGCACCCCAATGTTCATAGCAGCACAATTCACCATAGCTAAGATTTGGAAACAGCCTAAATGCCCATCAGCAGATGAGTGGATTAAAAAACTGTGGTATATCTACACAATGGAATACTAAGCTGCGGTAAAAAAGGAGTTCCTAGCATTTGCAACAACATGGATGGAGATGGAGAGTATTATGTTAAGTGAAATAAGCCAGGCAGAGAAAGATAAATATCACATGATCTCACTCATTTGTGGAATATAATGAACGGCATAGACTGATGAACAAGAACAGATCCAGAGACTGAGAAACGTTGAACAGCATGTCATATCTCAGGGAAGGTAGGGGAGGGTGGGGGTAAGGGGGAGAGATCAACCAAGGGACTTGTGTGCATGCATATGAGCCTAATCAATGGACACAGACAACAAGGGGGTGGGGCATAAGTGGGGGGTGGGGGTTATGGGGGAATAATTTGTGTTTTTGCCTCCCTGACAAAGTTTATATAAAGTTACAAAAAGAAATTGTCAGCCAGTTTGAAATTGAATTGCCATGGCCTAGAGCAAAGAATATCCTTACATGATATTATTCTACAATGTCATTATAATTTTAGATGTTTTACAACAGCATATTGTACAATTATCCCAAACAAACTTACAAACTAATTCTTGGAATGTTTGGCAGCAATTTAAAATAAAATAAAATAAAATAAAATAAAATAAAAGAGGATATGAAAGGACTTAATCCCTTTCAGAAGAAATTAAGGCACTGGGAAGGCACCTGAGCATTCTATATTGGCCCCTCTTGCCTTTTGTGCCAAGAGGGACCCTCTTCTCACAATCCAATTGCCCTCAGCTGTTGCCTGAGATTTCTTTTCATGCTGAGCTTGAAGCCTCGTGGTGGCTGGTACCATGGATCTGTCTCTCGCCCAATTGTGTGAGCTGGGCCCTCCCTGGAGAAGAAACCTGAGTTCCCCGAGATATGTGATCAGTTCTGGGGCCCCGCCAGCAGGCCAGGGGATCCCAAGGCAGGTGTTGGGCGTGGAGGCCATGGGGGCATAGGCTATGAAGGAGACAGAACTGAACCTAACATCACCCTGCTTGGCCCCGGAGGATGACTGGTTAGCCAGAGATGGGTAAGATTCCTCAGGGAAGGAACAACCTAAGACAGGCACAGTCGCAGAGGGGCCATTAGGAGAGAACTTGGGGATCATCAGAGGTGGGGCACAGACCCCCACCCTCCCAACCTAGCAGGGGCCTGAAACCTCGACCCGTCTGAGGGAGGTCTCCTGCTCCCATGGCTGCTTTGCTTCCCACGCCCAGCTCAGATCGGGACACAGGTGACAGACAGTGTGACTTGGCCCAGCTCAGATTGGGACCCAGGTAACAGACAGAGACTTGGCTGACAGCAGCTGCCCTATATCTAAATCCAGCCTAGCACCAGAAATGCTCAGGGCCTACTCAAGAATGCAAATAATCCTTTCCACTAATATTTACAGGGTAAACTAAGATTGTTGGTAGAGTATTAAATTTGACAGTAAAATAATAATCAAGTTTTCAGATTAAATTAAATAGGCTAATTCAAATAAGTGAATATTCAAGAAAATTTAATTGTACTGGACAAAAAGCTGTTCCTAAAGTGTTAACTAAAATTTCTATTGGTACTTCATCTCATGGTAAAATTCCTGAACATGCAATGAAACTAAAGCAGCCATATTTTTGTGCAAAAAATTAAAATTTAAAGTTATCAAGACTGCATTATAAAATTTACAAAAGCCTCCATTAATCAAAAAAGGGGGGATAGTAGGGTAATATCATGTAGGGAAAAATATCCTATAAGTAAATTACATCTAGAAAATTTTTACTTCACAAAATTAATTTTCATTTGTAATGCTAACAGCAAGACACCCATGAAAAACACACATGGTGTCTAAATAAGACAAAGGAAAATCGTTTGAGCAAAAATAAAAAGGATCCCAAATCAATTATATAGAAAAGATTCCTGTATTAACTTTTGGTCGAGAATATGTTTGTATATTTTCAGAAAAGAACTCCAAGACCATGTGGATTCCTGCAACAGAGAGGAATTGACAGGTCTGCTCCAACCACGAAGACAAGAAGAGAAACAGTCCAGAGATGGCAGACGCTGACGACGCCTTGCCACGCTAGCAGTCAGAAGCTGTGCGACGCAGCAGCTTGCCTAGGACCAAACCAGAGAGGGTTGGACCTGCATTGCCACCATGTGCCCACCATCCAGATATCATTGCTGACATGTACACATAAGAAACTGTTTGACATTGAAACGGGGACTCAGAACTGTTGGACATTGAAATTGGGACTCAAACATTTTTTGTTATTATATGTTTATTTCTAGTCTGCAGAGGCAAGATTTTTTAAAGGAAAGAAAAGGGGAAAAAATAGATACAGAAGCAAAGAAGCATTGAACAGACTGTCAAACTACAGCAGGAAGGCAGAGGAGGTTTTTGTGGCGGGGGGGCTGTAAGAGATCAACTGAAGGACTTGTACGCATGCATATAAGCATAACCAATGGATAAAAGACACTGGGGGGGCAGGTAAAGGCATGTACTGGGGGGAAGGGGAGGCTGGGGGGAGGTCAATGGGGAAAAAAAAGAGACATATGTACTACTATTTGTAATACTTCAAAAATTAAAAAAAAATTAAAAGAAAAAAAAATAAAGTCCTCAACAAAATATTAGCAAATTGGATCCAGCAATGCATTACAAAGATCATACACCTTGACCAAGTGGGATTTTTCCACTTGGGTATGCAAGGTGGTACAATATTCACAAATCAATAAACGTGTTGCATCACATAAACAGATTGCAAGACAAAAATCACATGATCATATCAATTGATGCAGAAAAAGCATTTAACAAAATCCAACACCCTTTCTTGATAAAAACTCTTGGCAAAGTGAGAATAGAGGGATCATATCTCAACATAATAAAAGCAATATATGACAAGCCTACATCATACTCAATGAAAAAAACTAAAACCATTTCCCCTAAGAACAGGAACAAGACATGGATGCCCTCTTTCACCACTCTTGTTCAACATAGTATTAGAAGCCCTAACCATAGCGATTAGACAAGAAGAAGAAATAAAAGGCATCTAAATTGGAAAGGAGAGGGGGAGAAAAATGTCAGCGGAATAGACAGACGTGTTCCGAGCCTTGTCTGGGAGCAGAAAGAAAGAACAGCTGAGGGTCGCATGAGGAGTGTTTGTTGGCAAGTTAAGGGACAGCTAAACTTCAGGAGAAGGTAGGGACTGCTAGACAGGGTTCCCCTGACCGGGCAGCCCCCACTGCGGCTGGGTCCACTCCCGAAGCTGCGGGCTCGGACGCGGAGTCTGCGCCATCCTGAAAGGGAAAGTGGAGCTTATCGGAAGCCTGAAAATCCACAACTGCGGCACCCACAAACAGCGAGCCCCAGAACACTGGTCCCCAGTTGGCGCAAACACGCAGATTCAGAGGAGCTCTACACTCCACCACGGAAAGGTCAGATTTTTCCTGGGATAAGGTGAGGTCTCTGGTCCTGGCGGGAGAGAGGAACGCATGTTGTGCGGGAGTTAAAGGACCAGGGAAGTCTGTGCCTAGAAAAATCCGTGGCTGTTGGGGCTGGCGGGATCCATGAATGTGGAAGGGGGTCCTCAATGCTGCTAACAGAAGGGATCCCTAAAAAGCAACCTATTTTGATCTGACGTGCAGGGACAGCCTAATAATTTCAAAGATGTGCCGGCTGCTTAGACTTGTGAGCAGACCCATTGTTCACACACTTGGGCTTTTTCCTCTTCAAATCCTTGCTTCTGATTACTAAACCCAATACATAGGATCACCCAGTTGGGGACACCCTGGGAGACTGCAGGGGAAAGTGTTTTTCTGGAACCTGGGGATCATAGCAGGGAGTGACCATCGGAGAGCCAGCTTTGAGCCCACTTCCACAAACCGGTATTGAGTGCCACAGGGAAAGAAGATGTAAATACAGGCTAGAGAGGCCAAAGAGATCCAGAAGTCAATCCAGAAACACTGCCACCCAGGGGCTGAATCACAAATTGACTCTTGTGTAATCAAAAATAAAGAAATACGAGAAATTAAGACACACTGCCTGCTTAAAAATCAGGACTGGCTTACAACACTGAGGAGCAGTGGAATGCAGGGAACTGAAATACTGTCCAGACTGAGAAACAGGCGTGGAAAACAGAACAATAGAGGAAGTGAATGACCTTCACTACTGCACGTTTTATTTTTTTATTTTTATTATTTTATTTTCATTTTTTGCATCTCTTACTCAAGAAACTAATTTGTTTTCCTTTTTCCTCACTTGATTTTACCTTTTTAATTATTACATTTTTATTTTCAATCAGTATCATTACTACTACTATTTTACCTTATTTTTTTTAAACTATCATTTTATTTTTCTTTTTATTTTACTTTGGGATTAGTGTTCTACATTCTAGTTTCATCTTTCCTTTAGCATCGTTTTACTCTATCTCAACTCTACCTTTATGCCATCACTCTCTTCCTAACCTTTCCCTTTTCGATGTCCTGTTTATCTTACCCCTTTCCTGCTTTAGATTTTCCCTATTCTTTCTGTTTACGCCCTGATAAAATTTCACCCTACTTATATATCTAATCTACAATCCCCTGCTCCAGGTCCATACACACCTCTCTCTTCACTGTCTTAACTATCCAAAAATTGCCTTTCTCTCTGTCCTTTTGTTGTTGTTTGCTTGAATGTTGATTATATCGAATTTTTATGCTTTTTTGTGAGATTGTTTTGCTTATTCTATTTTTTGTTTGATTGGTTTTTTTGTTTGCTTTGTTTTTGTTTGTTCTTTTGCTTCTGTTTTCCCTTGCCTTGCTTGATATTAGTTGGTGTTGTAGTTGGTATTAATCCCCAGTTGCTGGCATTTGTTGGATTAGTGGTTGTTCTATTGGAATGTTCTCCCCATATATATTAGTTTGTTCCCCTTTCTCTCTTAGTCTCTTTCTTGTCTCTCTTACTTTTTTTTCCTTTTCCCAATTTCCTTTTGACACTTTTTTTTCTTTCTTTCTTTTTCCTTTTCTTCTTTCTATCCTGTGCCCTAATTTGCCTTTCTCTGGTGGTCACCTTTATTGGAGGTTATTAATATCATGAATACATTTCTGTTCAGTGCCTTGTGTGTTGTACCTGGTTGTGTTGTATTTTCTGCCTTTAAATCAATGCAGAAGAGAGAGAACTACATAACCAGACATACGGAGAAGAGAGACCATGGGGAGACAAAGAAGCAGCCCGCATATGAAAGAAAAGCAGGCATCCCCAGAAAAGGAAGTAAATGAAATGGAGGCAAGCAACCTTCCAGAGAAAGAATTCAGAGAAATGGTCATAAGGTGGCTGAAAAGAATGGAAGACAAATTCGACAATATGAGCAAGAACCAAGAGGAAATGAAGAAGAACCAAGAAGAAATGAAAAATGACATCACTGCTGTAAAGAACTCAATAGATAGCATCAAGAGTAGACTAGAAGAAGCAGAGGACCGCATCAGTGAGCTAGAAGACAAGATTGGAAAAAATACCCAAGTAGAGCAACTTCTAGAAAAAAATTAAAAAGCAGGAGGAGAGCCTAAGGGAACTTTGGGACAACATGAAACAAAACAATATCCACATAATAGGGGTTTCAGAAGGAAAGGAAACTGAGCAAAGAATAGAAAACCTGTTTGAAGAAATAATGACAGAAAACTTCCCTGATATAAGGAAGAAAAAACCCACACAAATCCAAGAAGCTCACAGAGTCCCAAGCAAAATGAACCCAAAAGACCGATGCCAAGGCACATTATAATTAAATTGGCAAACACCAATGACAAAATAAGAATCTTAAAAGCAGCAAGAGAGAGACAGAAAGTTACATATAAAGGAACCCCCATCAGACTAGCAACTTATTTCTCAACAGAAACAAATCAGGCCAGAAGGGAATGGAATGAAATATACAAAGTCATGCAAAGGAAGGGTCTGAATCCAAGAATACTGTACCCAGCAAGGCTATCAATCAAAATTGAAGATGAAATCAGGAGCTTCACAGACAAAAAAGGACTAAGGGAATTTATTACCACCAAACCAGCAATGCAAGAAATGCTAAAGGGATTGCTGTAAAAAAAAGAAATAGGAAGTGAAGAAGGAACACAGGGGTAAAGAATAAAAATGGCAACAAAGAAGTACCTATCAATAATAACTTTAAATATAAACAGATTAAATGCCCCAATCAAAAGACATAGGGTAACGGATTGGATAAGAAAACAAGACCCATATATCTGCTGTCTACAAGAAACCCACCTCAGAAAAAAAGATGCACACAGACTGAGGGTGAAGGGATGGAATAAGGTCTTCCAGGTGAATGGAAATGAAATAAAAGTTGGGGTAGCAATACTTATATCTGACAAATTAGATCTCAAAGTGAAGGACACAATAAGAGATAAGAAAAACCACTTCATAATACTAAAAGGGAGCAATCCAACAAGAAGAAATAACTCTGGTAAACATATATGCACCCAATACAGGAGCACCCAAATACATAAAAAATCTTCTGGAGGATATCAAGAGAGAGATTGACAGCAACACAATCATAGTAGGACTTTAATACCCCACTATCATCATTGGACAAATCCTCTAAACAAAAATTAAGCAAAGAAACATCAATCATAAATGACTCACTATACCAGATGGAATTAATTGACATCTTCAGAACATTTCACCCCAAAGCCACAGAATATACATTCTTCTCAAGTGCACATGGGTAATTTTCAATGATAGACCATATGTTGGGACATAGGCAAAGTCTCTTCAAATTCAAGAAGATAGAAATCATATCAAGCATCTTCTCAGACCACAATGGCATAAAACTGGAAATCAACTACAATAAAAACAATCCAAGAAATCAAACACATGGAGACTAAACAGCATGCTATTAAACAATGACTGGGTTACCAGAGAGATCAAGGAAGAAATAAAAAACATCATGGCAACAAATGACAATGAAAACACAGCAATCCAAAATCTATGGGACACAGTGAAAGCAGTCTTGAGAGGGAAGTTCATAGCTCTAAAAGCCTACTGCAAAAAACAAGAAACAATGGTAATAAATTACCTAACTCAACAACTCAAAGAGTTAGAAAAAGAGCAACAAGAAAAGCCCAGTGTAAGCAGAAGGAAGGAAATAATAAAGATCAGAGTGGAGTAAACGACCTAGAGACCAAAGAAACAATACAAAAGATCAACAAAACCAAGAGCTGGTTCTTTGAAAGGATAAACAAGATTGATGAACCTCTAGCCAGGCTCACCAAGAAGCAAAGAGAGAGGACCCAAATAAAGAAAATCAGAAATGAAAGAGGTGAAATAACAACAGATCCCGCTGAAATACAAAGGATTGTTAAAAAATACTATGAACAACTCTATTCCAACAAACTGGACAACCTGGAGGAAATGGACATATTCCTAGAAAAATATAACCTTCCAAAACTCAATCAGGAAGAATCTAAACAGCTCAATATGCCAGTAACTATGGAAGAAATTGAAGCAGTCATCAAAAAGCTTCCGGCAAACATAAGCCCAGGGCCAGACGGCTTCACAGGAGAGTTTTACCAAACATTCAAGGAAGAACTAAAACCTATCCTCCTAAGACTATTCCAAAAAATTCAAGAGGAAGGAACACTTCCAAGTTCCTTCTATTAAGCCAGCATCACCCTAATACCAAACCCAGATAAAGACAACACAATGAAGGAGAATTACAGGCCAATATCCCTCATGAACGTAGATGCCAAAATCCTCAACAAAATTCTAGCAAATCGGATACAGCAGTACATCAGAAAGATCATACACCATGACCAAGTAGGGTTTATACCAGGAATGCAAGGATGGTACAATATCCGCAAATCAATAAATGTGATACACCACATAAACAAATTGAGAGATAAAAATCACATAGTCATATCAATTGATGCAGAAAAAGTATTTGACAAAATCCAACACCCGTTCTTGATAAAAACTCTCAACAAGGTGGGAATAGAAGGATCATACCTCAACATAATAAAAGCTATATATGATAAACCCACACCTAACATCATACTCAATGGGCAAAAACTAAAACCATTTCCCCTAAGAACAGGAACAAGACACGGATGCCCACTCTCACCACTCCAGTTTGACATAGTACTGGAAGTATTAGCCATTGCAATTAGACAAGAAGAAGAAATAAAAGATCCAAATTGGAAAAGAAGAAGTAAAGCTGTCCTTGTTTGCAGATAACATGATATTGTACATAAAAAACCCGAAAGACTCCATCAAAAAACTAACAGACTTAAGAAATGAATTCGGCAATGTAGCAGGATACAAAATTAACGCCAAGAAATCTATGGCATTTCTATATACCAAAGTGAACTTACAGAAAGAGAGACTAAAAAAGCAATCCCATTTACCATTGCACCAAAAAAATTAAGATACTTAGGAATAAACCTAACCAAGGAGGTAAAAGACCTATACGCGGAAAAGTATAGGACACTGAAAAAAGAGATAGAGGAAGATGTAAACAGATGGAAGAACATACCATGTTCATGGATTGGTAGAATCAACATCATTAAAATGTCCATACTACCCAAAGCAATCTATAGATTCAATGCACTCCCCATTAAAATACCAACAGCATATTTCACAGACCTAGAAAGAACTCTCCAAAAATTCATCTGGAATAAAAAAAGATCCCGAATAGCCACAGCAATCCTGAGAAAGAAGAATAACGTAGGAGGGATCTCAATACCAGATTTCAAGCTGTATTACAAAGCCACTGTCCTCACAATAGCCTGGTACTGGCACAAGAACAGACATATAGATCAATGGAATAGAATAGAGAATCCAGATATCGACCCAAACTACTATGCGCAATTAATGTTTGACAAAGGAGGCATGAACATACAATAGAGTCAAGACAGTCTCTTCAATAAATGGTGTTGGGAAAATTGGACAGATACATGCAAAAAAATGAAATTAGATCACCAACTTACACCATACACAAAAATAAACTCAGAATGGATACAGGACTTAAATATAAGACGGGAAACCATAAAAATACTAGAGGAATCCACAGGCAGCAAAATCTCAGACATATGCCAAAAGAACTTTTTCACTGATACAGCCCCTAGGGCAACGGAAGCCAAAGAGAAAGTAAACAAATGGGACTACATCAAAATAAAAAGCTTTTTCACAGCAAAAGAAACCATCAACAAAACAACAAGAAATCCCACTGTATGGGAGAACGTACTTGCAAATGTTATCACTGATAAAGGTTTAATCTGCAACATCTACAAGCAGCTTATACAACTTAATAAAAGGAAGATAAATGATCCAATAAAAAAATGGGCAATGGACCTAAATAGAATCTTTTCGAAAGAAGACAGAAGTAATGCCAAGAGACACATGAAAACATGCTCAAAGTCACTAATTATCCGAGAGATGCAAATCAGAACGACAATGTGATACCATCTCACACCTGTCAGAATGGCTATCATCAACAAATCAACAAACGACAAGTGTTGTCGAGGATGTGGAGAAAAAGGAACCCTCGTGCACTGCTGGTGGGAATGCAGACTGGTGCAGCCACTGTGGAGAACAGTATGGAGTTTCCTCAAAAAACTGAAAATGGAACTCCCATTTGACCCAGTAATCCCACTCCTAGGAATATATCCTAAGAAAGTAGAAACACCAATCAGAAAGGATATATGCACCCCTATGTTCATAGCAGCACAATTTGCAATAGCTAAGATTTGGAAACAGCCTAGGTGCCCGTCAGCAGATGACTGTATCAGAAAACTATGGTACATCTACACAATGGAATACTATGCTGCCATAAAAAAGAAGGAATTATTACCATTTGTAGACACCTGGATGGAATTAGAGAACATTATGCTGAGTGAAATAAGCCAGTCAATGAAAGAAAAATACCACATGATCTCACTCATTTTGGGATAATGAAAAACAGTATAAACTGATGAACAAAAAGATAGATACAGAGGCAGTAAAGCATCAAACAGACTGTCAAATTACAGCGGGAAGGTTAGGGAGAGGTGGGAAAAATAAGAGATCAACTGAAGGACTTATATGCATGCATATAAGAGTAAACAACGGATGCAAAACATTGGGGGGTGAGGGCATGTATGGGAGTGGGGTGGGGGGGGCAATGGTAAGATATGTACACATATAATACCCTAATAAAAATATATATAAAAGAAAAAAATAAAAGCTGGTATATATGTAAAAAATAAAATAAATAAATTGGAAAGGAGAAAATAAACTGTCATTATTCACAGATGACATGATATTGTACATAGAAAACCCTAAAGACTCCATCAAAAAATGACTAGATTCAATACATAACTTCAGAAATGTAGCAGGATACAAAATTAACACCCCGGAATTGATGGCATTTTTATACACCAACCATGAACTCTCAGAAAGAAAACGCAAGAAAACAATCCCATTTACCAAAATATTTTTTAACAAAAAATTAAGATAAGTAGGAATAAACTTAACCAAGGAGTTAAAAGATCTGTACTAAGAAAACTATAGGACATTGAAAAAAGAGATAAGGAAGATATAAACAAGTGGAAGAATATACCATGTTCTAAATTACCAAATACCTATTAAAATACAAGGAAAGTGAAAGAGAAACAGCACCAGCCCTGGCCTGGCGGTTCCACCGCCCCCTCCGCCCTCCCACTGCAGGCAGGAGCAGCACCTCTCCAGTACTAATTACTTTTAAAACTCTTTTTGTAAAGAGAGAGATTAAATTTTGGAGGTATTTCAGGATCCATTGGAATAACTTAGTTATTTTTTCAGTCAATTAAAAAGTCTCTTAAATTTTAAATTTGAAAAGGTTGTAAAACAAGCTTCTATAATAGTAAAAGCTTAATATGCTAATTAGACCAGACGTCCTTCCAGACAACCTTCTGGATGAACACAGGGCTGCAATAGAAGCCTGGGTTCCAGGTGCCAGAAGGAAGCCAGTGCCGGCAGTTGGGGGAAGAAAGGCCTACTCTTGCATGAATTTTGTGCATGGGGCCTCTAGTAATTAAGTATTATGATATACATTTTGTAAATACTAGGTAAGGCATCAATTAAACTTTAAAATAGTGTTAAAATTAAATATTTTATCCAGACTACAAGATTTTCTTTAATTTACATAAGTATTTAATTTTTTTAGGCCAGTAAATGCCATTTGGAGAGAGAAAATGCACAACACATAATACAAAGATGAATACATATCATACAAATGCTACAGACCATATACATAATTCAAGAGTAATTCACCTTTTTTCCTTAAATATATATTTCCATGTTTTTTAAATCCTCACCTGAGGAGCAAGGATATTTTTTTCCATTGATTTTTAGAGAATGGGAGAAATGAGGTGGGGAGAGAGGGAAACATCAATGTGACAGAGACACATCTATTGGTTGCCTCCCACACATGCCCTGACTGAAAGTGGGATCAGACCTGCAGCCCAGGTACATACCCTTGACTGGGAATCAAACCTACAACACTCTGATGCATAGGACAATGCTGTAACCACTGAGCGCACCAGACATGGCTGTATTTTCATTTTTTAAATTAAAAGTAATTTAATGTATGAGAATTTTTAATGTTTGGAAACTTCAATTTTCAATGATAGTGAAAAATTAAGCAACCAATATTTCCTACAACTTTTATTAACATATTTTATTATTTCAAATTTAGGCACCCAGAGACCACTGCAATATGGCCATTTTAAAACGAGATTTCTAGTGAGATCTTGCTATTTTTGTAAAGCAATTACCAGTAACAGGATTTCTATCAGGAGTATTAATGAGAGCTGGGCTCCGGAAGTTTCTGGCCTTGGAGGCACAATTTTCCATATTAATTGTAGTGGGTTTTTTGTTTTGAACATTGGCAGTCTGAGTAAATTCTCTAGGGAGGTAATGTAGTGGGTCAAAGTAAGCTACTTATGAGTACCATGAGGCTCTTAGTCCTCAAGTGGCATTCAACCTTCTTATATGCCTTGGTTTCTTTCCCTGGCTATCTCATATAGCTGTGAGTGAGGATTCGGACCACTAGGTGATCAACCTTTATACGGGCATCCCTGGATGAGTCATTTTCTTAATTACAGTTGAGTTGGAGGTTCCCTATGGGGACCCTACACGTCATGAGGAATGACCTCCAACACCTCCATAAAGATTCTTAGTCATCTAAGAGCATCTGAGATTCGGGCTGGAGGGAGGACATGCCCCTTATCTTCAGAGCTGAATGAGTTCAGCTCTCATTTATACTGCAAGGGCATTTGCTCAGATTCTCAGAAAGCAATTCCAATGGAAAAGGCAAATTTAAATATCAGCCAACCATTTTTCCTCCTGCCTCACCTTGTAGCCTGGGTTCTGTTAACCATTAACCTTGTCAGGTTGAGCATGTGGCCCATTTTCATCCACATAGTGAAACAAAGTGAGGGATTAAAATAGAATAAAAAAGATCAAGGGGGCCCTGGAGACAGGTTCAAGGGGTTGGCCCAGGACAAACAGCTGCTGCCCACTGATCCCCTGGTTGCAAGTCTCATAGGGACCTTTAGAGCTTAGGAGAAACAAAGTAAAAGTAGGAAATAAGAGAAGGGAACACACAGGTGTAAGGAACAACACACACCATTGTCTTAAGTGTTTTACCTGTTTCATTTGTTTGATTTTTTAAATATGATTTTATTGATTTCAGAGAGAGAGGAAAAAAGAGAGAAATATCATAGATGTGAGAGATATATCAATCAGTTGCCTCTTGTTGACCCACAACCTGGACATGTGTCCAAACCTGGAATTGAACAGGTGACCTTTTTTTTTTATATTTTATTGATTTTTTACAGAGAGGAAGGGAGAGGGATAGAGAGTTAGAAACATCGATGAGAGAGAAACATCGATCAGCTGCCTCCTGCACACCCCCTACTGGGGATGTGCCCGCAACCAAGGTACATGCCCTTGACCGGAATCGAACCCGGGACCCTTCAGTCCACAGGCCGACGCTCTATCCACTGAGCCAAACCGGTTTCGGCGAACAGGTGACCTTTTGATGCATGGGACAACATTCAGTGAAGGTAGTCACACTGGCCAGGACATAGATTTTACCTGGTGTTTAACAGTGGCAATTTTAGAGGAGGCCTCAATGGAATATCTCAATAGAATATTCATCAACTCTCCAGGTGTGTCATTTGATATGCTGATATATTACAATGAATGTATACAGTCATGTGGGTCATTCTCTGATCAGTTTCACCTTAAAAATGTCACTGGAAAGGGATTTGAAGCAACATGGGTCTGCTGGGCACAGTCTGGAACATGCAACCCATTTGCTCCTAAGCATCCTAAGTTAGGGAAGATAAGTTCTTGTGATTTAGTAGTTGTGCCTATAAATTACTAGGCCCTGTTAGAGTCTCAGATTTCCCATTCCACTTGTCAAGGAATTTTCCTAGCTTTTTAATAACATGCCTCAACACTATGAACTTGGGGACTCTTGTTAGTATTGAACTCAACACAATGACCATGAGTTGACAGACACTAGACACCAGAGCCAAAATTAGGATCCCAAACACATAGCCTGGACTCAAGAAGCTGTACCCTACAGCAACCACAAACCAAAAGCTGAACCCCAGCCCTGGGACTCAAACTCAAAGCGATTCCCCTGACTCAAGCATACTGTGCAGCACAAAAGCCAGAAACCAGATGCCAGAGACTGATAGCTAATTCTTAAGACCAGATTCCATACGCCAGAATCTGAATCTATAGCTGCACTTGGACCCCACACAAGAACCCCGGACAAAAAGTCATACCCAAAGAGACCCAAAATGCCAGACACACAGCCGAATACATATTTGATCCGAAACCACAGACCCTGGACATATAATGGGGATCTATAACTAAGACGCCATAGCCACAATGTGGAGTTGGAGACAGACAACAGACCTCAGTTGCCAGATGCCAGATGCATGAACTTAACCAGATCCTCATGTTGTACACAAATCCATGATTCAATAAAGAGAACCCATGTCACTCTAAGCCCAAGCAGCTAGTTTCACAAATACTTTTTGTATGCCACTGTGAATGTATAAGAGGAAAAAGTATCTTGCAGAACTTCAAAATTCTACCAAACCCTGCAGTACTACACACAAAAGGCTAACAGAATGAAAAAATAATAATAATGATGCTTACCTTTGCCGGCAGGTATCCATGATCTCTTGGCTGTAGTGGTGTCAGAAGTTAACCATGTCACAGCCGATAATTTCACAAGGCCGGCTCTTATTTACCTCATACCTTATAAATACTAACAACTGTGTTAATAACAAAATTGACATAATCAAATTAACAAGAGATGTACAATGCTTAATCCATGCACAAGGAAAATTCACATACAAATGAATACCAAAGACAATGAGGTAATATTAGGAACAGAAAATGTTGGAAAATGGGGAAACAGGGTCTTAAGGTTGTAGAGGTGAAATGGGTAATATTTAGGAAAAGTACAGCATATGGGGTGGCATGTTAATTTTAGTTAGGTAATCCCAAAAACTATATGATGAGGGGGGTAAGATAGGCATATCAAGAAACTCCTGGTAGCCTGGCTGGTGTGGCTCAGTGGTTGAGCATCAACTTATGAACCGGGAGGTCATGGTTTGATTCCCTGTTAGTGCACATGCCCAGGTTGTGGGCTTGATCCCCAGTGTGGGGCGTGCAGGAGGCAGCCGATCTCTCATCATTGTTTCTCTCTCTCTCTCTCCCTTCTTCTCTAAAATCAATAAAAATATATATTTTAAAGAAACTCCTCACCTCCCCCACACACAGACAGCACCTTCAGTCAGTGTGTGCTCCACCCTCAGGCTCCCCACAGAGCTGTCACACAGCACATGCCCTACCCTGAGCCCAGGTCAGAGCTGCTGGTGTGACCTGGTATGCCCAGCCACAGGTCACAAGACCATGCTGCATGTGCGAGAGGGTCCTAGGGCGCCATCCTACCTTGAGTGCTGAGGGTGCGGAGTGAATTGCATGCCACAGGGCTCTGGGTCCTCATGGTGAGTTGCATGCCAGCGGAACTGTGCATGCACTCCCACCAGCCTGAGAATCTGAAGTGGACAACTGAAGGACCAGAATCATGGGAGAAGGGAGTACAACTCAGAGCAGACGATAAAGGTGTGAAACTCAAGGCACACCCAGCCTCTGGTCTAGCGAGTCCCAGATCATTGGACCACTAGGGAATTCAACCCCTTGGATCCCAAGCAGGGAGTCCAGGGCCAGGAAGAGGAGACAGCAAAAAGGAGGAGACAGAAAAACCCCCAAAATGAAAGAAAAGGAGAAAGCACCCGAAAAGGAACTAAATGAAAGAGAGGCAAGCAATATGTCAGAGAAATAATTCAGTGTAAGGGTCATGCAGTTCCTAAACCAACTGGATGAGAAAATTACCAACATATGTAAGAATCAAGAAAAAATGAAGAATGATATAGCTAAAATAAAAACCACAATGGAAGGTTTCACTAGTAGACTAGAAAAAACAAAGGACCGAATCAGTGAGTTAGTAGACAGGGTTTAAAACATACCCAATCAGAAGAGCAATTGGAGAAAAACTTTTAGAAATCAGGAGAAGAGCCTAAGGGAGATTTGGAACAACATGAAATGAAGCAACATCTATATAATAAGGGTACCAGAAGGAGAGGAAGAGGAGTAAGGATTAGAAAGCCTATTTGAAGAAATAATGACAGAAAACTTCACTAACTTGGGGAAGAAAAAAGTCACACAAACAAAGAGAGTCCCAAACAAGATGAACCCCAAAAGCCCAACACCAAAACACATCATAATTACAATGGCTATTGTTAGTGACGAAGAGAGAATCTTAAAGGCTGCAAGAGAGAAAGAGAGTTACCAACAAGGGATCTCCCATTAGACTATCAACTTACTTCCTAACAGAAACACATCGGGCCAGAAGGGAATGGAATGAAGTATACAAAGTGATACACAGCAAGGGAATGACTTCAAGAATACTCTTATCATTAAGGTATCATTTAAATTAAAAGGGAAATCAGGAGCTTCACAGAGAAGAAAAGGCTAAGGATATTCATTACTATCAAGCCAGCAATGCAAGAAATGCTAAAGGGACTGTCGTAAAAAGAAGAAATAGGAAGAGAAGAAGGAACACATGCATAAAAATTAAAATTGCTACAAACAAGTACTAATCAATAATAACCTTAACCATTAATGGATTAAATGCTCCAATCAAAAGACATCAAGTGGCTGAACAGAAAGAAAACATGACCCATACATATGCTGTCTACAAGAGACCCACCTCAGAACAAGGGACTGACAATACTGAAAATGAAGCAATGGAAGAAATTTTTTCAGGCACATGGAAATGAATTAAAAAAAGCTGGGGTAGCAATACTTATATATCACAAAATAGACCTCAAAGTGAAGGCCATAACAAAAGATAAGGAAGGCTACTTCATAATACTAAAGGGATTGGTACAACAAGAGGATATAATTCTGGGAAACATATATGCACTCAATGCAGGAGCATGCAAATACATAAAAAACTTCTGGAAGATATTAAGGGAGAAATCCACAGCAATACATTCATAGTAGTGAACTTTAATATCCCATTGACAACACTGGATAAATCTAGACAAAAAAAATCAACAATGAAACAGCAATCTAAAGGACTCACTAGATCAGTTGGAATTAATTGACATCTTCAGAACATTTCATCCCAAAACCACAGAATATACATTCTTCTCAAGTGCACATGGGACATTTTCATAGATAGACCACATATTAGGACATAGGCTAAGTCTCTACAAATTCAAGAAGATTGAAATCATATCAAGAATCTTCTCAGATCACAATGGCATAAAAATTAGAAATCAACTACAATAAAAACAATTTTATAAAAATCAAACACTTGGAGGTTAAATAGCATGTTATTAAACAATGATTGGGTTACCAAAGAGATCAAATAAGAAATAAAAAACATCCTGGAAACAAATGACAATGAAAACACAAAAATCCAAAAATGATGGGGCACATTGAAAGCAGTCAGGAGAAGGAAGTTCATAGCACTACAGGTCTCCCTCAGAACACAAGAAAAAGAGGTAATAAATTATCTAACCCTACAACTTAAAGAATTAAAAAGAGAGCAACAAGAACAGCCCAGAGTAATCAGAAGGAAGGAGATAATAAACATCAGAGCAGAAATAAATGGCATAGAGGAAAAAAAAGATCAATAAAACCAAGAGAAATTTCTTTGAAAAGATACACAAGATTGTTGAATTTCTAGCGAGGACCACCTAGAAGTAAAGAGAGATGGCCCAAATAAACAAAATCAGAAATGAAAGAAGTGAAATATTAACCAACCCCACAGAAATATAAAGGATTGTAAAAAAAATACTATGAACAACTCCATTACAACAAACTGGACAACCTAGAGGAAATGGACATGTTCCTAGAAAAGTACAATCTTCCAAATCTCAATCAGGAATAATAGAAAAATCTGAAAAGGCCAATAACTATAAAGGAATTTGAAGCAGTCATCAAAAAACTTCCAGCAAACAAAAGCCCTGAGCTGGACAGTTTCACAGGGGAGTTTTACTAAACATTCAAAGAACTAAAATTACCCTCCTCAGACTATTCCAAAAAATTAAAGAGGAAGCAACACTTCCAAGCTTTTTCTATGTAGCCAGCA
Organism: Plecotus auritus; assembly: GCF_963455305.1. Taxonomy (NCBI): domain Eukaryota; kingdom Metazoa; phylum Chordata; class Mammalia; order Chiroptera; family Vespertilionidae; genus Plecotus; species Plecotus auritus. The sequence goes on from NC_137771.1 coordinate 110,269,695, forward strand.
TTACCCTAATCCCAAAAACAGATAAAGACATCCCAAAGAAAGAGAATTACAGGCTAATATCCTTGATGAACATAGATGCTAATATATTCAACAAAATTCTAGCAAATCGGATCCAGCATTACATTCAAAAGATCATACACCATGACCAAGTGGGATTTATTCCAGGGATGTAAGGCTAGTATAATATCCACAAATCAATCAACGTGATACATCACATATACAAATTGAGAGACAAAAATCACCGAGTCACATCAATTGATGCAGAAAAAGCACGTGACAAAATCCAACACCCTTTCTTGATAAAAACTCTCAGCAAAGTGGGAATAGAAGAATCATACCTCAACATAATAAGGGCCATATGGCAAACCTACAGCCAACAGCATACTCAGTGGGCAAAAACTGAAATCATTTCCCCTAAGAACAGGAACAAGACAGAGATACCTACTTTCACTACTCCTGTTCCACATAGAACTGAAAGTGCTAACCATAGCAATCATACAAGGAGAAAAAATAAAAGGCATCCAAGTTGCCAAAGAAGAAGTAAAACTGTCCTTATTCACAGATGACATGATATTGTACATAGAAAACCCTAAAGACTCCTTCAAAAAACTACTAGGCTTAAATGAATTTCGCAATGTAGCAGGATACAAAATTAACACTCAGAAATGTATGGCTTTTTATACACCAATAATGAACTCACAGAAAGAGAAAGTAAAAAAAATTCAATTTATCATTGCAAAAACAAACCAACAACAACAAAAAACGAAGACACCTAGGATTAAACTTAACTAAGGGGGTAAAAGGCCTGTACTCAGAAAACTACAGGACATTGAAAAAACAGATAGAGGAAGATGTAAACAAATGGAAGAATATATCGTGTTCATAAATTGGTAGACACACCATCATTAAAATATCTATACTACCCAAAGCAATCTATAGATTCAATGCAATCCCCATTAAAATACCAATGGCATATTTCATAGACCTAGAAAAAACTCTCCAAAAATTCATATGGAACTGAAAAAGACCCCAAATAGCCTCAGCAATCCTGAGAAAGAGGAACAAAATTGGAGGAATCATAATACCAGATATCAAGCTATATTACAAAGCCATTGTTCTCAAAACTGCCTGGTACTGGCATAAGAACAGACATATTGACCAATGGAACATAACAGAGAACCCATAAATCAACCCAAGCAACTATGCTCAATTTATATTTGACAAAGGAGGCAATAGCATACAATTTAGTGCATGGGTATACCCAGGGCCTGCAGCTTCCAAAGGGCCTGGATTGGGTTACTCTCCAAGGCCAGGGCGGCCTCCATCGAGCTCTGAGTTTTTCCCACTCATCTTGGGAGAGCGTTCAGCACATCCTGGAATAGATGTGGCCACCGGGCTGGTTTTGCAACTTTGAGAGCCACTCAGCACCCTCACGCTTCTTCTCTGCCAACTTGAGGAAGAAGTGAGAGCCACTTCATCACGGTGGAAATACTAGTAGAAGGCCAGATAGAGAAGAAAAGCTGTGTAAGGACACAGCGAAGAAGCGGACATCTACATACCAGGAAAAGAGTCCTTATGGAAATTCAACCCTGACAGTGACACCTTGATATTGGCCTTCTAGTCTTCAGAACTGAGGAGCAGCAGTCCCACGAGCAGTGTGCCCCCATCCGAGGAGCAGCAGCTGCATGCCATCTGTCCCTGTCCGAGGAGCAGCAGCCTTGCACAGCCCGCTCCCATCCAAGAAGCAGCAGCTGCATGAGCTGCCCGCCACCATCCAAGAGCAGCAGCTTCATAAGCAGCCTCCCCCAGTCTAAGGAGCAGCAGATGGAAGATCAGCCCACCCCCACCAGATAGAGGAGCCACCACTGCTGTGAGCAGCGGCACAAGCAGCACCCACTAGAGGAGCTTCTGCCAACTGAGGAGCAGGCACTGCATGACTGCCTAAGGAGCAGCTGCCACCCAAGGAGCCACTGCTGCCTGAGGTGCAGCCCCCACATGACTCGACACCTAGGTCCTTCAGTGAGAGCAAAAATGGGGAGACAAAGAAATCCCCAAAGGATAGAAAAGAAGGAATCGCCAGAAACCGAGCTAAGTGAAACAGAGGTATGCAATATGTCATAAAAAGAATTCAAAATAAGTGTCATACAGTTCATAAACCAGATAGATGAAAAAATCAACAACTTATGTAAAAACCAAGAAGAAATAGTGTGTAGCTTCAATAAACAACATTATGGAAAGTTTCAACAGTAGACTAGGAGAAGCGGAAGACCGAATTAATGAATTACAAGACAGGGAAGAAAAATGCACCCAAACTGAAATGCAATTGGGGAAAAAAATTAAAAGACAGTAGGAGAGCCTAAGGGAACTTTTGGACAACATTAAATGAAGCAACATACAAATAATAGGGGTGCCACAACGACAGGAAGAGGAATAAGGGTTACAAAACATATTTGAAGTAATAACGTCAGAAAACTTCCCTGATGTGGGTAGGAAAAAAGTCACACAAGCAAAGAGACTCCAAAACAAGACGAACCCCAAAAGACCCACACCAAGACACATTGTAATTACAATGGCAATTGTTAACAATGAAGAGATAATATTTTTTAATTTCTTTATTGATTAAGGTATTACATATGTGCCCTTATTTTCCCATTACCCCCACCCCCCCATTCATGCCCTTACTCCCCTGTTGTCTGTGTCCATTGACTAGACTTATATGCATGCATATAAGTCCTTTGGTTAATCTCTCCCCCTTACCCCCACCGTCCCCTACCTTCAGTGAGGTTTGACATTCTGATTATCGGTTTTTGCTCATCAGTTTATGTTGTTATTATATTCCATAAATGAGTGAGATCATGTGATATTTATCTTTCTCTCCCTGGCTTATTTCACTTAGTATAATGCTCTCCAGCTCCATCCATGTTGTTGCAAATGGTAAGAACTCCTTGTTTTTTACCACAGCATAGTATTCCATTGTGTAGATGTACCACATTTTTTTAATCCAATCATCTGCTGATGGGCACTTAGGCTGTTTCCAAATCTTAGCTATGGTGAATTGTGCTGCTATGAACATAGGGGTGCATATATCCTTTCTGATTTGTGTTTCTAGTTTACAAAGAGAGAATCGTAAAGGCTGCAAGAGAGAGACAGACAGTTATGTACAAGGGATCTCCCATTAGATTATCAAATGATTTCTCAACTGAAATACATCAGGACCGAAAGGAATGGAAGGAAGTTTACAAAGTGATGCAAAGCAAGGGACTGAATACAAGAATATTACATTCAGCAAGGCTATCATTCAAAATTGAAGGGGAAATAAGGAGCTTCACAGAGAAAAAAAAATTCTAAGGGAGTTTATCACCACCAAGCCAGCAATGCAAGAAATGCTAAAGGGAATGGTATAACAATAAATAAAAAGGGAAGGAGGAACACAGGCACAAAAAATAAAAATGGCTACAAACAACTACCTATCAATAATAACTTAAACATGAACGGACTAAATGATCCAATCAAAAGACACTGAGTGGCTGAATGGATAAGAAAACATGACCCATACATTTTCTGTCTACAAGAGACCCACCTTAGAACAAGGGACTCACACAGACTGAAAGTGAAGGGATGGGAAAATATCTTCCAGGAAAATGAAAAAAAAAAAAAAGCTGGGGTAGCAATACTTATTATATTATAAAATATACCTCAAAGTAAATGACATAACAAGTGATAAAGGAGGCCACTACATAATACTAACGGGATCAGTACTAAAAGAGGATATAACCCTGATAAACATATATGCACCCAATACAAGAGCACCCAAATAAATAAAAAAAAACACCTCCTCAAAGATATGAAGGAAGAGATTGACAACAAAACAATCATAGTATGGGACTCTAATACCCCATTGACATCACTGGATAAATCATCTAGACAAAAAATCAGTAAAGAAACAGTAATCCTAAATGACTCATTAGATCAGATGGACTTAATTGACATCTGCATAACATTTCATCCAAAGCCAGTAAATATACATTCTTCTCATGTGAACATGGGACATATTCAAAGATAGACCACATATTGGGTCACAGGCAAAGTCTCTTCAAATTCAAGAAGACTGAAATTATATCAAGCATCTTCTCAGACCACAATGGCATAATATTAGAAATAAACTACAGCCCTAACCGGTTTGGCTCAGTGGATAGAGCGTCGGCCTATGCACTCAAGGGTCCCAGGTTCGATTCCGGTCAAGGGCATGTACCTTGGTTGTGGGCACATCCTCAGTAGGGGGTGTGCAGGAGGCAGCTGATTGATATTTCTCTCTCATCGATGTTTCTAACTCTCCCTCTCCCTTCCTCTCTGTAAAAAATCAATAAAATATTAAAAAAAGAAATAAACTACAATAAAAACAATTCAAAAATTAAACACTTGGAAGCTGAATAGCATGCTATTAAACAATGATTGGGTTACCAAAGAGATCAAAGAAGAAATTAAAAACATCCTGGAAACAAATGATAATGAAAACACAACAATCCAAAATCTATGGGACACAGTGAAAGCAGTTCTGAGAGGGAAGTGTATAGCTCTACAGTCCTACCTTAAAAAACAAGAAAAAAATGGTAATAAATCATCTAACTTTACAACTTAAAGAATTAGAACAAGAAAAGCACAGAGTGAGCAGAAGGAAGGAGATAATAAAGAGCAGAGCAGAAATAAATGACATAGAGATAAAACAAAACAAAACAAAACAAAACAAAACAAAACCAATACAAAAGATCAATGAAACCAAGAGCTCTTTCTTTGAAGTATACACAAAATGGATGAACCACCGGCCAGGCTCATCAAGAAGCAAAGAGAGAGGACCCAAATAAACAAAATCAGAAATGAAAGAGGTGAAATAACAACAGACCTCACAGAAATATAAAGTATCCTATATAATAAAGAGCTAATATGCAAATGGTCATCACGCGGTCATGCCATCATGCCGTCACACTGGGGCCGGGGGACCTGAGGCCAGGCCAGGGGCTCTGAGGTCATGCCCCCTGCCCCCATGCTGAGGCTAGGGGACCAGAGGCCAGGTTGGGGGACCAGAGGCTGAACCAGGAGACCTGAGGGCATGCCCCCCACCCAGCAGGGCTTGATGGGGGACCTTAGGCTGTGCCCCCTGCCCGGTGCCGTGCCAGAGGACCTGAGGCTGCAACCCCAGCCAGTGTGGGGCTTGATGGGGGTGGAGCCAGCCGGGTCTGCATCTTGAGTGATTTCAAGGCACACGCAGGTGGGTGGGGACTTGACTCTGGATCTCGTGGTGCACCCCAGATACTGACAGGAGGAAGATTTGAGATTTTCATATACATTTTACTAATTTTCTTTCATCTCTGACACTTCTATTATAGAGAAAGGTCAAATAGCAATATTAAAATATTTCCTCTACTTAATTCCCTTTTAATGTGCATGAATTTCATGCACCAGGCCACTAGTTGTAAAAAAAAATTACTATGAACAACTCTATTCCAACAAACTAGACAACCTAAAGGAAACGGACATATTCCTAGAAAAATACAAGATTCCAAAACTCAATCAGAAAGAATCTAAAAATCTCAATAGGCTGTTAATGATGGAGGAAATTGAAGCAGTCATCAAAAAGCTTCCAGCAAACAAAAGCTCAGGTCCAGGTGGCTTCACAGGGGAGTTTTATCAAACTTTCAAAGAAGAACTAAAACCTGTCCTCCTCAGACTATTCCAAAAAATTAAAGAGGAAGCAACACTTCCAAGCTCATTCTATGAAGCCAACATTACCCTAATACCAAAACCAGATGAAGACACCACAAAGAAAGAGAATTATAGGCCAATATACCTCATGAATATAGATGCCAAAATCCTCTACAAAATTGTAACAAATCAGATCCAGCATTACATCACAAAAATTCATACATCATAAGCAAGTAGGATTTATCCCACGGATGCAAGGATGGTACAATATCCACAAATCAATAAACATAATACATCACACAAACAAATTGAGAGATAAAAATCACATAGTCATATCAACTGATGCAGAAAAAGCTTTTGACAGAATCTAACACTCTTTCTTGATAAAAACCCTCAGCAAAGTGGGAATAGAGGGATCATACATCAACATAATAAAAGCCTTCCTTATACGACAAACCTCAGCCAACAGCATACTCAATGGGCAAAAACTAAAACCATTTCCCCTAAGAACAGGCACAAGACAGGGATGCGCACTGTCAACACTCCTGTTCCACATAGAACCAGAAGTGCTAGTCATAGCAATTAGGCAAGAAGAAGAAATAAAAGATATCCAAATTGGAAAAGAATACATAAAACTGTCATTATTCACAGGTGACATGATGCTGTATGTAAAAAAAACAAAACACTCCATAAAAAATTATTAGACTTAATAAATGAATTTGGCAACGTAGCAGGATACAAAATTAATGCCAAGAAATCTATGGAATTTTTATAGATGAATAGTGAACTTACAGAAAGAGAGGTTTAAAAAATCCCATTTACCATTGCACCAAAAACATTAAGATACCTGGGAATAAACTTAACTGAGGAGGTAAAAGACCTGTACTCAAAAAACTATAGGACACTGAAAAAAGAGATAGAGGAAGACATAAACAGATGGAAGAACATACCATAGAATCAACATCATTAAAATGTCCATACTACCCAAAGCAATCTATAGATTCAATGCACTCCCCATTAAAATGCCAATGGCATATTTCACAGTCCTAAAACAAACTCTCCAAAAATTCATCTGGGATATATAAAAAAAAGACTCCAAATAGCTGCAGCAATCCTGAGAAAGAAGAACAAAGTTCGAGGAATCTCAATACCAGATATCAAGCTGTATTACAAACTCACTGCTCTCAAAACTCCCTGGTACTGGCACAAGAACAGACATATAGATCAATGGAACAGAACAGAGAACCCAGCAATCGACCCAAGCCATTATATTCAATTAATATTTGACAAAGCAAGAGCATACAATGGAGTCAAAATAGTCTCTTCAATAAATGTTGTTGGGGACATTGGACAGATAAAGGCAATAAAATGAAACTAGACCACCAACTTACATCATACACAAAAATAAACTCAAAATGGATAAAGGACTTAAATGTAAGATAGGAAATCATAAAAATATTAGAGGAATCCACAGGCAGCAAAATCTCAGACATATGCCAAAGGAATATCTTCACCGATATAGCTCCTAGGCCGCTGGAAACTAAAGAGAAAATAAACAAATGGGACTACATCAAAATAAAAAGCTTCTGCACAGCAAAAGAAATCATCAAGAAAACAATGAGAAAGCCCACTGCATGGAAGAACATATTTGCCAATGTTATCATCGATAAGAGTTTAATCTCCAACATTTACAGGGAACTCATACAAATTAACAAAAGGAAGACCCAACAACCCAATCAAAAAAATGGGCAACAGATCTAAATAGATATTTTTCATAAGAGGACAGAAGGAAGGCCAAGAGACATATGAAAACCTGCTCAAAGTTACTAATCATCCAAGAGATTCAAATCAAAACAACAATAAGGTACCATCTCACACCTGTCAGAATGGCTATCATCAACAAATCAACAAATGACAAGTGCTGGCGAGGATGTGGAGAAAAAGGAACCCTCATGCACTGCTGGTGATAATGCAGACTGGTGCAGCCACTGTGGAGAACAGTATGGAGTTTCCTCAAAAAACTAAAAATGGAACTTCCATTTGACCCAGTGATTTCACTTCTAGGACTATATTCCAAGAAACTAGAAACACCAATCAGAAAGAATATATGCACCCCTATGTTCATAGCAGAACAATTTACAATAGCTAAGATTTGGAAACAGCCTAAGTGCCCACTAGCAGATGAGTGGATTAAGAAACTGTGGTACAACTACACAATGGAATACTACACTGCTGTAAAAAGGAAGGAACTCCTACCATTTGCAACAGCATGGATGGTCCTGGAGAGAAAGATAAATATCACATTATCTCACTCATTTGTGAAATATAACGCACAACATAAACTGATGAACAAAAATAGATCCAGAGACTTAGAAGCATCGAACAGACCATCCAACCTCAGAAGGAAGGCAGGGGAGGGTGCGAGGGTGAGGTAAGAGGTCAACCAAAGGACTTGTATGTATGCATATAAGCATAACCAATGGACACAGACAATAGGGAGTGAGGGCATGTGCTGTGGGGGAGGGAGTTGCCAGGGAGAGGCCAATTGGGGAAATGGAGACATAGGTAATACTTTAAACAATAAAGAATTTTAAAAAATTGAAAGGAACTCCTGGTAAAGTTCTCTTCTTACACCAGTTTTTTCCAACTAAATCTTTTAGAAAAGAATGGGAGACAATTTTTATTTCTTAACAATGAGCTTAAAATCAGTACATCCAATGCAAAATTTTGGTACTCTTTGAAAGTTTATTTATTTATTTATTTTCTCTTGATTCACATGAATTTAACTTTTGTGGGGTTTTTTTTTTGCCATTAAATGCTAAGGAATTTTAAGATAAAAATACAAAGTCATTAACATCAAGAGACACAAGGGCCCTTTGGATTCCAAAATAAATATCTTTCTAATGGGGGAGTAAGGGGAACGTCACGTGTCACTTGCTTATTTTTTAAACTATTACTCTTTCAATTCTAATCTTTGAATAAAATATATTTTCTACAATATAAAATGACTTTTTAGATAAAAATCAGCACAGTAACATTGTCTATTTTACAATAAATCTGAAAGGAAAATTTGGAAAAGAATATTCTTACACCATATAGCATAACTTGTTTTTTTACTTGAAATTTTTTTGTTAATTGCCTAATCACCTAAATCAGTGAATAAGAATGCTCAGCTTCCAATCCATGAATATAGAATACAATATAACTTATTCTACTTTTTATTTCAAAGTCAGAGATGACATCCATCCCATCTAATAAGTGATATGCAAATTGACCATAGCCCCCGCTAAACTCACAAAGCCACGCCCACCAGCCAATCAGGAGTGAATATGCAAATTAACGCAACCAAGATGGCTCTGGCCACAGAGAGAGCAGGAGGCTTGGGTTTCCCCGGCAATGGAACAAGCCAAGCTTTCCTGCACACCCTCACCAGCCCAGGCCTCCGCTCAAGGCTACGAAGTTTCAATTATAGAAGATAAATAAATCCCAGATACCAGGGCCTCCACTTGGGTCGCCGGGAGGTGTGGCCAGCCTGCAAACCACCACAGGCCCCTCACCCCGGCCGCCCCATGCCCCAAGAGAACCCCCACCCTGATCCAGGACACCCTTCAGGGCAAACCAGCTGGCCCCCACCCGTGCACCAGGCCTCTATCCTATCTAATAAAAGAGTAATATGCAGATTGACCATCACTCCAACATACAAGATGGCTGCCCCCATGTGGTCAAAGATCCTGCCCCCATGTGGACACAAGATGGCCACCACAAGATGGCCAGCAGGGGAGGGCAGTTGGGAGGGACCAGGTCTGCAAAGGGAGGGCAGTTGTGGGCGATCAGGCCAGCAGGGGAGGGCAGTTAGGGGTGACCAGGCCGGCAGAGGAGGAAAGTTGGGGGCAAACAGGCTGGCAGGGGAGCAGTTAGACATCAATCAGGCTGGCAGGGAAGTGGTTAGGGGGTGATCAGGTTGGCAGGCAGAAGCAGTTAGGGTCAATTAGGAAGGCAAGGAGGCGAGCAGTAGGGAGACAGTAGTCCTGGATTGTGAGAGCGATGTCTGACTGCCCGTTTAGACCCACCAGGATCGGGTCTAAACGGGCAGTTGGACATCCCTTGAGGGGTCCCAGATTGGAGAGGGTGCAGGCTGGCCTGAGGGACAGCCCCCCCACCCCCTGTGCACGAATTTCGTGCACCGGGCTTCTAGTATAATTATAAAGCCTACTCTACATTTTCAAGTTCTCAATCCAAATATATAGATTGGAACAGGTCACTTTATTGCTGACAACATTCATGGAAGGGTCAGATTCCTTATAAAAAGACAAAATAAATTTGATTGGGAGCCGGCTATTGCCCTACTCACCCATCAACAGAATTATGGAAGTCAAGAGGCAATATTTTTTCCTTTTTAAAATAGCAAAGGAACCAAAGAAGATTGGCTGGCTGTTGAATGGGCCCCACATTAGAGTGCATAGCTCATTAGGATCGAGGCTGGCACCTGTGAACAGTTCACTTCCTAAGAGCACTCACTGGGCATTATGTCATCTGTACTACACCTTTCACCCTGGAAAGTATTTGAAAATACTTTATGCTCAAAATATACACTGAGTGGCCAGATTATTATGATCTCTGAATGCATAATAATCTGCCCACTTGGTGTATATCCTATATAATAAAAAGCTAATATGCAAATTGTCCCTTTGACCAGCAGGCAGGCCGGCCAACCACCCATGTCCCCTCCCCGTGGCCAGGCTGGCCGGACCCCCACCCATGTACAAATTCATGCACTCACTGGGCCTTTAATATATAATATATATATGTGTGTGTGTGTGTATGTATATATATATATATATATATGTATATATATACACACATATATATATACATATATATGTGTATATATACGCACATATATACATATACATATACATATACATATACATATACATACACATACATATATATATATATATATATATATATATATATATATATATATATATTAGAGACTAGAGGCCCGGTGCACTAAATTGTAGCACGGGGTTGTCCCAGGTTATGCTATATAAAAAACAAGTTATGCTATATAATCTGGGACCCCTCGAGGGGTGTCTGGCTGCCCGTTCAGGCCCAATCCTACCAGGTAGGATTGGGCCTAAACGGGAATTTGGACATTCCTCTCACAATCCAGGACTGCTGGCTCCCAAATGCTCGCCTGCCAGCCTTCCTGATTGCCCCTAACTGCTTCTGCTTGTCAGCCTGATCACCCACTAACCACTCCCCTGTCAGCCTGATTGATGCCTAACTGCTCCCCTGCCAGCCTGTTTACCCCTAACTGCCCTCCCCTGCAGGCCTGGTCCCCCCAACTGCTCTCCCCTGAAGGCCTGGGTCCCCGCCAACTGCCCTTCCCTGCCGACCCGCTCGCCCCCAACTTTCCTCCTCTTCTGGCCTGGTCACCCCTACCTGCGCTCCCCTTCTGGCAATCTTGTGGCAGCCATCTTGTGTCCACATGGGGGCAATCATCTTGGACCACATGTGGGCAGCCATCTTGTGTGTTGGAGTGTCAGTCAATTTGCATATTATTCTTGTATTAGATAGTATTAGATAGGATAGAGGCCTGGTGCATGGGTGGGGGCCGGTTGGGTTGCCCTGAAGGGTGTCCCAGATCAGGGTGGGGGTTCTCTTGGGGCGTGGGGAAGTCTGGGTGAGGGGCCTGTGGTGGTTTTCAGGTTGGCCACGCCTCCCGGCGACCCAAGTGGAGGAACTGGTATCTGGGATTTATTTATCTTCTATAATTGAAACTTTGTTGCCTTGAGTGGAGCCAAGCCTCCTGCTTGCTCCGTGGCCGCCGCCACTTTTGTTGGGATTTATTTATCTTCTATGATTGAAACTTTGCAGCCTTGAGTGGAGGCCAAGGCAGGCCAGGGCTGCGGAAACTTGGCTTCCTCCATCGCCGGGGGCAACTCAAGCCTCCTGCTCTCTCCAGCTCCGTGGCTGCTGCCATTTTTGTTGGGATTTGTTTATCTTCTATAATTGAAACTTTGTAGCCTTGAGCAGAGGCCTGGGCCAGCCAGGGCAGGCGGAAAGCTTGGCTTACTCTATTGCAGGGGAAACCCAAGCCTCCTGCTCTCTCCATGGCCATAGCCATCTTGGTTGGGTTAATTTGCATACTTGCTCCTGATTGGGTGGTGGGCATGGCTTGTGGGTGTGGTGGATGTGTGGTCAATTTGTGTATTACTCTTTTATTAGATAGGATATATATATATGTACTGAGTGGCCAGATAATTATGCATTCAGGTATTATAATTATCTGGCCACTCAGTGTATAGTATCCATTCCTTGTCCTTGAGGATCCAAGTATCTATACTAATAAAAGCCTAGGTGGCCCTTGCACGTGATGTTGCCACAAGATGGCTGCCACAAGATGGCCAAGTGCACAGAGGAGGCAGGGCCCAGCAGCCACTTCATGTGGTGAGGCCTGGGGGTCCCAGCATCTCCTCCGCCTCATGCATAGGAGGTGGGTCCTGGTGGAGAAGGCATGTTGTGGCAGGGGAGGGCAGTTGGGGGCAATCAAGCCAGCAGGGCAGCAGTTAGGTATCAATCAGGCCAGCAGAGAAGCGGTTAGGGGCAATCAGGCAGGCAGGCAGGCAAGCGGTTATGAGCCAGCAGTCCTGGATTATGAGAGGGATGTCCAACTGCCGGTGTAGGCCCAATCCCACACATCCCCCAAGGTGTCCCAGATTGGAGAGAGTGCAGGCCGGGCTGAGGGACACCTTCCCCCAACCCCTGTGAACGAATTTCGTGCACTGGGCCACTAGTAAATCTAAAATGATAATGGCCTTCTTCAGTCCAAAGGCAGGACTTCTTTCCAGTAGACTGTCTCCAGTGTTTCACAAAAATAAATAAAAGCAGCAGCTAACGTCTTTTCAGCTTCTTGACCTCTTCGCATTTTGTTGCTTCTTCCTCCCATCTCATTCCCTCTAAGTCCTCTTGCATACCTGGTTTTAACTCTTTGCTTCTTCATCTTTGTATTTTTCTTTGGTCATAGCCAAAGAATGTGCTTAGATATTTCTTCCTGAGATTCTCCTTCATCTTTGATAAAATATTCCATTTTGGAGTCATAGTTCTCATCTTCATCCTTTTCATATTTTCACTGTCTTTTGTAACCACCAGGGAAGGGAAACCCTTGAGAATGTTGGGCAGATCTGTAGCCAGCTAAAGAAGGCTTCATTCCATTCATCTGTCCATTGGTGGGCTGGGTAATGATATTCTTAGAAAATATTGTTTCTGAGACAAAAGTGCATTTGGGCTTATGGGGGGATCTAAGCTACTAAATATTCACCCAGGTCCCAAGCCGATCACTGGTCTTCTAGGGCCTGAACTGCTGACAGTCTGTCCAGCTGAAACTGTGCCACTTACTGATCGCCCAGAGCCACTGACTGACCGCCTGGGGGGCACTGAGCCACTCATTGGTCATCGGTTATGTGGATTGTGCACAGGCCACCCAGAGTCACCAGAACTGACCACTGACTTCCTAGAACTACCTGGGTCACTGATGGGTCATCCAAAGCCACCTGTGCTGCTGACTGTTATTCCAGGAAGATTTAAGTCACTGGCTGGCCTCTTGGTCCCACTGATTGATTGCTCAGGCCCTGAGCTAGAGCTGCCATTCTGATGCCTGGGCACGGAGCCAGAACTAACCATAGGCTAAAGACTCCCTGTGATGGGCTGCCCAGGAGCTAGGCTGGAGCCGCTGCCTGACTGCCTGACACTTGGACTCTTAGCCTTCTGTGGGGAGACCACAGGTCCAGGTCTGGAATGGCTAGGATGGAGAGGAAATTTTTGGCTGTGTGCTCAATAACAGATTTCTGACTCCCTTTAGCTGAAGTCTTTGAAACACTTGGTGAAAAGGTGCTCAAGTGGGTCTTTCCAGCCCCATTGAAAACAGGCCTGTCATGGTCCTTCTGAAGTGAGGCTTGGGAACAGTTGCTAGATCCTACTTTGGTCCTCTCTCCTGGCATGGATTTGGATGAAAACAAACCTAAATGTTTCTTATTATCTGTGCTGGGTCAGGATTTCTTCTCAGCATGAGGAAGGGGAGTACCTTTGGGAGAAGGTTGCTTGTCCCTGGAAACTCTGCTAGGTTTTGTGCCCATACTTTCTGTATGAGAGGGCACCATTTTGGTCAGAGGTAGTCCTGCATCTGCTTCAGACTTCTTTTTCATATGTCTTCATTCAAGAAGTTTTCACTCCCTAAGTTCTTGTGCAATCATAGGCCACTTTTCTGTGTTTTTTTCCACTACCTTGATTTCCACTGATCCATACTGTTGGAAGCTAGCCATTGTCTCCCCTATCAGAAAAGTGTAAACAAGGAATGCAGAAGGCTCATGAACCTTGAGCTCTGGCAAGGGCCAAAGCTATGCACTGATTGTTTAGTTCAGACAATGGTGGCTCAAGCAATTTCCTGACCAAATAGTCTCAAAGTAAATCTTTACTAATATTTACTGACCTTTAAGATAGTCTTTCTGTTACCAGAATTGCCTGCCTAAGGGCAATATGTGCATCTAAAATGGAATAAAAGGCTGTCAGGGCCTGGGCACCAGTGAAGTCCTTGCCCTTGCATTGGACTCTCTGCCTGGTCCCCCATTATTTCCAAATAATTATTTCTTGTCTTGTCTCATCATTTGACTATGGCCCCTCTCCAGATCCCGAATCCTGAGCCATTCGGGACGTGGACTCTCACTTCTGGCACCTCAAATGATGGATGTCTGGAGAAGATTTGCCTGAAGCAGAAAAACAAAGTTTCACCAGCAAGGTGGGGAAAAAGAATTCACCGGATAGGTGGGGAAATTTGCCGCGTGCAAAGCCCACAGCCAGCTGTGGAAGTCGAGATCTGTAAGTAGGGTGGGAACATCTTTTCTTAGCCAGGCTAATGGGGCAGAATTTTTCAAAAGGGGAGAAGCTTTATTGTAGACTTTTGGTTTGCATGCTTAAGGATAAAGTGTCAGAAGGTATTCTCTTACAGTTTTTGCATGTTGTTATAGAACATAATCTCTGGTTTCCTGAAGAAGGTACATTAGATGTTGAATGTTGGGAAAGAGTTAGTCAGAACTTGAAAAAACCTCAGCAGCAGAGGAAAAATTTGTCTCTAAATTGTTTCTCCTTGTGGAACATGGTATTGCATTTGCCTAGAGCCTTCTAGAGAAACAAAAGAAGATAAATCCCCTCCCTTTGCACCTTCCTCTCCTAAAAAGGAGCAAAAAGAAAAATTGGAGGAATGGCCTTCATGGCCCCCTTCACCTCCATGTCCTAATCCTGAAACATTTAATTCAGCATTAATAGAATAACCTATGCAAAGAGCTATCTGAGAAGGATTAAAGGACATGACGGTGGAGGACCAACTTGCTTTTCCTATTATACAAGTAGCTGACCCACAGCTCCTGAATCATATAATAAGACAGCATGAAAAATTTGACTTTAAAATGATAAAGGCCTTGCGCGAAAGCATAGTCCAGAATGGTCCTATAGCTCTTTTACCTGAGAAATTATAATATTTCTGAAGCATTCTTAGCTCCTTATGATTGGTATTCTCTGGCTCACGGAGGAGATTATTTACTATGGAAGGGAGAATTTTTTGAGAAATGTCAGGAGCAAGCCCATGCAAACTGCGGGCTGAATGCTCAAATAACTTATGAAATGCTGACAGGACTGGGACAATATAATGACATGCAAAATCAGCCAAATTATGTGCAACAGGCATACAAGCAAATTAGACTTTGTGGAAGAAGAGCTTGGTGGGCTTTACCATCAAAAGGGGACCCTGAGGGAGCTTTTAGTAAATGTATGCAGGGGCCCACAGAGTCATTTTCTGACTTTATGGCTTGTCTCACTCAAGCAGTGAGATGATAGATTCAACATGAAACAGCAGGAGACATTTTAATTCAGCAATTAGCTTATGAAAATGCTAATGCTGATTGTAAGAAATGCCTGACGCCTCTGAGAAAAAATAGTACCATTACAGAAATGATTCGAGCATGTCAGAATGTGAGGTCAGGCACTTTTCAAGCAAACTTACTCGCTGCTGCTGTAACAGTGGGGAATAAAAGGTGTAATAATTGTGGAAGAACAGGACATTTTAAAAAAGAATGTAAGCAACCAAGAAGGACACAAGGTGGCGATCTAGGGAAAGGCATGAGCATTCTGCCTCCCAATTCAATCAACACAGATTAAACCTCTCTGTGTCCTAGAAGTCAGAAGGGAAACCATTGGGTTGGTTAATATAGATTGAAATTTTATAAAAATGGGCAGCCATTAGATCAAGACATAGGGAATGGCCAACCACAGGGAAACGGCCACCCAGCCCCGTCAGCAATAGGGGAAATTTGCCCTGCAAGGCTCACAGTGGACTCCCTCATCTGAGCCACTCCAGGGAGCGCAGGCCTAGTTCTTAACAGTACTATAGTGGTCACTTTGACACTGATATGGCTCGGCAAGCTGTTCCCACAGGAATCTGAGGACCTGTGCCACCAAGAACTTTAGGATTAATCTTAGGGAGAAGTGGAAAAACTCTGAAAGGACTAACTGTTTTGCCTGGAGTGCAAAATAGATTCAGACTATGAGGGAGAAATTAAGGTAATATTAGAATGTAATCATATTATGCAAATTACTTCAGGACAAAGAATTGCTCAGATACTACTTCTACCTTTTATTCAGCAAGGCAAAGCTATAAATAGGAAAAGAGGAACACAAGGATTTGGAAGCTCAGATATGTATTGGATAGATGAAATTAGCAAAACCCATCTTATGATTAATTTAAGAATAGAGAGAAAATGGTTTAAAGGTTTAATAGACACTGGAGTGGATGTCAGCATTATCAGCAAAGAATTCTGGCCTCCAAGTTGGTCCATGGTAGAAGCTATAAGCTCTATCATGGGAGTCAGAGTTCCTGATAATACACAATGCAGTGCTGCAGTGTTAAGGTGGCAAGATGAAGAAGGACAGATAGGATGGTTTCAGCCTTACATAGTCTCTGGGATTGCAGTCAACTTAAGGGGCCGGGATGTTTTAGAAGTTTTACAAGCTCGTATTATTACCGGCAAAGGACAGCAGTTAATAACTCAGATGGGATATCAGACTGGTCAAAGCTTAGGAAAAAATAATCAGGGAATTAAAGAGCCCATCTAAGCCAAAGGAAACCCAGGAATACGAGGATTAGGATGTCAACCTTTTGAGGAGTGGTCACTGCTCAATCTCCTCACCCTCATGCAGATCCTATACAATGGAAAGAAGATAGACCTATATGGGTGGATCAGTGGCCATTAACCAAGGAGAAATTAGGTCGATTCATGAATTAATACAGCAACAAATAGAGCGTAGAGCCTTCCAATAGTCCTCGAAATACACCTATACTTACTATACCTAAGAAGGCCACAGGAAAATGGCAATTGTTACATGATCTTAGAGCGGTTAACACTACTATGCATACCATGGAAGTTTTACAGCCTGGACTCCCAGCGCCTTTGCAAATTCCTCTAGATTGGTCTCTTATAGTAGTAAATCTTAAGGATTGTTTCTTCACCATTCACTTGGAACCTCAAGATAAACAGAGATTTGTATTTTCAGTGCCAGCTATTAATAATATAAAACCCATGAAAAGATATCAATGGAAAGTTTTGCCTCAAGGAATGGCCAATGGCCCCACCTAGTGTCAAAAATATGTAGCTCAAGCTGTTCAGCCTTTAAGGGACAAATATTCCCGATGTTACATTATTCATTACATGGATGACTTGCTCTTAGCAAGCCCATGGGAAGAGCAGACTTTGGCAATGTAAAAATTGCTCCAGAAAAGATACAGAAAGAATGCCTTTCAAATATCTGGGAACCATAATTGAAAACCAACATATTAGGCCTCAAAAGGTGGAAATAAGATTGCCTTAAAACTTTAACTGACTCAAAAAGTATTAGGGAACATTAACTGGTTAAGACCTTATCTGAAAATCTCTACAGGAGAAATGGCAAATTTATTTAATATACTTAGGGGTGACTCTAATCTTTCCTCATCCTGAACATTAACAGATGAAGCTAGGAAGGAGTTGCTAAGAATTGAGCAGGCAATCTCCTCAGCCCAAGTAGCATGGGTAGAGCCTGAATTGTCTTTATTGGGACAGATTAACCCTGCTGCAAATAGTCCCATTGGAGTCATCTTCCAAAAAACTCTCCTGCTATTATTGAATGGGTCCACCTAGGGCATCAATTCTCTAAAACGGCGGTTACATATATAGAACTTATGGCTCAGTTGATACCTCAACTTAGAAAGCGCTGCAGGCAGCTTAGAGGAGAAGAACCCCAATGCATTTACCTTCCCCTCACTGGGAAGCAATTAGAAATATTATTTCAAACTGATTTGAATGGGCAAATTGGACTAAGTGGATATTCAGGGGAACTTAGTTGTCACCTATTAGAAGAAAAATTACTACAATTTTTATATTATACCAAAAAATACTAGGCAGGAACCTATCCCTGGAGCATTAACTGTTTTTACTGATGGATTATCGAATGGTAAAGCTGCCTATCATACAATGAATTCAGACCGAGTCATACTGACCAGTCATACTTCTTGTTGGTTTTTATTTTTTTATTTTTTACAGAGAGGAAGGGAGAGGGATAGAGAGTTAGAAACATCGATGAGAGAGAGACATCGATCAGCTGCCTCCTGCACACCCCCTACTGGGGATGTGCCCGCAAGCAAGGTACATGCCCTGACCGGAATCGAACCCGGGACCCCCCCAGTCCGCAGGCCGACGCTCTATCCACTGAGCCAAACCAGTTAGGGCGACCAGTCATACTTCTGTAGAAAGAATTGAATTAGAGGCTATTAAGGCTGCATTGCAGGATTTCCAAGAGCTTCTTAATATTATCTCTCGCTCTTCTTATGCTGTGGGCTTAGTGAATAGAATTGAAACTGCTCAGTTAAAATGGCTCAGTGACCAAAGTTTATTTTTTACTATTTAAACAAGTTCAGCAGATTGTACACTCACATCAGGGCTCACAGTGTATTACCTGGCCGGCTAACAAAAGGAAATGCACATGCTGATCAATTGGTTGCTTTGTTAAAAAAGGCCTCAGAATCTCATCAGCCTGCCAAAATGTTGTCCAAGCAATTCTCGATTACTTGACAGCAGGCAAAACAGATTATCAGAGAATGTCCCACTTGCATGTTACATCTGCCTCAAGGGCCTAATACAGGAATTAAACCTTGAGAATTGATAAGGGAACATATCTGGCAAATAGATGTAACACATTATACTCCTTTTGGATACCTTGGGGCATTGAATGTCTCTCTATATACCTTTTCAAAGGGCCTATGGTCTACTGCATCTACTGGGGAAACGGCAAAACAGGTTATTAATCATTGCCTAGCTGCTTTTGCTGTCATGGCAATTCCAAAAATCATTAAAACTGACAATGGACCAGCTTACACAACCTGTCATTTCCAGCAATTTTGTAAAAAGTGGAAAATTCAGCACATTACATGAATACCATAAAACTCGCAGGGACAGGCAATTATAGAACGCCAGCATCATAGGCTAAAATCCCAACTTGAAATACAGAAAAGGGGGAATATGGAGAAATTGCCTACACTAAGACTTAATTACTTTAAATTTTTTCACTTGTGATGCCGATGGCAAGACACCCATGGGAATAAACTGGTGTAAGAATAAGCCAAAGGAAAATGGTCTGGTTAAATGGAAAGATCCCGAGTGTGGTTTATGGAAGGGCCCCAACCCCCTGTTAACATTTGGTCAAGGCTACGCTTGTATATTTCCTGAAAATTTCTCAAAGCCCATGTGGATTCCCACAAGAAGTATTAAACTTCAACAATGGAGTTTCTGGCCAGGTTAATGAGGACCTTGCACCTGGAGCCACGCCTTACAGCTGCAGACAATCGACTATCGCAGCTGCAGATAGCAGCAGCCGCACCCAAGCAACCCACTGAAGATAAGGAATGGGAGGAGGACGAGACAAATAGCCCAGAGGTCACCTGAGGGATGGTGAAGAAGATGGTCCAGAAAGCTGAGAGAATTTGTGAGGAGACCAGAACCCCAAGAACGCCTGAGAACGTCTTTCTTAGCCTGTTAGCAGTCATCAGCTGTGCGGTAATGTTACTGGGGCAAATAGGGAAGTATTTTGGACTTATGTTCCTGACCCTCCATGGCTAAGACACCTTCTGTGGGCTGATCCCCCTCCTAATGTAGTCACCAATAACACCAAACACCTTGGTCACCCAGGAGGACCACGGGTGGGGCAAGGAAGTATATGGGCAAAGTACAATTACATGGGTATCACCACCTAGCTTCCCTTTTGTATGACACAGAACCAAACCACAGCTCCTTTGTGTGTAAAATTAAAAAGAGGCTCCTGGCTAACATGGACACCAAAGGAGGAGGAAGCAAAAGCCCAAATACATCTACTATCACTACTTGCTCTGGGGAGAGGTGCAGAAAATGTAACTTTACTAAGACACCCCCCCACACTAAGCCATTATGTAAAAAGTCTTAAGAATGGCACCCCACCGAGGAAGAAATTAATTGGCAAGACTGTTATAGTGACCACCCCACCAGCAGAAACTTAATAACAGTTTTTCCTTTGTGTATTGGAGCCCCTATGGGTTTGCGTATAGTAACAATCACACCCTAAAATGGAAGGGGAATGCATCCTATCTATAAGTTGAAGCTAATCACTCCATTTCATGGCATGGAGGAGGATTTGTTGGATCTCAATTTCAACATTACAATTGGCCCCTAAAAAATACATAATGGAAATTAGCTGCTGCACTTGTGAAAAGGAAAACCCCTATTTTGTAAAAACTGCTGTTTAGAATTCTCTGCTGTTTTTCTTATACGGCCTCTTATTCTAAAAGGTAACTTTCCTTTCTAGCCTGCTTTAGCCTAATGAGGACCATAAACTTAGCTGTCTGACCTGGTAGGCCAGGGACTAGGTATGCCCATAAGTTTAGCTGTCTGACCTTGAAGGCCAGAGACTAGATGTGCCCATAATTTTTAGAACTGTGTTTGTTTTCAAAGACAGCAGCGAGATAACCACTAATTGCACAGAGGACTGGCTCCTTAATAAAAAGGGAAGTCCTGCTTGTAGCTTTGCTTAGAATTTGAATTCATTTTCTCTAAGCCCACCGCGGTGAATAAAGTGTGACTCCAAACTCTCCTGCATTGTTTGATTATTCCAGTTTTCTGCAACACTTGCACCTATTAAATAGTATAGTTTTTTTTAAAAAATATATTTTATTGATTTTTTACAGAGAGGAAGGAAGAGGGATAGAGAGTTAGAAACATCGATGAGAGAGAAACATTGATCAGCTGCCTCTTGCACACCTCCTACTGGGGATGTGCCCGCAACCAAGTTACGTGCCCTTGACCGGAATCGAACCTGGGACCTTTCAGCCCGCAGGCTGACGCTCTATCCACTGAGCCAAACCGGTTTTGGCTAAATAGTATAGTTTTAACTATAGCTCAGATAATTCCATTCGTACCTTATGGGGAACTCCCAATAAGACAGTATTTGCCACTGCCTGTGTATTTGATCCGTTTGTACTCCTCTCAGGCCCCATCCAGATGCACCTTAATATTACAAGCCATCTGTATGAGGTGTCATGCACAGGCTGCACACTATCCCATTGTATTAATTTTACATTCCAAAAGGATTCCCTCATGATTTTAAAACAACCGGCTTTCGCTTAGTTTCCTACTAACATAACTGAGCCTTTGGGAATCTCATCAAACCTACTAACTGTTACATGATCTGGTAAAAATCTTAAAAAGACAAAAAAGATTTCCTGGAATGTTAATTGCAGGACTCTTTGCCCTCGTAACATTACTTACTTCTGTGGGCATTGCTGCTTCATCCATGATACAAACTGTTCAAACTTCTCAGTTTGTACAACCGGTCTATAGAAAAAAGAATTGATAGCCAGTTTGAGATAGAATTATCAGCCTCAAAGTCTACAGTCTTGTAGATGGGTGATAAAATCTACAGCTTAGAGCAAAGAATATCTTTGTAGTGTCATTATAATTTTCCCAGATTTGTGTTACACCCCCCCCCCCCCCCAGTTCCCTATTGGGAATCAATAAAAAATCACCTTGGTGCTTGGGGTAAAGATAACACAACCCTTGACATATTGTACAATTATCCCAGGCAAACTTATAAACTAATTCCTTAGATGCCTGGCAGAACTTTTAAAAAGACATGAAAGAATTTAATCTCTTCCACTGGATCTCCTTACTTTTGCCTCTCAGCATAACCACTATTGCTTGTCTCATTTTTATTCTTATGTTTATTTCTAGTCTGCAGATGCGGAATGAAGAGTCTTAAAAAGACTTGAACCCTTTAGGTGGCATTCACTTTTCAACATTTATTAAGGAAAAGAGAAGGGGGAGATGTTGGAAGCTACCCATTGCCTTCCCTATCAGAAAAGTGTAAACAAGTAATGTAGAAGGCTTGTGAACCTTGAGCTCTGGCAAGGGCCAAAGCTATGCACTGATTGTTTAGTTGAGACAATGGTGGCTCAAGCAATTTCCTGACCAAATAGTCTCAAAATAAATCTTTACTAATATTTACTGACCTTTAAGATAGTCTGTCTGTTACCAGAATTGCCTGCCTAAGGGCAATATGTGTATCTAAAATTGAATAAAAGGCTGTCAGGGCCTGGGTACCAGTGAAGTCCTTGCCCATGCCTGGCCCTCATTATTTCCAAGTTATTATTTCTTGTATTGTCTCATCATTTGCCCATAGCCCATCTCCAGATCCGAAACCCAGAACCATGCGAGACATGGACTCTCACATCATACTGCTTTTTCTCAGCCAGCCTGAGTAGGTCAGTGAAGTTCATGATGGTGGGGCACTTTTAAGAGGGACCTTTGGTTTACTTTCAACTTTGGGAGGAGGTTCTTGCTCTGATGCTGCTTGATTGTATTCTAAGAATTCTTCCATTTCATACTCTTGGTCTGTTCCCGGACTAGTGGCTTTCCATTGCCTGTCTTTTCTTTGACTTTTCCTCAACAGGAATCCCATTTAACCATGGAAATTGTCCTTTGTCCTCTTGGCCATAGCTCTTGCTTTCTTCTCATGTTTTAGCTCAATTCACTTTTTCACTAGTTCTTCTTTCTTTTCTCTAAGGCTTTTTGTCCAAGCTCCTCCACTTTTCTTCTGAGTAAAGCTTGTATGCTACTGATTGGACACCCTTAACTTTGGTGTCTTTTTTTGGGAGGACCCACTGCAAAACTATACCTTTATGGCATGCTGTTGGTTCCTTGTCCTTTAGAAGCTATCATGAGAATTTCCCTGAAATCCATGTTGACCGAACTGGATAAAATGGGCCAGCTCTCAGAGAGGGATGAAAGCGCATCTTACTCAGTGGCCATCTGCAGCCAAATGAACTGGCTGGCCGCCTCTTTCCTACCTCTACTCAGCACGATCAATTTCAGCACTGTCCAAGGCAGTCTGCCTGCCCCCTTCCTCAAGCAGCCTATACCCTTAGAAGTCCGATGCTGCGCTCCCACCTTTGAAACTTTAAATAAAAGTTTTACATCCACAAGATAAATTGGTAGGTTGTTCCGTATTCATTGACATAATCATTCAGTTGAGAATAAGTTACTTTAGTTTAATTGTTAAATCTCAGTTCAGCCTGGTTGGTGTGGCTCAGTGGATTGAGTATTCTCTCAGGCACCAAGAGGTTGCTGGTTCGATTCCTAGTCAGGGCACATGCCAGGGTTGTGGGTTCAATCCCCAGAAGAGGGCACTCAGGAGGCTGCCGATTGAAGTGATATCTCTATCTCATCAATGTTTCAGTCTCTCTCTACCTTTCCCTTCCTCTCTCTCTGAAAATCAGTATTACCATATTTTTTTTAAAATCTTTGTTCAGGAAATGGTGATAAACATGTACTCCCAAAATGTCTGAATACTTGCTTATATGGTGAAGAAACAAAAGTTCATTTTGATTTTTTTGCTAACAATCAATAATCTTATTTCATATTTTTAAATTTATTTCAGAGAGAAAGAGAGAGATAACATGCATATAAATACATATCCTTTAAAACAGTACATGAAATATATAATCAAAGAAAATGTACAATGGCAACAAAACATAAGATGCCTAGGAATGATCTTACCAAAAATGTGCACAATCTGTATAAATAAAAATTTTAAATGTTACCCAATAACTGACACTTGAACAACTGGACAGTAACATCGTATTCTTGGTTAGAAAAAGCCAACAACAACAAATCATAATGATGTCAATCTCCCAATGTTGATTATAAATTTATTATGATTTGATTAAAATATCAGCAAGATTTTTAAGACCAAAACAAGCTCATTTAAGTTCACATGTTAAAATGAAAAATGTAAAAGAAAATTCTGGCCTGGCCAGCATGGCTTAGTGGTTGACCCATGAATAAGGAGGTTACAGTTTGATTCCAGGTCAGGTCACATGTCCTAATTGCAGGCTTGATCTCCCTAGTGGGGAGCATGCAGGAGACAGCTGATCAATGATTCTCTCTCATCATTGATGTTTCTCTGTCTCCTTCTCTTTTCCTCTCTGAAATTAATAAAAATATATATATTTTTTAAATATATTTTATTGATTTTTTACAGAGAGGAAGGGAGAGGGATAGAGAGCTAGAAACATCGATGAGAGAGAAACATCGATCAGCTGCCTCCTGCACACCCCCCACTGGGGATGTGCCCGCAACCAAGGTACATGCCCTTGACCGGAATCGAACCCGGGACCCTTCAGTCCGCAGGCCGACGCTCTATCCACTGAGCCAAACCGGTTTCGGCAATAAAAATATTTTTTAAATAAAATTCTGAAAAAAATGAATGAATAAAAGCTACCCAAACAGATAGAATAATGTATCTACACTAATAGAAGAGAAAGATGCAAATTGACCATACCTTTGTGATGCACACCAGCCAATCAGGAGTGAGTATGCAAATTAACCCAACAAAGATGGTGGGTTAATATGTAGGCGCCGAGCAGCCGGGGGTGGGGCAGGACACTTACATCATTGCCATGGCAATGATGCAGGTGTTCTGCACTGCCACAGCCACTCCAGGCCTCTGGGCAGCGTAGCAAGGCAGAAAGGCGGCTCCAGGCCAGAGAGAAAAGGTGGCTCAAGAACGAAGGCAGTGCTGGCAGCCAGGGTAAGGAAGGCCCATTCTTGCATGAATCTTCATGCATCAGGCCTCTAGTTGTGTTATAAAGCTACAGTAATTAATAAACTTGGATAATGTCCTGTGAATAGATATACTGATGGAACAGAAAACAAAGTCCAGTAATAGACTCAAATACATATGGAAATTTGGTAAAATAAAAATATCTCCTTAGATCAGTGGGAAAATATGCATTATATCAGCCGTGGGCAAACTACGGCCCGCGGGCCGGATCCGGCCCGTTCGGCTGTTCTATCCGGCCCGCGGAGCCAAAAGAGTGGAGGGTTCTCTTGCTCTCCCCTCCTCTCCTTTACTTTGAATGTATATTAGTTCACACAAACACTCCATCCATGCTTTT
This sequence comes from Plecotus auritus, assembly GCF_963455305.1. Taxonomy (NCBI): domain Eukaryota; kingdom Metazoa; phylum Chordata; class Mammalia; order Chiroptera; family Vespertilionidae; genus Plecotus; species Plecotus auritus. The sequence continues at coordinate 110,294,962 of NC_137771.1, forward strand.
GTTCCGGCCCTCGGGTCCAGTTTAAGAACCCATTGTGGCCCTCGAGTCAAAAAGTTTGCCCACCCTTGCATTATATAGTAAAGAGTGTTGGAACAACTGAATGGGGAAAAATATTGAACCAAAAATTAACTCATTTTACTCATAACTAACATAAAAACTGAAAGCTACCGAAAACCTAAGGGTACAAAGATATCAAAAGTGAAAGAATGGAAAAAAATATTAAGCAAACATAAACCAAATAAAAAGTATATGATAACACAGGAGACTTGAAGGCGAAAAGCTTTACTATAAATAAAGAGCACTTCATATCAATAATTTCATTTTACCAGGAATATCCAAATTCACAAGCACTTCATAACATGAAATCAAAGTACATAGAGGAGAGCTACAAGGGAAACTAGATACATTTATAATCATAATAAGTTTAACACACCTCTCTCATTCAGAGACAGAGCATACCTCTTTCAGAACCAATAGTCTCACACAAAGACTTCAGTAAGGATGAAGTCAACAACCTGAGCAGCAAACTGCATTCAACAATCAGATAACCCACTGTACCCAACAACCTTTCCTGCTGAAAGGCACTAAGGTATTATTCCCAAGTGGCATATGCATACAAGTCCTTTGGTTGATCTCTCCCCTTCCCCTCACCCTCCCCTGCCTTCCCTCTGAGGTTGGACGGTCTGTTTGATTCTTCTAAGTCTCTGGATTTATTTTTGTTCATCAGTTTACTTTGTTCATTATATTCCACAAATAAGTGAGATCATGTGATATTTATCTTTCTCTGACTGGCTTATTTCACTCAGCATAATGCTCTCTAGGTCCATTCATGCTATTGTGAATGGTAAGAGTTCTTTCTTTTTTACAGCTACATAGTATTCCATTTTGTAAATGTACCATAGTTTTCTAATCCACTCATCTGTTGATGGGCTCTTAGGCTGTTTCCAAATCTTAGCTATTGTAAATTGTGCTGTTGTCAACATAGGGGTGCATATAATTTTTCTGATTGGTGTTTCTGATTTCTTGGGATATAGTCCTAGAAGTGGGATTGTTGGGTCAAATGGGAGTTTCATATTTAAGTTTTTTAGGATATTCTATATTGTTTTCCACAGTGGCTGCACCAGTCTGCATTCCCACCAACAGTGCACGAGGGTTCTTTTTTCTCCACATCCTTGCCAGCACTTGTCGTTTGTTGATTGGTTGATGATAGGAAAGTTCTTAGTTTTAAAAGTTCTTAAATACACTCCTAAATAGCATTTCATTCAGCACTTAGAGATGTTCCACTATAGCCACCCCCTTGTCCTGCTGACCTGCACTGAGGTGTTACTCCCAAGATGCACACAAGATGGCAGTGGAGGAGCATTTCAATTATTTTTCAAGTGAACCTGCTGGACTATGAAGCAGGTTTCAACTAACTTCAAAGAATTGAAATTATATACAATATGTTTCTTGTTGTCATTGTAGTTAATCCAGAAATTAGGAAATGAAGTACCTAGAAACTCCTTATATTTAAAAGTTGTCAAATACACTTCTAACCCCAAAAATACATCCCAATTCAAGTTAGAAAATAAGTTGAACTAAATGATAATACCACATACCAAAACTTATGAAAAAATGTGCACTCATAAATGCACATACTAGGAATAAAAGTTGAAAATTTACATGTTTTGCATCCATATTAAGAACCTAAAATAGTAAATTATATAGAGATAAAACAGAAGAAAGGAAATGTGTGCAGTAAAGATGTCTGAAGGGAGATATACTTAAAATGATAGCAGTTTTTTTTAACTCTTGGGGTAGAATTTTGAATTAACTCTATATTTTATTGCTTAAGTAAACTGCACACAGAAAGCCATTTTCATTTTAGGAAAAATGTTTTAGAGGAAAACATAGTATAATCCTAGATAATAAAGAGGTAATATGCAAATTGACCATCACACCCTCACACAAGATGGCCATCCCCATGTGGTCATAAGATGGCTGCCCCACGTGGTCATAAGTTGGCCACGCCCATGTCATCTCAAGATGGCCATCTCCATGTGGTCACAAGATGGCCACCACCATGTGGTCACAAGACAGCCGCCCCCATGTGGTCACAAGATGGCCATGCCCATGTCATCACAAGATGGCTGCCACAAGATGGCCAGAAGGGGAGGGCAGTTGTGGGGGACCTGGCCTGCAGGGGAGGGCAGTTGGGGGTGACCAGGCGGGCAGGGGAGGGTAGTCGGGGTGATCAGGCCAGCAGGGGAGGGCAATTGGGGATGATCGGGCTGGCAGGGGAGCAGTTAGCCATCGATCAGGCTGGCAGGGGAGTGGTAAGGTGGTGATCAGGCTGTCAGGCAAAAGCAGTTAGGGGCAATCAGGCAGGTAGGCAGGGGAGCAGTTGGGAGCCAGCAGTCCCAGATTGTGAGAGTGATGTCCCAGATTGGACAGGGTCCAGGCTGGGCTGAGGGACACCCCAACCCTGAGTGCATGAATTTCATGTACCGGCCCCCTAGTCCTATATTATAAAAGGCTAATATGAAAATCAACTGAATGGCAGAACGACTTGTCGCTATGATGTGCACTGAAAACCAGGGGGCAGACACTCAACGCAAGTGCCCCACATTGGGAGAGCCGCTCAGCCAGTAGCTGGGCTCACCACTGGCCAGTGCAGCAGTGCTGGCGGGAGCCTCTCCTGCTTCCATAGCAGTGTTAAGGATGTCCAACTGACAGCTTAGGTCCCTCAGTCGGACATCCCCTAAGGGCTCCTGGACTACAAGAGGGAGAATGCTGGGCTGAGTGAACCCCCCTCCCCAGTGCGTGAATTTCATGCACTGGGCCTCTAGTTTATAAATAATAAGCTGGACTGTTGTGATGGCAACATAAGTTTTTCCTTTGCTCACCAAGTGTGGTCTCTTAGACTAAAGAGAATAAAAATATTCTTCCTAATTTTTTTAGCCCAAAGTGGCTCCTTTCATAATCTGCACCTCTTCCTGTGCAATCCCAGCAGTTCTGAGAAAGGGAAACCCTAAAGCTTGGTGTCCCTGGGATCTACCTGAGCCTGATTCTAAGATTTACAAGCAATGTTCTTTTTAAAACAGAGCAGATTTCTCAGGGTTTTCATTTTGTAACTTGGAAAAAAAAAACCCCTTTTTTTTTGGTTAATCCTCAACCTGAGGATATTTTCTCCATTGATCTTTTAGAGAGTGGAAGGGAGAGAGGTAGCAGGAAAAAGAGAGAAAAATCAATGTGAGGGAGACACATCAATTGGTTGCCTCCTGTACTCATGGGGTATCAAACCTGCAACCCAGGTACATGCCCTTGACTGGGAATCAAACCTGCAACTCTTCCCAGTGCGGGCTGACCCTCTAACCCAGCCGTGGGCAAACTATGGCCCGCGGGCCGGATCCGGCCCGTTCGGCTGTTCTATCCGGCCCGCAGAGCTGAAAGAGCGGAGGGTTCTCTTGCTCTCCCCTCCGCTCCTTTACTTTGAATTTATATTAGTTCACACAAACACTCCATCCATGCTTTTGTTCCGGCCCTCTGGTCCAGTTTAAGAACCCATTGTGGCCTTCGAGTCAAAAAGTTTGCCCACCCCTGCTCTAACCACTGAGCAGCACCGGTCAGGCCAAATTCTCCTGTTTTATAGTGTAGTTCATTCATTGCTGACAGTCCAAGCCTCAGCACCTTGGCTCTGCCTCCAGAGAGACTGTAAGATGGGACCACGCAGCTCAGGTAAGCAGTGCACTCCAGAATTCTGGTGTTCAGCCTGCAGTATTATGCTCATGAAAAGTGGTCCTACAGGAAATGCTCACTAATGGCCACCCCGTCTCTCAAATCAGAAAAAATCCTGCTGGTTGTCCTGTATATGTGACCTGCTGTTTGCCCTGGGTCCCAACACCACTTATTTTATAAGGCACATTTTCACAACTGATCTAAGGAGACATCTTTATGTTACAAAATTTACTGACGGATTTCGGTAACTTACTAAACCTTCTATTCTGTTCAATTAATTCACATACAAATGAATGTGAAAAACAATGAGGAAACATTTGGTATATCAAATGCTTTGGGAAATGGTAGAGTGAAGCATAATAGTAATTCCTCTTTTGGAAAACCTGCTACTTGAAATTCTCTGCAATTTATAGATAGTCCCTTGCTCTGTAAGTCAACTCTGTCATTTTTAGATGGTCTCTTATTCTGTAAAATAACTTTGCTTTTTAGCTTAAATAATAGGAAAGATAAACTTAACTGCCTGACCTTCCAAGCTAGCCATCCAATGTAAGGGGCTGATACAATGATACTGATATGTACTCCCATACTAGGTGTCTGTATAGATATGATAAGTACTCAAGGTTACAAGTTGTCTGCAAAAATAACTTACACAAACACCTAGAATGATATAAAAAGGGAATACTCCTTCCTGTGATTGTTCAGAATTTGACAGAGGTATTCTGCTCTGAATATGTGAGAAATAAAGATGACTCCTAACTAACTGACCCATTATGGTGTCTTGTCTAGCTCGCTGATTTATGATACAACATTTGGAGGCCCCAGCAAGTTAAGAGACGGGTGCTTAACTGCACCTGGTCTCAGATGCCTGGATGGACGGCCTCGCCCGCCTGGCTGCCAGGCCATGAGGATCTCTAAAGGGAGGTACCACCTGATGAAGTACCAGGGCCCCGGAGACACTTCTTGATGGTCTTGACAGCCAACAAGGGACACCTGACATGCCGCTACATTCTTTATGAGTCATTAGAAAGAAAGTCGCCTGAGGTGAGGGAATTCAAATTCCACCTGTTGACCTGGCAGCAAGCCTTTGGCCACCTGAGCACTTCTAGCTGTTCACTGGGCCAAGCCCAACCACTGGGTTCCTCACCACTTCTGGCTGTCCAGGTGGCCCCTTCCATTGATGACGTCGGCACTTCTAGCGGGTTCGCGGGCCCCAAACCATTGTCCACCAGAGCAGTTCAGGCTGTCCTCCTGGCCCTCCCCCTTGATGACGTCAGCACTTCTGGTCGGTCCCCGCACACCAAGCCCTTATCCACATGAGGACTTCTGGCTGTCCACTTGGCCCCTCCCCATTGATGGCATCAGCACTTCTGGCCGGTAAAGGAGCCTTAAGCCCTAGTCCACCAAAGAACTTCGCTCACCTGGACTATCCCATATCCTTGGTCACATCAGCACGTCTGGGTATCCACGTGGCCCTTCCCCCTTGATAATGTCAGCACTTCTGGCTGGTCACGGTGCCCAAAGCCCTTATCCACGTGAGCACTTCTGGCTGTTCACTGGGCCAAGCCCAACCAATGGGCCTCGACATCACTCCAGGCTACAAAGTGGCCCCTCACCTTGATGCCAACAGCACTTCCAGCCCATCCCTGGCACAAAAACCCTTATACACCTGAGGACTTCTGGCAGTCCTCGTGGTCCCTCCCACTTGATAATGTCAGCACTTCCGGCCAGTACCCGGACCCCAAGCTCTTATCCACTTGAGCATTTCTGGCTGCATAATCTGGCCCCTCCCCTTTGATGACGTCAGCACTTCTGGCGGGTCACGGAACCCCAAGCCCTTATCCTCCTGAGCACTTCTGGCTGTCCACATGACCCTTCCCCCTTGATGATGTCAGCACTTCCGGCCTGTCTCCGGGCCCCTACCACTTCTCCACCAGAGCACTTCCAGCTGCTCACCTGGGCCAGCCCATATCCTTGGTCACCTCAGCACTTCAGGCTATCCACCTGGCCCATCCCCAATGATGATATGACCAGTTTAAGCTGGTCACCTAGCCCCAACCCTAGTTCACATGACTATTTCCGCCTGTTCCCCAGGCCCTTGTTTGGCTGACCAATGAGCCACAATGGCCGGTTACTTAGATCCAAAAAAGAGGGGTGACTTTGCAATCTCTAGAAGGGCCTAAATCTCAAGGGTCTAAAACCCACAGCCCCAGGTCACCTTCTACTCAGAGACTGCCTCCTCCCTGGTGGGAGTGTGGCAAGCAGAAGACAACCAGCACTCTTTAAGACAAACCTGGGCCTATATGAAGCCAGGGATCCGCCATGCTCCTCAACATGTGGGCATCTAACCATGGAGTGACCTGCGACTCTCACAGCCCTGCCTGTGGGCTTTGAAATCCAGGAAAAAGCAGTGTTGAGGCCCTGAAAACCCTTTCCATACTGGGAGCGAAGACCTGCACCCTCCAGTGTCATAACATTCGCTGCGCCCTGAGGGCCAGCTTTTTGCTTAATTCATGGGAAACGCCCTTCCCAGAGGATAGGTACCTTCTCCCTGCCTTCCACAGTATGGACCTCAGAAAGTTGGGTGATTGCGGCCTCTTAGGACCCTCCAATGCATTCACCTGGCTCTACTAGCCTTTACACTTGAACACTTCCACCTGTTGACCTGGGAGCAAGCCCTTGGCCACATGAGCACTTACAGCACTTCATTGGGACAAGCCAAACCACTGGGGTTCATCACCAATTCGGGCTGTCCATGTGGCCCCTCCCATTGTTGACTTCAGAAATACTGACCTATCCCCAGGCCCCAAACCCTTAACCACCTGAGCACTTCGGGCTGTCCACGTGGCCCCTCCCCCTTGAAGATGTCAGCACCACAGGCCGGTCCCTAGTCCCCAAACCCTAGTCCACAAGAGCACTTCCGGCTGTTCATTCGAGCTAGACAATATCTGTGGTCACCTCAGCACTTCTGAATCTCCACCTGGCCCCTCCCCATTGATGATATGAACACTTTATACTGGTTACCGGGCCTCAACCCTTGTTCATGTGACTATTTCCCACTGTACCCCAGTCCCTTGTTCGCCTCACCAATGAGCCACAGTGCCTGGCTACTTAGCTCCTAAGAAGAGGGGTGACTTTCCAATCTCTGGAAGTTGGCTTAAGGGCCAGCACCCATAGTCCCAGGGCAACTGCCAGTCACAGATTGCCTCTTTCCCGGTGGGAGGGTGGCAAGCGGGGTGCCAACAACACTCCTATAAGAAAACCGTGGGCATCCATGATCCCAAGGATTCCCCCATGCTCCCCAACATGGGGGCATCTCACCCTGGAGAGACCGGCCACTCTGACAGCCCGGCCTATGGGCTTTGAAATCCGGGAAACAGCAGAGTTGAGGCCCTGAAAACCCTTTCCATACTGGGAGCAAAGACCTGCCCCCTCACGGTCACTGAAATTTCTTAGCGAACTGAGGGCCAGCTTTTTGCTGAATTCCTGGGGAACGTCCTTCCATGAGGACAGGTACCTTCTCGCTGCCTTCCAGAGTATGGACCCCAGGAAGTTGGGGAGTTTCCGACCTCTTGGGATCCTCCAATGCATTCACCTGGTTCTACCTGCCTTTACACTTGAACACTTCCAGCTGTTGACCCGACAGCCAGCCCTGGCCTACCTAAGGATTTCTGGCTCTTCACTGGGACAAGCCCAACCACTCAGCCTCCTTACCACTTCGGGCTCTCCACGTGGCCACTCCCCCTGGATGACATCAGCACTTTCTGTAGGTCCCAGGGCCCCAAAAACAAAACCACCTGAGCACTTCAGCCTGTCCACGAGAACCCTCCCCCTTGATGACATCAGCACTCCCTGCTGGTCCCCAGGCCCCAAACCATCAACCACCTGAGCACTTTGGGCTGTCTACGTGGCACCTACCCCTTGAAGATATCAGCACGTCCGGCCGGTCCCCAGTCCACAAACCCTTGTCCACAAGAGCACTTGGGGCTGTTCACCTGGGCTAGACCGTATCCTTGGTCACCTCAGTGTGGAGGGCAGGAAGGGACTAGACCTCGGGGTCTAGAGTCAGAGTAGAAAAATTTAAAACAACCACTTGGAAAGGTCACCCCCCGCAGGCACTATAGAACTCCCCGTTCCATAAATAAAAGAAATAGTTTCTGCCTGACCACCACTCCCTTACCTGCCAGAGGCATTACAGAGCTGTCTCTGTAACAAACAACCCATATAGGGAAAGGTCCGGTGTAGAACTTCCTCACTGCGCGAGCGAACCATATTAGGAAAAGTCCAGGACAAAGGGGTCCCACATTCGCGGGTCATTCAAAGGGGCCAATCAGGGAATGCCAGGCCAACGGTTATAAAGGGAAGGGGTATAAAGGAAGGGACTGCCCCTTTCAACGGGGCTCTCGCCACGGCACTTGCCTGCTGCTGCGTCAGCTACGGCGGGGCCCAGATTCGAATCTGCAATAAACTTTTTCCCTGTTTGATCCAATTAGTCTCGGTGGTCTATCTTCGGGGGATGCGCTCCGTTACATTTGGAGGCCCCAGCGAGATAGCACTAAGGGGGTTTCTCGTTAAGCCCCTTCAAATCTCACCCCGTTCCCCGGAGCTCCGCAACGTTCCTGTCCCTGCCTGCGCGGCGCCGGTAAGTCAGGCCTGTTTCGTTTTCGTATTTCTGGTCTGGTCTGGTCTGGTCTGGTTTGGTATGGTACGTACCTCAGTAGTGAACTAAGGGAGGCGGGACGCCGCAAAACTCCCTGTTCACAGCCAAAGTGGTGACGACCACTGAGGCCCGGTTACAGGTTTATTGAGGAACCTGGTCTGGTTGTATGAATGGTTGATGAAGTGTCTGTGCGGCCACGGCTGATAGTGAGGGAAGTGTTGTTTGTCGGCTTTTTTGTTTTGTTTTGCTTCTTTGTCTCTTTACAGTGTGTGGAGAATCGGGTTGAGGGCTAAGATGGGTCAAGGAGGCAGTAAAACTGGCCCTTTGAGTCCCCTTGAGTGTATGATAAAGAACTTTACTGTCTTCAGGAAGAGAGGGGAGAGCTACGGGGTGTCGGTAGATGCTTTCACCCTTCGGAGATTCTGTGAATTAGAATGGCCAACGTTTGGGGTTGATTGTCCTTCAACAGGGACCCTAGACATGGGACCCTGTATGGGAGTCCGGCGCGTAGTTTATGGCAATCCTGGACACCCGAACCAAATTCCTTACATCGACATCTGGATTGATGTCCTGTTTGATAACCCCAAATGGCTGAAGGATTGTGGTTGCCCCCAGTCTAGAGAAAAATTGGGAAAGAGACCCACTAGGTCTATCTTAGTGGCGAAGTCACCCGGGGAAACCACTGCGGGCCCCCTCGGCTCCCCCGATTTTGGACGCCCCGGAGGAGGACCCGATCCCGGGACCAAGAGCTCCCCATCCGCCTCCCTACGTGGCCGCAGCCGACTCAGCCACCACCGCTGGGTCTCGGGAGGAGCCCCGAACCAAGAGAGAGTATCCACCTTTGCCACAGGGAGGTGCGGCTGGACCAGACCTCCCGATGGCGCCCGATTCTTCCACCTTGCAGGGGGAGTCCCACCCCAATGACTTCCCCCTGAGTCCTCCCCATACTAGGTCAGGAGCCCTTTTTGGTGACAACCGACCAGTGGCACAACTCCCCCTGAGAGAGGTAGGAGAGACAGACTCTCGCAGCGTCCACCTAAGGACTTATGTTCCGTTCACCACCTCCGACCTTTATAATTGGAAGAATCAGAACCCCCCCTTTTTTTCCCAGAACCCACAAGGGCTGATAACTCTTCTGGAGTCTGTTTTCTATACCCACCAGCCCACATGGGACGATTGCCAACAGCTTTTAAATACCCTCTTCATGTCGGAAGAGAGAGAGAGGATAAAGACAGAAGGAAGGAAGCCAGAACTGGCAAAGTCACCAAGTCTGCCCAGAAAGCTCAAAAACTAAATGAATCTTATTTCTGACACCTGCCGCCACCCAGTCTTAATCAGTGGTGGAGGAATGGTCTCAGAACTGTTTGTCTCAATTGGCCATTTAAGTTTAATATGGTTAATGATTACAATGCATTGTAAACCTTTAGAAGAAAAGGAAAATATTTTGTGGGCCACTTGGTCCTTTTGTGTGTGGCAACTCTCAAGTCATTGGTTCTAAAATCAGTACTTTTTAATGGAAACACACTCAAGCAGAGGGGCTTTTCAGAGAGGTCAGAAAGTCTGATTGCAGTGTAAGGGTCACCGGTTCCCCACATGCCACCTTCGCGGGCAGGAGGCAAGCGCTTTTCCCAGTGGACTGCAGATGAAAACGCCTCGGTGGGAGCACCTCCATTCGCCACCTGGGACCGGAGCCGTGCTCCCTGCCTCCGCCCACCCAGCGCCAGTCCCCTGCAGGGGTTGTTTTGAGTAGCTGGAGGTGGTGGCGAAGAGGGAAATTCCCTTGTGACCCCCTGCGCCCCAATGAGACCCAAGAAACCCCGGCGACTCCTTGGACACTTTTCACCGTGTTCTGTTAGGGGGCTTAAAGAGGGCAGCTAGAAATTCCCCCATTCCCCTTTTCAGGCTTATCAGAAACTGAGATCTTTTATCTTTAGGAAGAATGTGGCAGTTTGAATTTCAAGCAGCTGGAGGCCTGGGAACCGCATGCTGGGCCTGTTCCCTCCTCCCTCTACCTTTTCTAAATATTTTAAAATAATGGAAGGGTTGAGGCATGGTTATGCATTTTTGAAGGACATAGAAAGAAGGTTTGAAGTCTAATTTGAAATTGTGAGATTTGTGAAGGTTTGTGTATGTAGTGAGAAGGAAAAGAGAAATGTAAAAAAAAAAAAAAAAAAGAAAAGAAAAGGCCAGTAGCAAATAGGAAGGAATTAGTATGCCTATTGCAGGAAGCAGGGGCACTGAAAGAGAGAATGTCCTGGCAGGTTAGCTAGGGAAGCAAAAGGGGAGACTCAGACTCCAAGGATCTTTAACTTAGAGGAAGAGGACTGACGGGCCCGGGGCTCCTTTCCGTTAAACCCCCAGGAGCCCAGGGTAAACCTTACAAGTTGAGGCTAAACCTGTTAGTCTCCTGGTGGACACTGGGGCAGTCTATTCAGTCTTGACAGAGCCGATGGGACCCGTAACCTCTAAGAAGACATCAGTCCAGGGAACCACTGGACAAACTGCCTGTTTTCCTTGGACATCAAAAAGGACTGTGGACCTCGGAAGGAACACAGTAATGCATTCATTTCTGGTCATGCCAGAATGCCCGTACCCCTGCTTGGACGTGACCTCCTACAGAAGCTACAAGCCACCATATCCTTTGAGGGGGACAGAGCACACCTCACCGTGGATCCAAGGAACCCAGGTCCGCTTACATCCTCCCCCGCCTGTATTCTTTTAACCTGTCCTCTGTCAGAGGAATATATCTTGCAGGAAACGGAAAAAGCAACACCAGGGGAAAAGCATAAGCCCACTACCTACCTGGAGGAGTTACAACGTCTCTATCCCATGGTCTGGGCAGAAAACAACCCCCCCGGGGTTGGCAAGTCATCAAGCTCCTGTAGTAGTCCAATTGCAAGCCACCGCCACTCCAGCCCAGGTAAGGCAATACCCCCTGAATTTAGAAGCAAAGAAGGGAATTGCTAAACACATTTGTCGGCTGCGGAAAGCAGGAATTCTAATTCCCTGCCAGACCCCCTTGCTTCCAGTTTTAAAGCCTGGGACTAAAGACTACAGGCCAGTACAAGACCTAAGGGAGGTGAACAAGAGGGTTGAGACTATACATCCCACGGTCCCGAACCCTTACACTCTGCTAAGTCTTCTGCCTCCAGAGAGACAATTCTACACTGTCTTAGATCTAAAGGATGGCTTCTTCACCATACCCCTGGCCCCAGTTAGCCAGCCTATCTTTGCATTCCAGTGGAATGACCCAGAGGGTGGATTCTCAGGACAATTGACCTGGACTAGACTGCCTCAAGGTTTCAAAAACTCTCCCACCCTTTTTGATAAAGACTTGAGCTCAGACCTACTTGCCTTTAGGCAGGAGCATCCAGAATGCACCCTACTCCAGTGTGTAGATGATCTTCTACTGGCAGCAGATACTGAGGAAAATTGCCGACAAGCCACTGAAGGGCCTGTTAGGCACCCTACAAGCATTAGCCTACCGGGTGTCAGCCAAGAAGGCACAGTTATGCTCCTCTGACGTCACATACCTGGGGTACAACATTAGCAAAGGCAAACGGACCCTCTCCCTCAGTCGAATAAAGGCAATCTTACGAATCCCCGTGCCTACAACCAAGAAGCAGGTTCGGGAATTCCTAGGGGTAGTTGTATACTGCCGCCTGTGGATACCGGGGTTCGCGGAGATTGCTAAACCTCTATACTCAAGTACTGGGGGAACGCAGCCGCTGAACTGGACCGAAGTGGAACAACGGGCCTTTGAGGAACTAAAGAAGGCTCTCGTCTCAGCACCTGCCCTAGCCTTGCCAAACGTCATGAAGCCCTTCCACCTCTATGTGAGTGAGGTAAGGGGCATTGTAAAGGGGTTCTCACTCAGACTCTAGGTCCCTGGAAGAGACCTGTGGCCTATCTGTCTCAGAGGCTAGAGTATAGCAGCAGGGTGGCCAGCGTGCCTCCGGGCAGTGGCCGCCACAGCATTGCTGGTAAAGGAGGCAGATAAGCTGACTCTGGGCCAGGAACTAGCCCTGGCAACACTCCATGCTGTGGAGGCCCTCCTTCGAGGTGCTCCAGAGAGATGGATGTCAAACACCAGGATCACCCAGTGCCAAGCTCTTCTCCTGGACCAGCCCTGTATCCGGTTCCATAAGACACTGGACATCAGCCCTGCCAGCCTGCTTCCAGATGATGATCCGGAGGAACCCATTCATGACTGCATAGAGGTAACAGACGCAGTACAAACGGCTCGCCCAGACCTGACAGATGTCCTGCTATCATCACCAGACAAGGTACTGTTCACGGATGGGAGCAGTTATGTTCAGATGGGATCCGATATGCAGGGGCAGCGGTAGTCACCCTGGACCACACCATTTGGGCGCAGTCCTGAATAGGGGACATCAGTACAAAAAGCTAAACTTTTGGCCTTAATCCAGGCCCTTCGATGGGGACACAATGCCATCCACCGGGAAAGAGGGTTACAAACTTCAGCTGGAAAGGACATTAAAAATAGGGAAGAGGTTTTAGCCTTGTTAGAGGCCATCTGGCTCCTAAGGGCAGTTGCAATAGTGCACTGCACAGGACATCAGAAAGGGGAGACAACTGAAGCCAGAGGAAATAGAGCCGCAGACCAAACTGCCAAGGAAGCCACCCAAAAACCAGTGGGGCCTTTACAAGTCTTAGTAACCCTGCCGGACCCTGACCTACGGCAGATCCCCTCCTATACCAAACAAGAGGAGGAATTGGCAGAACAGAAGCAAGCCATCAAAGGACCACATGGTTGGTGGACCCTACAGATGACAGACTGTTGGTCCCTGAGGCTCTAGGTCGGACGTTAGTTGCCCAGTTACACCAGGCTACCGACCTAGGCATCAAGAAGACTTCTGAACTTCTGTGAGGCAGGTACTATATACCAAGCTTAGATAAGGTAATTAAAAGCATAGTCACTAGTAGTACTGTCTGTGCAATGTTAAGCAAGGTAAGAGGGGCCCCCTGGGAATTTGGGCCCCAGGGAAACTCCCCAGGAGAGCATTGGGAGGTGGATTTCACAAAGATTAAGCCACCAGCGTCAGGGTACAAGTACCTGCCAGTTCTCACAGACACCTCCTAGGGTTGGGTTGAAGCATACCCCACTAAGACAGAAACTGCCTCCATTAGTAGTCAAGAAATTACTCCAGGAGATTATACCTAGATTCGGGCTGCCAGTAGTCATAGGGTCAGATAACGGCCCGCCTTTGTAGCCAAGGTATCTCAAAGTATAGCTCAAGCCATAGGCATAAATTAGAAACTCCATTGTGCATACTGGCCACAAAGTTCAGGACAGGCATGAGCAGGACTCTAAAAAGGAGTTTAATTAAATTTGTCCTAGGAACCGGTGAAAACTGGACCAACCTCCTGCCCTTCACCCTCTTATGGGCCAGGTGTACCCCCTACCGGGAAGGGTTTCCTCCCCCCTTTTTTTTGAGATCATGTATGGTAGACCTCCCCCGCATCCTTCCCAGGGTCAGGGAGAAACTGAAAACTAGAATTCATAACCATTCCTTGCTCAAGTCCTTACAGGTTCTGCAATATACCCAGAGAGCCACCCATAAGCTTGTTTGAAACACACTGCCAGTGCCCACTGCGGACCCTGTACATCCCTTCCAGCCCGGGGACTCGGTGTGGGTAAAGAAGTTCACTGCCCAAGGACTCACCCCAACCTGAAAGGGACGCTACACTGTTATCCTGAGCATGCCCACAGCTGTTACAGTAGACGGCGTCCAGACCTGGCTACACCACTCCCAGCTCCTGCAGCAGGAAACAGCCTGGATCCTGGCAACCAGCAGCCTCACCCGTGAGATCCCTAGCTTGGGCTCCACACAGGCCAGGAGAAGACTCGACGCCTAGGTGGGGAACTGGACTTCAGTGAGGACAGTACTGACGGGGACCGTGGTACTAGGGGCCTTGCCCTACAGGAACGATGCTGTTTCTACGCCAACAAGTCGGGGATCGTTCGAGATAAGATCAAGACCCTTCAAGAAGACCTACTCAGGAGGAAAAAAGAACTCCAAGAAAATCCCCTCTGGAGTGGACTTAATGGTTTCCTCCCCTACCTCCTTCCCTTGCTGGGGCCCTTATCCGGGTTACTGTTAGTACTATCAATCGGTCCATGCCTCTTCAGGTCTTTAGTCAACATGATACAGGCTAGGACCCAGGACCTTAAAATTATGGTCCTCCGGTCCCACTATCAAAGTCTAATACTAGGAGAGGAAGAGGCTGAGGAATCAAGGATTTGATTCCCCGATAAGACCAGTAGGGAATGTGGAGGGCAGGAAGGGACTAGACCTCGGGGTCTAGAGTCAGAGTAGAAAAATTTAAAACAACCACTTGGAAAGGTCACCCCCCGCAGGCACTATAGAACTCCCTGTTCCATAAATAAAAGAAATAGTTTCTGCCTGACCACCACTCCCTTACCTGCCAGAGGCATTACAGAGCTGTCTCTGTAACAAACAACCCATATAGGGAAAGGTCCGGTGTAGAACTTCCTCACTGCGCAAGCGAACCATATTAGGAAAAGTCCAGGACAAAGGGGTCCCACATTCGCGGGTCATTCAAAGGGGCCAATCAGGGAATGCCAGGCCAACGGTTATAGAGGGAAGGGGTATAAAGGAAGGGACTGCCCCTTTCAACGGGGCTCTCGCCACGGCACTTGCCTGCTGCTGCGTCAGCTACGGCGGGGCCCAGATTCGAATCTGCAATAAATTTTTTCCCTGTTTGATCCAATTGGTCTCGGTGGTCTGTCTCCGGGGGACTTGCTCCGTTACACTCAGCACTTCCGAATCTCCACCTGGCCCCACCCCACTGACAATATGAAGACTTTAAACTGGTTACCAGGACCCAACCCTTGTTCATGTGACTATTTCCCGCTGTTTCCCAGTCCCTTGTTCGCCTCACCAATGAGCCACACTGGTTGGCTACTTAGGTCCTAAGAAGAGGGGTGACTTTCTAATCTCTGGAAGTTGGCTTAAGGGCCAGCACCCACAGCCCCAGGTCACCTTATGCTCACAGACTGCCCAATCCCCGGTGGAGAGGGTGGCAAGCAGGGGGCCACCAACACTCTTTTAAGACTATCATGGGTGTACATGAGCACAGTGAAGGCCCATACACCAGATCAAAGGAGCATCCCATTCTGGACTGACCTGCGAAGCACAGAGCCCTGCCTATGGACTTTGAAATCCGGGAAAAAGCAGTGTTGAGGACCTGAAAACACTTTCATACTGGGAGCAAAGTCCTTAAGCTCCAGGGTCATTTACAGTTCCCCGCGCCCTGAGGGCCAGCTTTTTGCTTAATTCATGGGGAACGCCCTTCCCTGAGGATAGGTACCTTCTCCCTGGATTCCAGAGTATGAACCTCAGAAAGTTGGAGTATTTGCGAACTCTTGGGACCCTCCAATGCATTCAACTGGCTCTACTAGCCTTTACAATTCACACTTCCACCTGTTGACCTGGGAGCAAGCCCTTAGCCACCTGAGCACTTCCAGCAGTTCACTGGGCCAAACCAAACCACTGGGGTTCATCACCAATTTGGGCTGTCCCCGTGGCCCCTCCCATTGTTGACTTCACAAATACTGGCCAATCCCGGGGCCCCAAACCCTTAACCACTTGAGCACTT
This sequence comes from Plecotus auritus, assembly GCF_963455305.1. NCBI lineage: Eukaryota > Metazoa > Chordata > Mammalia > Chiroptera > Vespertilionidae > Plecotus > Plecotus auritus. The sequence continues at coordinate 110,310,980 of NC_137771.1, forward strand.
CTGGCTGTCCACATAGCCCCTGCCCCTTGATGACGTCAGGACTCCTTGTCAGTCCCCGATCCCCAAGCCCTTATCCACCAGAGCACTTCCGGCTGTTCACCTGGGCCAGACCATATCCTTGGTCTCCTCAGCACCTCTGACTCTCCACCTGGCCCCTCCCAATTGATGATATGAACACTTTAAACTGGTTACCGGCCCCAACCGTTGTTCATGTGACTATTTCCCTCTATTTCTCAGGACCTTCTTCACCACACTAATGAGCCACACTGGCTGGCTACTTAGCTCCTGAGACTAGGTGTGCCTTTCCAATTTCTGGAAGTTGGCTTAGGGGCCGGCACCCACAGCCCCAGGTCACCTTCCTCTCACAGATTGCCTCTTCCCCGGTGGGAGGGTGGCAAGCAGGGAGCCGCCAGCACTCCTTTAACACAATCGTAGGCATCCATGAGCCCAGGGAATCCCCCATGCTCCCCAACATGGGGGCATCTCACCCTGGAGTACCCTGCGTCTGTGACAGCACTGCCTATGGGCTTTGAAATCTGGGAAACAGAAGAGTTGAGGCCCGGAAAACCCTTTCCATACTGAGAGCAAAGACCTGCCCCCTCATGGTCACTAAAATTTCGTAGCGAACTCAGGGCCAGATTTTTGTTGAATTCCTAGGGAACGTTTTTCAGTGAGGACAGGTACCTTCTCGCTGCCTTCCAGAGTATGGACCCCAGGAAGGTGGGGAGTTTGCGACCTCTTGGGATCCTCCAATGCATTCACCTGGCTCTACCTGCCTTTACACTTGAACACTTCCAGCTGTTGACCTGACAGCTAGCCCTGGCATACCTGAGGATTTCTGGCTCTTCACTGGGACAAGCCCAACCACTCGGCCTCCTTACCACTTCAGGTCTCCACGTGGCCACTCTCCCTGGATGACATCAGCACTTTCTTTAGTTCCCAGGGCCCCCAAAACAAAACCACCTGAGCACTTCAGCCTGTCCACGAGGTCCCTCCCCCTGGATGACATCAGCACTCCCTGCTGGTCCTGGGGCTCCAAAACCTTAATCACCAGAGCACCTCTGGCTGTCCAGGTAGCCCCTGCCCCTTGATGATGTCAGCACATCCTACGGGTCCCCGTTCCCAAAGCCCTTGTTCACCAAAGCACTTCCTGATGTTCACCTGGGCCAGGACATTTCCTTGGTCACCTCAGGAATTCCGACTCTCCACCTGGCCCCTCCCCATTGATGATATGAACACTTTAATCCATTCATCGGGCCCCACCCTAGTTCAGGTGACTATTTCTGGCTGTTCCCCAGGCCCTTGTTGGCCTGACCAATGAGCCACACTGGCCCGCTAAGAAAAGGGGTGACTTTCCAATCTCTGGAAGTTGGCTTAAGGGCCTAACATCCAGAGCTTCAGGTCACCTTATTCTCAAAGATTTCCTTATCCCCGGTAAGGAGGGTGGCAAGCAGGGTGCTGCCAGCACTCTTTTAAGACAATCATGGGCGTACATGAGCACAGTGAAGCCCCATGCTGCAGATCATAGGAGCATCTCATTCTGGACTGACCTGCGACACACACAGCCCTGCCTATGGACTTTGAAATCCGGGAAAAAGCAGTGTTGAGGACCTGAAAACCCTTTCCATACTGGGACAAAAGTCCTTAAGCTCCAGGGTCACTTACAGTTCCCGCGTCCCTAGGGCCAGCTTTTAGCTTAATTCATGGGGAACACACTTCCCTGAGGATAGGTACCTTCTCCCTGGCTTCCAGAATATGGACCTCAGAAAGTTGGGGCGTTTGCGACCTCTTGGGACCCTCCAATGCATTCACCTGGCTCTACTAGCCTTTACACTTGACCACTTCCACCTGTTGACCTGGGAGCGAGCCCTTAGCCACCTGAGCACTTCCAGCAGTTCACTGGGCCAAACCAAACCACTGGGGTTCATCACCAATTTGGGCTGTCCGCGTGGCCCCTCCCATTGTTGACTTCAGAAATACTGGCCGATCCCAGGGCCCCAAACCCTTAACCACGTGAGCACTTCTGGCTGTCCACGTAGCCCCTGCCCCTTGATGACGTCAGGACTCCTTGTCAGTCCCGGATCCCCAAGCCCTTATCCACCAGAGCACTTCCGGCTGTTCACCTGGGCCAGACCATATCCTTGGTCTCCTCAGCACCTCTGACTCTCCACCTGGCCCCTCCCAATTGATGATATGAACACTTTAAGCTGGTTACCGGCCCCAACCGTTGTTCATGTGACTATTTCCCTCTATTTCTCAGGACCTTCTTCGCCACACTAATGAGCGACACTGGCTGGCTACTTAGCTCCTGAGACTAGGTGTGCCTTTCCAATCTCTGGAAGTTGGCTTAGGGGCCAGCACCCACAGCCCCAGGTCACCTTCCGCTTACAGATTGCCTCTTCCCCGGTGGGAGAGTGGCAAGCAGGGAGCCGCCAGCACTTCCCTAAGACAACCGTGGCCTCCATGAGCCCAGGGATCACCCATGCTCCCCAACATAGGGGCATCTCACCCTGGAGTGTCCTGTGTCTCTGACCGCACTGCCTATGGGCTTTGAAATCCGGGAAACAGCAGAGTTGAGGCCCGGAAAACCCTTTCCATACTGGGAGCAAAGACCAACCTTCACCATGGTAACTTAAATTTCGAAGCGAACCGAGGGCCACCTTTTTGCTGAATTCCTGGGGAATGTCCTACCGTAAGGGCAGGTACGTTCTCGCTGCCTTCTGGAGTATGGAACACAGGAAGTTGGGGAGGTTCCGACCTCTTGGGATCCTCCAATGCATTCACCTGGCTCTACCACCCTTTAGACTTGACCACTTCCAGCTGTTGACTTGATAGTAAGCCCTGGTATACCTGAAGATTTCTGGCTCTTCACTGGTACAAGCCCAACCACTCGCCTTCCTTACCACTTCTGGCTGTCCACGTGGCCTCTCACCTTGAAGACTTCAGCAGTCTCAGCCTGTCCCAGACCCCAAAATCTTAACCACCTGAACACTTGGGGCTCTCCACATGGCCCCTCCCTCTTGATGATGTCAGCAATTCCGCAAGGTCCCTGGGAAATACCTAACCACCTGAGCACTTCAGCCTCTTCATGAGGCCCCTCCCCCTTGATGATGTCAGTACTCCCTGCTGTTCCCCAGGCCCCAAACCCTTACCAACCTTACTACTTCAGGCTGTCCACGAGGCCCCTTCCTCTTGATGACATAAGCACTCCTTGTCAGTCCCCGATCCCCAAGCCCTTACCCACCAGAGCACTTCTGGCTGTTCACCTGGGTCAGACCATATCCTTGGTCTCCTCAGCACCTCTGACTCTCCACCTGGCCCCTCCCAATTGATGATATGAACACTTGAAACTGGTTACCGGCCCCAACCGTTGTTCATGTGACCGTTTCCCTCTATTTCCTAGGACCTTCTTCGCCACACTAATGAGCCACACTGGCTGGCTACTTAGCTCCTGAGACTAGGTGTGACTTTCCAATCTCTGGAAGTTGGCTTAAGGGCCAGCACCCACAGCCCAAGGTCACCTTCTGCTGACAGATTGCCTCTTCTCCGGTGGGAGGATGGCAAGCAGGGAGCTGCCAGCACTCCTTTAAGACAACTGTGGGCGTCCATGAGCCCAGGGATTCCCCCATGCTCCCCAACATGGGGGCATCTCACCCTGGAGTGCCCTGCGTCTGTGACAGCACTGCCTATGGGCTTTGAAATCCGGGAAACAGCAGAGTTGAGGCCCTGAAAACCCTTTCCATAATGGGAGCAAAGACCTTCCCCCTCATGGTCACTGAAATTTCGTAGCGAACTCAGGGCCAGCTTTTTGCTGAATTCCTGGGGAACATCCTTCCGTGAGGACAGGTACCTTCTCGCTGCCTTCCAGAGTATGGACCCCAGGAAGTTGGGGAGTTTGCGACCTCTTGGGATCCTCCAATGCATTCACCTGGCTCTACCTGCCTTTACACTTGAACACTTCCAGCTGTTGACCTGACAGCTAGCCCTGGCATACCTGAGGATTTCTGGCTCTTCACTGGGACAAGCCCAACCACTCGGCCTCCTTACCACTTCAGGTCTCCACGTGGCCACTCCCCCTGGATGGCATCAGCACTTTCTTTAGTTCCCAGGGCCCCCAAAACAAAACCACCTGAGCACTTCAGCCTGTCCACGAGGTCCCTCCCCCTGGATGACATCAGCACTCCCTGCTGGTCCTGGGGCTCCAAAACCTTAATCACCAGAGCACCTCTGGCTGTCCACGTAGCCCCTGCCCCTTGATGATGTCAGCACATCCGACAGTTCCCCGTTCCCCAAGCCCTTGTTCACCAAAGCACTTCCTGATGTTCACCTGGGCCAGGACATTTCCTTGGTCACCTCAGGAATTCCGACTCTCCACCTGGCCCCTCCCCATTGATGATATGAACACTTTAATCCGGTCATCGGGCCCCACCCTAGTTCAGGTGACTATTTCTGGCTGTTCCCCAGGCCCTTGTTGGCCTGACCAATGAGCCACACTGGCCCGCTAGGAAAAGGGGTGACTTTCCAATCTCTGGAAGTTGGCTTAAGGGCCTAACATCCAGAGCTTCAGGTCACCTTATTCTCAAAGATTTCCTTATCCCCGGTAAGGAGGGTGGCAAGCAGGGTGCTGCCAGCACTCTTTTAAGACAATCATGGGCGTACATGAGCACAGTGAAGCCCCATGCTCCAGATCATAGGAGCATCTCATTCTGGACTGACCTGCGACACACACAGCCCTGCCTATGGACTTTGAAATCTGGGAAAAAGCAGTGTTGAGGACCTGAAAACACTTTCATACTGGGAGCAAAGTCCTTAAGCTCCAGGGTCACTTACAGTTCCCCGAGTCCTCAGGGCCAGCTTTTAGCTTAATTCATGGGGAACGCCCTTCCCTGAGGATAGGTACCTTCTCCCTGGCTTTCAGAATATGGACCACAGAAAGTTGGGGCGTTTGCGACCTCTTGGGACCCTCCAATGCATTCACCTGGCTCTACTAGCCTTTACACTTGACCACCTCCACCTGTTGACCTGGGAGCGAGCCCTTAGCCACCTGAGCACTTCCAGCAGTTCACTGGGCCAAGCCAAACTGTTGCAGAATACCGGAATAATCAAACAATGCAGGAGAGTTTGGAGTCACACTTTATTCATCGCGGTGGGCTTAGAGAAAATGAATTCAAATTCTAAGCCAAGCTACAAGCAGGACTTCCTTTTTTATTAAGGAGACAGTCCTCTGTGCAATTAGTGTTTATCTCGCTGCTGGCCTTGAAAACAACACAGTTCTATCCAATTAAAAAATGCACCTGGCATGGCATTGAGAGTATGGGCATATCTAGTCTCTGGCCTACAAGGTCAGACTGCTAAGTTTATGGTTATACCTTGTCTCTGGCCTACAAGGTCAGACAGCTAAGTTTATCTTCCTCATTACTCAAGCAGGCTAAAGCAGGCTAGAAAGCAAAGTTATTTTTTTAGAATAAGAGGCCGTCTAAGAAAAACAGCAGAGAATTCTAAACAGCAGTTTTTTACAAAATAGGGGTTTCCCTTCTCATTCCCCCCCCGCTTGTCCCTCAAGCTTTTCAGCCTTGTGGTACAATAACCACGGGATGTTATGGTGAACAGGGGTGTCGAAACTCTTTTACTGCTTCCTGCTGGAAAGGGGCGCCGTCCAAGGGGTTAACATCCCGTTTCTTCCTTTTGGAGAGGTTTGTAGGGAATTCTTCTGGCTTGAAGGACCATTTGAAGTTTAAAGGCATCTAGACAGGATGAGATAAAGCGAGTTAACAGATTTAGAAGACATGGTCCTAGGGTTATGGCTATGAGTAGCATTAACAGTGGTCCTGTCAATGGAAGGAGCCATTTCCAGACTTCCCCCCATGCAGCCCAGGTCTCAGATAACTCCTTTCTTATTTTTGAAGCTCGATCAGCTAGTTTCTTAGCCCCATCCCTTACAATACCAGACTGGTTAGCATAAAAACAGCATTCTTCCTCAAGGAACAGGCACAGCCCCCCTTTCTCCGCTGTGAGAAGGTCTAGTCCTCTTCGATTCTGGAGAGTAACAGCTGCCAGTGAGTCAATCTGATCCTGTACTGCAACAATACTTTGAGCTATTTCCTCTGAACTGTCAGCAAGGTCTTTGGATAGACTCTGATAGTAGGAGAGGGAAGTTGCCAGTCCCCCTATTCCAGTGCTAACCCCTGCTGAAATGCCAAGTGTTATAAGGAGAGGGATTAGCTGGTCTGCTCTTTTGTATTGGATATGGTGTGTTACCGGGACAGGCAAGGACTGATTGTTGGGGGCAATGTCTATTTCGGGGGCTAGGTAAACCAGAGTGCAGGTCCCAGTCCAGTTGGCAGGTAGACAGAGATAGGTATTGGTGCCACAGAGGAAGAAAATTCCCTGGGTCTCCAAACAGAAGGTATTCTCAGTGGTAAAGAGGTGTGTGAGCTTGCTATTCTCCTGTTCCCAGACAGAGAGAGTTCCTGCCAAGGTTGCCCCTGTTAGAGGCTGAAAGGGGCCTCGAGGATTATTTTGTGTGGCCCCAGAGGTGGTGTTTTCAAAGAAAATAAACTTCCTGTCAGTATCTACCCAGAATTTAGAGTGTGTGAGCCCATGGGAAGGGAGGCGACGGCATGAGGCCTGTCGGTTCAATGTGCAATCCTGCCATGGGTGAAACCTTGAGCAGGTGCGGGGCCTGCCTGAGCAGAAATGAGAGGTGTCAGTGGTTGGGAAGGCCGCTGAAATGGTGGGCCCTGCTGAAAATCAAACAGGGTTCCGAAAAGGAGCTGTTTGTGTGACAACATAGTTAACCCAATTAGAGGCAGGTTTTAGGTTGAGAGTAAAATTGCAGAGGTGTTGATCAAGATATCCTAAAGCATCTCCTCCAGGGACTAGCCTCGGGTTCTGGCGGCACTCATAAAAAGACAAAATGAGAATTATTAGAAAGATAAAAACAATAATTATCCAGAAATACCAGAGCATTTCGCATTTAAGAGAAGATAAGAAAGAAAGATTAGTGTAAGGAAGAATTCAGCAGGGCATTTCTGAATACCTTTGAGCAGGTTGATCAGCCAGGTCCGTTGTTTTTCTTGAGGGTGATCCGCAGGGGGTGTTTCTGGTCAGAGGTCACCTTCCACTCAGGCTGGGCGTCGCTCGGCTGGTGGCCTGATTTCACCCGAGAGTGGTGAATCCAGTTGTTCAGTCCTGCAACCTTGAGAGCTGTGGGCGTGGTTAGTATGACTGGATAGGGTCCCTTCCAAATTGGCTTAAGGGGCTCTTTTTTCCAGTCTTTTACCCAAACCTGGTCTCCAGGTTTATAAGGATGTACAGCTGTTCCTAGAGAGATGGGTAGTCGGTCAGTAACCCATCTGTGGATCTCAAAAACAGTTTTTTCCAAGTCCTTGTAGTTGCTTCTGGATTTCTAAGTTTCCTATTTCCCCCAAATTTCCCTTTGGCAGAATTAAGGGAGGGGGTCTACCATATAGAATTTCAAAGGGAGAGAAACCTACCCTGGCCCTCGGGGCACAGCGTACCCGCAGGAGTACAAGAGGCAAGATATCTGTCCAGGGTAAGTTTGTCTCTTGGCATAGCTTAGCCATAGCCTGCTTTAGAGTCCGGTTTATGCCCTCTACTTTCCCTGAACTCTGAGGCCTGTAAGCTGTATGTAGGCTCCATCTAATTCCTAAAGTCTTAGTTACCTGTTGTACTATTTCTGCTACAAAGGCTGGGCTATTATCAGACCCTATGGTCAGAGGCATTTCATACCGTGGAATTATGTCCTTTAACAATGCCTTAGTGACTTCTCTCGCCTTTTCTGTGCAAGTGGGATATGCCTCGACCCAGCCTGAAAAGGTACAAACAAAGACTAGTAGGTATTTATTTCCTCTGCTAGGCCCTATTTCAGTAAAATCTACTTCTAAGTCCTCAAAGGGAGCTTGCCTACAGAGCTGAACTCCTATCGGTCCCACAGGACCCTGTTTGGCATTGCTCTGTGCACAGAGGAGGCAACGCTGAGAAACTGAGGCACACAAGGAGGGAAGTCGGGCAATTAGGTAATACCTGCCTAACAAAGTTTCTAGAGCAGTCTTTCCTAAGTGAGTAAGTTCATGCTGCTGGAGGACTACCTTATGGGCTAACTGTTCTGGGACATAGACCCTATGATCTGGGAGTATCCACCAACCTTCCTTTGTTCTCTTGCCCCCTTCTCTCTGAGCCCATTCCTCCTCCTGCGGAGTGTACTTTGGAGGTTCAGGTAATTCGGGGGCCAACATGACCCGTGCCGGTGCTGCTTGTTCTTTGGCAGCCTGCTTTGCTGCGGCATCAGCACGCTGGTTTCCTTCTGACACTGAGTCTTTCCCTTTCTGGTGACCTTTGCAATGAATGACAGCTATTTCTTTAGGTTCCAAAACTGCTTCTAGTAACTTTAAAATCTCATTTTGATTTTTGATTCCTTTTCCTCCTGCTGTCAGGAGCCCCCTTTCCTTGTATATAGCCCCATGAATATGCAGGGTAGCAAAGGCATAGCGTGAATCAGTGTAGACATTGGCACGCTTATCCTTACTGAGTTCTAAGGCTCTGGCGAGGGCCCAAAGTTCTGCCCTCTGCGCTGACCATCCTTCAGGCAGGGCCTGTGCCTCGATTGTCTCAAAGTCTGATACCACTGCATACCCAGCTCGTCTTTTTCCTTTATCTAAGAAGCTGCTGCCATCTGTGAACAACACCAAGTCTGGGTTTGGCAGGGTCTTATCTGTTAGATCTGGCCGGCTAGAGTAAACCTCCTCTAGGACTTCCAGGCAATCATGTTCAGGTGCCCCCTCAGCAACGGGTAGAAAGGTGGCAGGATTAAGAGTTCTTACTGCTTCTAATCGTACCAGTGGGTTCTCACTTAACAATCCTTGGTACTGAGTCATCTGAGCATGAGTTAGCCAGTGCTGCCCCTTTGCTTCCATTAGAGTAATAACAGAATGAGGTACTTTTACATTTAAGCTTTGTCCCAGGGTAAGCTTATCTGCTTCTTTGACTAATAATGCTGTGGCTGCAAGGGCCCTGAGACACGGGGGCCACCCGGAGGCAACTGGGTCAATCTGCTTGGAGAGATAGGCTACTGGTCTTTGCCAAGGTCCAAATTCCTGGGTTAGAACTCCTAGGGCTACCCCGCTCTTCTCATGAACAAAAAGATTAAAGTCTTGTGTCACATCTGGTAGCCCTAGTGCTGGGGCCTCAGTGAGCTTTGCCTTTATGCTGATGAAGGCTTTCTCCTGCTCAGGGCCCCATACAATGGGTGCCTTCTCTTCCCCTTTTAAAGCTTCATAGAGAGGCTTGGCCAGATCTGAAAACCCTGGGATCCAAATTCGACAGAACCCTGCTGCTCCTAGGAATTCCCGAATCTGCCTCTGGGTGCTAGGGACTGGGATGGCACATACTGCCTGCTTTCTTTCAGTCCCTAGCCTTCGTTTCCCTTGGGTGATTCGGAAGCCTAGATACTTGACTTCCTTCTGACAAATCTGTGCCTTTTTCTTGGACACTCTGTAACCTGTTTCAGTTAACAGTCTCAGGAGGGCTCGTGTCCCTTCCCAGCACTGAGCTCGTGTGGAGCTGGCTAGGAGGAGGTCGTCTACATACTGGAGTAGAACACATCCCAAGTCCTGTCCTGGGAACTTAGATAAATCAGATGCTAGTGCTCCACTAAAGAGAGTAGGGGAGTTTTTAAATCCTTGTGGAAGTCTGGTCCAGGTGAACTGCTCCTTGGCTCCCGTATTTGGGTTTTCCCACTCAAAAGCAAAAAGCGGCTGGCTGATGGGGGCTAATCGGAGGCAGAAAAAGGCATCTTTCAGATCTAGGCATGTAAACCATTCTGCTTCTGATGGAATAAGTCCTAGAAGTGTGTAGGGGTTTGGCAGCATCGCATGCAAGGTTGTAACAGCCTCATTAACAGCCCGTAAATCCTGTACCGGGCGGTAGTCATTAGTCCCAGGCTTTTTGACAGGCAAGAGGGGTGTATTCCATGGTGATTGACATCTTTTAAGGAGTCCCCACTGAAGTAGCCGGTCTAAGTGGACCTGAATTCCTAGGCGTGCCTCCCGTGGAATTGGATATTGGCGGATTTTGACAGGCTGTGCCCCAGACTTTAAGTCAATTAGTATCGGGGCACGGTCTTTGGCCAGGCCAGGGGGATTTCCTTCTGCCCAGACCAGTGGGAATTCAGGCTCTAAAGGTGAGGCCTTTGACTGAGGGGCATAAAGTCTCCATTCTTCCTCCTAGGGCACTGCTAGGGACAGGATCATTGGAGAAGTCTCCTCACTTAGACGAAGTTGTGCTGAGCCATTTGGAGCAAAAGTGATTTCTGCCCCCATTTTGGCTAAAAGGTCTCTACCCATCAGAGGTACTGGACAATCTGGCAAGTACAGGAATTCATGAATTACTCGGTGGCCGCCAAGTTGGCATTGGCGAGGCCGGCAGAATGGTCTACGGGTCTGGTCTCCAGTAGCTCCAATAATGGTGACTTCCTTTCCTGAGAGAGGCGCTACTTTCTGTGTGACTACTGAGTGCTCTGCTCCCGTATCAACCATAAAGTCCACAGTCTGGCCCCCAATTTTTATTCTGACCATGGGCTCATGGGGGCCCAGCTGAAAAGAGCCCGGTCTGTCCTAGTCAGAGTCAGCTGCTGCCAGCCCAATAAGGTCTGCTTCAGGTGGTTCTGATTGATAGCGACTGGGTGGAAAAGGGGACCCTATCCTCTTGCTCTGCCGTTTGGGACATTCATTTTTCCAGTGCCCTGTTTCTTTACAATAGGCACACTGGTCCCGTCTCAGACTTGCTCTTCCTTTCCCTCCTGATCTGTCTTCTTGCTTCCCTTTTTGGGCTGTCTGGGGGCCCGAACCTCTGAAAGCCGCTGCTATCACATTGGCCCTTCTTTGTATTCTCTTTTCTTCCTCCTTTTTTGCTGCCCTGTCTCGGTTGATGAAAACGTTGTTGGCTATCTCTAGCAGTTCACTAGCATTTTTTCCTGCAAACCCTTCCAGCTTCTGTAATTTTCTCCTGATATCAGGCTGGGCTTGGCCTACAAAGGCAGCATTTACCATGGTTTGAGTGTCCGGGGACTCAGGGTTAAAGGGAGTGTAGATCCGGTATGTCTCACATAGTCTCTCATAGAAAGCTGCTGGACTTTCCTCAGGCTTCTGGAAAACCTCAGAGATTTTAGCCATATTGGCAGGCTTCTTGGCTCCGGCCCTGACCCCCTGGAGGAGAGCCAGCCGATATCTTTCTAGCCTGGTCTTTCCGTCTTCTGAGTTCGGGGACCAATTAGGTTCCTCATCGGGGAGGGCCTCCCTTGCCCATCTGTCTGTGTCTAATGTCCCTGCCGGGGCCTGGGTCTGGAGCCACTTCCGAGCCTCTGTCATTACTCTCATGCGCTCCTCTGTGTTAAAGAATGAAAAAAGGAGCTGCTTGCAGTCCACCCAGGTGGGCTTCTGGGTCTGGAAAATCATTTCTAGGAGGTCTATCATGGCGTGATGTTTTTTCAGAATAAGCTGGGGTGTGTTGCTTCCAATTCAGAATGTCACTTGTGGTAAAGGGCTGATAATAATAGACCAGCCTTCCTCCCTGTAAGGTCCCATCTTCACCAAGCACTTGGGCACCCCGAATTTCCCTGAGAGGCATCTGATGTGCTGGCTGTTGTTTGGGCCCTTGATCGGCTGAACGCAGGCGCCGCCCAACCGGCTCTGGAGAGCCTGGTTCAGGGGAGATGGAGGGAGGCGGTGTTTCCAGACTTTCTGGACCTTCCAGGCTAGCGGGGGGGGGGGGCACTTGGTGCTGCCTGTGGCTCATATGGAGGTGGTAACACTGGTGGGACTTCCTCGGGCGGGGGGTCCTGTAGAATAGGGGGTTGATCTTCCTTCTGAGGGACCTGCTCCTGCCCTGCCTGCCTCTCCTTAGCCTGCTGCTGCCCTGCCTGCTTCTCCTTAGCCTGCTGCTGCCCTGCCTGCCTCTTCACTCCTGCTACTAAAACCTTACTCTGTCCCTTCTTACACATGCAGAACCGGACCCAAGGCGGCAAGGTTAGAGCAATTTCTAACCACCTGTCTATGTAGGGAAACTGATCTGGGTGTCCAGGATCTCCTGTGACTACATTCTAGACCACCCTGACCAGTCCTTCATCTAAAGAGCCTTCCAAGGGCCAGCCAACCCCCAAGGCTGGCCATTCTACTTCACAGAATTTCCTCAATGTTTCAGAATTCATTTTAATTCCATAGTCTCCATCAAATCCCTTTTTAAAATTTTTCAACATGCAATTGAGAACAGTGGGTTTACTCTGTCCCGACCCCATGATGATCGGTGGCGCAAGACAGACAAGGGAGGGGGTGATCCTCACTCAGATGCCCACCTGGCCACGTCCCTTGGGAGCTTAGATTCATCTTAGCTAAGGTGCACCCATATAAACCCCGGGCCTGGTCACCTCCACGTGGGGGTTAGTCACCGTTATGCCATATGACGAATCCCGGAACCGCAGGTTGAGGCTCATTCGGACTCCGTAACCGAAGTCATGGAGCCACACAAAGGAGAGGAGAGGGCAGGCCCCCTCCCTCCACACTCACACACTTTCACCAGACATTCACTCAGAGTTTAAACAACAATCCACCCAATTCCTGATTAATTTGCCTGAGGAAGCTGTATAGCTTCTGGGGAGGTGATCAAGCTCCCCTTCCACTCACTTGGAGTGGGCTGAACTGACGGGGACCCTACCTTTCCGATTCTGTCGACAGGTCCAGAAGTGTTCGTCCACTCTCTCCAGTTGCTGGCCGGGTCCTGGGCTGAGGTCCGGGAGCGCCCAGAGTCCCCCAGTTTAATTCTACTAATTCAGCAGAGCAGCACCTCCCAGAGGCCTGTCCAATTCCCCGGGCCCCAAACCCGGTCCACTCACCAGAGGCTAAAAAGCCAAGCATGGGTTGGTTTTCCCGAGCCTAGGCACCAAATTATGTTGCAGAAAACCGGAATAATCAAACAATGCAGGAGAGTTTGGAGTCACACTTTATTTATCGCTGTGGGCTTAGAGAAAATGAATTCAAATTCTAAGCCAAGCTACAAGCAGGACTTCCCTTTTTATTAAGGAGCCAGTCCTCTGTGCAATTAGTGGTTATCTCGCTGCTGGCCTTGAAAACAACACAGTTCTATCCAATTAAAAAATGCACCTGGCATGGCATTGAGAGTATGGGCATATCTAGTCTCTGGCCTACAAGGTCAGACAGCTAAGTTTATGGTCATACCTTGTCTCTGGCCTACAAAGTCAGACAGTTAAGTTTATATTCCTCATTACTCAAGCAGGCTAAAGCAGGCTAGAAAGCAAAGTTATTTTTTTAGAATAAGAGGCCATCTAAGAAAAACAGCAGAGAATTCTAAACAGCAGTTTTTTACAAAATAGAGGTTTTCCTTCTCAAAACCACTGGGGTTCATCACCAATTCGGGCTGTCCCCGTGGCCCCTCCCATTGTTGACTTCACAAATACTGGCCAATCCCGGGGACCCAAACCCTTAACCACTTGAGCACTTCTGGCTGTCCACGTAGCCCTTGCCCCTTGATGACGTCAGGACTCCTTGTCAGTCCCTGATACCCAAGCCCTTACCCACCAGAGCAATTCTGGCTGTTCACCTGGGTCAGACCATATCCTTGGTCTCCTCAGCACCTCTGATACTCCACCTGGCCCCTAACAATTGAATAACACTTTAAACTGGTTATCGGCCCCACCCGTTGTTCAAGTGACTATTTCCCTCTATTTCCCAGGACCTTCTACGCCACACTAATGAGCCACACTGACTGGCTACTTAGCTCCTGAGACTAGGTGTGCCTTTCCAATCTCTGCAAGTTGGCTTAAGGGCAAGCACCCACAGCCCCAGGTCACCTTCTGCTCACAGATTGCCTCTTCCCTGGTGGGAGGGTGACAATCAGGGAGCCGCCAGCACTCCTTTAAGACAACTGTGGGTGTCCATGAGACCAGGGATTCCCCCATGCTCCCCAACATGGGGGCATCTCACCCTGGAGTGCCCTGCGTCTGTGACAGCACTGCCTATGGGCTTTGAAATCCGGGAAACAGCAGAGTTGAGGCCCTGAAAACCCTTTCCATACTGGAAGCAAAGACCTGCCCCCTCATGGTCAAAGAAATTTCATAGCGAACTGAAGTCCAGCTTTTTGCTGAATTCCTGGGGAACATCCTTCCATGAAAACAAGGGCCTTCTCGCTGCCTTCCAGAGTATCACCACAAGAGGTTGTGGAGTTTCCAATCTCTTGGGATCCTCCAATGATTGAACATGGCTCTACCAGCCTTTACACTTGACCTCTTCCAGCTGTTGACTTGTCAGCAAGCCCTGGCCTACCTGAGGATTTCTGTCTGTTGACTGGGACCGGCCCAACCACTGGGCCTCCTTACCACTTCTGGCTGTCCACGTGGCTCCTCCCCTGATGACGTCAGCAGTGTCAGCTGGTCCCCGGCCCGAAACCCATAACCACCTGAGCACTTCAGCCTCTACATGTGGCTGCTCCCCTTTGATGACGTCAGGATTTAATGCAGGCCCAAGCTGGTGTACAAGCCATTAACAACCAGAGCACTTCCGGTTGTTCACCTGGCCCAGACCATATCCTTGGTCACCTAAGCACTTGGGACTCTCTACCTGGCCCCTCCCCATTGTTGATAAGAACACTTTAAACTGGTAATCGGGCCCCAACCCTAGATCATGTGACTATTTCTGGCTATTCCCAGGCCGTTGTACGCCTGACAAATGAGCCACACTGGCTGGCTAAGAAAAGGGGTGACATTCCAATCTCTAGAAGTTGGCTTAAGGGCCTAACACCCAGAGCCCCAGGTCACCTTAAGCTCACAGACTGCCTAAACCCAGGTGGAGAGGGTGTCAAGCAGGGAGCCGCCAGCACTCCTTTAGGACAACCCTGGAAGTCCACAATGCCAGGGATCCCCCATGCTCCATAATATGGGGGCTTTTCCCCCAGGAGTGACCTGCGACTCTGACAACCCTGCCTATGGGTCTTGAAATCTGGGAAAAAACAGTTTTGAGGCCCTGAGAAATCTTTCCATACTGGCAGCAAAGACCTACCCCATCCATGGTCACTTAAATTTCCTATTGAACTGAGGGCCAGCTTTTTACTCAATTCCTTGGGAACATCCTTCGGAGAGGACAGATGCCTTCTCGCTGCCTTTCAGAGTATGGACCACAGGAAGTTAGGGAGTTTCCAACCTCTTAGGATCCTCCAATGATTGAACATGGCTCTATCAGCCTTTACACTTGACCTCTTTGAGCTGTTGTCCTGTCAACAAGCCCTGGTCTACCTGAGGATTTCTTGTTGTTCACTAGGAAAAGCCCAAACACTTCTGGCTGTACTCATGGCCCCTCCCCTGGATGACATTAGCAGTCTCAGCTGGTGCCCGGGCCCAACATGTTAACCACCTAAAACTTCCGGCTGTCCACGTGGCCTCTCCCCTTTGCAGACGTCAGAACGTCTGGAAGGTCCCTGGGTCCCAAAATAATAACCTCCTGAGCATTTCAGCCTCTCCATGTGGCTGCTCCCCATTGATGAGGTCAGCACTTCCAGGCTGTCCCAGGTGCCCAAGCCCTTATCAACTAGAGCACTTCCAGCTGTTCACCTGGGCCAGACCATATCCTTGGTCACATCCTCACTTGGGACTCTCCAACTGGCCCCTACCGATTGATGATATGAACACTTTAATCAGGTAATCGCAACCAACCATAGATCACATGACTGTAACTGGCTATCCTCAGGCCCTTGTTTGCCTGACCAGTGAGCCACACTGGCCAGCTAAAAAAAGGAGTGACATTCCAATCACTAGAAGTTGGCTTAAGGGCCTAACACCCAGAGCCCCAGGTCACCTTGTGATCACAGACTGCCTCTTCCCGGGTGAGAGAGTGGCAAGCAGGGAGCCTCCTGCACTCCTCTAGGACATCCCTGGTTGTCCATGATGCCGGAGATACCCCATGCTCCCCAATGTGGGGGCTTCTCACCCTGGAGTGGCCTGCGACTCAAACAGCCCTGCATATGGGCCTTGAAATCCGGAAAACAACAGTGTTGAGTACCTGAAAAATCTTTTCATACTGGCAGCAAAGACCGGCCCCATCCATGGTCACTTAAATTTCGTAGCGAACCGAGGCCAGCTTTTTGCTTAAGTCCTTGGGAACGTCCTTCCGTGAGGACAGGTGCCTTCTCACTGCCTTCCAGAGTATGGACCACAGGAAGTTGGGGAGTTTCCAACCTATTGTAATCCTCCAATAATTGAACATGGCTCTACCAGCCGTTAAACTTGACCACTTCCAGCTGTTGACATGTCAGCAAGTTCTGGTCTACCTGAGGATTTCTTGCTGTTCATGGGGACAACACCAACCACTAGGCCTCGTTACCATTTCTGGCTGTCCTCGTGGCCCCTCCCCTGGAACATATCAGCAGTCTCAGCCAGTCCCCGTCTCCAAAATTATAACCACCTGTAAACTTCGGGCTGTCCACGGGGCCTCTCCCCCTTTATGATGTCAGCGGGTCCAGAAGGTCCCGGGGCCCAAAATGAGAACCACCTGAGCACTTCAGCCTCTCAACGTGGCCTTTCCCCCTTAATGATGTCAGCAGTCTCAGCTGGTCCCTGGCCCGAAACCCATAACCACCAGAGCATTTCAGCCTCTCCATGTGGCTGCTTGCCCTTGATGACGTCAGCAATTCCGGCCGGTCTCAGGTGCCCAAGCCCTTATCAATCAGAGCACTTCCGTCTGTTCACCTGCCCTAGTCCATATCTTTGCTCACCTCAGCACTTGGGACTCTCCACCTGGCCCCACCCCACTGATGATATGAACAATTTTATCTGGTAATCCGGCCCCAACCCTAGATCACGTGACTATTTCTGGCTATTCGCAGGCCCTTGTTCGCCTGACCAATGAGCCACTCTGGCCTGCTAAGAAAAGGAGTGACATTCCAATCACTAGAAATTGGCTTAAGGGCCTAACACCCAGAGCCCCAGGTCCCCTTAAGCTCAAAGACTGCCTAATCCCGGGTGGAGAGGGTGGGAAGCAGGGTACCTTCAGTACTCCTTGAAGACAACCCTGGTATCCATGAGGCCAGGGATCACGCATGCTCCCTAACACGGGGGCATCTCACCCTGGAGTGACTGGGACACTGACATACGGGCTTTGAAATCCAGGAAACAGCAGTGTTGAGGCCGTGAAAACCCTTTCCTTAAGGGGAGCAAAGTCCTTACACTCCAGGGTCACTTACAGTTCCCTGAGTCCTGAGGGCCAGCTTTTTGCTTAATTCCTGGGGAATGTACTTTTGTGAAAACAGGTACCTTCATGCTGTCTTCTAGAGTATGGACCACAGGAAGTTGGGGAGTTTCCTACTTCTGTGGAACGTCCAAAACATTCACCAGGCTCTACAGGCCTTTACACTTGACCAATTCCAGCTGTTGACCTGTCAACAAGTCCTGTTCTACCTGAGGATTTCTGGCTGTTGACTGGGACCGGCCCAACCACTGGGCCTCCTTATCACTTCTGGCTGTCCACGTGGCCCCTCCCCTTGATGACGTCAGCAGTGTCAGCTGGTCCCAGGCCCGAAACCCATAACCACCTGAGCACTTCAGCCTCTACATGTGGCTGCTCCCCTTTGATGATGTCAGCACTTACTGCAGGCCCCACCTAGTGCACAAGCCCTTAACAACCAGAGCACTTCCGGCTGTTCATGTGGGCCAGATCGTATCCTTGGTCACCTAAGCATTGGGACTCTCTACCTGGTTCCTCCCCATTGTTGATAAGAACACTTTAATCTGGTAATCTATTTCTGGCTATTCCCAGGCCCTTGTATGCCTGACCAATGAGCAACACTGACGGCTAAGAAAAGGGGTGACATTCCAATCACTAGAAGTTGGCTTAAGGGCCTAACACCCAGAGCCCCAGGTCACCTTGTGATCACAGACTGCCTATTCCCGGGTGAGAGAGTGGCAAGCAGGGAGCCTCCTGAAGTCCTCTAGGACAACCCTGGTTGTCCATGATGCCGGAGATACCCCATGCTCCCCAATGTGGGGGCTTCTCACCCTATAGAGACCAGCGACTCTGACAGCCCTGCATATGGGCCTTGAAATCCGGAAAACAACAGTGTTGAGTACCTGAAAAATCTTTCCATACTGGCAGCAAAGACCGGCCCCATCCATGGTCACTTAAATTTCATAGCTAACCGAGGGCCAGCTTTTTGCTTAATTCCTTGGGAACGTCCTTCCGTGAGGACAGGTGCCTTCTCACTGCCTTCCACAGTATGGTCCACAGGAAGTTGGGGAGTTTCCAACCTATTGTAATCCTCCAATAATTGAACATGGCTCTACCAGCCGTTAAACTTGACCACTTCCAGCTGTTGACATGTCAGCAAGTCCTGGTCCACCTGAGGATTTCTTGCTGTTCACTGGGACAGCCCCAACCACTAGGCCTCATTAACACTTCTGGCTGTCCTCGTGGACCCTCCCCTAAAAGATATCAGCAGTCTCAGCCAGTCACCGTCTTCAAAATTTTAACCACCTGAAAACTTCGGGCTGTCCACAGGGCCTCTCCCCCTTTATGATGTCAGCCAGTCCAGAAGGTCCCGGGGCCCCAAAATCAGAAACACCTGAGCACTTCAGCCTCTCAACAAGGCCTTTCCCCCTTAATGATGTCAGCAGTCTCAGCTGGTCCCTGGCCTGAAACCCATAACCACCAGAGCCTTTCAGCCTCTCCATGTGGCTGCTTGCCCTTGATGACTTCAGCAATTCCGGCCGGTCTCAGGTGCCCAAGCCCTTATCAACCAGAGCACTTCCGGCTGTTCACCAGGCCCAGTCCATATCTTTGGTCACCTCAGCACTTGGGACTCTCCACCTGTCCCCACCCCATTGATGATATGAACAATTTAATATGGTAATTAGGCCTCAACCCTAGATCACGTGACTATTTCTGGCCTTGTTCCCCTGACCAATGAGCCACTCTGGCCGGCTAAGAAAAGGGGTGATTTTCCAATCACTAGAAATTGGCTTAAGGGCCTAACACCCAGAGCCCCAGGTCCCCTTAAGCTCAAAGACTGCCTAATCCCGGGTGGAGAGGGTGGGAAGCAGGGTACCTTCAGTACTCTTTGAAGACAACACTGGATGTCCATGAGGCCAGGGATCATGCATGCTCCCTAACACGGGGGCATCTCACCCGGGAGTGACTGGGAAACTGATAGCCCTGCCTACGTGCTTTGAAATCCAGACAGGGACTGGCTGAGAGGGCTGATATCTTCCAGGGGAGGGGCCATGAGGACAGCCAGAAGTGGTAATGAGGCCTAGTGGTTGGGGTTGTCGCCGTGAACAGCAAGAAATCCTCAGGTAGACCAGGACTTGCTGACATGTCAACAGCTGGAAGTGGTCAAGTTTAAGGGCTGGTAGAGCCATGTTCAATTATTGGAGGATTACAATAGGTTGGAAACTCCCCAAATTCCTGTGGTCCATACTGTGGAAGGCAGTGAGAAGGCACCTGTCCTCACAGAAGGATGTTCCCAAGGAATTAAGCAAAAAGCTGGCCCTCGGTTCACTACGAAATTAAAGTGACCATGGATGGGGCCGGTCTTTGCTGCCAGTATGGAAAGATTTTTCAGGTACTCAACACTGTTGTTTTCCGCAATTCAAGGCCGATATGCAGGACTGTCAGAGTCACAGGTCACTCCAGGGTGCGAAGCCCCCACATTGGGGAGCATGGGGTATCTCCGGCATCATGGACAACCAGGGTTGTCCTAGAGGACTTCAGGAGGCTCCCTGCTTGCCACTCTCTCACCCGGGAATAGGCAGTCTGTGATCACAAGGTGACCTGGGGCTCTGGGTGTTAGGCCCTTAAGCCAACTTTTAGTGATTGGAATGTCACTCCTTTTTTTAACTGGCCAGTGTGGCTCATTGGTAGGGCGAACAAAGGCCTGAGGATAGCCAGTTACAGTCACGTGATCTATGATTGGTTGCGATTACCCGATTAAAGTGTTCATATCCTCAATGGGGAGGGGCCAGATGGAGAGTCCCAAGTGAGGAGGTGACCAAGGATATGGTCTGGCACAGATGAACAGCTGGAAGTGCTCTGGTTGATAAGGGCTTGGGCACCTGGTACAGCCTGGAAGTGCTGACTTCATCAATGGGGCACAGCCACATGGAGAGGCTGAAGTGCTCAGGTGGTTATGATTTTGGGGCCCGGGGACCTTCCGGACGTTCTGACGTCTTCAAAGGGGAGAGGCCACGTGGACAGCCGGAAGTTTTAGGTGGTTAACATGTTGGGCCCGGGCACCAGCTGAGACTGCTGATGTCATCCAGGGGACGGGCCACGAGTACAGACAGAAGTGGAAAGAAGGCCGAGTGTTTGGGCTTTTCCTAGTGAACAACAAGAAATCCTCAGGTAGACCAGGGCTTGTTGACAGGTCAACAGCTCGAAGAGGTCAAGTGTAAAGGCTGATAGAGCTATGTTCAATCATTGGAGGATCCCAAAGGTTGGAAACACCCTAACTTCCTGTGGTCCATACTCTGGAAGGCAGCGAGAAGGCACCAGTACTCTCCGAAGGATGTTCCCAAGGAATTGAGCAAAAAGCTGGCCCTCAGTTCAATAGGAAATTTAAGTGACCATGGATGGGGTAGGTCTTTGCTGCCAGTATGGAAAGAATTTTCAGGGCCTCAACACTGTTTTTTCCTGGATTTCAAGGCCCACAGGCAGGGTTGTCAGAGTCGCAGGTCACTCCTGGGTGAGAAGCCCCATATTGTGAAGCATGGGGTATCCCTGGCATCATGGACTTCCAGAGTTTTCCTAAAGGAGTGCTGGCGGCTCCCTGCTTGACACTCTCTCCACCCGGGATTAGGCAGTCTGTGAGCGTAAGGTGAACTGGGGCTCTGGGTGTTAGACCCTTAAGCCAACTTTTTGGGAATGGAATGTCATCCCTTTTGTTAGCCGGCCAGTGTGGCTCATTGGTCAGGCGTACAAGGGCCTGGGAATAGGCAGAAATAGATAACCAGATTAAAGTGTTCTTATCAACAATGGGGATGGGCCAGGTAGAGAGTCCCAAGTGCTTAGGTGACCAAGGATACGGTCTGCCAACATGAACAGCCGTAAGTGCTCTGGTTGTTAAGGGCTTGTGCACCAGGTGGGGCCTGCAGTAAATGCTGACGTCATCAAAGGGGAGCAGCCACATGTAGAGGCTGAAGTGCTCAGGTGGTTATGGGTTTGGGCCAAGGACCAGCTGACACTGCTGACGTCATCAAGGGGAGGGGCCACGTGGACAGCCAGAAGTGGTAACGAGGCCCAGTGGTTGTGCCGGTCCCAGTCAACAGCCAGAAATCCTCAGGTAGAACAGGACTTGCTGACAGGTCAACAGCTGGAATTGTTCAAGTGTAAAGGCCGGTAGATCCGGTGAATGTTTTGGATGTTCCAAAGACGTAGGAAACTCCCCAACTTACTGTGGTCCATACTCTGGAAGGCAGTGAGAAGGCACCTGTCCTCACGGAAGGACATTCCCAAGGAATTAAGCAAAAAGCTGACCCTCGGTTCGCTACGAAATTTAAGTGACCATGGATGGGGCCGGTCTTTGCTGCCAGTATGAAAAGATTTTTCAGGTACTCAACACTGTTGTTTTCCGGAATTCAAGGCCGATATGCAGGGCTGTCAGAGTCGCAGGTCACTCCTGTGTGAGAAGCCCCCACATTGGGGAGCATAGGGTAAACCCGGCATCATAAACAACTAGGGTTGTCCTAGAGGAGTGCAGGAGGCTCCCTGCTTGCCACTCTCTCACCCGGGAAGAGGCAGTCTGTGATCACAAGGTGACCTGGGGCTCTGGGTGTTAGGCCCTGAATCCAACTTCTAGAGATTAAAATGTACTCCTTTTTTTAGCCGGCCAGTGTGGCTCATTGGTCAGGCGAACAATGGCCTGAGGATAGCCAGTTACAGTCACTTGATCTACGGTTGGTTGCTATTACCCGATTAAAGTGTTCATATCCTCAATGGGGAGGGGCCAGTTGGAGAGTCCCAAGTGAGGAGGTGACCAAGGATAACGGCTGGCCCAGGTGAACAGCTGGATGTCCTCTGGTTGATAAGGGCTTGGGCACCTGGGACATCCTGGAAGTGCTGACCTCATCAATGGGGCACAGCCACATGGAGAGGCTGAAGTGCTCAGGTGGTTATGATTTTGGGGCCCGGGGACCTTCCGGACGTTCTGACGTCTTCAAAGGGGAGAGGCCACGTGGACAGCCGGAAGTTTTAGGTGGTTAACATGTTGGGCCCGGGCACCAGCTGAGACTGCTGATGTCATCCAGGGGAGGGGCCACGAGTACAGCCAGAAGTGGTAAGAAGGCCGAGTGTTTGGGCATTTCCTAGTGAACAACAAGAAATCCTCAGGTAGACCATTGCTTGTTGACAGGTCAACAGCTCGAAGAGGTCAAGTGTAAAGGCTGATAGAGCCATGTTCAATCATTGGAGGATCCTAAGTGGTTGGAAACTCCCTAACTTCCTGTGGTCCATACTCTGGAAGGCAGCGAGAAGGCATCTGTCCTCTCCGAAGGATGTTCCCAAGGAATTGAGCAAAAAGCTGGCCCTCAGTTCAATAGGAAATTTAAGTGACCATGGATGGGGTAGGTCTTTGATGCCAGTATGGAAAGAATTTTCAGGGCCTCAACACTGTATTTTCCCAGATTTCAAGGCCCATAGGTAGGGTTGTCAGAGTCGCAGGTCACTCTTGGGTGAGAAGCCGTCATATTGTGGAGCATGGGGTAGCCCTGGCATTATGGACTTCCAGGGTTGTCCTAAAGGAGTGCTGGCGGCTCCCTGCTTGACACTCTCTCTACCCGGGATTAGGCAGTCTGTGAGCTTAAGGTGACCTGGGGCTCTGGGTGTTAGGCCCTTAAGCCAACTTCTAGAGATTGGAATGTCACCCCTTTTCTTAGCTG
Source organism: Plecotus auritus (assembly GCF_963455305.1). Lineage (NCBI taxonomy): Eukaryota > Metazoa > Chordata > Mammalia > Chiroptera > Vespertilionidae > Plecotus > Plecotus auritus. Next base: position 110,333,925 of record NC_137771.1, read on the forward strand.
GCCAGTGTGGCTCATTGGTAAGGCGTACAAGGGCCTTGGAATAGCCAGAAATAGATTACCAGATTAAAGTGTTCTTATTAACAATGGGGAGGGGCCAGGTAGAGAGTCCCAAGTGCTTAGGTGACCAAGGATAGGGGCTGGCCCACGTGAAAAGCCGGTAGTGCATTGGTTGTTATAGGCTTGTGCTCCAGGTGGGGCCTGCATTAAGTGCTAACGTCATCAAAGGGGAGCAGCCACATATAGAGGCTGAAATGCTCAGGTGGTTATGGGTTTCGGGCCGGGGACCAGCTGACACTGCTGATGTCATCAAGAGGAGGGGCCACGTGGAAATCCAGAAGTGGTCACGAGGCCCAGTGGTTGGGCCGGTCCCAGTCAACAGCCAGAAATCCTCAGGTAGACCAGGACTTGCTGACAGGTCAACAGGTGGATTTGTTCAAGTGTAAAGGCTGGTGGAGCCTGTTGAATGTTTTGGACGCTCCAAAGACGTAGGAAACTCCCCAACTTCCTGTGGTCCATACTCTAGAAGACAGCGTGAAGGTACCTGTTTTCACAAAAGTACATTTCCCAGAAATTAAGCAAAAAGCTGGCCCTGGGGCTCAGGGAACTATAAGAGACCCTGGAGTGTAAGGACTTTGCTTCCCTTATGGAAAGGGTTTTCACGGCCTCAACACTGCTGTTTCCTGGATTTCAAAGCCCGTAGGCAGGGCTGTCTGTGTCCCAGTCACTCCAAGGCGAGATGCCCCCGTGTTAGGGAGCATGCATGATCCCTGGCCTCATGAACACCCAGGGTTGTCTTCAAAGAGTTCTGAAGGTACCCTGCTTCCCACCCTCTCCACCCGGGATTAGGTAGTCTTTGAGCTTAAGGGAACCTAGTGCTCTGGGTGTTAGGCCCTTGACCCAATTTGTAGTGATTGGAATGTCACCGCTTTTCTTAGCCGGCCAGAGTGGCTCATTGGTCAGGCGAACAAGGGCCTGTGAATAGCCAGAAATAGTCACATGATCTAGGGTTGGGGTCCGATTACCAGATTAAATTGTTCATATCATCAATGGGGTGGTGCGTGGTGTAGAGTCCCAAGTGCTGAGGTGACCAAAGATATGGACTGGGCCAGGTGAACATCCGGAAGTGCTCTGATTGATAAGGGCTAGGGCACCTGAGACCGGCCGGAATTTCTGATGTAATCAAGGGGGAGCAGCCACCTGGAGAGGCTGAAATGCTCTGGTGGTTATGGGTTTCAGGCCAGGGACCAGCTGAGACTGCTGACATCATTAAGGGGGAAAGGCCACGTTGAGAGGCTGAAGTGCTCAGGTGTTTCTGATTTTGGGGCCCCGGGACCTTCTGGACCGGCTGACATCATAAAGGGGGAGAGGCCCTGTGGACAGCCCGAAGTTTTCAGGTGGTTAAAATTTTGGAGACGGGGACTGGCTGAGACTGCTGATATCTTTTAGGGGAGGGTCCACGAGGACAGCCAGAAGTGTTAATGAGGCCTAGTGGTTGGGGCTGTCCCAGTGAACAGCAAGAAATCCTCAGGTAGACCAGGATTTGCTGACATGTCAACAGCTGGAAGTGGTCAAGTTTAACTGCTGGTAGAGCCTTGTTCAATTATTGGAGGATTCCAATAGGTTGGAAACTCTCCAACTTCCTGTGGTCCATACTCTAGAAGACAGCGTGAAGGTACCTGTTTTCACAAAAGGACATTCCCCAGGAATTAAGCAAAAATCTGGCCCTCAAGTCTCAGAGAACTGTAAGAGACCCTGGAGTGTAAGGACTTTGCTCCTCTTTGGGAAAGGGTTTACACGGCCTCAACACTGCTGTTTCCTGGATTTCAAAGCCCGTAGGCAGGTCTGTCAGTGTCCCAGTCACTCCAGGGTGAGATGCCCCCGTGTTAGGGATCATGCGTAACCCCTGGCCTCATGGACACAAAGGGTTGTCTTTAAAGAGTACTGAAGGTACCCTTCTTCCCACCCTCTCCACCTGGGATTAGGCAGTCTTTGAGCTTAAGGGGACCTGGGGCTCTGGGTGTTAGGCCCTTAAGCCAATTTCTAGTGATTGGAAAATCACCCCTTTTCTTAGCTGGCCAGAGTGGCTCATTGGTCAGGCAAACAAGGGCCTGAGAATAGCCAGATATAGTCACATGATCTAGGGTTGTGGCCCGATTACCAGATTAAATTGTTCATATCATCAATGGGGTGGGGGCAGGTGGAGAGTCCCAAGTGCTGAGGTGACCAAAGATATGGACTGGGCCAGATGAACTGCTGGAAGTGCTCTGGTTGATAAGGGCTTGGGCACCTGAGATGCCCATGTGTTAGGGAGCATGCGTGATTCCTGGCCTCATGGACACCCAGGGTTGTCTTCAAAGAGTACTGAAGGTACCCTGCTTCCCACCCTCTCCACCCGGGATTAGGCAGTCTTTGAGCTTAAGGGGACCTGGGGCTCTGGGTGATAGGCCATTAAGCCAATTTCTAGTGATTGGAATGTCACCCCTTTTCTTAGCTGGCCATTGTGGCTCATTGGTCAGGCGAACAAGGGCCTGTGAATAGCCAGAAATAGTCACGTGATCTAGGGTTGGGGCCGGATTACCAGATTAAATTGTTCATATCATCAATGGTGTGGGGCCAGGTTGAGAGTCCCAAGTGCTGAGGTGACCAAAGATATGGACTGGGCCAGGTGAAAAGCCGGAAGTGCTCTGGTCGATAAGGACTTGGGCACCAGAGACCGGCCAGAATTGCTGACATCATCAAGGGTGAGCAGCCACATGGAGAGGCTGAAATGCACTGGTGGTTATGGGTTTCGGGCCAGGGACCAGCTGAGACTGCTGACGTCATTAAGGGGGAAAGGCCACGTTGAGAGGCTGAAGTGCTCAGGTACTTCTGATTTTGGGGTCCTAGACCCTTCTGGACCCGGTGACATCATAAAGGGGGAGAGGGCCCGTGGACAGCCCGAAGTTTTCAGGTGGTTAAAATTTAGGAGACTAGGACTGGCTGAGACTGCTGATATCTTCAAGGGGAGGAACCACTAGGACAGCCATAAGTGGTAACGAGGCCTAGTGGTTAAGGTTGTCCTCGTGAACAGCAAGAAATCCTCAGGTAGACCAGGACTTGCTGACATATCAACAGCTGGAAGTGGTCAAGTTTAAGGGCTGGTAGAGCCATGTTCAATTATTGGAGGATTCCAATAGGTTGGATACTCCCCAGCTTCCTGTGGTCCATACTCTGGAAGGCAGCAAGAAGGCACCTGTCCTCACGGAAGAATGTTCCGAAGGAATTAAGCAAAAAGCTGACCCTCAGTTCAATAGGAAATTTAAGTGACCATGGATGGGGTAGGTCTTTGCTGCCAGTATGGAAAGAATTTTCAGGGCCTCAACACTGTTTTTTCCCGGATTTCAACGCCCACAGGCAGGGTTGTCAGAGTCGCAGGTCACTCCTGGGTGAGAAGCCAACATATTGTGGAGCATGTGGGATCCCTGGCATCATGGACTTCCAGGGTTGTCCTAAAGGAGTGCTGGCAGCTCCCTGCTTGACACCCTCTCCACCCGGAATTAGGCAGTCTGTGAGCTTAAGGTGACCTGGGGCTCTGGGTGTTAGGCCCTTAAGCCAACTTCTAGAGATTGGAATGTCACCCCTTTTGTTAGCCGGCCAGTGTGGCTCATTGGTCATGCGTACAAGGGCCTGGGAATAGGCAGAAATAGATAACCAGATTAAAGTGTTCTTATCAACAATGGGGAGGGGCCAGGTAGAGAGTCCCAAGTGCTTAGGTGACCAAGGATAAGGTTTGGGCCAGGTGAACAGCCAGAAGTTGTCTGGTTGTTAAGGGCTTGTGCACCACGTGGGGCCTGCATTAAGTGCTGACGACATCAAACTGGAGCAGCCACATGTAGAGGCTGAAGTATTCTGGTGGTTATGAATTTTGGGATGGGGACCAGCTGACACTGATGATGTCATCAAAGGGAGGGGCCAGGTGGACAGCCAGAAGTGGTAACGAGGCCCAGTGGTAGGGCTCGTCCCAGTCAACAGCCAGAAATCCTCAGGTAGACCAGGACTTGCTGACAGGTCAAGAGCTGGAATTGATGAATTGTAAAGACGGGTAGAGTCTTTGGACATTCCAAAGAGGTAGGAAACTCCTCAACTTCCTGTGATCTGTACTCTAGAAGGCAGTGTGAAGGTACCTGTTTTCACAAAAGGACATTCCCCAGAAATTAAGCAAAAAGCTGACCCACAGGGATCAGGGAACTGTAAGTGACCCTGGAACTTAACGACTTTGCTCCCAGTATGGAAAGGGTTTTCAGGTCCTCAACACTGCTTTTTTCAGGATTTCAAAGTCATAGGCAGGGCTCTGTGCCTCCCAGGTCAGTCCAGAATGAGAGGCTCCTATAATCTGGAGGATGGGCCTTCACTGTGCTCATGTACGCCCATGATTGTCTTAAACGAGTGCTGGCTGCCCCCTGTTTGCCACCCTCTTTACCAGGGATAAGGCAATATTTGAGCATAAAGTGACATAAGCTCTGGAGGTTAGGCCCTTAAGCCAACTTCCAGAGATTGGAAAGTCACCCCTTTTCTTAGCGGGCCAGTGTGCCTCATTGGTCAGACCAACAAGGGCCTGGGGAACAGCCAGAAATAGTCACCTGAATTAGGGTGGGGCTCGATGACTGGATTAAAGTGTTCATATCATCAATGGGGAGGGGCCAGGTGGATTGTCGGAATTGCTGAGGTGACCAAAAAAATGGCCTGGCCTAGGTGATCATCAGAAAGTGTTCTGGTAAACAAGGGCTTGGGGAACGGGGACCCATCGGATGTGCTGACATCATCAAGGGGCAGGGGCTACGTGGACAGCCAGAGGTGCTCAGGTGATTAAGGGTTTGGGGCCCCGGGACCAGCAGGGAGTGCTGATGTCATCAAGGGGGAGGGACCTCATGGACAGGCTAAAGTGCTCAGGTGGTTTTGTTTTTGGGGCCCTGGACCTACAGAAAGTGCTGATGTCACCCAGGGGGAGTGGTCACTTGGAGACCTGAAGTGGTAAGGAGGCCAAGTGGTTGAGCTTGTCCCAGTGAAGAGCCAGAAATCCTCAGGTATGCCAGGGCTAGCTGTCAGGTCAACAGATGGAAGTGTTCAAGTGTAAAGGCAGATAGATCCAGGTGAATGCATTGGAGGATCCCAAGAGGTCGGAAACTCGCCAACTTCTTGGGGTCCACACTCTGGAAAGCAGCGAGAAGGTACCGGTCCTCACAGAAAAACGTTACCCAGGAATTCAGCGAAAAGATGGCCCTCAGTTCGCTACGAAATTTCAGTGACCATGAGGGGGCAGGTCTTTGCTCCCAGTATGGAAAGGGTTTTCAGGGCCTCAACTCTGCTGTTTCCTGAACTTCAAACCCCATAGGCAGGGCTGTCAGAGACGCACCTCACTCCAGGGTGAGATGCCCCCATGTTGGGAAGCATGGGGGAATCCCTGGGCTCATGGACGCCCACGGTTGTGGTAAAGGAGTGCTGGTGGATCCCTGCTTGCCACCCTCCCACCGGGGAAGAGGCAATCTGTGAGCAGAAGGTGACCTGTTGCTGTGGGTGCTGGCCCTTAAGCCAACTTCCAGAGATTGGAAAGGCACACCTAGTCTCAGGAGCTAAGTAGCCAGCCAGTGTGGCTCATTAGTGTGGCGAAGAAGATCCTGGGAAATAGAGGGAAATAGTCACATGAACAACGGTTGGGGCCAGGAACCAGTTTAAAGTGTTCATATCATCAATTGGGAGGGGCCAGGTTGGAGTCAGAGGTGCTGAGGAGACCAAGGATATGGTCTGGCCCAGGTGAACAGCTGGAAGTGCTCTGGTGGATAAGGGCTTGGGGATCGGGGACTGACAAGGAGTCCTGATGTCATCAAGAGGCAGGGGCTACGTGGACAGCCAGAAGTGCTCAAGTGGTTAAGGGTTTGGGGCCCCGGGATCGGCAGTATTTCTGAAGTCAACAATGGGAGGGGCCATGCAGACAGCCCGAATTAGTGATGAACCCCAGTGGTTTGGCTTGGCCCAGTGAACTGCTGGAAGTGCTCAGGTGGCTAAGGGCTTGCTCCCAGGTCAGCAGGTGGAAGTGGTCAAGTGTAAAGGCTAGTAGAGCCAGGTGAATGCATTGGAGGGTCCCAAGAGGTCGCAAACGCCCCAACTTTATGAGGTACATATTCTGGCAGCCAGGGAGAAGGTACCTATCCTCAAGGCAGGGCGTTCCCCATGAATTAAGCAAAAAGCTGGCACTCAGGCCGCGGGAAATTGTAAGTGACCATGGAGCTTAAGGACTTTACTCCCTGTATGGAAAGGGTTTTCAGGTCCTCAACACTGCTTTTTCGCGGATTTCAAAGTCAATAGGCAGGGCTGTGTGCGTCGCAGGTCAGTCCATAATGAGAGGATCCTATGATCGGGGCATGGGGCTTCACCGTGCTCATGTATGCCCATGATTGTCTTAAAGGAGTGCTGGCTGCCCCCTGCTTGCCACCCTCTCCACCAGGGATTGGGCAGTCTGTGAGCATAAGGTGACCTGGGGCTCTGGGTGTTAGGCCCTTAAGCCAACTTCCAGAGATTGGAAAGTCACACCTAGTCTCAGGAGCTAAGTAGCCAGCCAGTGTGGCTCATTAGTGTGGCGAAGAAGGTCCTGAGAAATAGAGGGAAATAGTCACATGAACAACAGTTGGGGCCGGTAACCAGTTTAAAGTGTTCATATCATCAATGAGGAGGGGCCAGGTGGAGAGTCAGAGGTGCTGAGGAGACCAATGATATGGTCTGGCCCAGGTGAACAGCTGGAAGTGCTCTGGTGGATAAGGGCTTGGGGATCGGGGACTGACAAGGAGTCCTGACCACATCAAGGGTTAGAGGCTACGTGGACAGCCAGAAGTGCACAAGTGGTTAAGGGTTTGGGGCCCCGGGATCGGCCAGTATTTCTGAAGTCAACAATGGGAGAGGCCACGCAGACAGCCCGAATTGGTGATTAAGCCCAGTGGTTTGGCTTGGCCCAGTGAAGTGCTGGAAGTGCTCAGGTGGCTAAGGCCTTGCTCCCAGGTCAACAGGTGGAAGTGGTCAAGTGTAAAGGCTAGTAGAGCCAGGTGAATGCATTGGAGGGTCCCAAGAGATTGTAAACGCCCCAACTTTCTGAGGTCAATATTCTGGAAGGTAGGGACACAGTACCTATCCTCAGGGAAGGGCATTCCCCATGAATTAAGCAAAAAGCTGGCCCTCAGGACGAGGGAACTGTAAGTGACCCTGGATCTTAAGGACTTTGCTACCAGTATGGAAAGGGTTTTCAGGTCCTCAACACTGCTTTTTCTCAGATTTCAAAGTCCATAGGCAGGGCTGTGTGTGTCCCAGGTCAGTCCAGAATGAGATGCTCCTATGATCTGCAGCATGGGGCTTCACTGTGCTCATGTACGCCCCTGATTGTCTTAAAAGAGTGCTGGCACCACCCTGCTTGCCACCCTCTTTACCGGGGATATGGCAATCTTTGAGCATAAGGTGACCTTAAGCTCTGGATGTTAGGCCCTTAAGTCAACTTCCAGAGATTGGAAAGTCACCCCTTTTCTTAGCGGGCCAGTGTGCCTCATTGGTCAGGCCAACAAGGGCCTGGGGACCATCCAGAAATAGTTATCTGAACTAGGGTGGGGCACTATGACCGGATTAAAGTGTTCAGATCATCAATGGGGAGGAGCCAGGTGGAGAGTCGGAATTGCTGAGGTGACCAAGGAAATGGCCATGCCCAGGTGAACATCAGGAAGTGCTCTGGTGAACAAGGGCTTGGGGAATGGGTCCCGTCGGATGTGCTGAAATCATCAAGGGGCAGGAGCTACGTGGACAGCCAGAAGTGCTCAAGTGGTTAAGGGTTTGGGGCCCCGGGATCAGCCAGTATTTCTGAAGTCAACAATGGGAGGGGCCACGCAGACAGCCCGAATTGGTGATGAAACCCAGTGGTTTGGCTTGGCCCAGTGAAGTGCTGGAAGTGCTCAGGTGGCTAAAGGCTTGCTCCCAGGTCAAAAGGTGGAAGTGTTCAAGTGTAAAGGGTAGTAGAGCCAGGGGAATGCATTGGAGGGTCCCAAGAGGTCGCAAACGCCCCGACTTTCTGAGGTCCGTATTCTGAAAGCAAAGGAGAAGGTACCTATCCTCAGGGAAGGGCGTTCCCCATGAATTAAGCAAATAGCTGGCCCTCAGGTCATGGGAACTTTAAGTGACCCTGGAGCTTAAGGACTTTTCCTCCAGTATGGAATGCAATTTCAGGTCCTCAACACTGCTTTTTCTCAGATTTCAAAGTCCATAGGCAGGGCTGTGTGTGGCAGGTCTGTCCAGAATGAAATGCTCCTATGATCTGGAGCATGGGGCTTCACTGTGCAGGTGTAAGCCCAGGATTGTCTTAAAAGAGTGCTGGCAGCACCCTGCTTGCCACCCTCTTTATCGGGGAAAAGACAATCTTTGAGCAAAAGGTGACCTGAAGCTCTGGATGTTAGGCCCTTAAGCCAACTTCCAGAGATTGGAAAGTCTCCCCTTTTCTTAGCGGGCCAGTGTGGTTCTTTGGTCAGGCCAACAAGGGCCTGGAGAACAGCCAGATATAGTCACCTGACCTAGGGTGGGGCCCGTTGACCGGATTAAAGTGTTCATATCATCAATGGGGAGGGGCCAGGTGGAGTGTCGGAATTGCTGAGGTGACCAAGGAAATGGCCTGGCCCAGGTGAACATCAGGAAATGCTCTGGCAAAAAAGGGCTTGGGGAACGGGGGCATGGCGGATGTGCTGACATCATCAAGGGGCAAGGGCTACGTGGACAGCCAGAGGTGTTCAGGTGATTAAGGGTTTGGGGCCCCGGGACCAGCAGGGAGTGCTGAGGTCATCAAGGGAGAGGGACCTCTTGGACAGGCTGAAGTGCTCAGGTGGTTTTGTTTTTGGGCCCTGGGACCTACAGAAAGTGCTGATGTCATCCAGGGGGAGTGGCCACGTGGAGACCTGAAGTGGTAAGGAGGCCGAGTGGTTGGGCTTGTCCCAGTGAAGAGCCAGAAATCCTCAGGTATGCCAGGGCTAGCTGTCAGGTCAACAGCTGGAAGTGTTCATGTGTAAAGGCAGGTAGAGCCAGGTAAATGCATTGGAGGGTCCCAAGAGGTCGCAAAGGCCCCAACTTTCTGAGATACATATTCTGGCAGCCAGGGAGAAGGTACCTATCTTCAGGGCAGGGCGTTCCCCATGAATTAAGCAAAAAGCTGGCCCTCAGGGCACGGGGAACCTTAAGTGACCCTGGAGCTTAAGGACTTTACTCCCAGTATGGAAAGGGTTTTCAGGTCCTCAACAATGCTTTTTCCCGGATTTCAAAGTCCATAGGCAGGGCTCTGTGCCTCGCAGGTCAGTCCAGAGTGCGACCCTCCTATGATCTGGAGCATGGGGCTTCACTGTGCAGGTGTAAGCCCAGGATTGTCTTAAAAGAGTGCTGGCAGCACCCTGCTTGCCACCCTCTTTATCGGGGAAAAGACAATCTTTGAGCAAAAGGTGACCTGAAGCTCTGGATGTTAGGCCCTTAAGCCAACTTCCAGAGATTGGAAAGTCACCCCTTTTCTTAGCGGGCCAGTGTGGCTCATTGGTCAGGCCAACAAGGGCCTGGGGAACAGCCAGAAATAGTCACCTGAACTAGGGTGGGGCCCGATGACCGGATTAAAGTGTTCATATCATCAATGGGGAGGGGCCAGGTGGAGTGTCGGAATTGCTGAGGTGACCAAGGAAATGGCCTGGCCCAGGTGAACATCAGGAAATGCTCTGCTGAACAAGGGCTTGGGGAACGGGGACCCGGCGGGTGTGCTGACATAATCAAGGGGCAGGGGCTACGTGGACAGCCAGAGGTGCTCAGGTGATTAAGGGTTTGGGGCCCCGGGACCAGCAGGGAGTGCTAAGGTCATCAAGGGGGAGGGACCTGGTGGACAGGCTGAAGTGCTCAGGTGGTTTTGTTTTTGGGGCCCTGGGACCTACAGAAAGTGCTGATGTCATCCAGGGGGAGAGGCCACGTGGAGACCTGAAGTGGTAAGGAGGCCGAGTGGTTGGGCTTGTCCCAGAGAAGAGCCAGAAATCCTCAGGTATGCCAGAGCTAGCAGTGAGGTCAACAGCTTGAAGTGTTCAAGTGTAAAAGCTGGTATAGCCATGTGAATGAATTGGAGGATCCCAAGACGTCAGAAACTCCCCAACTTCCTGGGGTCCATTCTCTGGAAGGCAGCGAGAAGGTACCTTTCCTCACGAAAGGACGTTACCCAGGAATTCAGCAAAAAGGTGGCCCTCAGTTCGCTTCCAAATTTAAGTTACCATGGTGAAGGTTGGTCTTTACTCCCAGTATCGAAAGGGTTTTCCAGGTCTCAACTCTGCTGTTTCCCGGATTTCAAAGCCCATAGACAGGGCTTCCAGAGTCGCAGGTCACTGCAGGGTGAGATGACCCCATGATGGGGAGCATCGGTGATCCCTGGGCTCATGGAGGCCCCGGTTGTGTTAAAGGAGTGCTGGCGGCTCCCTGCTTGCCACCCTCCCACCAGGAAAGAGGCAATCTGTGAGCAGAAGGTGACCTGGGGCTGTGAGTGCTGGCCCCTAAGCCAACTTCCAGAGATTGGAAAGTCACACATAGTCTCAGGAGCTAAGTAGCCAGCCCGTGTGGCTCATTAGTGTGGTGAAGAAGGTCCTGGGAAATAGAGGAGAATAGTCACATGAACAACGGTTGGGGCCGGTAACCAATTTAAAGTGTTCATATCATCAATTGTGACGGGCCATGTGGAGAGTCAGAGGTGCTGAGGAGACCAAGGATATGGTCTGGCCCAGGTGAACAGCTGAAAGTGCTGTGGTGGATAAGGGCTTTGGGATAGGGGACTGACAAGGAGTTCTGACGTCATCAAGGGGCAGGGGCTACTTGGACACCCAGAAGTGCTCAAGTGGTTAAGGGTTTGGGGCCCCGGGATCGGCCAGTATTTCTGAAGTCAACAATGGGAGGGGCCACGTGGATAGCCCGAATTGGTGATGAACCCCAGTGGTTTGGCTTGGCCCAGTGAACGGCTGGTAGTGCTCAGGTGGCTAAGGGCTTGCTCCCAGGTCAACAGGTGGAAGTGGTCAAGTGTAAAGGCTAGTAGAGCTAGGGGAATGCATTGGAGGATCCCTAGAGTTCGAAAACGACCCAACTTTCTGAAGTCCGTATTCTGAAAGCAAGGGAGAAGGTACCTATCCTCAGGGAAGGGCGTTCCCCATGAATTAAGCAAAAAGCTGGCCCTCAGGGCACAGGGAACCTTAAGTGACCCTGGAGCTTAAGGACTTTACTTCCAGTATGGAAAGGGTTTTCAGGTCCTCAACACTGCTTTTTCCCGGATTTCAAAGTCCATAGGCAGGGTTCTGTGGCTGGCAGGTCAGTCCAGAATGAGACGCTCCTATGATCTGGAGCATGGGGCTTCACTGTGTTCATGTACAACCCTGATTGTCTTAAAAGAGTGCTGGCAGCACCCTGCTTGCCACCCTCTTTACCGGGGATAAGGCAATCTTTGAGCATAAGGTGACCTGAAGCTCTGGATGTTAGGCCTTTAAGCCAACTTCCAGAAATTGGAAAGTCACCCCTTTTCTTAGCGGGCCAGTGTGGCTCATTGATCAGGCCAACAAGGGCCTGGGGAACAGCCAGAAATAGTCACCTGAACTAAGGTGGGCCTGATGACCGGATTAAAGTGTTCATATCATCAATGGGGAGGGGCCAGGTGGAGTGTCGGAATTGCTGAGGTGACCAAGGAAATGGCCTGGCCCAGGGGAACATCAGGATGTGGTCTGGTGAACAAGGGCTTGGGGAACGGGGACCCGTCAGATGTGCTGACATCATCAAGGGGCAGGGGCTACGTGGACAGCCAGAGGTGCTCAGTTGATTAAGGGTTTGGGTCCCCGGGAACAACAGGGAGTGGTGATGTCATAAAGAAGGAGGGGCCTTGTGGACAGGCTGAAGTGCTCACGTGGTTTTCTATAGGGGGGCCTTGGACCTACAGAAAGTGCTGATGTCATCCAGGGGGAGTGTCCACGTGGAGACCTGAAGTGGTAATGAGGCTAAGTGGTTGGGCTTGTCCCAGTGAAGAGCCAGAAATCCTCAGGTATGCCAGGGCTAGCTGTGAGGTCCACAGCTAAAAGTGTTCAAGTGTAAAAGCTGGTACAGCCAGGTGAATGCATTTGAGGGTCCCAAGAGGTCAGATACTCCCCAACTTCCTGGGGTTCATACTCTGGAAGGCAGCGAGAAGGTACCGTTCCTCACGGAAGGACGTTCCCCATGAATTCAGCAAAAAGGTGGCCCTCAGTTAGCTTCGCAATTTAAGTTACCATGGTGAAGGTTGGTCTTTGCTCCCGTGGCGTTTTTGGCTGTTAACCCAAGTTGTTCGCCTGACCAATGACCCACAAGGCTGTCTAATGAGCTCCTAAGAAGCGGGGTGACTTCCCAATCTCTGGAAGTTCACTTAAGGGCCTAACACCCACAGCCCCAGCTAAACTTCTGCTCAAAGACTTACTCTTCCCAACTCGGTAGAGTTACTGGTAGGCAGCTGCCAGAACTCATTTAAAACCTCCCTGGGCGTGGATGAGGCCAGGGACGCCGCATGGTCCCCAACATGCGGGTACCTCACACTGGACTGACCTGGGACTCTGACAGTATTGCCTGAGGTTTTGAAATCTGGGAAAAGGCAGTGTTGAGACCCTGAAGATCAAGTCAGTACTGGGCATACAGGACTGTCCCTCCAGGCTCACTTACAATTTCCCGAGCCCAAAGTCCCAGTTTTTTGCTTAATTCATGGGAAAGCCCTTCCCTGAGAACAGGTACCATGTCCAAAATTCCAGAGCATGGACCCATGGATTTTGGGGCTTTTGTGACCTCTAGCGACCCTCCGTAGAATGCATTCACCTGGCTCCATACATGGCCCCTCCCCTTGATGACGTCAGCACTTCTGGAGGGCCTGAGAGCCCCAAGCACTTGTGCACCTGAGCATTTCTGGCTCTACACGTGGCCCCTTCCCTCCAATGACGTCCCTCCAATGACGTCAGCACTTTCTGCTGGTCCCCGATTAACAAGCCCTTATCCACCTGAGTATTTCGGGCTCTTCATGTGGCCACTCCCCTCGATGACGGCAGCACTTCCGGACAGCCCCAAGGCCCCAAGCACTAGAACACCTGAGCATTTATGGTCTCCTCTTGGCACCTTCCCTCCAATGACATCAGTACTTCCAGCTGGTTCCCGGTCCACAAGCCCTTATCCACCTGAGCATTTCTGGCTCTTCATGAGGCCACTCCCCCTCGATGACATCAGCACTTTCGGCCAGTCCCAGGACCCCAAGCACTTGAACACCTGAGCATTTCTGTCTCTCCACATGGCCTCTTCCCTCCAATGACATCAGCACTTTCTGCTGGTCCCCGGTCCCCAAGCCCTTTTCAACCTGAGCATTTTTGGCTCTTCATGTAGCCACTCCCCCTGGATGAAGTCAGCACTTCTGGCAAACCCAGGGCCCCAAACACTTGAACACCTGAGCATTTCTGGCTATCCACGGGGCCCTTTCCCTTCAATGACGTCAGCACTTCCTACTGGTTTCTGGTCTCCAAGCCATATCCACCTGAGAATTTGGGGGTCTTCATGAGGCCACTCCCCCTCGATGATGTCAGCAATTCCAGCAATCCCCAGGGCCCCAAGCACTTAAACACCTGAACATTTCTGGCTATCCACGGGGCCCTTTCCCTACAATGACGTCAGCATTTCCTGCTGGTCTCCGGACCTTAAGCACTGAGCCACCTGAGCACTTCTGGCTGTCCAGTTTTCCAAACTCCACTGATGATATGACCACAAAAAGCAGGTTATAGGGCCCAAACCTTTGTTCATGTGAGCGTTTAAGGCCAATAACCCACCTTGTTCGTCTGACCAATGACCCACAAGGCTGTCTACTGAGATCCTAAGAAGTGTGGTGACTTCCCAGTCTCTGGAAGTTCGCTTAAGGGCCTAACACCCACAGCCCCAGCTCAACTTCTGCTCACAGACTTACTCTTCCCAGCTCGGTAGGGTTACAGGCAGGCAGCTGCCAGAGCTCATTTAAAACCTCCCTGGGCATCGATGAGGCCAGGGACCCCGCATGATCCGCAACATGTGGGCACCTCACACTGAAATGACCTTTGACTCTGACAGTCCTGCCTGAGGTTTTGAAATCTGGGAAAAGGCAGTTTTGAGAACCTGAAAACCCTTTCAGTACTGGGTGTAAAGGCCTGCCCCTCCAGGCTCACTTACAGTTTCCCCAGCCCTAGGTACCAGTTTTTTGCTTAATTCATGGGGAACGCCTTCCCTGAGAACAGGTACCATGTCCAAAATTCCAGGGCATGGACCCACGGAATTTGGGGCTTTTGTGACCTCGAGCGACCCTCCCTGGAATGCATTCAGCTGGTTCTATAAATAGCCCCTCCCCTTGATGAAGTCAGCACTTCTGGCTGGCCTGAGAGCCCCAAGCACTTGTCCACCTGAGAATTTCTGGCTCTCCACGTGGCCGCTTCCCTCCAATGACTTCAGCTCTTCCTGCTGGTCCCCAGTCCACAGGCCCTTATCCACCTGAGTATTTCCGGCTCTTCATGTGGCCACTCCCCCTCGATGATGTCAGCACTTCCGGACAGCCCCCAGGCCCCAAGCACTTGAACAACTGAGCATTTCTGGCTCGGCACGTGGCCTCTTCCCTCCAATGACGTCAGCATTTCCTGCTGGTCCCCGGTCCCAAGCCCTTATCAACCTGAGCATTTTTGGCTCTTCATGTGCCCACTCCTCCTCTATGAAGTCAGCAGTTCCGGCAACCCCAGGGCCCCAAACACTTGAACACCTGAGCATTTCTTCCTATCCACGTGGCCCTTTCCCTTCAATGTCGTCAGCATTTCCTGATGGTCTTTGGACCTTAAGCACTGATCCACCTGAGCACTTCTGGTTGTCCAGCTTTCCAAACTCCACTGATGATATGAAAACTAAAAGCTGGACACAGGTCCCCAACCTTTGTTCACGTGAGCGTTTTCGGCCATTAACCCCCTTGTTCGCCTGAACAATGACCCACAAGGCTGTCTACTGAACTCCTAAGAAGCGGGGTGACTTTTCAATCTCTGGAAGTTCGCTTAAGGGCGTAACACCCACAGCCCCAGCTCAACTTCTGCTCACAGACTTACTCTTCCCAGCTGGGTAGGGTTACAGGCAAGCGGCTCTGAGCGCTCCTTTAAAACCTCCCTGGGCGTCTATGAGGCCAGGGACCCCGCATGGTCCTCAACAAGCGGGCACCTCACACTGGACTGACCTGGGACTCTCACAGTCCTGCCTGAGGTTTTGAAATCTGGGAAAAGGCAGTATTGAGACACTGAAAAGCCTTTAAGTACTGGGCGTAAAGGCCTGCCCCTCTAGGCACACTTACAGTTCCTGAGCCCTAATTCCCAGTTTTTTGCTTAATAATGGGGAACACCCTTCCCAGAGAACAGGTACCATGTCCAAAATTCCAGAGCGTGGACCCATGGATGTTGGGACGTTTGTGACCTCTAGCGACCCTCCCTGGAATGTATTCACCTGGCTCTCTATGTGGTCCCTTCCCTCAAATTACGTCAGCACTTCCTGCTGGTTCCTGCTTTCCAAGCCCTTACCAACCTGAGTATTTCGTATTTCAGGCTCTTCATGTGGCCACACCCCCTTAATGACGTCAGCACTTCCTGCCAGCCCCAGGGGCCCAAGAACTTGAACACCTGAGCACTTCTGGCTATCCACGTGGCCCTTTCCCTTCAATGACGTCAGCATTTCCTGCTGATCTCCTTTGTTCACTTGAGCGTTTTTGGCCGTTTACCCCCCTTGTTCGCCTGATCTATGACCCACAAAGCTGTCTACTGAGCTCCTAAGAAGCGGGGTGACTTCACAATCTCTGGAAGTTAGCTTAAGGGCCTAACACCCACAGTCCCAGCTCAACTTCTGCTCACAGACTTCCTCTTCCCAGCTCAGTAGGTTTACAGGCATGCAGCTGCCAGAGCTCATGTAAAACCTCCCTGGGCAACGATGAGGCCAGGGACCCCGCATGGACCCCAACATGCGGGTACATCACACTGGAATGACCTGGGATTGTGACAGTCCTGCCTGAGGTTTTGAAATCTTGGAAAAGGCAGTGTTGAGACCCTGAAAAGCCTTTCAGTATTGGGCGTAAAGGCCTACCCCTCATGCTCATTTACAGTTTCCCGAGCCCTAAGTCCTAGTTTTTTGCTTAATTCATGGGGAACGCCCTTCCCTGAGAACAGGTACTATGTCCAAAATTGCAGAGCATGGACCCATGGAAGTTGGGGCTTTTGTGACCTCTAGCGACCCTTCCTGGAATGCATTCACCTGGCTCTATACATGGACCCTCTCCTTGAGGAAGTCAGCCCTTCTGGCTGGCCTGAGAGCCCCAAGCACTTGTCCAACTGAGCATTTCTGGCTCTCCACGTGGCCGCTTCCCTCCAATGACGTCAGCACTTCTTGCTGGTCCCCGGTCCCCAAGCCCTTATCCACCTGAGCATTTTGGGCACTTCATGTGGCCACTCCCCCTCGATGATGTCAGCACTTCCGGGAAGCCCCAGGGCCCCAAGCATTTGAACACCTGAACATTTCTGGCTATCCACGTGGCCCTTTTTCTACAATGACGTCAGCATTTCCTGCTTGTCTCCGGACCCCAAGCATTGAGCCACCTGAGCACTTCTGGCTGTGTAGCTTTCCAAACTCCACTGATGATATTACCTCTAAAAGCTGGTCACAGGGCCCCAACCTTTGTTCACGTGAGCGTTTTCGGCCATTAACCCCCTTGTTCGCCTGAACAATGACCCATAAGGCTGTCCACTGAGCTCCTAAGAAGCGGGGTGACTTCCCAATCTCTGGAAGTTCGCTTACGGGCCTAACACCCACAGCCCCAGCTCAACTTCTGCTCACAGACTTACTCTTCGCAGCTCGGTAGGGTTACAGGCAGGCAGCTGCCAGAGCTCATTTAAAACCTCCCTGGGCATCGATGAGGCCAGGGACCCCGCATGGTCCGCAACATGTGGGCACCTCACACTGAAATGACCTGGGACTCTGACAGTCCTGCCTGAGGTTTTGAAATCTGGGAAAAGGCAGTTTTGACAACCTGAAAACCCTTTCAGTACTGGGCGTAAAGGCCTGCCCCTCCAGGCTCACTTAAAGTTTTCCCAGCCCTAGGTACCAGTTTTTTGCTTAATTCATGGGGAACACCTTCCCTAAGAAGAGGTACCATGTCCAAAATTCCAGAGCATGGACCCATGGAATTTGGGGCTTTTGTGACCTTGAACGACCCTCCCTGGAATGCATTCACCTGGTTCTATAAATGGCCCCTCCGCTTGATGAAGTCAGCACTTCTGGCTGGCCTGAGAGCCCCAAGCACTTGTTCACCTGAGAATTTCTGGCTCTCCACGTGGCCGCTTCCCTCCAATGACTTCAGCTCTTCCTGCTGGTCCCCAGTCCACAGGCCCTTATCCACCTGAGTATTTCCGGCTCTTCATGTGGCCACTCCCCCTCGATGATGTCAGCACTTCCGGACAGCCCACAGGCCCCAAGCACTTGAACAACTGAGCATTTCTGGCTCGGCACGTGGCCTCTTCCCTCCAATGACGTCAGCATTTCCTGCTGGTCCCCGGTCCCAAGCCCTTATCAACCTGAGCATTTTTGGCTCTTCATGTGCCCACTCCTCCTCTATGAAGTCAGCAGTTCCGGCAACCCCAGGGCCCCAAACACTTGAACACCTGAGCATTTCTTCCTATCCAAGTGGCCCTTTCCCTTCAATGACGTCAGCATTTCCTGACGGTCTTTGGACCTTAAGCACTGATCCACCTGAGCACTTCTGGTTGTCCAGCTTTCCAAACTCCACTGATGATATGACCACTAAAAGCTGGACACAGGTCCCCAACCTTTGTTCACGTGAGCGTTTTCGGCCATTAACCCCCTTGTTCGCCTGAACAATGACCCACAAGGCTGTCTACTGAGATCCTAAGAAGCGTGGTGACTTCCCAATGTCTGGAAGTTCGCTTAAGGGCCTAATACCCACAGCCCCAGCTCAACTTCTGCTCACAGACTTACTCTTCCCAGCTCGGTAGGGTTACAGGCAGGCAGCTGCCAGAGCTCATTTAAAACCTCCCTGGGCATCGATGAGGCCAGGGACCCCGCATGGTCCGCACCATGTGGGCACCTCACACTGAAATGACCTGGGACTCTGACAGTCCTGCCTGAGGTTTTGAAATCTGGGAAAAGGCAGTGTTGAGACCCTGAAAAGCCTTTCAGTACTGGGCGTAAAGGCCTGCCCCTCTAGGCACACTTACAGTTCCTGAGCCCTAATTCCCAGTTTTTTGCTTAATAATGGGGAACACCCTTCCCAGAGAACAGGTACCATGTCCAAAATTCCAGAGCGTGGACCCATGGATGTTGGGATGTTTGTGACCTCTAGCGACCCTCCCTGGAATGCATTCACCTGGCTCTCTATGTGGCCCCTTCCCTCAAATTACGTCAGCACTTCCTGCTGGTTCCTGCTCCCCAAGCCCTTATCAACCTGAGTATTTCGTATTTTGGGCTCTTCATGTGGCCACATCCCCTTAATGACGTCAGCACTTCCTGCCAGCCCCAGGAGCCCAAGAACTTGAACACCTGAGCACTTCTGGCTATCCACGTGGCCCTTTCCCTTCAATGACGTCAGCATTTCCTGCTGGTCTCCTTTGTTCACTTGAGCGTTTTTGGCCGTTTACCCCCCTTGTTCGCCTGATCTATGACCCACAAAGCTGTCTACTGAGCTCCTAAGAAGCGGGGTGACTTCACAATCTCTGGAAGTTAGCTTAAGGGCCTAACACCCACAGTCCCAGCTCAACTTCTGCTCACAGACTTCCTCTTCCCAGCTCAGTAGGTTTACAGGCATGCAGCTGCCAGAGCTCATGTAAAACCTCCCTGGGCAACGATGAGGCCAGGGACCCCGCATGGTCCCCAATATGCGGGTACATCACACTGGAATGACCTGGGATTGTGACAGTCCTGCCTGAGGTTTTGAAATCTTGGAAAAGGCAGTGTTGAGACCCTGAAAAGCCTTTCAGTACTGGGCGTAAAGGCCTACCCCTCATGCTCATTTACAGTTTCCCGAGCCCTAAGTCCTAGTTTTTTGCTTAATTCATGGGGAACGCCCTTCCCTGAGAACAGGTACTATGTCCAAAATTGCAGAGCATGGACCCATGGAAGTTGGGGCTTTTGTGACCTCTAGCGACCCTTCCTGGAATGCATTCACCTGGCTCTATACATGGACCCTCCCCTTGATGAAGTTAGCCCTTCTGGCTGGCCTGAGAGCCCCAAGCACTTGTCCAACTGAGCATTTCTGGCTCTCCACGTGGCCGCTTCCCTCCAATGACGTCAGCACTTCTTGCTGGTCCCCGGTTCCCAAGCCCTTATCCACCTGAGCATTTTGGGCACTTCATGTGGCCACTCCCCCTCGATGATGTCAGCACTTCCGGGAAGCCCCAGGGCCCCAAGCATTTGAACACCTGAACATTTCTGGCTATCCACGTGGCCCTTTTTCTACAATGACGTCAGCATTTCCTGCTGGTCCCCGGTCCCAAGCCCTTATCAACCTCAGCATTTTTGGCTCTTCATGTGCCCACTCCTCCTTGATGAAGTCAGCAGTTCCGGCAACCCCAGGGCCCCAAACACTTGAACACCTGAACATTACTGGCTATTTACGTGGCCCTTTCCCTTCAATGACGTCAGCATTTCCTGCTGGTCTCCGGACCCCAAGCACTGAGCCACCTGACCACTTCTGGCTGTCCAGCTTTCCAAACTCCACTGATGATATGTCCACTAAAAGCTGGTCACAGGGCCCAAACCTTTGTTCACCTGCGCATTTAAGGCCGTTAACCCCCCTTGTTCACCTGACCAATGACCCACAAGGCTGTCTAATGAGCTCCTAAGAAGCGGGGTGACTTCCCAATCTCTGGAAGTTCGCTTAAGGGCCTAACACCCACAGCCCCAGCTAAACTTCTGCTCACAGACTTACTCTTCCCAGCTCGGTAGGGTTACTGGCAGGTGGCTGCCAGAACTCATTTAAAACCTCCCTGTGCGTCCATGAGGCCAGGGACCCCGCATGGTCCCCACCATGCGAGCACCTCACAGTGGACTGACCTGGGACTCTGACAGCCTGCCTGAGGTTTTGAAATATGGGAAAAGGCAGTGTTGAGACCCTGAAACGCCTTTCAGTACTAGGCGTAAAGGCCTGCCCCTCCAGGATCACTTAGATTTTCCAGAGCCCTAATTCCCAATTTTTTGCTTTATTAATGGGGAACGCCCTTCCCTGAGAACAGGTACCATGTCCAAAATTCCAGAGCATGGACCCATGGAAGTTGGGGCTTTTGTGACCTCTAGCGACCCTCCCTGGAATGCATTCACCTGGCTGCATAAATATCCCCTCCCCTTGATGAAGTCAGCACTTCTGGCTGGCCAGAGATCCCCAAGCACTTGTCCACCTGAGCATTTCTGTCTCTCCACGTGGCCCCTTTCCTTCAATGACGTCAGCACTTCCCACTGGTTTCTGGTCTCCAAGCCCTTATCCACCTGAGAATTTGGGGGTCTTCATGAGGCCACTCCCCCTCAATGATATCAGCAATTCCAGCAATCCCCGGGGCCCCAAGCACTTGAACACCTGAACATTTCTGGCTATCCACGGGGCCCTTTCCCTAAAGTGACTTCAGCATTTCTTGTTGGTCTCCGGACCTTAAGCACTGAGCCACCTGAGCACTTCTGGCTGTCCAGTTTTCCAAACTCCACTGATGATATGACCACTAAAAGCAGGTTATAGGGCCCAAACCTTTTTTCACGTGAGCGTTTAAGGCCAATAACCCACCTTGTTGGTCTGACCAATGACCCACAAGGCTGTCTACTGAGATCCTAAGAAGCGTGGTGACTTCCCAATCTCTGGAAGTTAGCTTAAGGGCCTAACACCCACAGCCCCAGCTCAACTTCTGCTCACAGACTTACTCTTCTCAGCTCGGTAGGGTTACAGGCAGGCGCTGGCAGCGCTCCTTTAAATCACCCTGGTCGTCCCTGAGGCCAGGGTCCTGGCATGGTCCGCAACATGCGGGAACCTCACACTGAACTGACCTGGGACTCTCACAGTCCTGACTGAGGTTTTGAAATCTGGGAAAAGGCAGTGTTTAGACCCTGGAAAGCCTTTCAGTACTGGGCGTAAAGGCTTCCCCTCGAGGCTCACTTACAGTTTCCCGGACCCTATTCCCAGTTTTTTGCTTAATTCATGGGGCACACCATTCCCTGAGAACAGTTACCATGTCTAAAATTCCAGAGCATTGACCTTTGGAAGTTGGGGCTTATGTGACCTCTAGCAACCCTCCCTGGAATGCATTCACCTTGCTCTCTACGTGGACCCTCCCCTTGATGATGTCAGCACTTCTGGCAGGCCTGAGAGCCCCAAGCACTTGTCCACCTGAGCACTTCTGGCTGTCCATCTTTCCAAACTCCACTGATCATATGACCACTAAAAGCTGGTCACAGGGCCCCAACCTTTGTTCACGTGAGCGTTTTTGCCATTAATACCCCTTGTTCGCCTCACCAATGACCCACAAGGCTGTCTAATGAGCTCCTAAGAAGCAGGGTGACTTCCCTATCTCTGGAAGTTAGCTTAAGGGCCTAACACCCACAGCCCCAGCTCAACTTCTGCTCACAGACTTACTCTTCCCAGCTCGGCAGGGTTACAGGCAGGCGACTGCCACCGCTCCTTTAAAACCTCCCTGGTCGTCTATGAGGCCAGGGACCCCGCATGGTCCGCAGCATGTGGGCACCTCACACTGAACTAACCTTGGACTCTGACAGTCCTGCCTGAGGTTTTGAAATCTTGGAAAAGGCAGTGTTGAGACCCTGAAAAGCCTTTCAGTACTGGGCGTAAAGGCCAGCCCCTCCAGGCTCACTTAAGTTTCCCAAGCCCTAAGTCCCAGTTTTTTGCATAATTCATGGGGAACTCCCTTCCCTGAAACAGGTACCATATCCAAAATTCCAGAGCATGGACCCATGGAAGTTGGGGCTTTTGTGACCTCTAGCGACCCTCCCTGGAGTGCATTCACCTGGCTTTCTACATGGCCATCCCCTTGATGACGTCAGCACTTCTGGCTGGCTGGAGAGCCCCAAGCACTTGTCCATCTGAGCATTTATGGCTCTGCACGTGTTCCTTTCCCTCCAATGACGTCAGCACTTCCTGCTGGTCACCGGTCCACAAGCCCTTATCCACCTGAGCATTTTGGGCACTTCATGTGGCCACTCCCCCTCGATGACGTCAGCACTTCCGGACAGCCCCAGGGCCCCAAGCACTTGAACACCTGAGCATTTCTGGGTCTACTCGTGGCCCCTTCCTTCCAATGACGTCAGCACTTCCTGCAGGTCCCTGGTCCCCAAGCCCTTATCCACCTGAGCATTTTGGGCTCTTCATGTGGCCACTCCCCCTCACTGACGTCAGCACTTCCAGGAAGCCCCAGGGCCCCAAGCATGTGAAAACCTGAACATTTCTGGTTATCCACGTGGCCCTTTCCCTTCAATGACGTCAGCATTTCCTGCTGGACTCCTGGACCCCAAGCAGTGAGCCACCTGAGCACTTCTGGCTGTCCAGGTTTCCAAACTCCACTGATGATATGACCACTAAAAGCTGGTCACAGGGCCCCAACCTTTATTCACGTGAGCGTTTTGGCCCTTAAGTCCCTTGTTCGCCTGACCAATGACGCACAAGGTTGTCTACTGAGCTCCTAAGAAGCGGAGTGACTTCCCAATGTCTAGAAGTTAACTTAAGGGCCTAACACCCACAGCCTCAGCTCAACTTCTGCTCATAGACTTGCTCTGCACAGCTCCGTAGGGTTATAGGCAGGCGGCTTCCAGCGCTCTTTTAAAACCTCCCTGGGTGTCGATGAGGCCCGGGACCCCCCATGGTACACAACATGGGGGCACCTCACACTGAACTGACCTGGGACTCTGACAGTCCTGCCTGAGGTTTTGAAATATGGGAAAAGGCAGTGTTGAGACCCTGAATAGCCTTTCAGTTCTGGGCGTAAAGGCCTGCCCCTCCAGGCTAACTTACAGATTCCCGAGCCCTAAGTCCCAGTTTTTTGGCTTAATTCATGGGGAACACCCTTCCCTGAGAACAGGTACCATGTCCAAAATTCCAGAGCATGGACCCATGGAAGTTGGGGATTTTGGGACCTCTAGCGACACTCCCTGGAATGCATTCACCTGGCTCTCTACATGGCCCATCCCCTTGATGACGTCAGCACTTCTGGCTGGCTGGAGAGCCCCAAGCACTTGTCCATCTGAGCATTTCTGGCTCTCCACGGGTTCCCTTCCCTCCAATGACATCTGCGTTTCCTGCTGGTCACCGGTCCACAAGCCCTTATCCACCAGAGCATTTCGGGCTCTTCATGTGGCCACTTTCCCTCAATGATGTCAGCACTTCCAGACAGCCCCAGGGCCCCAAGAACTTGAACACCTGAGCATTTCTGGCTCTGCACGTGGCCCGTTCCCTCAAATGTCGTCAGCACTTCATACATGTCCTTGTTCGCCAAGCCGTTATACACCTAAGCATTTCGGGGTCTTCATGAGGCCTCTCCCACTCGATGTCGTCAGCACTTCCGGACAGCCTCAGGGTCCCAAGCACTTGAACCCCTGAGCATTTCTGGCGCACCACGTGGCCCCTTCCCTCTAATGACGTCAGCACTTCCTGCTGGTCCCCGGTCCCCAAGCCCTTATCCACCTGAGCATTTCAGGCTCTTCATGTGGCCACTCCCCTTGATGACGTCAGCACTTCCGGAAAGCCTCAAGGCCCCAAGCACTTGAACACCTGAGCATTTCTGGCTCTCCACATGGCCCTTTCCCTTCAATGAGGACAGCATTTCCTGTTGGTCTTTGGACCTTAAGCACTGATCCACATGAGCACTTCTGGCTGTAGAGCTTTACAAACTCCACTAATGATATGACCACTAAAAGCTGGTCACAGGGCCCCAACCTTTGTTCCCGGGAGCGTTTTCGGCCATTAACCCCCTTTGTTCGCCTGAACAATGACCCACTAGGCTGTCTACTGAGCTCCTAAGAAGTGGGGTGACTTTTCAATCTCTGGAAGTTAGCGTAAGGACCTAACACCCACAGCACCAGCTCAACTACTGCTCACAGACTTATTCTTCCCAGATCGGGAGGGTTATAGGCAGACTGTTGCCAGCGCTCCTTAAAAACCTCCCTAGGCGTCGATGATGCCAGGGACCCGGCATAGTCCACAACATGTGGGCACCTCACACTGAACTGACCTCGGACTCTGACAGTCCTGCCTGAGGTTGTGAAATCTGGGAAAAGGCAGTGTTGAGACCCTGAAAAGCCTTTCAGTACTGGGCGTAAAGGCCTGCCCCTCCAGGCTCACTTACAGTTTCACGAGCCCTAAGTCCCAGTTTTTTGCTTAATTCATGGGGAACGCCTTTCCCTGAGAAAAGGTACCAAGTCCAAAATTCCAAAGCATGCACACATGGAAGTTCGGGCTTTTGTGACCTCTAGCGAATATCCCTGGAATGCATTCACCTGGCTCTCTACATGGCCCCTCCGCTTGATGACGTCAGCACTTCTGGCTGGCTGGATAAAACCTAGCACTTGTCCACCTGAGCATTTCTGGATCACCACGTGGCCCCTTCCCTCCAATGACATCAGCACTTGCTGCTGGTCCCGTCCACAAACCCTTATCCACCAGAGCATTTCGGGCTCTTCATATGGCCACTCCCCCTTGATGACGTCAGCACTTCCTGACAGCCTCAAGGCCCCAAGCACTTGAACACCTGAGCATTTCTGGCTCTCCAGGTGGCCACTTCCCTCCAATGACATCAGCACTTCCTCCTGGTCCCTGGTCGACAAGCCCTTATCCACCTGAGCATTTCGGGCTCTTCATGTGGAAACTCCCCCTCGATGACGTCAGCACTTCTGGCCAGCCCCAGGGCCTCAAGCACTTAAACACCTGAGCATTTCTGGCTATCCACATGGCCCTTTCCCTTCAGTGAGGACAGCATTTCCTGCTGGTCTTTGGACCTTAAGAACTGATCCACCTTAGCACTTCTGGCTGTCCAGCTTTCTAAACTCCACAGATGATATGACCACTAAAAGCTGTTCACAGGGCCCCAACCTTTGTTCCCGGGAGCGTTTTCGGCCATTAACCCCTATTGTTCGCCTGAACAATGACCCACAAGGCTGTCTACTGAGCTCCTAAGAAGCAGGGTGACTTCCCAATCTCTGGAAGTTAGCTTAAGGGCCTAACACCCACAGCCCCAGCTCAAATTCTGCTCACAGACTTATTATTCCCAGCTCGGGAGGTTTACAGGCAGACAGTTTCCAGCGCTCCTTAAAAACCTCCCTAGGCGTCGATGATGCCAGGGACTCCGCATAGTCCACAAGATGTGGGCACCTCACACTGAACTGACCTGGGACTCTGACAGTTCTGCCTGAGGTTTTGAAATCTGGTAAAAGGCAGTGTTGAGACGCTGGAAAGCCATTCAATACTGGGCATAAAGGCCTGCCCCTCCAGGCTCACTTACAGTTTTCCCGAGCCCTAAGTCCCAGTTTTTTGCTTAATTCATGGGGAACGCCCTTCCCTGAGAACAGGTACCACATCGAACATTCCAGAGCATTGACACAAGGAAGTTGGGGCTTTTGTAACCTCTAGCTACCCTCCCTAAAATGCATTCACCTGGCTCTCTACATGGCACCTCCCCTTGATGCCATCAGCACTTCTGGCTGGCGGGATAGCCCCAAGCACTTGTCCACCTGAGCATTTCGGGCTCTTCATATGGCCACTCCCACTCGATGATGTCAGCACTTCCGGCAAGCCCTAGGGCCATAAGCACTTGAACACCTGACATGGACACATGGAAGTTGTGGCTTTTGTGACCTCTAGCGACCCTCCTTGGAATGGATTCACCTTGCTCTATACATAGCCCCTCCTCTTGGTGACAACAGTACTTTTGGCCTGCCTGAGAGCCCCAAGAATTTGTCCACCTGAGCATTTCTGGCTCTCCACTTGGCCCCTTCCTTCAACTGACGTCAGCACTTCCTGCTGGTCCCTGGACGCCAAGCCCTTATCCACCTGAGCATTTCGAGCTCTTCATGTGGCCACACCCCCTCGATGATGTCAGTACTTCCGGGAAGTCCCAGGGCCCAAAGCATTTGAACACCTGAACATTTCTGGCTATCCACGTGGCCCTTTCCCTTCAATGACGTCAGCATTTCCTGCTAGTCTCCGGACCCCACGCACTGATCCACCTGGGCACTTCAGGCTGTCCAGCTTTCCAAACTCCACTGATGATATGACCACTAAAAGCTGGTCACAGTGCCCACACCTTTGTTCACGTGAGCGTTTTCGGCCGTTAACCCCCCTTGTTCGCCTGACCAATGACCCACAAGGCTTTCTACTGAGCTCCTAAGAAAAGTGGTGACTTACCAATCTCTGGAAGTTCGCTTAAGGGCCTAACACCCACAGCCCCAGCTCAACTTCTGCTCACAGACTTACTCTTTTCAGCTCGGTAGGGTTACAGGCAGGCGATGGCAGCGCTCCTTTAAATCTCCCTGTTCGTCGCTGAGGCCAGGGACCCCGCATGGTCCGCAACATGCGGGACCTCACACTGAACTGACTTGGGACTCTGACAGTCCTGCCTGAGGTTTTGAAATCTGGGAAAAGGCAGTGTAGAGACCCTGGAAAGCCTTTCAGTACTGG
This sequence comes from Plecotus auritus, assembly GCF_963455305.1. Classification (NCBI taxonomy): domain Eukaryota; kingdom Metazoa; phylum Chordata; class Mammalia; order Chiroptera; family Vespertilionidae; genus Plecotus; species Plecotus auritus. Next base: position 110,360,689 of record NC_137771.1, read on the forward strand.
GCGTAGAGGCCTGCCCCTCCAGGCTCACTTACAGTTTCCCGAGCCCTAAGTCCCACTTTTTTGCTTAATTCATGGGGAACTCCCTTCGCTGAGAACAGGTACCAAGTCCAAAATTCGAGAGCATGGAACCATGGGAGTGGGGCTTTTGTGACCTCTAGCAACCCTCCCTGGAATGCATTCACCTGGCTCTATACATGGCCACTCCGCTTGATGAGGTCAGCACTTCTAGCTGGCCTAAGATCCCCAAGCACTTGTGCACCTGAGCATTTCTGGCTTTCCACGTGGCCCCTTTTCTCCAAAGATGTCAGCACTTTCTGCTGGTCCCCGGGGCACAAGCCCATATCCACATGACCATTTTGGGCTCTTCATGTGGCCACTCCACCTCGATGACGTCAGCACTTCCGGCCAGCCCCAGGCCCAAAGCACTTGAACAACTGAGCATTTCGGCTAGCCACGTGGCCCTTTCCCTTCAATGACGTCAGATTTTCCTGCTGGTCTCCGGACCACAAGCACTGATCCACCTGAGCACTTCTGGCTGTCCAGGATTCCAAACTCCACTGATGATATGACCACTAAAAGCTGGTCACTGGGCCCCAACCGTTGTTCACCTGAGCGTTTTCAACCGTTAACCCCCCTTGTTCGCCTGAACAATGACCCACAATGCTGTCTACTGAGCTCCTAAGAAGCGGGGTGACTTCCCAATCTCTGGAAGTTCGCTTAAGGGCCTAACACCCACAGCCCCAGGTCAACTTCTGCTCACAGACTTACTCTTCCCAGCTCCGTAGGGTTACAGGTTGGCGGCTGCCAGCACTCCTTTAATACCTCCCTGGGCGTCGATGAGGACAAGGTCCTGGCATGTTCCGCAACATGCGGGCAGCTCACACTGAACAGACCTGGGACTCTGACAGTCCTGCCTGAGGTTTTGAAATCTGGGAAAAGGTAGTGTGACACCCTGAAAAGCCTTTCAGTACTGGGCGTAAAGGCTTGCCTGTCCAGGCTCACTTACAGTTTCCCGAGCTCTAAGTCACAGTTTTTTGCTTAATTCATGGGGAACGCCCATCCCTGAGAACAGGTACCATGTCCAAAATACCAGAGCATGGACAAATGGACGTTGGGAAGTTTGTGACCTCTAGCGACCCTCCCTGTAATGCATTCACATGGCTCTCTACTTGGACCCTTCCCTTGATGACGTCAGCACTTCTGGCCAGACAGATTGACCCAAGCATTTGTCCACCTGAGCATTTCGGGCTCTTCATGTGGCCACTCCCCCTCAATGACGTTAGCACTTCCGGCCAGCCCCAGGCCCCAAGCACTTGAACACCTGAGCATTTCTGGCTTTCCACGTGGCCCCTTCCATCCAATGACGTCAGCACTTCCTGTTGTTCCCCGGTCCCCAAGCCCTTATCCACCTGAGCATTTCGGGCTCTTCATGTGGCCACTCCCCCTCAATGACGTCAGCACTTCCGGCCAGCTACAGGTCACAAGCACTTGAAAAACTGATCATTTCGGCTAGCCACGTGGCCCTTTCCCTTCAATGACATCAGCATTTCCTGCTGGTCTCCGGACCCCAAGCACTGATCCACCTGAGCTCTTCTGACTGTCCAGCTTTCCAAACTCCACTGATGATATGACCACTAAAAGCTGGACACTGGTCCCCAACCTTTGTTCACATGATCGTTTTCGGCCATTAAACCCCTTTGTTCACATGACCAATGACCCACAAGGCTGTCTAATGAGCTCCTAAGAAGCGGGGTGACTTCCCAATCTCTGGAAGTTAGCTTAAGGGCCTAACACCTACAGCCCCAGCTCAACTTCTGCTCACAGACTTACTCTTCCCAGCTAAGTAGGGTTACAGGCAGGCGGATGCCAGTGCTCCTTTGAAACCTCCCTGGGCATAGATGAGGCCAGGGACCCCTCATGGTTCCCAACATGCGGGCACCTCACACTGGACTGACCTGGGACTCTGAGAGTCCTGTCTGAGGTTTTGAAATCTGGGAAAAGGCAGTGTTGAGACCCTGAAAAGCCTTTCAGTACTGGGCGTAAAGGCCTGCGCCTCCAGGCTCACTTACAGTTTCCCGAGAACTAATTCCCAGTTTTTTGCTTAATTCATTGCGAACGCCCTTCCCTGATAACAGGTACCATGTCCAAAATTCCAGAGCATGGACCCATGGAATTTGAGACGTTTGTGACCTCTACCGACCCTCCCTGGAATGCATTCACCTGGCTCTCTACATGGACCCTCCCCTTGATGACGTCAGCACTTCTGGCAGGCCTGAGAGCCCAAGCACTTGGCCACCTGAGCATTTCTGGCTCTCCAAGTGGCACCTTTTCTCCAATGACATAATCACTTCCTGCTGGTCCCCGGATCTAAGCCCTTATCCACCTGAGCATTTTGGGCTCTTCATGTGGCCACTCCCCCTCAATGACGTCAGTACTTGCGGCCAGCCCCAGGCCCCAAGCACTTGAACACCTGTGCATTTCTGGCTTTCCACGTGGCCCCTTCCCTCAATGACGTCAGCACTTCCTGCTGTTCCCCGGTCCCAAGCTTTTATCCACCTGAGCATTTCGGGCTCTTCATGTGGACGCACCCCCTCATGACGTCAGCGTCAGCACTTCCGGGAAGCCCCAGGGCTCCAAGCATTTAACACCTGAACATTACTGGCTATCCACGTGGCCCTTTTCCTTCAATGATGTCAGCGTTTCCTTCTGGTCTCCTACCCCAAGCACTGAGCCACTTGAGCACTTCTGGCTGTCCAGCTTTCCAAACTCCACTGATGGTATGACCACTAAAATCTGGTCACAGGGCACCAACCTTTGTTCACCTAGGCGTTTTAGGCTGTTAACCCCCCTTGTTAGCCTGACCAATGACCCACAAGTCTGTCTACTGAGCTCCTAAGGAGCGGGTTGACTTCCCAATTTCTGGAAGTTAGCTTAAGGGCCTAACTCCCACAGCCCCAGCTCAACTTCTGCTCATAGACTTACTCTTCGTAGCTCGGAAGGGTTACAGGAAGGCAGTTGCCCACCCTCCTTTAAAACCTCCCTGGGCGTCGATGAGGCCAAGGACCCCGCATGGTCCGCAACATGCGGGCACGTCACACTGAACTGACCTTGGACTCTGACAGTCCTGCCTGAGGTTTTGAAATATGGGAAAAGGCAGTGTTGCGACCGTAGAAAGTCTTTCAGTACTGGGCGTAAAGGCCTGCCCCTCCAGGCTCACTTACAGTTTCCCGAGCCCTAAGTCCCACTTTTTTGCTTAATTCATGAGGAACGCCCTTCCTTGAGAACAGGTACGATGTCCAAAATTCCAGAGCATGGACCCATGTAAGTAGGGGCTTATGTGACCTCTAGCGACCCTCCCTGGAATGCATTCACCTGGCTCTCTACATGGAACCTCGTCAGCACTTCTGGCTGGCCGGAGAGCCCCAAGCACTTGTCCACCTGAGCATTTCTGGCTCTCCAAGTGGCCCCTTTTTTCCAATGACGTCATCACTTCCAACTGGTCCCCGGTCCCCAATACCTTATCCACCTGAGCATTTCAGGCTCTTCCTGTCGCCACTCCCCTTCGATTACGTCAGCACTTCCAGCCAGTCCCAGGCCCCAAGCACTTGAACACCTGAGCATTTCTGGCTATCCACGTGGCCCTTTCCCTTCAATGATGTCAGCATTTCCTGCTGGTCTCCGGACCTTAAGCACTGATCCACCTGAGCACTTCTGGCTGTCCAGTTTTCCAAACTCCACTGATGATATGACCACTAAAAGGTGGTTAACATACCTTGTTCACCTGACCAATGACCCACAAGTCTGTCTACTGAGTTCCTAAGAAGCGGGGTGACTTACCAATCTCTGGAAGTTAGCTTAAGGGCCTAACACCCACAGCCACTGCTCCACTTCTGCTAACAGGCTTACTGGTCCCAGCTCAGTAGGGTTACAGGCAGGGGCTGGCAGCGCACCTTTAAATCTCCCTGGGCGTCAATGAGGCCAGGGACCCCGCATGGTCCCTAACATGCGCGCACCTCACACTGGACTGACCTGGGACTCTGTCAGTCCTGCCTGAAATTTTCATATCTGGGAAAAGGCAATGATGATACCCTGGAAAGCCAATCAGTCATGGGCATAAAGGCCTGTCCCTCCAGGCTCACTTACAGTTTCACGAGCTCTAAGTCCCAGTTTTTTGCTTAATTCATGGGGAACGCCCTTCCCTGAGAACAGGTACCATGTCCAAAATTCCAGGGCATGGATCCATGGAAGTTGGTACTTTTGTGACAGCTAGCGACCCTCCCTGGAATGCATTCACCTGGCTCTCTACATGGCCCCGCCCCTTGATGACGTCAGCACTTCTGGCCAGACAGAGAGCCCCAAGCACTTGAACACCGGAGCATTTCTGGCTTTCCACATGGCCCATCCCTCATTGACGTCAGCACTTCTTGTTGGTCCCCGGTCCCCAAGCCCTTATCCACCTGAGCATTTCGGGCTCTTCATGTGGCCACTCCCCCTTGATGACGTTAACACTTCCGGCCAGCCCCAGGACCCAAGCGTTTGAACACCTGAGCAATTCTGGTTATCCACGTGGCCCTTTTCCTACAATGACGTCAGCATTTCCTGCTGGTCTCCGGACCCCAAGCACTGATCCACCTGCGCACTTCTGGCTGTCCAGTTTTCCAAACTCCACTGATGATATGACCACTAAAAGCTGGTCAAAAGGCCCCAACCTTTGTTCACGTTAGCGTTTTCGGCCGTTAAACCCCCTTGTTTACATGACCAATGACCCACAAGGCTGTCTTATGAGCTCCTAAGAAGCGGGGTGACTTCCCAATCTCTGGAAGTTAGATTAAGGGCCTAACACCCACAGCCCCAGCTCAACTTCTGCTCACAGACTTACTCTTCCCAGCTGGATAAGGTTACAGGCAAGCGGCTGCCAGCGCTCCTTTAAAACTTCCCAGGGCGTCGATGAAACCAGGGACCCCGCATGATCCACAACATGCGGGCACCTCACAATGGACTGACCTGGGACTCTGACAGTCCTGCCTGAGGTTTTGAAATCTGGGAAAAGGCAGTGTTGAGACCCTGAAAAGCCTTTAAGTACTGGGCGTAAATGCCTGCCCCTCCAGGCTCACATACAGTTCGCGAGCCCTAATTCCCAGTTTTTTGTTTAATAATGGGAACTCCCTGCCCAGAGAACAGGTAAATGCCTGCCCCATGGAAGTTGGGGCTTTTGTGACCTCTAGCGACCCTCCCTGGAATGCATTCACCTGGCTCTCTACATGGACCCTCCCATTGGTGACGTCAGCACTTCTGGCTGGCCAGAGAACACCAAGGACTTGTCCACCTTCTGCCAGCCCCAGGGACACTAGCACTTGAACACCTGAGCATTTCTGGGTATCCACGTGGCCCTTTCCCTTCAATGACGTCAGCATTTCCTGCTGGTCTCCGGACCCCAAGCACTGATCCACCTGCGCACTTCTGGCTGTCCAGCTTTCCAAACTCCACTGATGATATGACCCAACCTTTGTTCACGTGAGCATTTTCGGCCATTAACCCCCCTTATTCGCCTGACTAATGACCCACAAGGCTGTCTACTGAGCTCCTAAGAAGCGGGGTGACTTCCCAATCTCTGGAAGTTAGCTTAAGGGCCTAACACCCACAGCCCCAGCTCATCTTCTGCTCAAAGACTTACTCTTCCCAGCTAAATAAGGTTACATGCAGGCGGCTCCCAGCGCTCTTTAAAACCTCCCTTGGCGTCTATGAGGCCAGGACCCCGCATGGTCAGCAACATGTGGGCACCTCACACTGAACTGACCTGGGACTCTGACAGTCCTGCCTGAGATTTCGATATCTGAGAAAAGGCAGTGTTGAGACCCTGGAAAGCCTTTCAGTACTAGTCATAAAGGCCTGCCACTCCAGGCTCACTTAGAGTTTCCCGAGGCCTTGTTCCCATTATTTTGCTTAATTAATGGTGAACGCCCTTCCCTGAGAACATGTACCATGTTCAAAATTCCAGAGCATGGACCCCTGTAAGTTGGGACTTTTGTGACCTCTAGAAAACCTCACTGGAATGCATTCACCTGGCTCTATACATGGTCCCTCCCCTTTATGACATCAGCACTTCTGGCCGGCCTTTGAGCCCCAAGCACATGTCCACCTGAGCATTTCTGGGTCTCCATGTGGCCGCTTCCTTCCAATGATGTCAGCACTTCCTGCTGGTCCCTGGTCCCAAAGCCCTTATCCACCTGAGCATTTCGGGCTCTTAATGAGGCCACTCCCCCCCGATGACATCAGCACTTCCTGGAAGCCCCAGGACCCCAAGAATTTGAACACCTGAGCATTTCTGGGTATCCACGTGGCCCTTTCCCTTCAATGACATCAGCATTTCCTACTGGTCTCCGGACCCCAAGCACTGATCCACCTGATCACTTCTGACTGTCCAGCTTTCCAAACTCCACTGATGATATGACCACTAAAAGCTGGTCACAGGGCCCAAACCTTTGTTCATGTGAGCGTTTCGGATTTTAACCCTCCTTGTTCGCCTCAACAATGACCCACAAGGCTGTCTACTGAACTCCTAAGAGGCGGGGTGACTTCCCAATCTCTGGAAGGTACGAGAGCCCCAAGCACTTGTCCACCTGAGCATTTCTGGCTCTCCACGTGGCCCCTTTTCTCCAATGACGTCCGCACTTCCTGCTGGTCCCCGGTCCCCAAGCCCTTATCCACTTGAGCATTTCGGGCTCTTCATGTGGCCACTTTCCCTCAATGACTTCAGCACTTCCGGACAGCCGCAGGGCCCCAAGCACTTATTAACCTGAGCATTTCTGGCTCTCCACGTGGCCCCTTTACTCCAATGACGTCAGCATTTCCAGCTGGTCCATAGTCGCCAAGCCCTTATCCACCTGAGCATTTCAGGCTCTTCATGGGGCCACTCCCCTTGGATGACATCAGCACTTCCGGGAAGCCCCAGGGCCCCAAGTATTTGAACAGCTGAACATTGTTGGCTATCCACGTGGCCCTTTCCCTTCAATGACATCAGCATTTCCTGCTGGTCTCCGGACCCCAAGCATTGAGCCACCTGAGCAATTATTGCTGTCCAGCTTTCAAAACTCCACTGATGATATGAACACTAAAAGCTGTTCACAGGGCCCCAACCTTTGTTCACGTGAGCGTTTTAGGCCATTAACCCCCCTTGTTCGCCTGACCAATGACCTACAAGGCTTTCTATTGAGCTCCTAAGAAGTGGGGTGACTTCCCAATCTCTGGAAGTTAGCTTAAGGGCCTAACACCCACAGCCCCAGCTCAACTTCTGCTCACAGACTTGCTCTTCCCAGCTCGGTAGGGTTACAGGTAGGCAGCTGCCAGCGCCCTTAATTATGGGGAACGCCCTTCCCTAAGAATAGGTATCATGTCCAAAATTCCAGAGCATGGACCCATGGAAGTTGGGGCTTTTGTGACCTCTAGCGACCCTCCCTTAAATTTATTCACCTGGCTCTCTACATGGCCCCTCCCCTTGATGACATCGCACTTCTTTCAGGCGGGAGAGCCCCAAGCACTTGTCCACCGGAGCATTTCTGGCTCTCCACGTGGCCCCTTCCCGCAAATGACGTCGAAACTTCCTGCTGGTCCTTGTTCGCCAAGCCCTTGTCCACCTGAGCATTTCGGACTCTTCATGTGGCCACTTCCCCTCGATTACATCAGCACTTCCGGGAAGCCGCAGGGCCCCAAGCATTTGAACACCTGAACATTACTGGCTATCCACGTGGCCCTTTCCCTTCAATGACGTCAGCGTTTCTTTCTGGTCTCCGGACCCCAAGCACTGAGCCACCTGAGTACTTCTGGCTGTCCAGCTTTCCAAACTCCACTGATGATATGACCACTAAAAGCTGGTCACAGGGCCTCAACCTTTGTTCACGTGAGCGTTTTCGGCCGTTAACCCCTCTCGTTCGCCTGACCAATGACCCACAATGCTGTCTACTGAGCTCCTAAGAAGCGGGGTGACTTTCCAATTTCTGGAAGTTTGCTTAAGGGCCTAACACCCACAGCCCCAGCTCAACTACTGCTCACAGACTTACTCTTCCCAGCTGGGTGGCGTTACAGGCAGGAGTCTGCCAGCACTCCTTTAAAACCTCCCTTGGCTTCGTGAGGCCAGGGACGCCCCATGGTACCCAACATGCTTGCAAATCACACTGGACTGACCTGGGACTCTGACAGTCTTGCCTGAGGTTTTGAAATCTGGGAAAAGGCAGTGTTGAGACCCTGAAAAGCCTTTCAGTACTGGGCGTAAAGGCCTGCCCCTACAGGCTCACTTACAGTTTTTTGCTTAATTAATGGGGAATGCCCTTCCCTGAGAACAGGTACCATGTCCAAAATTCCAGAGCATGGACCCATGGAAGTTGGGACGTTTATAACCCTAGCAACTCTCTCTGGAATGCATTCACCTGCCTCTCTACATGGCCCCTCCTCTTGATAACGTCAGCACTTCTGGACGGCCTGAGAGTCCCTAGTACTTGTCCACCTGAGCATTTATGTCTCTCCACGTAGCCCCTTCCCTCCAATGACGTCCGCATTTCCTTCTGGTCCAAGGTCCAAAAGCTCTTATCCACCTGAGCATTTCGGGCTCTTCATGTGGCCACTCCCTCTCGATGACGTCAGCACTTCCATACAGCCCCAGGGCCCCAAGCACTTCAACATCTGAGCATTTCTGATATCCATGTGGCCCTTTCCGTTCTATGACGTCAGCATTTCCTGCTGGTCTCCGGACCCCAAGCACTGAGCCACCTGAGCACTTCTGGCTGTCCAGCTTTCCAAACTCCACTGATGATATGATCACTAAAAGCTGGTCACAGGGCCCCAACCTTTGTTCACATGAGCGTTTTCGGCCATTAACCCCCCTTGTTCGCCTGACCAATAACCCACAAGGCTGTCTACTGAGCTATTAAGAAGCAGGGTGACTTCCCAATATCTGGAAGTTCGCTTAAGAGCCTAACACCCACAGCCACAGCTTAACTTCTGCTCACAGACTTACTCTTCCCAGCTCGGTAGGGTTACAGGCAGGCGATGGCAGAGCTCCTTTAAATCTCCCTGGGCGTCGATGAGGCCAAAGACCCCGCATGGTCCGCAACATGCGGGAAGCTCACTCTGAACTGACCTGGGACTCTGTCAGTCCTGCCTGAGGTTTTGAAATCTGGGAAAAGGCACTGTTGAGACCCTGGAAAGCCTTTCAGTACTGGGCGTAAAGGCCTGTCCCTGCAGGCTCACTTACAGTTTCCCGAGCCCTAAGTCCCAGTTTTTTGCTTAATTCATGAGGAACGCCCTTCCCTGAGAAGAGGTACCATGTCCAAAATTCCAGGGCATAGACCCAAGGAAGTTGGGGCTTTTGTGACCTCTAGCGACCCTCCCTGGAATGAATTCACCTGGCTCTATATGTGGCCCCTCCGCTTGATGATGTCAGCACTTCTGGCCGGCCTGAGAGCCCCAAGCACTTGTCCACCTGAGCATTTCTGGCTCTCCACGTGGCCCCTTCCAGCAAATGATGTCAGCACTTCCAGCTGTTCCCCGGTCTCCAAGCCCTTATCCACCTGAGCATTTCGGGCTCTTCATGTGGCACTCCCCTTCGATGACATCAGCACTTCCGGGAAGCACCAGGGCCCCAAGTATTTGAACACCTGTACATTGCTGGCTATCCACGTGGCCCTTTCCCTTCAATGACGTCAGCATTTTCTGCTTTTTCCTGACCCCAAGCACTGAGCCACCTGCACAATCCTTGCTATCCAGCTTTCCAAACTCCACTGATGATATGACCACTAAAAGCTGGTCACAGGGACCCAACCTTTGTTCAAGTGAGCGTTTTTGTCCGTTAACCCCCTTGTTCGCCTGACCAATGACCCACACTGCTGTCTGATGAGCTCCTAAGAAGCGGGGTGACTTCCCAATCTCTGGAAGGTCGCTTAAGGGCCTAACACCCACAGCCGTGCTCAAATTCGGCTCACAGACTTGCTCTTCCAACCTCGGTAGGTTTACAGGCATGCGGCTGCCAGCGCTCCTTTAAAACCTCCCTGTGCGTCCTTGAGGCCAGGGGCCCCGCTTGGTCCCTAACATGCGGGCACCTCACACTGGACTGACCTGGGACTCTGACAGTCCTGCCTGAGGTTTTGAAATCTGGGAAAAGGCAGTGTTGAGACCCTGAAAAGCAATTCAGTACTGTGTGTAAATGCCTGCCCCTCCAGGCTCACTTACAGTTTCCCAAGCCCTAAGTCCCAGATTTTTGCTTAATTCATGGGGAACGCCCTTCCCTGAGAACAGGTGCCATGTCCAAAATTCCAGAGCATGGACCCATGGAAGTTGGGGCTTTTGTGACCTCTAGCGACCCTCCCTGGAATGCATTCATCTGGCTCTCTACTTGGACCCTCCCCTTGATAACGTCAGCACTTCCGGAAAGCCCAAGGGCCCCAAGCACTTAAATACATGAGCATTTCTGGCTCTCCACGTGGCCCCTTCCCTCCAATAATGTCAGCACTTCCTGCTGGTCCCGGATCCCCAAGCACTTATCCATCTGAGTATTTTGGGCACTTCATTTGGCCACTCCCCCTCGATGACGTCAGCACTTCCGGGAAGCCCCAGGGCCCCAAGCATTTGAACACCTGAACATTTCTGGCTATCCACGTGGCCCTTTCCCTTCAATGACGTCAGCATTTCCTGCTGGACTCTGGACCCTAAGCACTGAGCCACCTGAGCACTTCTGGCTGTCCAGGTTTCCAAACTCAACTGATGATATGACCACTAAAAGCTGGTTACAGGGGCCCAAACTTTGTTCACGTGAGCATTTTCGGCCGTTAACCCCCCTTATTCGCCTGACCAATGACCCACAATGCTGTCTACTGAGCTCCTAAGAAGCGGGGTGATTTCCCAATATCTGGAAGTTAGCTTAAGGGCCTAACACCCACAGCCCCAGCTCAACTTCTGCTCACAGACTTACTCTTCCCAGCTAAATAAGGTTACAGGCAGGCGGCTCCCAGCACTCCTTGAAAAGCTCCCTTGGCGTCTGTGAGGCCAGGGACCCCGCATGGTCCCTCACATGCGGGCACCTCACACTGGACTCACCTGGGACTCTGAGAGTCCTGCCTGAGGTTTTGAAATCTGAGAAAAGGCAGTGTTGAGAACTTGGAAAGCCTTTCAGTACTGGGGGTAAAGACCTGCCCCTCCGGGCTCACTTCCAATTTCCCGAGCCCTAAGTCCCAGTATTTTGCTTAATTCATGGGGAACGCCCTTCCCTGAGAACAGGTACCATGTTCAAAATTCCAGAGCATGGACCCATGGAAGTTGGGGCTTTTGTGACCTCTAGCGAACCTCCCTGGAATGGATTCACCTGGCTCTCTATATAGTGGCTCCCCTTGATGACGTCAGCACTTCTGTCTGGCCGGAGAGCCCCAAACACTTGTCTACCTGAGTATTTCTGGCTCTACACGTGGCCCTTTCCCGCAAATGACGTCAGCACTTTCTGCTAGTCACTGGTCCCCAAGCCCTTATCCACCTGAGCATTTCGGGCTCTTCTTGTGGCCAATCCCCTCGATGACCTCAGCACTTCCGGCCAGCCCAAGGCCCCAAGCACTTTTACAACTGAGCAATTCTGGTTATCCACGTGGCCCTTTTCCTACAATGACGTCAGCATTTCCTGCTAGTCTCCGGACCCCAAGCACTGATCCAACTGAGCACTTTTGGCTGTCCAGCTTTCCAAACTCCACTGATGATATGACCACTAAAAGGTGGTCACAGGGCCCCAACTTTTGTTCACGTGAGCGTTTTCGGCCATTAATCCCCCTTGTTCGCCTGAACAATGACCCACTAGGCTGTCTACTGAGCTCCTAAGAAGCGGCGTGACTTCGCAATCTCTGGAAGTTCGCTTAAGTGCCTAACACCCACAGCCCCAGCTCAACTTCTTCTCACAGACTTTCTCTTCGCAGCTCGGTAGGGTTCCTGGCAGGCGGCTGCCAGAACGCATTTAAAACCACCCTGGGCTTCGATGAGATCAGGGACCCCGCATGGTCCCCACCATGCGTGCACCTCCCACTGGACTGACCTGGGACTCTGACAGTCTTGCCTGAGGTTCTGAAATCTGGGAAAAGGCAGTGCTGAGACCCTGAAAAGCCTTTCAGTACTAGTCGTAAAGGCCTGCTACTCCAGACTCATTTAGAATTTCCCCAGGCCTTATTCCCAGTATTTTGCTTAATTAATGGTGAACGCCCTTCCCTGAGAACCGGTACCATGTCCAAAATTCCAGAGCATGGACCCCTGTAAGTTGGGACTTTTGTGACCTCTAGAAACCCTCACTGGAATGCATTCACCTGGCTCTATACATGGTCCCTCGCCTTGATGACATCAGCACTTCTAGCCGGCCTGAGAGCCCCAAGCACTTGTCCACCTGAGCAATTCTGGCTCTCCACGTGGCCGCTTCCCTCCAATGATGTCAGCACTTCCTGCTGGTCCCTGGTCCCAAAGCCCTTATCCACCTGAGCATTTCGGGCTCTTAATGAGGCCACTCCCCCCCGATGACATCAGCACTTCCTGGAAGCCCCAGGACCCCAAGCATTTGAACACCTGAACATTTCTGGCTATCCACGTGGCCCTTTCCCTTCAATGACATCAGCATTTCCTGCTGGTCTCTGGACCCCAAGCACTGATACACCTGATCACTTCTGGCTGTCCAGGTTTCCAAACTCAAGTGATGATATGATCACTAAAAGCTGGTCACAGGGCCCCAACCTTTGTTCATGTGAGCGTTTCGGCTTTTAACCCTCCTTGTTCGCCTGAACAATGACCCACAAGGCTGTCTACTGAACTCCTAAGAGGCGGGGTGACTTCCCAATCTCTGGAAGGTCGCTTAAGGGCCTAAGACCCACAGTCCCAGGTCAACTTCTGCTCACAGACTTACTCTTCCCAGCTGGGTGGCGTTACAGGCAGGATGCTGCCAGCTCTCCTTTAAAACCTCCCTGGGCGTCGATGAGGCCAGGGTCCCCGCATGGTCCCCAACATGCGGCACCATACACTGGACTGACCTGGAACTCTGACAGTCCTGCCTGAGGTTTTGAAATCTGGGAAAAGGCAGTTTTGAGACCCTGAAAAGCCTTTCAGTACTGGGATTAAAGTCCTGTCCCTCCAGGCACACTTAAAGTTTCCCGAGCCCTAATTCCCAGTATTTTCTTAATTATGGGGAACGTCCTTCCCTGAGAATAGGTATCATGTCCAAAATTCCAGAGCATGGACCCATGGAAGTTGGGGCTTTTGTGACCTCTAGCGACCCTCCCTTAAATATATTCACCTGGATCTCTATATGGCCCCTCCCCTTGTTGACGTCAGCACTTCTGGCTGGCCTGAGAGCCCCAAGCACTTGTGCACCTGAACATTTCTGGCTCTCCACGTGGCCACTTTTTTCCAATGACGTCAACACTTCCTGCTGGTCCCCGGTCCCCAAGCCATTATCCACCTGAGCATTTCGGGCTCTTCATATGGCCACTCCCCCTCGATAATGTCAGCACTTCCAGCCAGCCCCAGGCCCCAAGCACTTGATCATCTGAGCATTTCTGGCTATCCACGTGGCCCTTTCCCTTCAATGACCTCAGCATTTCCACCTGTTCTCCGGACCCCAAGCACTGATCCACGTGAGAACTTCTGGCTGTCCAGCTTTCCAAACTCCACTGATGATATGACAACTAAAAGCTGGTCACAGGGCCCCAACCTTTGTTCACGTGAGCATTTTCGGCTATTAACCCCCCTTGTTCGTCTGAACAATGACCCACAAGGCTGTCTCCTGAGCTCCTAAGAAGCGGGGTGACTTCCCAATCTCTGGAAGTTTGCTTTATGCGACTAACACCCACAGCCCCAGCTCAACTTCTGCTCACAGACTTACTCTTCCCAGTGGATAAGGTTACAGGCAAGCGGCTGCCAGCGCTCCTTTAAAACCTCCCTGGGCTCGATGAGGCCAGGGAACCCGCATGGTCCGCAACATGCGGGCACCTCACACTGAACTGACCTGGGACTCTGACAGTCCTGCCTGAGGTTTAGAAATGTGAGAAAAGGCAGTGTTGAGACCCTGAAAAGCCTTTCAATAATTGGCGTAAAGGCCTGCCCCTCCAGGCTCACTTACATTTTCCTGAGCCCTAATTCCCAGTTTTTCGCTTAATAATGGGGAACGCCCTTCCCTGAGAATAGGTACCATGTCCAAAATTCCAGCATATGGACCCATGGAAGTTGGGGCTTATGTGAACTCTAGCGACCCACCCTGGAATGCATTCATCTGGCTCTCGACTTGGTCCCTCCCCTTGATAACGTCAGCACTTCCGGACAGCCCAAGGGCCCCAAGCTCTTAAACACATGAGCATTTCTGGCTCTCCACGTGGCCCCTTCCCTCCAATAATGTCAGCACTTCCTGCTGGTCCCCGATCCCCAAGCACTTATCCATCTGAGTATTTTGGGCACTTCATTTGGCCACTCCCCCTCGATGACGTCAGCACTTTCTGCTAGTCACTGGTCCCCAAGCCCTTATCCACCTGAGCATTTCGGGCTCTTCTTGTGGCCAATCCCCTCGATGACCTCAGCACTTCCGGCCAGCCCAAGGCCCCAAGCACTTTTACAACTGAGCAATTCTGGTTATCCACGTGGCCCTTTTCCTACAATGACGTCAGCATTTCCTGCTAGTCTCCGGACCCCAAGCACTGATCCAACTGAGCACTTTTGGCTGTCCAGCTTTCCAAACTCCACTGATGATATGACCACTAAAAGGTGGTCACAGGGCCCCAACTTTTGTTCACGTGAGCGTTTTCGGCCATTAATCCCCCTTGTTCGCCTGAACAATGACCCACAAGGCTGTCTACTGAGCTCCTAAGAAGCGGCGTGACTTCGCAATCTCTGGAAGTTCGCTTAAGTGCCTAACACCCACAGCCCCAGCTCAACTTCTTCTCACAGACTTTCTCTTCGCAGCTCGGTAGGGTTACTGGCAGGCGGCTGCCAGAACGCATTTAAAACCACCCTGGGCGTCGATGAGGACAGGGACCCCGCATGGTCCCCACCATGCGGGCACCTCCCACTGGAATGACCTGTGACTCTGACAGTCTTGCCTGTGGTTCTGAAATCTGGGAAAAGGCAGTGCTGAGACCCTGAAAAGCCTTTCAGTACTAGTCGTAAAGGCCTGCCACTCCAGGCTCATTTAGAGTTTCCCGAGGCCTTATTCCCAGTATTTTGCTTAATTAATGGTGAACGACCTTCCCTGAGAACCGGTACCATGTCCAAAATTCCAGAGCATGGACCCCTGTAAGTTGGGACTTTTGTGACCTCTAGAAACCCTCACTGGAATGCATTCACCTGGCTCTATACATGGTCCCTCCCCTTGATGACATCAGCACTTCTAGCCGGCCTGAGAGCCCCAAGCACTTGTCCACCTGAGCAATTCTGGCTCTCCACGTGGCCGCTTCCCTCCAATGATGTCAGCACTTCCTGCTGGTCCCTGGTCCCAAAGCCCTTATCCACCTGAGCATTTCGGGCTCTTAATGAGGCCACTCCCCCCCGATGACATCAGCACTTCCTGGAAGCCCCAGGACCCCAAGCATTTGAACAACTGAACATTTCTGGCTATCCACGTGGCCCTTTCCCTTCAATGACATCAGCATTTCCTGCTGGTCTCCGGACCCCAAGCACTGATCCAACTGATCACTTCTGGCTGTCCAGCTTTCCAAACTCCACTGATGATATGATCACTAAAAGCTGGTCACAGGGCCCCAACCTTTGTTCATGTGAGCGTTTCGGCTTTTAACCCTCCTTGTAGCCTGAGCAATGACCCACAAGGCTGTCTACTGAACTCCTAAGAGGCGGGGTGACTTCCCAATCTCTGGAAGGTCGCTTAAGGTCCTAAGACCCACAGTCCCAGGTCAACTTCTGCTCACAGACTTACTCTTCCCAGCTGGGTAGAGTTACAGGCAGGATGCTGCCAGCTCTCCTTTAAAACCTCCCTGGGCGTCGAAGAGGCCAGGGACCCCGCATTGTCCCCAACATGCGGCACCAGGCACTGGACTGACCTGGAACTCTGACAGTCCTTCCTGAGGTTTTGAAATCTGGAAAAAGGCAGTTTTGAGACCCTGAAAAGCCTTTCAGTACTGGGATTAAAGGCCTGTCCCTCCAGGCACACTTAAAGTTTCCCGAGCCCTAATTCCCAGTTTTTTCTTAATTATGGGGAACGCCCTTCCCTGAGAACAGGTACCATGTTCAAAATTCCAGAGCATGGACCCATGGAAGTTGGGGCTTTTGTGACCTCTAGCGAACCTCTCTGGAATGCATTCACCTGGCTCTCTACATAGTCGCTCCCCTTGATGACGTCAGCACTTCTGTCTGGCCGGAGAGCCCCAAACACTTGTCTACCTGAGTATTTCTGGCTCTACACGTGGCCCCTTCCCGCAAATGACGTCAGCACTTTCTGCTAGTCACTGGTCCCCAAGCCCTTATCCACCTGAGCATTTCGGGCTCTTCTTGTGGCCAATCCCCTCGATGACCTCAGCACTTCCGGACAGCCCAAGGCCCCAAGCATTTGTACAACTGAGCAATTCTGGTTATCCACGTGGCCCTTTTCCTACAATGACGTCAGCATTTCCAGCTAGTCTCCGGACCCCACGCACTGATCCACCTGAGCACTTCTGGCTTTCCAGCTTTCCAAACTCCACTGATGATATGACCACTAAAAGCTGGACACTGGTCCCCAACCTTTGTTCACATGATCGTTTTCGGCCATTAAACCCCTTTGTTCACATGACCAATGACCCACAAGGCTGTCTAATGAGCTCCTAAGAAGCGGGGTGACTTCCCAATCTCTGGAAGTTAGCTTAAGGGCCTAACACCTACAGCCCCAGCTCAACTTCTGCTCACAGACTTACTCTTCCCAGCTAAGTAGGGTTACAGGCAGGCGGATGCCAGTGCTCCTTTGAAACCTCCCTGGGCATAGATGAGGCCAGGGACCCCTCATGGTTCCCAACATGCGGGCACCTCACACTGGACTGACCTGGGACTCTGAGAGTCCTGTCTGAGGTTTTGAAATCTGGGAAAAGGCAGTGTTGAGACCCTGAAAAGCCTTTCAGTACTGGGCGTAAAGGCCTGCGCCTCCAGGCTCACTTACAGTTTCCCGAGAACTAATTCCCAGTTTTTTGCTTAATTCATTGCGAACGCCCTTCCCTGATAACAGGTACCATGTCCAAAATTCCAGAGCATGGACCCATGGAATTTGAGACGTTTGTGACCTCTACCGACCCTCCCTGGAATGCATTCACCTGGCTCTCTACATGGACCCTCCCCTTGATGACGTCAGCACTTCTGGCAGGCCTGAGAGCCCAAGCACTTGGCCACCTGAGCATTTCTGGCTCTCCAAGTGGCACCTTTTCTCCAATGACATAATCACTTCCTGCTGGTCCCCGGATCTAAGCCCTTATCCACTTGAGCATTTTGGGCTCTTCATGTGGCCACTCCCCCTCAATGACGTCAGTACTTGCGGCCAGCCCCAGGCCCCAAGCACTTGAACACCTGTGCATTTCTGGCTTTCCACGTGGCCCCTTCCCTCAATGACGTCAGCACTTCCTGCTGTTCCCCGGTCCCAAGCTTTTATCCACCTGAGCATTTCGGGCTCTTCATGTGGACGCACCCCCTCATGACGTCAGCGTCAGCACTTCCGGGAAGCCCCAGGGCTCCAAGCATTTAACACCTGAACATTACTGGCTATCCACGTGGCCCTTTTCCTTCAATGATGTCAGCGTTTCCTTCTGGTCTCCTACCCCAAGCACTGAGCCACTTGAGCACTTCTGGCTGTCCAGCTTTCCAAACTCCACTGATGGTATGACCACTAAAATCTGGTCACAGGGCACCAACCTTTGTTCACCTAGGCGTTTTAGGCTGTTAACCCCCCTTGTTAGCCTGACCAATGACCCACAAGTCTGTCTACTGAGCTCCTAAGGAGCGGGTTGACTTCCCAATTTCTGGAAGTTAGCTTAAGGGCCTAACCCCCACAGCCCCAGCTCAACTTCTGCTCATAGACTTACTCTTCGTAGCTCGGAAGGGTTACAGGAAGGCAGTTGCCCGCCCTCCTTTAAAACCTCCCTGGGCGTCGATGAGGCCAAGGACCCCGCATGGTCCGCAACATGCGGACACGTCACACTGAACTGACCTTGGACTCTGACAGTCCTGCCTGAGGTTTTGAAATATGGGAAAAGGCAGTGTTGCGACCGTAGAAAGTCTTTCAGTACTGGGCGTAAAGGCCTGCCCCTCCAGGCTCACTTACAGTTTCCCGAGCCCTAAGTCCCACTTTTTTGCTTAATTCATGAGGAACGCCCTTCCTTGAGAACAGGTACGATGTCCAAAATTCCAGAGCATGGACCCATGTAAGTAGGGGCTTATGTGACCTCTAGCGACCCTCCCTGGAATGCATTCACCTGGCTCTCTACATGGAACCTCGTCAGCACTTCTGGCCGGCCGGAGAGCCCCAAGCACTTGTCCACCTGAGCATTTCTGGCTCTCCAAGTGGCCCCTTTTTTCCAATGACGTCATCACTTCCAACTGGTCCCCGGTCCCCAAGACCTTATCCACCTGAGCATTTCAGGCTCTTCCTGTCGCCACTCCCCTTCGATTACGTCAGCACTTCCAGCCAGTCCCAGGCCCCAAGCACTTGAACACCTGAGCATTTCTGGCTATCCACGTGGCCCTTTCCCTTCAATGATGTCAGCATTTCCTGCTGGTCTCCGGACCTTAAGCACTGATCCACCTGAGCACTTCTGGCTGTCCAGTTTTCCAAACTCCACTGATGATATGACCACTAAAAGGTGGTTAACATACCTTGTTCACCTGACCAATGACCCACAAGTCTGTCTACTGAGTTCCTAAGAAGCGGGGTGACTTACCAATCTCTGGAAGTTAGCTTAAGGGCCTAACACCCACAGCCACAGCTCCACTTCTGCTCACAGGCTTACTGGTCCCAGCTCAGTAGGGTTACAGGCAGGGGCTGGCAGCGCACCTTTAAATCTCCCTGGGCGTCAATGAGGCCAGGGACCCCGCATGGTCCCTAACATGCGCGCACCTCACACTGGACTGACCTGGGACTCTGTCAGTCCTGCCTGAAATTTTCATATCTGGGAAAAGGCAATGATGATACCCTGGAAAGCCAATCAGTCATGGGCATAAAGGCCTGTCCCTCCAGGCTCACTTACAGTTTCACGAGCTCTAAGTCCCAGTTTTTTGCTTAATTCATGGGGAACGCCCTTCCCTGAGAACAGGTACCATGTCCAAAATTCCAGGGCATGGATCCATGGAAGTTGGTACTTTTGTGACAGCTAGCGACCCTCCCTGGAATGCATTCACCTGGCTCTCTACATGGCCCCGCCCCTTGATGACGTCAGCACTTCTGGCCAGACAGAGAGCCCCAAGCACTTGAACACCGGAGCATTTCTGGCTTTCCACATGGCCCATCCCTCATTGACGTCAGCACTTCCTGTTGGTCCCCGGTCCCCAAGCCCTTATCCACCTGAGCATTTCGGGCTCTTCATGTGGCCACTCCCCCTTGATGACGTTAACACTTCCGGCCAGCCCCAGGACCCAAGCGTTTGAACACCTGAGCAATTCTGGTTATCCACGTGGCCCTTTTCCTACAATGACGTCAGCATTTCCTGCTGGTCTCCGGACCCCAAGCACTGATCCACCTGCGCACTTCTGGCTGTCCAGTTTTCCAAACTCCACTGATGATATGACCACTAAAAGCTGGTCAAAAGGCCCCAACCTTTGTTCACGTTAGCGTTTTCGGCCGTTAAACCCCCTTGTTTACATGACCAATGACCCACAAGGCTGTCTTATGAGCTCCTAAGAAGCGGGGTGACTTCCCAATCTCTGGAAGTTAGATTAAGGGCCTAACACCCACAGCCCCAGCTCAACTTCTGCTCACAGACTTACTCTTCCCAGCTGGATAAGGTTACAGGCAAGCGGCTGCCAGCGCTCCTTTAAAACTTCCCAGGGCGTCGATGAAACCAGGGACCCCGCATGATCCACAACATGCGGGCACCTCACAATGGACTGACCTGGGACTCTGACAGTCCTGCCTGAGGTTTTGAAATCTGGGAAAAGGCAGTGTTGAGACCCTGAAAAGCCTTTAAGTACTGGGCGTAAATGCCTGCCCCTCCAGGCTCACATACAGTTCGCGAGCCCTAATTCCCAGTTTTTTGTTTAATAATGGGAACTCCCTGCCCAGAGAACAGGTAAATGCCTGCCCCATGGAAGTTGGGGCTTTTGTGACCTCTAGCGACCCTCCCTGGAATGCATTCACCTGGCTCTCTACATGGACCCTCCCATTGGTGACGTCAGCACTTCTGGCTGGCCAGAGAACACCAAGGACTTGTCCACCTTCTGCCAGCCCCAGGGACACTAGCACTTGAACACCTGAGCATTTCTGGGTATCCACGTGGCCCTTTCCCTTCAATGACGTCAGCATTTCCTGCTGGTCTCCGGACCCCAAGCACTGATCCACCTGCGCACTTCTGGCTGTCCAGCTTTCCAAACTCCACTGATGATATGACCCAACCTTTGTTCACGTGAGCATTTTCGGCCATTAACCCCCCTTATTCGCCTGACTAATGACCCACAAGGCTGTCTACTGAGCTCCTAAGAAGCGGGGTGACTTCCCAATCTCTGGAAGTTAGCTTAAGGGCCTAACACCCACAGCCCCAGCTCATCTTCTGCTCAAAGACTTACTCTTCCCAGCTAAATAAGGTTACATGCAGGCGGCTCCCAGCGCTCTTTAAAACCTCCCTTGGCGTCTATGAGGCCAGGACCCCGCATGGTCAGCAACATGTGGGCACCTCACACTGAACTGACCTGGGACTCTGACAGTCCTGCCTGAGATTTCGATATCTGAGAAAAGGCAGTGTTGAGACCCTGGAAAGCCTTTCAGTACTAGTCATAAAGGCCTGCCACTCCAGGCTCACTTAGAGTTTCCCGAGGCCTTGTTCCCATTATTTTGCTTAATTAATGGTGAACGCCCTTCCCTGAGAACATGTACCATGTTTAAAATTCCAGAGCATGGACCCCTGTAAGTTGGGACTTTTGTGACCTCTAGAAAACCTCACTGGAATGCATTCACCTGGCTCTATACATGGTCCCTCCCCTTTATGACATCAGCACTTCTGGCCGGCCTTTGAGCCCCAAGCACATGTCCACCTGAGCATTTCTGGGTCTCCATGTGGCCGCTTCCTTCCAATGATGTCAGCACTTCCTGCTGGTCCCTGGTCCCAAAGCCCTTATCCACCTGAGCATTTCGGGCTCTTAATGAGGCCACTCCCCCCCGATGACATCAGCACTTCCTGGAAGCCCCAGGACCCCAAGAATTTGAACACCTGAGCATTTCTGGGTATCCACGTGGCCCTTTCCCTTCAATGACATCAGCATTTCCTACTGGTCTCCGGACCCCAAGCACTGATCCACCTGATCACTTCTGACTGTCCAGCTTTCCAAACTCCACTGATGATATGACCACTAAAAGCTGGTCACAGGGCCCAAACCTTTGTTCATGTGAGCGTTTCGGATTTTAACCCTCCTTGTTCGCCTCAACAATGACCCACAAGGCTGTCTACTGAACTCCTAAGAGGCGGGGTGACTTCCCAATCTCTGGAAGGTACGAGAGCCCCAAGCACTTGTCCACCTGAGCATTTCTGGCTCTCCACGTGGCCCCTTTTCTCCAATGACGTCCGCACTTCCTGCTGGTCCCCGGTCCCCAAGCCCTTATCCACTTGAGCATTTCGGGCTCTTCATGTGGCCACTTTCCCTCAATGACTTCAGCACTTCCGGACAGCCGCAGGGCCCCAAGCACTTATTAACCTGAGCATTTCTGGCTCTCCACGTGGCCCCTTTACTCCAATGACGTCAGCATTTCCAGCTGGTCCATAGTCGCCAAGCCCTTATCCACCTGAGCATTTCAGGCTCTTCATGGGGCCACTCCCCTTGGATGACATCAGCACTTCCGGGAAGCCCCAGGGCCCCAAGTATTTGAACAGCTGAACATTGTTGGCTATCCACGTGGCCCTTTCCCTTCAATGACATCAGCATTTCCTGCTGGTCTCCGGACCCCAAGCATTGAGCCACCTGAGCAATTATTGCTGTCCAGCTTTCAAAACTCCACTGATGATATGAACACTAAAAGCTGTTCACAGGGCCCCAACCTTTGTTCACGTGAGCGTTTTAGGCCATTAACCCCCTTGTTCGCCTGACCAATGACCTACAAGGCTTTCTATTGAGCTCCTAAGAAGTGGGGTGACTTCCCAATCTCTGGAAGTTAGCTTAAGGGCCTAACACCCACAGCCCCAGCTCAACTTCTGCTCACAGACTTGCTCTTCCCAGCTCGGTAGGGTTACAGGTAGGCAGCTGCCAGCGCCCTTAATTATGGGGAACGCCCTTCCCTAAGAATAGGTATCATGTCCAAAATTCCAGAGCATGGACCCATGGAAGTTGGGGCTTTTGTGACCTCTAGCGACCCTCCCTTAAATTTATTCACCTGGCTCTCTACATGGCCCCTCCCCTTGATGACATCGCACTTCTTTCAGGCGGGAGAGCCCCAAGCACTTGTCCACCGGAGCATTTCTGGCTCTCCACGTGGCCCCTTCCCGCAAATGACGTCGAAACTTCCTGCTGGTCCTTGTTCGCCAAGCCCTTGTCCACCTGAGCATTTCGGACTCTTCATGTGGCCACTTCCCCTCGATTACATCAGCACTTCCGGGAAGCCGCAGGGCCCCAAGCATTTGAACACCTGAACATTACTGGCTATCCACGTGGCCCTTTCCCTTCAATGACGTCAGCGTTTCTTTCTGGTCTCCGGACCCCAAGCACTGAGCCACCTGAGTACTTCTGGCTGTCCAGCTTTCCAAACTCCACTGATGATATGACCACTAAAAGCTGGTCACAGGGCCTCAACCTTTGTTCACGTGAGCGTTTTCGGCCGTTAACCCCTCTCGTTCGCCTGACCAATGACCCACAATGCTGTCTACTGAGCTCCTAAGAAGCGGGGTGACTTTCCAATTTCTGGAAGTTTGCTTAAGGGCCTAACACCCACAGCCCCAGCTCAACTACTGCTCACAGACTTACTCTTCCCAGCTGGGTGGCGTTACAGGCAGGAGTCTGCCAGCACTCCTTTAAAACCTCCCTTGGCTTCGTGAGGCCAGGGACGCCCCATGGTACCCAACATGCTTGCAAATCACACTGGACTGACCTGGGACTCTGACAGTCTTGCCTGAGGTTTTGAAATCTGGGAAAAGGCAGTGTTGAGACCCTGAAAAGCCTTTCAGTACTGGGCGTAAAGGCCTGCCCCTACAGGCTCACTTACAGTTTTTTGCTTAATTAATGGGGAATGCCCTTCCCTGAGAACAGGTACCATGTCCAAAATTCCAGAGCATGGACCCATGGAAGTTGGGACGTTTATAACCCTAGCAACTCTCTCTGGAATGCATTCACCTGCCTCTTTACATGGCCCCTCCTCTTGATAACGTCAGCACTTCTGGACGGCCTGAGAGTCCCTAGTACTTGTCCACCTGAGCATTTATGTCTCTCCACGTAGCCCCTTCCCTCCAATGACGTCCGCATTTCCTTCTGGTCCAAGGTCCAAAAGCTCTTATCCACCTGAGCATTTCGGGCTCTTCATGTGGCCACTCCCTCTCGATGACGTCAGCACTTCCATACAGCCCCAGGGCCCCAAGCACTTCAACATCTGAGCATTTCTGATATCCATGTGGCCCTTTCCGTTCTATGACGTCAGCATTTCCTGCTGGTCTCCGGACCCCAAGCACTGAGCCACCTGAGCACTTCTGGCTGTCCAGCTTTCCAAACTCCACTGATGATATGATCACTAAAAGCTGGTCACAGGGCCCCAACCTTTGTTCACATGAGCGTTTTCGGCCATTAACCCCCCTTGTTCGCCTGACCAATAACCCACAAGGCTGTCTACTGAGCTATTAAGAAGCAGGGTGACTTCCCAATATCTGGAAGTTCGCTTAAGAGCCTAACACCCACAGCCACAGCTTAACTTCTGCTCACAGACTTACTCTTCCCAGCTCGGTAGGGTTACAGGCAGGCGATGGCAGAGCTCCTTTAAATCTCCCTGGGCGTCGATGAGGCCAAAGACCCCGCATGGTCCGCAACATGCGGGAAGCTCACTCTGAACTGACCTGGGACTCTGTCAGTCCTGCCTGAGGTTTTGAAATCTGGGAAAAGGCACTGTTGAGACCCTGGAAAGCCTTTCAGTACTGGGCGTAAAGGCCTGTCCCTGCAGGCTCACTTACAGTTTCCCGAGCCCTAAGTCCCAGTTTTTTGCTTAATTCATGAGGAACGCCCTTCCCTGAGAAGAGGTACCATGTCCAAAATTCCAGGGCATAGACCCAAGGAAGTTGGGGCTTTTGTGACCTCTAGCGACCCTCCCTGGAATGAATTCACCTGGCTCTATATGTGGCCCCTCCGCTTGATGATGTCAGCACTTCTGGCCGGCCTGAGAGCCCCAAGCACTTGTCCACCTGAGCATTTCTGGCTCTCCACGTGGCCCCTTCCAGCAAATGATGTCAGCACTTCCAGCTGTTCCCCGGTCTCCAAGCCCTTATCCACCTGAGCATTTCGGGCTCTTCATGTGGCACTCCCCTTCGATGACATCAGCACTTCCGGGAAGCACCAGGGCCCCAAGTATTTGAACACCTGTACATTGCTGGCTATCCACGTGGCCCTTTCCCTTCAATGACGTCAGCATTTTCTGCTTTTTCCTGACCCCAAGCACTGAGCCACCTGCACAATCCTTGCTATCCAGCTTTCCAAACTCCACTGATGATATGACCACTAAAAGCTGGTCACAGGGACCCAACCTTTGTTCAAGTGAGCGTTTTTGTCCGTTAACCCCCTTGTTCGCCTGACCAATGACCCACACTGCTGTCTGATGAGCTCCTAAGAAGCGGGGTGACTTCCCAATCTCTGGAAGGTCGCTTAAGGGCCTAACACCCACAGCCGTGCTCAAATTCGGCTCACAGACTTGCTCTTCCAACCTCGGTAGGTTTACAGGCATGCGGCTGCCAGCGCTCCTTTAAAACCTCCCTGTGCGTCCTTGAGGCCAGGGGCCCCGCTTGGTCCCTAACATGCGGGCACCTCACACTGGACTGACCTGGGACTCTGACAGTCCTGCCTGAGGTTTTGAAATCTGGGAAAAGGCAGTGTTGAGACCCTGAAAAGCAATTCAGTACTGTGTGTAAATGCCTGCCCCTCCAGGCTCACTTACAGTTTCCCGAGCCCTAAGTCCCAGATTTTTGCTTAATTCATGGGGAACGCCCTTCCCTGAGAACAGGTGCCATGTCCAAAATTCCAGAGCATGGACCCATGGAAGTTGGGGCTTTTGTGACCTCTAGCGACCCTCCCTGGAATGCATTCATCTGGCTCTCTACTTGGACCCTCCCCTTGATAACGTCAGCACTTCCGGAAAGCCCAAGGGCCCCAAGCACTTAAATACATGAGCATTTCTGGCTCTCCACATGGCCCCTTCCCTCCAATAATGTCAGCACTTCCTGCTGGTCCCGGATCCCCAAGCACTTATCCATCTGAGTATTTTGGGCACTTCATTTGGCCACTCCCCCTCGATGACGTCAGCACTTCCGGGAAGCCCCAGGGCCCCAAGCATTTGAACACCTGAACATTTCTGGCTATCCACGTGGCCCTTTCCCTTCAATGACGTCAGCATTTCCTGCTGGACTCTGGACCCTAAGCACTGAGCCACCTGAGCACTTCTGGCTGTCCAGGTTTCCAAACTCAACTGATGATATGACCACTAAAAGCTGGTTACAGGGGCCCAAACTTTGTTCACGTGAGCATTTTCGGCCGTTAACCCCCCTTATTCGCCTGACCAATGACCCACAATGCTGTCTACTGAGCTCCTAAGAAGCGGGGTGATTTCCCAATATCTGGAAGTTAGCTTAAGGGCCTAACACCCACAGCCCCAGCTCAACTTCTGCTCACAGACTTACTCTTCCCAGCTAAATAAGGTTACAGGCAGGCGGCTCCCAGCACTCCTTGAAAAGCTCCCTTGGCGTCTGTGAGGCCAGGGACCCCGCATGGTCCCTCACATGCGGGCACCTCACACTGGACTCACCTGGGACTCTGAGAGTCCTGCCTGAGGTTTTGAAATCTGAGAAAAGGCAGTGTTGAGAACTTGGAAAGCCTTTCAGTACTGGGGGTAAAGACCTGCCCCTCCGGGCTCACTTCCAATTTCCCGAGCCCTAAGTCCCAGTATTTTGCTTAATTCATGGGGAACGCCCTTCCCTGAGAACAGGTACCATGTTCAAAATTCCAGAGCATGGACCCATGGAAGTTGGGGCTTTTGTGACCTCTAGCGAACCTCCCTGGAATGGATTCACCTGGCTCTCTATATAGTGGCTCCCCTTGATGACGTCAGCACTTCTGTCTGGCCGGAGAGCCCCAAACACTTGTCTACCTGAGTATTTCTGGCTCTACACGTGGCCCTTTCCCGCAAATGACGTCAGCACTTTCTGCTAGTCACTGGTCCCCAAGCCCTTATCCACCTGAGCATTTCGGGCTCTTCTTGTGGCCAATCCCCTCGATGACCTCAGCACTTCCGGCCAGCCCAAGGCCCCAAGCACTTTTACAACTGAGCAATTCTGGTTATCCACGTGGCCCTTTTCCTACAATGACGTCAGCATTTCCTGCTAGTCTCCGGACCCCAAGCACTGATCCAACTGAGCACTTTTGGCTGTCCAGCTTTCCAAACTCCACTGATGATATGACCACTAAAAGGTGGTCACAGGGCCCCAACTTTTGTTCACGTGAGCGTTTTCGGCCATTAATCCCCCTTGTTCGCCTGAACAATGACCCACTAGGCTGTCTACTGAGCTCCTAAGAAGCGGCGTGACTTCGCAATCTCTGGAAGTTCGCTTAAGTGCCTAACACCCACAGCCCCAGCTCAACTTCTTCTCACAGACTTTCTCTTCGCAGCTCGGTAGGGTTCCTGGCAGGCGGCTGCCAGAACGCATTTAAAACCACCCTGGGCTTCGATGAGATCAGGGACCCCGCATGGTCCCCACCATGCGTGCACCTCCCACTGGACTGACCTGGGACTCTGACAGTCTTGCCTGAGGTTCTGAAATCTGGGAAAAGGCAGTGCTGAGACCCTGAAAAGCCTTTCAGTACTAGTCGTAAAGGCCTGCTACTCCAGACTCATTTAGAATTTCCCCAGGCCTTATTCCCAGTATTTTGCTTAATTAATGGTGAACGCCCTTCCCTGAGAACCGGTACCATGTCCAAAATTCCAGAGCATGGACCCCTGTAAGTTGGGACTTTTGTGACCTCTAGAAACCCTCACTGGAAT
This sequence comes from Plecotus auritus, assembly GCF_963455305.1. Classification (NCBI taxonomy): domain Eukaryota; kingdom Metazoa; phylum Chordata; class Mammalia; order Chiroptera; family Vespertilionidae; genus Plecotus; species Plecotus auritus. The sequence goes on from NC_137771.1 coordinate 110,388,074, forward strand.
GCATTCACCTGGCTCTATACATGGTCCCTCGCCTTGATGACATCAGCACTTCTAGCCGGCCTGAGAGCCCCAAGCACTTGTCCACCTGAGCAATTCTGGCTCTCCACGTGGCCGCTTCCCTCCAATGATGTCAGCACTTCCTGCTGGTCCCTGGTCCCAAAGCCCTTATCCACCTGAGCATTTCGGGCTCTTAATGAGGCCACTCCCCCCCGATGACATCAGCACTTCCTGGAAGCCCCAGGACCCCAAGCATTTGAACACCTGAACATTTCTGGCTATCCACGTGGCCCTTTCCCTTCAATGACATCAGCATTTCCTGCTGGTCTCTGGACCCCAAGCACTGATACACCTGATCACTTCTGGCTGTCCAGGTTTCCAAACTTAAGTGATGATATGATCACTAAAAGCTGGTCACAGGGCCCCAACCTTTGTTCATGTGAGCGTTTCGGCTTTTAACCCTCCTTGTTCGCCTGAACAATGACCCACAAGGCTGTCTACTGAACTCCTAAGAGGCGGGGTGACTTCCCAATCTCTGGAAGGTCGCTTAAGGGCCTAAGACCCACAGTCCCAGGTCAACTTCTGCTCACAGACTTACTCTTCCCAGCTGGGTGGCATTACAGGCAGGATGCTGCCAGCTCTCCTTTAAAACCTCCCTGGGCGTCGATGAGGCCAGGGTCCCCGCATGGTCCCCAACATGCGGCACCATACACTGGACTGACCTGGAACTCTGACAGTCCTGCCTGAGGTTTTGAAATCTGGGAAAAGGCAGTTTTGAGACCCTGAAAAGCCTTTCAGTACTGGGATTAAAGTCCTGTCCCTCCAGGCACACTTAAAGTTTCCCGAGCCCTAATTCCCAGTATTTTCTTAATTATGGGGAACGTCCTTCCCTGAGAATAGGTATCATGTCCAAAATTCCAGAGCATGGACCCATGGAAGTTGGGGCTTTTGTGACCTCTAGCGACCCTCCCTTAAATATATTCACCTGGATCTCTATATGGCCCCTCCCCTTGTTGACGTCAGCACTTCTGGCTGGCCTGAGAGCCCCAAGCACTTGTGCACCTGAACATTTCTGGCTCTCCACGTGGCCTCTTTTTTCCAATGACGTCAACACTTCCTGCTGGTCCCCGGTCCCCAAGCCATTATCCACCTGAGCATTTCGGGCTCTTCATATGGCCACTCCCCCTCGATAATGTCAGCACTTCCAGCCAGCCCCAGGCCCCAAGCACTTGATCATCTGAGCATTTCTGGCTATCCACGTGGCCCTTTCCCTTCAATGACCTCAGCATTTCCACCTGTTCTCCGGACCCCAAGCACTGATCCACGTGAGAACTTCTGGCTGTCCAGCTTTCCAAACTCCACTGATGATATGACAACTAAAAGCTGGTCACAGGGCCCCAACCTTTGTTCACGTGAGCATTTTCGGCTATTAACCCCCCTTGTTCGTCTGAACAATGACCCACAAGGCTGTCTCCTGAGCTCCTAAGAAGCGGGGTGACTTCCCAATCTCTGGAAGTTTGCTTTATGCGACTAACACCCACAGCCCCAGCTCAACTTCTGCTCACAGACTTACTCTTCCCAGTGGATAAGGTTACAGGCAAGCGGCTGCCAGCGCTCCTTTAAAACCTCCCTGGGCTCGATGAGGCCAGGGAACCCGCATGGTCCGCAACATGCGGGCACCTCACACTGAACTGACCTGGGACTCTGACAGTCCTGCCTGAGGTTTAGAAATGTGAGAAAAGGCAGTGTTGAGACCCTGAAAAGCCTTTCAATAATTGGCGTAAAGGCCTGCCCCTCCAGGCTCACTTACATTTTCCTGAGCCCTAATTCCCAGTTTTTCGCTTAATAATGGGGAACGCCCTTCCCTGAGAATAGGTACCATGTCCAAAATTCCAGCATATGGACCCATGGAAGTTGGGGCTTATGTGAACTCTAGCGACCCACCCTGGAATGCATTCATCTGGCTCTCGACTTGGTCCCTCCCCTTGATAACGTCAGCACTTCCGGACAGCCCAAGGGCCCCAAGCTCTTAAACACATGAGCATTTCTGGCTCTCCACGTGGCCCCTTCCCTCCAATAATGTCAGCACTTCCTGCTGGTCCCCGATCCCCAAGCACTTATCCATCTGAGTATTTTGGGCACTTCATTTGGCCACTCCCCCTCGATGACGTCAGCACTTTCTGCTAGTCACTGGTCCCCAAGCCCTTATCCACCTGAGCATTTCGGGCTCTTCTTGTGGCCAATCCCCTCGATGACCTCAGCACTTCCGGCCAGCTCAAGGCCCCAAGCACTTGTACAACTGAGCAATTCTGGTTATCCACGTGGCCCTTTTCCTACAATGACGTCAGCATTTCCTGCTAGTCTCCGGACCCCAAGCACTGATCCAACTGAGCACTTCTGGCTGTCCAGCTTTCCAAACTCCACTGATGATATGACCACTAAAAGGTGGTCACAGGGCCCCAACTTTTGTTCACGTGAGCGTTTTCGGCCATTAATCCCCCTTGTTCGCCTGAACAATGACCCACAAGGCTGTCTACTGAGCTCCTAAGAAGCGGCGTGACTTCGCAATCTCTGGAAGTTCGCTTAAGTGCCTAACACCCACAGCCCCAGCTCAACTTCTTCTCACAGACTTTCTCTTCGCAGCTCGGTAGGGTTCCTGGCAGGCGGCTGCCAGAACGCATTTAAAACCACCCTGGGCGTCGATGAGGACAGGGACCCCGCATGGTCCCCACCATGCGGGCACCTCCCACTGGAATGACCTGTGACTCTGACAGTCTTGCCTGTGGTTCTGAAATCTGGGAAAAGGCAGTGCTGAGACCCTGAAAAGCCTTTCAGTACTAGTCGTAAAGGCCTGCCACTCCAGGCTCATTTAGAGTTTCCCGAGGCCTTATTCCCAGTATTTTGCTTAATTAATGGTGAACGACCTTCCCTGAGAACCGGTACCATGTCCAAAATTCCAGAGCATGGACCCCTGTAAGTTGGGACTTTTGTGACCTCTAGAAACCCTCACTGGAATGCATTCACCTGGCTCTATACATGGTCCCTCCCCTTGATGACATCAGCACTTCTAGCCGGCCTGAGAGCCCCAAGCACTTGTCCACCTGAGCAATTCTGGCTCTCCACGTGGCCGCTTCCCTCCAATGATGTCAGCACTTCCTGCTGGTCCCTGGTCCCAAAGCCCTTATCCACCTGAGCATTTCGGGCTCTTAATGAGGCCACTCCCCCCCGATGACATCAGCACTTCCTGGAAGCCCCAGGACCCCAAGCATTTGAACAACTGAACATTTCTGGCTATCCACGTGGCCCTTTCCCTTCAATGACATCAGCATTTCCTGCTGGTCTCCGGACCCCAAGCACTGATCCAACTGATCACTTCTGGCTGTCCAGCTTTCCAAACTCCACTGATGATATGATCACTAAAAGCTGGTCACAGGGCCCCAACCTTTGTTCATGTGATTGTTTCGGCTTTTAACCCTCCTTGTAGCCTGAGCAATGACCCACAAGGCTGTCTACTGAACTCCTAAGAGGCGGGGTGACTTCCCAATCTCTGGAAGGTCGCTTAAGGGCCTAAGACCCACAGTCCCAGCTCAACTACTGCTCACAGACTTACTCTTCCCAGCTGGGTGGCGTTACAGGCAGGAGTCTGCCAGCACTCCTTTAAAACCTCCCTTGGCTTCGTGAGGCCAGGGACGCCCCATGGTACCCAACATGCTTGCAAATCACACTGGACTGACCTGGGACTCTGACAGTCTTGCCTGAGGTTTTGAAATCTGGGAAAAGGCAGTGTTGAGACCCTGAAAAGCCTTTCAGTACTGGGCGTAAAGGCCTGCCCCTACAGGCTCACTTACAGTTTTTTGCTTAATTAATGGGGAATGCCCTTCCCTGAGAACAGGTACCATGTCCAAAATTCCAGAGCATGGACCCATGGAAGTTGGGACGTTTATAACCCTAGCAACTCTCTCTGGAATGCATTCACCTGCCTCTTTACATGGCCCCTCCTCTTGATAACGTCAGCACTTCTGGACGGCCTGAGAGTCCCTAGTACTTGTCCACCTGAGCATTTATGTCTCTCCACGTAGCCCCTTCCCTCCAATGACGTCCGCATTTCCTTCTGGTCCAAGGTCCAAAAGCTCTTATCCACCTGAGCATTTCGGGCTCTTCATGTGGCCACTCCCTCTCGATGACGTCAGCACTTCCATACAGCCCCAGGGCCCCAAGCACTTCAACATCTGAGCATTTCTGATATCCATGTGGCCCTTTCCGTTCTATGACGTCAGCATTTCCTGCTGGTCTCCGGACCCCAAGCACTGAGCCACCTGAGCACTTCTGGCTGTCCAGCTTTCCAAACTCCACTGATGATATGATCACTAAAAGCTGGTCACAGGGCCTCAACCTTTGTTCACATGAGCGTTTTCGGCCATTAACCCCCCTTGTTCGCCTGACCAATAACCCACAAGGCTGTCTACTGAGCTATTAAGAAGCAGGGTGACTTCCCAATATCTGGAAGTTCGCTTAAGAGCCTAACACCCACAGCCACAGCTTAACTTCTGCTCACAGACTTACTCTTCCCAGCTCGGTAGGGTTACAGGCAGGCGATGGCAGAGCTCCTTTAAATCTCCCTGGGCGTCGATGAGGCCAAAGACCCCGCATGGTCCGCAACATGCGGGAAGCTCACTCTGAACTGACCTGGGACTCTGTCAGTCCTGCCTGAGGTTTTGAAATCTGGGAAAAGGCACTGTTGAGACCCTGGAAAGCCTTTCAGTACTGGGCGTAAAGGCCTGTCCCTGCAGGCTCACTTACAGTTTCCCGAGCCCTAAGTCCCAGTTTTTTGCTTAATTCATGAGGAACGCCCTTCCCTGAGAAGAGGTACCATGTCCAAAATTCCAGGGCATAGACCCAAGGAAGTTGGGGCTTTTGTGACCTCTAGCGACCCTCCCTGGAATGAATTCACCTGGCTCTATATGTGGCCCCTCCGCTTGATGATGTCAGCACTTCTGGCCGGCCTGAGAGCCCCAAGCACTTGTCCACCTGAGCATTTCTGGCTCTCCACGTGGCCCCTTCCAGCAAATGATGTCAGCACTTCCAGCTGTTCCCCGGTCTCCAAGCCCTTATCCACCTGAGCATTTCGGGCTCTTCATGTGGCACTCCCCTTCGATGACATCAGCACTTCCGGGAAGCACCAGGGCCCCAAGTATTTGAACACCTGTACATTGCTGGCTATCCACGTGGCCCTTTCCCTTCAATGACGTCAGCATTTTCTGCTTTTTCCTGACCCCAAGCACTGAGCCACCTGCACAATCCTTGCTATCCAGCTTTCCAAACTCCACTGATGATATGACCACTAAAAGCTGGTCACAGGGACCCAACCTTTGTTCAAGTGAGCGTTTTTGTCCGTTAACCCCCTTGTTCGCCTGACCAATGACCCACACTGCTGTCTGATGAGCTCCTAAGAAGCGGGGTGACTTCCCAATCTCTGGAAGGTCGCTTAAGGGCCTAACACCCACAGCCGTGCTCAAATTCGGCTCACAGACTTGCTCTTCCAACCTCGGTAGGTTTACAGGCATGCGGCTGCCAGCGCTCCTTTAAAACCTCCCTGTGCGTCCTTGAGGCCAGGGGCCCCGCTTGGTCCCTAACATGCGGGCACCTCACACTGGACTGACCTGGGACTCTGACAGTCCTGCCTGAGGTTTTGAAATCTGGGAAAAGGCAGTGTTGAGACCCTGAAAAGCAATTCAGTACTGTGTGTAAATGCCTGCCCCTCCAGGCTCACTTACAGTTTCCCGAGCCCTAAGTCCCAGATTTTTGCTTAATTCATGGGGAACGCCCTTCCCTGAGAACAGGTGCCATGTCCAAAATTCCAGAGCATGGACCCATGGAAGTTGGGGCTTTTGTGACCTCTAGCGACCCTCCCTGGAATGCATTCATCTGGCTCTCTACTTGGACCCTCCCCTTGATAACGTCAGCACTTCCGGAAAGCCCAAGGGCCCCAAGCACTTAAATACATGAGCATTTCTGGCTCTCCACGTGGCCCCTTCCCTCCAATAATGTCAGCACTTCCTGCTGGTCCCGGATCCCCAAGCACTTATCCATCTGAGTATTTTGGGCACTTCATTTGGCCACTCCCCCTCGATGACGTCAGCACTTCCGGGAAGCCCCAGGGCCCCAAGCATTTGAACACCTGAACATTTCTGGCTATCCACGTGGCCCTTTCCCTTCAATGACGTCAGCATTTCCTGCTGGACTCTGGACCCTAAGCACTGAGCCACCTGAGCACTTCTGGCTGTCCAGGTTTCCAAACTCAACTGATGATATGACCACTAAAAGCTGGTTACAGGGGCCCAAACTTTGTTCACGTGAGCATTTTCGGCCGTTAACCCCCCTTATTCGCCTGACCAATGACCCACAATGCTGTCTACTGAGCTCCTAAGAAGCGGGGTGATTTCCCAATATCTGGAAGTTAGCTTAAGGGCCTAACACCCACAGCCCCAGCTCAACTTCTGCTCACAGACTTACTCTTCCCAGCTAAATAAGGTTACAGGCAGGCGGCTCCCAGCACTCCTTGAAAAGCTCCCTTGGCGTCTGTGAGGCCAGGGATCCCGCATGGTCCCTCACATGCGGGCACCTCACACTGGACTCACCTGGGACTCTGAGAGTCCTGCCTGAGGTTTTGAAATCTGAGAAAAGGCAGTGTTGAGAACTTGGAAAGCCTTTCAGTACTGGGGGTAAAGACCTGCCCCTCCGGGCTCACTTCCAATTTCCCGAGCCCTAAGTCCCAGTATTTTGCTTAATTCATGGGGAACGCCCTTCCCTGAGAACAGGTACCATGTTCAAAATTCCAGAGCATGGACCCATGGAAGTTGGGGCTTTTGTGACCTCTAGCGAACCTCCCTGGAATGGATTCACCTGGCTCTCTATATAGTGGCTCCCCTTGATGACGTCAGCACTTCTGTCTGGCCGGAGAGCCCCAAACACTTGTCTACCTGAGTATTTCTGGCTCTACACGTGGCCCTTTCCCGCAAATGACGTCAGCACTTTCTGCTAGTCACTGGTCCCCAAGCCCTTATCCACCTGAGCATTTCGGGCTCTTCTTGTGGCCAATCCCCTCGATGACCTCAGCACTTCCGGCCAGCCCAAGGCCCCAAGCACTTTTACAACTGAGCAATTCTGGTTATCCACGTGGCCCTTTTCCTACAATGACGTCAGCATTTCCTGCTAGTCTCCGGACCCCAAGCACTGATCCAACTGAGCACTTTTGGCTGTCCAGCTTTCCAAACTCCACTGATGATATGACCACTAAAAGGTGGTCACAGGGCCCCAACTTTTGTTCACGTGAGCGTTTTCGGCCATTAATCCCCCTTGTTCGCCTGAACAATGACCCACTAGGCTGTCTACTGAGCTCCTAAGAAGCGGCGTGACTTCGCAATCTCTGGAAGTTCGCTTAAGTGCCTAACACCCACAGCCCCAGCTCAACTTCTTCTCACAGACTTTCTCTTCGCAGCTCGGTAGGGTTACTGGCAGGCGGCTGCCAGAACGCATTTAAAACCACCCTGGGCTTCGATGAGATCAGGGACCCCGCATGGTCCCCACCATGCATGCACCTCCCACTGGACTGACCTGGGACTCTGACAGTCTTGCCTGAGGTTCTGAAATCTGGGAAAAGGCAGTGCTGAGACCCTGAAAAGCCTTTCAGTACTAGTCGTAAAGGCCTGCTACTCCAGACTCATTTAGAATTTCCCCAGGCCTTATTCCCAGTATTTTGCTTAATTAATGGTGAACGCCCTTCCCTGAGAACCGGTACCATGTCCAAAATTCCAGAGCATGGACCCCTGTAAGTTGGGACTTTTGTGACCTCTAGAAACCCTCACTGGAATGCATTCACCTGGCTCTATACATGGTCCCTCGCCTTGATGACATCAGCACTTCTAGCCGGCCTGAGAGCCCCAAGCACTTGTCCACCTGAGCAATTCTGGCTCTCCACGTGGCCGCTTCCCTCCAATGATGTCAGCACTTCCTGCTGGTCCCTGGTCCCAAAGCCCTTATCCACCTGAGCATTTCGGGCTCTTAATGAGGCCACTCCCCCCCGATGACATCAGCACTTCCTGGAAGCCCCAGGACCCCAAGCATTTGAACACCTGAACATTTCTGGCTATCCACGTGGCCCTTTCCCTTCAATGACATCAGCATTTCCTGCTGGTCTCTGGACCCCAAGCACTGATACACCTGATCACTTCTGGCTGTCCAGGTTTCCAAACTCAAGTGATGATATGATCACTAAAAGCTGGTCACAGGGCCCCAACCTTTGTTCATGTGAGCGTTTCGGCTTTTAACCCTCCTTGTTCGCCTGAACAATGACCCACAAGGCTGTCTACTGAACTCCTAAGAGGCGGGGTGACTTCCCAATCTCTGGAAGGTCACTTAAGGGCCTAAGACCCACAGTCCCAGGTCAACTTCTGCTCACAGACTTACTCTTCCCAGCTGGGTGGCGTTACAGGCAGGATGCTGCCAGCTCTCCTTTAAAACCTCCCTGGGCGTCGATGAGGCCAGGGTCCCCGCATGGTCCCCAACATGCGGCACCATACACTGGACTGACCTGGAACTCTGACAGTCCTGCCTGAGGTTTTGAAATCTGGGAAAAGGCAGTTTTGAGACCCTGAAAAGCCTTTCAGTACTGGGATTAAAGTCCTGTCCCTCCAGGCACACTTAAAGTTTCCCGAGCCCTAATTCCCAGTATTTTCTTAATTATGGGGAACGTCCTTCCCTGAGAATAGGTATCATGTCCAAAATTCCAGAGCATGGACCCATGGAAGTTGGGGCTTTTGTGACCTCTAGCGACCCTCCCTTAAATATATTCACCTGGATCTCTATATGGCCCCTCCCCTTGTTGACGTCAGCACTTCTGGCTGGCCTGAGAGCCCCAAGCACTTGTGCACCTGAACATTTCTGGCTCTCCACGTGGCCTCTTTTTTCCAATGACGTCAACACTTCCTGCTGGTCCCCGGTCCCCAAGCCATTATCCACCTGAGCATTTCGGGCTCTTCATATGGCCACTCCCCCTCGATAATGTCAGCACTTCCAGCCAGCCCCAGGCCCCAAGCACTTGATCATCTGAGCATTTCTGGCTATCCACGTGGCCCTTTCCCTTCAATGACCTCAGCATTTCCACCTGTTCTCCGGACCCCAAGCACTGATCCACGTGAGAACTTCTGGCTGTCCAGCTTTCCAAACTCCACTGATGATATGACAACTAAAAGCTGGTCACAGGGCCCCAACCTTTGTTCACGTGAGCATTTTCGGCTATTAACCCCCCTTGTTCGTCTGAACAATGACCCACAAGGCTGTCTCCTGAGCTCCTAAGAAGCGGGGTGACTTCCCAATCTCTGGAAGTTTGCTTTATGCGACTAACACCCACAGCCCCAGCTCAACTTCTGCTCACAGACTTACTCTTCCCAGTGGATAAGGTTACAGGCAAGCGGCTGCCAGCGCTCCTTTAAAACCTCCCTGGGCTCGATGAGGCCAGGGAACCCGCATGGTCCGCAACATGCGGGCACCTCACACTGAACTGACCTGGGACTCTGACAGTCCTGCCTGAGGTTTAGAAATGTGAGAAAAGGCAGTGTTGAGACCCTGAAAAGCCTTTCAATAATTGGCGTAAAGGCCTGCCCCTCCAGGCTCACTTACATTTTCCTGAGCCCTAATTCCCAGTTTTTCGCTTAATAATGGGGAACGCCCTTCCCTGAGAATAGGTACCATGTCCAAAATTCCAGCATATGGACCCATGGAAGTTGGGGCTTATGTGAACTCTAGCGACCCACCCTGGAATGCATTCATCTGGCTCTCGACTTGGTCCCTCCCCTTGATAACGTCAGCACTTCCGGACAGCCCAAGGGCCCCAAGCTCTTAAACACATGAGCATTTCTGGCTCTCCACGTGGCCCCTTCCCTCCAATAATGTCAGCACTTCCTGCTGGTCCCCGATCCCCAAGCACTTATCCATCTGAGTATTTTGGGCACTTCATTTGGCCACTCCCCCTCGATGACGTCAGCACTTTCTGCTAGTCACTGGTCCCCAAGCCCTTATCCACCTGAGCATTTCGGGCTCTTCTTGTGGCCAATCCCCTCGATGACCTCAGCACTTCCGGCCAGCTCAAGGCCCCAAGCACTTGTACAACTGAGCAATTCTGGTTATCCACGTGGCCCTTTTCCTACAATGACGTCAGCATTTCCTGCTAGTCTCCGGACCCCAAGCACTGATCCAACTGAGCACTTCTGGCTGTCCAGCTTTCCAAACTCCACTGATGATATGACCACTAAAAGGTGGTCACAGGGCCCCAACTTTTGTTCACGTGAGCGTTTTCGGCCATTAATCCCCCTTGTTCGCCTGAACAATGACCCACAAGGCTGTCTACTGAGCTCCTAAGAAGCGGCGTGACTTCGCAATCTCTGGAAGTTCGCTTAAGTGCCTAACACCCACAGCCCCAGCTCAACTTCTTCTCACAGACTTTCTCTTCGCAGCTCGGTAGGGTTCCTGGCAGGCGGCTGCCAGAACGCATTTAAAACCACCCTGGGCGTCGATGAGGACAGGGACCCCGCATGGTCCCCACCATGCGGGCACCTCCCACTGGAATGACCTGTGACTCTGACAGTCTTGCCTGTGGTTCTGAAATCTGGGAAAAGGCAGTGCTGAGACCCTGAAAAGCCTTTCAGTACTAGTCGTAAAGGCCTGCCACTCCAGGCTCATTTAGAGTTTCCCGAGGCCTTATTCCCAGTATTTTGCTTAATTAATGGTGAACGACCTTCCCTGAGAACCGGTACCATGTCCAAAATTCCAGAGCATGGACCCCTGTAAGTTGGGACTTTTGTGACCTCTAGAAACCCTCACTGGAATGCATTCACCTGGCTCTATACATGGTCCCTCCCCTTGATGACATCAGCACTTCTAGCCGGCCTGAGAGCCCCAAGCACTTGTCCACCTGAGCAATTCTGGCTCTCCACGTGGCCGCTTCCCTCCAATGATGTCAGCACTTCCTGCTGGTCCCTGGTCCCAAAGCCCTTATCCACCTGAGCATTTCGGGCTCTTAATGAGGCCACTCCCCCCCGATGACATCAGCACTTCCTGGAAGCCCCAGGACCCCAAGCATTTGAACAACTGAACATTTCTGGCTATCCACGTGGCCCTTTCCCTTCAATGACATCAGCATTTCCTGCTGGTCTCCGGACCCCAAGCACTGATCCAACTGATCACTTCTGGCTGTCCAGCTTTCCAAACTCCACTGATGATATGATCACTAAAAGCTGGTCACAGGGCCCCAACCTTTGTTCATGTGAGCGTTTCGGCTTTTAACCCTCCTTGTAGCCTGAGCAATGACCCACAAGGCTGTCTACTGAACTCCTAAGAGGCGGGGTGACTTCCCAATCTCTGGAAGGTCGCTTAAGGGCCTAAGACCCACAGTCCCAGGTCAACTTCTGCTCACAGACTTACTCTTCCCAGCTGGGTAGAGTTACAGGCAGGATGCTGCCAGCTCTCCTTTAAAACCTCCCTGGGCGTCGAAGAGGCCAGGGACCCCGCATTGTCCCCAACATGCGGCACCAGGCACTGGACTGACCTGGAACTCTGACAGTCCTTCCTGAGGTTTTGAAATCTGGAAAAAGGCAGTTTTGAGACCCTGAAAAGCCTTTCAGTACTGGGATTAAAGGCCTGTCCCTCCAGGCACACTTAAAGTTTCCCGAGCCCTAATTCCCAGTTTTTTCTTAATTATGGGGAACGCCCTTCCCTGAGAACAGGTACCATGTTCAAAATTCCAGAGCATGGACCCATGGAAGTTGGGGCTTTTGTGACCTCTAGCGAACCTCTCTGGAATGCATTCACCTGGCTCTCTACATAGTCGCTCCCCTTGATGACGTCAGCACTTCTGTCTGGCCGGAGAGCCCCAAACACTTGTCTACCTGAGTATTTCTGGCTCTACACGTGGCCCCTTCCCGCAAATGACGTCAGCACTTTCTGCTAGTCACTGGTCCCCAAGCCCTTATCCACCTGAGCATTTCGGGCTCTTCTTGTGGCCAATCCCCTCGATGACCTCAGCACTTCCGGACAGCCCAAGGCCCCAAGCATTTGTACAACTGAGCAATTCTGGTTATCCACGTGGCCCTTTTCCTACAATAACGTCAGCATTTCCTGCTAGTCTCCGGACCCCACGCACTGATCCACCTGAGCACTTCTGGCTTTCCAGCTTTTCAAACTCCACTGATGATATGACCACAAAAAGCCGGTCACAGGGACCCAACCGTTGTTTACGTGAGTGTTTTCGACCATTAACCCCCTTGTTTGCCTGAACAATGACCCAAAAGGCTGTCTACTGAGCTCCAAAGAAGCGGGGTGACTTCCCAATCTCTGTAGTTCGCTTAAGGGCCTAACACCTACAGCCCCAGCTTAACTTCTGCTCACAGACTTAATCTTCCCAGCTGGGTAGGGTTACAGGCAGGGGCTGCCAGCGCTCCTTTAAAGGCTTCAGGGGCGTCGATGAGGCTAGGGACCCCGCATGGTCCCCAACATGCGGGCACCGCACACTGGACTGACCTGGGACTCTGAGAGTCCTGCCTGAGGTTTTGAAATCTAGGAAAAGTCAGTGTTGTGATCCTGGGAAGCCTTTCAGTACTGGGTGTAAAAGCCTACCCCGCCAGGCTCACTTAGAGTTTCCCGAGCCCTAATTCCTAGTTTTTTGTTTAATAATGGGGAACTCCCTTCCCAGAGAACAGGTACCATGTCCAAAATTCCAGAGCATGGACCCATGGAATTTGGGGCATTTGTGACCTCTAGCGACGCTTCCTAGAATGCATTCACTTGGCTCTCTACATGGCCCCTCCCCTTGATGACATCAGCACTTCTGGCCAGTCAGAGAGCCCCTAGTACTTGTCCACCTGAGCATTTCTGGCTCTCCACGTGGCCTCTTCCCTCCAATGATGTCAGCACTTCCTGCTGGTCCACGGTCCATAAAGCCTTATCCACCTGAGCATTTCGGGCTCTTCATGTGGCCACTAACCCTCGATGAAGTCAGCACTTCTGGCCAGCCCCAGGCCCCAAAAACTTGAACACCTGAACATTTCTGGCTATCCACGTGGCCCATTCCCTTCAATGACATCAGCATTTCCTGCTGGTCTCTGGACCCCACCCACTGATCCACCTGAGCACTTCTGGCTGTCTCGCTTTCCAAACTCCAATGATGATATGACCAATAAAAGCTGGTCACAGGGACCCAACCTTTGTTCACGTGAGCGTTTTTGGCCATTAACTACCTTGTTCGCCTCACCAATGACCCACAAGGCTGTCTACTGAGCTCCTAAGAAGCGGGGTGACTTCCCAATTTCTGGAAGTTAGCTTAAAGGCCTAACACCCACAGCCCCAGCTCAACTTCTACTCACAGACTTACTCTTCTCAGCTAAGTAGGGTTACAGGCAGGCGGCTGCCAGCGCTCCTGTAAAACCTCCCTGGGCGACGATGATGCCAGGGACCCCGCATAATCCCCAACATGCGGGCAGCTCACACTGGACTGACCTGGGACTCTGACAGTCCTGCCTGAGGTTTTGAAATCTTGGAAAAGGCAATGTTGAGATCCTGAAAAGCCTTTCAGTACTAGGCGTATATGCCTGCCCCTACAGGCTCACTTAGAGTTTCCTGAGACTTAATTCCCAGTTTTTTAGTTAATTCATGGGGAATGCCCTTCCCTGAGAACAGGTACCATGTCCAAAATTCCATCGCATGGACCCTTGGAAATTGGGGCTTTTGTGACCTCTAGTGACCCTCCCTGGAATGAATTCACCTGGCTCTAAACATGGCCCCTCCCCTTGATGGCATCAGCACTTCTGGTTGGCTGGAGACGCCCAAGCGCTTGTCAACCTGAGCATTTCTGGCTCTCCACGTGACCCCTTCCCTCCAGTGACGACAGCACTTACTGCTGGTCCCTAGTCCCATGCCCTTATCTACCTGAGCATTTCTGGCTCTTCATGTGGCCACTTCCCCTAGATGACGTCAGCACTTCCGGCCAGCCCCATAGCCCCAAGCATTTGAACACCTGAACATGTCTGGCTATCCACGTGGCCCTTTCCCTTCAATGACGTCAGCATTTCCTGCTGGTCTCCCGACCCCAAGCACTGATCCACATGAGCACTTCTGGCTGTCCAGTTTTCCAAACTCCACTGATGATATGACCACTAAAAGCTGGTCACAGGGCCCCATCCTTTGTTCACGTGAACGTTTTCGGCCGTTAACCCCCATTGTTCACCTGACCAATGACGCACAAGGTTGTCTACTGAGCTGCTAAGAAGCGGAGTGACTTCCCAATCTTTGGAAGTTCGCTTAAGGTCCTAAAACCCACAGCCCCTGCTCAACTTCTGCTCACAGACTTCCTCTTCCCAGCTAAGTAGGGTTACAGGCATGCGGCTGCCAGTGCTCCTTTAAAACCTCTCTGGGCGTCGATGAGGCCAGCGAACCCGCATGGTCCCCAACATGCGGGCACCTCACATGGACTGACCTGGGACTCTGACTGTCCTGCCTGAGGTTTTGAAATGTGGGAAAAGCCAGTGTAGAGACCCTAAAAGCCTTTAAGTACTGGGCGAAAATGCCTGCCCCTACAGGCTCACTTACATTTCGCGAGCCCTAATTCCCAGTTTTTTGTTTAATAATGGGGAACTCCCTTCCCAGAGAACAGGAAACATTTCCAAAATTCCAGATCATGGACCCATGGAAGTTGGGGCTTTTGTGACCTCTAGCGACACTCTGTGGAATGCATTTACCTGGCTCTCTACATGGCCCTTCCCCTTGATGACGTCAGCCCTTCTGGCTGGCCTGAGAGCACCAAGCACTTGTCCACCTGAGCATTTCTGTCTCTCCACGTGGCCCCTTTTCTCCAATGACGTCAGCACTTCCTGCTGGTCCCTGGTCCCCAAGCCCTTATCTACCTGAGCATTTCGGGCTCTTCATGTGGCCACTCCCCCTCGATGATGTCAGCACTTCCGGCCAGCCTCAGCCCCAAGCACTTGAACACCTGAGCATTTCTGGCTATCCACGTGGCCCTTTCCCTTCAATGACGTCAGCATTTCCTGCTTGTCTCCGGACCCCAAGCACTGATCCACCTGAGCAGTTCTGGCTGTCCATCTTTCCAAACTCCACAGATGATATGACCACTAAAAGCTGGTCACAGAGACCCAACCTTTGTTCACGTGAACATTTTCGCCATTAATACCCCTTTTTCGCCTCACCAATGACCCACAAGGCTGTCTACTGAGCTCCTAAGAAGCGGGTTGACTTCCCAATCTCTGAAAGTTTGCTTAAGGCCCTAACACCCACAGCCCCAGCTCAACTTCTGCTCACAGACTTACTCTTCTCAGCTCGGTAGGGTTACAGGCAGGAGGTTACCAGCGCTCCTTTAAAACCTCCCTGGGAATCAATGAGGCCAGGGACCCGGTATGGTCCCAACATGCGGGCACCTCACACAGGACTGACCTAGAACTCTGACAGTCCTGCCTGAGGTTTTGAAATCTGGGAAAAAGCAGTGTTGAGTCCCTAAAAATCCATTCAGTACTGGGCATATAGGACTGCCCCTCCAGGCTCACTTACAGTTTCCCTAGCCCTAAGTCCCAGTTTTTTGCTTAATTCATGGGGCATGCCCTTCCCTGAGAACAGGTACCATGTACAAAATTCCAGAGCATGGACCCATGAAACTTGGGGCGTAAGTGACCTCTAGCCACCCTCCCTGGAATGCATTCACTTGGCTCTCTACATGGCCCCTCCCCTTGATGACATCAGCACTTCTGGCCGGCTGGAGAGCCCCAAGACTTGTTAACCTGAGCATTTCTGGCTCTCCACGTGGCCCCTTCCCTCCCATGACGTCAGCACTTCCAACTGGTCCCCGGTCGCCAAGCCCTTATCCACCTGAGCATTTCAGGCTCTTCATGGGGCCATTCCCCTTGGATGACATCAGCACTTTCGGGAAGCCCCAGGGCTCCAAGTATTTGAACACCTGAACATTGCTGGCTATCCACGTGGCCCTTTCCCTTCAATGATGTCAGCATTTCCTGCTGGTCTCCGGACCCCAAGCACTGAGCACCTGAGCAATTCTTGCTGTCCAGCTTTCCAAACTCCACTGATGATATGACCACTAAAAGCTGGTCACAGGGACCCAACCTTTGTTCACGTGAGCGTTTTCGGCTGTTAACCCCCCTTGTTCGTCTGAACAATGACCCACAATGCGGTCTACTGAGCTCCTAAGAAGCGGGGTGACTTTCCAATTTCTGGAAGTTAGCTTAAGGGCCTCACACCCACAGCCCCAGCTCAACTTCTGCTCACAGACTTACACTTCTCAGCTCGGTAGGGTTACAGGCAGGTGCTGGCAGCACTCCTTTAAATCTCCCTGGGCGTCGGTGAGACCAGGGACCCCGCATGATCCACAACATGTGGACACCTTACACTGGACTGACCTGGGACTCTTACAGTGCTGCCTGAGGTTTTGAAATGTGGGAAAAGGCAGTGTTGAGACCCTGAAAAGCCTTTCAGTACTGTGCGTAAAGGCCTGCCCCTCCAGGCTCACTTACAGTTTCCCGAGCCCTAAGTCCCAGTTTTTTGCTTAATTCATGGTGCAGGCCCTTCCCTGAGAACAGGTACCATGTCCAAAATTCCAGAGCATGGACCCATGAAAGTTGGGGCTTATGTGACCTCTAGGGACCCTCACTGGAATGCATTCACTTGGCTCTCTACATGGCCCCTCCACTTGATGACGTAAGCACTTCTGGCCGGCAGGAGAGCCCAAAGCACTTGTTAACCTGAGCATTTCTGGGTCTCCACGTGGCCCCTTCCCTCCAATGAAGTCAGCACTTCCAGCTGGTCCCTGGTCGCCAAGCCCTTATCCACCTGAGCATTTCAGTCTCTTCATGGGGCCACTCCCCTTGGATGACATCAGCACTTCCGGGAAGCCCCAGGGCCCCAAGTATTTGAACACCTGAACATTGCTGGCTATCCACATTGCCCTTTCCCTTCAATGACATCAGCAGTTCCTTCGGATATCCGGACCCCAAGCACTGAGCCACCTGAGCAATTCTGGCTTTCCAGCTTTACAAACTCCACTGAAGATATGACCACTAAAACCTGGTAAAAGGGCCCCAACCTTTGTACACGTGAGCATATTGGGCCATTAACCCCCCTTGTTCGCCTGACCAATGACCCACAAGGCTGTCTACTGAGCTTCTAAGAAGCGGGGTGACTTCCCAATTTCTGGAAGTTAGCTTAAGGGCCTAACACCCACAGCCCCAGCTCAATTTCTGCTCACAGACTTACTGTTCCCACCTAAGTTGGGTTACAGGCAGGCGCTGGCAGCGCTCCTTTAAATCTCCCTGGTCGTCCCTGAGGCCAGGGACCCCGCATGGTCCCCAACATGCGGGAACCTCACATGAACTTACCTGGGACTCTAACAGTCCTGCCTGAGGTTTTGAAATCTGGGAAAAGGCAGTGTTGAGACCCTGGAAAGCCTTTCAGTACTGGGCGTAAAGGCCTGCCCCTCCAGGCTCACTTACAGTTTCCCGGGCCCTATTCCCAGTTTTTTGCTTAATTCATGGGGCACGCCCTTCCCTGAGAACAGGTACCATGTCCAAAATTCCAGAGCATGGACCCATGAAAGTTGGAGCTTATGTGACCTCTAGAGACCCTCAATGGAATGCATTCACTTGGCTCTCTACATGGCCCCTCCCCTTGATGACGTCAGCACTTCTGGCTGGCTGGAGAGCCCCAAGCACTTGTCCACCTGAGCATTTCAGGCTCTCCACGTGGCCCCTTCCCTCCCATGAAGTCAGCACTTCCAAATGGTCCCCGGTAGCCAAGCACTTATCCACCTGAGCATTTCAAGCTCTTCATGGGGCCACTCCCCTTGGATGACATGAGCACTTCCGGGAAGCCCCAGGGCCCCAAGAATTTGAACACCTGAACATTGCTGGCTATCCACGTGGCCCTTTCCCTTCAATGACATCAGCATTTCTTGCTGGTCTCCGGACCCCAAGCACTGAGCCATCTGAGCAATTCTTGCTGTCCAGCTTTCCAAACTCAACTGATGATATGACCACTAAAAGCTGGTCACAGGGACCCAACCTTTGTTCACGTGAGCATTTTCGGCCGTTAACCCCCTTGTTCGCATGACCAATGACCCACAAGGCTGTCTACTGAGCTCCTAAGAAACGGGGTGACTTTCCAATTTCTGGAAGTTAGCTTCAGGGCCTCACACCCACAACCACAGCTCAACTTCTGCTTACAGACTTACTCTTCCCAGCTAAGTAGGATTACAGGCAGGCGGTTGCCAGCGCTCCTTTAAAACCTCCCTGGGCTTCAATGAGTCCAGAGACCCCGCATGGTCCCCAGCATGCGGGCACCTCACACTGGACTGACCGTTGACTCTGACAGTCCTGCCTGAGGTTTTGAAATCTGGGAAAAGGCAGTGTTGAGACCCTGGAAAGCCGTTCAGTACTGGGCGTAAAGGCCTGCCCCTCCAGGCTCACTTACAGTTTCCCGGGAGCCCTAAGTCCCAATTTTTTGCTTAATTCCCGGGGAACGCTCTTCCGTGAGAACAGGTACCATGTCCAAAATACCAGAGCATGCACCCATGGAAGTTGGGGCTTTTGAGACGTCTAGCGACCCTCCCTGGAATGCATTCACTTGGCTCTCTACATGGCCCCTCCCCTTTATGACGTCAGCACTTCTGGCTGGCTGGAGAGCCCCAAGCACTTGTCAACCTGAGCATTTCTGGCTCTACACGTGGCCCTTTCCCTCCAATGACGTCAGCACTTCCTGATGGTCCCTGGTCGCCAAGCCCTTATCCACCTGAGCATTTCAGGCTCTTCATGTGGCCCCTCCCCCTCGATGATGTCAGCACTTCCGGCAAGCCCCAGGGCCCCAAGTATTTGTACACCTGAACATGTCTGGCTATCCACGTGGCCCTTTCCCTTCAATGACGTCAGCATTTCCTGCTGGTCTTCGGACCCCAAGCACTGAGCCACTTGAGCACTTCTGGCTGTCCAGGTTTCCAAACTCCACTGATGATATGACCACTAAAAGCTTGTCACAGGGCCCCAACCTTTGTTCAGGTGAGCGTATTCGGACACTAACTCCCCTTGTTCGCCTGACCAATGACCCACAAGGCTGTCTACTGAGCTCCTAAGAAGCGGGGTGACTTCCCAGTTTCTGGAAGTTAGCTTAAGGGCCTAATACCCACAGCTCCAGCTCAACTTCGGCTCACAGACTTACTCTTCCAAGCTAAGTAGGGTTACAGGCAGGCGACTGCCAGCGCTCCTTTAAAACCTCACTGGGTGTCGATAATGCCAGGGACCCCGCATGGTCCCCAACGTGCGGGCACCTCACACTGGACTGACCTGGGACTCTGACAGTCTTGCCTGAGGTTTTGAAATCTGAAAAAAGGCAGTGATGCGACCCTGGAAAGCCTTTCAGTATTGGCCATAAGTCCTGCCCCTCCAGGCACACTTACAGTTTCCCGAGCCCTAAGTCCCACTTTTTTGCTTAATTCATGGGGAACGGCCTTCCTTGAGAACAGGTACCATGTCCAAAATTCCAGAGCATGGACCCATGAAAGTTGGGACTTATGTGACCTCTAGCGCCCCTCCCTGGAATGCATTCACCTGGCTCTCTACATAGCCCCTCCCCTTGATGACGTCAGGACTTCTGGCCAGCTGGAGAGCTCCAAGCATTTGTCCACCTAAGCATTTCTGGCTTTCCACGTGGCCCATTCCCTCAAATGATATCAGCACTTCCTGCTGGTCCCCGGTCACCAAGCCCTTATCCACGTGAGTATTTCTGTCTCTTAATGTGGCCACTCCCCTCGATGACGTCAGCACTTCATTCCAGCCCCAGGCCCCAAGCACTTGAACACCTGAGAATTTCTGGCTATCCATGTGGCCCTTTCCCTTCAATGACGTCAGCACTTCCTGCTGGTCCCTGGTTGCCAAGCCCTTATCCACCTGAGCATTTCGGTCTCTTCATGTGGCCACTCCCACTCGATGATGTCAGCACTTCCGGCCATACCAGGACCCCAAGCTTTGAACACCAGAACATATCTGGCTATACACGTGGCCCTTTCCGTTCTATGACATCAGCATTTCCTGCTGGTCTCCGGACCCCAAGCACTGAGCCACATGTGCAGTTCTGGCTATCGAGCTTTCCAAACTCTACTGATGATATGACCACTAAAAGCTGGTCACAGGGCCCAAACCTTTATTCACGTGAGCGTTTTCGGCCGATAGCCCCCCTTGTTCACCTGACCAATGACCCACAAGGTTGTCTACTGAGCTCCTAAGAAGCGAGGACTTCCCAATCTCTGGAAGTTAGCTTAAGGGCCTAACACCCACAGCCCCGCTCAACTTCTGCTCACAGACTTACTCTTCCCAGCAAGGTAGGATTACAGGCAGGCGGCTGCCAGCGCTCCTTTAAAACCTCCCTGGGCATCGTTGAGGCCAGGGACCCCGCATGGTACCCAACATGCGTGCACCTCACACTGGACTAACCTGGGACTCTGACAGTCCTGCATGAGGTTTTGAAATCAGGGAAAAAGCAGTGTTGAGAGCCTGAAAAGCCTTTATGTACTGGGCGTAAAGGCCTGCCCCTCCAGGCTCACTTACAGTTTCCCGAGCACTAAGTCGCACTTTTTTGCTTAATTCATGGGGAATGCCCTTCCTTGAGAACAGGTACCATGTCCAAAATTTCAGAGCATGGACCCATGGAAGTTGGGACTTATGTGACCTCTAGCGCCCCTCCCTGGAATGCATTTGCCTGGCTCTCTACATGGACCCTCCCCTTGATGACGTCAGCACTTCTGGCTTGCCTGAGAGCCCCAAACACTTGTCCACCTGACCATTTCTGTCTCTCCACGTGGCCCCTTTTCTCCAACGACGTCCGCACTTCCTGCTGATCCCCGGTCCCCAAGCCCTTATCCACCTGAGCATTTCGGGCTCTTCATGTGGCCACTCCCCTCGATGATGTCAGCACTTCCGGCAAGCCCCAGGCCCCAAGCACTTGAACACCTGAGCATTTCTGGCTATCCACGTGGCCCTTTCCCTTCAATGACGTCAGCATTTCCTGCTGGTCTCCGGACCCCAAGCACTGATCCACCTGAGCACTTCTGGCTGTCCTGCTTACCATACTCCACTGATGATATGACCACTAAAAGCTGGTCACAGGGCCCCAACCTTTGTTCACCTGAGCGTTTTCGGCCGTTAATCCCCCTTTTTCGCCTGACCAATGACCCACAAGGCTGTCTACTGAGCTTCTCAGAAGCGGGGTGACTTCCCAATTTCTGGAAGTTAGCTTCAGGGCCTCACACCCACAACCCCAGCTAAAGTTCTGCTTACAGACTTACTCTTCCCAGCTAAGGAGGGTTACAGGCAGGCAGTTGCCAGCGCTCCTTTAAATCTCCCTGGGAGTCGATGAGGCCAGGGACCCCGCATGGTCCGCAATATGTGGCAACCTTACAGTAAACTGACCTGGGACTCTGACAGTCCTGCCTGAGGTTTTGAAATCTTGGAAAAAGCAGTGTTGAGTCTCTGAAAATCCATTCAGTACTGGGCATATAGGCCTGCCCCTCCAGGCTCACTTACAGTTTCCCGAGCACTAAGTCCCAGTTTTTTGCTTAATTCATGCTGAACGCCCTTCCCTGAGAACAGGTATCATGTCCAAAATTCCAGAGCATGGACCCATGGAAGTTGGGGGTTATGTCACCCTGGAATGCATTCACTTGGCTCTCTACATGGACCCTCCCTTGATGAAGTCAGCACTTCTGGCAGGCTGGAGAGCCCCAAGCACTTGTCAACCTGAGCATTTCTGGCTCTACACGTGGCCCTTTCCCTCCAATGACGTCAGCACTTCCTGATGGTCCCTGGTCGCCAAGCCCTTATCCACCTGAGCATTTCGGGCTCTTCATGTGGCCACTCACCCTCGATGATGTCAGCACTTCCGGAAAGCCCCAGGGCCGCAAGTATTTGTACACCTGAACATGTCTGGCTATCCACGTGGCCCTTTCCCTTCAATGACGTCAGCATTTCCTGCTGGTCTCCGGACCCCAAGCACTGAGGCACCTGAGCACTTCTGTCTGTCCAGGTTTCCAAACTCCACTGATGATATGACCACTAAAAGCTTGTCACAGGGCCCCAACCTTTGTTCAGGTGAGTGTATTCGGACACTAACTCCCCTTGTTCGCCTGACCAATGACCCACAATGCTGTCTACTGAGCTCCTAAGAAGCGGGGTGACTTCCCAGTTTCTGGAAGTTAGCTTAAGGGCCTAATACCCACAGCCCCAGCTCAACTGCGGCTCACAGACTTACTCTTCCAAGCTAAGTAGGGTTACAGGTAGGCGACTGCCAGCGCTCCTTTAAAACCTCACTGGGTGTCGATGATGCCAGGGACCCCGCAAGGTCCCCAACGTGCGGGCACCTGACACTGAACTGACCTGGGACTCTGACAGTCTAGCCTGAGGTTTTGAAATCTGAAAAAAGGCAGTGATGTGACCCTGGAAAGCCTTTCAGTATTGGCCATAAAGGCCTGCCCCTCCAGGCTCACTTACAGATTCCCGAGCCCTAAGTCCCACTTTTTTACTTAATTCATGGGGAACGGCCTTCCTTGAGAACAGGTACCATGTCCAAAATTCCAGAGCATGGACCCATGGAAGTTGGGACTTATGTGACCTCTAGCGCCCCTCCCTGGAATGCATTCACCTGGCTCTCTTCATAGTCCCTCCCCTTTATGACGTCAGTACTTCTGGCTGGCAGGAGAGCTCCAAGCACTTGTCCACCTAAGCATTTCTGGCTTTCCACGTGGCCCCTTCCCTCCAATGACATCAGCACTTCCTGCTGGTCCCCGGTCACCAAGCCCTTATCCACTTGAGTATTTCTGGCTCTTAATGTGGCCACTCCCCCTCGATGACGTCAGCACTTCCGTCCAGCCCCAGGCCCCAAGCACTTGAACACCTGAGAATTTCTCGCTATCCACGTGGCCCTTTCCCTCCAATGACGTCAGCACTTCCTGCAGGTCCCTGGTCGCCAAGCCCTTATCCACCTGAGCATTTCGGGCCCTTCATGTGGCCACTCCCCCTCGATGATGTCAGCACTTCCGGCCAGCCCCAGGCCCCAAGCACTTGAACATCTGACCATTTCTGGCTATCCATGTGGCCCTTTCCCTTCAATGACATCAGCACTTCCTGCTGGTCCCTGGTTGCCAAGCCCTTATACACCTGAGCATTTCGGTCTCTTCATGTGGCCACTCCCACTCGATGACGTCAGCACTTCCGGCCAGCCCCAGGCCCCAAGCACTTGACTACCTGAGCATTTCTGGCTATCCACGTGGCCCTTTCCCTTCAATGACGTCAGCATTTCCTATTGGTCTCCGGACCCCAAGCACTGATCCACCTGAGCACTTCTGGATGTCCCGCTTTCTAAACTCCACTGATGATATGACCACTAAAAGCTGGTCACAGGGCCCCAACTTTTGTTCACGTGAGCATTTTCGCCATTAATACCCCTTGTTCGCCTGACCCATGACCCACAAGGCTGTCTACTGAGCAACTAAAAGCGGGGTGACTTCCCAATCTCTGGAAGTTCGCTTTATGCAACTAACACCCACGGCCCCAGCTCAACTTCTGCTCACAGACTTACTCTTCCCAGCTGGATAAGGTTACAGGAAAGCGGTTGCCAGCGCTCCTTTAAAACCTCCCTGGCGTCTATGAGACCAGGGACCCCGCATGATCCACAACATGCAGGCACCTTACACTGGACTGACCTGGGACTCTGACTGTGCTGCCTGACGTTTAAAAACTGGGAAAAGGCAGTGTTGAGACCCTGAAAAGCCTTTCAGTACTGGGCGTAAAGGCCTGCCCCTCCAGGCTCACTTACAGTTTCCCGAGCCCTAAGTGCCAGTTTTTTGCTTAATTCATGGGTAACGCCCTTCCCTGAGAACAGGTACCATGTCCAAAATTCCAGAGCATGGACCCATGGAAGCTGGGCTTTTGTGACCTCTAGCGACCCTCCCTGGAATGCATTCACCTGGCTCTCCACATGGCCCCTCCCCTTGATGACGTCAGCACTTCTGGCGAGCCTGAGAGTCCCAAGCACTTGTCCACCTGAACATTTCTGGCTCTCCACGTGGCCACTTTTCTCCAATGACATCAGCACTTCCTGCTGTTCCCCAGTTCCCAAGCCTTTATCCAACTGAGCATTTCGGGCTCTTCATGTGGCCCCTCCCTCTCGATGACGTCAGCACTTCCGCCAGCCCCAGGGACCCAAGCACTTGAACACCTGAGCATTTCTGGCTATCCACGTGGCCCTTTCCCTTCAATGACGTCAGCATTTCCTGCTGGTCTCCGGACCCCAAGTACTGATCCACCTGAGCACTTCTGGCTGTCCAGCTTTCCAAACTCCACTGATGATATGACCACTAAAAGCTGTTTACAGGGCCCCAACCTTTGTTCACGTGAGCGTTTTTGGGTGTTAAGGCACCTTGTTCGCCTGACAAATGACCCACAAGGCTGTCTACTGAGCTCGTAAGAAGCGGGGTTACTTCCCAATTTCTGAAAGTTAGATTTTGGGCCTAACACCCACAGACCCAGCTCAACTTCTGCTCACAGGCTTACTCTTCCCAGCTAAATAGGGTTACAGGCAGGCGTCTGCCAGCGCTCCGTTAAAACCTCCCTGGTCGTTGATGAGGCCAGGGACCCCGCATCATCCCCAACATGCGGGCACCTTACACTGAACTGACCTGGGACTCTGACAGTCCTGCCTGAGGTTTTGAAATCTGGGAAAAGGCAGTGTTGAGACCATGGAAAGCCTTTCAGTACTGGGCGTAAAGGCCTGCACCTCCAGGCTCACTTACAGTTTCCCGATCCCTAAGTCCCATTTTTTGCTTAATTAATGGGGAACGCCCTTCCCTGAGAACAGGTACCATGTCCAAAATTCCAGATCATGGACCCATGGAAGTTGGGGCTTTTGTGACCTCTAGCGAACCTCCCTGTAATGCATTCACAAGGCTCTCTACTTGGCCTTTTCCCTTGATGACGTCAACACTTCTGGCCGGCCTGAGAGCCCCAAGCACTTGTCCACCTGAGCATTTCTCTTTCTCCACGTGGCCCCTTTTCTATAATGAAATCAGCACTTCCTGCTGGTCCCCGGTCCCCAAGCCCTTATCCACCTGAGCATTTCGGGCTCTTCATGTGGCCACTCCCCTCGATGATGTCAGCACTTCCGGCAAGCCCCAGGCCCCAAGCACTTGAACACCTGAGCATTTCTGGCTATCCACGTGGCCCTTTCCCTTCAATGACGTCAGCATTTCCTGCTGGTCTCCGGACCCCAAGCACTGATCCACCTGAGCACTTCTGGCTGTCCAGTTTTCCAAACTCCACTGATGATATGAACACTAAAAGCTGGTCACAGGGCCCCAACCTTTATTCACGTGAGCGTTTTCGGCCCTTAAGCCCCTTGTTCACCTGACCAATGACGCACAAGGCTTTCTACTGAGCTCCTAAGAAGCAGAGTGACTTCCCGATCTCTGGAAGTTCGCTTAAGGTCAAAACACCCACAGCCCCAGCTCAACTTCTGCTCAAAGATTTACTCTTCCCAACGGGGTAGGGTTACAGGCAGGCAGCTGCCAGCACTCCTTTAAAACCTCCCTGGGCTTAGATGAGGCCAGGGATGCCGCATGATCCCCAACATGCGGGCACCTCACACTGGACTGACCTGGGACTCTGAAAGTACTGCCTGAGTATATGAAATCTGGGAAAAGGCAGTGTTCAGACCCTGAAAAGCCTTTAAGTACTGGGCGTAAATGCCTGCCCCTCCAGGCTCACTTACAGTTCTCGAGCCCTAATTCCCACTTTTTTGTTTAATAATGGGGAACTCCCTTTCCAGAGAACAGGTACCATGTTCAAAATTCCAGAGCATGGACCCATGGAAGTTGGGATGTTTGTGACCTCTAGCGAACCTCCCAGGAATGCATTCACCTGACTCTCTACATCGCCCCTCCCCTTGATGACGTCAGCACTTCTGGCAGGCAGGAGAGCCCCAAGCACTTGTCCTCCTGAGCATTTCTGGCTCTCCACGTGGCCCCTTTTCTCCAATGACGTCAGCACTTCCTGCTGGTTTCCGGTCCCCGGACCCCAAGCCCTTATCCACCTGAGCATTTTGGGCTCTTCATGTGGCCACTCCCCTCGATGACGTCAGCACTTCCAGCCAGCCCCAGGCCCCAAGCACTTGACCACCTGAGCATTTCTGGCTATCCACGTGGCCCTTTCTCTTCAATGACGTCAGCATTTCCTATTGGTCTCCGAACCCCAAGCACTGATCCACCTGAACACTTCTGGATGTCCAGCTTTCGCAACTCCACTGATGATATGACCACTAAAAGCTGGTCACAGGGCCCCAACCTTTGTTCACGTGAGCGTTTTTGGCTGTTAAAGCACCTTGTTCGCCTGACCAATGACCCACAAGGCTGTCTACTGAGCTCCTAAGAAGCGGGGTTACTTCCCAAATTCTGGAAGTTACATTAAGGGCCTAACACCCACAGCCCCAGCTCAACTTCTGCTCACAGGCTTACTCTTCCCAGCTAAGTAGAGTTACAGGCAGGCGGCTGCCAGCGCTTTGTTAAAACCTCCCTGGGCGTCGATGAGGCGAGGGACCCCGCATGGTCCGCAATATGCGGCAACCTTACAGTGAACTGACCTGGGACTCTGACAGTCCTGCCTGAGGTTTTGAAATCTTGGAAAAAGCAGTGTTGAGTCTCTGAAAATCCATTCAGTACTGGGCATATAGGCCTGCCCCTCCAGGCTCACTTACAGTTTCCCGAGCCCTAAGTCCCAGTTTTTTGCTTAATTCATGCTGAACGCCCTTCCCTGAGAACAGGTACCATGTCCAAAATTCCAGAGCATTGACCCATGGAAGATGGGGGTTATGTCACCTCTAGGGACCCTCCCTGGAATGCATTCACTTGGCTCTCTACATGGACCCTCCCTTGATGAAGTCAGCACTTCTGGCAGGCTGGAGAGCCCCAAGCACTTGTCAACCTGAGCATTTCTGGCTCTACACGTGGCCCTTTACCTCCAATGACGTCAGCACTTCCTGATGGTCCATGGTCGCCAAGCCCTTATCCACCTGAGCATTTCGGGCTCTTCATGTGGCCACTCCCCCTCGATGATGTCAGCACTTCCGGAAAGCCCCAGGGCCCCAAGTATTTGTACACCTGAACATGTCTGGCTATCCATGTGGCCCTTTCCCTTCAATGACGTCAGCATTTCCTACTGGTCTCCGGACCCCAAGCACTGAGGCACCTGAGCACTTCTGGCTGTCCAGGTTTCCAAACTCCACTGATGATATGACCACTAAAAGCTTGTCACAGGGCCCCAACCTTTGTTCAGGTGAGCGTATTCGGACACTAACTCCCCTTGTTCGCCTGACCAATGACCCACAAGGCTGTCTACTGAGCTCCTAAGAAGCAGGGTGACTTCCCAGTTTCTGGAAGTTAGCTTAAGGGCCTAATACCCACAGCCCCAGCTCAACTGCGGCTCACAGACTTACTCTTCCAAGCTAAGTAGGGTTACAGGCAGGCGACTGCCAGCGCTCCTTTAAAACCTCACTGGGTGTTGATGATGCCTGGGACCCTGCAAGGTCCCCAACCTGCGGGCAATTGACACTGAACTGACCTGGGACTCTGACAGTCTTGCCTGAGGTTTTGAAATCTGAAAAAAGGCAGTGATGTGACCCTGGAAAGCCTTTCAGTATTGGCCATAAAGGCCTGCCCTCCAGGCTCACTTACAGTTTCCCGAGCCCTAAGTCCCACTTTTTTACTTAATTCATGGGGAACGGCCTTCCTTAAGAACAGGTACCATGTCCAAAATTCCAGAGCATGGACCCATGGAAGTTGGGACGTTTGTGACCTCTAGCGACCCTCCCTGGAATGCATTCAACTGACTCTCTACATCGCCCCTCCCCTTGATGACATCAGCAATTCTGGCCGGCAGGAGTGCCCCAAGCACTTGTCCTCCTGAGCATTTCTGGCTCTCCACGTGGCCCCTTTTCTCCAATGACGTCAGCACTTCCTGCTGGTCCCCGGTTGCCAAGCCCTTATCCACATGAGCATTTTGGGCTCTTCATGTGGCCACTCCCCACGATGACGTCAGCACTTCCGGCCAGCCCCAGGCCCCAAGCACTTGACCACCTGAGAATTTCTGGCTATCCACGTGGCCCTTTCCCTTCAATGACGTCAGCATTTCCTATTGGTCTCCGGACCCCAAGCACTGATCCACCTGAGCACTTCTGGATGTCCAGCTTTCCATATTCCACTGATGATATGACCACTAAAAGCTGGTCACAGGGCCCCAACATTGGTTCACGTGAGCATTTTCGCCATTAATACCCCTTGTTCGCCTGAACAATGACCCACAAGGCTGTCTACTGAGCTCCTAAAAGCGGGGTGACTTCCCAATCTCTGGAAGTTCGCTTTATGCGAATAACACCCACAGCCCCAGCTCAACTTCTGCTCACAGACTTACTCTTCCCAGCTGGATAAGGTTACAGGCAAGCGGTTGCCAGCGCTCCTTTAAAACCTCCCTGGGCTTCTATGACACCAGGGACCCCGCATGATCCACAACATGCGGGCACCTTACACTGGACTGACCTGGGACTCTGACAGTGCTGCCTGAGGTTTTGAAATCTGGGAAAAGGCAGTGTTAAGACCCTGAAAAGCCTTTCAGTACTGGGCGTAAAGGCCTGCCCCTCCAGGCTCACTTACAGTTTCCCGAGCCCTAATTCCTAGTTTTTTGTTTAATAATGGGGAACGCCCTTCCCAGAGAACAGGTACCATGTCCAAAATTCCAGAGCATGGACCCATGGAAGTTGGGATGTTTGTGACCTCTAGCGACCCTCCCTGGAATGCATTCACCTGGCTCTCTACATGGCCCCTCCCCTTGATGACGTCAGCAATTCTGGCCAGCCTGAGAGCCCCAAGCACTTGTCCACCTGAGCATTTCTCTCTCTCCACGTGGCCCCTTTTCTCCAATTACATCAGATTTTCCTGCTGGTCCCCGGTTGCCAAGCCCTTATCCACCTGAGAATTTCGGGCTCTTCATGTGGCCACTCCCCCTCGATGACATCAGCACTTCTGCCAGCCCCAGGGACCCAAGCACTTGAACACCTGAGCATTTCTCGCTATCCACGTGGCCCTTTCCCTTCAATGACATCAGCATTTCCTGCTGGTCTCCGGACCCCAAGCACTGATCCACCTGAGCTCTTCTGGCTGCCCAGCTTTCCAAACTCCACTGATGATATGACCACTAAAAGCTCGTCACAGGGTCCCAACCTTTGTTCACGTGAGCGTTTTCGTCCGTTAACGCACCTTGTTAGCCTGACCAATGACCCACAAGGCTGTCTACTGAGCTCGTAAGAAACAGGGTTACTTCCCAATTTCTGGAAGTTAGATTAAGGGCCTAACACCCACAGACCCAGCTCAACTTCTGCTCACAGACTTACTTTTCCCAACGGGGTAGGGTTACAGGCAGGAGGCTGCCAGCGCTCCTTTAAAACCTCCCTGGGCATAGATGAGGCCAGGGACCACGCATGGTCCCCAACATGCGGGCACCTCACACAGGACTGACCTGGGACTCTGATAGTCCTGCCTGAGGTTTTGAAATCTGGGAAAAGAAGTGTTGAGACCCTGAAAATCCATTCAGTACTGGGCATATAGGCCTACCCCTCCAGGCTCACGTACATTTTCCCGAGCCATAAGTCCCAGTTATTTGCTTAATTCATGGGGCACGCCCTACCCTGAGTACAGGTACCATGTCCAAAATTCCAGAGCATGGACCCATGTAAGTTGGGGCTTATGTGACCTCTAGCGACCCTCCCGGGAATGATTCACGTGGCTCTCTACATGGACCCTCCCCTTGATGACATCAGCACTTCTGGCCGGCCAGAGAGCCCCAAGCACTTGGCCACGTGAGCATTTCTGGCTTTCCACGTGGCCCCTTCCCTCCAATGACATCAGCATTTCCTGTTGGTCCCCGGTCCCAAAGCCCTTATCCACCTGAGCATTTCGGGCTCTTCTTGTGGCCACTCCCCCTCAATGACGTCAGCACTTCCGGCCAGCCCCAGGCCCCAAGCACTTGAACAACTGAGCATTTCGGCTAGCCAGGTGGCCCTTTCCCTTCAATGACGTCAGCATTTCCTGCTGGTCTCGGGACCCCAAGCACTGATCCACCTGAGCACTTCTGGCTGTCCAGCTTTCCAAACTCCACTGATGATATGATCAGTAAAAGCTGGTCACTGGGCCGCAACCTTTGTTCACGTGAGCGTTTTCCGCAGTTAAACCCCCTTGTACACATGACCAATGACCCACAAGTCTGTCTAATGATCTCCTAAGAGGCGGGGTGACTTCCCAATCTCTGGAAGTTAGCTTAAGGGCCTAACACCCACAGCCCCTGCTCAACTTCTGCTCACAGACTTTCTCTTCCCAGCTCGGTAGGGTTACAGGCAGGCGGCTGCCAGTGCTCCTTTAAAACCTCCCTGGGCGTTGATGAGGCCAGGGACCCTGCATGGTACCTCACATGCGGGCACCTCACACTGGACTGACCTGGGACTCTGACAGCCCTGCCTGAGATTTTGAAATCTGGGAAAAGGCAGTGTTGAGACCCTGAAAAGCCTTTCAGTACTGGGCATAAAGGCCTGTGCCTCCAGGCTCACTTACAGTTTCCCGAGAACTAAGTCCCAGTTTTTTGCTTAATTCATGGGGCACGCCCTTCCCTGATAACAGGTACGATGTCCAAAATTCCAGAGCATGGACCCATGGAAGGTGGGGCTTATGTGACCTCTAGCGACCCTCCCTGGAATGCATTCACCTGGCTCTCTACATGGAACCTCCCCTTGATGACGTCAGCACTTCTGGCTGGCCTGAGAGCCCCAAACACTTGTCCACCTGAGCATTTCTGTCTGTCCACGTGGCCCATTATTTCCAATGATGTCAGCACTTCATGCTGGTCCCTGGTCCCCAAGCCCTTATTGACCTGAGCATTTCTAGCTCTTCATGTGGCCACTTCCCCTCGATGACGTCAGCACTTCCAGCCAGCACCAGGCCCCAAGCACTTGAACACCTGAGCATTTCTGGCTATCCACGTGGCCCTTTCCCTTCAATGACGTCAGCATTTCCTGCTGGTCTCCCGACCCCAAGCACTGATCCACCTGAGCACATCTGGCTGTCCAGGTTTCCAAACTCCACTGATGATATGACCACTAAAAGCTGGTCACAGGGCCCCAACCTTTGTTCACGTGAGCATTTTCGGCCATTAAACACCATTGTTCACATGACCAATGACCCACAAGGCTGTCTACTGAGTTCCTAAGAAGCGGGGTGACTTCCCAATATCTGGAAGTTAGCTTAAGGGCCTAACACCCACAGCCCCTGCTCAACTTCTGCTCACAGACTTTCTCTTCCCAGCTCGGTAAGGTTACAGGCAGGCGGCTGCCAGTGCTCCCTTAAAACCTCCCTGGGCGTCGATGAGGCCAGGGACACCGCATGGTCTGCAACATGCCGGAACCTCACACTGAACTGACCTGGGACTCTGACAGTCCTGACTGAGGTTTTCAAATCTGGGAAAAGGCAGTGTTGATACCCTGAAAAGGCTTTCAGTACTGGGCGTAAAGGCCTGCGTCTCCAGGCTCACTTACAGTTTCCCGAGCCCTAAGTCCCAGTTTTTTGCTTAATTCATTGGGCACTTCCTTCCCTGATAACAGGTACCATGTCCAAAATTCCAGAGCATGGACCCATGGAGTTGGAAGGTTTGTGACCTCTAGCGACCCTCCCTGGAATGCATTCACCTGGCTCTCTACATGGACCCTCCCCTTGATGACGTCAGCACTTCTGGCCAGCCTGAGAGCCCCAAACACTTGTCCACCTGAGCATTTCTGTCTCTCCACGTGGCCCATTTTTTCCAATGACGTCAGCACTTCCTGCTGGTCCCTGGACCCCAAGCCCTTATTTACCTGAGCATTTCGGGCTCTTCATTTGGCTACTCCCCCTCGATGACGTCAGCACTTCTGGCCAGCCCCAGGCCCCAAGCACTTGAACACCTGTGCATTTCTGGCTATCCACGTGGCCCTTTCCCTTCAATGACGTCAGCATTTCCTGCTGGTCTCCGGACCCCAAGCACTGATCCACCTGAGTACTTCTGGCTGTCCAGGTTTCCAAACTCCACTGATGATATGACCACTAAAAGCTGGTCACTGGGCCCCAACCTTTGTTCACCTGAGCGTTTTCGACCGTTAACCCCCCTTGTTCGCCTGAACAATGACCCACAATGCTGTCTACTGAGCTCCTAAGAAGTGGGGTAACTTCCCAATCTCTGGAAGTTCGCTTAAGGGCCTAACACCCACAGCCCCAGCTCAACTTCTGCTCACAGACTTACTCTTCCCTGCTCCGTAGGGTTACAGGTAGACGGCTGCCAGCACTCCTTTAAAACCTCCCTGGGCGTCGATGAGGACAAGGTCCTGGCATGTTCCGCAACATGGGGGCACCTCACACTGAACAGACCTGGGACTCTGACAGTCCTGCCTGAGGTTTTGAAATCTGGGAAAAGGTAGTGTTGAGACCCTGAAAAGCCTTACAGTACTGGGCGTAAAGGCTTGCTCCTCCAGGCTCACTTACAGTTTCCCGAGCTCTAAGTCCCAGTTTTTTGCTTAATTCATGGGGAACGCCCTTCCCTGAGAACAGGTACCATGTCCAAAATTCCAGAGCATGGACCCATGGAAGTTGGGACTTTTGTGACAGCTAGCGACCCTCCCTGGAATGCATTCACCTGGCTCTCTACATGGCCCCTCCCCTTGATGACGTCAGCACTTCTGGCCAGACAGAGAGCCCCAAGCACTTGAACACCTGAGCATTTATGGCATTCCACGTGGCCCCTTACCTCAATGACGTCAGCACTTCCTGTTGTTCCCCGGGCCCCAAGTCCTTATCCACCTGAGCATTTCGGGCTCTTCATGTGGATGCACCCCCTCGATGACGTCAGCGTCAGCTCTTCCGGCAAGCCCAGGGCCCCAAGCATTTGAACACCTGAACATTACTGGCTATCCACGTGGCCCTTTCCCTTCAATGACGTCAGCGTTTCCTTCTGGTCTCTGACCCCAAGCACTGAGCCACCTGAGCACTTCTGGCTGTCCAGCTTTTCAAACTCCACTGATGGTATGACCACTAAAATCTGGTCACAGGGCACCAACCTTTGTTCACCTGAGCGTTTTAGGCCGTTAACCCCCCTCGTTAGCCTGACCAATGACCCACAAGGCTGTCTACTGAGCTCCTAAGGAGCTGGGTGACTTCCCAATTTCTGGAAGTTAGCATAAAGGCCTAACCCCCACCGCCCCAGCTCAACTTCTGCTCACAGACTTACTCTTCGCAGCTCGGAAGGGTTACAGGAAGGCGGCTGCCAGCGCTCCTTTAAAACCTCCCTGGGCGTCGATGAGGCCAGGGATCCCGCATGGTACCTAACATGCGGGCACCTCACACTGGACTGACCTGGGACTTGACAGTCCTGACTGAGATTTTGAAATCTGTGAAAAGGCAGTGTTGAGACCCTGAAAAACCTTTCAGTACTGGGCGTAAAGGTCTGCGCCTCCAGGCTCACTTACAGTTTCCCGAGCCCTAATCCCAGTTTTTTGCTTAATTCATTGGGCACGCCCTTCCCTGAGAACAGGTACCATGTCCAAAATTCCAGAGCATGGACAAATGGACGTTGGGACGTTTGTGAACTCTAGCGACTCTCCCTGTAATGCATTCACATGGCTCTCTACTTGGCCCCTTCCCTTGATGACATCAGCACTTCTGACCAGACAGATTGCCCCAAGCACTTGTCCACCTGAGCATTTCGGGCTCTTCATGTGGCCACTACCCCTCGATGACGTTAGCACTTCCGGCCAGCCCC
Source organism: Plecotus auritus (assembly GCF_963455305.1). Taxonomy (NCBI): domain Eukaryota; kingdom Metazoa; phylum Chordata; class Mammalia; order Chiroptera; family Vespertilionidae; genus Plecotus; species Plecotus auritus. The sequence continues at coordinate 110,422,051 of NC_137771.1, forward strand.
AGGCCCCAAGCACTTGAACACCTGAGCATTTCTGGCTATCCACGTGGACCTGAGCACTTCTGGCTGTCCAGCTTTCCAAACCCCACTGGTGATATGACCACTAAAAGCTGGTCACAGGGCCCCAACCTTTGTTCACGTGAGCGTTTTCGGCCATTAAACCCCATTGTTCATATGACCAATGACCCTCAAGGCTGTCTAATGAGCTCCTAAAAAGCGGGGTGACTTCCCAATCTCTGGAAGTTAGCTTAAGGGCCTAACACCCACAGCCCCAGCTCAACTTCTGCTCACAGACTTACTCTGTCCAGCTAAGTAGGGTTACAGGCAGGCGGATGCCAGCGCTCCTTTGAAACCTCCCTGGGCATAGGTGAGGCCAGAGACCCCGCATGGTCCCCAACATGCGGGCACCTCACACAGGACTGACCTGGGACTCTGATAGTCCTGCCTGAGGTTTTGAAATCTGGGAAAAAGCAGTGTTAAGACCCTGAAAATCCATTCAGTACTGGGCATAAAGGCCTGCCCCTCCAGGCTCAATTACATTTTCCCGAGCCCTAAGTCCCAGTTATGCGCTTCATTCATGGGGCACGCCCTTCCCTGAGTACAGGTACCATGTCCAAAATTCCAGCGCAGGGACCCATGGAAGTTGGGGCTTATGTGACCTCTAGCGACCCTCCCTGGAATGCATTCACCTGGCTCTCTACATGGACCCGCCCCTTGATGACATCAGCACTTCTGGCCGGCCTGAGAGCCCCAAGCACTTGGCCACGTGAGCATTTCTGGCTCTCCAAGTGGCCCCTTTTCTCCAATGACGTCAGCACTTCCTCCTGGTCCCCGGACCTAAGCCCTTATCCACCTGAGCATTTCGGGCTCTTCATGTGGTCACTCCCCCTAGATGACGTTAGCACTTCTGGCCAGCCCCAGGCCCCAAGCACTTGAACACCTGAGCATTTCTGGCTATCCACGTGGCCCTTTCCCTTCAATGACGTCAGCATTTCCTGCTGGTCTCCCGACCACAAGCACTGATCCACCTCAGCACTTGTGGCTGTCCAGGTTTCCAAACTCCACTGATGATATGACCACTAAAAGCTGGTCACAGGGCCCCAACTTTTGTTCACGTGAGCGTTTTCGGCCGTTAAACACCCTTGTTCACACGGCCAATGACCCACAAGGCTGTCTAATGAGCTCCTAAGAAGCGGGGTGACTTCCCAATATCTGGAAGTTAGCTTAAGGGCCTAACACCCACAGCCCCTGCTCAACTTCTGCTCACAGACTTTCTCTTCCCAGCTCCGTAGGGTTACAGAAATGCGGCTGCCAGTGCTCCTTTAAAACCTCCCTGGGCGTTGATGAGGCCAGGGACCCCGCATGGTCCCTAACATGCGCGCACCTCACACTGGACTGACCTGGGACTCTGAGAGTCCTGACTGAGGTTTTGAAATCTGGGAAAAGGCAGTGTTGAGACCCTGAAAAGCCTTTCAGTACTGGGCATAAAGGTCTGCGCCACCAGACTCACTTACAGTTTCTCGAGCCCTAAGTCCCAGTTTTTTGCTTAATTCATTGGGCACGCCCTTCCCTGAGAACAGGTACCATGTCCAAAATTCCAGAGCATGAACCATGGAAGTTGGGACGTTTGTGACCTCTAGCGACCCTCCCTGTAATGCATTCACATGGCTCTCTACTTGGCCCCTTCCCTTGATGACGTCAGCACTTCTGGCCAGACAGATTGGCCCAAGCAGTTTTCCACCTGAGCATTTCTGGCTTTCCACGTGGCCCCTTCCCTCCAATGACGACAGGATTTCCTGTTGGTCCCCGGTCACCAAGCCCTTATCCACCTGAGCATTTCGGGCTCTTCATGTGGCCACTCCCCCACAATGACGTCAGCACTTCCGGCCAGCCACAGGCCCCAAGCACTTGAACAACTGAGCATTTCGGCTAGCCACGTGGCCCTTTCCCTTAAATGACGTCAGCATTTCCTGCTGGTCTCCAGACACCAAGCACTGATCCACCTGAGCACTTCTGACTGTCCAGCTTTCCAAACTCCACTGATGATATGACCACTAAAAGCTGGACACTGGGCCCCAACCTTTGTTCACGTGAGCATTTTCGGCCGTTAAACCCCCTTGTTCACATGACCAATGACCCACAAGGCTGTCTAATGTGCTCCTAAAAAGCGGGGTGACTTCCCAATCTCTGGAAGTTAGCTTAAGGGCCTAACACCCACAGCCCCAGCTCAACTTCTGCTCACAGACTTACTCTTCGCAGCTCGGAAGGGTTACAGGCAGGAGGCTGCCAGCGCTCTGTTAAAACCTCCCTGGCGTCGATGAGGCCACGGACCCCGAATGGTCCGCAACATGCGGGCTCGTCACACTGAACTGACCTGAGACTCTAACAGTCCTGCCTGAGGTTTTGAAATATGGGAAAAGGCAGTGTTGCGACCCTAGAAAGCCTTTCAGTACTGGGCGTAAAGGTCTGTGCCTCCAGGCTCACTTACAGTTTCCCGAGAACTAAGTCCCAGTTTTTTGCTTAATTCATGGGGCACGCCCTTCCCTGATAACAGGTACGATGTCCAAAATTCCAGAGCATGGACCCATGGAAGGTGGGGCTTATGTGACCTCTAGCGACCCTCCCTGGAATGCATTCACCTGGCTCTCTACATGGAACCTCCCCTTGATGACGTCAGCACTTCTGGCCGGCCTGAGAGCCCCAAACACTTGTCCACCTGAGCATTTCTGTCTGTCCACGTGGCCCATTATTTCCAATGATGTCAGCACTTCATGCTGGTCCCTGGTCCCCAAGCCCTTATTGACCTGAGCATTTCTAGCTCTTCATGTGGCCACTTCCCCTCGATGACGTCAGCACTTCCAGCCAGCACCAGGCCCCAAGCACTTGAACACCTGAGCATTTCTGGCTATCCACGTTGCCCTTTCCCTTCAATGACGTCAGCATTTCCTATTGGTCTCCGGACCCCAAGCACTGATCCACCTGAGCACTTCTGGCTGTCCAGCTTTCCAAACTCCACTGATGATATGACCACTAAAAGCTGATCACAGGGCCACAACGTTTGTTCACGTGAGCGTTTGCTACCATTAACCCCCCTTGTTCGCCTGACCAATGACCCTCAAGGCTGTGTACTGAGCTCCTAAGAAGCGGGGTGACTTCCCAATCTCTGGAAGTTCGCTTAAGGGCCTACCACCCACAGCCCCAGCTCAAATTCTGCTCACAGACTTACTCTTCTTACCTGGGTAGGGTTAAAGGCAGGCGGTTTCCAGCGCTCCTTTAAAACCTCCCTGGGTATCGATGAGGCCAGGGACCCTGCATGGTCCCCAACATTCGGGTACATCACACTGGACTGACCTGGGACTCTGACAGTCCTGCCTGAGGTTTTGAAATCTGGGAAAAGGCAGTGTTGAGACCCTGGAAAGCCTGTAAGTACTGGGCGTAAAGGCCTGCCCGTCCAGGCTCACTTACAGTTCCCAAGCCCTAATTCCCAGTTTTTTACTTAATAATGGGGAACGCCCTTCCCTGAGAACAGGTACCATGTCCAAAATTCCAGAGCATGGACCCTTGGAAGTTGGGGCGTTTGTGTCCTTTAGCGACCCTCCCTGGAATGCATTCACCTGGCTCTATAAATGGACCCTCCCCTTGATGACATCAGCACTTCTGACCCGCCTGAGAGCCCCAAGCAGTTGTCCACCTGAGCATTTCTGGCTCTCCACGTGGCCCCTTCCCGCAAATGACGTCAACACTTCCTGCTGGTGTAAGGCCGTGAAGACCCCCGGTGGGCCCTTTGGCAGAGCGACGACCCCAAATCAAACGCCGAACTCGAGTCTCGATGCAAAAGCAAGAGGTTTCTTTATTCAAGCGCAGTGCAGGGACTCACAGGCAACAACTCTAACAAGAGACTGCTGACTGGAGCCCTGAACCAGGGTTGGTTACAGGCTTTTAAAGGCAAAAAACCACACGCAGGTGGGGGGCAAGATAGAATGTTGACTTATTCTCACGGGAATGGTATGTTTTATCTCAACAGAAAACTTTGTGAAAATAGGAACTTTAACAGAAACCAGAAGCTAGGACGTTTACTGATAAGCGCTGAGGGGGAGGTCAGCATGCTCTTTTCTGGGAACAGAGCTGTGCCTGCTTTATCTTAACTATTCCTGCCTCCCAGAACAGCCTCCGAGGCGCCTGCTCTGAGAGTGCACTCTTTCATTCCCCCCTTTTCTTTTTGGGGAGTTCCAATCCTGGGACTACAGACCCTCACTTTGGGAAAGCGGTTGGTATCTCTGTTGGAGTACCATTTCCTGGACTGCACTTATTCTATCCCGGATAAAAGCTACCAATCTGTTAAGGATGTAGGGGCCAACAGTCAGGAGTATCAAAAGAATTACTAGGGGCCCCATTAGGGTGGAAATCAGGGTGGTGAGCCAGGGGGAACGATTATACCAGCCTTCAAACCATCCCTGGTTAGCCTCCCGTTCTCGCCGCCGGGTCTCGAGCCTCTCTCTAAGTTTGGACATTGAGTCTTTTATAATCCCAGAATCGTCTGCATAGAAACAACACTGTTCCCTCAAGGCGGCACAGAGTCCCCCTTCCTTAAGGAACAGGAGGTCTAGTCCCCTCCTATTTTGTAAAACTACCTCAGATAGAGAAGTCAGGGATTCTTCGAGCTTGGTGATGGACTGTTCTATAGCCTTGAGATCCTCATCTATGGCCATACGTAGTTCCTCAGTGTAGCGAGGAGCTTGGACGAGGGCTGTTGCCCCTGTCCCGACCCCCGCTGCTACCCCTAAACCTAACATTACTGCCAGAGTAAGTGAGATCGGTTCTCTTCTATACCGGCGAGGCTGTAAGTCAAACTCATCTTCGAAGGAGGTAGCCTGGTGGTACAGGACTCTGGGAATCAGTTGGACTAGTATACAATAATCCTGAGAGCTGTTGAAGACCAAAGTAGATATACAGGGAGTCAGCCCTGTGTTACAGGCCCACCATCCCCCTGGAGGGGGAGTTAAGAAGAAGTTAGTAGTGGTCTGAGGACTCTCTAGGGTCTGGTTGCAGAGCTGCTTTCGGTCTTCCGGGACCTTTCCTAGGCATGTACCCTGCCCGGAGACTTCCGTCAGGGTCAGTTTGCCATGGGTCCCCCAGCTGCAAGTAGTATGGGAGGTAGTGTTGTTGGTGACACCTGAGAAAGCAATTCCCTCATAGTAAGGGGGTCCCAAGGCCAGGCATAGCCAGCAAGAGTCAGTTAAATTGGGACTGGAGGAGTTTAGGATACTGAAGGCCCCTTGTACTAACCCCAGGAGCCTTTGTCTAGTACTCAGTGTTGGGGGTGTGGGGCGCGTCGAACCCACCTCTGACGGCTTTGGGGTGGTGTGCTCGTGCTTCTGCGAGGGAGAGTTCACCCCGGGAGCACGCTGTTCGGATAGGACAGAATTAGGCCCTAGGGGGACTGGGCGCTCTATTTCCTCTACGTCTAACCTTAATTTAAAAATAAGGCCATCATCATGTTGCTCCTTGTACAACCGGAGCCCCCACTCTTGTCCCGCTCGCCAACCTTTGTACCTTCTCCCGGCTTGCGTGAAAGAGATGTTCAGTGGGTTGGTCCATCCCCAGTGACCTGACTGCTGAGTGGCATTTCTTTGTACCTGGATGTAGTCCCATACGGGGGGGCCATTACCCAACCATTTCCCGGTTCCAGTAGTTTCGCATCCCCATTCGGCACAGAAATATTCCCGTCTACTTCCACAATTTCCTTTATGTCCCCTCCTATCTTTAGGGCAAACATAGAAAGGAGTCCCTCTTAGCATTTCTCACGCCCTCCAATAACTGCAATGTACCGAACCTCCAGCCTTCTTTCTACTTATGTTTTCTCTAATTTCTAACCCCGTTTTAGAGGCTTCTACTGAGGTGTCGGGAAGATCCCATTCCCGGACTCCGGTGGCCAGAGCACAGATGTCAGGGGTTAGCTGCGGCCACCAGGTCCAGAGAGGTGCTATCTTGGTCGTCTCCCAAACTATTTGATGCATTTGGGAGGATATAACTTGCCAGTTTAGTCTCTTCGGGGCATGGGTATTGCTACTACTACTTATCGGCAGGCCCAGCAGGAGAAGGAGAACGACGGCAAACACGGATCTTGAGGGGGTTGTCAGTCCTTTCCACTGTCCACTCATGGTCCTGCGGGGGCGCTCGTTTAGCGTGCGAAGCGTGGATCCAGGTGGCGATGCCGTCTACTTTAACAGCCGTTGGAGTTGTTAGCAGTACCAGGTAGGGTCCCTTCCACCTTGGCTCGAGGTTGGCAGCGTGGTGGCGTCGGACGTAGACAAAGTCCCCAACCTGGAACTGGTGTGGCACCTGAAGCTCCCCTGGTTGATAGAGGGCAGCCAAGGGGGTCCACACTTCCTTCTGGACAGTCTCTAGCGCCTTCAACCTGGCAAGTAGGGATTGGGGGGTATGAGTACCAGTTTTAACCGACCAGGGGTCTGCAGCCAGGGGCGGAGGGGCCCCAAACAAGATCTCGAACGGAGTTATTCCTAGGGGGCCAGGAGTGTTTCGCACGCGAAAAAGGGCAAAGGGAAGGAGGACTGTCCAGTCTGCCACGCCAGTCTCTATGGATAATTTTGTCATGGCCTCTTTTAATGTTCTATTCATCCTTTCTACCTGACCTGAGCTCTGGGGCCTGTACGAACAATGTAATTTCCAATCCGCCCCCAGTATCCTGGCCATTCCCTGACTTACCTGGGCAACGAAGGCTGGTCCGTTGTCTGACCCAATTACCTTTGGTACTCCAAACCGGGGGAAGATGTCCTCTAAGATCTTCTTGGCCACCACGGTTGCGGTCTCCTTCTTAGTGGGGAAGGCCTCTACCCAGCCTGAAAAGGTATCTACAAAGACTAGGAGGTATTTATAGCCATATCGGGCCACCTTTACCTCTGTGAAGTCCACTTCCCAGTAGCTTCCTGGGCGGTCGCCCCTGAGTCTCTGCCCAGGTGGGAGTCGGGAAGGATGTGAGTTCACCAGTTGGCACGCTTTGCACCGGCTGACCACCCTTTCCGCAAGACGAGTGAGTCCTTTGACGAAGTATCCGGAGGCCTGACAGGTAGTGCGGAGGTGCTTTGCTCCCAGATGTGTGAGCCGGTGTAGCTGCTTAAGATAGGCTCTGGCGGCTTCCTCGGGTATTACTATCTTCCCTTCTACCGTCCTCCAAATTCCTTGCTCGTCCCTTATATATTTCTCTGGCCTTTTGACCAGTTCTTCCTCCTCTTCCTGGGAATATTTGGGAAGTTCCGGCAGGCTCATTGGGGCCTCAGCTAGAGCTAGAATATTCAGTCCTAGAGCCGCTCGTTTAGCCTCTGTATCCGCCCTCCAGTTTCCTTCTGCTACATCTGAGGTCCCTCTTTGGTGGCCAGGGCAGTGGATAATAGCTACTTCCTGAGGGGCCTGTATGGCCTCCAGAAGGGAAAGGATTTCTTGCTTATTCTTAATTTCCTTGCCTGCTGAGGTAAGGAGGCCTCTCTGGTGGTAGATGGCCCCATGAATATGGGCAGTGGCAAAAGCATACCTGCTGTCAGTGTAAATGTTGATTCTTTTTCCTTCTGCCAGTCTGAGGGCCTGAGTTAGAGCTATCAATTCAGCCTTTTGGGCCGAGGTCCCTTCTGGTAACATACTAGCCCATACTATCTGATCTTTACTGACCACGGCTGCTCCCGCCACCCTTTTACCTTCGAGGATGTAGCTGCTGCCGTCCGTGAACCAGGTGAGCTGGGCACGGGGTAAAGGTGAATCCCGGAGGTCCCTCCGGGGCCCAGTTTCCTCTGTCAGTATCTCATGACACGAGTGGAGCACTTCCTCCCCGTCAGGGCTCATCTCAGGCAGTAGAGTCGCTGGATATGGGGCTTAATCCCTTCCCAGGCTGTCCTTGCCATGGGGTATTGCCTTACTGCTATCGGGGTAGCGGAGGACTTGAGCTCTACTACCACTGGGGGCTGCCTATCAGCTAGGCCCATTCCAGCTGTCTCTGCCCATGCTCCTGGGTATTGATGAAGCCATTCAGTTGCCACCCCTCCTGTTTGTAACCCTGTTTCAAAGAGCCGGTGTTCGTCCTCTAGGCGGAGAGTCAAGAGGGTGGCAGTTTCTGTCTCGCCCTGGGTTACAACAGGGCCTCGGGGAGTAAAGGTGATTTGGGCCCCCATTTTGGTCAATAAGTCTCTTCCCAACAGGGGGGCAGGGCATTCAGGTATCACGAGGAAAGAGTGGGTGACCTTCCCTGACCCCAAGTCTATAGTCCGGGTAGTAGTCCAAGGGTACTGCTTATTACCGGTGGCCCCGATTACCCAGGATGTCTTCTTAGAAATCGGCCCCAGCGGCCCCTTTAAAACTGAATATTGAGCTCCAGTATCTACCAGGAAGTCTACTGGTTTCCCCTCCACTCGAATAGTTACCCTGGGCTCAGGGAGGGGTTCCGAGCCCCGTCCCCTTCAGTCACTGTCCTCATGAAGTGCCAGTACTTGCTTTGCTGCCTTATCTGGTTTCTTAGGGCATTCCCGCTTCCAGTGCCCCTTCTCTTTGCAGTAGGCACACTGATCCTTATCCAACGGCGGTCTGTTGCCCAGGTTTCCTGACTGCCTCCTCTTTTCTCTCGTCAGTGGTCTGCTTTCTCCTACCACTGTGGCCAGGATACGCGTTAAGTTCTTCTCCTGTCTCTTTTCCCTTTTATCCTCTCTCTCTTCCCTTTCTCTTTCTTTCCTCTGTTCCTTCTCATCTGCTGTTTCCCTCTTATGATAAACCTTTTCTGCCTCTTTAACTAGGTCCTGGAGGGTGTAATCCTGTAACCCTTCAATCCGCTGAAGTTTCTAGAGTGGACTGACCTATAAAAGCCATAACTACTGAAGCCCTCTGTCCTTCCGATGCAGGGTCAAACGGGGTATATCTCCTGAACGCCTCCATTAACCGCTCGAGGAAGACAGAGGGGGGTTCAGCTGGTCCCTGAAGGACTTCTCTTACCTTAGCCAAATTGGTGGGCCGGCGCGCTGCCCCCCGGAGGCCAGCCACTAGAGTCTGGCGGTAGACAGTCAGTCGCTCCCTACCTTCTGCCCTGTTGAAATCCCAGTCTGGTCGGGTAAGGGGAAAGGCAGCATCCATCAGGTGGGGGAGTTGAGTAGGTCGCCCGTTGGGACCAGGTGCGTTCTTCCGGGCTTCTAGGAGAATTCTTTCCCTCTCCTCAGTAGTGAAGAGGGTCTGGAGCACCTGTTGACAATCGTCCCAGGTGGGCTGGTGAGAGAACATAAGGGACTCCACCAGCCCCGTCAACTTCTGGGGATCCTCTGAAAAAGGAGGATGGTTAGTTTTCCAGTTATAGAGGTCAGCAGAGGAGAAAGGCTAATACTGAAGGGGCTGAAGCGGTGCCGGTCCCCCATCGTCCGACGGGGGAGGTGGAGGTCCGTATGCTCGGAGGGGACACGCGACGGTGGAGTCCGGGGAAGGGGGCAGTCCCCTTCGGCTTCGGGTGCCCTGAGCCGGTCCCTCAGCAGGGGGAGGATCGGGAGGAGAGGGGACCACCGGCCCTGGGCTCCTTTGTAGAGACGGCTGGAGGGAGGGAGGATAGGGTGGCGGAGAATCGAGAAGGAGGAGGTCGGCCTGAGGGTCGACCAGCGGCTTCTTGGTCGGCTCCTGTGGGGGAGACTGGACAGTTAGAACCCGCGAGGCGGTTCGGGGCAACCAGGGTCGGACCCACGGGGGAGGGTTTTGCACAAGATCCTGCCAGACGACGATGTAGGGCTGTTGGTCGGGGTGCGACCCGGGTCCGGGCTGAAAAACAGTGTCTTTTACTGCAAAAATGACGGAAAGGTCAAAAGTGCCCTCTGGTGGCCACCCGACATTGAGCCGAGGCCATTCAGAGGAGCAGAAAGTCTGCCAAGGTCCTTTTTTAACATTTACAGAGAGATCAAAACCTCATCCCAGCACGTCCTTCCAGTTAGTGAGAGTCAGAGACAAAGGTGTACTCTTTCCCTGTCCCATTCCGTCCGTGTCAGGATGAAAAGAGAGAAGCAAACAAAAGGAGACAATAATGAACAAGACACTTAGACAAAGGGCCCAATGAGACTGAAACAATAACCTGATATAACCAGACGGACGGACACCCGTCCTACAGATTGCCCGGCCGGACTTTGACTCGCCCGTCGCCGGACACCCGACGACGACCCATTTTACTCGGTCGTCTCCTGAATCTGGGGCGTCCCCCAGTTTGACAGTTTTTCTGACCATACCCTAATCGGCCAGAGGAGCACTCTCCTTACGGAGAGAACAACCTGTCTATACCAGAACCAGAAATCCTGAAACAGTTAACAGACGAACCAGACAACAGACAACAAGACAAAATCTTTTCGGGGGCCCCCCTTACCTCCAAGGTCGGTTCTGACGCTTGAGGGGTGGTCGCTCCTTCCCGGCCAATGCACCAAATGTAAGGCCGTGAAGATCCCCGGTGGGCCCTTTGGCAGAGCGACGACCCCAAATCAAACGCCGAACTCGAGTCTCGATGCAAAAGCAAGAGGTTTCTTTATTCAAGAGCGGCGCAGGGACTCACAGGCAACAACTCTAACAAGAGACTGCTGACTGGAGCCCTGAACCAGGGTTGGTTACAGGCTTTTAAAGGCAAAAAACCACACGCAGGTGGGGGGCAAGATAGAATGTTGACTTATTCTCACGGGAATGGTATGTTTTATCTCAACAGAAAACTTTGTGAAAATAGGAACTTTAACAGAAACCAGAAGCTAGGACGTTTACTGATAAGCGCTGAGGGGAAGGTCAGCATGCTCTTCTCTAGGAACAGAGCTGTGCCTGCTTTATCTTAACTATTCCTGCCTCCCAGAACAGCCTCCGAGGCACCTGCTCTGAGAGTGCACTCTTTCACTGGTCCTTGTTCAACAAGCCCTTATCAACCTGAGCATTTCGGGCTCTTCATGTGGCCACTACCCCTCGATTACATCAGCACTTCCGGGAAGCCCCAGGGCCCAAAGCATTTGAACACCTGAGCATTACTGGCTATCCACGTGGCCCTTTCCCTTCAATGACGACAGCGTTTCCTTCTGGTCTCCGGACCCCAAGCATTGAGCCACCTGAGCACTTCTGGCTGTCAGTTTTCCAAACTCCACTGATGATATGACCACTAAAAGCTGGTCACAGGGCCCCAACCTTTGTTCACCTGAGTGATTTTGGCCGTTAAACCCCCTTGTTCGCAGGACCAATGACCCAAAGGCTGTCTACTGAGCTCCTAAGGAATGGGGTGACTTCCCAATTTCTGGAAGTTAGCTTAAAGGCCTAACACCCACAGCCCCTGCTCAACTTCTGCTCACAGACTTTCTCTTCCCAGCTCCGTAGGGTTACAGAAATGCGGCTGCCAGTGCTCCTTTAAAACCTCCCTGGGCGTTGATGAGGCCAGGGACCCCGCATGGTCCCTAACATGCGCGCACCTCACACTGGACTGACCTGGGACTCTGAGAGTCCTGACTGAGGTTTTGAAATCTGGGAAAAGGCAGTGTTGAGACCCTGAAAAGCCTTTCAGTACTGGGCATAAAGGTCTGCGCCACCAGACTCACTTACAGTTTCTCGAGCCCTAAGTCCCAGTTTTTTGCTTAATTCATTGGGCACGCCCTTCCCTGAGAACAGGTACCATGTCCAAAATTCCAGAGCATGAACCATGGAAGTTGGGACGTTTGTGACCTCTAGCGACCCTCCCTGTAATGCATTCACATGGCTCTCTACTTGGCCCCTTCCCTTGATGACGTCAGCACTTCTGGCCAGACAGATTGGCCCAAGCAGTTTTCCACCTGAGCATTTCTGGCTTTCCACGTGGCCCCTTCCCTCCAATGACGACAGGATTTCCTGTTGGTCCCCGGTCACCAAGCCCTTATCCACCTGAGCATTTCGGGCTCTTCATGTGGCCACTCCCCCACAATGACGTCAGCACTTCCGGCCAGCCACAGGCCCCAAGCACTTGAACAACTGAGCATTTCGGCTAGCCACGTGGCCCTTTCCCTTAAATGACGTCAGCATTTCCTGCTGGTCTCCAGACACCAAGCACTGATCCACCTGAGCACTTCTGACTGTCCAGCTTTCCAAACTCCACTGATGATATGACCACTAAAAGCTGGACACTGGGCCCCAACCTTTGTTCACGTGAGCATTTTCGGCCGTTAAACCCCCTTGTTCACATGACCAATGACCCACAAGGCTGTCTAATGTGCTCCTAAAAAGCGGGGTGACTTCCCAATCTCTGGAAGTTAGCTTAAGGGCCTAACACCCACAGCCCCAGCTCAACTTCTGCTCACAGACTTACTCTTCGCAGCTCGGAAGGGTTACAGGCAGGAGGCTGCCAGCGCTCTGTTAAAACCTCCCTGGCGTCGATGAGGCCACGGACCCCGAATGGTCCGCAACATGCGGGCTCGTCACACTGAACTGACCTGAGACTCTAACAGTCCTGCCTGAGGTTTTGAAATATGGGAAAAGGCAGTGTTGCGACCCTAGAAAGCCTTTCAGTACTGGGCGTAAAGGTCTGTGCCTCCAGGCTCACTTAAAGTTTCCCGAGCCCTAAGTCCCACTTTTCTGCTTAATTCATGAGGAACGCCCTTCCTTGAGAACAGGTACGATGTCCAAAATTCCAGAGCATGCACCCATGTAAGTTGGGGCTCATGTGACCTCTAGCGACCCTCCCTGGAATGCATTCACCTGGCTCTCTACATGGACCCTACCCTTGATGACGTCAGCACTTCTGGCCGGCCAGAGAGCCCCAAGCACTTGTCCACCTGAGCATTTCTGGCTCTCCAAGTGGCCTCTTTTCTCCAATGACGTCAGCACTTCCTGCTGGTCCCCGGTCCCCAAGACCTTATCCACCTGAGCATTTCGGGCTCTTCATGTCGCCACTCCCCCTCTATGACGTCATCAATTCCAGCCAGTCCCAGGCCCCAAGCATTTGAAAACCTGAGTATTTCTGGCTATCCACGTGGCCCTTTCCCTTCAATGATTTCAGCATTTCCTGCTGGTCTCCGGACCTTAAGCACTGATCCACCTGAGTACTTCTTGCTGTCCAGCTTTCCAAACTCCACTGATGATATGATCACAAAAAGCTGGTCACAGGGCCCCAAACTTTGTTCACGTGAGCGTTTTCGGCCGTTAACATACCTTGTTCGCCTGACCAATGACCCACAAGGCTGTCTACTGAGTTCCTAAGAAGCGGGGTGACTTACCAATCTCTTTTAGTTCGCTTCAGGGCCTAACACCCACAGCCCCAGCTCCACTTCTGCTCACAGGCTTACTCGTCCCAGCTCAGTAGGGTTACAGGCAGGCGCTGGCAGCGCTCCTTTAAATCTCCCTGGGCGTCTATGAGGCCAGGGACCCCTCATGGTCAGCTACCTGCGGGCACCTCACACTGAACTGACCTGGGACTCTGTCAGTCCTGCCTGTGGTTTTCATTTCTGGGAAAAGGCAATGATGATACCCTGGAAAGCCATTCATTCATGGGAATAAAGGCCTGCCCCTCCAGGCTCACTTACAGTTTCCCGAGCTCTAAGTCCCAGTTTTTTGCTTAATTCATGGGGAACGCCCTTCCCTGAGAACAGGTACCATGTCCAAAATTCCAGGGCATGGATCCATGGAAGTTGGTACGTTTGTGACCTCTAGCGACCCTCCCTGGAATGCATTCATCTGGCTCTCTACATGGCCCCTTCCCTTGATGACGTCAGTACTTCTGGCCAGACAGAGAGCCCCAAGCACTTGAACACCGTAGCATTTCTGGCTTTCCACATGGCCCCTTCCCTCAATGACGTCAGCACTTCCTGCTGGTCCCCGGTCCCCAAGCCCTTATCCACCTGAGCATTTTGGGCTCTTCATGTGGCCACTCCCCCTCGATGACATCAGCACTTCCGGCCAGCCCCAGGCCCCAAGCACTTGACCACCTGAGCATTTCTGGCTATCCACGTTGCCCTTTCCCTTCAATGACGTCAGCATTTCCTATTGGTCTCCGGACCCCAAGCACTGATCCACCTGAGCACTTCTGGATGTCCAGCTTTCCAAACTCCACTGATGATATGACCACTAAAAGCTGGTCACAGTGCTCCAACATTTGTTCACGTGAGAGTTTTCGCCATTAATACCCCTTGTTCGCCTGAACAATGACCCACAAGGCTGTCTACTGAGCTCCTTAAAGCGTGGTGACTTCCCAATCTCTGGAAGTTCGCTTTATGCGACTAACACCCACAGCCCCAGCTCAACTTCTGCTCACAGACTTACTCTTCCCAGCTGGATAAGGTTACAGGCAAGCGGCTGCCAGCGCTCCTTTAAAACCTCCCTGGGCGTCGATGAGGCCAGGGACCCCGCATGATCCACAACATGCGGGCACCTTACACTGGACTGACCTGGGACTCTGACAGTCCTGCCTGAAGTTTTGAAATCTGGGAAAAGGCAGTGTTAAGACCCTGAAAAGCCTTTCAGTACTGTGCGTAAAGGCCTGCCTTTCCAGGCTCACTTACAGTTTCCCGAGCCCTAAGTCCCAATTTTTTTGCTTAATTCATGGGTAACGCCCTTCCCTCAGAACAGGTACCATGTCCAAAATTCCAGAGCATGGACCCATGGAAGTTGGGGCTTTTGTGACCTCTACCGACCCTCCCTGGAATGCATTCACCTGGCTCTCTACATGGCCCCTCCCCTTGATGACGTCAGCACTTCTGGCCAGACAGAGAGCCCCAAGAGGCCCAAGCACTTGAACACCGTAGCATTTCTGGCTTTCCACATGGCCCCTTCCCTCAATGACGTCAGCACTTCCTGCTGGTCCCCGGTCCCCAAGCCCTTATCCACCTGAGCATTTTGGGCTCTTCATGTGGCCACTCCCCCTCGATGACATCAGCACTTCCGGCCAGCCCCAGGCCCCAAGCACTTGACCACCTGAGCATTTCTGGCTATCCACGTTGCCCTTTCCCTTCAATGACGTCAGCATTTCCTATTGGTCTCCGGACCCCAAGCACTGATCCACCTGAGCACTTCTGGCTGTCCAGCTTTCCAAACTCCACTGATGATATGACCACTAAAAGCTGATCACAGGGCCACAACGTTTGTTCACGTGAGCGTTTGCTACCATTAACCCCCCTTGTTCGCCTGACCAATGACCCTCAAGGCTGTGTACTGAGCTCCTAAGAAGCGGGGTGACTTCCCAATCTCTGGAAGTTCGCTTAAGGGCCTACCACCCACAGCCCCAGCTCAAATTCTGCTCACAGACTTACTCTTCTTACCTGGGTAGGGTTAAAGGCAGGCGGTTTCCAGCGCTCCTTTAAAACCTCCCTGGGTATCGATGAGGCCAGGGACCCTGCATGGTCCCCAACATTCGGGTACATCACACTGGACTGACCTGGGACTCTGACAGTCCTGCCTGAGGTTTTGAAATCTGGGAAAAGGCAGTGTTGAGACCCTGGAAAGCCTGTAAGTACTGGGCGTAAAGGCCTGCCCGTCCAGGCTCACTTACAGTTCCCAAGCCCTAATTCCCAGTTTTTTACTTAATAATGGGGAACGCCCTTCCCTGAGAACAGGTACCATGTCCAAAATTCCAGAGCATGGACCCTTGGAAGTTGGGGCGTTTGTGTCCTTTAGCGACCCTCCCTGGAATGCATTCACCTGGCTCTATAAATGGACCCTCCCCTTGATGACATCAGCACTTCTGACCCGCCTGAGAGCCCCAAGCAGTTGTCCACCTGAGCATTTCTGGCTCTCCACGTGGCCCCTTCCCGCAAATGACGTCAACACTTCCTGCTGGTGTAAGGCCGTGAAGACCCCCGGTGGGCCCTTTGGCAGAGCGACGACCCCAAATCAAACGCCGAACTCGAGTCTCGATGCAAAAGCAAGAGGTTTCTTTATTCAAGCGCAGTGCAGGGACTCACAGGCAACAACTCTAACAAGAGACTGCTGACTGGAGCCCTGAACCAGGGTTGGTTACAGGCTTTTAAAGGCAAAAAACCACACGCAGGTGGGGGGCAAGATAGAATGTTGACTTATTCTCACGGGAATGGTATGTTTTATCTCAACAGAAAACTTTGTGAAAATAGGAACTTTAACAGAAACCAGAAGCTAGGACGTTTACTGATAAGCGCTGAGGGGGAGGTCAGCATGCTCTTTTCTGGGAACAGAGCTGTGCCTGCTTTATCTTAACTATTCCTGCCTCCCAGAACAGCCTCCGAGGCGCCTGCTCTGAGAGTGCACTCTTTCATTCCCCCCTTTTCTTTTTGGGGAGTTCCAATCCTGGGACTACAGACCCTCACTTTGGGAAAGCGGTTGGTATCTCTGTTGGAGTACCATTTCCTGGACTGCACTTATTCTATCCCGGATAAAAGCTACCAATCTGTTAAGGATGTAGGGGCCAACAGTCAGGAGTATCAAAAGAATTACTAGGGGCCCCATTAGGGTGGAAATCAGGGTGGTGAGCCAGGGGGAACGATTATACCAGCCTTCAAACCATCCCTGGTTAGCCTCCCGTTCTCGCCGCCGGGTCTCGAGCCTCTCTCTAAGTTTGGACATTGAGTCTTTTATAATCCCAGAATCGTCTGCATAGAAACAACACTGTTCCCTCAAGGCGGCACAGAGTCCCCCTTCCTTAAGGAACAGGAGGTCTAGTCCCCTCCTATTTTGTAAAACTACCTCAGATAGAGAAGTCAGGGATTCTTCGAGCTTGGTGATGGACTGTTCTATAGCCTTGAGATCCTCATCTATGGCCATACGTAGTTCCTCAGTGTAGCGAGGAGCTTGGACGAGGGCTGTTGCCCCTGTCCCGACCCCCGCTGCTACCCCTAAACCTAACATTACTGCCAGAGTAAGTGAGATCGGTTCTCTTCTATACCGGCGAGGCTGTAAGTCAAACTCATCTTCGAAGGAGGTAGCCTGGTGGTACAGGACTCTGGGAATCAGTTGGACTAGTATACAATAATCCTGAGAGCTGTTGAAGACCAAAGTAGATATACAGGGAGTCAGCCCTGTGTTACAGGCCCACCATCCCCCTGGAGGGGGAGTTAAGAAGAAGTTAGTAGTGGTCTGAGGACTCTCTAGGGTCTGGTTGCAGAGCTGCTTTCGGTCTTCCGGGACCTTTCCTAGGCATGTACCCTGCCCGGAGACTTCCGTCAGGGTCAGTTTGCCATGGGTCCCCCAGCTGCAAGTAGTATGGGAGGTAGTGTTGTTGGTGACACCTGAGAAAGCAATTCCCTCATAGTAAGGGGGTCCCAAGGCCAGGCATAGCCAGCAAGAGTCAGTTAAATTGGGACTGGAGGAGTTTAGGATACTGAAGGCCCCTTGTACTAACCCCAGGAGCCTTTGTCTAGTACTCAGTGTTGGGGGTGTGGGGCGCGTCGAACCCACCTCTGACGGCTTTGGGGTGGTGTGCTCGTGCTTCTGCGAGGGAGAGTTCACCCCGGGAGCACGCTGTTCGGATAGGACAGAATTAGGCCCTAGGGGGACTGGGCGCTCTATTTCCTCTACGTCTAACCTTAATTTAAAAATAAGGCCATCATCATGTTGCTCCTTGTACAACCGGAGCCCCCACTCTTGTCCCGCTCGCCAACCTTTGTACCTTCTCCCGGCTTGCGTGAAAGAGATGTTCAGTGGGTTGGTCCATCCCCAGTGACCTGACTGCTGAGTGGCATTTCTTTGTACCTGGATGTAGTCCCATACGGGGGGGCCATTACCCAACCATTTCCCGGTTCCAGTAGTTTCGCATCCCCATTCGGCACAGAAATATTCCCGTCTACTTCCACAATTTCCTTTATGTCCCCTCCTATCTTTAGGGCAAACATAGAAAGGAGTCCCTCTTAGCATTTCTCACGCCCTCCAATAACTGCAATGTACCGAACCTCCAGCCTTCTTTCTACTTATGTTTTCTCTAATTTCTAACCCCGTTTTAGAGGCTTCTACTGAGGTGTCGGGAAGATCCCATTCCCGGACTCCGGTGGCCAGAGCACAGATGTCAGGGGTTAGCTGCGGCCACCAGGTCCAGAGAGGTGCTATCTTGGTCGTCTCCCAAACTATTTGATGCATTTGGGAGGATATAACTTGCCAGTTTAGTCTCTTCGGGGCATGGGTATTGCTACTACTACTTATCGGCAGGCCCAGCAGGAGAAGGAGAACGACGGCAAACACGGATCTTGAGGGGGTTGTCAGTCCTTTCCACTGTCCACTCATGGTCCTGCGGGGGCGCTCGTTTAGCGTGCGAAGCGTGGATCCAGGTGGCGATGCCGTCTACTTTAACAGCCGTTGGAGTTGTTAGCAGTACCAGGTAGGGTCCCTTCCACCTTGGCTCGAGGTTGGCAGCGTGGTGGCGTCGGACGTAGACAAAGTCCCCAACCTGGAACTGGTGTGGCACCTGAAGCTCCCCTGGTTGATAGAGGGCAGCCAAGGGGGTCCACACTTCCTTCTGGACAGTCTCTAGCGCCTTCAACCTGGCAAGTAGGGATTGGGGGGTATGAGTACCAGTTTTAACCGACCAGGGGTCTGCAGCCAGGGGCGGAGGGGCCCCAAACAAGATCTCGAACGGAGTTATTCCTAGGGGGCCAGGAGTGTTTCGCACGCGAAAAAGGGCAAAGGGAAGGAGGACTGTCCAGTCTGCCACGCCAGTCTCTATGGATAATTTTGTCATGGCCTCTTTTAATGTTCTATTCATCCTTTCTACCTGACCTGAGCTCTGGGGCCTGTACGAACAATGTAATTTCCAATCCGCCCCCAGTATCCTGGCCATTCCCTGACTTACCTGGGCAACGAAGGCTGGTCCGTTGTCTGACCCAATTACCTTTGGTACTCCAAACCGGGGGAAGATGTCCTCTAAGATCTTCTTGGCCACCACGGTTGCGGTCTCCTTCTTAGTGGGGAAGGCCTCTACCCAGCCTGAAAAGGTATCTACAAAGACTAGGAGGTATTTATAGCCATATCGGGCCACCTTTACCTCTGTGAAGTCCACTTCCCAGTAGCTTCCTGGGCGGTCGCCCCTGAGTCTCTGCCCAGGTGGGAGTCGGGAAGGATGTGAGTTCACCAGTTGGCACGCTTTGCACCGGCTGACCACCCTTTCCGCAAGACGAGTGAGTCCTTTGACGAAGTATCCGGAGGCCTGACAGGTAGTGCGGAGGTGCTTTGCTCCCAGATGTGTGAGCCGGTGTAGCTGCTTAAGATAGGCTCTGGCGGCTTCCTCGGGTATTACTATCTTCCCTTCTACCGTCCTCCAAATTCCTTGCTCGTCCCTTATATATTTCTCTGGCCTTTTGACCAGTTCTTCCTCCTCTTCCTGGGAATATTTGGGAAGTTCCGGCAGGCTCATTGGGGCCTCAGCTAGAGCTAGAATATTCAGTCCTAGAGCCGCTCGTTTAGCCTCTGTATCCGCCCTCCAGTTTCCTTCTGCTACATCTGAGGTCCCTCTTTGGTGGCCAGGGCAGTGGATAATAGCTACTTCCTGAGGGGCCTGTATGGCCTCCAGAAGGGAAAGGATTTCTTGCTTATTCTTAATTTCCTTGCCTGCTGAGGTAAGGAGGCCTCTCTGGTGGTAGATGGCCCCATGAATATGGGCAGTGGCAAAAGCATACCTGCTGTCAGTGTAAATGTTGATTCTTTTTCCTTCTGCCAGTCTGAGGGCCTGAGTTAGAGCTATCAATTCAGCCTTTTGGGCCGAGGTCCCTTCTGGTAACATACTAGCCCATACTATCTGATCTTTACTGACCACGGCTGCTCCCGCCACCCTTTTACCTTCGAGGATGTAGCTGCTGCCGTCCGTGAACCAGGTGAGCTGGGCACGGGGTAAAGGTGAATCCCGGAGGTCCCTCCGGGGCCCAGTTTCCTCTGTCAGTATCTCATGACACGAGTGGAGCACTTCCTCCCCGTCAGGGCTCATCTCAGGCAGTAGAGTCACTGGATATGGGGCTTAATCCCTTCCCAGGCTGTCCTTGCCATGGGGTATTGCCTTACTGCTATCGGGGTAGCGGAGGACTTGAGCTCTACTACCACTGGGGGCTGCCTATCAGCTAGGCCCATTCCAGCTGTCTCTGCCCATGCTCCTGGGTATTGATGAAGCCATTCAGTTGCCACCCCTCCTGTTTGTAACCCTGTTTCAAAGAGCCGGTGTTCGTCCTCTAGGCGGAGAGTCAAGAGGGTGGCAGTTTCTGTCTCGCCCTGGGTTACAACAGGGCCTCGGGGAGTAAAGGTGATTTGGGCCCCCATTTTGGTCAATAAGTCTCTTCCCAACAGGGGGGCAGGGCATTCAGGTATCACGAGGAAAGAGTGGGTGACCTTCCCTGACCCCAAGTCTATAGTCCGGGTAGTAGTCCAAGGGTACTGCTTATTACCGGTGGCCCCGATTACCCAGGATGTCTTCTTAGAAATCGGCCCCAGCGGCCCCTTTAAAACTGAATATTGAGCTCCAGTATCTACCAGGAAGTCTACTGGTTTCCCCTCCACTCGAATAGTTACCCTGGGCTCAGGGAGGGGTTCCGAGCCCCGTCCCCTTCAGTCACTGTCCTCATGAAGTGCCAGTACTTGCTTTGCTGCCTTATCTGGTTTCTTAGGGCATTCCCGCTTCCAGTGCCCCTTCTCTTTGCAGTAGGCACACTGATCCTTATCCAACGGCGGTCTGTTGCCCAGGTTTCCTGACTGCCTCCTCTTTTCTCTCGTCAGTGGTCTGCTTTCTCCTACCACTGTGGCCAGGATACGCGTTAAGTTCTTCTCCTGTCTCTTTTCCCTTTTATCCTCTCTCTCTTCCCTTTCTCTTTCTTTCCTCTGTTCCTTCTCATCTGCTGTTTCCCTCTTATGATAAACCTTTTCTGCCTCTTTAACTAGGTCCTGGAGGGTGTAATCCTGTAACCCTTCAATCCGCTGAAGTTTCTAGAGTGGACTGACCTATAAAAGCCATAACTACTGAAGCCCTCTGTCCTTCCGATGCAGGGTCAAACGGGGTATATCTCCTGAACGCCTCCATTAACCGCTCGAGGAAGACAGAGGGGGGTTCAGCTGGTCCCTGAAGGACTTCTCTTACCTTAGCCAAATTGGTGGGCCGGCGCGCTGCCCCCCGGAGGCCAGCCACTAGAGTCTGGCGGTAGACAGTCAGTCGCTCCCTACCTTCTGCCCTGTTGAAATCCCAGTCTGGTCGGGTAAGGGGAAAGGCAGCATCCATCAGGTGGGGGAGTTGAGTAGGTCGCCCGTTGGGACCAGGTGCGTTCTTCCGGGCTTCTAGGAGAATTCTTTCCCTCTCCTCAGTAGTGAAGAGGGTCTGGAGCACCTGTTGACAATCGTCCCAGGTGGGCTGGTGAGAGAACATAAGGGACTCCACCAGCCCCGTCAACTTCTGGGGATCCTCTGAAAAAGGAGGATGGTTAGTTTTCCAGTTATAGAGGTCAGCAGAGGAGAAAGGCTAATACTGAAGGGGCTGAAGCGGTGCCGGTCCCCCATCGTCCGACGGGGGAGGTGGAGGTCCGTATGCTCGGAGGGGACACGCGACGGTGGAGTCCGGGGAAGGGGGCAGTCCCCTTCGGCTTCGGGTGCCCTGAGCCGGTCCCTCAGCAGGGGGAGGATCGGGAGGAGAGGGGACCACCGGCCCTGGGCTCCTTTGTAGAGACGGCTGGAGGGAGGGAGGATAGGGTGGCGGAGAATCGAGAAGGAGGAGGTCGGCCTGAGGGTCGACCAGCGGCTTCTTGGTCGGCTCCTGTGGGGGAGACTGGACAGTTAGAACCCGCGAGGCGGTTCGGGGCAACCAGGGTCGGACCCACGGGGGAGGGTTTTGCACAAGATCCTGCCAGACGACGATGTAGGGCTGTTGGTCGGGGTGCGACCCGGGTCCGGGCTGAAAAACAGTGTCTTTTACTGCAAAAATGACGGAAAGGTCAAAAGTGCCCTCTGGTGGCCACCCGACATTGAGCCGAGGCCATTCAGAGGAGCAGAAAGTCTGCCAAGGTCCTTTTTTAACATTTACAGAGAGATCAAAACCTCATCCCAGCACGTCCTTCCAGTTAGTGAGAGTCAGAGACAAAGGTGTACTCTTTCCCTGTCCCATTCCGTCCGTGTCAGGATGAAAAGAGAGAAGCAAACAAAAGGAGACAATAATGAACAAGACACTTAGACAAAGGGCCCAATGAGACTGAAACAATAACCTGATATAACCAGACGGACGGACACCCGTCCTACAGATTGCCCGGCCGGACTTTGACTCGCCCGTCGCCGGACACCCGACGACGACCCATTTTACTCGGTCGTCTCCTGAATCTGGGGCGTCCCCCAGTTTGACAGTTTTTCTGACCATACCCTAATCGGCCAGAGGAGCACTCTCCTTACGGAGAGAACAACCTGTCTATACCAGAACCAGAAATCCTGAAACAGTTAACAGACGAACCAGACAACAGACAACAAGACAAAATCTTTTCGGGGGCCCCCCTTACCTCCAAGGTCGGTTCTGACGCTTGAGGGGTGGTCGCTCCTTCCCGGCCAATGCACCAAATGTAAGGCCGTGAAGATCCCCGGTGGGCCCTTTGGCAGAGCGACGACCCCAAATCAAACGCCGAACTCGAGTCTCGATGCAAAAGCAAGAGGTTTCTTTATTCAAGAGCGGCGCAGGGACTCACAGGCAACAACTCTAACAAGAGACTGCTGACTGGAGCCCTGAACCAGGGTTGGTTACAGGCTTTTAAAGGCAAAAAACCACACGCAGGTGGGGGGCAAGATAGAATGTTGACTTATTCTCACGGGAATGGTATGTTTTATCTCAACAGAAAACTTTGTGAAAATAGGAACTTTAACAGAAACCAGAAGCTAGGACGTTTACTGATAAGCGCTGAGGGGAAGGTCAGCATGCTCTTCTCTAGGAACAGAGCTGTGCCTGCTTTATCTTAACTATTCCTGCCTCCCAGAACAGCCTCCGAGGCACCTGCTCTGAGAGTGCACTCTTTCACTGGTCCTTGTTCAACAAGCCCTTATCAACCTGAGCATTTCGGGCTCTTCATGTGGCCACTACCCCTCGATTACATCAGCACTTCCGGGAAGCCCCAGGGCCCAAAGCATTTGAACACCTGAGCATTACTGGCTATCCACGTGGCCCTTTCCCTTCAATGACGACAGCGTTTCCTTCTGGTCTCCGGACCCCAAGCATTGAGCCACCTGAGCACTTCTGGCTGTCAGTTTTCCAAACTCCACTGATGATATGACCACTAAAAGCTGGTCACAGGGCCCCAACCTTTGTTCACCTGAGTGATTTTGGCCGTTAAACCCCCTTGTTCGCAGGACCAATGACCCAAAGGCTGTCTACTGAGCTCCTAAGGAATGGGGTGACTTCCCAATTTCTGGAAGTTAGCTTAAAGGCCTAACACACACAGCCCCAGCTCAACTTCTGCTCACAGACTTACACTTCCCAGCTCGGTATTGTTACAGGTAGGCGGCTGCCAACGCTCCTTTAAAACCTCCCTGGGCGTCGATGAGGGCAGGGACCTCGCATGGTACGCAACATGCGGGCACCTCACACTGAACTGACCTGGGACTCTAACAGTCCTGCCTGAGGTTTTGAAATCTGGGAAAAGGCAGTGTTGAGACCCGGAAAAGCCTTTCAGTACTGGGCATAAAGGCCTGCCACTCCAGGATCACTTACATTTTCCCGAGCTCTAAGTCCCAGTTTTTTGCTTAATTCATGGGGAATGCCCTTCCCTGAGAACAGGTACCATGTCCAAAATTCCAGAGCATGGACCCATGGAAGTTGGGGCTTTTGTGACCTCTAACGACCCTCCCTTAAATTTATTCACCTAGCTCTATACATGGACCATCCCCTTGATGACGTCAGCACTTTTGGCCGGCCTGAGAACCCCAAGCACTTGTCCACCTGAGCATTTCTGGCTCTCCACGTGGCCCCTTTTCTCCAATGACGTCCGCACTTCCTGCTGGTCCCCGGTCCCCAAGCCATTATCCACCTGAGCATTTCGGGCTCTTCATGTGGTCACTCCCCATCGGTGACGTCAGCACTTCCGGGAAGCCCCAGGGCCCCAAGCATTTGAACACCTGAGAATTTCTGGCTATCCACGTGGCCCTTTCTCTTCAATGACGTCAGCATTTCCTGCTGGTCTCCGGACCCCAAGCACTGATCCACCTGAGCACTTCTGGCTGTCCAGCTTTCCAAACTCCACTGATGATATGACCACTAAAAGCTGGTCACAGGGCCCCAACCTTTGTTCAAGTGAGCGTTTTCGGCCGTTAACATACCTTGTTCGCCTGACCCATGACACGCACGGCTGTCTACTGAGCTCCTAAGAAGCGGGGTGACTTACAAATCTCTGGAAGTTCGCTTCAGGGCCTAACACCCACAGACCCAGCTCAACTTCTGCTCACAGGCTTACTCGTCCCAGCTCAGTAGGGTTACAGGCAGGCGCTGCCAGCGCTCCTTTAAATCTCCCTGGGCGTCCATGAGGCCAGGGACACCGCATGGTCGGCAACATGCGGTCACCTTACACTGGCTGACCTGGGACTCTGTCAGTCCTTCCTGAGGTTTTGAAATCTGGGAAAAGGCAGTGTTGAGACCCTGGAAAGCCTTTCAGTACTGGGCGTAAAGGCCTGCCCCTCCAGGCTCACTTACAGTATCCCGAGCCCTAAGTCCCAATTTTTTGCTTATTTCATGGGTAACGCTCTTCCATGAGAACAGGTACCATGTCCTAAATTCCAGAGCATGGACCCATGCAAGTTGGGACGTTTGTGACCTCTAGGGACCCCCCCTGGAATACATTCACCTGGCTCTCCACATGGCCCCTCCCCTTGATGACGTCAGCACGTCTGGCCGGCCTGAGAGCCCCAAGCACTTGTCCACCTAAGCATTTCTGGCTTTCCACGTGGCCGCTTCCCTCCAATGACGTCAGCACTTCCTGCTGGTCCCTGGTCCCAAAACCCTTATCCACCTGAGCATTTCGGGCTCTTAATGAGGCCACTCCCCCTCGATGACATCAGCACTTCCTGGAAGCCCCAGGACCCAAGCATTTGAACACCTGAACATTTCTGGCTATCCACGTGGCCCTTTCCCTTCAATGACATCAGCATTTCCTGCTGGTCTCTGGACCCAAAGCACTGATCCACCGGATCACTTCTGGCTGTCCAGCTTTCCAAACTCCACTGATGATATGACCACTAAAAGCTGGTCACAGGGCCCCAACCTTTGTTCATGTGAGCATTTCGGCTTTTAACCCTCCTTGTTGGCCTGAATAATGACCCACAAGGCAGTCTACTGAACTCCTAAGAGGCGGGGTGACTTCCCAATCTCTGTAAGGTCGCTTAAGGGCCTAACACCCACAGTCCCAGGTCAACTTCTGCTCACAGACTTACTCTTCCCAGCTGGGTAGAGTTACAGGCAGGATGCTGCCAGCTCTCCTTTAAAACGTCCCTGGGCGGCGATGAGGCCAGGGACCCCCCATGTTCCCCATCATGCGGCACCATACACTGGACTGACCTGGAACTCTGACAGTTCTGCCTGAGGTTTTGAAATCTGGGAAAAGGCAGTTTTGAGACCCTGAAAAGCCTTTCAGTACTGGGATTAAAGGCCTGTCCCACCAGGCACACTTAAAGTTTTCCGAGCCCTAATTCCCAGTTTTTTCTTAATTATGGGGAACGCCCTTCCCTGAGAATAAGTATCATGTCCAAAATTTCAGAGCATGGACCCATGGAAGTTGGGGCTTTTGTGACCTCTTGCGACCCTCCCTTAAATATATTCACCTGGATCTCTACATGGCCCCTCCCCTTGATGACGTCAGCACTTCTGGCCGGCCTGAGAGCACCAAGCACTTGTGCACCTGAACATTTCTGGCTCCCCACGTGGCCCTTTCCCTTCAATGACATCAGCATTTCCTGCTGGTCTCCGGACCCCAAGCATTGAGCCACCTGAGCACTTCTGGCTATCCTGCTTACCATACTCCACTGATGATATGACCACTAAAAGCTGGTCACAGGGCCCCAACCTTTGTTCACCTGAGCTTTTTCAGCTGTTAACCCCCCTTGTTCGCCTGACCAATGACCCACAAGGCTGTCTACTGAGTTCCTAAGGAGCGGGGTGACTTCCCAATCTCTGGAAGTTAGCTTAAGAGCCTAACACCTACAGCCCCAGCTCAACTTCTGCTCACAGACTTACTCTTCCCAGCTCGGTAGGGTTACAGGTAGGCGGCTGCCAGCGCTCCTTTAAAACCTCCCTGGGCGTCGATGAGGCCAGGGACCCCGCATGGTCCGCAACATGCGGGCACCTCACACTGAACTGACCTGGGACTCTGACAGTCCTGCCTGAAGTTTTGAAATATGGGAAAAGGCAGTGTTGAGACCCTGAAAAGCCTTTCAGTAATGGGCATAAAGGCCTGCCCCTCCAGGCTCACTTACAGTTTCCCGAGCCCTAAGACCCTTTTTTTTGCTTATTTCATGGGTAATGTTCTTCCCTGAGAACAGGTACCATGTGCAAAATTCCAGAGCATGGACCCATGGAAGTTGGGGCTTTTGTGACCTCTAGTCACCCTCCCTGGAATGCACTCACCTGGCTCTCTAAATGGCCCCTCCCCTTGATGACGTCTGCACTTCCGGCAGGCCCAGGGCCCCAAGCACTTGAACACCTGAGCATTTCTGGCTATGCACGTGGCCCTTTCCCTTCAATGACGTCAGCATTTCCTGCTGGTTTTCGGACACGAAGCACTGAACCACCGGAGCACTTCTGGCTGTCCAGCTTTCCAAACTCCACTGATGATATGACCACTAAAAGCTGGTCACAGGGCACCAACCTTTCTTCACGTGAGCGTTTTCGGCCATTAATCCCCCTTGTTTGCCTGAACAATGACCCACAATGCTGTCTACTGAGTTCCTAAGAAGCGGGGTGACTTCCCAATCTCTGGAAGTTCGCTTAAGGTCCTAACATCCACAGCCCCAGCTCAACTTCTTCTCACAGACATTCTCTTCGCAGCTCGGTAGGGTTACTGGCAGGCGGTTTCCAGCGCTCCTTTAAAACCTCCCTGGGCATCGATGAGACCAGGGACGCCGCATGGTCCCCACCATGCGGGCACCTCTCACTGGACTGACCTGGGATTCTGACAGTCTTGCCTGAGGTTTGAAATCTGGTAAAAGGCAGTGTTGAGATCCTGAAAAGCCTTTCAGTACTAGTTGTAAAGGCCTGCCCCTCCAGGCTCACTTAGAGTTTCCCGAGGCCTTATTCCCAGTATTTTGCTTAATTAATGGTGAACGCCCTTCCCTGAGAACATGTACCATGTCCAAAATTCCAGAGCATGGACCCCTGTAAGTTGGGTTTTTGTGACCTCTAGAAACCCTCCCTGGAATGCATTCACCTGGCTCTATACATGGCCCCTCCCCTTGATGACGTCAGCACTTTTGGCCGGCCAGAGAGCCCCAAGCACTTGTCCACCTGAGCATTTCTGGCTCTCTACATGGTCCCTTCCCTCCAATGACGTCAGCACTTCCTGCAGGTAACCGGTCCACGAGCCCTTATCTACCTGAACATTTTGGGCTCTTCATGTGGCCACTCCCCCTCGGTGACATCAGCACTTCCGGAGAGCTCCAGGGCCCCAAGCATTTGAACACCGAAACATTTCTGGCTATCCACGTGGCCCTTTCCCTTCAATGACCCCAGCATTTCCTGCTGGTCTCCGGACCCCAAGCACTGAGCCACCTGAGCACTTCTGGCTGTCCTGCTTACCATACTCCACTGATGATATGACCACTAAAAGCTGGTCACAGGGCCCCAACCTTTGTTCACCTGAGCGTTTTCGGCCGTTAACCCCCCTTTTTTGCCTGACCAATGACCCACAAGGCTGTCTACTGAGCTCCTAAGGAGCGGGGTGACTTCCCAATCTCTGGAAGTTAGCTTAAGTGCCTAACACCCACAGCCCCAGCTCAACTTCTGCTCACAGACTTACTCTTCCCAGCTCGGTAGGGTTACAGATAGGCGGCTGCCAGCGCTCCTTTAAAACCTCCCTGGGCGTCGATGAGGCCAGGGACACCGCATGGTCCAAAACATGAGGGCACCTCACACTGAAATGACCTGGGACTCTGAAAGTCCTGCCTGAGGTTTTGAAATCTGGGAAAAGGCAGTGTTGAGACCCTGAAAAGGCTTTCAGTACTGGGCATAAAGGCCTGCCCCTCCAGGCTAACTTACAGTTTCCCGAGCTCTAAGTCCCAGTTTTTTGCTTAATTCATGGGGAACGCCCTTCCCTGAAAACAGGTACCACGTCCAAAATTGCGAGCATGGACCCATGGAAGTTGGGTCTTTTGTGACCTCTAGCAACCCTCCCTGGAATGCATTCACCTGGCTCTCTACATGGCCCCTCCCCTTGATGACGTCAGCACTTCTGGCCTGAGGGAGAGTCCCAAGCACTTGTCAACCTTAGCATTTCTGGATCTCTATGTGGCCCCTTCCCGCAAATGATGTCAGCACTTCCTGCTGGTCCACGGTCCCCAAGCCCTTATCCACTTGAGCATTTCGGGCTCTTCATGTGGCCACTTTGCCTCGATGATGTCAGCACTTCCAGACAGCCACAGTGACCCAAGCATTTGAACACCTGAACATTACTGGCTATCCACATGGCCCTTTCCCTTCAATGACCTCAGCATTTCCTGCTGGTCTCCGGACCCCAAGCACTGAGCCACTTAAGCACCTCTGGCTGTCCAGCATTCCAAACTCCACTGATGATATGACCACTAAAAGCAGGTCACAGGGCCCCAACCTTTTTTCACGTGAGCCTTTTCCCCATTAACCCCCCTTGTTCGCCTGAACAATGACCCACAAGGCTGTCTACTGAACTCCTAAGAAGCGGGGTGACTTCCCAATCTCTGGAAGTTAGCTTAAGGGCCTAACACCCACAGCCGCTGCTCAACTTCTGCTCACAGACTTACTCTTCCCAGCTCGGTAGGGTTACAGGTAGGCGGCTGCCAGCGCTCCTTTAAAACCTCCCTGGGCGTGGATTAGGCCAGGGACCCCGCATGGTCCGCAACATGCGGGCACCTCACACTGAACTGACCCTAGGACTCTGAGAGCCCCAAGCCCTTGTCCAGCTTAGCATTTCTGGATCTCCATGTGGCCACTTCCCTCGATGACGTCAGCACTTCCGGACAGCCCCAGGACCCCAAGCACTTGAACACCTGAGCATTTCTCGCTCTCCACGTGGCACCTTCCCTTTAATGACGTCAGCACTTCCTGCTGGTCCCCGGTACCCAAGCCCTTATCCACCTGACCATTTTGGGCTCTTCATGTGGCCACTCCCCCTTGATGACATCAGCACTTCCGGTTAACCCCAGGGCCCCCAGCACTTCCAGGAAGCCCTAGGGCCCCAAGCATTTGAACACCTGAACATTACTGGCTATCCACGTGTCCCTTTCCCTTCAATGACGTCAGCATTTCCTGCTGGTCTCCGGACCCCAAGCACTGAGCCACTTGAGCACTTCTGGCTGACCAGCTTTCCAAACACCACTGATGATGTGACCACTAAAAGCGGGTCACAGAGCCCCAAACTTTGTTAACGTGAGTGTTTTCTGCTATTAACCCCCCTTGTTCGCCTGAACAATGACCCACAAAGCTGTTTACTGAGCTCCTAAGAAGCGGGGTGACTTCCCAATCTCTGGAAGTTAACTTAAGGGCCTAACACCCACAGCCCCAGCTCAACTTCTGCTCACAGACTTACTCTTCCCAGCTTGGTAGGGTTACAGGCAGGCGGCTGCCAGCGCTCCTTTAAAACCTCCCTGGGCGTCGATGAGGCCAGGGACCCGGCAATGTCCGCAACATGCGGGCTCCTCACACTGAACTGACCTGGGACTCTGACAGTCCTGCCTGAGGTTTTGAAATATGGGAAAAGGCAGTGTTGAGACCCTGAAAAGGCTTTCAGTACTGGGCGTAAAGGCCTGCCCCTCCCTGCTCAGTTACAGTTTCCCGAGCTCTATGTCCCAGTTTTTTGCTTAATTCATGGTGAACACTCTTCCCTGAGAATAGGTACCATGTCCAAAATTCCAGAGCATGGACCCATGGAAGTTGGGGATTTTGTGACCTCTAGAGACCCTCCCTGGAAAGAATTCACCTGGCTCTCTACATGGCCCATCTTCTTGATAACGTCAGCACTTCTGGCCGGCTGGAGAGCCCCAAGCACTTGTCCACCTGAGCATTTCTGGCTCTCCACGTGGTCCCTTCCCTCCAATGACGTCAGCTCTTCCTGCTGGTAACCGGTCCACGAGCCCTTATCTACCTGAACATTTTGGGCTCTTCATGTGGCCACTCCCTATCGATGACTTCAGCACTTCCGGACAGCCCCATAGCCCCAAGCACTTGAACACCTGAGCATTTCTGGCTCTCCACGTGGCCCCTTCCCTCCAATGACGTCAACACTACCTGCTGGTCCCCGGTCCCCAAGCGCTTATCCACCTGAGCATTTCGGACTCTTCATGTGGCCACTCCCCCTCGATGAGGTCTGCACTTCTGGGAAGCCCCAGGTCCCCAAGCACTTGAACACCTGAGCATTTCTGGCTATCCACGTGGCCCTTTCCCTTAAATGACGTCAGCATTTCCTGCTGGTATCCGGACCACAAGCACTGATCCACCTGAGCACTTCTGGCTGTCCAGCTTTCCAAACTCCACTGATGATATGACCACTAAAAGCTGGTCACAAGGCCCCAAACTTTAACCGCCCTTGTTCGCCTGACCAGTGACCCACAAGGCTGTCTACTGAGCTCCTAAGAAGCGGGGTGACTTTCCAATCTCTGGAAGTTCGCTTAGGGACTAACACCCTCAGCCCCTGCTCAACATCTGCTTACAGACTTATTCTTCCCAGCTGGGTAGGGTTACAGGCAGGTGGCTGCCAGCGCTCCTTTAAAACCTCCCTGGGCGTCGATGAGGCCAGGGACCCGCATGGTCCCCAACATGCGGACACCTCACACTGACTGTCCTGGGAATCTGACAGTCCTGCCTGAGTTTTTGAAATCTGGGAAAAGGCAGTGTTGAGACCCTGAAAAGCCTTTAAGTCCTGGGTGTAAAGACCTTCCCCTACAGGCTCACTTACAGTTTCCCGAGCCCTAATTCCCAGTTTTTGGCTTAATTCATGGGGAACGCCCTTCCCTTAGAACAGGTACCATGTCCAAAATTGCAGAGCATGGACCAATGGAAGTTGGGGCTTTTGTGACCTCTAGGGACCCTCCCTGGAATGCATTCACATGTCTCACTCCATGGCCGCTCCCAATGATGACCTCAGCACATCTGGCCGGCCAGAGAGCCCCAAGCACTTGTCCACCTGAACATTTCTGGCTCTCCACATGGACCGTTCCCACAAATGACGTCAGCACTTCCAGCTGGTCCTTGTTCGCCAAGCCCTTATCTACCTGAGCATTTCGGGCTCTTCATGTGGTCACTCCCTCTCAATGACGTCAGCACTTTCGGGGAGCCCCATGGCCTCAAACATTTGAACACCTGAACATTTCTGGCTATCCACGTGGCCCTTTCCCTTCAATGACGTCAGCATTTCCTGCTGGTCTCCGGACCCCAATCACTGATCCATCTGAGCACTTCTCGCTGTCCAGCTTTCCAAACTCCACTTATGATATGACCACTAAAAGCTGGTCACAGGGCCCCAACCTTTGTTCACGTGAGCGTTTTCGGCCTTTAACCCCCCTTTTTCATATGACCAGTGACCCACAAGGCTGTCTACTGAGCTCCTAAAAAGCGGGGTGACTTCCCAATCTCTGGAAGTTCTATTAAGGGCCTAACACCCAAATCCCCAGCTAAACTTATGGTCACAGACTTACTCTTCCCAGCTGGGTAGGGTTACAAGCAGGCGGCTGCCAGCGCTCCTTTAAAACCTCCCTGGGTGTCGATGAGGCCACGGTCCCGCATAGTCCCCAACATGCGGGCACCTCACACTGGACTGTCCTGGGACTCTGACAGTCCTGCTTGAGGTTTTAAAATCTGGGAAAAAGGCAATGTTCAGACCCTGAAAATCCTTTCAGTACTGAGCGTAAATGCCTGCCCCTCCAGGCTCACTTACAGTTTCCCGAGCCCTAAGTTCCAGTTTTTTGCTTAATTCATGGGGAACTCCCTTCCCTGAAACAGGTACCATGTCCAAAATTCCAGAGCATGGACCCATGGAAGTTGGAGATTTTGTGACCTCTAGCGACCCTCCCTGGAATGCATTAACCTGGCTCTCTACATGGACCATTCCCTTGATGACGTCAGCACTTCTTGCTGGCTGGAGAAAACCAACCACTTGTCCACCTGAGCATTTCTGGCTCTCTACGTGTCCCCTTACCTCTAATGACGTCAGCACTTCCTGCTGGTCCCCAGTCCACAAGCTCTTATACACCTGAGCATTTGGGGCTCTTTATTTGGCCACTACCCCTCGATGACGTCAGCACTTCCGGACAGCCTCAGGTCCCAAGCACTTGAACACCTGAGCATTTCTGGCTATCCACGGGGCCCCTTCCCTCCAATGACGTCAGCACTCCCTGCTGGTCCCTGGTCGCCAAGCCCTTATCCACCTGAGCATTTCGGGCTCTTCATGTGCCCACTCCCCCTCGATGATGTCAGCACTTCCGGCCAGGCTTTGGGCCCCAATAATTTGAACACCTGAACATTTCTGGCTAATCACGTGGCCCTTTCCCTTCAATGACGTCAGCATTTCCTGCTGGTCTCCGGACCCCAATCACTGATCCACCTGAGCACTTCTTGCTGTCCTGCTTTCCACTCTCC
The DNA here is from genome assembly GCF_963455305.1 of Plecotus auritus. Lineage (NCBI taxonomy): Eukaryota > Metazoa > Chordata > Mammalia > Chiroptera > Vespertilionidae > Plecotus > Plecotus auritus. The sequence continues at coordinate 110,454,758 of NC_137771.1, forward strand.
ACTGATGATATGACCACTAAAAGCTGGTCACGGGGCCCCAACCTTTGTTCACGTGACCGTTTTCAGCTGTTAACCCCCCTTTTTAGCCTGACCAATGACCCACAAGGCTGTCTATTGAGAAGCGGGTTGACTTCCCCATCTCTGGAAGTTCGCGTAAGTGCCTAACACCCACAGCCCCAGCTCAACTTCTGCCCACAGATTTACTCTTCCCAGCTGGGTAGGGTTACAGGAAGGCGGTTGCCAGCACTCCTTTGAAACCTCCCTGGGTGTCGATGAGGCCCGGGACTCCACATGGTCCCCAACATGCGGGCAACTCACATTGGACTGACCTGGGACTCTGACAGTCCTGCCTGAGGTTTTGAAATCTGGGAAAAGGCAGTGTTGAGACCCTAAAAAGCCTTTCAGTACTGGCTGTAAAAGCCTGCCCCTCCAGGCTCACTTACAATTTCCCGAGCCCCAAGTCCCAGTTTTTTTCTTAATTCATGGGGAACAACCTTCTCTGAGAACACGCACCATGTCCAAAATTCCAGAGCATGGACCCATGGAAGTTGAGGCGTTTGTGACCCTTAGCGACCCTCCCTGAAATGCATTAACCTGGCTCTCTACATGGCCCCTCCCCTTGATGACATCTGCCCTTCTGGCAGTCTGGAGAGCCCAAAGCACTTGTCCACCTGAGCATTTCTGATTCTCCACAAGGCTCCTTCCCTCCAATGACGTCAGCACTTCCTGCTGGTCCCCGGTTCCCAAGCCCTTATCCACCTGAGCAATTCGGGCTTTTCATATGGCCACTCCCCCTCGATGAAGTCAGCACTTCCAGCCAGCCCCAGGGCCCCAAGCACTTGAACACCTGAGCATTTCTGGCTATCCACGTGGCCCTTTCCCTTCAATGTCATCAGCATTTCCTGCAGGTCTCCAGACCCCAAGCACTGATCCATCTGAGCACTTCTGGCTGTCCAGCTTTCCAAACTCCACTGATGACATGACCACAAAAAGCTGGTCAAAGGGCCCCAAACTTTGTTCACGTGAGCGTTTTCGGACCTTAACCCCCCTTTTGCGCCTGACCAATGACCCACAAGGCTGTCTATTGAGCTACTAAAAAGCTGATTGAATTCCCATCTCTTGAAGTTCGCTTAAGGGCCTAACACCCACAGCCCCAGCTCAACTTCTGCTCACAGACTTGCTCTTCTCAGCTGGGTAGGGTTACAGGAAGGCGGCTGAGACTCTGACAGTCCTGCCTGAGGTTTTGAAATCTGGGAAAAAGCAATGTTGAGACCCTGAAAAGCCTTTCAGTACTGGTGTAAAAGCCTGCCCCACCAGGCTCAGTTACAATTTCCCGAGCCCTAAGTCCCAGTTTTTTTCTTAATTCATGGGGAACGCCCTTCCCTGAGAACAGGTGCCATATCCAAAATTCCAGAGCATGGAACCATGGAAGTTGGGGCGTTTGTGAGCTCCAGAGATGCTCCCTGGAATGCATTCACCTGGCTCTCTACATCGCCCCTCCCCTTGATGACGTCAGCAATTCTGGCAGGCCAGAGAGCCCAAAGCACTTGTCCCCCGGAGGATTTCTGGTTCTCCACGTGGCCCCTTCCCTCCAATGATGTCAACATTTCCTGCTGGTCCCTGGTCCCCAAGACCTTATCCACCTGAGCATTTCGGGCTCTTCATGTGGCCACTCCCCTCGATGACGTCAGCACTTCCAGCCAGCCCCAGGGCCCCAAGCACTTGAACACCTGAGCATTTCTGACTATCCACGTGGCCCTTTCCCTTAAATGACGTCAGCATTTCCTGCTGGTATCCGGACCACAAGCACTGATCCACCTGAGCACTTCTGGCTGTCCAGCTTTCCAAACTCCACTGATGATATGACCACTAAAAGCTGGTCACAGGGCCCCAACCTTTGTTCACGTGAGCGTTTTCGGCCGTTAACCCCCCTTGTTCGCCTGACCAATGACCCACAAGGCTGTTTACTGAGCTCCTAAGCAGCGGGGTGATTTCCCAATCTCTGGAAGTTCGCTTAAGGGCCTAACACCAATAGCCCCAGCTCAACTTCTGCCTGAGGTTTTGAAATCTGTGAAAAAGCAGTGTTGACACCCTGAAAAGCCTTTCAGTACTGGCCATATAAGCCTGCCACTCCAGACTCACTTACAATTTCCCAGCCCTAAATCCCATTTTTTTTTAATTCATGGGGAACGCCCTTCTCTGAGAACAGGCCAAAATTCCAGATAATGAACCCATGGAATTCGAGGCGTTTTTGACCTCTAGCGACCCTCCCTGGAATGCATTCACCTGGCTGTCTACATGGCTTCTGCCCTTGATGACGTCGGCACATCTTGCAGGCCAGAGAGCTCAAAGCACTTGTCCACCTGAGGATTTCTGGTTCTCCACGTGGCCCCTTCCCTCCAATGATGTCAGCACTTCCTGCTGGTTTCTGGACCCCAAGCTCTTATACACCTGAGCAGTTCGGGCTCTTCATGTGACCACTCCCCCTCGATGACGTCAGCACTTCCTGCCAGGCCCAGGACCTCAAGCACTTGAACACCTGAGCATTTCTGGCTATGCACGTGGCCCATTCCCTTCAATGTCGTCAGCATTTCCTGCTGGTCTCCGGACCCCAAGCACTGATCCACCTGAGCACTTCTGGCTGTCCACCTTTCCAAACTCCACTGATGATATGACCACTAAAAGCTGGTCACAGGGCCCCAACCTTTGTTCACGTGAGCGTTTTCGGCCGTTAACCCCCCTTGTACACCTGTCCAATGAACCACAAGGCTTTCTACTTAGCTCCTAAGAAGCGGGGTGACTTCCCAATCTCTGGAAGTTCGCTTAAGGGCCTAACACCCACAGCCGCAGCTCAACTTCTCCTCACAGACTAACTCTTCCCAGCTGGGTAGGATTACAGGCAGGAGGCTGCCAGCGCTCCTTTAAAACCTCCCTGGGCGTCGATGAGGCCAGGGACCTAGCATGGTCCCCAACATTCGGGCACCTCACACTGGACTGACCTGGGACTCTGACAGTCCTGCCTGAGGTTTTGAAATCTGGGAAAAAGCAGTGTTGAGACCCTGAAAAGCCTTTCAATTCTTGGCATAAAGGCTTGCCCTTCCAGGCTCACTTACAGTTTCCCGAGCCCTAAGTCCCAGTTCTTTGCTCAATTCATGGGGAACGCCCTTCCCTGAGAACAGGTGCCATGTCCAATTTTCCAGAGGATATACCCATGGAAGTTGGGGCGTTCGTGAGCTCTAGAGACCCTCCCTGGAATGCATTTACCTGGTCTCTATATAGACCCTCCCCTTGATGACGTCCGCACTTCTGGCCGGCCAGAGAACCCCAAGCACTTGTCCACCTGAGTATTTCTGGCTCTCCACGTGGCACCTTCCTTCCAATGACGTCAGCACTTCCTGTTGGTCCCCGGTCCCCAAGCCCTTATCCTCCTGAGCATTTCTGGCTCTTCATGTGGCCACTCCCCCTCGATGGCATCAGCACTTACGGCCAGCCCCAGTGCCCCAAGCACTTGAACACCTGAGCATTTCTGGCTATCCATGTGGCCCTTTCCCTTCAATGACGTCAGCATTTCTTGCTCGTCTCCAGACCCTAAGCACTGATCCACCTGAGCCCTTCTGGCTGCCCAGCTTTCCAAACTCCACTGTTGATACAACCACTAAATGCTGGTCACAGCGCCCCAACCTTTGGTCCGTGAGCATTTTCGGCCGCTAAAACACATTGTTCGCCTGACCAATGACCCACAAGGCTGTTTACTGAGCTTTTAAGAAGCGGGGTAACTTCCCAATCTCTGGAAGTTCGCTTAAGGGCCTAACACCCAGAGCTCCAAGTCACCTTGTGATCACAGACTGCCTCTTCACGGGTGAGAGAGTGGCAAGCAGGGAGCCTCCTGCACTCCTCTAGGACAACCCTGGTTGTCCATGATGCCGGAGATACCCCATGTTCCCCAATGTGGGGGCTTCTCACCTTGAAGTGACCTGTGACTCTGACAGCCCTACATATGGGCCTTGAAATACGGAAAACAATAGTGTTGAGTACCTGAAAAATCTTTCCATACTGGCAGCAAAGACCGGCACCATCCAAGGTCACTTTAAATTCATAGTGAACCAAGGGCCAGCTTTTTGCTTAATACCTTGGGAACGTCCTTCCGTGAGGACAGGTGCCTTCTCGCTGCCTTCCATAGTATGGACCACAGGAAGTTGGGGAGTTTTCAACCTATTGGAATCCTCCAATAATTTCACAAGGCTCTACCAGCAGTTAAACTTGACCACTTCCAGCTGTTGACCTGTCAGCAAGTCCTGGTCTACCTGAGGATTTCTTGCTGTTCACTGGGACAACCCCAACCACTAGGCCTCATTACCACTTCTGCTGTCCTCGTGGCCCCTCCCCTGGAAGATATCACCAGTCTCAGCCAGTCCCCGTCTCCAAAATTTTAACCACCTGAAAACTTCGTGCTGTCGACGGTGCCTCTCACCTTTATGATGTCAGCAGGTCCATAAGGTCCCGGGGCCCCAAAATCAGGACCACCTGAGCACTTCAGCCTCTCAACGTGGCCTTTCTCCCTTAATGACGTCAGCAGTCACAGCTGGTCCCTGGCCCGAAATGCATAACCACCAGAGCATTTCAGCCTCTCCATGTGGCTGGTCGCCCTTGATGACGTCATCAATTCGGGCCAGTCAAGTTGCCCAAGCCCTTATCAACCCGAGCACTTCCGGGTGTTCACCTGGCCCAGTCCATATCTTTGGTCATCTCAGAACTTGGGACTCTCCACCTGGCCCCACCCCAAAGATGATATGAACAATTTAATCAGGTAATCGGGCCCCAACACTAGATCACGTGACTATTTCTGGCTATTCGCAGGCCCTTGTTCGCCTGACCAATGAGCCACTCTGGCCGGCTAAGAAAAGGGGTGACATTCCAATCACTAGAAATTGGCTTAAGGGCCTAACACCCAGAGCCCCAGGTCCCCTTACGCTCAAATACTGCCTAATCCCGGGTGGAGAGGGTGGGAAGCAGGAACCTTCAGTACTCTTCGAAGACAACCCTGAGTGTCCATGAGGCCAGGGATCACGCATGCTCCCTAAAACGGGGGCATCTCACCCTGGAGTGACTGGGACACTGACAGCCCTGCCTACGGGCTTTGAAATCCAGGAAACAGCAGTGTTGAGGCCTTGAACACCCTTTCCCTAAGAGGTTCATAGTCCTTATACTCCAGGGTCACTTACAGTTCCCTGAGCCCTAAGGGCCAGCTTTTGCTTAATTCCTGGGGAATGTCCTTTTGTGAAAACAGGTACCTTCACGCTGTCTTCTAAAGTATGGACCACAGGAAGTTAGGGAGTTTCCTACGTCTTTGGAACATCCAAAATATTCACCAGGCTCTACCGGCCTTTATGCTTGAACAATTAAAGCTGTTGACCGGTCAGCAAGTCCTGGTCTACCTGAGGATTTCTGGCTGTTGACTTGGACCGGCCAAACCCCTGGGTCTCGTTACTACTTCTGGCTGTCCATGTGGTCCCTCCCCTTGATGACGTCAGCAGTGTCAGCTGGTCCCCGGCCCGAAACCCATAACCACCTGAGTACTTCAGCCTCTACATGTGACTGCTCCCCTTTGATGACGTCAGCACTTACTGCAGGCCCCACGTAGTGCACAAGCCCTTAACAACCAGAGCACTTCCGGCTGTTCATGTGGGCCAGACCGTATCCTTGGTCACCTAAGCACTTGGAACTCTCTACCTTGCCCCGCCACATTGTTGATAACAACACTTTATTCTGGTGATCTATTTCTGGCTATTCCCAGGCCCTAGTACGCCTGACCAATGAGCCACACTGGCCGGCTAAGAAAAGGGGTGACATTCCAATATCTAGAAGTTGGCTTCAGGGCCTAACACCCAGAGCCCCAGGTAACCTTTCGCTCACAGACTGCCAAATCCCGGGTGGAGAGTGTGTCAAGCAGGGAGCCGCCAGACTCCTTTAGGACAACCCTGGAAGTCCATGATGCCAGGGTTCCCCCATGCTCCACAATATGAGGGCTTCTCACCCAGGAGTGACCTGCGACTCTGACAACCTTGCCTGTGGGGCTGGAAATCCGGGAAAAAACAGAGTTGAGGCCCTGAAAATTCTTTCCATACTGGCAGCAAAGACCTACCCCATCCATGGTCACTTCAATTTCCTATTGAACTGAGGGCCAGCTTTTTGCTCAATTCCTTGGGAAGATCCTTCGAAGAGGACAGGTGCCTTCTCTGTGCCTTCCAGAGTATGGACCACAGGAATTTAGGGAGTTTCCAACCTCCGGGGATCCTCCATTGATTGAACACGGTGCTAACAGCCTTTACACTTGACCTCGTCCAGCTGTTGACCTGTCAACAAGCCCTGCTCTACCTGCGGATTTCTTGTTCAAAGGAAAAGCCCAAACACTCGGCCTTTCTACCACTTTTGCCTGTACTCGTGGCCCCTCCCCTGGATGACATCAGCAGGTTCAGCTGGTCCCCGGGCCCAACATCTTAACCACCTAAAAATTCCGGCAGTCCACGTAGCCTCTCTTCTTTGAAGACGTCAAAAGGTCCGGAAGGTCCTCGTGCCCCACAATCATAACCACCTGAGCACTTCAGCCTCTCCATGTGGCTGCTCCCCATTGATGAGGTCAGCACTTCCAGGCTGTCCCAGGTGCCCAAGCCCTTATCAACCAGAGCACTTCCAGCTGTTCACCTGGGTCAGACCATATCCTTGGTCACCTCCTCATTGGGACTCTCCAACTGGCCCCTCCCCTTTGACGATATTAACACTTTAATCGTGTAATCGCAACCAACCATAGATCAAGTGACTGTAACTGGCTATCCTCAGGCCCTTGTGCGCCTGACCAATGAGCCACACTGGCCGGCTAAGAAAAGCAGTGACATTCCAATCACTAGAAGTTGGCTTAAGGGCCTAACACCCAGAGCCCCAGGTCACCTTGTGATCACAGACTGCCTTTTCCCGGGTGAGAGAGTGGAAAGCAGGGAGCCTCCTGCACTCCTCTAGGACAACCCTGGTTGTCCATGGTGCCGGAGATACCCCATGCTCCCCAATGTCGGGGCTTCTCACCCTGGAGTGACCTGCAACTCTGACAGCCCTGCATATGGGTCTTGAAATCCGGAAAACAACAGTGTTGAGTTCCTGAAAAATCTTTCCACACTGGCAGCAAAGACCGGCCCCATCCATGGTCACTTAAATTTCCTGGCGAACCGAGGGCCAGCTTTTTGCTTAACACCTTGGGTACTTCCTTCCGAGACACAGGTGCCTTCTCGCTGCCTTCCAGAGTATGGAACACAGGAAGTTGGGGAGTTTCCAACCTATTGGAATCCTCCAATAATTGAACATGGCTCTACCAGCCGTTAAACTTGACCACTTCCAGCTGTTGACATGTCAGCAAGTCCTGGTCTACCTGAGGATTTCTTGCTGTTCATGGGGACAACCCCAACCACTAGGCCTCGTTACCACTTCTGGCTGTCCTCGTGGCCCCTCCCCTGGAAGATATCAGCAGTCTCAGCCAGTGCCCGTCTCCAAAATTTTAACCACCTGAAAACTTCGGGCTGTCCACAGAGACACTCCCCCTTTAGGATGTCAGCAGGTCCAGAAGGTCCCAGGGCCCCAAAATCAGAACCACCTGAGCACTTCAGCCTCTACATGTGGCTGCTACCCTTTTGATGACGTCAGCACTTAATGCAGGACCCACCTGGAGCACAAGCCCTTAACAACCAGAAACTTCCGGCTGTTCACGTGGGCCACACCTTATGCTTGGTCATCTAAGCACTTGGGACTCTCTACCTGGCCCCTCCCCATTGTTTATAAGAACACTTTAATCTGGTAATCTATTTCTGGCTATTCCCAGACCCTTGTACGCCTGACCAAAGAGCCACACTGGCCGGCTAAGAAAAGCAGTGACATTCCAATCCCTAGAAGTTGGCTTAAGGGCCAAACACCCAGAGTCCCAGGTCACCTTTCGCTCACAGACTGCCTAATCCCGGGTGGAGAGGGTGTCAAGCAGGGAGCCGCCAGCACTCCTTTAGGACAATCCTGGAAGTCCTTGATGCCAGGGATCCCCCATGCTCCAAAATATGGGGGCTTAGAGTGGCTCATTGGTCATATGAACAAGGGCCTGCAAATAGCCAGAAATAGTCACGTGATCTAGGGTTGGGGCCTGATTACCAGATTAAATTGTTCATATCATCAATGGGGTGGGGCCAGGTGGAGAATCCCAAGTGCTGAGGTTACCAAAGATATGGACTGGGCCATGTAAACAGCCGGAAGTGCTCTGGTTGATAAGGGCTTGGGCACCTGAGACCGGCCGGAATTGCTGACGTCATCAAGGGCGACCAGCCACATGGAGAGGCTGAAATGCTCTGCTGGTTATGGGTATCGGGCCAGGGACCAGCTGAGACTGCTGACGTCATTAAGGGGGAAAGGCCACGTTGAGAGGCTGAAGTGCTCAGGTGGTTCTGATTTTGGGGCCCCGGGAACTTCTTGACCCGCTGACATCATAAAGAGGGAGAGGCCCCGTGGACAGCCCGAAGTTTACAGGTGGTTATTATTTTGGAGACGGGGACGGGCTGAGACTGCTGATATCTTCCAGGGGAGGAGCCACGAGGACAGCCAGAAGTGGTAACGAGGCCTAGTGGTTGGGGTTGTCCCCGTGAACAGCAAGAAATCCTCAGGAAGACCAGGGCTTGTTGACAGGTCAACAGCTGGAAGTGGTCAAGTGTAAAGGCTGATAGAGCCATGTTCAATCATTGGAGGATCCCAAGAGGTTGGAAACTCCCTAACTTCCTGTGCTCCATACTCTGGAAGGCAGCAAGAAGGCACCTGTCCTCTCCGAAGGATGTTCCCAAGGAATTCAGCAAAAAGCTGGCCCTCAGTTCAATAGGAAATTTAAGTGACCATGGATGGGGTGGGTCTTTGCTGGCAGTAAGGAAAGAATTTTCAGGGCCTCAACACTGTTTTTTCCCAGATTTCAATGCCAACAGGCAGGGTTGTCAGAGTCGCAGGTCACTCCTGGGTGAGAAGCTCCCATATTGTGGAGCATGGGGGAACCCTGTCATCATGGACTTCCAGGGTTGTCCTAAAGGAGTGCTGGCGGCTCTCTGCTGATACCTTCTCCACCCAGAATTAGGCAGTCTGTGAGCAAAAGGTTACCTGGGGCTTTGGGTGTTAGGCCCTTAAGCCACCTTGTAGAGATTTTAATGTCACGCCTTTTCTTATCCGGCAAGTGTGGCTCATTGGTCAGGTGTACAAGGGCCTGGGAATATCCAGAAATAGATCACCAGATTCAAGTGTTCTTATCAACAATGGGAGGGCCAGGTAGAGAGTCCCAAGTGCTTAGGTGACCAAGGATACAGTGTGGCCCACGTGAACAGCCGGAAGTGCTCTGGTTGTTAAGGGCTTGTGCACCAGGTGGGGCCTGCAGTAAGTGCTGATGTCATCGAAGGGGAGCAGCCGCAAGTAGAGGCTGAACTGCTCAGGTGGTTATGGTTCGGGCCGGGGACCAGCTAACACTGCTGACCTCATCAAAAGGTGGGGCCATGTGGAAAGCCAGAAGTGGTAACGAGACCCAGTGCTTGGGCCGGTCCCAGTCAACAGCCAGAAATCCTCAGGTAGACCAGGACTTGCTGACAGGTCCACAGCTGGAATTGGTCAAGTGTAAAGCCGAGTAGAGCCTGGTGAATGATTTGGATGTTCCAAAGACGTAGGAAACTCCCCAACCTCCTGTGCTCCATTCTCTAGAAGACAGCGTGAAGGTACCTGTTTTCACAAAAGGACATTCCCCAGAAATTAAGCACAAAGCTGGCCTTCCGTTCGCTACGAAATTTAAGTGACCATGGATGGGGCTGGTCTTTGCTGCCAGTATGGAAAGATTTTTAAGGTACTCAACAATGTTGTTTTCCGGAATTCAAGGCCCATATGTAGGGCTGTCAGAGTCGCAGGTCTCTATAGGGTGAAAAGCCCCCACATTGGGGAGCATGGTGTATCTCCAGCATCATGGACAACCAGGGTTGTCCTAGAGGAGTGCAGGAGGCTCCCTGCTTTCCACTCTCTCACCCAGGGAGAGGCAGTCTGTGATCACAAGGTGACCTGGGGCTCTGGGTGTTAGGCCCTTAAGCCAGCTTCTAGTGATTGGAATGTCACTCCTTTTTTTAGCCGCCAGTGTGGCTCATTGGTCAGGCGAACAAGGGCCTGAGGATAGCCAGTTACAGTCACTTGATCTATGGTTGGTTGCGATTACACGATTAAACTGTTCATATCATCAATGGGGAGGGGCCAGTGGGAGAGTCCCAAGTGAGGAGGTGACCAAGGATATGGTCTGGCCCAGGTGAACAGCTGGAAGTGCTCTGGTTGATAAGGGCTTGGGCACCTGGGACAGCCTGGAAGTGCTGACCTCATCAATGGGGAGCAGCCACATGGAGAGGCTGAAGTGCTCAGGTGGTTATGATTGTGGGGCCCAGGGACCTTCCGGACGTTCTGAATTTTTCAAAGGGGAGAGGCCACGTGGACAGCCGGAAGTTTTAGGTGGTTAAGATGTTCGGCCCGGGGACCAGCTGAGACTGCTGAAATCATCCAGGGGACGGGCCTCGAGTATAGCCAGAAGTGGTAGAAAGGCCGAGTGTTTGGGCTTTTCCTAGTGAACAACAAGAAATCCTCAGGTAGACCAGGGCTTGTTGACAGGTCAACAGCTGGAAGAGGTCAAGTGTAAAGACTGACAGAGCCATGTTCAATCATTGGAGGATCCCAAGAGTTTGGAAACTCTGTAACTTCCTGTGCTCAGTACTCTGGAAGGCAGCAACAAGGCATCTGTCCTCTCCGACGGATGTTCCCAAGGTATTGAGCAAAAAGCTGGCCCTCAGTTCAATAGGAAATTTAAGTAACCATGCATGGGGTAGGTCTTTGCTGCCAGTATGGAAAGAATTTTCAGGGACTCAACACTGTTTTTTCCCAGATTTCAAGGCCCACAAGCAGAGTTGTCAGAGTTGCAGGTCACTCCTGGGTGAGAAGCCCCCATATTGTGGAGCATGGGGGATCCCTGTCATCATGGACTTCCAGGGTTGTCCTAAAGGAGTCTGGCGGCTCCCTGCTTGACACCCTCTCCAACCGGAATTAGGCAGTCTGTGATCTTACAGTGACCTGGGGCTCTGGGTGATAGGCCCCTAAGCCAACATGTAGAGATTGGAAAGTCACCCGTTTTCTTAGCCGGCCAGTGTGGCTCATTGGTCAGGCGTACAAGGGCCTGGGAATAGCCAGAAATAGATCACCAGATTAAAGTGTTCTTATCAACAATGGGGAGGGACAAGGTAGAGAGTCCCAAGTGCTTAGGTGACCAAGGATACGATGTGGCCCACGTGAACAGCCGGAAGTGCTCTGGTTGTTAAGGGCTTGTGCACCAGGTGGGGCCTGCAGTAAGTGCTGATGTCATCGAAGGGGAGCAGCCGCAAGTAGAGGCTGAACTGCTCAGGTGGTTATGGTTCGGGCCGGGGACCAGCTAACACTGCTGACCTCATCAAAAGGTGGGGCCATGTGGAAAGCCAGAAGTGGTAACGAGACCCAGTGCTTGGGCCGGTCCCAGTCAACAGCCAGAAATCCTCAGGTAGACCAGGACTTGCTGACAGGTCCACAGCTGGAATTGGTCAAGTGTAAAGCCGAGTAGAGCCTGGTGAATGATTTGGATGTTCCAAAGACGTAGGAAACTCCCCAACTTCCTGTGCTCCATTCTCTAGAAGACAGCGTGAAGGTACCTGTTTTCACAAAAGGACATTACCCAGAAATTAAGCACAAAGCTGGCCTTCCGTTCGCTACGAAATTTAAGTGACCATGGATGGGGCTGGTCTTTGCTGCCAGTATGGAAAGATTTTTAAGGTACTCAACAATGTTGTTTTCCGGAATTCAAGGCCCATATGTAGGGCTGTCAGAGTCGCAGGTCTCTATAGGGTGAAAAGCCCCCACATTGGGGAGCATGGTGTATCTCCAGCATCATGGACAACCAGGGTTGTCCTAGAGGAGTGCAGGAGGCTCCCTGCTTTCCACTCTCTCACCCAGGGAGAGGCAGTCTGTGATCACAAGGTGACCTGGGGCTCTGGGTGTTAGGCCCTTAAGCCAGCTTCTAGTGATTGGAATGTCACTCCTTTTTTTAGCCGCCAGTGTGGCTCATTGGTCAGGCGAACAAGGGCCTGAGGATAGCCAGTTACAGTCACTTGATCTATGGTTGGTTGCGATTACACGATTAAACTGTTCATATCATCAATGGGGAGGGGCCAGTGGGAGAGTCCCAAGTGAGGAGGTGACCAAGGATATGGTCTGGCCCAGGTGAACAGCTGGAAGTGCTCTGGTTGATAAGGGCTTGGGCACCTGGGACAGCCTGGAAGTGCTGACCTCATCAATGGGGAGCAGCCACATGGAGAGGCTGAAGTGCTCAGGTGGTTATGATTGTGGGGCCCAGGGACCTTCCGGACGTTCTGAATTTTTCAAAGGGGAGAGGCCACGTGGACAGCCGGAAGTTTTAGGTGGTTAAGATGTTCGGCCCGGGGACCAGCTGAGACTGCTGAAATCATCCAGGGGACGGGCCTCGAGTATAGCCAGAAGTGGTAGAAAGGCCGAGTGTTTGGGCTTTTCCTAGTGAACAACAAGAAATCCTCAGGTAGACCAGGGCTTGTTGACAGGTCAACAGCTGGAAGAGGTCAAGTGTAAAGACTGACAGAGCCATGTTCAATCATTGGAGGATCCCAAGAGTTTGGAAACTCTGTAACTTCCTGTGCTCAGTACTCTGGAAGGCAGCAACAAGGCATCTGTCCTCTCCGACGGATGTTCCCAAGGTATTGAGCAAAAAGCTGGCCCTCAGTTCAATAGGAAATTTAAGTAACCATGCATGGGGTAGGTCTTTGCTGCCAGTATGGAAAGAATTTTCAGGGACTCAACACTGTTTTTTCCCAGATTTCAAGGCCCACAAGCAGAGTTGTCAGAGTTGCAGGTCACTCCTGGGTGAGAAGCCCCCATATTGTGGAGCATGGGGGATCCCTGTCATCATGGACTTCCAGGGTTGTCCTAAAGGAGTCTGGCGGCTCCCTGCTTGACACCCTCTCCAACCGGAATTAGGCAGTCTGTGATCTTACAGTGACCTGGGGCTCTGGGTGATAGGCCCCTAAGCCAACATGTAGAGATTGGAAAGTCACCCGTTTTCTTAGCCGGCCAGTGTGGCTCATTGGTCAGGCGTACAAGGGCCTGGGAATAGCCAGAAATAGATCACCAGATTAAAGTGTTCTTATCAACAATGGGGAGGGACAAGGTAGAGAGTCCCAAGTGCTTAGGTGACCAAGGATACGATGTGGCCCACGTGAACAGCCGGAAGTGCTCTGGTTGTTAAGGGCTTGTGCACCAGGTGGGGCCTGCAGTAAGTGCTGATGTCATCGAAGGGGAGCAGCCGCAAGTAGAGGCTGAACTGCTCAGGTGGTTATGGTTCGGGCCGGGGACCAGCTAACACTGCTGACCTCATCAAAAGGTGGGGCCATGTGGAAAGCCAGAAGTGGTAACGAGACCCAGTGCTTGGGCCGGTCCCAGTCAACAGCCAGAAATCCTCAGGTAGACCAGGACTTGCTGACAGGTCCACAGCTGGAATTGGTCAAGTGTAAAGCCGAGTAGAGCCTGGTGAATGATTTGGATGTTCCAAAGACGTAGGAAACTCCCCAACTTCCTGTGCTCCATTCTCTAGAAGACAGCGTGAAGGTACCTGTTTTCACAAAAGGACATTCCCCAGAAATTAAGCACAAAGCTGGCCTTCCGTTCGCTACGAAATTTAAGTGACCATGGATGGGGCTGGTCTTTGCTGCCAGTATGGAAAGATTTTTAAGGTACTCAACAATGTTGTTTTCCGGAATTCAAGGCCCATATGTAGGGCTGTCAGAGTCGCAGGTCTCTATAGGGTGAAAAGCCCCCACATTGGGGAGCATGGTGTATCTCCAGCATCATGGACAACCAGGGTTGTCCTAGAGGAGTGCAGGAGGCTCCCTGCTTTCCACTCTCTCACCCAGGGAGAGGCAGTCTGTGATCACAAGGTGACCTGGGGCTCTGGGTGTTAGGCCCTTAAGCCAGCTTCTAGTGATTGGAATGTCACTCCTTTTTTTAGCCGCCAGTGTGGCTCATTGGTCAGGCGAACAAGGGCCTGAGGATAGCCAGTTACAGTCACTTGATCTATGGTTGGTTGCGATTACACGATTAAACTGTTCATATCATCAATGGGGAGGGGCCAGTGGGAGAGTCCCAAGTGAGGAGGTGACCAAGGATATGGTCTGGCCCAGGTGAACAGCTGGAAGTGCTCTGGTTGATAAGGGCTTGGGCACCTGGGACAGCCTGGAAGTGCTGACCTCATCAATGGGGAGCAGCCACATGGAGAGGCTGAAGTGCTCAGGTGGTTATGATTGTGGGGCCCAGGGACCTTCCGGACGTTCTGAATTTTTCAAAGGGGAGAGGCCACGTGGACAGCCGGAAGTTTTAGGTGGTTAAGATGTTCGGCCCGGGGACCAGCTGAGACTGCTGAAATCATCCAGGGGACGGGCCTCGAGTATAGCCAGAAGTGGTAGAAAGGCCGAGTGTTTGGGCTTTTCCTAGTGAACAACAAGAAATCCTCAGGTAGACCAGGGCTTGTTGACAGGTCAACAGCTGGAAGAGGTCAAGTGTAAAGACTGACAGAGCCATGTTCAATCATTGGAGGATCCCAAGAGTTTGGAAACTCTGTAACTTCCTGTGCTCAGTACTCTGGAAGGCAGCAACAAGGCATCTGTCCTCTCCGACGGATGTTCCCAAGGTATTGAGCAAAAAGCTGGCCCTCAGTTCAATAGGAAATTTAAGTAACCATGCATGGGGTAGGTCTTTGCTGCCAGTATGGAAAGAATTTTCAGGGACTCAACACTGTTTTTTCCCAGATTTCAAGGCCCACAAGCAGAGTTGTCAGAGTTGCAGGTCACTCCTGGGTGAGAAGCCCCCATATTGTGGAGCATGGGGGATCCCTGTCATCATGGACTTCCAGGGTTGTCCTAAAGGAGTCTGGCGGCTCCCTGCTTGACACCCTCTCCAACCGGAATTAGGCAGTCTGTGATCTTACAGTGACCTGGGGCTCTGGGTGATAGGCCCCTAAGCCAACATGTAGAGATTGGAAAGTCACCCGTTTTCTTAGCCGGCCAGTGTGGCTCATTGGTCAGGCGTACAAGGGCCTGGGAATAGCCAGAAATAGATCACCAGATTAAAGTGTTCTTATCAACAATGGGGAGGGACAAGGTAGAGAGTCCCAAGTGCTTAGGTGACCAAGGATACGATGTGGCCCACGTGAACAGCCGGAAGTGCTCTGGTTGTTAAGGGCTTGTGCACCAGGTGGGCCCTGCAGTAAGTGCTGATGTCATCGAAGGGGAGCAGCCACAAGTAGAGGCTGAACTGCTCAGGTGGTTATGGGTTTCCGGCCGGTGACAAGCTAACACTGCTGACCTCATCAAGGGGAGGGTCCACGTGGAAAGCTGGAAGTGGTAACGAGACCCAGTGCTTGGGCCGGTCCCAGTCAACAGCCAGAAATCCTCAGGTAGACCAGGACTTGCTGACAGGTCCACAGCTGGAATTGGTCAAGTGTAAAGCCCAGTAGAGCCTGGTTAATGTTTTGGACGTTCCAAAGACGTAGGAAACTCCCCAACTTCCTGTGCTCCATTCTCTAGAAGACAGCGTGAAGGTACCTGTTCTCACAAAAGGACATTCCCCAGGAATTAAGAAAAAAGCTGACCCTCAGCGCTCAGGGAACTGTAAGTGACCCTGGAGTGTAAGGACTTTGCTCCCCTTATGGAAAGGGTTTTCACAGCCTCAACAATGCTGTTTCCTGGATTTCAAAGCCTGTAGGCAGGGCTGTCAGTGTCCGAGTCACTCCAGGGTGAGATGCCCCCGTTTTAGGGAGCATGCGTGATCCCTGGCCTATTGGACACCCAGGGTTGTCTTCAAAGAGTACTGAAGGTACCCTGCTTCCCACCCTCTCCACCCGGGATTAGGCAGTCTTTGAGCTTAAGGGGACCTGGGGCTCTGGGTGTTAGGCCTTTAAGCCAATTTCTAGTGATTAGAACGTCACCCCTTTTCTTAGCCGGCCAGAGTGGCTCATTGGTCAGGCGAACAAGGGCCTGTGAATAGCCAGAAATAGTCACGTGATCTAGGGTTGGGGCCCGATTACCAGATTAAATTGTTCATATCATCAATGGGGTGGGGCCAGGTGGAGAGTCCCAAATGCTGTGGGGACCAAAGATATGGACTGGGGCAGGTGAACAGCCGTAAGTGCTCTGGTTGATAAGGGCTTGGGCACCTGAGACCGGCCGGAATTGCTGACGTCATCAAGGGCGACCAGCCACATGAGGAGGCTGAAATGCTCTGGTGGTTATGGGTTTCGGGCCAGGGACCAGCTGAGACTGTCATTAAGGGGGAAAGGCCACGTTGAGAGGCTGAAGTGCTCAGGTGGTTCTCATTTTGGGCCCCTGGACCTTCTGGACCTGCTGACATCATAAAGGGGGAGAGGCACCATGGACAACCCGAAGTTTACAGGTGGTTATAATTTTGGAGACAGGGACGGGCTGAGACTGCTGATATCTTCCAGGGGAGGGGCCACGAGGACAGCCAGAAATGGTAACGAGGCCTAGTGGTTGGGGTTGTCCCCGTGAACAGCAAGAAATCCTCAGGTAGACCAGGACTTGCTGACAGGTCAACAGCTGGAAGTGGTCAAGTTTAAGGGCTGGTAGAGCCATGTTCAATTATTGGAGCATTCCAATAGGTTGAAAACTCCCCAACTTCCTGTGGTCCATACTCTGGAAGGCAGCGAGAAGGCACCTGTCCTCACGGAAGTACGTTCCCAAGGAATTAAGCAAAAAGCTGGCCCTCGGTTCGCTACGAAATTTAAGTGATCATGGATGGGGCCGGTCTTTGCTACCAGTATAGAAAGATTTTTCAGGTACTCAACACTGTTGTTTTCCGGATTTCAAGGCCCATATGCAGAGCTGTCAGAGTCGCAGGTCACTCCAAGGTGAGAAGCCCCCACATTGGGGAGCATGTGGTATCTCTGGCATCATGGACAACCAGGGTTGTCCTAGAGGAGTGCAGGAGGCTCCCTGCTTGCCACTCTCTCACCCGGGAAGAGGCAGTCTGTGATCACAAGGTGACCTGGGCCTCTGGGTGTTAGGCCCTTAGGCCAACTTCTAGTGATTGGAATGTCACTCCTTTTTTTAGCCGCCAGTGTGGCTCATTGGTCAGGCGAACAAGGGCCTGAGGATAGCCAGTTACAGTCACGTGACCTATGGTTGGTTGCGATTACCAGATTAAAGTGTTCATATCATCAATGGGGAGGGGCCAGTTGGAGAGTCCCAAGTGAGGAAGTGACCAAGGATATGGTCTGGCCCAGGTGAACAGCTGGAAGTGCTCTGGTTGATAAGGGCTTGGGCACCTGGGACAGCCTGGAAGTGCTGACCTCATCAATGGGGAGCAGCCACATGGAGAGGCTGAAGTGCTCAGGTGGTTATGATTGTGGGGCCCGGGGACCTTTCGGACGTTCTTACGTCTTCAAAGGGGAGAGGCCACGTGGACAGCCGGAATTTTTAGGTGGTTAAGATGTTGGGCCCGGGGACCAGCTGAGACTGCTGATGTCATCCAGAGGAGGGGCCACGAGTACAGCCAGAAGTGGTAAGAAAGCCGAGTGTTTGGGCTTTTCCTAGTGAACAACAAGAAATCCTCAGGTAGACCAGGGCTTGTTGACAGGACAACAGCTGGAAGAGGTCAAGTATAAAGACTGATAGAGCCATGTTCAATCATTGGAGGATCCTAAGAGTTTAGAAACTCCCTAACTTACTGTGCTCCATACTCTGGAAGGCAGCGACAAGGCACCTGTCTCACGGAAGTACGTTCCCAAGGAATTAAGCAAAAAGCTGGCCCTCAGTTCGCTACGAAATTTAAGTGACCATGGATGGGGTAGGTCTTTGCTGCCAGTATGAAAAGATTTCTCAGGATCTCAAAACTGTTTTTTCACAGATTTCAAGGCCCATAGGCAGGGTTGTCAGAGTCGCAGGTCACTCCTAGGTGAGAAGCCCCCATATTGTGGAGCATGGGGGATCCCTGGCATCGTGGACTTCCAGGGTTGTCCTAAAGGAATGCTGGCGGCTCCCTGCTTGACACCCTCTCCACCTTGGATTAGGCAGTCTGTGAGCTTAAGGTGACCTGGGGCTCCGGGTGTAAGGCCCTTAAGCCAACTTCTACAGATTGGAATGTCACCCCTTTTCTTTTTTTTTTTTTTTAAATATATTTTATTGATATTTCACAGAGAGGAAGGGACAGGGATAGAGAGCTAGAAACATCGATGAGAGAGAAACATCGATCAGCTGCCTCCTGCACACCTCCCACTGGGGATGTGCCCACAACCAAGGTACATGCCCTTGACCGGAATCGAACCCGGGACCTTTCAGTCCGCAGGCCGACGCTCTATCCACTGAGCCAAACTGGTTTCGACAGTCACCCCTTTTCTTAGCCGGCCAGTGTGGCTCATTTTTCAGGCGTACAAGGGCCTCGGAATAGCCAGAAATAGTCACGTGATCTAGGGTTGGTGCCCGATTACCAGATTAAAGTGTTCTTATCAAAATGGGGAGGGGCCAGGTAGAGAGTCCAAAGTGCTTAGGTGACCAAGGATATGGTCTGGGCCAGGTGAACAACCGGAAGTGCTCTGGTTGTTAATGGCTTGTGCACCAGCTTGGGCCTGCATTAAGTGCTGACGTCATCAAAGGGGACCAGCCACATGTAGAGGCTGAAGTGCTCAGGTTGTTATGAGTTTTGGGCCGGGGACCAGCTGACACTGCTTACGTCAAGGGGAGGAGCCACGTGGACAGCCAGACGTGGTAAGGAGGCCCAGTGGTTGGGCTGGTCCCAGTCAATAGCCAGAAATTCTCAGGTAGGCCAGGGCTTGCTGACAAGTCAACAGCTGGAAGAGGTCAAGTGTAAAGGCTGGTAGAGCCATGTTCAATCATTGCAGGATCCCAAGAGGTTGGAAACTCCACAATCTCCTGTGGTGATACTCTAGAAGGCAGCGAGAAGGCCCTTGTTTTCATGGAAGGATGTTCCCCAGGAATTCAGCAAAAAGCTGGCCCTCAGTTCGCTATGAAATTTCTGTACCATGAGGGGTCTGGTCTTTGCTCCCAGTATGGAAAGGGTTTTCAGGGCCGCAACTCTGCTGTTTCCCGGATTTCAAAGCCCATAGGCAGTGCTGTCAGAGACGCAGGCAATCCAGGGTGAGATGCCCCCATGTTTGGGAGCATGGGGGAATCCCTGGGCTCATGGACGCCCACAGTTGTGTTAAAGGAGTGCTGGCAGCTCCCTGCTTGCCACCCTCCCACCGGGGAAAAGGCAATCTGTGAGCGGAAGGTGACCTGGCCCTTAAGCCAACTTCCAGAGATTGGAAAGTCACACCTAGTCTCAGGAGCTAAGTAGCCAGCCAGTGTGGCTCATTAGTGTGGTAAAGAAGGTCCTGGGAAATAGAGGGAAATAGTCACATGAACAACGGTTGGGGCCGGTAACCAATTTAAAGTGTTCATATCGTCAATTGGGAGGGGCTAGGTGGAGAGTAAGAGGTGCTGAGGAGACCAAGGATATGGTCTGGCCCAGGTGAACAGCCAGAAGTGCTCTGGTGGGTAAGGGCTTGGGTATCAGGGACTGACAAGGAGTCCTGACGTCATCAAGGGGCAGGGGCTACGTGGACAGCCAGAAGTGCTCAAGTGGTTAAGGGTTTGGGGCCCCGGGATCGGCCAGTATTTGTGAAGTCAACAATGGGAGGGGCCACGGGGACAGCCCGAATTGGTGATGAACCCCAGTGGTTTTGAGAAGGAAAACCCCTATTTTGTAAAAAACTGCTGTTTAGAATTCTCTGCTGTTTTTCTTAAACTGCCTCTTATTCTAAAAAAATAACTTTGCTTTCTAGCCTGCTTTAGCCTGCTTGAGTAATGAGGAAGATAAACTTAGCTGTCTGACTTTGTAGGCCAGAGACAAAGTATGACCATAAACTTAGCTGTCTGACCTTGTAGGCCAGAGACTAGATATGCCCATACTCTCAATGCCATGACAGGTGCATTTTTTAATTGGATAGAACTGTGTTGTTTTCAAGGCCAGCAGGGAGATAACCACTAATTGCACAGAGGACTGGCTCCTTAATAAAAAGGGAAGTCCTGCTTGTAGCTTGGCTTAGAATTTGAATTCATTTTTTCTAAGCCCACCGCGGTGAATAAAGTGTGACTCCAAACTCTCCTGCATTGTTTGATTATTCCGGTTTTCTGCAACATAATTTGGTGCGTAGGCCCGGGAAAACCAATCCATGCTTGGCTTTTTAGCCTCTGGTAAGTAGACCGGGTTTGGGGCCCAGGGGCGTTGGACAGGCCTCCGGGAGGCGCCGCTCTGCTGAATTAGCAGAATTAAACTGGGGGACTCTGGGCGCTCCCGGACCTCAGCCCAGGACCCGGCCAGCAACTGGAGAGAGTGGACGCACACTTCTGGACCTGTCGACAGAATCGGTAAGGTAGGGTCCCCGTCAGTTCAGCCCACTCCAAGTGAGTGGAAGGGGGAGCTTGATCACCTCCCCGGAAGCTATACAGCTTCCTCAGGCAAATTAATCAGGAATTGGGTGGATTGTTGTTTAAACTCTGAGTGAATGTCTGGTGAAAGTGTGTGAGTGTGGAGGGAGGGGACCTGCCCTCTCCTCTCCTTTGTGTGGCTCCACGACTTCGGTTACAGAGTCGGAATGGGCCCCAACCTGTGGTTCCGCGATTCGTCATATGGCATAACAGTGACTCACCCCCACGTGGAGGTGACCAGGCCCGGGGTTTATACGGGTGCACCTTAGCTAAGACGAATCTAAGCTCCCAAGGGATGCGGCCAGGCGGGCATCTGAGTGAGGATCTGTGAAAACAGGTCACCCCCTCCCTTGTCTGTCTCGTGCTACCAATCATCATGGGGTCGGGACAGAGTAAACCCACTGTTCTCAATTGCATGTTGAAAAATTTTAAAAAGGGATTTGATGGAGACTATGGAATTAAAATGAATTCTGAAACATTGAGGAAATTCTGTGAAGTAGAATGGCCAGCCTTGGGGGTTGGCTGGCCCTTGGAAGGCTCTTTAGATGAAGGACTGGTCAGGGCGGTCTAGAATGTAGTCACAGGAGATCCTGGACACCCAGATCAGTTTCCCTACATAGACAGCTGGTTAGAAATTGCTCTAACCTTGCCGCCTTGGGTCCGGTTCTGCATGTGTAAGAAGGGACAGAGTAAGGTTTTAGTAGCAGGAGTGAAGAGGCAGGCAGGGCAGCAGCAGGCTAAGGAGAGGCAGGCAGGGCAGGAGCAGGTCCCTCAGAAGGAAGATCAACCCCCTATTCTACAGGACCCCCCCCCCCCCCGCCCTGAGGAAGTCCCACCAGTGTTACCACCTCCATATGAGCCACAGGCAGCACCAAGTGCCCCCCCGCCTGCTAGCCTGGAAGGTCCGGAAAGTCTGGAAACACCGCCTCCCTCTGTCTCCCCTGAACCAGGCTCTCCAGAGCCGGTTGGGCGGCGCCTGCGTTCAGCCGATCAAGGGCCCAAATAACAGCCAGCACGTCAGATGCCTCTCAGGGAAATTCGGGGTGCCCAAGTTCTTGGTGAAGATGAGACCTTACAGGAAGGAAGGCCGGTCTATTATTATCAGCCCTTTACCACAAGTGACATTCTGAATTAGAAGCAACACACCCCAGCTTATTCTGAAAAAACCTCAGGCCATGATAGACCTCCTAGAAATGATTTTCCAGACCCAGAAGGCCACCTGGCTGGACTGCAAGCAGCTCCTTTTTGCATTCTTTAACACAGAGGAGCACATGAGAGTAATGACAGAGGCTCGGAAGTGGCTCCAGACCCAGGCCCCGGCAGGGACATTAGACACAGACAGATGGGCAAGGGAGGCCCTCCCCGATGAGGAACCTAATTGGTCCCCGAACTCAGAAGACAGAAAGACCAGGCTAGAAAGATATTGGCTGGCTCTCCTCCAGGGGGTCAGGGCCGGAGCCAAGAAGCCTACCAATATGGCTAAAATCTCTGAGGTTTTCCAGAAGCCTGAGGAAAGTCCAGCAGCTTTCTATGAGAGACTATGTGAGACATACCTGATCTACACTCCTTTTAACCCTGAGTCCCCGGACACTCAAACCATGGTAAATGCTGCCTTTGTAGGCCAAGCCCAGCCTGATATCAGGAGAAAATTACAGAAGCTGGAAGGGTTTGCAGGAAAAAAATGCTAGTGAACTGCTAGAGATAGCCAACAAGGTTTTCATCAACCGAGACAGGGCAGCAAAAAAGGAGGAAGAAAAGAGAATACAAAGAAGGGCCAATGTGATAGCAGCGGCTTTCAGAGGTTCGGGCCCCAGACAGCCCAAAAAGGAAAGCAAGAAGACAGATCAGGAGGGAAAGGAAGAGCAAGTCTGAGGACGGGACCAGTGTGCCTATTGTAAGGAAACAGGGCACTGGAAAAATGAATGTCCCAAACGGCAGAGCAAGAGGATAGGGTCCCCTTTTCCACCCAGTCGCTATCAATCAGAACCACCTGGAGCAGACCTTATTGGGCTGGCAGCAGCTGACTCTGACTAGGACAGACCGGGCTCTTTTCAGCTGGGCCCCCACGAGCCCATGGTCAGAATGAAAATTGGGGGCCAGACTGTGGACTTTATGGTTGATACGGGAGCAGAGCACTCAGTAGTCACACAGAAAGTAGTGCCTCTCTCAGGAAAGGAAGTCACCATTATTGGAGCTACTGGAGACCAGACCCGTAGACCATTCTGCCGGCCTCGCCGATGCCAACTTGGTGGCCACCGAGTAATTCATGAATTCCTGTACTTGCCAGATTGTCCAGTACCTCTGATGGGTAGAGACCTTTTAGCCAAAATGGGGGCAGAAATCACTTTTGCTCCAAATGGCTCAGCACAACTTCCTAAGTGAGGAGACTTCTCCAATGATCCTGTCCCTAGCAGTGCCCTGGGAGGAAGAATGGAGATTTTATGCCCCTCAGTCAAAGGCCTCACCTTTAGAGCCTGAATTAGAGGAAGAATTCCCGCTGGTCTGGGCAGAAGGAAATCCCCCTGGCCTGGCCAAAGACCATGCCCCGATACTAATTGACTTAAAGTCTGGGGCACAGCCTGTCAAAATCCGCCAATATCCAATTCCACGGGAGGCACGCCTAGGAATTCAGGTCCACTTAGACCTGCTACTTCAGTGGGGACTCCTTAAAAGATGTCAATAACCATGGAATACACCCCTCTTGCCTGTCAAAAAGCCTGGGACTAATTATTACCGCCTGGTACAGGATTTACGGGCTGTTAATGAGGCTGTTACAACCTTGCATGCGACGCTGCCAAACCCCTACACACTTCTAGGACTTATTCCATCAGAAGCAGAATGGTTTACATGCCTAGATCTGAAAGATGCCTTTTTCTGCCTCCGATTAGCCCCCATCAGCCAGCCGCTTTTTGCTTTTGAGTGGGAAAACCCAAATATGGGAGCCAAGGAGCAGTTCACCTGGACCAGACTTCCACAAGGATTTAAAAACTCCCCTACTCTCTTTAGTGGAGCACTAGCATCTGATTTATCTAAGTTCCCAGGACAGGACTTGGGATGTGTTCTACTCCAGTATGTAGACGACCTCCTACTAGCCAGCTCCCCATGAGCTCAGTGCTGGGAAGGGACACGAGCCCTCCTGAGACTGTTAACTGAAACAGGTTACAGAGTGTCCAAGAAAAAGGCACAGATTTGTCAGAAGGAAGTCAAGTATCTAGGCTTCCGAATCACCCAAGGGAAACGAAGGCTAGGGACTGAAAGAAAGCAGGCAGTATGCGCCATCCCAGTCCCTAGCACCCAGCGGCAGATTCGGGAATTCCTAGGAGCGGCAGGGTTCTGTCGAATTTGGATCCCAGGGTTTTCAGACCTGGCCAAGCCTCTCTATGAAGCTTTAAAAAGGGAAGAGAAGGCACCCATTGTATGGGGCCCTGAGCAGGAGAAAGCCTTCATCAGCATAAAGGCAAAGCTCACTGAGGCCCCAGCACTAGGGCTACCAGATGTGACACAAGACTTTAATCTTTTTGTTCACGAGAAGAGCGGGTAGCCCTAGGAGTTCTAAGCCAGGAATTTGGACCTTGGCAAAGACCAGTAGCCTATGTCTCCAAGCAGATTGACCCAGTTGCCTCTGGGTGGCCCCCGTGTCTCAGGGCCCTTGCAGCCACAGCATTATTAGTCAAAGCAGCTGATAAGCTTACCCTGGGACAAAGCTTAAATGTAAAAGTACCTCATTCTGTTATTACTCTAATGGAAGCAAAGGGGCAGCACTGGCTAACTCATGCTCGGATGACTCAGTACCAAGGATTGTTAAGTGAGAACCCACTAGTACGATTAGAAGCAGTAAGAACTCTTAATCCTGCCACCTTTCTACCCGTTGCTGAGGGGGCACCTGAACATGATTGCCTGGAAGTCCTAGAGGAGGTTTACTCTAGCCGGCCAGATCTAACAGATAAGCCCCTGCCAAACCCAGACTTGGTGTTGTTCACAGACGGCAGCAGCTTCTTAGATAAAGGAAAAAGACGAGCTGGGTATGCAGTGGTATCAGACTTTGAGACAATCGAGGCACAGGCCCTGCCTGAAGGATGGTCAGCGCAGAGGGCAGAACTTTGGGCCCTCGCCAGAGCCTTAGAACTCAGTAAGGATAAGCGTGCCAATGTCTACACTGATTCACGCTATGCCTTTGCTACCCTGCATATTCATGGGGCTATATACAAGGAAAGGGGGCTCCTGACAGCAGGAGGAAAAGGAATCAAAAATCAAAATGAGATTTTAAAGTTACTAGAAGCAGTTTTGGAACCTAAAGAAATAGCTGTCATTCATTGCAAAGGTCACCAGAAAGGGAAAGACTCAGTGTCAGAAGGAAACCAGCGTGCTGATGCCGCAGCAAAGCAGGCTGCCAAAGAACAAGCAGCACCGGCACGGGTCATGTTGGCCCCCGAATTACCTGAACCTCCAAAGTACACTCCGCAGGAGGAGGAATGGGCTCAGAGAGAAGGGGGCAAGAGAACAAAGGAAGGTTGGTGGATACTCCCAGATCATAGGGTCTATGTCCCAGAACAGTTAGCCCATAAGGTAGTCCTCCAGCAGCATGAACTTACTCACTTAGGAAAGACTGCTCTAGAAACTTTGTTAGGCAGGTATTACCTAATTGCCCGACTTCCCTCCTTGTGTGCCTCAGTTTCTCAGCGTTGCCTCCTCTGTGCACAGAGCAATGCCAAACAGGGTCCTGTGGGACCGATAGGAGTTCAGCTCTGTAGGCAAGCTCCCTTTGAGGACTTAGAAGTAGATTTTACTGAAATAGGGCCTAGCAGAGGAAATAAATACCTACTAGTCTTTGTTTGTACCTTTTCAGGCTGGGTCGAGGCATATCCCACTTGCACAGAAAAGGCGAGAGAAGTCACTAAGGCATTGTTAAAGGACATAATTCCGCGGTATGGAATGCCTCTGACCATAGGGTCTGATAATGGCCCAGCCTTTGTAGCAGAAATAGTACAACAGGTAACTAAGACTTTACGAATTAGATGGAGCCTACATACAGCTTACAGGCCTCAGAGTTCAGGGAAAGTAGAGGGCATAAACCGGACTCTAAAGCAGGCTATGGCTAAGCTATGCCAAGAGACAAACTTACCCTGGACAGATATCTTGCCTCTTGTACTCCTGTGGGTACGCTGTGCCCCGAGGGCCAGGGTAGGTTTCTCTCCCTTTGAAATTCTATATGGTAGACCCCCTCCCTTAATTCGGCCAAAGGGAGATTTGGGGGAAATAGGAAACTTAGAAATCCAGAAGCAACTACAAGGACTTGGAAAAACTGTTTTTGAGATCCACAGATGGGTTACTGACCGACTACCCATCTCTCTAGGAACAGCTATACATCCTTATAAACCTGGAGACCAGGTTTTGGTAAAAGACTGGAAAAAAGAGCCCCTTAAGCCAATTTGGAAGGAACCCTATCCAGTCATACTAACCATGCCCACAGCTCTCAAGGTTTCAGGACTGAACAACTGGATTCACCACTCTTGGGTGAAATCAGGCCACCAGCCGAGCGACGCCCAGCCTGAGTGGAAGGTGACCTCTGACCAGAAACACCCCCTGCGGATCACCCTCAAGAAAAACAACGGACCTGGCTGATCAACCTGCTCAAAGGGATTCAGAAATGCCCTGCTGAATTCTTCCTTACACTAATCTTTCTTTCTTATCTTCTCTTAAATGCGAAATGCTCTGGTATTTCTGGATAATTATTGTTTTTATCTTTCTAATAATTCTCATTTTGTCTTTTTATGAGTGCCGCCAGAACCCGAGGCTAGTCCCTGGAGGAGATGCTTTAGGACATCTTGATCAACACCTCTGCAATTTTACTCTCAACCTAAAACCTGCCTCTAATTGGGTTAACTATGTTGTCACCCAAACAGCTCCTTTTCGGAACCCTGTTCGATTTTCAGCAGGGCCCACCATTTCAGCGGCCTTCCCAACCACTGACACCTCTCAGTTCTGCTCAGGCCGGCCCCACACCTGCTCAAGGTTTCACCCATGGCAGGATTGCACATTGCACCGACAGGCCTCATGCCGTCGCCTTCCTTCCCATGGGCTCACACACTCTAAATTCTGGGTAGATACTGACAGGAAATTTATTTTCTTTGAAAACACCACCTCTGGGGCCACACAAAATAATCCCCGAGGCCCCTTTCAGCCTCTAACAGGGGCAACCTTGGCAGGAACTCTGTCTGGGAACAGGAGAATAGCAAGCTCACACACCTCTTTACCACTGAGAATACCTTCTGTTTGGAGACCCAGGGAATTTTCTTCCTCTGTGGCACCAATACCTATCTCTGTCTACCTGCCAACTGGACTGGGACCTGCACTCTGGTTTACCTAGCCCCCAAAATAGACATTGCCCCCAACAATCAGTCCTTGCCTGTCCTGGTAACACACCATATCCAATACAAAAGAGCAGTCCAGCTAATCCCTCTCCTTATAACACTTGACATTTCAGCAGGGGTTAGCACTGGAATAGGGCAACTTCCCTCTCCTACTATCAGAGTCTATCCAAAGACCTTGCTGACAGTTCAGAGGAAATAGCTCAAAGTATTGTTGCAGTACAGAATCAGATTGACTCACTGGCAGCTGTTACTCTCCAGAATCGAAGAGGGCTAGACCTTCTCACAGCGGAGAAAGGGGGGCTGTGCCTGTTCCTTGAGGAAGAATGCTGTTTTTATGCTAACCAGTCTGGTATAGTAAGGGATGAGGCTAAGAAACTAGCTGATCGAGCTTCAAATATAAGACAGGAGTTATCTGAGACCTGGGCTGCATGGGGGGAAGTCTGGAAATGGCTCCTTCCATTGACAGGACCACTATTAATGCTACTCATAGCCATAACCCTAGGACCATGTCTTCTAAATCTGTTAACTCGCTTTATCTCATCCCGTCTAGATGCCTTTAAACTTCAAATGGTCCTTCAAGCCAGAAGAATTTCCTACAAACCTCTCCAAGAGGAAGAAACGGGATGTTAACCCCTTGGACGGCGCCCCTTTCCAGCAGGAAGCAGTAAAAGAGTTTCGACACCCCTGTTCACCATAACATCCCGTGGTTATTGTACCACAAGGCTGAAAAGCTTGTGGGACAGGGGGGGGGGGAGAGAATGAGAAGGAAAACCCCTATTTTGTAAAAAACTGCTGTTTAGAATTCTCTGCTGTTTTTCTTAGACTGCCTCTTATTCTAAAAAAATAACTTTGCTTTCTAGCCTGCTTTAGCCTGCTTGAGTAATGAGGAAGATAAACTTAGCTGTCTGACTTTGTAGGCCAGAGACAAGGTATGACCATAAACTTAGCTGTCTGACCTTGTAGGCCAGAGACTAGATATGCCCATACTCTCAATGCCATGACAGGTGCATTTTTTAATTGGATAGAACTGTGTTGTTTTCAAGGCCAGCAGGGAGATAACCACTAATTGCACAGAGGACTGGCTCCTTAATAAAAAGGGAAGTCCTGTTTGTAGATTGGCTTAGAATTTGAATTCATTTTCTCTAAGCCCACCGCGGTGAATAAAGTGTGACTCCAAACTCTCCTGCATTGTTTGATTATTCCGGTTTTCTGCAACAGTTTGGCTTGGCCCAGTGAACTGCTGGAAGTGCTCAAGTGGCTAAGGGCTTGCTCCCAGGTCAACAGGTGGAAGTGGTCAAGTGTAAAGGCTAGTAGAGCCAGGTGAATGCATTGGAGGGTCCCAAGAGGTCGCAAACGCCCCAACTTTCTGAGGTCCATATTCTGGAAGCCAGGGAGAAGGTACCTATCCTCAGGGAAGGGCGTTCCCCATGAATTAAGCAAAAAGCTGGCCCTCAGGGCGCGGGGAACTGTAAGTGACCCTGGAGCTTAAGGACTTTGCTTCCAGTATGGAAAGGGTTTTCAGGTCCTCAACACTGCTTTTTCCCAGATTTCAAAGTCCATAGGCAGGGCTCTGTGCCTCGCAGGTCAGTCCAGAATGAGATGCTCCTATGATCTGGAGTATGGGGCTTCACTGTGCTCATGTACGCCCATGATTGTCTTAAAAGAGTGCTGGAGGCACCCTGCTTGCCACCCTCTTTACCGGGGATTAGGCAATCTTTGAGCATAAGGTGACCTGAAGCTCTGGATGTTAGGCCCTTAAGCCAACTACCAGAGATTGGAAAGTCACCCCTTTTCTTAGCAGGCCAATGTGGCTCATTGGTCAGGCCAACAAGGGCCTGGGGAACAGCCAGAAATAGTCACCTGAACTATGGTGTGCCCGATGACCGGATTAAAGTGTTCATATCATCAATGGGGAGGGGCCAGGTGGAGAGTCGGAATTGCTGAGGTGACCAAGGAAATGGCCTGGCCCAGGTGAACATCAGGAAGTGCTCTGGTGAACATAAGCTTGGGGAACGGGGACCCGTTGGATGTGCTGACATCATCAAGGGGCAGAGGCTACGTGGACAGCCAGAGGTGCTCAGGTGATTAAGGGTTTGGGGCCCCCGGGACCAGCAGGGAGTGCTGATGTCATCAAGGGGGAGGGACCTCGTGGACAGGCTGAAGTGCTCAGGTGGTTTTGTTTTTGGGGCCCTGGGACCTACAGAAAGTGCGATGTCATCCAGGGGGAGTGGCCACGTGGAGACCTGAAGTGGTAAGGCGGCCGAGTGGTTGGGCTTGTCCCAGTGAAGAGCCAGAAATCCTCAGGTATGCCAAGGTTAGCTGTCAGGTCAACAGCTGGAAGTGTTCAAGTGTAAAGGCAGGTAGAGCCAGGTGAATGCATTGGAGGATCCCAAGAGTTCGCAAACTCCCCAACTTCCTGGCGTCCATACTCTGGAAGGCAGCGAGAAGGTACCTGTCCTCACAGAAAAACGTTCCCCAGGAATTCAGCAAAAAGCTGGCCCTCAGTTCACTATGAAATTTAAGTGACCATGAGGGGGCAGGTCTTTGCTCCCAGTATGGAAAGGGTTTTCAGGGCCGCAACTCTTCTGTTTCCCAGATTTCAAAGCCCATAGGCAGTGCTGTCAGAGACGCAGGGCACTCCAGGGTGAAATGCCCCCATGTTGGGGAGCATGGGGGAATCCCTGGGCTCATGGATGCCCACAGTTGTGTTAAAGGAGTGCTGGCCACTCCCTGCTTGCCACTCTCCCACCAGGGAAGAGGCAATCTGTGAGCGGAAGGTGACCTGGGGCTGTGGGTGCTGGCCCTTAAGCCAACTTCCAGAGATTGGAAAGTCACACCTAGTCTCAGGAGCTAAGTAGCCAGCCAGTGTGGCTCATTAGTGTGGCGAAGAAGGTCCTGAGAAATAGAGGGAAGGTGGGGGGCAATGGTAAGATATGTACACATATAATACCTTAATAAAAATTTGAAAAAAAAAAAAAAAAAAAAAAAAAAAGAAATAGAGGGAAATAGTCACATGAACAACGGTTGGGGCCGGTAACCAATTTAAAGTGTTCATATCATCAATTGGGAGGGGCCAGGTGGAGAGTCAGAGGTGCTGAGGAGACCAAGGATATGGTCTGGCCCAGGTGAACAGCCAGAAGTGCTCTGGTGGATAAGGGCTTGGGGATCGGGGACTGACAAGGAGTCCTGACGTCATCAAGGGGGAGGGGCTACGTGGACAGCCAGAAGTGCTCAAATGGTTAAGGGTTTGGGGCCCCGGGATCGGCCAGTATTTCTGAAGTCAACAATGGGAGGGGCCACGGGGACAGCCCAAATTGGTGATGAACCCCAGTGGTTTGGTTTGGCCCAGTGAACTGCTGGAAGTGCTCAGGTGGCTAAGGGCTTGCTCCCAGGTCAACAGGTGGAAGTGTGAATTGTAAAGGCTAGTAGAGCCAGGTGAATGCATTGGAGGGTCCCAAGAGTTAGCAAATACCCCAACTTTCTGAGGTTCATACTCTGGAAGCCAGGGAGAAGGTACCTATCCTCAGGGAAGGGCGTTCCCCATGAATTAAGCAAAAAGCTGGCCCTTAGGGTGCGGGGAACTGTAAGTGACCCTGGAGCTTAAGGACTTTGCTTCCAGTATGGAAAGGGTTTTCAGGTCCTCAACACTGCTTTTTCCTGGATTTCAAAGTCCATAGGCAGGGCTCTGTGCCTCGCAGGTCAGTCCAGGATGAGATGCTCCTGTGATCTGGAGTTGGGGCTTCACTGTGCTCATGTACGCCCATGATTGTCTTAAAAGAGTGCTGGAGGCACCCTGCTTGCCACCCTCTCCACCGGGGATTGGGCAGTCTGTGAGCATAAGGTGACCTGGGGCTGTGGGTGCTGGCCCTTAAGCCAACTTCCAGAGATTGGAAAGTCACCCCTCTTCTTAGGAGCTAAGTAGCCAGCCACTGTGGCTCATTGGTGAGGCGAACAAGGGACTAGGGTACAGTGGGAAATAGTCACATGAACAAGGGTTGAGGCCCGGTAACCAGTATAAAGTGTTCATATCATCAATGGGGAGGGGCCAGGTGGAGATTCGGAAGTGCTGAGGTGACCACAGATATTGTCTAGTTCAAATGAACAGCCGGAAGTGCTCTTGTGGACTAGGGTTTGGGGACTGGGGACCGGCCGGTGGTGCTGACATCTTCAAGGGGGAGGGGCCACGTGGACAGCCCGAAGTGCTCAGGTGGTTAAGGGTTTGGGGCCTGGGGATAGTCCAGTATTTCTGAAGTCAACAATGGGAGGGGCCACATGGACAGCCCGAATTGGTGATGAACCCCAGTGGTTTGGCTTGTCCCAATGAAGTGCTGGAAGTGCTCATGTGGCCAAGGGCTTGCTCCCAGGTCAACTGGTGGAAGTGTTCAAGTGTAAAGGCTAGTAGAGCCAGGTGAATGCATTGGAGGGTCCTAAGAGGCCACAATCTCCCCAACTTTCTGAGGTCCATACTGTGGAAGGCAGGGAGAAGGTACCTATCCTCTGGGAAGGGCGTTTCCCATGAATTAAGCAAAAAGCTGGCCCTCAGGGCGCAGCGAATGTTATGACACTGCAGGGTGCAGGTCTTCGCTCCCAGTATGGAAAGGGTTTTCAGGGCCTCAACACTGCTTTTTCCTGGATTTCAAAGCCCACAGGCAGGGCTGTGAGAGTCGCAGGTCACTCCATGGTTAGATGCCCACATGTTGAGGAGCATGGCGGATCCCTGGCTTCATATAGGCCCAGGTTTGTCTTAAAAAGTGCTGGTTGTCTCCTGCTTGCCACCCTCCCACCAGGGAGGAGGCAGTCTCTGAGTAGAAGGTGACCTGGGGCTGTGGGTTTTAGGCCCTTGAGCCAGCTTCTAGAGATTGCGAAGTCACCCCTCTTTTTTGGATCTAAGTAACCGGCCATTGTGGCTCATTGGTCAGCCAAACAAGGGCCTGGGGAACAGGTGGAAATAGTCATGTGAACTAGGGTTGGGGCTAGGTGACCAGCTTAAACTGGTCATATCATCATTGGGGATGGGCCAGGTGGAGAGCCTGAAGTGCTGAGGTGACCAAGGATATGGGCTGGCCCAGGTGAGCAGCTGGAAGTGCTCTGGTGGAGAAGTGGTAGGGGCCCAGCGACAGGCCGGAAGTGCTGACATCATCAAGGGTCACGTGGACAGCCAGAAGTGCTCAGGAGGATAAGGGCTTGGGGTTCCATGACCCGCCGGAAGTGCTGACGTCATCAAAGGGGAGGGGCCAGATGGGCAGCCAGAAATGCTCAAGTGGATAAGAGCTTGGGGTCCGGGTACTGGCCGGAAGTGCTGACATTATCAAGTGGGAGGGGCCACGAGGACTGCCAGAAGTCCTCAGGTGGATAAGGGTTTTTGGGCCAGGGATGGGCTGGAAGTGCTGTTGGCATCAAGGTGAGGGGCCACTTTGTAGCCTGGAGTGATGTCGAGGCCCATTGGTTGGGCTTGGCCCAGTGAACAGCCAGAAGTGCTCACGTGGATAAGGGCTTTGGGCACCGTGACCAGCCAGAAGTGCTGACATTATCAAGGGGGAAGGGCCACGTGGATACCCAGACGTGCTGATGTGACCAAGGATATGGGATAGTCCAGGTGAGCGAAGTTCTTTGGTGGACTAGGGCTTAGGGCTACTTTACCGGCCAGAAGTGCTGATGCCATCAATGGGGAGGGGCCAAGTGGACAGCCAGAAGTCCTCATGTGGATAAGGGCTTGGTGTGCGGGGACCGACCAGAAGTGCTGACGTCATCAAGGGGGAGGGCCAGGAGGACAGCCTGAACTGCTCTGGTGGACAATGGTTTGGGGCCCGCGAACCCGCTAGAAGTGCCGACGTCATCAATGGAAGGGGCCACCTGGACAGCCAGAAGTGGTGAGGAACCCAGTGGTTGGGCTTGGCCCAGTGAACAGCTAGAAGTGCTCAGGTGGCCAAAGGCTTGCTGCCAGGTCAACAGGTGGAATTTGAATTCCCTCACCTCAGGCGACTTTCTTTCTAATGACTCATAAAGAATGTAGCGGCATGTCAGGTGTCCCTTGTTGGCTGTCAAGACCATCAAGAAGTGTCTCCGAGACCCTGGTACTTCATCAGGTGGTACCTCCCCTTAGAGATCCTCATGGCCTGGCAGCCAGGCGGGCGAGGCCGTCCATCCAGGCATCTGAGACCAGGTGCAGTTAAGCACCTGTCTCTTATCTTGCTGGAGCCTCCAAGTGTTGTATCATAAATCAGCGAGCTAGACAAGACACCGTAATGGGTCAGTTAGTTAGGAGTCATCTTTATTTCGCACATATTCAGAGCAGAATACCTCTGTCAAATTCTGAACAATCACAGGAAGGAGTATTCCCTTTTTATATCATTCTAGGTGTTTGTGTAAGTTATTTTTGCAGACAGCTTGTAACCTTGAGTATATATCATATCTAACAAACACCTGTCATATCTATACAGACAACTTGTAACCTTGAGTACTTATCATATCTATACAGACACCTGGTATGGGAGTACATATCAGTATCATTGTATCAGCCCCTTACGTTGGATGGCTAGCTTGGAAGGTCAGGCAGTTAAGTTTATCTTTCCTATTATTTAAGCTAAAAAGCAAAGTTATTTTACAGAATAAGAGACCATCTAAAAATGACAGAGTTGACTTACAGAGCAAGGGACTATCTATAAATAGCAGAGAATTTCAAATAGCAGGTTTTCCAAAGGAGGAATTACTATTATGCTTCACTCTACCATTTCCCAAAGCATTTGATATACCAAATGTTTCCTCATTGTTTTTCACATTCATTTGTATGTGAATTAATTGAACAGAATAGAAGGTTTAGTAAGTTACCAAAATCCGTCAGTAAATTTTGTAAGATAAAGATGTCTCCTTAGATCAGTTGTGAAAATGTGCCTTATAAAATAAGTGGTGTTGGGACCCAGGGCAAACAGCAGGTCACAGATACAGGACAACCAGCAGGATTTTTTTCTGATTTGAGAGACGGGGTGGCCATTAGTGAGCATTTCCTGTGGGACCACTTTTCATGAGCATAATACTGCAGGCTGAACACCAGAATTCTGGAGTGCACTGCTTACCTGAGCTGCGTGGTCCCATCTTACAGTCTCTCTGGAGGCAGAGCCAAGGTGCTGAGGCTTGGACTGTCAGCAATGAATGAACTACACTATAAAACAGGAGAATTTGGCCTGACCAGTGCTGTTCAGTGGTTAGAGCAGGGGTGGGCAAAGTTTTTGACTCAAGGGCCACAATGGGTTCTTAAACTGGACCAGAGGGCCGGAACAAAAGCATGGATGGAGTGTTTGTGTGAACTAATATAAATTCAAAGTAAAGGAGCGGAGGGGAGAGCAAGAGAACCCTCTACTCTTTCGGCTCCGCGGGCCGGATTCTATCCGGCCCGCGGGCCGTAGTTTGCCCACGGCTGGGTTAGAGGGTCAGCCCGCACTGGGAAGAGTTGCAGGTTTGATTCCCAGTCAAGGGCATGTACCTGGGTTGCAGGTTTGATACCCCATGAGTACAGGAGACAACCAATTGATGTGTCTCCCTCACATTGATTTTTCTCTCTTTTTCCTGCTACCTCCCTCCCTTCCACTCTCTAAAAGATCAATGGAGAAAATATCCTCAGGTTGAGGATTAACCAAAAAAAAGGGTTTTTTTTCCAAGTTACAAAATGAAAACCCTGAGAAATCTGCTCTGTTTTAAAAAGAACATTGCTTGTAAATCTTAGAATCAGGCTATCAGGCTCAGGTAGATCCCAGGGACCCCAAGCTTTAGGGTTTCCCTTTCTCAGAACTGCTGGGATTGCACAGGAAGAGGTGCAGATTATGAAAGGAGCCACTTTGGGCTAAAAAAATTAGGAAGAATATTTTTATTCTCTTTAGTCTAAGAGACCACGCTTGGTGAGCAAAGGAAAAACTTATGTTGCCATCACAACAGTCCAGCTTATTATTTATAAACTAGAGGCCCAGTGCATGAAATTCACGCACTGGGGAGGGGGGTTCGCTCAGCCCAGCATGCTCCCTCTCGTAGTCCAGGAGCCCTTAGGGGATGTCCGACTGAGGGACCTAAGCTGTCAGTTGGACATCCTTAGCACTGCTATGGAAGCAGGAGAGGCTCCCGCCAGCACTGCTGCACTGGCCAGTGGTGAGCCCAGCTACTGGCTGAGCGGCTCTCCCAATGTGGGGCACTTGCGTTGAGTGTCTGCCCCCTGGTTTTCAGTGCACATCATAGC
The DNA here is from genome assembly GCF_963455305.1 of Plecotus auritus. Taxonomy (NCBI): domain Eukaryota; kingdom Metazoa; phylum Chordata; class Mammalia; order Chiroptera; family Vespertilionidae; genus Plecotus; species Plecotus auritus. The sequence continues at coordinate 110,489,980 of NC_137771.1, forward strand.
GACAAGTCGTTCTGCCATTCAGTTGATTTTCATATTAGCCTTTTATAATATAGGACTAGGGGGCCGGTACATGAAATTCATGCACTCGAGGTTGGGGTGTCCCTCAGCCCAGCCTGGACCCTGTTCAATCTGGGACATCACTCTCACAATCTGGGACTGCTGGCTCCCAACTGCTCCCCTGCCTACCTGCCTGATTGCCCCTAACTGATTCTGCTGATCACCACCTAACCACTCCCCTGCCAGCCTGATCGATGGCTAACTGCTCCCCTGCCAGCCCGATCACCCCCAATTGCCCTCCCCTGCTGGCCTGATCACCCCGACTACCCTCCCCTGCCCGCCTGGTCACCCCCAACTGCCCTCCCCTGCAGGCCAGGTCCCCCACAACTGCCCTCCCCTTCTGGCCATCTTGTGGTAGCCATCTTGTGATGACATGGGCATGGCCATCTTGTGACCACATGGGGGCGGCTGTCTTGTGACCACATGGTGGTGGCCATCTTGTGACCACATGGAGATGGCCATCTTGTGATGATATGGGCGTGGCCAATTTATGACCACGTGGGGCAGCCATCTTATGACCACATGGGGATGGCCATCTTGTGTGAGGGTGTGATGGTCAATTTGCATAATACCTCTTTATTATCTAGGATTATACTATGTTTTCCTCTAAAACATTTTTCCTAAAATGAAAATGGCTTTCTGTGTGCAGTTTACTTAAGCAATAAAATATAGAGTTAATTCAAAATTCTACCCCAAGAGTTAAAAAAAACTGCTGTCATTTTAAGTATATCTCCCTTCAGACATCTTTACATGCACACATTTCCTTTCTTCTGTTTTATCTCTATATAATTTACTATTTTAGGTTCTTAATATGGATGCAAAACATGTAAATTTTCAACTTTTATTCCTAGTATGTGCATTTATGAGTGCACATTTTTTCATAAGTTTTGGTATGTGGTATTATCATTTAGTTCAACTTATTTTCTAACTTGAATTGGGATGTATTTTTGGGGTTAGAAGTGTATTTGACAACTTTTAAATATAAGGAGTTTCTAGGTACTTCATTTCCTGATTTCTGGATTAACTACAATGACAACAAGAAACATATTGTATATAATTTCAATTCTTTGAAGTTAGTTGAAACCTGCTTCATAGTCCAGCAGGTTCACTTGAAAAATAATTGAAATGCTCCTCCACTGCCATCTTGTGTGCATCTAGGGAGTAACACCTCAGTGCAGGTCAGCAGGACAAGGGGGTGGCTATAGTGGAACATCTCTAAGTGCTGAATGAAATGCTATTTAGGAGTGTATTTAAGAACTTGTAAAACTAAGAACTTTCCTATCATCAACCAATCAACAAACGACAAGTGCTGGCAAGGATGTGGAGAAAAAAGAACCCTCGTGCGCTGTTGTTGGGAATGCAGACTGGTGCAGCCACTGTGGAAAACAATATATATAATTTCCTAAAAAACTTAAATATGAAACTCCCATTTGACCCAACAATCCCACTTCTAGGACTATATACCAAGAAATCAGAAACACCAATCAGAAAAATTATATGCACCCCTATGTTGACAACAGCACAATTTACAATAGCTAAGATTTGGAAACAGCCTAAGAGCCCATCAACAGATGAGTGGATTAGAAAACTATGGTACATTTACAAAATGGAATACTATGTAGCTGTAAAAAAGAAAGAACTCTTACCATTCACAATAGCATGAATGGACCTAGAGAGCATTATGCTGAGTGAAATAAGCCAGTCAGAGAAAGATAAATATCACATGATCTCACTTATTTGTGGAATATAATGAACAAAGTAAACCGATGAACAAAAATAAATCCAGAGACTTAGAAGAATCAAACAGACCATCCAACCTCAGAGGGAAGGCAGGGGAGGGTGAGGGGAAGGGGAGAGATCAACCAAAGGACTTGTATGCATGAGAAACTTGGGAATAATACCTTAGTACCTTTCAGCAGGAAAGGTTCTTGGGTACAGTGGGTTATCTGATTGTTGAATGCAGTTTGCTGCTCAGGTTGTTGAAGTGCTTTACATCCTTACTGAAGTCTTTGTGTGAGACTATTGGTTCTGAAAGAGGTATGCTCTGTCTCTGAATGAGAGAGGTGTGTTAAACTTATTATGATTATAAATGTATCTAGTTTCCCTTGTAGCTCTCCTCTATGTACTTTGATTTCATGTTATGAAGTGCTTGTGAATTTGGATATTCCTGGTAAAATGAAATTATTGATATGAAGTGCTCTTTATTTATAGTAAAGCTTTTCACCTTCAAGTCTCCTGTGTTATCATATACTTTTTATTTGGTTTATGTTTGCTTAATATTTTTTTCCATTCTTTCACTTTTGATATCTTTGTACCCTTAGGTTTTTGGTAGCTTTCAGTTTTTATGTTAGTTATGAGTAAAATGAGTTAATTTTTGGTTCAATATTTTTCCCCATTCAGTTGTTCCAACACTCTTTACTATATAATGCAGGGGTGGGCAAACTTTTTGACTCGAGGGCCACAATGGGTTCTTAAACTGGACCAGAGGGCCGGAACAAAAGCATGGATGGAGTGTTTGTGTGAACTAATATAAATTTAAAGTAAAGGAGAGGAGGGGAGAGCAAGAGAACCCTCCACTCTTTCGGCTCCACGGGCCGGATAGAACAGCCGAACGGGCCGGATCTGGCCCGCGGGCTGTAGTTTGCCCATGGCTGATATAATGCATATTTTCCCACTGATCTAAGGAGATATTTTTATTTTACCAAATTTCCATATGTATTTGAGTCTATTACTGGACTTTGTTTTCTGTTCCATCAGTTTATCTATTCACAGGACATTATCCAAGTTTATTAATTACTGTAGCTTTATAACACAACTAGAGGCCTGATGCATGAAGATTCATGCAAGAATGGGCCTTCCTTACCCTGGCTGCCAGCACTGCCTTCGCTCTTGAGCCACCTTTTCTCTCTGGCCTGGAGCCGCCTTTCTGCCTTGCTACGCTGCCCAGAGGCCTGGAGTGGCTGGGGCAGTGCAGAACACCTGCATCATCGCCATGGCAATGATGTAAGTGTCCCACCCCACCCTTGGCTGCTCAGAGCCTACATATTAACCCGCCATCTTTGTTGGGTTAATTTGCATACTCACTCCTGATTGGCTGGTGTGCATCACAAAGGTATGGTCAATTTGCATCTTTCTCTTTTATTAGTGTAGATACATTATTCTATCTGTTTGGGTAGCTTTTATTCATTCATTTTTTTCAGAATTTTATTTAAAAAATATTTTTATTAATTTCAGAGAGGAAAAGAGAAGGAGACAGAAACATCAATGATGAGAGATAATCATTGATCAGCTGTCTCCTGCATGCTCCCCACTAGGGAGATCAAGCCTGCAATTAGGACATGTGACCTGACCTGGAATCAAACTGTAACCTCCTTATTCATGGGTAAACCACTAAGCCATGCTGGCCAGGCCAGAATTTTCTTTTACATTTTTCATTTTAACATGTGAACTTAAATGAGCTTGTTTTGGTCTTAAAAATCTTGCTGATATTTTAATAAAATCATAATAAATTTATAATCAACATTGGGAGATTGACATCATTATGGTTTGTTGTTTTTGGCTTTTTTTACCCAAGAATACGATGTTACTGTCCAGTTGTTCAAGTGTCAGTTATTGGGTAACATTTAAAATTTTTATTTATACAGATTGTGCACATTTTTGTTAAGATCATTCCTAGGCATCTTATGTTTTGTTGCCATTGTACATTTTCTTTGATTATATATTTCATGTACTGTTTTAAAGGATATGTATTTATATGCATGTTATCTCTCTCTTTCTCTCTGAAATAAATTTAAAAATATGAAATAAGATTATTGATTGTTAGCAAAAAAATCAATATGAACTTTTGTTTCTTCATCATATAAGCAAGTATTCAGACATTTTGGGAGTACATGTCTATCACCATTTCCTGAACAAAGATTTTAAAAAATATATGGTAATACTGATTTTCAGAGAAAGAGGAAGGGAAAGGTAGAGAGAGACTGAAACATTGATGAAATAGAGATATCACTTCAATCAGCAGCCTCCTGCATGCCCCCTTCTGGGGATTGAACCCACAACCCTGGCATGTGCCCTGACCAGGAATCGAACCAGCAACCTCTTGGTGCCTGAGAGAATACTCAATCCACTGAGCCACACCAGCCAGGCTGAACTGAGATTTAACAATTAAACTAAAGTAACTTATTCTCAACTGAATGATTATGTCAATGAATACGGAACAACCTACCAATTTATCTTGTGGATGTAAAACTTTTATTTAAAGTTTCAAAGGTGGGAGCGCAGCATCGGACTTCTAAGGGTATAGGCTGCTTGAGGAAGGGGGCAGGCAGACTGCCTTGGACAGTGCTGAAATTGATTGTGCTGAGTAGAGGTAGGAAAGAGGCGGCCAGCCAGTTCATTTGGCTGCAGATGGCCACTGAGTAAGATGCGCTTTCATCCCTCTCTGAGAGCTGGCCCATTTTATCCAGTTCGGTCAACATGGATTTCAGGGAAATTCTCATGATAGCTGCTAAAGGACAAGGAACCAACAGCATGCCATAAAGGTATAGTTTTGCAGTGGGTCCTCCCAAAAAAAGACACCAAAGTTAAGGGTGTCCAATCAGTAGCATACAAGCTTTACTCAGAAGAAAAGTGGAGGAGCTTGGACAAAAAGCCTTAGAGAAAAGAAAGAAGAACTAGTGAAAAAGTGAATTGAGCTAAAACATGAGAAGAAAGCAAGAGCTATGGCCAAGAGGACAAAGGACAATTTCCATGGTTAAATGGGATTCCTGTTGAGGAAAAGTCAAAGAAAAGACAGGCAATGGAAAGCCACTAGTCTGGGAACAGACCAAGAGTATGAAATGGAAGAATTCTTAGAATACAATCAAGCAGCATCAGAGCAAGAACCTCCTCCCAAAGTTGAAAGTAAACCAAAGGTCCCTCTTAAAAGTGCCCCACCATCATGAACTTCACTGACCTACTCAGGCTGGCTGAGAAAAAGCAGTATGATGTGAGAGTCCATGTCTCGCATGGTTCTGGGTTTCGGATCTGGAGATGGGCTATGGGCAAATGATGAGACAATACAAGAAATAATAACTTGGAAATAATGAGGGCCAGGCATGGGCAAGGACTTCACTGGTACCCAGGCCCTGACAGCCTTTTATTCAATTTTAGATACACATATTGCCCTTAGGCAGGCAATTCTGGTAACAGACAGACTATCTTAAAGGTCAGTAAATATTAGTAAAGATTTATTTTGAGACTATTTGGTCAGGAAATTGCTTGAGCCACCATTGTCTCAACTAAACAATCAGTGCATAGCTTTGGCCCTTGCCAGAGCTCAAGGTTCACAAGCCTTCTACATTACTTGCTTACACTTTTCTGATAGGGAAGGCAATGGGTAGCTTCCAACATCTCCCCCTTCTCTTTTTCTTAATAAATGTTGAAAAGTGAATGCCACCTGAAGGGTTCAAGTCCTTTTAAGACTCTTCATTCCACATCTGCAGACTAGAAATAAACATAAGAATAAAAATGAGACAAGCAATAGTGGTTATGCTGAGAGGCAAAAGTAAGGAGATCCAGTGGAAGAGATTAAATTCTTTCATGTTTTTTTAAAAGTTCTGCCAGGCATCTAAGGAATTAGTTTATAAGTTTGCCTGGGATAATTGTACAATATATCAAGGGTTGTGTTATCTTTACCCCAAGCACCAAGGTGATTTTTTATTGATTCCCAATAGGGAACTGGGGGGGGGGGGGGGAGAGGTAACACAAATCTGGGAAAAATTATAATGACACTACAAAGATATTCTTTGCTCTAAGCTGTGAATTTTATCACCCATCTACAAGACTGTAGACTTTAAGGCTGATAATTCTATCTCAAACTGGCTATCAATTCTTTTTTCTATAGACCGGTTGTACAAACTGAGAAGTTTGAACAGTTTGTACCGTGGATGAAGCAGCAATGCCCACAGAAGTAAGTAATGTTATGAGGGCAAAGAGTCCTGCAATTAACATTCCAGGAGATCTTTTTTGTCTTTTTAAGATTTTTACCAGATCATATAACAGTTAGTAGGTTTGATGAGATTCCCAAAGGCTCGGTTATGTTAGTAGGAAACTAAGCGAAAGCCGCTTGTTTTAAAATCATGAGGGAATCCTTTTGGAATGTAAAATTAATACAATGGGATAGTGTGCAGCCTGTGCATGACACCTCATACAGATGGCTTGTAATATTAAGGTGCATCTGGATGGGGCCTGAGAGGAGTACAAACGGATCAAATACACAGGCAGTGTCAAATACTGTCTTATTGGGAGTTCCCCATAAGGTACGAATGGAATTATCTGAGCTATAGTTAAAACTATACTATTTAATAGGTGCAAGTGTTGCAGAAAACCGGAATAATCAAACAATGCAGGAGAGTTTGGAGTCACACTTTATTCACCGCGGTGGGCTTAGAGAAAATGAATTCAAATTCTAAGCAAAGCTACAAGCAGGACTTCCCTTTTTATTAAGGAGCCAGTCCTCTGTGCAATTAGTGGTTATCTCGCTGCTGTCTTTGAAAACAAACACAGTTCTAAAAATTATGGGCACATCTAGTCTCTGGCCTTCAAGGTCAGACAGCTAAAATTATGGGCATACCTAGTCCCTGGCCTACCAGGTCAGACAGCTAAGTTTATGGTCCTCATTAGGCTAAAGCAGGCTAGAAAGGAAAGTTACCTTTTAGAATAAGAGGCCGTATAAGAAAAACAGCAGATAATTCTAAACAGCAGTTTTTACAAAATAGGGGTTTTCCTTCTCACAAGTGCAGCAGCTAATTTCCATTATGTATTTTTTAGGGGCCAATTGTAATGTTGAAATTGAGATCCAACAAATCCTCCTCCATGCCATGAAATGGAGTGATTAGCTTCAACTTATAGATAGGATGCATTCCCCTTCCATTTTAGGGTGTGATTGTTACTATATGCAAACCCATAGGGGCTCCAATACACAAAGGAAAAACTGTTATTAAGTTTCTGCTGGTGGGGTGGTCACTATAACAGTCTTGCCAATTAATTTCTTCCTCAGTGGGGTGCCATTCTTAAGACTTTTTACATAATGGCTTAGTGTGTGGGGGGGTGTCTTAGTAAAGTTACATTTTCTGCACCTCTCCCCAGAGCAAGTAGTGATAGTAGATGTATTTGGGCTTTTGCTTCCTCCTCCTTTGGTGTCCATGTTAGCCAGGAGCCTCTTTTTAATTTTACACACAAAGGAGCTGTGGTTTGGTTCTGTGTCATACAAAAGGGAAGCTAGGTGGTGATACCCATGTAATTATACTTTGCCCATATACTTCCTTGCCCCACCCGTGGTCCTCCTGGGTGACCAAGGTGTTTGGTGTTATTGGTGACTACATTAGGAGGGGGATCAGCCCACAGAAGGTGTCTTAGCCATGGAGGGTCAGGAACATAAGTCCAAAATACTTCCCTATTTGCCCCAGTAACATTACCGCACAGCTGATGACTGCTAACAGGCTAAGAAAGACGTTCTCAGGCGTTCTTGGGGTTCTGGTCTCCTCACAAATTCTCTCAGCTTTCTGGACCATCTTCTTCACCATCCCTCAGGTGACCTCTGGGCTATTTGTCTCGTCCTCCTCCCATTCCTTATCTTCAGTGGGTTGCTTGGGGCTGCTGCTATCTGCAGCTGCGTTAGTCGATTGTCTGCAGCTGTAAGGCGTGGCTCCAGGTGCAAGGTCCTCATTAACCTGGCCAGAACCTTTCTTGTTGAAGTTTAATACTTCTTGTGGGAATCCACATGGGCTTCGAGAAATTTTCAGGAAATATACAAGCGTAGCCTTGACCAAATGTTAACAGGGGGTTGGGGCCCTTCCATAAACCACACTCAGGATCTTTCCATTTAACCAGACCATTTTCCTTTGGCTTATTCTTACACCAGTTTATTCCCATGGGTGTCTTGCCATCGGCATCACAAGTGAAAAAATTTAAAGTAATTAAGGCTTAGTGTAGGCAATTTCTCCATATTCCCCCTTTTCTGTATTTCAAGTTGGGATTTTAGCCTATGATGCTGGCGTTCTATAATTGCCTGTCCCTGCGAGTTTTATGGTATTCATGTAATGTGCTGAATTTTCCACTTTTTACAAAATTGCTGGAAATGACAGGTTGTGTAAGCTGGTCCATTGTCAGTTTTAATGATTTTTGGAATTGCCATGACAGCAAAAGCAGCTAGGCAATGATTAATAACCTGTTTTGCCGTTTCCCCAGTAGATGCAGTAGACCATAGGCCCTTTGAAAAGGTATATAGAGAGACATTCAATGCCCCAAGGTATCCAAAAGGAGTATAATGTGTTACATCTATTTGCCAGATATGTTCCCTTATCAATTCTCAAGGTTTAATTCCTGTATTAGGCCCTTGAGGCAGATGTAACATGCAAGTGGGACATTCTCTGATAATCTGTTTTGCCTGCTGTCAAGTAATCGAGAATTGCTTGGACAACATTTTGGCAGGCTGATGAGATTCTGAGGCCTGTTTTAACAAAGCAACAAATTGATCAGCATGTGCATTTCCTTTTGTTAGCCGGCCAGGTAATACACTGTGAGCCCTGATGTGAGTGTACAATCTGCTGAACTTGTTTAAATAGTAAAAAATAAACTTTGGTCACTGAGCCATTTTAACCGAGCAGTTTCAATTCTATTCACTAAGCCCACAGCATAAGAAGAGCGAGGGATAATATTAAGAAGCTCTTGGAAATCCTGCAATGCAGCCTTAATAGCCTCTAATTCAATTCTTTCTACAGAAGTATGACTGGTCAGTATGACTCGGTCTGAATTCATTGTATGATAGGCAGCTTTACCATTCGATAATCCATCAGTAAAAACAGTTAATGCTCCAGGGATAGGTTCCTGCCTAGTATTTTTTGGTATAATATAAAAATTGTAGTAATTTTTCTTTTAATAGGTGACAACTAAGTTCCCCTGAATATCCACTTAGTCCAATTTGCCAATTCAAATCAGTTTGAAATAATATTTCTAATTGCTTCCCAGTGAGGGGAAGGTAAATGCATTGGGGTTCTTCTCCTCTAAGCTGCCTGCAGCGCTTTCTAGGTTGAGGTATCAACTGAGCCATAAGTTCTATATATGTAACCACCATTTTAGAGAATTGATGCCCTAGGTGGACCCATTCAATAATAGCAGGAGAGTTTTTTGGAAGATGACTCCAGTGGGACTATTTGCAGTAGGGTTAATCTGTCCCAATAAAAACAATTCAGGCTCTACCCATGCTACTTGGGCTGAGGAGATTGCCTGCTCAATTCTTAGCAACTCCTTCCTAGCTTCATCTGTTAATGTTCAGGATGAGGAAAGATTAGAGTCACCCCTAAGTATATTAAATAAATTTGCCATTTCTCCTGTAGAGATTTTCAGTTAAGGTCTTAACCAGTTAATGTCCCCTAATACTTTTTGAGTCAGTTAAAGTTTTAAGGCAATCTTATTTCCACCTTTTGAGGCCTAATATGTTGGTTTTCAATTATGGTTCCCAGATATTTGAAAGGCATTCTTTCTGTATCTTTTCTGGAGCAATTTTTACATTGCCAAAGTCTGCTCTTCCCATGGACTTGCTAAGAGCAAGTCATCCATGTAATGAATAATGTAACATCGGGAATATTTGTCCCTTAAAGGCTGAACAGCTTGAGCTACATATTTTTGACACTAGGTGGGGCCATTGGCCATTCCTTGAGGCAAAACTTTCCATTGATATCATTTCATGGGTTTTATATTATTAATAGCTGGCACTGAAAATACAAATCTCTGTTTATCTTGAGGTTCCAAGGGAATGGTGAAGAAACAATCCTTAAGATTTACTACTATAAGAGACCAATCTAGAGGAATTTGCAAAGGCGCTGGGAGTCCAGGCTGTAAAACTTCCATGTTATGCATAGTAGTGTTTACCGCTCTAAGATCATGTAACAATTGCCATTTTCCTCCAGCCTTCTTAGGTATAGTAAGTATAGGTGTATTTCGAGGACTATTGGAAGGCTCTACGCTCTATTTGTTCCTGTATTAATTCATGAATCGACCTAATTTCTCCTTGGTTAATGGCCACTGATCCACCCATATAGGTCTATCTTCTTTCCATTGTATAGGATCTGCATGAGGGTGAGGAGATTGAGCAGTGACCACTCCTCAAAAGGTTGACATCCTAATCCTTGTCTTCCTGGGTTTCCTTTGGCTTAGATGGGCTCTTTAATTCCCTGATTATTTTTTCCTAAGTTTTGACCAGTCTGATATCTCATCTGAGTTATTAACTGCTGTCCTTTGCCGATAATAATACAAGCTTGTAAAACTTCTAAAACATCCCGGCCCCTTAAGTTGACTGCAATCCCAGAGACTATGTAAGGCTGAAACCATCCTATCTGTCCTTCTTCATCTTGCCACCTTAACACTGCAGCACTGCATTGTGTATTATCAGGAACTCTGACTCCCATGATAGAGCTTATAGCTTCTACCATGGACCAACTTGGAGGCCAGAATTCTTTGCTGATAATGCTGACATACACTCCAGTGTCTATTAAACTTTAAACCATTTTCTCTCTATTCTTAAATTAATCATAGGATGGGTTTTGCTAATTTCATCTATCCAATACATATCTGAGCTTCCAAATCCTTGTGTTCCTCTTTTCCTATTTATAGCTTCGCCTTGCTGAATAAAAGGTAGAAGTAGTACCTGAGCAATTCTTTGTCCTGAAGTAATCTGCATAATATGATTACATTCTAATATGACCTTAATTTCTCCCTCATAGTCTGAATCTATGACTCCAGGAAGAACAGTTAGTCCTTTCAGAGTTTTTCCACTTCTCCCTAAGATTAATCCTAAAGTTCTTGGTGGCACAGGTCCTCAGATTCCTGTGGGAACAGCTTGCCGAGCCATATCGGTGTCAAAGTGACCACTATAGTACTGTTAAGAACTAGGCCTGCGCTCCCTGGAGTGGCTCAGATGAGGGAGTCCACTGTGAGCCTTGCAGGGCAAATTTCCCCTATTGCTGACGGGGCTGGGTGGCCGTTTGCCTGTGGTTGGCCATTCCCTATGTCTTGATCTAATGGCTGCCCATTTTTATAAAATTTCAATCTATATTAACCAACCCAATGGTTTCCCTTCTGACTTCTAGGACACAGAGAGGTTTAATCTGTGTTGATTGAATTGGGAGGCAGAATGCTCATGCCTTTCCCTAGATCGCCACCTTGTGTCCTTCTTGGTTGCTTACATTCTTTTTTAAAATGTCCTGTTCTTCCACAATTATTACACCTTTTATTCCCCACTGTTACAGCAGCAGCGAGTAAGTTTGCTTGAAAAGTGCCTGACCTCACATTCTGACATGCTCGAATCATTTCTGTAATGGTACTATTTTTTCTCAGAGGCGTCAGGCATTTCTTACAATCAGCATTAGCATTTTCATAAGCTAATTGCTGAATTAAAATGTCTCCTGCTGTTTCATGTTGAATCTATCATCTCACTGCTTGAGTGAGACAAGCCATAAAGTCAGAAAATGACTCTGTGGGCCCCTGCATACATTTACTAAAAGCTCCCTCAGGGTCCCCTTTTGATGGTAAAGCCCACCAAGCTCTTCTTCCACAAAGTCTAATTTGCTTGTATGCCTGTTGCACATAATTTGGCTGATTTTGCATGTCATTATATTGTCCCAGTCCTGTCAGCATTTCATAAGTTATTTGAGCATTCAGCCCGCAGTTTGCATGGGCTTGCTCCTGACATTTCTCAAAAAATTCTCCCTTCCATAGTAAATAATCTCCTCCGTGAGCCAGAGAATACCAATCATAAGGAGCTAAGAATGCTTCAGAAATATTATAATTTCTCAGGTAAAAGAGCTATAGGACCATTCTGGACTATGCTTTCGCGCAAGGCCTTTATCATTTTAAAGTCAAATTTTTCATGCTGTCTTATTATATGATTCAGGAGCTGTGGGTCAGCTACTTGTATAATAGGAAAAGCAAGTTGGTCCTCCACCGTCATGTCCTTTAATCCTTCTCGGATAGCTCTTTGCATAGGTTATTCTATTAATGCTGAATTAAATGTTTCAGGATTAGGACATGGAGGTGAAGGGGGCCATGAAGGCCATTCCTCCAATTTTTCTTTTTGCTCCTTTTTAGGAGAGGAAGGTGCAAAGGGAGGGGATTTATCTTCTTTTGTTTCTCTAGAAGGCTCTAGGCAAATGCAATACCATGTTCCACAAGGAGAAACAATTTAGAGACAAATTTTTCCTCTGCTGCTGAGGTTTTTTCAAGTTCTGACTAACTCTTTCCCAACATTCAACATCTAATGTACCTTCTTCAGGAAACCAGGGATTATGTTCTATAACAACATGCAAAAACTGTAAGAGAATACCTTCTGACACTTTATCCTTAAGCATGCAAACCAAAAGTCTACAATAAAGCTTCTCCCCTTTTGAAAAATTCTGCCCCATTAGCCTGGCTAAGAAAAGATGTTCCCACCCTACTTACAGATCTCGACTTCCACAGCTGGCTGTGGGCTTTGCACGCGGCAAATTTCCCCACCTATCCGGTGAATTCTTTTTCCCCACCTTGCTGGTGAAACTTTGTTTTTCTGCTTCAGGCAAATCTTCTCCAGACATCCATCATTTGAGGTGCCAGAAGTGAGAGTCCACGTCCCGAATGGCTCAGGATTCGGGATCTGGAGAGGGGCCATAGTCAAATGATGAGACAAGACAAGAAATAATTATTTGGAAATAATGGGGGACCAGGCAGAGAGTCCAATGCAAGGGCAAGGACTTCACTGGTGCCCAGGCCCTGACAGCCTTTTATTCCATTTTAGATGCACATATTGCCCTTAGGCAGGCAATTCTGGTAACAGAAAGACTATCTTAAAGGTCAGTAAATATTAGTAAAGATTTACTTTGAGACTATTTGGTCAGGAAATTGCTTGAGCCACCATTGTCTGAACTAAACAATCAGTGCATAGCTTTGGCCCTTGCCAGAGCTCAAGGTTCATGAGCCTTCTGCATTCCTTGTTTACACTTTTCTGATAGGGGAGACAATGGCTAGCTTCCAACAGTATGGATCAGTGGAAATCAAGGTAGTGGAAAAAAACACAGAAAAGTGGCCTATGATTGCACAAGAACTTAGGGAGTGAAAACTTCTTGAATGAAGACATATGAAAAAGAAGTCTGAAGCAGATGCAGGACTACCTCTGACCAAAATGGTGCCCTCTCATACAGAAAGTATGGGCACAAAACCTAGCAGAGTTTCCAGGGACAAGCAACCTTCTCCCAAAGGTACTCCCCTTCCTCATGCTGAGAAGAAATCCTGACCCAGCACAGATAATAAGAAACATTTAGGTTTGTTTTCATCCAAATCCATGCCAGGAGAGAGGACCAAAGTAGGATCTAGCAACTGTTCCCAAGCCTCACTTCAGAAGGACCATGACAGGCCTGTTTTCAATGGGGCTGGAAAGACCCACTTGAGCACCTTTTCACCAAGTGTTTCAAAGACTTCAGCTAAAGGGAGTCAGAAATCTGTTATTGAGCACACAGCCAAAAATTTCCTCTCCATCCTAGCCATTCCAGACCTGGACCTGTGGTCTCCCCACAGAAGGCTAAGAGTCCAAGTGTCAGGCAGTCAGGCAGCAGCTCCAGCCTAGCTCCTGGGCAGCCCATCACAGGGAGTCTTTAGCCTATGGTTAGTTCTGGCTCCGTGCCCAGGCATCAGAATGGCAGCTCTAGCTCAGGGCCTGAGCAATCAATCAGTGGGACCAAGAGGCCAGCCAGTGACTTAAATCCTCCTGGAATAACAGTCAGCAGCACAGGTGGCTTTGGATGACCCATCAGTGACCCAGGTAGTTCTAGGAAGTCAGTGGTCAGTTCTGGTGACTCTGGGTGGCCTGTGCACAATCCACATAACCGATGACCAATGAGTGGCTCAGTGCCCCCCAGGCGGTCAGTCAGTGGCTCTGGGCGATCAGTAAGTGGCACAGTTTCAGCTGGACAGACTGTCAGCAGTTCAGGCCCTAGAAGACCAGTGATCGGCTTGGGACCTGGGTGAATATTTAGTAGCTTAGATCCCCCCATAAGCCCAAATGCACTTTTGTCTCAGAAACAATATTTTCTAAGAATATCATTACCCAGCCCACCAATGGACAGATGAATGGAATGAAGCCTTCTTTAGCTGGCTACAGATCTGCCCAACATTCTCAAGGGTTTCCCTTCCCTGGTGGTTACAAAAGACAGTGAAAATATGAAAAGGATGAAGATGAGAACTATGACTCCAAAATGGAATATTTTATCAAAGATGAAGGAGAATCTCAGGAAGAAATATCTAAGCACATTCTTTGGCTATGACCAAAGAAAAATACAAAGATGAAGAAGCAAAGAGTTAAAACCAGGTATGCAAGAGGACTTAGAGGGAATGAGATGGGAGGAAGAAGCAACAAAATGCGAAGAGGTCAAGAAGCTGAAAAGACGTTAGCTGCTGCTTTTATTTATTTTTGTGAAACACTGGAGACAGTCTACTGGAAAGAAGTCCTGCCTTTGGACTGAAGAAGGCCATTATCATTTTAGATTTACTAGTGGCCCAGTGCACGAAATTCGTGCACAGGGGTTGGGGGAAGGTGTCCCTCAGCCCAGCCTGCACTCTCTCCAATCTGGGACACCTTGGGGGATGTGTGGGATTGGGCCTACACCGGCAGTTGGACATCCCTCTCACAATCCAGGACTGCTGGCTCATAACCGCTTGCCTGCCTGCCTGCCTGATTGCCCCTAACCGCTTCTCTGCTGGCCTGATTGATACCTAACTGCTGCCCTGCTGGCTTGATTGCCCCCAACTGCCCTCCCCTGCCACAACATGCCTTCTCCACCAGGACCCACCTCCTATGCATGAGGCGGAGGAGATGCTGGGACCCCCAGGCCTCACCACATGAAGTGGCTGCTGGGCCCTGCCTCCTCTGTGCACTTGGCCATCTTGTGGCAGCCATCTTGTGGCAACATCACGTGCAAGGGCCACCTAGGCTTTTATTAGTATAGATACTTGGATCCTCAAGGACAAGGAATGGATACTATACACTGAGTGGCCAGATAATTATAATACCTGAATGCATAATTATCTGGCCACTCAGTACATATATATATATCCTATCTAATAAAAGAGTAATACACAAATTGACCACACATCCACCACACCCACAAGCCATGCCCACCACCCAATCAGGAGCAAGTATGCAAATTAACCCAACCAAGATGGCTATGGCCATGGAGAGAGCAGGAGGCTTGGGTTTCCCCTGCAATAGAGTAAGCCAAGCTTTCCGCCTGCCCTGGCTGGCCCAGGCCTCTGCTCAAGGCTACAAAGTTTCAATTATAGAAGATAAACAAATCCCAACAAAAATGGCAGCAGCCACGGAGCTGGAGAGAGCAGGAGGCTTGAGTTGCCCCCGGCGATGGAGGAAGCCAAGTTTCCGCAGCCCTGGCCTGCCTTGGCCTCCACTCAAGGCTGCAAAGTTTCAATCATAGAAGATAAATAAATCCCAACAAAAGTGGCGGCGGCCACGGAGCAAGCAGGAGGCTTGGCTCCACTCAAGGCAACAAAGTTTCAATTATAGAAGATAAATAAATCCCAGATACCAGTTCCTCCACTTGGGTCGCCGGGAGGCGTGGCCAACCTGAAAACCACCACAGGCCCCTCACCCAGACTTCCCCACGCCCCAAGAGAACCCCCACCCTGATCTGGGACACCCTTCAGGGCAACCCAACCGGCCCCCACCCATGCACCAGGCCTCTATCCTATCTAATACTATCTAATACAAGAATAATATGCAAATTGACTGACACTCCAACACACAAGATGGCTGCCCACATGTGGTCCAAGATGATTGCCCCCATGTGGACACAAGATGGCTGCCACAAGATTGCCAGAAGGGGAGCGCAGGTAGGGGTGACCAGGCCAGAAGAGGAGGAAAGTTGGGGGCGAGCGGGTCGGCAGGGAAGGGCAGTTGGCGGGGACCCAGGCCTTCAGGGGAGAGCAGTTGGGGGGACCAGGCCTGCAGGGGAGGGCAGTTAGGGGTAAACAGGCTGGCAGGGGAGCAGTTAGGCATCAATCAGGCTGACAGGGGAGTGGTTAGTGGGTGATCAGGCTGACAAGCAGAAGCAGTTAGGGGCAATCAGGAAGGCTGGCAGGCGAGCATTTGGGAGCCAGCAGTCCTGGATTGTGAGAGGAATGTCCAAATTCCCGTTTAGGCCCAATCCTACCTGGTAGGATTGGGCCTGAACGGGCAGCCAGACACCCCTCGAGGGGTCCCAGATTATATAGCATAACTTGTTTTTTATATAGCATAACCTGGGACAACCCCGTGCTACAATTTAGTGCACCGGGCCTCTAGTCTCTAATATATATATATATATATATATATATATATATATATATATATATACATATATATATATATATATATATATATGTGTGTGTATGTGTATGTATATGTATATGTATATGTATATGTATATATGTGCGTATATATACACATATATATGTATATATATGTGTATATATATATATATATATATATATATATATATACATACACACACACACACATATATATATTATATATTAAAGGCACAGTGAGTGCATGAATTTGTACATGGGTGGGGGTTCGGCCAGCCTGGCCACGGGGTGGGGACATGGGTGGTTGGCCGGCCTGCCTGCTGGTCAAAGGGACAATTTGCATATTAGCTTTTTATTATATAGGATATACACCAAGTGGGCAGATTATTATGCATTCAGAGATCATAATAATCTGGCCACTCAGTGTATATTTTGAGCATAAAGTATTTTCAAATACTTTCCAGGGTGAAAGGTGTAGTACAGATGACATAATGCCCAGTGAGTGCTCTTAGGAAGTGAACTGTTCACAGGTGCCAGCCTCGATCCTAATGAGCTATGCACTCTAATGTGGGGCCCATTCAACAGCCAGCCAATCTTCTTTGGTTCCTTTGCTATTTTAAAAAGGAAAAAATATTGCCTCTTGACTTCCATAATTCTGTTGATGGGTGAGTAGGGCAATAGCCGGCTCCCAATCAAATTTATTTTGTCTTTTTATAAGGAATCTGACCCTTCCATGAATGTTGTCAGCAATAAAGTGACCTGTTCCAATCTATATATTTGGATTGAGAACTTGAAAATGTAGAGTAGGCTTTATAATTATACTAGAAGCCCGGTGCACGAAATTCGTGCACGGGGGGGGGGGGGGGGCTGTCCCTCAGGCCAGCCTGCACCCTCTCCAATCTGGGACCCCTCAAGGGATGTCCAACTGCCCGTTTAGACCCGATCCTGGTGGGTCTAAACGGGCAGTCAGACATCGCTCTCACAATCCAGGACTACTGTCTCCCAACTGCTCGCCTGCTTGCCTTCCTAATTGACCCTAACTGCTTCTGCCTGCCAACCTGATCACCCCCTAACCACTTCCCTGCCAGCCTGATTGATGTCTAACTGCTCCCCTGCCAGCCTGTTTGCCCCCAACTTTCCTCCTCTGCCGGCCTGGTCACCCCTAACTGCCCTCCCCTGCTGGCCTGATCGCCCACAACTGCCCTCCCTTTGCAGACCTGGTCCCTCCCAACTGCCCTCCCCTGCTGGCCATCTTGTGGTGGCCATCTTGTGTCCACATGGGGGCAGGATCTTTGACCACATGGGGGCAGCCATCTTGTATGTTGGAGTGATGGTCAATCTGCATATTACTCTTTTATTAGATAGGATAGAGGCCTGGTGCACGGGTGGGGGCCAGCTGGTTTGCCCTGAAGGGTGTCCTGGATCAGGGTGGGGGTTCTCTTGGGGCATGGGGCGGCCGGGGTGAGGGGCCTGTGGTGGTTTGCAGGCTGGCCACACCTCCCGGCGACCCAAGTGGAGGCCCTGGTATCTGGGATTTATTTATCTTCTATAATTGAAACTTCGTAGCCTTGAGCGGAGGCCTGGGCTGGTGAGGGTGTGCAGGAAAGCTTGGCTTGTTCCATTGCCGGGGAAACCCAAGCCTCCTGCTCTCTCTGTGGCCAGAGCCATCTTGGTTGCGTTAATTTGCATATTCACTCCTGATTGGCTGGTGGGCGTGGCTTTGTGAGTTTAGCGGGGGCTATGGTCAATTTGCATATCACTTATTAGATGGGATGGATGTCATCTCTGACTTTGAAATAAAAAGTAGAATAAGTTATATTGTATTCTATATTCATGGATTGGAAGCTGAGCATTCTTATTCACTGATTTAGGTGATTAGGCAATTAACAAAAAAATTTCAAGTAAAAAAACAAGTTATGCTATATGGTGTAAGAATATTCTTTTCCAAATTTTCCTTTCAGATTTATTGTAAAATAGACAATGTTACTGTGCTGATTTTTATCTAAAAAGTCATTTTATATTGTAGAAAATATATTTTATTCAAAGATTAGAATTGAAAGAGTAATAGTTTAAAAAATAAGCAAGTGACACGTGACGTTCCCCTTACTCCCCCATTAGAAAGATATTTATTTTGGAATCCAAAGGGCCCTTGTGTCTCTTGATGTTAATGACTTTGTATTTTTATCTTAAAATTCCTTAGCATTTAATGGCAAAAAAAAAAAACCCACAAAAGTTAAATTCATGTGAATCAAGAGAAAATAAATAAATAAATAAACTTTCAAAGAGTACCAAAATTTTGCATTGGATGTACTGATTTTAAGCTCATTGTTAAGAAATAAAAATTGTCTCCCATTCTTTTCTAAAAGATTTAGTTGGAAAAAACTGGTGTAAGAAGAGAACTTTACCAGGAGTTCCTTTTAATTTTTTAAAATTCTTTATTGTTTAAAGTATTACCTATGTCTCCATTTCCCCAATTGGCCTCTCCCTGGCAACTCCCTCCCCCACAGCACATGCCCTCACTCCCTATTGTCTGTGTCCATTGGTTATGCTTATATGCATACATACAAGTCCTTTGGTTGATCTCTTACCTCACCCTCGCACCCTCCCCTGCCTTCCTTCTGAGGTTGGATGGTCTGTTCGATGCTTCTAAGTCTCTGGATCTATTTTTGTTCATCAGTTTATGTTGTTCGTTATATTTCACAAATGAGTGAGATAATGTGATATTTATCTTTCTCTCCAGGACCATCCATGCTGTTGCAAATGGTAGGAGTTCCTTCCTTTTTACAGCAGTGTAGTATTCCATTGTGTAGTTGTACCACAGTTTTTTAATCCACTCATCTGCTAGTGGGCACCTAGGCTGTTTCCAAATCTTAGCTATTGTAAATTGTTCTGCTATGAACATAGGGGTGCATATATTCTTTCTGATTGGTGTTTCTAGTTTCTTGGAATATAGTCCTAGAAGTGAGATCACTGGGTCAAATGGAAGTTCCATTTTTAGTTTTTTGAGGAAACTCCATACTGTTCTCCACAGTGGCTGCACCAGTCTGCATTATCACCAGCAGTGCATGAGGGTTCCTTTTTCTCCACATCCTCGCCAGCACTTGTCATTTGTTGATTTGTTGATGATAGCCATTCTGACAGGTGTGAGATGGTACCTCATTGTTGTTTTGATTTGAATCTCTCGGATGATTAGTAACTTTGAGCAGGTTTTCATATGTCTCTTGGCCTTCCTTCTGTCCTCTTATGAAAAATATCTATTTAGATCTGTTGCCCATTTTTTTGATTGGGTTGTTGGGTCTTCCTTTTGTTAATTTGTATGAGTTCCCTGTAAATGTTGGAGATTAAACTCTTATCGATGATAACATTGGCAAATATGTTCTTCCATGCAGTGGGCTTTCTCATTGTTTTCTTGATGATTTCTTTTGCTGTGCAGAAGCTTTTTATTTTGATGTAGTCCCATTTGTTTATTTTCTCTTTAGTTTCCAGCGGCCTAGGAGCTATATCGGTGAAGATATTCCTTTGGCATATGTCTGAGATTTTGCTGCCTGTGGATTCCTCTAATATTTTTATGATTTCCTATCTTACATTTAAGTCCTTTATCCATTTTGAGTTTATTTTTGTGTATGATGTAAGTTGGTGGTCTAGTTTCATTTTATTGCCTTTATCTGTCCAATGTCCCCAACAACATTTATTGAAGAGACTATTTTGACTCCATTGTATGCTCTTGCTTTGTCAAATATTAATTGAATATAATGGCTTGGGTCGATTGCTGGGTTCTCTGTTCTGTTCCATTGATCTATATGTCTGTTCTTGTGCCAGTACCAGGGAGTTTTGAGAGCAGTGAGTTTGTAATACAGCTTGATATCTGGTATTGAGATTCCTCGAACTTTGTTCTTCTTTCTCAGGATTGCTGCAGCTATTTGGAGTCTTTTTTTTATATATCCCAGATGAATTTTTGGAGAGTTTGTTTTAGGACTGTGAAATATGCCATTGGCATTTTAATGGGGAGTGCATTGAATCTATAGATTGCTTTGGGTAGTATGGACATTTTAATGATGTTGATTCTATGGTATGTTCTTCCATCTGTTTATGTCTTCCTCTATCTCTTTTTTCAGTGTCCTATAGTTTTTTGAGTACAGGTCTTTTACCTCCTCAGTTAAGTTTATTCCCAGGTATCTTAATGTTTTTGGTGCAATGGTAAATGGGATTTTTTAAACCTCTCTTTCTGTAAGTTCACTATTCATCTATAAAAATTCCATAGATTTCTTGGCATTAATTTTGTATCCTGCTACGTTGCCAAATTCATTTATTAAGTCTAATAATTTTTTATGGAGTGTTTTGTTTTTTTTACATACAGCATCATGTCACCTGTGAATAATGACAGTTTTATGTATTCTTTTCCAATTTGGATATCTTTTATTTCTTCTTCTTGCCTAATTGCTATGACTAGCACTTCTGGTTCTATGTGGAACAGGAGTGTTGACAGTGCGCATCCCTGTCTTGTGCCTGTTCTTAGGGGAAATGGTTTTAGTTTTTGCCCATTGAGTATGCTGTTGGCTGAGGTTTGTCGTATAAGGAAGGCTTTTATTATGTTGATGTATGATCCCTCTATTCCCACTTTGCTGAGGGTTTTTATCAAGAAAGAGTGTTATATTCTGTCAAAAGCTTTTTCTGCATCAGTCGATATGACTATGTGATTTTTATCTCTCAATTTGTTTGTGTGATGTATTATGTTTATTGATTTGTGGATATTGTACCATCCTTGCATCCCTGGGATAAATCCTACTTGCTTATGATGTATGAATTTTTGTGATGTAATGCTGGATCTGATTTGTTACAATTTTGTAGAGGATTTTGGCATCTATATTCATGAGGTATATTGGCCTATAATTCTCTTTCTTTGTGGTGTCTTCATCTGGTTTTGGTATTAGGGTAATGTTGGCTTCATAGAATGAGCTTGGAAGTGTTGCTTCCTCTTTAATTTTTTGGAATAGTCTGAGGAGGACAGGTTTTAGTTCTTCTTTGAAAGTTTGATAAAACTCCCCTGTGAAGCCACCTGGACCTGAGCTTTTGTTTGCTGGAAGCTTTTTGATGACTGCTTCAATTTCCTCCATCATTAACAGCCTATTAAGATTTTTAGATTCTTTCTGATTGAGTTTTGGAATCTTGTATTTTTCTAGGAATATGTCCGTTTCCTTTAGGTTGTCTAGTTTGTTGGAATAGAGTTGTTCATAGTAATTTTTTTTTTTACAACTAGTGGCCTGGTGCATGAAATTCATGCACATTAAAAGGGAATTAAGTAGAGGAAATATTTTAATATTGCTATTTGACCTTTCTCTATAATAGAAGTGTCAGAGATGAAAGAAAATTAGTAAAATGTATATGAAAATCTCAAATCTTCCTCCTGTCAGTATCTGGGGTGCACCACGAGATCCAGAGTCAAGTCCCCACCCACCTGCGTGTGCCTTGAAATCACTCAAGATGCAGACCCGGCTGGCTCCACCCCCATCAAGCCCCACACTGGCTGGGGTTGCAGCCTCAGGTCCTCTGGCACGGCACTGGGCAGGGGGCACAGCCTAAGGTCCCCCATCAAGCCCTGCTGGGTGGGGGGGCATGCCCTCAGGTCTCCTGGTTCAGCCTCTGGTCCCCCAACCTGGCCTCTGGTCCCCTAGCCTCAGCATGGGGGCAGGGAGCATGACCTCAGAGCCCCTGGCCTGGCCTCAGGTCCCCCGGCCCCAGTGTGACGGCATGATGGCATGACCGCGTGATGACCATTTGCATATTAGCTCTTTATTATATAGGATACTTTATATTTCTGTGAGGTCTGTTGTTATTTCACCTCTTTCATTTCTGATTTTGTTTATTTGGGTCCTCTCTCTTTGCTTCTTGATGAGCCTGGCCAGTGGTTCATCCATTTTGTGTATACTTCAAAGAAAGAGCTCTTGGTTTCATTGATCTTTTGTATTGGTTTTGTTTTGTTTTGTTTTGTTTTGTTTTGTTTTATCTCTATGTCATTTATTTCTGCTCTGCTCTTTATTATCTCCTTCCTTCTGCTCACTCTGTGCTTTTCTTGTTCTAATTCTTTAAGTTGTAAAGTTAGATGATTTATTACCATTTTTTTCTTGTTTTTTAAGGTAGGACTGTAGAGCTATACACTTCCCTCTCAGAACTGCTTTCACTGTGTCCCATAGATTTTGGATTGTTGTGTTTTCATTATCATTTGTTTCCAGGATGTTTTTAATTTCTTCTTTGATCTCTTTGGTAACCCAATCATTGTTTAATAGCATGCTATTCAGCTTCCAAGTGTTTGATTTTTGAATTGTTTTTATTGTAGTTTATTTCTTTTTTTAATATTTTATTGATTTTTTACAGAGAGGAAGGGAGAGGGAGAGTTAGAAACATCGATGAGAGAGAAATATCAATCAGCTGCCTCCTGCACACCCCCTACTGAGGATGTGCCCACAACCAAGGTACATGCTTTTGACCGGAATCGAACCTGGGACCCTTGAGTGCATAGGCCGATGCTCTATCCACTGAGCCAAACCGGTTAGGGCTGTAGTTTATTTCTAATATTATGCCATTGTGGTCTGAGAAGATGCTTGATATAATTTCAGTCTTCTTGAATTTGAAGAGACTTTGCCTGTGACCCAATATGTGGTCTATCTTTGAATATGTCCCATGTTCACATGAGAAGAATGTATATTTACTGGCTTTGGATGAAATGTTATGCAGATGTCAATTAAGTCCATCTGATCTAATGAGTCATTTAGGATTACTGTTTCTTTACTGATTTTTTGTCTAGATGATTTATCCAGTGATGTCAATGGGGTATTAGAGTCCCATACTATGATTGTTTTGTTGTCAATCTCTTCCTTCATATCTTTGAGGAGGTGTTTTTTTTTATTTATTTGGGTGCTCTTGTATTGGGTGCATATATGTTTATCAGGGTTATATCCTCTTTTAGTACTGATCCCGTTAGTATTATGTAGTGGCCTCCTTTATCACTTGTTATGTCATTTACTTTGAGGTATATTTTATAATATATAAGTATTGCTACCCCAGCTTTTTTTTTTTTTTTCATTTTCCTGGAAGATATTTTCCCATCCCTTCACTTTCAGTCTGTGTGAGTCCCTTGTTCTAAGGTGGGTCTCTTGTAGACAGAAAATGTATGGGTCATGTTTTCTTATCCATTCAGCCACTCAATGTTTTTTGATTGGATCATTTAGTCCATTCATGTTTTAAGTTATTATTGATAGGTAGTGGTTTGTAGCCATTTTTATTTTTTGTGCCTGTGTTCCTCCTTCCCTTTTTATTTATTTTTATACCATTCCCTTTAGCATTTCTTGCCTTGCTGGCTTGGTGGTGATAAACTCCCTTAGATTTTTTTTTTTTTTTGTCTGTGAAGCTCCTTATTTCCCCTTCAATTTTGAATGATAGCCTTGCTGAATGTAATATTCTTGTATTCAGTCCCTTGCTTTGCATCACTTTGTAAACTTCCTTCCATTCCTTTCTGTCCTGATGTATTTCAGTTGAGAAATCATTTGATAATCTAATGGGAGATCCCTTGTACATAACTGTCTGTATCTCTCTTGCAGCCTTTATGATTCTCTCTTTGTAAACTAGAAACACAAATCAGAAAGGATATATGCACCCCTATGTTCATAGCAGCACAATTCACCATAGCTAAGATTTGGAAACAGCCTAAGGGCCCATCAGCAGATGATTGGATTAAAAAACTGTGGTACATCTACACAATGGAATACTATGTTGTGGTAAAAAACAAGGAGTTCTTACCATTTGCAACAACATGGATGGAGCTGGAGAGCATTATACTAAGTGAAATAAGCCAGGGAGAGAAAGATAAATATCACATGATCTCACTCATTTATGGAATATAATAACAACATAAACTGATGAACAAAAACTGATAATCAGAATGTCAAACCTCAGGGAAGGTAGGGGACGGTGGGGGTAAGGGGGAGAGATTAACCAAAGGACTTATATGCATGCATATAAGCCTAGTCAATGGACACAGACAACAGGGGGGTAAGGGCATGAATGGGGGGGTTGGGGGTAATGGGAAAATAAGGGCACATATGTAATACCTTAATCAATAAAGAAATTAAAAAATATTATCCCTTCATTGTTAACAATTGCCATTGTAATTACAATGTGTCTTGGTGTGGGTCTTTTGGGGTTCATCTTGTTTGGGACTCTCTTTGCTTGTGTGACTTTTTTCTTCCCCACATCAGGGAAGTTTTCTGACGTTATTACTTCAAATATGTTTTCTAACCCTTGTTCCTCTTCCTGTCGTTGTGGCACCCCTATTATTTGTATGTTGCTTCATTTAATGTTGTCCAAAAGTTCCCTTAGGCTCTCCTACTGTCTTTTAATTTTTTTCCCCAATTGCAGTTCAGTTTGGGTGCATTTTTCTTCCCTGTCTTCTAATTCATTAATTCGGTCTTCCGCTTCTCCTAGTCTACTGTTGAAACTTTCCATAGTGTTGTTTATTGAAGCTACACACTATTTCTTCTTGGTTTTTACATAAGTTGTTGATTTTTTCATCTATCTGGTTTATGAACTGTATGACACTTATTTTGAATTTTTTTATGACATATTGCATACCTCTGTTTCACTTAGCTCAGTTTCTGGCGATTCCTTCTTTTCTATCCTTTGGGGATTTCTTTGTCTCCCCATTTTTGCTCTCACTGAAGGACCTAGGTGTCGAGTCATGTGGGGGCTGCACCTCAGGCAGCAGTGGCTCCTTGGGTGGCAGCTGCTCCTCAGGCAGTCATGCAGTGGCTGCTCCTCAGTTGGCAGAAGCTCCTCTAGTGGGTGCTGCTTGTGCCGCTGCTCACAGCAGTGGTGGCTCCTCTATCTGGTGGGGGTGGGCTGATCTTCCATCTACTGCTCCTTGGACAGGGGAAGGCTGCTTATGAAGCTGCTGCTTCTTGGATGGTGGCGGGCAGCTCATGCAGCTGCTGCTTCTCAGATGGGAGCGGGCTGTGCAAGGCTGCTGCTCCTCGGACAGGGACAGGTGGCATGCAGCTGCTGCTCCTTGGATGGGGGCACACTGCTCGCGGGACTGCTGCTCCTCAGTTCTGAAGACTAGAAGGCCAATATCAAGGTGTCACTGTCAGGGTTGAATTTCCATAAGGACTCTTTTCCTGGTATATAGATGTCCGCTTCTTCACTGTGTCCTTACACAGCTTTTCTTCTCTCTCTGGCCTTCTACTAGTATTTCCACCATGATGAAGTGGCTCTCACTTCTTCCTCAAGTTGGCAGAGAAGAAGCGTGAGGGTGCTGAGTGGCTCTCAAAGTTGCAAAACCAGCCCGGTGGCCACATCTCTTCCAGGATGTGCTGAAGGCTCTCCCAAGATGAGTGGGCAAAACTCAGAGCTCCATGGAGGCCGCCCTGGCCTTGGAGAGGAACCCAACCCAGGCCCTTTGGAAGCTGCAGGCCCTGGGTCTACCCGTGCACTAAATTGTATGCTATTGCCTCCTTTGTCAAATATAAATTGAGCATAGTTGCTTGGGTTGATTTATGGGTTCTCTGTTATGTTCCATTGGTCAATATGTCTGTTCTTGTGCCAGTACCAGGCAGTTTTGAGAACAATGGCTTTGTAATATAGCTTGATATCTGGTATTATGATTCCTCCAATTTTGTTCCTCTTTCTCAGGATTGCTGAGGCTATTTGGGGTCTTTTTCAGTTCCATATGAATTTTTGGAGAGTTTTTTCTAGGTCTATGAAATATGCCATTGGTATTTTAATGGGGATTGCATTGAATCTATAGATTGCTTTGGGTAGTATAGATATTTTAATGATGTTGTGTCTACCAATTTATGAACACGGTATATTCTTCCATTTGTTTACATCTTCCTCTATCTGTTTTTTCAATGTCCTGTAGTTTTCTGAGTACAGGCCTTTTACCCCCTTAGTTAAGTTTATTCCTAGGTATCTTCGTTTTTTGTTGTTGTTGGTTTGTTTTTGCAATGATAAATTGGATTTTTTTTTAACTTTCTCTTTCTGTGAGTTCATTATTGGTGTATAAAAAGCCATACATTTCTGAGTGTTAATTTTGTATCCTGCTACATTGCGAAATTCATTTAAGCCTAGTATTTTTTTTATGGAGTCTTTAGGGTTTTCTATGTACAATATCATGTCATCTGTGAATAAGGACAGTTTTACTTCTACTTTGGCAACTTGGATGCCTTTTATTTTTTTCTCCTTTTATGATTGCTATGGTTAGCACTTTCAGTTCTATGTGGAACAGGAGTGGTGAAAGTGGGTATCTCTGTCTTGTTCCTGTTCTTAGGGGAAATGATTTCAGTTTTTGCTCACTGAGTATGCTGTTGGCTGTAGGTTTGTCATATGGCCCTTATTATGTTGAGGTATGATTCTTCTATTCCCACTTTGCTGAGAGTTTTTATCAAGAAAGGGTGTTGGATTTTGTCAAGTGCTTTTTCTGCATCAATTGATATGACTCGGTGATTTTTGTCTCTCAATTTGTATATGTGATGTATCACGTTGATTGATTTGTGGATATTATACTAGCCTTGCATCCCTGGAATAAATCCCACTTGGTCATGGTGTATGATCTTTTGAATGCAATGCTGGATTCGATTTGCTAGAATTTTGTTGAGTATATTAGCATCTATGTTCATCAAGGATATTAGCCTGTAATTCTCTTTCTTTGGGGTGTCTTTATCTGTTTTTGGGATTAGGGTAATGCTGGCTACATAGAAAAAGCTTGGAAGTGTTGCTTCCTCTTTAATTTTTTGGAATAGTCTGAGGAGGGTAATTTTAGTTCTTTGAATGTTTGGTAAAACTCCCCTGTGAAACTGTCCAGCTCAGGGCTTTTGTTTGCTGGAAGTTTTTTGATGACTGCTTCAAATTCCTTTATAGTTATTGGCCTTTTCAGATTTTTTTATTCTTCCTGATTGAGATTTGGAAGATTGTACTTTTCTAGGAAAATGTCCATTTCCTCTAGGTTGTCCAGTTTGTTGTAATGGAGTTGTTCATAGTATTTTTTTTTTTACAATCCTTTATATTTCTGTGGGGTTGGTTAATACTTCACTTCTTTCATTTCTGATTTTGTTTATTTGGGCCATCTCTCTTTACTTCTAGAGTGGTCCTCGCTAGAAATTCAACAATCTTGTGTATCTTTTCAAAGAAATTGCTCTTGGTTTTATTGATCTTTTTTCCTCTATGCCATTTATTTCTGCTCTGATGTTTATTATCTCCTTCCTTCTAATTACTCTGGGCTGTTCTTGTTGCTCTCTTTTTAATTCTTTAAGTTGTAGGGTTAGATAATTTATTACCTGTTTTTCTTGTGTTCTGAGGGAGACCTGTAGTGCTATGAACTTCCTTCTCCCAACTGCTTTCAATGTGCCCCATCATTTTTGGATTGTTGTGTTTTCATTGTCATTTGTTTTCAGGATGTTTTTTATTTCTTATTTGATCTCTTTGGTAACCCAATCATTGTTTAATAACATGCTATTTAACCTCCAAGTGTTTGATTTTTATAAAATTGTTTTTATTGTAGTGGATTTCTAATTTTATGCCATTGTGATCTGAGAAGATTCTTGATATGATTTCAATCTTTTTGAATTTGTAGAGACTTAGCCTATGTCCTAATATGTGGTCTATCTATGAAAATGTCCCATGTGCACTTGAGAAGAATGTATATTCTGTGGTTTTGGGATGAAATGTTCTGAAGATGTCAATTAATTCCAACTGATCTAGTGAGTCCTTTAGATTGCTGTTTCATTGTTGATTTTTTTGGTCTAGATTTATCCAGTGTTGTCAATGGGATATTAAAGTTCACTACTATGAATGTATTGCTGTGGATTTCTCCCTTAATATCTTCCAGAAGTTTTTCATGTATTTGCATGCTCCTGCATTGGGTGCATATATGTTTCCCAGAGTTATATCCTCTTGTTGTACCAATCCCTTTAGTATTATGAAGTAGCCTTCCTTATCTTTTGTTATGGCCTTCACTTTGAGGTCTATTTTGTGATATATAAGTATTGCTACCCCAGCTTTTTTTAATTCATTTCCATGTGCCTGAAAAAATTTCTTCCATTCCTTCACTTTCAGTATTGTGAGTCCCTTGTTCTGAGGTGGGTCTCTTGTAGACAGCATATGTATGGGTCATGTTTTCTTTCCGTTCAGCCACTTGATGTCTTTTGATTGGAGCATTTAATCCATTAATGGTTAAGGTTATTATTGATTAGTACTTGTTTGTAGCAATTTTAATTTTTATGCATGTGTTCCTTCTTCTCTTCCTATTTCTTCTTTTTACGACAGTCCCTTTAGCATTTCTTGCATTGCTGGCTTGATAGTAATGAATATCCTTAGCCTTTTCTTCTCTGGGAAGCTCCTGATTTCCCTTTTAATTTAAATGGTAGCCTCACTGGAAAGAGTATTCTTGAAGTCATTCCCTTGCTTTGTATCACTTTGTATACTTCATTCCATTCCCTTCTGGCCTGACGTGTTTCTGTTAGGAAGTAAGTTGATAGTCTAATGGGAGATCCCTTGTTGGTAACTCTCTTTCTCTCTTGCAGCCTTTAAGATTCTCTCGTCATCACTAACAATTGCCATTGTAATTATGATATGTCTTTGTGTGGGGCTTTTTGGGTTCATCTTGTTTGGGACTCTCTTTGTTTGTGTGACTTTTTTCTTCCCCAAGTTAGTGAAGTTTTCTGTCATTATTTCTTCAAATAGGTTTTCTAATCCTTACTCCTCTTCCTCTCCTTCTGGTACCCTTATTATATAGATGTTGCTTCATTTCATGTTGTCCCAAATCTCCCTTAGGCTCTTCTCCTGATTTCTAAAAGTTTTTCTCCAATTGCTCTTCTGATTGGGTATGTTTTAAACCCTGTCTTCTAACTCACTGATTCGGTCCTTTGTTTTTTCTAGTCTACTAGTGAAACCTTCCATTGTGGTTTTTATTTTAGCTATATCATTCTTCATTTTTACTTGATTCTTACATATGTTGGTAATTTTCTCATCCAGTCGGTTTAGGAACTGCATGACCCTTACACTGAATTATTTCTCTGACATATTGCTTGCCTCTCTTTCATTTAGTTCCTTTTCGGGTGCTTTCTCCTTTTCTTTCCTTTCGGGGGTTTTTCTGTCTCCTCCTTTTTGCTGTCTCCTCTTCCTGGTCCTGGACTCCCTGCTTGGGATCCAAGGGGTTGAATTCCCTAGTGGTCCAATGATCTGGGACTCGCTAGACCAGAGGCTGGGTGTGCCTTGAGTTTCACACCTTTATCGTCTGCTCTGAGTTGTACTCCCTTCTCCCATGATTCTGGTCCTTCAGTTGTACACTTCAGATTCTCAGGCTGGTGGGAGTGCATGCAGTTCCTCTGGCATGCAACTCCCCATGAGGACCCAGAGCCCTGTGGCATGCAATTCACTCTGCACCCCCAGCACTCAAGGTAGGATGGCACCCTAGGACCCTCTCGCACATGCAGCATGGTCTTGAGACCTGTGGCTGGGCATGCCAGGTCACACCAGCAGCTCTGACCTGGGCTCAGGGTAGGGCATATGCTGTGTGACAGCTCTGTGGGGAGCCTGAGGGTGGAGCACACACTGACTGAAGGTGCTGTCTGTGTGTGGGGGAGGTGAGGAGTTTCTTTAAAATATATATTTTTATTGATTTTAGAGAAGAAGGGAGAGAGAGAGAAACAATGATGAGAGATTGGCTGCCTCCTGCACTCCCCACACAGGGGATCAAGCCCACAACCTGGGCATGTGCACTAACAGGGAATCAAACCATGACCTCCCGGTTCATGAGTTGATGCTCAACCACTGAGCCACACCAGCCAGGCTACCAGGAGTTTCTTGATATGCCTATCTTACCTCCCTCATCATATAGTTTTTGGGATTAACTAACTAAAATTAACATGCCACCACATATCCTGTACTTTTCCTAAATATTACCCATTTCACCTCTACAAACTTAAGACCCTGTTTCCCCATTTTCCAACATTTTCTGTTCCTAATATTACCTCATTGTCTTTGGTATTCATTTGTATGTGAGTTTTCCTTGTGCATGGATTAAGCATTGTACATCTCTTGTTAATTTGATTATGTCAATTTTGTTATTAACGCAGTTGTTAGTATTTATAAGGTATGAGGTAAATAAGAGCCGGCCTTGTAAAATTACCGGCTGTGACATGTTTAACTTCTGACACCACTACAGCCAAGAGATCATGGATACCTGCCGGCAAAGGTAAGCATCATCATTATTATTTTTTCATTCTGTTAGCCTTTTGTGTGTAGTACTGCAGGGTTTGGTAGAATTTTGAAGGTCTGCAAGGTACTTTTTCCTCTTATACATTCACACTGGCATACAAAAAGTATTTGTGAAACTAGCTGCTTGGGCTTAGAGTGACATGGGTTCTCTTTATTGAATCATGGATTTGTGTACAACGTGAGGATCTGGTTCAGTTCATGCATCTGGCATCTGGCAACTGAGGTCTGTTGTCTGTCTCCAACTCCACATTGTGGCTATGGCGTCTTAGTTATAGATCCCCATTATATGTCCAGGGTCTGTGGTTTCGGATCAAATATGTATTCGGCTGTGTGTCTGGCATTTTGGGTCTCTTTGGGTATGACTTTTTGTCCGGGGTTCTTGTGTGGGGTCCAAGTGCAGCTATAGATTCAGATTCTGGTGTATGTTATCTGGTCTTAAGAATTAGCTATCAGTCTCTGGCATCTGGTTTCTGGCTTTTGTGCTGCACAGTATGCTTGAGTCAGGGGAATCGCTTTGAGTTTGAGTCCCAGGGCTGGGGTCCAGCTTTTGGTTTGTGGTTGCTATAGGGTACAGCTTCTGAAATCCAGGCTATGTGTTTGGGATCCTAATTTTGGCTCTGGTGTCTAGTGTCTGTCAACTCATGGTCATTGTGTTGAGTTCAATACTAACAAGAGTCCCCAAGTTTATAGAGTTGAGGCATGTTATTAAAAAGCTAGGAAAATTCCTTAACAAGTGGAATGGGAAATCTGAGACTCTAACAAGGCCTAGTAATTTACAGGCACAACTACTAAATCACAAGAACTTATCTTCCCTAACCTAGGATGCTTAGGAGCAAATGGGTTACATGTTCCAGACCATGCCCAGCAGACCCATGTTGCTTCAAATCCCTTTCCAGTGACATTTTTAAGGTGAAACTGATCAGAGAATGACCCACATGACTGTATACATTCATTGTAATATATCAGCATATCAAATGACACACCTGGAGAGTTGATGAATATTCTATTGAGATATTCCATTGAGGCCTCATCTAAAATTGCCACTGTTAAACACCAGGTAAAATCTATGTCCTGGCCAGTGTGACTACCTTCACTGAATGTTGTCCCATGCATCAAAAGGTCACCTGTTCGCCGAAACCGGTTTGGCTCAGTGGATAGAGCGTCGGCCTGTGGACTGAAGGGTTCGATTCCGGTCAAGGGCATGTACCTTGGTTGCAGGCACATCCCCAGTAGGGGGTGTGCAGGAGGCAGCTGATCGATGTTTCTCTCTCATCGATGTTTCTAGCTCTCTATCCCTCTTCCTTCCTCTCTGTAAAAAATCAATAAAATATTTAAAAAAAGGTCACCTGTTCAATTCCAGGTTTGAACACATGTCCAGGTTGTGGGTTCAACAAGAGGCAACTGATTGATATATCTCTCACATCTATGATATTTCTCTCTTTTTTCCCTCTCTCTCTGAAATCAATAAAATCATATTTAAAAAATCAAACAAATGAAACAGGTAAAACCCTTAAGACAAAGGTGTGTGTTGTTCCTTACACCTGTGTGTTCCCTTCTCTTATTTCCTGCTTTTACTTTGTTTCTCCTAAGCTCTAAAGGTCCCTATGAGACTTGCAACCAGCGGATCAGTGGGCAGCAGCAGCTTGTCCTGGGCCAACCCCTTGAACCTGTCTCTGGGGCCCCCTTGATCTTTTTTCTTCTATTTTAATCCCTCCCTTTGTTTCACTATGTGGATGAAAATGGGCCACATGCTTAACCTGACAAGGTTAAGGGTTAACAGAACCCAGGCTACAAGGTGAGACAGGAGGAAAAACGGTTGGCTGGTATTTAAATTTGCCTTTTCCATTGGAATTGCTTTCTGAGAATCTGAGCAAATGCCCTTGCAGTATAAATGAGAGCTGAACTCATTCAGCTCTGAAGATAAGGGGCATGTCCTCCCTCCAGCCCGAATCTCAGATGCTCTTAGATGACTAAGAATCTTTATGGAGGTGTTGGAGGTCATTCCTCATGACGTGTAGGGTCCCCATAGGGAACCTCCAAGTCAACTGTAATTAAGAAATTGACTCATCCAGGGATGCCCGTATAAAGGTTGATCACCTAAGTGGTCCGAATCCTCACTCACAGCTATATGAGATAGCCAGGGAAAGAAACCAAGGCATATAAGAAGGTTGAATGCCACTTGAGGACTAAGAGCCTCATGGTACTTATAAGCAGCAGACTTTGACCCACTACGTTACCTCCCTAGAGAATTTACTCAGACTGCCAATGTTCAAAACAAAAAACCCACTACAATTAATATGGAAAATTGTGCCTTCAAGGCCAGAAACTTCCGGAGCCCAGCTCTCATTAATACTCCTGATAGAAATCCTGTTACTGGTAATTGCTTTACAAAAATAGCAAGATCTCACTAGAAATCTCGTTTTAAAAAGGCCATATTGCAGTGATCTCTGGGTGCCTAAATTTGAAATAATAAAATATGTTAATAAAAGTTGTAGGAAATATTGGTTGCTTAATTTTTCACTATCATTGAAAATTGAGGTTTCCAAACATTAAAAATTCTCATACATTAAATTGCTTTTAATTTAAAAAATGAAAATACAGCCATGTCTGGTGCGCTCAGTGGATACAGCATTGTCCTATGCATCAGAGTGTTGTAGGTTTGATTCCCAGTCAAGGGTATGTACCTGGGCTGCAGGTCTGATCCCACTTTCAGTCAGGGCATGTGTGGGAGGCAACCAATAGATGTGTCTCTGTCACATTGATGTTTCCCTCTCTCCCCACCTCATTTCTCCCATTCTCTAAAAGTCAATGGAAAAAAATATCCTTGCTCCTCAGGTGAGGATTTAAAAAACATGGAAATATATATTTAAGGAAAAAAGGTGAATTACTCTTGAATTATGTATATGGTCTGTAGCATTTGTATGATATGTATTCATCTTTGTATTATGTGTTGTGCATTTTCTCTCTCCAAATGGCATTTACTGGCCTAAAAAAATTAAATACTTATGTAAATTAAAGAAAATCTTGTAGTCTGGATAAAATATTTAATACTAACACTATTTTAAAGTTTAATTGATGCCTTACCCAGTATTTACAAAATGCATATCATAATACTTAATTACTAGAGGCTCCATGCACAAAATTCATGCAAGAGTAGGCCTTTCTTCCCCCAACTGCCGGCACTGGCTTCCTTCTGGCACCTGGAACCTAGGCTTCCGTTGCAGCCCTGTGTTCCAGAAGGTTGTCTGGAAGGACGTCTGGTCTAATTAGCATATTAAGCTTTTATTATTATAGAAGATTGTTTTACAACCTTTTCAAATTTAAAATTTAAGAGACTTTTTAATTGACTGAAAAAATGACTAAGTTATTCCAATGGATCCTGAAATACCTCCAAAATTTAATCTCTCCCTTTACAAAAAGAGTTTTAAAAGTAATTAGTACTAGAGAGGTTCTGCTCCTGCCTGCAGTGGGAGGGCGGAGGGGGCGGTGGAACCGCCAGACCAGGGCTGGTGCTGTTTCTCTTTCACTTTCCTTGTATTTTAATAGGTATTTGGTAATTTAGAACATGGTATATTCTTCCACTTATTTATATCTTCCTTATCTCTTTTTTCAATGTCCTATAGTTTTCTTAGTACAGATCTTTTACCTCCTTGGTTAAGTTTATTCCTAATTATCTTAATTTCTTGTTAAAAAATATTTTGGTAAATGGGATTATTTTCTTGCTTTTTCTTTCTGAGAGTTCATGGTTGGTGTATAAAAATGCCATCAGTTTCTGGGTGTTAATTTTGTATCCTGCTACATTTCTGAAGTTATGTATTGAATCCAGTCATTTTTTGATGGAGTCTTTAGGGTTTTCTATGTACAATATCATGTCATCTGCGAATAATGACAGTTTATTTTCTCCTTTCCAATTTAGATGCCTTTTATTTTTTCTTCTTGTCTAATTGCTATGGTTAGGGCTTCTAATACTATGTTGAACAAGAGTGGTGAAAGAGGGCATCCATGTCTTGTTCCTGTTCTTGGCGGAAATGGTTTTAGTTTTTTTCATTGAGTATGATGTCGGCTTGTCATATATTGCTTTTATTATGTTGAGATATGATCCCTCTATTCTCACTTTGCCAAGAGTTTTTATCAAGAAAGGGTGTTGGATTTTGTTAAATGCTTTTTCTGCATCAATTGATATGATCATGTGATTTTTGTCTTGCAATCTGTTTATGTGATGCAACACGTTTATTGATTTGTGAATATTGTACCACCTTGCATACCCAAGTGGAAAAATCCCACTTGGTCATGGTGTATGATCTTTGTAATGCATTGCTGGATCCAATTTACTAATATTTTGTTGAGGACTTTAGCATCTATGTTCATCAGGGATACTGATCTGTAGTTCTCTTTCTCTGTAGTGTCTTTATCTGGTTTTGGAACTAAGGTAATGCTGGTCTCATAGAAAGAGCTTCGAAGTGTTCCTTCTTCTGGAATTTTTTGCAATAGTTTGAGGAATATAGGTGTTAGTTCTTTGAATGTTTGCTAAAACTCCCATGTGAAGGCATCTGGGCCAGGGCTTCTGTTTTCTGGAAATTTTTTTTATTATTATTATTGCTTCAATTTCATCAGTCATTATTGGCCTATCAGAATTTTCTGATTCTTCCTGATTGAGTTTTGGAAAATTGGAATTTTTCTAGGAATATGTCCATTTTGTCCAGGTTGTCCATTACTTTTGAATAAAGGCATTCATAGTATTTTTTATGATTCTTTGTATTTATGTGGGGTCAGTGGTTAATTCACCTCTTTCATTTCTGATTTTATTTATTTGGGCTCTCTCTCTCTTTGTTTCTTGATTATTCTGGCTAAAGGTTCATCAATCTTGCTTATCCTTTCAAAAAACCAGCACTTGGTTTTATTGATCTTTTGTTTGTTTTGTTTTGTTTTAGTCTCTATGTCATTTATTTCTACTCTGATCTTTAGCATTTCCTTCCTTCTACTTAATCTGGTCTTTTCTTGTTCTCTTTCTAATTCTTTAAGTTTTAGGGTTATATAACTGATTACAAGTTTTTCTTCCTTCCTTCCTTTCTTTCTTTCTTTCTTTCTTTCTTTCTTTCTTTCTTTCTTTCTTTCTTTCTTTCTTCTTCTTTTCTTTTTGTTTCTTTTTTTTTTTTTTTTAGGTTGACCTGTAGTGCTATGAACCTCCCTCTCAAGGCTGCTTTTGCTGTGTCCCATAGATTTGGGTTTGTTGTGTGTTCACTTTCATTTGTTTCCAGTATGTGTTTTAGTTCTTCTTTGATCTCTTTGGTAGCCTATTTATTATTTAATAGCATGCTATTTAGTCTACATGTGTTTGATTATTTTTGAGTATTTGTATTGTACCTGATTTTTTAATTTCATGCCATTATGGTCTGAGAAGATGCTTCATATGATTTCAATATTCTTGAATTTGAAAGACTTAGCTTGTGTCCTAACATGTGGCCTATCTTTGAAAATGTCCTATATGCACTTGAGAAGAACATATATTCTTTAGCTTTAGAATGAAATGTCCTGAAAATATCAATTAATTCCATCTGATCTAGTGTGTCATTTAAGGTCGCTATTTTCTTATTGATTTTTTTGTCTAGAATATCTATCCTGTGATGTCAGAGGGGTGTTAAAGTCCACCAGTATGATTGTATTACTATTGATCTCATCCAGGAGTTTTTTTATGTATTCGGGTGCTCCTGCATTGGGTGCATACATGTTTACCAGAGTTATATTTTCTTATTGTATCAATCCCTTTAGTGTTATGAAGGGGCCTTCATTATCTCTTATTATGGCCTTCACTTTGAAGTCTATTTTGTCAGATATGAGTATTGCTACCCCAGCTTTCTTTTCATTACTATTTTCCTAGAATTTTTTTTCCCATCTCTTCACTTTCAGTTTGTGTGAGTCCTTTTTTCTAAGGTGGGTCTCTTGTAGAGATCATACATATAGGTCATGTTTTTTATTCATTTAGCTACACTGTGTCTTTTGATTGGAGTATTTAATCCATTTACATTTAAGGTACTTGATAGGTACTTGTTTGTTGCCATTTTTATTCTTTAAGCCTGTGTTCCTCCTTCTCTTTCTATTTCTTCTTTTTACAACAGCCCCTTTAGCATTTCTTGGGTCAAAACCACATTCATAAGGGCTTGATTTTTTTGGCATGAACATTTGTTTGGGGAAGATAAAATGTGATTATTACAAGTAGAGATGCTAGTATTGATAAATAAAGTAAGTACAAGGTTAATTATACTTCTTTAAATTTTACAAAAACTAATTGGAAGTCAGTTGTGCTAATTAATACTAAAAGAATAGGATCCTCATCAATAAATAGGGACATATAAGAGTAGTCATATGACATCTACAAAGTGTCATTATCAGGCAGCAGCTTCAGATCCAAAATGATGAGATGTGACGTGGAATTTTAGTTGGTGTAGGAGGCGTACAATAAGAAAGATAGAGCCAATAAAGCCTGTGGCCATAAAGGATGTTGACCTGTAGACACTATCTGAGATAGAAAATGATGTTTCGTGATATTCTGAGGTTTGAAGTAATGTGAAATACAAGGCTACACAAATCATAATGAATAGTGCTTGAACCATGTGCTTGCAACTTCTTAATATTAAACTATAATGAGCTGAAGTGATAGAGATGCCAGAGCAGATGTATTTATTTTTTATTTTTTTAAAAATAAATATTGTTCAGATTATTACAGGTGTTCCTCTTTTTTTTCCCCCATAGCTCCCCTCCAACTGATTTCCCACCCCACTCCATGCCCTTAACCCCCGCCACTGTCTTCATCCATAGGTGTAAGATTTTTGTCCAATCTCTTCCTGCACCCCTCACACCCCATTCCCCCTGAGAATTGTCAGTCCACTCCCTTTCTATGTCCCTGATTCTATTATATTCACCAGTCCCTTCTGTTCTTCAGATTTTTTATTAACTTGATTTTTAGATTCACTTGTTGGTAGGTATATATTTGATGTCATTTTGTTGTTCATAATTTTTAACTTTACCTTTTTCTTCTTCCTCTTCTTAAAGAATACCCTTTAGCATTTCATGTAATCCTGGTTTGGTGGTGATGAACTCCTTTAGCTTTTTCTTGTCTGTGAAGCTCTTTATCTGACCTTCAACTCTAAATGATAGCTTTGCTGGGTAGAGTAATCTTGGTTGTAGGTTCTTGCTGTTCATCACTTTGAATATTTCTTGCCACTCCCTTCTGGCCTGCATAGTTTCTGCCGAGAAATCAGCTGACAGTCGTATGGGTGCTCCCTTGTAGGTAACTAACGGTTTTTCTCTTGCTGCTTTCAAGATTCTTTCTTTGTCTTTTGCCCTTGGCATTTTAATTATGATGTGTCTTGGTGTGGTGCTCTTTGGATTCCTCTGGTACGGGGTTCTTTGCGCTTCCTGAACTTGTAAGTCTATTTCTTTCACCAGGTAGGGAAAGTTTCTGTCATTATTTCTTCTAATAGGTTTTCAATATTTTGCTCTCTGTCTTCTTCTGGCACCTCAAAGATTGGGATGTTGGTACACTTAAAGTTGTCCCAGAGGCTCCTTACACTATCTTCATATTTTTGGATTCTTTTTTCTTTTTGTTTTTCTGGTTGGGTGTTTTTTGTTTTCTCATATTTCAGATCTTTGGTTTGATTCTTGGGGTATGTTGATCTACAGTTGAGTTTCTGTATATTCTTTATTTTAGACAGTGTATGCTTAATTTCTGACTGGTCCTTTTCTATTTTTTTGTCATTCTCATTAAGGTCCTTAAAGGTCTCACTAAGCTCCTCAGAGGTCTCATCAATTTTCTCAGCAGTTTTTAGAAGATTCTTGAGTAACCTTATAAATGTGGTTCTGAACTCTATGTCGTCCAGTAGTTTGCTTTCCTCCATTTCTTTCTTTCATGACATGTTTCTTTGTCTCCGCATTTTGCTGCTTCCCTGTGTTGATGGAGTGGCTTTGTGTGTTAGGTGACCTATAGGGGCCAGTAGCTCAGCCTCCCCAATCACCTGAGGTGGATGCTCTTGGTACACCCCTTTGTGGGCTGAGTGCAAAGTCTTGGTGTAGTTAAGCCTTGATTGCTGTTGGTACACTGGGAGGAATTGACCTCCAGGCCAATTGGCTGTGAGGACCCGCTGTGTCTATAAAGGAAGAACTGCTGTGCTGGAGACACGCTTATGGTGCAGGACTTGTTTCAGTGGGGCTTTGGTGCTCACTGAGTCTGCCTCTTGAATGTGTCACTTATGGATGTGAGGAGTTGAAATCTGGTTTCTCACACTGACCACTAGGTACACTGGCTTCTGGATCTCCAATGGGGTGCAGGTCAGCTACTGTCTGAGGCCACCCAGCAGGAGCTACAGCAAGAACTACAGTTTTCTCCTCTTTGCTTGGGGTTTGGAGGTTTTGGAGCTGTCTGACCCGGGCTGCAAGTTTGCTAGGTTAAACTGTGATAGGGTAGGCCATTCATATGCTAAAGCCACTGCTTGGAGCTTGGGTGGGTTTGTAGATTGTGCAGGGCGGGGTCTCAGGGCGTCACTAGGCTAGGGCGTGGCAAACAGACATGGCTGCCAGTTTGCCGGCTCTCTGTCTCCGACCGCGTCCCTCGCCCCAGCACAGTAAACAATTATTCCTGTGCACAGCCCTGCAAGCAAGCCTCTCTCACTTTCTGACCAGATGGCAGACAGTCCAGCTTCTCCCTGTATGAGTTTGGGTCCCTCCCCCATCTCCCCAGAAACTGGAGTTCAGAGTAATCGGGAACTTGTCTCCCTTCAGGTTGAAAAAAGCAGCGCTCCCAGTCACCTGTCACCAACCCGATTCACGCGCCTCCATACCTCAGCTTTTCAGCGCTTGTGCACCTCTCAATGCTGTTTTCTCTTTCCTTCTAGTTGTAGAACTTCCACTCAGCCAGCTTTCCCATGGTTCTGTCTTTTAGTTGCAGTTTTGAAATTGTTGTGCAAGGCAGCAGTTTAGTTGTTTACCTATGCCGCCATCTTGGATCCTCTGCCCAGAGCAGATGTATTTAGATGAGGTTTTTCTAAGGGATTAAGAGGATTGATGCTTGATGGGGATCAATAATCACCTAGTTCTAGAGCATGGACTAGCTTTGAATGATAGAAAGCTCAGAAAAATCCTGAAAAGAAAAATACTTCAGAGATGATAAATAAAAAAAAAATTATGTTGTAATGGAGTCCTTCTTGTACAATTGGTGTATGATGGCCTTAAAATGTGCTTTCTCAAACAATATCTCATCATCACTGGTAAATGGTTAATATCTTAGTAACCAGGCCTACAGTTAATAATAATGATGAGTTAAAGTGAAATCATATAACTAAGCCTGCTGTTATGATGAGGGCTGTTAGGGCTCCTGTAAGTCATAAGGGGCTTGAGTTGACTATGTGGTATGCGTGCATTTGGTGGGTCACTAACCATTGTCATGAAGATGAAGACTAACCAGTAAGGTGAATACATAAGCTTTAATTAGAGCTACTGGCAAATTCTGGAATAGTTAATAGGATAAGAACAATCAATGTCATGAGGGCACTAGTTAGCTGGGGTTGCTCTCTCATTAAGTGGATAAGTAGGCGATCTGCAGTAATGTTGGCTGTCAGTTGTACTGCTAGTACTGTTCATTGCATGAATAGGCTGATTGTTTTGAGGATTACTAATATGGAGATAAAGGGAATTGGGGTTCCTTGTAGTAAAAAGTGTGCAAGTGTGCTTTGGTTTCATGTCAAAAGCCAAAAATTACTGTGTGCTCATACTAGTGGAGGGAAAGCTATTCCAAGATTCATTGAGAGTTGAGCAGTAGGAGTAAATGAATGGGGTAAAAGATCTAATAAGTTTGTTAAACCAAAACATATAATTAGTAAGATTAATATAAGCTTTCAAGTGTGGCTCTTTTTACTATGAATTAATATTTGTGTTGTTAAGTGAATAAGTCATTGTTGAATTGAAACTAGGAGGTTATTACTATAAGCTATTTAGTTGATGGAAAGAGCATATCTGGAAATATAATTAAAATGAAAAAGGGTAAGCCTATTATCATAGGGGTAATGAAAGAGGCAAATAGATTTGAGTTCATTTAATTTCTCAAAGGGTTGAAAGTTTTATCGATTTAGTTGTTAGAGGTTCTTGGTTTGAATAGTAAGAGTGTTTTGAAATTTTAAGTTGTATTATCCTAATATATAAAAACCCTGGGTCCATCACATTCGCAACAATTGGGAGGCTTGACCGTTCACCAGGCTGCACGCACAGCAGGTGAGCAGGCTGAGCTGCTTACCTCTCCGAGAGAGAGGCAGGGCTGATCAGCAGTGGCAGCAGCTGCTGGCGAAGCCCGGATAGAGAAGCAGGGTCTGATCAGACCCTGCTTCTCTCTCCCTCACCAGCAGCCAAGCCTCTTTCTCGCTCTCAGAGGTCAGCAGTTCAGCTACTCACCAGCAGCCTGGGGTGGCTGCTAATCAGCCATGCCTCTATGATCAGGCCTGGAGATAGGCCCAGAGATGCTGACTGGCATAGAAACTGACCAATCAGAACCAAATCAGGGTGAATTGCGAGGAGCCAATGGCTGCCTAGGAGGTGGATTTTTGATGCTGACTGGCATAGAAACGGACCATCAGAACCAAATTGGCCGGCAGAGGAGGGCAGTTGGGGGCGAGATCAGGCCGGCAGAGGAGGGCAGTTAGGAGTGATCAGGCAGGCAGAGGCAATTAGGGGTGATCAGGCTGGCAGGGAAGGGCAGTTGGGGGCGATCATGCCAGCAGGGGAGAGCAGTTGGGGGCAACCATGCCAACAGGGGAAGGCAGTTGGTGGGGACCAGGCCTACGGGGGAGGGCAGTTGGGGACAACCAGGCCGTCAGGGGAGGGCAGTTGGGGGCAAGATCAGGCTGGAAGGGGAGGGCCATTGGGGGCGAGATCAGGCCGGCAGGGGAGGGCAGTTGGGGACAACCATGCCAACAGGGGAAGGCAGTTGGTGGGGACCAGGCCTGCAGGGGAGGGCAGTTGGGGATGACCAGGCTGGCAGGGGAGGGCAGTTGGGGGCAATTGGGACAGCAGGGGAGCAGTTAGGTGTTAATCAGGCTGGCAAGGGAGCTTGATCAGGCTGGCAGGCAGAAGCGGTTAGGGGCAATCAGGCAGGCAAACAGGCGAGCAGTTAGGAGCCAGCAGTCCCAGATTGTGAGAGTGATGTCCAACTGTCAGTTTAGGCCTGAGGGATTGGGCCTAAACCAGCAGTCAGACATCCTCCAAGGGGTCCCAGATTGGAGAGGGTGAAGGCTGGGATGAGGAACAACCCCCCTCCAGTGCACACGAATTTCATGCACTGGGCCTCTAGTTATAAATAATCTAAGAATTATTGATAAAATTGTGATAAATAAGTTGATGTATCTAATTGAGGCATATCATTAATAGGTTAAAAATAAAAAATGACATATGTAATATTTTCAACAATAAAGATTTAAAAAAGAGAGAAAGAAGGTTTAAACTTCCAATCTCCAACTTAAAAGGTTAATGCTAATTAGCTTCTTAATGAAATTATAGTAAGGAGGATGATCATTTTTGAAATATTTTAGCGGGATTGTTTGAAGAATGATTGGCATAAACCTATGATAGATCCACAGATTTCA
This sequence comes from Plecotus auritus, assembly GCF_963455305.1. Taxonomy (NCBI): domain Eukaryota; kingdom Metazoa; phylum Chordata; class Mammalia; order Chiroptera; family Vespertilionidae; genus Plecotus; species Plecotus auritus. The sequence goes on from NC_137771.1 coordinate 110,532,291, forward strand.
GAGCACGCCCTGTAATATAAGCCATGTTTGGTGGATCTTTGCTCTCAAGTGTTGTTTGATTTGGGCAGGGCCCAGAATAGCATCTGCTTTTAATCCTAGTGGAGGGATAGCTCATGAGTGTAGTACATCTCTGGATGAGATTAATATTTGAATTGTAATCTCTATAGGCAATACTACTTGGTTTTCAGCCTCAAGAAGGCCGAGCTCTCTGGGTGTAGGTCAGATGTGGGGATTATGTTTGAGTCAAAATTAAGGTCTTCATAATCTGTATATTCATTGCTTCAGTACCATCGGGGGCCTATTGTTTTAATAGTTATAGAAGGGTTGTTAATTTTGTCTATTATATAAAGAATTCATAGGTAGGGCAATTGTAATTAGAATAGTAGCTGTTAGAATTGTTCCGATAGTTTCTACTTCCTGTGCATCTACAGTACTTGTATGAGTCAATCTCAATTATAGAGAAAGACAGTATGGCTATGACATTGGCTTGAAATAAATTTAAGAGGGCTTGATTCTTCCCTTTCTTACTTGGGATTTATGTCTGTAGGTTCTTCAAATGTGTGCTAAGGTGGAGGACATCTGTGTAGTCATGCAAGATTAGTTGTTGGTAATTTTACTATTAAGACTTCTGGTTTAGACGCAAATGCTTCTCATATCATGAAGACTGTAAGTATAACAGTAATTAGTGAAATGAATGAACCTATAGATGATACAGTGTTTCAAGTTGTATAAGTGTCTGAGTAATCCGAGTAGCATCATGGTATTTTTGATAAGCCTAAGAAATGTTGAGGGAAAAAGTTTATATTAAGGACTACAAATATAATCAAGAAATGGATCTTTGCTCTCAAGTTGTGTTTAATGTATAACCTGAAGATGAGGGAAATCAGTGCATGAATCCACCTTTAACAGCACGTACAGCTTCCATAGGAAAGCCATAGTGCAAATGTGGTGTAGTAAGTGTATGGTGCAGAGCAGGCCACAGTCCAGGCATCCAGGGCCGATGTGGACAGAGGGTGCACAGAAACACAGAACCCAGCTCTTCTTGATGTTTGTGATTCCATTGCTTCATCAGCAGCACCTGGACCAGAACTCACATGAGCCATGGAATCACAAACACCAAGAATCCTCCCTTTGGTTGGTATTTGTGTGCATCTCTTTCAATAGCTTCCCTCAATTCCCCAACTGTTGTGCGTTGTGTACCTTAAACTTTAACTTTTATGTATGTTGAGTATGATGCTCGTTAGACGCCCTACTGTGAATAGAAAGATAAAGCCCATTGGTCAGAGTACAGCTGGAGATCATTTAATGTTACCTCCAAGAAGGCAAGAAGGGTTGCTAAGCAGCTGAATACTTTCACTCCAGTTGGGATAGCAATGATTATAGTGGCTGATGTAAACTAGGCTTATGTGTCAACATCCATGCCTACCATAAATATGTGATGGGCTCAGACAATAAAATCCAATGGACATGATAGCTCATACCATTCCCATATACCTGAAAGGGTCTTTTTTCCCCTAAATAATATGTGACAATGTGTGAAATAATTCCAAATCCAGGGAGGATAAGGATATAAACTTCTGGATGACCAAAAAATCAGAATAAATGTTGATATAAGATGGGGTCTCCTCCTCCAACAGGATACAAAACAGTAGTGTTTAAGTTCCAGTCTGTTACTAGTATAGTAATTTCAGCAGCTACGACTGGGAGAGAGAGCAGGAGTAAAACAATTGTAATTAAAACTCATCAGACAAATAATGGTGTTTGATATTGAGAAAGGGCTGGTGGTTTTATATTAATAATAGTGGTAATAAAATTAATAGCACCCACAATTGATGAAACACCTGCTAAGTGCAGGGAGAAAATAGTTAAGTCGACGGAGGTTCCTATGTCGGCAAGGCTGCGAGCTAAAGGGGGATAAACTGCTCAGCCAGTTCCTGCTCCAGCTTCTGCTATAGAAGAGACGAGTAGTAGTATTTCTGAGTGACTTCCTGGGGTAGAAACCAAATTTAATATATTAAATATAGGTATACACACTTGTGATATATATATATATATATATATATATATATATATATATATATATGCTGCAAGGTGTCGCCAAAATATATGTACTACAGGGTGTCCTCCTAAAATGTACACACACTTTAACAGCTGGTAACTCAATTTTCACTCCTTCTCAGGGTTAATGGACAAAGATGTATTCTCTCGACTTTCTTATGGGGACACATACAGGATGAAGTGCATGGTGCAGAGCGGGCCACAGTCCAGGCATCCAGGGCCGCTGTGGACAGAGGGTGCACGGAAACACAGAATGCAGCTATTCTCGATGTTTGTGATTCCATTGCTTCTGCAGCAGCAGCGCCTGGACCAGAACTCACGCAAGCCATGGAGTCACAAACACCAAGAATCCTTCCTTCGGTTTGGTATTTGTGCGCATCTCTTTCAATAGCTTCCTCAATTCCTCAACTGTTTGCGTTGTGTACGCTAAACTTTAACTTTTGTGTATCCCCATAAAAAGCCTCGTGGAGAAATTTTTTTCATTCAAAGCTTAGTCTGTCTTCACCCATTTCTTCAAATCAGTTAAAATTGAAAAAGAGTGAAAATTAAGTGAGTTATCAGCTGTTAAAGTGTGTACCTTTTTTGGGGGACACCCTATATTTACATCAATTGGCAATCTTACTCTTGGGGAATCTCAACTGCTGTGTATATGTGGCTGGGTTCCTGACACAGCATTTTGTTTCCTGTTGTTTACTAAGGGGCTCTTCCTGGGATGTACTAAACCTGGTGATTTGGGTTTTATAAATATGTTTTCCTTTTGAGTTACTGTACTGAGAAAGAATTGGGTATGCTAACATGGTCTGTTTTCCGAGTACTTTGAGGTGTGTATTAAATAGCCATTGATTCTGGAACACAAGGATGGGTTTGTAATAAAATGAGATGGAGTAGAAGTGAGTCCTAATTTTCCTCGCCACTTGTCACTGGCAGCGTTGTCAGGCTCTGGGCTCCCTGCCTCAGGCCCCAGGCTCTCCGCATCAGCCCCCCAGGCTCCTGGGCCCCTGGAATCCTGACCTTTCTTGGCCTCGAGGTCAGAGAATGGGGAAGCGAGGTTTCCTGTTTACCAGGCAGTAGCTTTTTCCAGACTTGTGTGTATTTTATATTCTCATAAGTTTAATCCCATTTTGATATGGGATTTATATCACATCAGGAGCTCAGCTTAAAATGATTCTTTGGATTTTCCAAGGCTACTCAACTAGGAAGAGCCAGATGAGGGAGGAGGATGGCATGTGAAGATCCCCACCTGACTTAATCTCATGGTGGCTTGTCCAGCTGCCACCTGCATGTCCCTTCCTTCCTCACCAAACCTCTTCTGTAAGGTTCCTCCTCTGGCCTGCTTTCCCATTCTTTCCCGAGGCCCTGCATCTGTGGGAGTCGCCCACTCAGCGAGCCCTCCCCAATGCTTGGAGCCAAACTGAGCAGCAGCCCCTGCAGGCCTCCTCCCCTGCGCCTTTGGTTTGGAGGGTCTGACACTGGCCAGTCACCCCTTGGAGCTCTCAACCTCTGTCCCATGATTCTCTCCCCTCTGGGACGGCTCTTCATGGCTCACACTTGCCAGTCCCTTAGTCACTCCCTCATTCCTTCCACAAACACTCATTGAAAGCTTCCTGTCACTCCTGTGTTCCGCCATGGAGGCAGCTCCCTCCCTGCCCCCTCTGCAGTGCTGACCCACCTGCTCCCCTAGCACTGACACTCCTAAGCTTCAGGCCTGAGGTCGGTTGCCTTGGGCCCACTGCCTGGGCTGCAGGCTTCCTCCACTCTCCCTGGCTCCTCTGAGCTCCCTACTTATCCAAGGACACCAGCTGTCAATCACAGAAGCCAAAAGTGTGTGGTGCAGGCTTGATCCCTCCTCTCTCCACTTCACACATTTGATAGGTCCCTTGAACCTGAGAATGGGTCTGGAATCTGCCTGCCCCATCTTAGCTGACTGTTCTCATGCCAAGTCCACACACACCCCTGTCCCTGGGTCTTCGAAGGGGCTTGTCAACTGATCTGCCTGCCTCTCAGCCCTAAGGCACCTCTGGGCATCCACCCCGGTGATCTTCCTTTTTGAACCTCTCCTCCCTGGGCCTCCACACTAGCTACACCCATCCCTTTGTGGCCTAGCTTCTCCAGGTGGCTCAACTTGTAGAGCCTTTGTAATGACTCATGCTGCCAATATAAATGCAGATTCTTTCTTGTGGACCTGAATGAATAGGTTCCCTCTCGTCCAAATTTGTGTTTCTTTCAACATGTCCTCAACCATTAATTATTTCCACACATATTGTATATTTTTCTTCCTGGGTAAGTTACAGTACTCACATAGTTCTTCCACAGAGTAGCACACTACTTCAGAGGTCATGCTATTCCCTTCACCTTTAGTTTCCTGTGGGGATTTGAGTCTAGTCAAGGTGGCAGCTGCCACAGGAGAGGTCACTGCCTTTATTACCCTTATGTGTTCCCTCTTGCACATTTCTCCAGTCTCTGACAAATCCTGAATTATTCCAGTTTTATCCCATATCGGTTACAACACTCCCATGATCTATCCCATTTTTTCTCACATCTGGCTTGAAGCCGTTGTGAAAATAGATTTATTCATGTCCTGAATCTCTTCAAGCTGAATGAGGTGTGCTGGCTATAAACCAGGGAAACCCATCCCTGTCTGCTGTTGCAGGTTACTCAGGAATTTTCAGAATGTCTATGTCATCACTGCAGCCCTCACTCCTCCATCTAGTGATGCTCTAGCCCAGTATTTAGACATTGTCTTGAGTGGACTCTGGAATTAAACTTGTTTATTTAACACTAAATGATTGATTTTCTTTTTATGTTATAAACTCTATTCCTCATCCAAATTTATGTTTCTATGAACAATGCCCCCCACCATTAATTAATTCCACACTTATTTCATATTTTTCTGCTTTTGTGTATTAGAGAACTCATATAGTTCTTCCAAAGAGCGGCACACTTTTTCAAGGGTCACACTTTGTCTCTCACCTTGAGTGTCCTGCTCTGATGGGCCTCTAGTCAAGCTGGCAGTTGCCACAGGAGAGGTCACCACGGTGATTCCCCTTGTGTGTCTACCAGGAAACTTTCCAATGTTTTTCCACATCTGGCTGGAAGCATAGAAATAAGCTATGCATGCCCTGAAGCTCCTCAAGCAGCATCTGGAGCCCTGGATATGAGTTCAGCAAGCAATCTGAGTGATGAGAAGGAGTGTGTCCATGTGTGCTGAGGGGACCACTCAGAACTATTTCACATTGCATGTCATCACCAGAGACATAGGAACTGGATGTAGGAAACCTGCTGGGTTCCCACAGCAGTCCTCACGTCTCTATCTAGTGATGCTGTAACCCTGTGTCTAGAAATTGCCGTGCTTGGCATGAGCCTGGAATCTAAACTGGGTTTTGCAACAATTAATCATGGTTTCTTTCCTTTTCAAACACACAGTTCCTCACTAATTCTCTGAAGCTTAGTGCTCTCCAGCACAATTGCTACTGCCCAGCTTCAACAGCTTATTCACCTGATTTTTATTGAATGAATGATAGGTAAATAAAAATATGTTTATAGTTTTCAAACACAGAAAAACATCTCTTCATTTTTTAAGCAAGCATGGGACTAACAGAGTTTATTTTAAAAATTATTTAATTATTAAATTTTTGGGTTAATCACATTATAAAACTTCACTTGTACAACTTTATAGTGCAACAGAGCACACTCAGCTATGTGCTCACCACCCAATGTCTGTCTCCTCTGTCCCCAGGCAGTTGACCCATTTTATTCACCTGGTCCTCCCTCATGTTTTCCTTTTTCTAACCACCATGATTCCATTTGTATGTAGGAGATTGTTTCTTTTGTTTGTGTTTCTACATTCCATTGATGAGGGTAAATATGGAATCTGCCACTTTATACTTTTGAGTAATGAAATCTTCCACTTTGAGGTTTCACTCTGATGAGCATTATATGAGACACAAATATCTTTGAATATTTTTGACCACTGAGTGAGAACATCCAGTAAACTTTTGCTCAAAAAGTTTGTGAAGGGTCTTCTAACTATGCCCTTTTCAATGTCTCTGCCTAATGTTGCAAAATACTAAACAGAGCCATGAATCAGTATCTCCTTCCACAGCTGGACAGAGTGAATGATAAGATGAACTGCCCCAACCTCTGCCCATTGTGAAGGTTTTGTTACCCACTGTCCTTCACAGATGTCCAGAGATAGTCTGTTGTGCTGCAGCTGTCCACTTTCTGGTTGGCCATCAATACCATGCATAATCATTAGTAATCCAGGCCACAACTTTACTTCCTCTGTATTGATGTCATAGGACACTTTCCAGGAATCCATAGGTCTAGGCTGAAAGATAGATTCATTGTATAGAAGTTGGTACTGAAGTAAATTGGGTCACAGGTTATATTACTGCTTTGGTCCTCCAGGTTTGATCATGCTTGACACCACACCCAGGTCATAACAGACAATTCAGGTAGCATGGAAACTTGGGTACCCATCTTTAAACACTCCTCCTTTCAAACCAAGGAAACACTTTGGGACAAATCTCAGTCCATTTTCAGTGTGATGACAGCTCATTGCCCTGAATATTTGCCCCTCCTGGCTAAGACTACTTTGGGCTAAAGAAGGGATAGAAGCCATCAGTGATGCCCAGGTGGACATCAGCCTGAGACTGCAATCATTTTTGCTCTACAGGTCTGGGAGCCAGGACACCTATGCAGCTTGGCCTCTAGGGTTGCTTCTAAGCCCCACTCTCTCCAACCCAGGGAATCATGAGATCAGTTGCCAGCTTTCTACCATGAATCTAATTTATCTATCACATCTGTTTTGGAACCATTTAGACAAGTATCTGCTAATGTCCTGAAGATCTTCAAGCTGAACCTGGGACCTTGCATGTAAAGCAAATAAGCAATCCATGTCTGCTGTTGCAGACCACTCAGAAAATTTTCAGAACGTCGATGTCATCACCACAGACATGGAAACTAGAAACGAAAAAGCACATTGGATTGCTACAGTAGTCCTCACTCCTCCATCTAGTGATGCTATGACCACATATTAGAAATTGTCTTATTTGGCTTGACTCTAGAATCTCAACTTGGTATTAACTCATAAGGGAAGGATTTTCTTGATAATGTTCCTCTTTAAATAGCTGATGGTTAGCGCCCTACAGTACACCTGCTGCTGCCCAGTTGTAGCAGAGACTTCACCTGATCCTTAGTTCCCAAAAGGAAAGTAAACTAAAATATACTCATGTTATTCCAAAACTAAAAAGTCTCTTCTTTCCTTAAACAAGAGGGGGAGTGATAAAATTTCTTTGTGGAATTATTACATTATTTATTATTGAGGGATAGCCTTGTTAATAACATTATATAAATGTCACCTGTACTACGTAACAGTACAACCTCGTATGCTCTTTTATGTGCTCACAGCCCAAATTCCAGTCTCCTTGTATTTGAGCCCCTTTACCCCCTTATCATCACTCATGATTTCCCTCTCTGGAAACCAGCCTGATTGCTTTTACATGTCAGTGATTTTATTTGTAGCACTGGTTTGCTTCTGGCTTTTACATTCCATAGATGAGGGAAAATACAGAATGTGCCAACATGCCCCCTGGATTAACTAAGTCCTCCACTCTAAGGATATTTTGTGGTAAGCATCATAGGAGGCACAAATAGCTTTTTATATTTTTGCCCATTGAGTGAAAGCTGTCCTCACACCTCTGTCCCTCGCTGTTGATGGGAAATAGTGGTGGAGCCATGAATCAGCATATGCTGTCATGTCAGATCATTTGACCTTCAAGCACAGTGAATGAGGAGGTGACCTGCAGGAAGCTACCCACTGTGATAGTTTCCTCATCCCTGTTGTTCAAGGACATTTACAGGGCCTCTGTCATGCTGCAGCTATGCACTCTGCAATTGTTCACCAAAATCTCTTATATCGTACCCATTGAGTGAAAACTGTCCTCACGCCTCTGCCATATTCCAATGTGAATAATTTCCCCTTCATGCTTCTTTTCTACCTATCTCTATGGTAGACATTTTGGCCAGAGCCATGAATCAGCATGTACTTGCATCTCAGATCATTTGTTGTTCAAGCAGAGTTAGTGATAGTGACCTGCTGGGAACTCTGGCCCCTGGGATGGGTTACCTGGCCCTGCCCTTCAGGAATGTCTGCAGGGCTCTGTTGGGCTGCAACTGCTCACTCTCTGCTTGGTCGCCAAGATCATACTAGCTTATTGCTAAACCAGGCCACATCATTTCTCCCCATCTCAACAGGTCATCAGGAGTTTCTCATGAGTCCAAAGCTAGGCTGCAAGTGGGATCGAGGACAATTGGGCCAGCGCTTACATGACTTCCCTGAGCTTCCTGAGTCCTCCTAGGTGAGATCACGTATGAACCTCTTTAGATGGATGTTGTAGTCATTCTGTGTGTCACCAACCTTAAGGCTCCATATGTTCCATCACACCCATGTCATAATGGACAGCTGAGTTGCCTGGTGACTTGGAGGCCCATGGTTAGACTTTTCCTGTTTGAAACCAAAAAAACCCTTTGAGACAAACCTCAGTGCATTTTGAGGGGCGACAGGCCCGTCCCCTGCCTCTTTGCCCCTTATACCAGGGTGACTTCGGGCTGAAGGGCGTTTGGAAACCATCTGTGTGGTGCTCATGGAACTGAAAAAGGGAATGTTTCCCTTGACACTTAGAGGCCCTTGAAGGACCATGACATCTGGGCTTCCTTCTTCCAAGCACTGCGCAGCACAATGCAACATGAGGCTCCAGTTTGCCAGCTTCTGACTCAGTTCCTACTGTTTCTCTGGGGCTCAGAAGGTGGGAACATCATGGAGGGATTCTGCCTGCCCTGTGTTGTTGTCTTCTTTCTTCTTTCGTTTTCTCATTCTGGACACTAAAGTGACAAAAAAGGGAACTCTTAAATGCTGTTTTACTGGGTGGAAAAGATTTTGCATGATGAATGATGGTCTAAGCATGTGGCTTCCTTATTAAGAAAGCACTTTAGCCCTAGCTGGTTTAGCTCAGTGGATAAAGCATCAGCCTGTGACTGAAGGTTCCCAGGTTCAATTCCAGTCAAGGACACATGCTCGATCCCCAGCAGGTGGCATGCAGGAGGCAGCCAGTCAATGATTCTCTCTCATCATTGATGTTTCTTTCTCCCTCTCCCTCTCCCTTCCTCTCTGAAATCAATAAAAATACCTTTTTAAAAAAGAAAGAACTTTATTTGCCCAATTTGACACAAAGGAGGCCACAGTGGTTCCTCAAAAGAACAATAGTTATTTGTTGTTGATTTCAAGACGTTGGTTGTAAAATTTAAGCATTTACACTTTTTTTCACCCACAGGTCTTTCTAAGGTCCCAGATAGAATCGCTATCTGCCAGAGATACTCAGAGCACCATCATGTCTGCTGGGTATATGGACCCGGTCACAGAACAGCTTGCACAGCAGCCTGGACCTGTTTCAGTGTCCTGTGTTTTTTTCAGGTCCAACTGGAATGGAGCAGGCCTTATCATCTCTCCATAAATTTGCTAGAGTCACATGCTGCACTGAGGAATCTACTGCCTCTAAAATCCAGAGGCGTACTGGGCACTGTGCCTCCATCATTGTCTCTGCGGAGGCTGGATGACAGCAATTATTTTTTCTTAATATATTTTCATTGATCTCAGAGAAAAAGGGAGATAAGAGAGAGAGAGAGAGAGAGAGAGAGAGAGAGAGAGAGAGAGAGAGAGAGAAGCATCAATGATGGGAGAGAATCATCGATAGGCTGCCTTCTGCATGCCCCACAATGAAGATCCAGCCCACAACCCGGGCATGTGCCCTGACTAGGAATCGAACCATGACCCTCTGGTTTGCAGGTCAATGTTCAACCATGGAGCCATGCCGGCCAGGCGGCAGCAATTATTTTCTACCTCAAAACAGTTACTTCTCCTGCTGAATACCACTGAACACAAAAATATTTCACTGAGTGAGAGGAATTCTGAATTTTCGTCAGATTTCTTCTTAAACTTCTCTCTCTAAAAGTCTAGCACGTCTAGAGTCGGTTCCCACTCACTAGGTCTAGTGAGCCTAATATCATCTATGTAATGGACCAACAGGAAGTACATCCTGTGGATGGAAAAGACATTCAAGACCTCTGCAAAGAACATAAAGCTGTAGAGCTGACTCACCCCAGAAGTGAGATAATGAAGGTATATGCTGGCCCTGCCACCGGAGGGAAGGCAACTTAGATTGAACCATGAAACACAAGGAGGAGGCATTGCCTGCACTGTAACCACATTGGTCCAGCAGTAGCAGCTCAGGTCACCTGTAGTTACAGTCTGGGTGAATAAACAACCATTTTATGTGTTGTTTCCTCTATTTATTTTTCTCCTTCTCCTCCCTTTCCCACTCTTCTTCCTTCTCCTCATTTTTCTTTCTCCTTTTGCACAAGCCAAATCAAAAGCTTACTGAGAGTGCGTTGCAATAGCACTTCCTGCATCTTTGAAAACTTTCCTGGTGGCACAAATCTCTTCTATTCGTCCAGGTATGTGGTACAGCTTTTCATTTACTGCTTACCTAGTTACAGGCAGTTCTAATGGCTTCTGATTGGACTCTCTCATAGTAGCCCTCACTCAGCAGTAATGATTATGGGAGATCATTCTGGCGTCCTGGCTATTTCAGTCATGCATAGAACCAGGGGCAACTATAGTGCTCCGCACTCCCCACCTACTGATGCTGTAGCCCATGACTTAAAAACTGCCTTGCTTGGTAGGAGTCTGGGATCAGAGCTGGGTTTGGTAACCCTTAGTTATTTGTTCTTTTTTCTTTTCTTAGACACAATTCCACCATAATTATCTGATGGCTGACACCCTACAGCACACCTTCTACTGCCCAGTCTCAACAGATGACTTACCTGACCCTTGTTGAACAAAGGGTAGGTAAATAAAAATATATTTATATTATTCAAAACCTGAAAAAAGTATCTCCTCTTAAGCACATGAGGGACTAAGAGAGTTGCTTTAAATATTACTTCATTATTACAATTTGGGGGTTAACATGGTTAACATCATTATATAAATTTCAGTTGCTCGACTTTATGGTACAACATGGCACACCGTGTTATGTGCTCACCAGGAAAGTGTGGTCTCCTCTCTCTTCTTCAAGACCGTCCTTATCCTTTCTCAGGCTTTTCCTTTTCTTGTAATCAGCATGATTTGGGCTGTATAGAAGATATTTTATTTGTTTCTTTCTTTTGTGTGTGGTTTTATATTCCATAGATGAAAAATATAGAATGTGCCACTTTAACCTCTTGTTTAATGAAATACTCAACTGTGAGAATTTACTGTGAGGAATAGTATATGAGACACAAATATCCTTGTATATTTTTGCCCATTAAGTGAGAACTGTCCAACAAACTTATGCCCAATGTCATTGTGAAGGATCTTCCAATCATGTTTCCTTCATGTCCCTATTTTTGCAAAATAATGGCCAGCACCATGAATCAGTATCTCCTTACACATCTGGTCATTTGTCATCCCTGCAAAGTGAACGTGGACATGAATAGCCCCCAAATCCGCCTATTGTAAAGGTTTCATTACCCACGATCCTTCACAAATGTCCAGAGAGGGTCAGCAATGCGGCAGCAGCACACTTTCTGTTGGGTCATCAAGTTCATGCAAAATCATTGGTACCCAGGCCTCGAAGTTCCTTCCTCTGCCAAAAGGTCATATGGAGCCTTCCATGAGTCCACAGGTCTAGGCTGAGAGAAGGATTAATTGTTGGCAGTAAGGCTGGTGGACCACCTCTATACAACTGCTTTGATCCCCCAGGTTCGATCTTGTATGGGCTACTTTAAGCTGATGTCTTCTTGTACATGACCTCTTTGTGACCCCCATGGCAGACATCACACCCAGGTCATTATGCATAGTTCAGGTTGCATGGTAACTTAATAGCCCATGGTTAAGCACCGGAGATAATTCTTTGTGACCAATTAGAGCCTATCTTCAGGGCAATTACAGCCCCGTGCCATAAATATTAGTTCATCTTAGATAGTGCTGCTTTGGTCTAAAGAGGAGATGGAAGCCACCAGTGATGCCCAGATGGACCTCAATCAGAGACTGGAAATGGTGCCTCCCCCAGTTCTTTGGGGAGCCAGGGCCTCTCTGGAGCTTAGCTTCTAGGGTTACTTCTTGCTTTACTCAAACTCTGTAAGAGAGAGGCCCAGGGCTAAGGCTGCCTCGGTCTTGGGCCTTGCTTGGACTCTCTGAGAGTCCAAAGGACTTGCCTGCTAATCCTTTGAGCTTCAATAATATTCTCAAAGAGAGAGGCTGAACTCCACTATTTATTTGTTTGTTTTTAAAATCACTATTGTTGAAAGTATTACATATGTTCCCTTTTTCCCCCATTGGCCTCTCCCAGCCCTCCTGACCCCCCACACCAGGCCTTCATCACCCTATTGTCTGTGTCCATGGGTTAGGCATATAATGCATACAAGTTCTTTGGTTGATCTCTTCACATCCACCCATCCTCCCCTGCCTTCCCTCTGAGTTTTAACAGTCTGTTTGATGTTTCTTTGTCTCCAGATCTATTTTTGTTCATCAGTTTATTTTGTTCATTAGATTCCACATATGAGTGAGATCATGTGATACTTATCTTTCTCTGACTGGTTTATGTCTCTCAGCATAATACTCTCCAGGTCCATCCATGCTGCTGCAAATGGTAAGAATTCTTTCTTTTTTACAGCTGTGTAGTACTACATTCTGTAGATGTATTACAGTTTTTAATCCACTCATAAGCACATAGGCTGTTTCCAAATCTTAGCTATTATAAATTGCACTGCCATGAACATAGGGGTGTAGGCATACGCTTTCTGATTGGTATTTTGGGTTTCTTAGAATATATTCCTAGAAATGGGATCACTGGCTCATATGGCAGTTCCATATTTAATTTTCTGAGGACACTCCATACTATTTTGCACAGTAGCTGCACCAGTATGCATTCCCACCAGCATTGTTCCCTTTTCCCCGTATCTTCACCAGCACTTGTCATTTGTTGATTTGTTAGTGGTAGCTATTCTGACAGGTTTGAGGTGACACCTCATTGTCATTTTAATTTGCATCTCTTAGATGATTAGTGACTTTGAGCACTTTTTCACATGTCTCTTGGCCTTTTGTATGTCTACTTCGTTTAGGTTCTTTGCCCATTTTTAAATTAGGTTGTTTGTCTTCCTTTTATTAAGTTGTATGAGTTCCTTATATATTTTTGAAATTAACCCCTTATCAGATTTATCATTGGCAAATATGTTCTCCAGTGCAGTGGGCTCCCTTTTCATATCGTTTATCGTTACTTTTGCTGTGCAGAGGCTTTTTATTTTGACATAGTTCCATTTGTTTATTTTCTCCTTAGTTTCTTTTGCCCCAGGAGATGTATCTGTAAACATATTGCTACAAGAGATGTCTTGAGATTTTGCTGCCTATCATTTCTTCTAAGATTTTTATGGTTTCACAACTTATATTTTGGTCTCTTATCCATTTTGAGTTTATTCTTGTGTATGGTGTAAGTTGGTGGTCTACTTTTATTTTTTATTTTTTGCATATACCTGTCCAGTTTTCCCAGTCTGTATATTGAAGACACAGTCTTTACTACATTGTATGCTCTTACTTCCTTTGTCAAATATTAATTGAGTGTAATGGCTTGGGTAGACTTTCTGAGGTCTTTGTTCTGTTTCATTGATCTAATGCCTATTCTTGTGCCAGTACCAGGCTTTTTTGAGTACAGGAACTTTGTAGTATAACTTAATATCTGAAATTGTGATTCCTCCAATTTTGTTCTTCTTTCTCAAGATTTTCCATGGCCATTAGCGGTATTTTTGGTTCCATATAATTTTTGGACTGTTTGTGCTAGACTTTTGAAATATGCTGCTGGTATTTTAATAGGAATTGCATTGAATCTGTAGATGGCCTTGGGTAGTATGGACGTTTTAATGATGTTTCTACCAATCCATGAACATGGTATATTCTTCTACTTGTTTATATCTTCCTCTCTTTTTCCAACATCCTCTAGTTTTCCAAGGATAGGTCTTTTACCTCCATGGTTAAGTTTATTGCTAAGTATCTTAATTTTTTTTTGTTATAATGGTAAATGGGATTGTTTGGTTTATCTTTTGGAGAGTTCAGACTCATTGATGCTGCTCTGACTTGCAGTCTTTCAGTGTGATCAGATCTACCATGAGTTTGGTGGTTGCATTCCATGCATCACCTGGGTATCCATAGACCCCATCACATTTAGATTTTTCCATTGAGAGGTTTCAATGTCCGATGTCTAGCCTTCATAGAAGCGTCAACACACAGCTCTTCAAAGATGCCATTTCCACTCTTAAATGTATTTTGCAATGTATTGGTGAAAGTTATGCCAGGTGTACATGCACAGAGTTTGGAATAGGACTCTTATGACCAGTCCACTCTAACATTCTCCCCTCTATAAAAGTTTGAACTGCTTTTTCTTTATTAAAACAAGAGACAGTGGGAATTTCCCTGTCACATTTATTGGGCCATGATTCAATGCATTTGTCAGCCAATCATCCCTATAAGCTTTTAGAGCCTTTTCTAATCACCCACTCTGAAAATTTAAATGCAGAGTCTCTGTCTGGTGAGCTAAAATTAATACATTCCCTCTCATCCAAATTTATGTACTTTGTAACATTTTCCCCAACATTAATTATTTCCACACATATTCTATACTTTTCTGCTTGTGTAAATTATTGTACGCTTGTGGTTCTTCTAAAGAGTAGCACATTTCCTCAGGGGTCACATTTCATCCTTCACCTTTAATGTCCTGCTGAGAGTTGCATCTATTCAAGTTGCCAACTGCCACAGGAGACGTCACTGCCATTATTACCCTTGTGCGCTTCCTCTTTTTCGCACACTTTTCCTGTCCATGACAAATCATGAATTATTCTAGTTTCCTTCCTTATCAGTTACAACTGTACTAGGAACCTTTCTAATTTTCCTCATAGTTTGTTGAGCCATTGAAAAAGAATAATCTGTTCATGTCCTGAATCGCTTCAATCTGATTCTGGATGTAAATTGATGAGCAAGAGCACATCCATGTCTGCAGCAGGGGACCATTAGGAAATTTTTCAGAATCTATGTTATCATCATAGACATGGGAACTAGAGTGCAGGAAACCCACTGGATTGTCCAGTGCTCTTCACTCCCCAGCTACTGAAGCTGTAGCCCTGTACTTAGAAATTGCCTTGCTTGGCAGGAGTCTGGATTCAGAGCTGGGTTTTAACACATTATGAATCTTTTTTAATTTTTCTAAGCACTACTCCCCACTAACCATCTGATGGCTAACACCATGCCGCTCATGTTCTATTACCAAGTCTCAGGTAATTATCCTCATTCTGGTTGAACAAATTGTAGGTAAACAAAAATGTATTTATCCAAAAACAGACAGGTATCTTCTTTTCATGAACAAGAGTGGGAGGTAATGTGGTTAATAATATTAAATAAATGTCATATTATGACTCTGTAGTACAACATAGCATAATCCATTATGTGCTCACCTCCCAAAGTGTAGCCTCCTCTGTCCTCTTGTATTTGACCCCTTTACGTCCTTTCCTCCTTCATGTTTTTCCCCTCTTGTACTCACCATGATTTCATCTCTATGTGGAAGGTTTTGCTTGTTTGTGGTTTTACATTCCATATATGAGGAAATGTATAGAATGTGTCACTTTATCTTATTTTTTTAAATAGATATATTTTTTATTTATTTCGGAGAGGGAGAGACAGAGATAGAAACATCAAGATGAGAATCATTTATTTGCTGCCTCCTGCATGCATCCTGCTGGGGATTGAGCCTGCAACCTTGGCATATTCCCTTGATCATAATCGAACCCAGGACCCTTCTGTCCATAGGCTGATGCTCTACCCACTGAGCCTAACCTTCTAGGAACACTTTCTATTCTTGATTAATGAAATCCTCAACTGTGAGAATTCACTGTTATAAACAGTATATGCTACACAAATATCTGTATTTCATGCCCATTGTTTGAGAACAGTCTAAGAAACTTCTGCCCAAATGTCATTGGGAATGATCTTCCAATAATTTGTCTTTCATGTCTCTGACTACAATTGCAAGATCATGGCTGCAGCCATGAAACAGAATCTGATTGCAAATCTGGTAATTTGTCATCTAAACAATGAGAATGAGGCCCCAAGCTCTGCCCATTGCTATGGTTTCATTACCACTGTCCTTCGCAAATATCCAGAATAGCCTGTTGTATTTCAGCAGTGCAGTTTCTGGTTGGATATTGACATCATGCAGAGCCACTCCACAACTTTCCTTCCTCTGTTAGCAGGTCATAGGGAGGCTTCCATGAGACCACTAATCTAGGCTGAAAGAAGGAATTGTTGGGCAGTAGAACCCAAGGGCAATTGAGACACCTCTTATATAACAGCTCTGATCCTCCAAGGTCCCGTCACGTATGTACTATTTTAAATTCATGTAGTCTTCCTGTGTGTTTCTCTTTTGGACTCCGTGAGTGACATCAGACAGCCAGGTTGTATGGTAACTTAATGGCCCATAGTTAAGCACTTCCTTTTTGAAACCCAGATAACTCTTTCAGAAAAGTCACAGGCCATCATCAGCGTGAGTACAACACCTTACCCTCACTATCTGCCTCTTAAGGGTAGGGCTGCTTAGGCCTAAGGAGGGGATGGAAGCCACCAGGGATACCCAAGTGGATCTCAGCCAGAAATCTTGTCCCTTCAGTCCTCTAGGGACCCTGGATCTCTATGGGGCTTGGCCTCTAAGAACTTACTGACTCTTTAGAAGTTTCTAAGAGAGGCCCAGGGCCAAGGTTGCCAGGGCCCTGGGCCTTGTTAGGAATCTCTGATAGAGAGACCATGGGAGTAGTGTGCCAAGGGCCTCCTAAGACTCAATGAGACAGAGGCCCAGGGCCCAGTCTGCCATTGCTTAAGAGTTTGCCTGTATTCTCCCTGAGCGAGGCTCGGCCCTTTCATGATCGGCTCAGCTATGTGGGGCTAGGCTGGGCTCTCCAAGTGTGGAGGTTTGGCTCAGAGGCTGTGATTCTAGGCTAGACTTTGAGGCTAGCATTGCCTTTAATGATGTCATGCTGCACATTGAAAGTCACAGAACCTTAATATCTGTGGGACAGTGTTCAAAGAGCTGTTAACTGGTTAGGATCGTGTTTACAATAATTGTAATTCAGACTCAATACTTAGAATACATGTTTGTAGAACCTTAATATCTGTGAGCAGTGTTGAAACACTGAGAATTCGTATTCAAAGACGAATTTATATGTCAGTCTCAATGAGTTGGCGTTTTTGAGGAAAGTTGTTTACAAAACAAAGAATTCATGTTCACAGAACACAGTTAACTGTATGAAAGTGCTCAGAACTCTCAGAACTCACAATGATAGACCAGGGAAACAGTTTGGAATGTGCTTGAAACACTTGGAATACAAGTTTGTAGAACCTTAATATCTATGGGGCTATGTTGAAGCACTGAGAATTCGTGTTTAAAGGCACATTTATAAGTCTCTATGAGTCTACGTTTTTCTAAGAAAGTATTTTACAATCCTAAGAACTCATGTTCATAGAAGTCAGGTAACTGAATGAAAGTGCTTAAAACTCTCAGAACACACTATGATAGACCAAGGAAACTTTTTGGAACGTGCTTGAAACACTTGGAATACACGTTTTTAAAACCTTAGTATCTTTGAGCTGTGTTAAAACACTGAGAATTCATATTCAGAGTGACATTTAAAAGTCAGTCTCAATGAGCTGCCATTTTTCGAAGAGAGTTGTTTACAAACTTAAGAATTCATGTTCACAGAACTCAGTTAACTGTATGAAAGTGCTTAGAACTCTCAGAAATCACAATAATATACCAGGGAAACATTTTGGAAAGTGCTTGAAACACTTGGAATACAAGTTTTTAGAACCTTAATATCTGTGGGGCAGTGTCTTAATACTGAGATAGTCTAAATGACTTGGCATTTTTGGAAGAAAGTTGGTTAAACACGTAAAATTCATTTTCATAAAGCTGATATAACAGTATGAAAGTATTCAAACCTCTTAGAAATCACATTGATAGTAATAATTTACGTTTAAAGAGCTGGTGTATATGTAAAAACGCTGTATAAACACTAGGAATTCACAATGAATGAGTTTGAATCACTGGACAAAAATGAATCAAACACAGAATTCACAATGATTGACTGGGGAAATATTTAGCAATGTGCTTGAAATACTAGGAATACATGTTCATAGAGCCTAAAGGACAATGTTTAATTACTGGGAAATGGTGTACAAAAAGCTGAGAACTGAGTAGGATACTGGTTACATTTATAATTCAGTCTAAATGAGTTGGCATTTTTGGAATAATGTGGGTTAAACATTTAATTAATTTTCACAGAGCGGATATAACAGTATGAAAATATTCAAAGCTCTAAGAAATCAAAATGATAGGCTAGTGTTCAAAGTAGTAATAATTTACCTTTAAAGAGCTGGTATGATACCTGTATTAAAATGTTAAAACTCTCAGAGCTCAAAATAACAGACGAGGGATATGTCTAGGAATGCGTCTGAAGCACTTTGAATACATTTGTAGAATCTTAACATCTCATGTAGAACCTTATCATTTCATCTTAAAAATGCATGTTGAAATACTGAGAATTTGTATTCAGATTGCTGTGAAAGGTAAGATAGTATTTAAAATAGTAATAATTCACGTTTAAAGAGCTGGTATATATGTAAAAATGCTGATTACATTCTTGTATTTCGGAATGAATGAGCTTGAAACACTGGGAAGAAGTGAATCAAACATTGAAAATTCACAATGATACACTAGGGTAATATCTATGAATGTGCTTGAAACACTAGGAATACATGTACAAAGAGCCTTAATATCTGTAGCACAGTGTTTAATCACTGGGAAATCGTGTTCAAAGATCTGAGAAGTGAGTGTGATACTGTTTACATTTATAATTCAGTCTCAATGTGTTGGCATTGTTGAAAGAAGGTTAAACACTTAAACATTCATTTTCATAGGGCTCAGATACCTGTATGAATATGTTCAAACTCTCAGAGCTCAAAATGCCAGACCAGGGATATGTCTAGGAATGCATCTGAAACACTTGGAATACGTTTGTAGAAAGTTAATATCTCTAATGCATTTTTACATACTGAGAATTTGTATTCAAAGAGCTGTGAAAGGTAGGATAGTCTTTAAAATAGGAATAATTAACATTTAAAGAACTGGTATATATGTAAAAACGCTGTTTAAACTCTTGGAATTCACAATGAATGAGCTTGAATCACTGGACAACAGTGATTCAAACTCTGAGAATTCACAATCATTGACTTGGGAAATATTTAGCAATGTGCTTGAAACACTAAGAACATATTCATAGAACCTTAATATCTGAAGGACACTGTTTAATGACTGGGAAGTCATGTTAAAGAGCTGAGAAGTGAGTGCGATACTGTTTACATTTATAATTCAGCCAAAATGAGTTGGCGTTTTTGGAAGAAAGTTGGTGAAACAACTCATTTTCATAGAGCTGATATAACAGTATGAAAGTATTCAAAGCTCTAAGAAATCAAAATGATAGTTTGGCTAGTGTTAAAAATAGTAATAATGTACCTTTAAAGAGCTGGTATGATACCTGTATTAAAATGTTAAAACTCACAGAGCTCAAAAATGACAAACCAGGGGAATGTCTAGGAATGCATCTGAAACACTTGGAATATGTTTGTAGAACCTTAATATCTCTAGTGCATGTTGTAACACAGAATTTGTATTCAAAGCGCTGTGAAAGGTAGGATTGGCTTTAAAATAGTAATAATTCATAGGTAGCTGGTATATAAGGAAAAACGCTGTATAAACACTTGGAATTCACAATGCATGAGCTTGAAACACTGGACAACAGTGATTCAAAGTCTGAGAATTAACAATGATAGATGAGAAATATTTAAGAATGTGCTTGAAACACTAAGAACACATATTCACAGAGCCTTAATATCTGAAGGGCACTGTTTAATCACTGGGAAATCATGATCAAATAGCTGAGGAGTGCGATACTGTTTACATTTATAATTCAGTCTCAATGTGTTGATGTTTTTGAAAGAAGGTTAAACACTTAAACATTATTTTCATAGGGCTCAGATACCTGAGCTCAAAATGACAGACCAGGAAAATGTCTTGGAATGCATCTGAAACACTTGGAATACATTTGTAAACCTTAGTATCTCTAGTGCTTGTTGAAATACTGAGAATTTGTATTCAAAGGGCTGTGAATGGTAGGATAGTCTTTAAAATAGTAATAATTCACGTTTAAAGATCTAGTATATAAGGGAAAACGCTGTATAAACACTTGGAATTTACAATGAATGAGCTTTAATCACTGGACAACAGTGAATCAAACTCTGAGAATTCACAATGATGGACTAGGGAAATATTTAGGAATGTGCTTGAAACACTAGGAATACATGTTCATAGAGCATTAATATCTGAAGGACAATGTTTAATTACTGGGAAATCGTGTTCAAAGAGCTGAGAACTGAGTTCGATACTGGTTATATTTATAATTCAGTCTAAATGAGTTGGTGTCTTTGGAAGAAAGTGGGTTATTTAACTCATTTTCATAGAGTGGATATAACCGGAAGAAAGTATTCAAAACTATTAGAAATCACAATGATAGGCTAATGATTAAAGTAGTAATAATTGACGTTTAAAGAGCTGGTATATGTGGAAAAACGCTGTATAAACAGTGGAATTCACAATGAATGAGCTTGAATCACTGGACAACAGTGAATCAAACTCTGAGAATTCACAATAATGGACTAGGGAAATATTTAGGAATGTGCTTGAAACACTAAGAATACATATTCATAAAGCCTTAATATCTGAAGGACACTGTTTAATCACTGGGAAATCGTGTTCAAATTGCTGAAAAGTGAATGCGATACTGTTTATATTTATAATTCAGTCAAAATGAGTTGGCGTGTTTGGAAGAAAGTTGGTGAAACAATTAAAAATTCATTTTCATAGAGCTGATATAACAGATGAAAGTATTCAAAACTCTAAGATATCACAATGATAGGCTAGTGTTCAAAGTAGTAATAATTTACCTTTAAAGAGCTGGTATGACACCTGTATTAAAATGTTCAAACTCTCAGAGCTCAAAATGCCAGACCAGGGAAATGTGTAGGAATGTTTCTGAAACACTTGGAATACGTTTGTAGAACCTTAGTATCTCTAGTGCATGTTGAAACACTGAGAATTTGTATTCAAAGAGCTGTGAATGTTAGGATAGTCTTTAAAATAGTAATAATACACGTTTAAAGAGCTGGTATATATGGAAAAACGCTGTATAAACACTTGGAATTCACAATGAATGAGCTTGAATCACTGGACAAAAGTGAATCAAACACTGAGAATTCACAATGATGGGAACTATTTAAGAATGTGCTTGAAACACTAAGAATACATATTCATAGAGCCTGTGAATCCAACATTGAGAATTCACAATGATAGACTAGGGAAATATTTAGGAATGTGCTTGAAACACTAAGTATATCTGTTAATAGAGCCAAATATTTGATGGATACTGTTTAATCACTGGAAAATCGTGTTCAGAGAGTAGAGAACTGAGTTGGATATTGGTTACATTTATAATTCATTTTCAATGAGTTGGCATTTTTGAAAAAAGGTTCGTTAAACATTTAAACATTCATTTTGATAGGGCTCAGATACCTTAAAAATTATTTTCATACAGCTGATATGATAGTTTAGAGTTAGGGTTAGGGTTAGGCTAGGGTTAGGGCTAGGGTTAGTGTTAGGGTTAGGTCTAGGCTTAGGGTTAGGGGTAGGGCTAGGTTAGGGCTAAGGTTACAGTTAGGGTTAGGATTAGGGTTAGGGTTAGGGTTAGGGTTAGGATTAAGATTAGGGCTAGGGTCAGGGTTTGGGCTAGGGTTATGGTTATGGTTAATATTGGGTTTAGGAGTACCCTAATTAAGTTGTGCCAGCTTAGGAGTACCCTAATTAAGTTAATAACAATGTACCTACCTATAAAGTTTAAGTTCAAAAAATTTGGCTCTCAAAAGAAATTTCTATCGTTGTACTGTTGATATTTGGCTCTGTTGACTAATGAGTTTGCCTACCACTGGTCTAGGGTTAGGGTTATGGTTAGGTTTAGGGTTGGGCCTAGGACTAGGTCTAAGGTTAGGGTAAGGGTATATAAACACTTGGAATTCACAATGAATTTGCTTGAATCACTGGTCAAAAGTAAATCAAACACTGAGAATTCACAATGATAGACTAAGGAATTATTTAGGAATGTGCTTGAAATACTAGGAATACATGTTCAAAGAGCTTTAATATCTGAAGGACACAATTTAGTCACTGGGAAATCATGTTCAAAGAGCTGAGAAGTGAGTGTGATACAGTTTACATTTATTATTCCGTCAAAATGAGTTGGCATTTTTGGAAGAAATTTGGTTAAACATTTAAAAATTAATTTTCATAGAGCTGATATAACAGTATGAAAGTATTCAAAACTCTTAGGAATCAAAATGATAGTTGTTCTAGTGTTCAAAGTAGTAATAATTTATGTTTAAAGAGCTGGTATATATGGGAAAAGGCTGTATAAACACTTGGAATTCACAATGAATGAGCTTGAATCACTGGACAAAAGTGAATTCAACATTGAGATTTCACAATGATAGACTAGGGAAATATTTAGTGATGTGCTTGAAACACACTAAGTATATCTGTTAATAGAGCCAAATATCTGATGGACACTGTTTAATCACTGGAAAATCGTGTTCAGAGAGTAGAGAACTGAGTTGGATACTGGTTACATTTATAATTCATTTTCAATGAGTTGGCGTTTTTGAAAAAAGGTTCATTAAACATTTAAACATTCATTTTCATAGGGCTCAGATACCTTAAAAATTATTTTCATACAGCTGATATGATAGTTTTGGGTTAGGGTTAGGGTTAGGCTAGGGCTAGGGCTGGGGCTAGGGTTAGGGCTAGGGCTAGAACTAGGGTTAGGGTTAGGCTTAGGGTTAAGGCTATGGGTAGGGTTAGGGTTAGGGTTAGAGATAGAGTTAGAGCTAGGGCTAGGGTTAGCACTAGGATTAGGGCTAGGGTTAGGATTAGGGTTATGACTAGGGCTAGGGGTAGGGGTAGGGGTAGGGGTAGGGTTAGGGTTAGGGTTAGGGTTAGGGTTAGGTCTAGGCTTAGGGTTAGGGTTAAGGTTAAGACTATGGCTAGGGCTAGGGCTAGGGCTAGGGTTACGGTTAGGGTTAGGGTTAGGGCCAGGGTTAGGGTTAGGGCTAGGGTTAGGATTAGCACTAGGGTTAGGGTTAGAGCTATGGGTAAGGTTAGTATTAGGATTAGGGCTAGGGTCAGGGTTTGGGGTAGGGTTATGGTTCGGGTTAGGAGTACCCTAATTAAGTTAATAACAATGTACCTACCTATATAGTTTAAGTTAAAAAAATCTGGCTCTCAAAAGAAATTTCAATCATTGTACTGTTGATATTTGGCTCTGTGACTAATGAATTTGCCTACCACTGGTCTAGGGTTAGGGTTACGGTTAGGTTTAGGGTTAGGGCTAGGGCTAGGTCTAAGGTTAGGGTTAGGGTATATAAACACTTGAAATTCACAATGAATTTGCTTGAATCACTGGCCAAAAGTAAATCAAACACTGAGAATTCACAATGATAGACTAAGGAATTATTTAGGAATGTGCTTGAAACACTAGGAATACATGTTCAAAGAGCTTTAATATCTGAAGTAAACTGTTTAATCACTGGGAAATCGTGTTCAAAGAACTGAGAAGTGAGTGCAATACTGTTTGCATTCATTATTCCTTTAAAATGAGTTGGCATTTTTTGAAGAAAGTTGGTTAAACACTTAAAAATTCATTTTCATAGAGCTGATATAACAGTATGAAATTATTCAAAACTTATAGGAATCGAGATGATAATTATTCTAGTGTTCAAAGTAGTAATAATTTATTATTAAAGTGCTGGTATATATGGTAAAAGGCTGTATAAACACTTGGAATTCACAATGTATGAGCTTGAATCACTGGACAAAGTGAATCAAACACTGAGAATTCATAATGATAGACTAGGGAAATATTTAGGAATGTGGTTCATACACTAGGAATACATGTTCAAAAAGCTTTAATATCTGAAGGACACAATTTAGTCACTGGGAAATCGTGTACAAAGAGCTGAGTAGTGAGTGAGATACTGTTAACATTTATTATTCTGTGACAATGAGTTTGCGTTTTTGGAAGAAAGTTGCTTAAACACTTAAAAATTTATTTTCATAGAGCTTTACTTCTATTGAGAAGAAAATTAACAGGAAACTGGAAAAAATACAGAATTCAAGGAAATGTTTTCTCAATGTGAGGAAAGACTATAGCAACTCTGTACAATGTTGGGAAAAGTCTTGGTATTGAGAAGTAAGCACACTATTCTTGGGACGTGGAATCTACTAGGAATTCACAGGAAAGCAACAGAAAACTGGACAAAATAGAGAACTCAAAGAAATGTCTTCTCAATGTGAGGAAAAGTACAGAAAGGCGTTTGCAATCTCTGGGAAATTCCTTAAATAGAGCAATAAACACACTATACCACAGTCTTTGAAACCACTAGGAATTCACTGAAAAGAAGCAATGAACTGGAGAAAACAGAAAACACATGAAAATGTCTTCTCAAAGTGAGGAAAGAGAACAGTAAGTTGTTTGGACAATGTGGGATTAAAAACTTGGTAGGGAGAAGTAAGCACACAGTACCTTAGTCTTAGAAACTACCAGGAATTCACAGAAAATGAACAGAAAACTGGACAAAATACTCAGAAAACACAAGAAAATGAATTCTCAGTGAGAGGAAAGAGTACACAATGTTTTTGTACTTTGGGGCAAAGTCCCAGAAATAGAGCAATAAGCAAACTATACCACAGTTGTAGAAAAAACTAAGAATTCACTGAAAAGTAGCAGGAAACTTGACGAAATTGTTAGAAAATACATGAAAATGACTTCTCTGTGTGAGGACAGAGTTCAGAAAGGGGTTTGCAATCTTTTTAAAAAAATTTCTTTATTGCTGAAACCGGTTTGGCTCAGTGGATAGAGCGTCAGCCTGTGGACTGAAAGGTCCCAGGTTCGATTCCGGTCAAGGGCATATACCTTGGTGGCGGGCACGTCCCCAGTAGGGGGTGTGCAGGAGGCAGCTGATCGATGTTTCTCTCTCATCAATGTTTCTAGCTCTCTATCCCTCTCCCTTCCTCTCTGTGAAAAATCAATATATTTTTTAAAAATTTCTTTATTGATTAAGGTGTTACATATGTGTCCTTATTCCCCCATTACCCCTCCATCCCCCCAATTCACGCCCTCAACCCCTGTTTTCTGTGTCCATTAGTTAGGCTCATATTCATGCATACAAGTCCTTTAGTTAGTCTCTCCCCCTTACCTCCACCCTCCCCTACCTTCCCTCCGAAGTTTGATTGTCTGATCAATGTTTCTCTGTCTCTGGAACTGGTTTTGTTCATCAGTTTATGTTGTTCATTATATTCCACAAATGAGTGAGATCATGTGATACTTACCTTTCTCTGACTGGCTTATTTCACTTAGCATAATGCTCTCTAGTTCCATCTAAAAAAAAAAAAAAAAAGAAAAAAAAGAGAAGGAATTCCTACCATTTGCAGCAACATGGATGGAACTGGGGTTTTCAATCTTGAGGAAATTCCTGAACTAAAGCAATAAACACACTATACCAGTTTTAGAAAACACTAGGAATTCACTGAAAAGTAGCAGTAACCTGTACAAAATAGTTGGAAAACAAAGTGTAAATCAGTTCTCAAATTCAGAAAATAGGTACAGAAAGGTGTTTGTAACAATGTGTGGAAAAATCCTGGTGAAGAGAAGGAAGCACACTGTACCTCAGTCTTAGGAACCACAAGGAATTCACAGAATAGCAGCAGGAAAATGCACAAAATAGAAAGCACGTGGAACTGTCTTCTCAATGTAAGGAACGAGTATGGAAACAATGTACAATGGGGGGAGGTGAGAAATAATGGTACTGAGAAGTAAGCACACTATACCTGCATCTTGGAATCTACTAGAGAGTCACAGAAAAGCAACAGGAAACTGGACAAAACAGTTAGAAAACAAGTGGAAATGTCTTCTCAATGAGAGGAAAGAGTACAGTAAGCATTTTTTTTTTTTAACAATGCGAGATAACATAGTAAAGAGAAGTAAGGACACTGTACCTCAGTCCTAGGAACCACAAGGAAGTCACAGAATATCAGCAGGAAACTGGACAAAATACAGAACTCAAGGAAATGTCTTCTCAATGTAAGGAAAGATTACAGCAATTCTGTACAATGTGGGGAAAAACTTGGTATCGAGAAGTAAGAATACTATTCCTGGGACTTGGAATCTACTAGGAATTCACAGAAAAGCAGGAGGAAACAGGACAAAATAGAAAGCACGTGGAAATGTCTTCTCAATGTGAGAAAAGAGTGCATTAAGCAGTTCATACAATGCGGGATAAAAACTTGGTAAGGATAAGTAAGCACACTGTACCTCAGTCTTAGAAACTACTAGGAATTCATAGAAAAGCAGCAGAAAACTGGACAAAATTGTTAGAAAACACGTGAAAATGACTTGTCTGTGAGGAAGGAGTTCAGAAAGGGGTGTGCAATCTTGAGGAAATTTCTGAACTAGAGCAATAAACCCACCAAACCAGTTTGAAAAACAACTAGGAATTTACTGAAAAGTAACAGTAACCTGTACAAAACAGTTGGAACACAAGTGTAAATCACTTCTCAAATTCAGAGAATAGTGCAGAAAGTTTTTTCTACAATAGGCGGGAAAATCCTGGTGAAGAGGAAAAAGCACACTGTACCTCAGTCCTAGAAACCATGAGGAATTCACAGAAAAGCAGCAGGAACCTGGACAAAATTGTTAGAAAACAAATGGAAATAAATTCTCAGTGAGAGGAAAGAGTACACAAAGTGTTTGTACTTTGGGGCAAAGTCCCAGAAATAGAGCAATAAGCAAACTATACCACAGTTGTACAAATTACTAAGAATTCACTTAAAAGTAGCTAGAAACTTTAAAAAATTGTTAGAAAACACGTGAAAATGACTTCTCAATGTGAGGAAAGAGTTCAGAAAGGGGTTTGCAATCAGGAGGACATTCTTGAACTAGAGCAAGAAACACACTATACCAGTCTTAGAAACCACTAGGAATTTACTGAAAAGTAGCCGTAACCTGTACAAACTAGTTGGAAGACAAGTGTAAATCACTTCTAAAATTCAGAACATAGTGCAGAAAGGTGTTTGTAACAATGCCTGTAAAAATCCTGGTGAGGAAGCGGAAGCACACTGTCCTTAGTTGTAGAAAACACTAGGAATTCACAGAGAAGCACCAGGAAATTGGAAGAAATAGAGAACTCAAGGAAATGTCTTCTCAATGTAAGGAACGAGTACAGAAACAATGTACAGTGAGTCGGGAAATTTTGGTATTGAGAAGTAAGCAACTATACCTCCTTGGAATCTACTAGAATTTTACAGAAGAGCAAAGAAAACTGGAAAAATAGAAAACACTTGGAAATGACATCAATGAGAGGAAAGAATAGAGAAAGGGGTTTTCAATCTTAAGGTAATTCCTGAAATACAGCAATAAACTCATTATACCACAGTCTTTGAAACCACTAGGAATTCAATGAAAAGAAGCAATGAACTGGACAAAACAGAAAACACGTGAAAATGCCTTCTCAATGTGAGAAAAGAGTGCAATAAGCAGTTTATACAATGCGGGATAAAAACTTGGAAAGAAGAGGTAAGGACACTGTACCTCAGTCTTAGAAACTACTGGGAATTCATTGAAAAGCAACAGGAAACTGGACTAAATAGAGAACTCAATGTGAAAAAAGAGTACAGAAACTCAGTACAATGTGGGGAGAAATATTGTGTATTGAGAAGTAAGCACAATACTCCTGTGACTTGGAATCTACTAAGAATTCACAAAAAAGCAACAGGAAAATGGACAAAATAGAGAACTCAGGGAAATGTCTTCTCAATGCGAGGAAACATACAGAAAGGCGATGGCAATCTTTGGGAAACTCCTGAAACAGAACAATAAACACACTACACCACAGTCTTTGAAACCACTAGGAATTCACTGAAAAGAAGCAATGAATTGGACAGAACAGTTAGAAAACATGTGGAAATGTCTTCTCAATGTGAGGAAAGAGTACAGTAAGCAGTTTGTACAAAGCGGTATAAAAACTTGATAACGAGAAATACACTATACCTCAGTCTTAGAAACCACTAGGATGTCATAGAAAAGCTGCAGTAAATTTGACAAAATAGTCAAAAAACACGTGATCTTCTCAATGTAAGGAACGAGTACAGAAACTCTGTACAATGGGGGAGAAAATCTTGGTATGGAGAAGTAAGCACACTATACCTGCATCTAGGAATTCACAGAATAGCAGCAGGAAACTAGACAAGATTGTTAGAAAACAAGTGAAAATGACTTCTCAATGTGAAGAAAGAGTTCAGAAAGGGTTTTGCAATCTGGGGGTAATTCCTGAAATAAAGCAATAAACACACTATACCAAAGTCTTTGAAACCACCAGTAATTCACTGAAAATAATAGTTGGAAGACAAGTGTAAATCACTTCTCAAATTTAGAAAATAGTACAGAAAGATGTTTGTATGATGCGTGGAAAATCCTGGTGAAGAGGAGGAAGCACACTGTACCTCCGTCCTAGAAACCACTAGGTATTCAGAGAAAAGCAGCAGGAAAATGGATGAATTAGAGAACTCAATGAAATGTCTTCTCAATGTGAGGAAAGGGTACAGAAACTCTGTACAAGTTTGTTTCTCACTAGCAGGCTCCGCGCCAAGGCAGGGAGACTGCTGAATTTGACCCTAAGTGCACATCTTTGGGGAGATTGTTTGCTGCAACCAGATCCCACTCCCATGCAGGGAAGGGAAACAGCACTGAATCTGAGCCTGGATGCGCAAAATAGGGGAATTTGTCTCCCGCAACTAGGCTCCGTGCCCAGGCAAGAAGGCTGTGCTGAATATGAACCTGAATGTGAGAACTCGGGGAGTTTCTTTCCCTCACCCAGGTAGGGAGGAGGTGCTGAATTTGAGCCGAGGTTTGCAACCTTGGGGAGATTGTTTTCTGTGACCAAATCCCACAACCACGTGGGGAGACAGCGCTGAATTTGAGCCTGAGGGCGTGAACCCAGGGAGTTTGTTTCCCAAGACCAGACCCTGTACCCAAGCAGGGAGGCTGTGCTAAATTTGAACCTGAACGTTAAAACTCAGGGAGTTTGTTCCCCAAGACCAGACCCCGTGCACATACAAGGGGGCAGCGCTGAATTTGAGCCTGAGTGCATGGACACAAGGAGTTTGTTTCCCACAATGCACACCCACACTGAGCGGCAGTGCCATCTGACTTTGATTCAGGGCAAGCGCACACAGAGGCTGTTTTCCACAGGGCAAGAGTGGACCTCCTGCCAACACAGTGCGACTGTGCAACCTGGTCACCCAAGCAGATCGGGGACCCTGAATCTCCATGCAAGAGGCAGCAATGAGCACTCTGTTTCTCATTGCATGCGCCTGGGATCCCTGATTCCCAGTACATTCACACTAAGAGCCAATGACTCCAATTCTTGGCACCTGCACACACAGGGACCCTGATACTATGTGCGAGGTAGCACCAAGCAACAGAGACTCTGATACTTGATTCTTGGCATGGACACAGGGAACATCTGACTCCTGACACACACTAGGGGACTTTGATTTTTGACACACCTCAGCAGGTTCTCTGTTTCAACATGACGCAGGCAGGGCCCCGGATTCTAGTTGCACACACGAGGCCACTAAGTGCCTGTGACTCTGACCTGGGGTGAGCGTGGTTCCCACCATCCCATAGCAGCCACATGTTGTGGTGTCAGAGCTCTTCAGTGACACTTGGGGGGTGCAAAACTCCCACTGCACACGGCCCAGGCCCCTGCAACTCGATATTTGAACCCTCTGGTAATAGTCAGAATGGGAAGACAATGAAACAATCCCCAGAGGAAAGAAAAGGAGGAATCGCCAAGAAAGGAAATAAGTGAAACGGAAGCATGCAACATGACAGAAAAAGAATTCAGAGTAATGGTCATACAGTTCATACACTGGATGGACGAGAAAATCAACAACCTAGGCAAAAATCAAGAAGAAATGAAAAATGATACAGCTACAATCAAAAACACCAAGGAAGGCTTCAATAGTAGACTGGAAGAAGCGGAAGACTGAATTAGTGAATTAGAAGATAAAGTACAAAAACAAGCCCATCTGAACAGCAACTAGAGAAAAAAATTAAAAAGCAGGAGGATAGCATAAGGGAGCTTTGGGACAATGCAAAACAAAATAACGTATGTATAATAGGGCTGCCAGAAGGACAAGATGAGCAGCAAGGATTAGAAAATTTATTTCAAGAAATAATGACAGAAAACTTCCCTGATGTGGGGAAGAAAGTTACACAAGTACAGAGAGTCCCAAGCAAGATGAATCCCAAAAGACCCACACCAGGACACGCCATAATTACAATGGCAAATGTTGACAAAGAGAGAATCTTAAAAGCTGCAAGAGAGAGAAAGAGAGTTACCTACAAAGGATCCCCCATCAGATTATCAAATGATTTCTCAACAGAAACACATCAGGCCAGAAAAGAATGGAAGGAAATTTACAAAGTGATGCAAAGCAAGGGCCTGAATCCAAGAATACTCTATCCAGCAAGACTATCAATCAAAATTGAAGGGGAGATCAGGAGCTTCACAGACAAAAGAAAGGCTATGGGAGTTTATCACTACCAAGCCAGCAATGCAAGAAATGCTAAAGGGAATGCTGTAAAAAGGAGAATTAAAAAGGTAAGAAGGTACACAGGTTCAAAAAAAATAAAAATGGCTACAAACAAGTACCTTTCAATAATAACTTTAAATATAAATGGACTAAATGCTCCAATCAAAAAACATTGAGTGGCTGAATGGATAAAAAAACATGACCCATTCATATGCTGTCTACAAGAGACCCACCTCAAAACAAGGGACTCACAGAAACTGAAAGTGAAGAGATGGAAAAATATCTTCAGGGAAATGGAAATGAAAAAAAAATAGCTGGGGTACCAATACTTATATCAGACAAAATAGACCTCAAAGTGAAAGCCGTAACAAGAGATAAGGAAGGCCACTTCATAATACTAAAGGGATCGATACAACAAGAGGATATAACCCTGGTAAACATATATGCACCCAATGCAGGAGCACCCAAATACATAAAGAAAACTCCTGGAAGATATCAAGGGAGAGATCAACAACAATACAGTCATAGTAGTGGATTTTAATACACCACTGACATCACTGGATAAATCCTCTAGACAAAAAAATGAGCAAAGAAACAGCAATCCTAAATGACTCACGAGATCAGATGGACTTAATTAACATCTTCAGAACATTTACCCCAAAGCTACGGAATATATGTTCTTCTCAAGTGCACATGGGACATTTTCAAAAATAGACCACATATTGGGTCACAAGCAAAGGCTCCCCAAATTCAAGAAGATTGAAATCATATCAAGCATCTTCTCAGACCACAATGGCATAATATGAGAAATAAACTACAATAAAAACAATCCAAAACACTCAAATACTTGGAAGCTGAATAGCATGTTATTAAATATTGATTGGTTTACCAAAGAGATCAAAGAAGAAATTAAAAACATCCTGGAAAGTAATGGCAATAAAAATACAACAATCCAAAATATATGGGACACAATGAAAGCAGTCCTGAAAGGGAAGTTTATAGCTTTACAGGCCTATCTTAAAAAAAAAAAAAAAAAAAAAAAAAAAAAAAAACAAGAAAAAATGATAGTAAATCATCTAACTCTACAACTCAAAGAATTAGAAAGAGAGCAACAAGAAAAGCCCAGAGTGAGCAGAAGGAAGAAGATAATAAAGATTAGAGCAGAAATAAATGACATAGAGAACAAAAAAATACTACAAAAGATCAATGAAACCAAGAGCTGGTTTTTTGAAAGGATAAACAAGATTGATGAACCTCTAGCCAGGCTCACCAAGAAGCAAAGAGAGAGGACCCAAATAAACAAAATTAGAAATGATAGAGTCGAAATAACAACAGACCCCACAGAAACACAAAGGATTGTTAAAAAAAAATACTATGAACAACTCTATTCCAACAAACTAGACAACCTGGAGGAAATGGTCTTATTCCTAGAAAAATACAACCTTCCAAAGCTCATCATGAAGAATCTAAACATCTCAATAGGCTGATAACTATGGAAGAAATTGAAGCAGTCATCAAAAAGCTTCCAGCAAACAAAAGCCCAGGGCCAGACGGCTTCACAGGAGAGTTATACCAAACATTCAAGGAAGAACTAAAACCTATCCTCCTCAGACTATTCCAAAAAATTCAAGAGGAAGGAATACTTCCAAGCTCATTCTATGAAGCCAGCATCACCCTAATATCAAAACCAGATAAAGACAACACAATTAAAGAGAATTACAGGCCAATATCCCTCATGAACATAGATGCCAAAATCCTCAACAAAATTCTAGCAAATCGGATCCAGCAGTACATCAGAAAGATCATACACCATGACCAAGTAGGATTTATCCCAGGAATGCAAGGATGGTACAATATTCACAAATCAATAAACATGATACATCACATAAACAAATTAAGGGAGAAAAATCACAGTCATATCAATTGATGCAGAAAAAGCATTTGACAAAATCCAACATGTGCCGCGCCAGCACAGCCAAGGGTTCGGCGAGCCTGAGGGAGGGCCATGAAGGATGAAGAAAAAGACAGACAAGAGAATAAGCTGGGTCTAGGTGGATCTTCTGTGCCTTGCTGAGGCCACAGAACAGATCCAAACTGCAAAGCTGATGCTTTATTTATAGTCAGGGGGAACAAGGTAATTTACAATGTTCTTGTAAGTTTCACTTGTTTTGGCAGCACTTGCTGCCCCTCCCACAGCCCATTAGCTACCCAGGAAAGATCTAGGGAGCAGTCACAAGATCAAGCTTAATTATGCTCAGAGGGCTGTGCCCTCCAAGCTGGGACTTCTTTGCGACTTTGCCAGCAGGTCAGTCTGAGGCTTAACCCTATAACCGCTCCCTACACCAACACCCATTTTTGATAAAAACTCTCAGCAAGGTGGGAATAGAAGGATCATACCTCAACATAATAAAAGCCATGTATGACAAACCCACAGCCAACATCACACTCAATGGGCAAAAACTAAAACCATTTCCCCTAAGAACAGGAATAAGACAGGGATGCCCACTCTCACCACTCCTGTTCGAACACAGTACTGGAAGTACTAACCATTGCGATCAGACAAGAAGAAGAATTAAAAGGCATCCAAATTGGAAAAGAAGTAAAACTGTCCTTATTCGCAGATGACATGATACTGTACATAAAAAAACCCTAAAGACTCCATCAAAAAACTACTAGACTTAATAAATGAATTCGGCAATGTTGCAGGATACAAAATTAACACCAAGAAATCTATGGCATTTCTATATACCAATAGTGAACTTACAGAAAGAGAGACTAAAAAAGCAATCCCATTTACCATCACACCAAAAAAGTTAAGATAACTAGGAATAAACTTAACTAAGGAGGTAAAAGACCTAAATGCAAAAAACTACAGGACACTGAAAAAAGAGATAGAGGAAGACATAAACAGATGGAAGAACATACCGTGTTCATGGATAGGTAGAATCAACATCATCAAAATGTCCATACTACCCAAAGCAATCTATAGGTTCAATGCAATCCCCATTAAAATACCAACAGCATAGCCAAAACCGGTTTGGCTCAGTGGATAGAGCGTCGGCCTGCAGACTGAGAGGTCCCAGGTTCGATTCCGGTCAAGGGCATGTACCTTGGTTGCGGGCACATCCCCAGTGGGAGGTGTGCAGGAGGCAGCTGATCGATGTTTCTCTCTCATCGATGTTTCTAGCTCTCTATCACTCTCCCTTCCTCTCTGTAAAATATCAATAAAATATATTAAAAAAAATACCAACAGCATATTTCACAGACCTAGAACGAACTCTCCAAAAATTCATCTGTAATAATAATTAAAAAAAGACCCCGAATAGCTGCAGCAATCCTGAGAAAGAAGAACGAAGTAGGTGGGATCTCAATACCAGATATCAAGCTGTATTACTAAGCTACTGTTCTCAAAACAGCCTGGTACTGGCACAAGAACAGACATATAGATCAATGGAATAGAATGGAGAACCCAGATATTGACCCAAACCACTATGCCCAATTAATATTCGACAAAGGAATCATGAACATACAATAGAGTCTAGACAGTCTCTTCAACAAATGGTGTTGGGAAAACTAGACAGATACATGCAAAAAATGAAACTAGACCACCAACTTACACCATACACAAAAATAAACTCAAAATGGATAAAGGACCTAAACATAAGATGGGAAACCATAAAAATACTAGAGGAATCCACAGGCAGCAAAATCTCAGACATATGCCGAAGGAACTTCTTCACTGATACTGCTCCTAAGGCAATGGAAAATAAAGAGAAAATAAACAAATGGGACTACATCAAAATAAAAAGCTTTTGCACAGCAAAAGAAATAATCAACAAAACAACAAGAAAGCCCACTACATGGGAGAACATATTTGCCAATGTTATCACCGATAAGGGTTTAATCTCCAACATTTACAGGGAACTCATACAGCTTAACAAAAGGAAGATAAACAACCCAATCAAAAAATGGGCAATGGACCTAAATAGAAACTTTTCAAAAGAAAGGCCAAGAAACATATGAAAACATGCTCAAAGTCACTAATTATCCGAGAGATGCAAATCAAAACAACAATGCAGTACCATCTCACACCTGTCAGAATGGCTATCATCAACAAATCAATAAACAAAAAGTGATGGTGAGGATGTGGAGAAAAAGGAACCCTTGTGCACTGCTGGTGGGAATGCAGACTGGTGCAGCCACTGCGGAGAATAGTATGGAGTTTCCTCAAAAAACTAAAAATGGAACTCCCATTTGACCCAGTGATTTCACTTCTAGGAATATATCCAAGAAACTAGAAACATCAATCAGAAAGGATATATGCACCCCTATGTTCATAGCAGCACAATTTACCATAGCTAAGATCTGGAAACAGCCTAAGTGCCCATCAGCAGATGAGTGGATTAAAAAACTGTGGTACATCTACACAATGGAATACTATGCTGCGCTAAAAAAGAAGGAATTCCTACAATTTGCAACAACATGGATAGAACTGGAGAGCATTATGCTATGTGAAATAAATCAGTCAGAGAACGATAAATATCACATGATCTCACTCATCTATGGTAAATAATGAACAACATAAACTGATGAACAAAAACAGATCCAGAGACAGTGAAACATGGATCAGATCATCAAAGGGAAGGTAGGGGAGGGTGGGGGTAAGGGGGAAGAGATCAACCAAAGGACTTGTATGCATGCATAAAAGCCTAACCAGTGGTCACAGACAACAGGGGGGTGGGGGGCATGAGTGGGGGCGGGGTTGGGAAGGTAATGGAGGGATGAGGACAAATATGTAATACCTTAATCAATAAAGAAATTAAGGAAAAAAATAAAAATAAAGTGAATAAAAAATTTGATGAACAGAATAAACTGGTGAATATAATAGAATCAGCAGCATAAAAAGGGAGTAGACTGACAATTTTTGGGGGGAAGGGGGTGTGGGGGGTGCTGGAAGAGACTGGACAAAAATTGTACACCTATGGATGAGGACAGTGGTGGGGGGGTAAGGACAGAGGGTGTTGTTGGCACCGGGTGGAGGGGAGTTATGGGGGGAGAAAAGAGGAACAACTGTAATAATCTGAACAATAAAGATTTATTTTAAAAAAGTAGTTCCATGGCTGTTACATACTCATTTAAAAATATTTTATTAAGCATCAATTTAAAAATGCAAGAAAAGAATATAACATCTTGAAGCAAATATTGCACTTATAAAATCTCCATTTTTACATCTTCACAAAACTCATTTCTAAAATACCCCTTTAGAGGTATGTATAAATAAACTGCTTTCAACTGTCACCACTCGATGCCATTAGGTTCCTGTCACTGCACTACAATATCTGCTTCTATCAATGCAGGCATGGAACTTCCATCACACCTACCTCTGTGAAGAGTCAATCTTTCTGAATATTCAATATTCAATGTCATAAGATTGTTTTTATACTGAGAAAAATAGATCTTTCAAAGGCAATGACAGAATGAAGCTTAAATGGACACAATTCACTGTTAACATTGCTTGTTTTTCAAGGCATTCAGGAACTTCTGATTCTTGGTCTTCAACATCATGACAAAGCTGTTGGGCATGATTTTGCCTCGCCCATCTTCACCCACTTGGCCCATTATAATGTAATTTTGACCTAAAAGATAAAGAATATAAGTTAATTTTTCCCTCTATGTGTGCTTTTTCTAAACAATTTAGACTATAATTTTTATTATAAATTGGTGCTGAATTTTATCAAATGCTTTTTTTGCATCTATTGATATGGTCATGTGATTTTTATCCTTTAATTTGTTTATATGGTTTATCATGTTTATTGTTTTTTGAATGTTGTAGCAACCTTGCATCCCAATAATAAGTCCCACTTGATCATGGTGTATGACCTTTTTAATGCAATGTTATATTCGGTTTCCTAATATTTTGTTGAGGATTTTAGCATCTATGTTATACAGGAATGTTGGGCTATAATTGTCTTCCTTTCCTGTGTCTTTATCTGGTTTTGGAGTTAGGATAATGCTGGCCTTGTAAACAGAGTTTGGAAGTCTACCTCTTGAATTTTTGCAATAATTTGAAGATAGGTATTAAGTCTTCTTTGAATGTTTGGTAAAATTCACTTGTAAAGCCATTTGGCCAGGCTTTTGTTTGTTGGGACGTGTTGTTGTTTTTTTAAAATTATGATTACTGCTTCAATTTCACTAGTTGTAATCTGTCTATTCATATCCTCTGATTCTTCCTGATTTAGTTTTGGAAGGTTGTATGTTCCTAGGAACTTATCCTTATCCATTTCTTCCAGATTTATTAGCATATAGTTGTAATATTTATTTTACAATCCTTTGTATATATTTGGTGTCAGTTGCTACTTCTCCTGTTTCATTTCTGATTTTATTTGGTCCCCTCTCTTCTTTTCTTGTTGAGTCTGGTTAAAGGTTTATCAATCTTGTTTACCTTTCCAAAAAATCAGCTATTGGCCTCATTAATGTTTTATATTGTACTAGAGGCCCGGTGCACGGGAATTGTGCATTGGGGGGGGTGTGGCCTATGGGGATCAGCTCACGGTGGGAGCACCGCTCATCCCAGTCAGCCAAGCGGTGCTCCCATTGTGGGAGCACACTGACCACCAGGGGGCAGCTGCTGCATTGGGCATCTTCCCCCTGGTGGTCAGTGCACATGATAGTGACTGGTCAACTGGTCATTCTGGTCGTTCCACCATTCAGTCACAGGGCTTTTATTATATAGGATTTTTAGACTGTATTTCATTTATTTCTGCTCTGGTCTTTATTATTTCCTTCCTTCTACTCACTCTGTGCTTTGTTTGTTCCTTTTCCAGTTTCTTTAAGTGTAAAGTTAGATTGTTTATTAGAGATTTTTCATGTTTCTTGAGAAAGACCTATAATGATATGAATTTCCCTCTTAGGGCTGCTATCCCAGTGTCCCACAGATTTTTGGGTAGTTGTGTTCTCATTTTAATTTGTTTCAAGGTGTCTTTTGATGATAGCCTTCTGGGCAAAGTAGCCTTGGTTGTACGTCCTTGCATTTCATCACTTTGCATATTTCATGCAAATCCCTCCTGGCCTGAAATGTTTCTGTTGAGAAATCAGCTGACAGTGTAATGGGAGTTCCCTTGTAGGTAACTGACTATCTTTCTCTTGTGGCTTTTACAATTGTCTTTAACTTTTGGCATTTTAATTATGATGAAAACAAGTGCTTGCAAGGATATGGAAAAAGGGAATCTAAGTACAATGTTGGTGGAAATGCAGATTGGTGCAGCCACTATGAAAAACAGTATGGAATTTACTCAAAAAATGAAAAAATGGAACTACCATTAAACCCAGCAATCCCACTTCTAGGAATATATCCTAAGAAGTCCTAAACACCAATCAGAAAGAATATATGTACCCCTATGTTCATAGCAGCTTTACTTACAATAGCAAAGATCTGGAAACAGCCCAAGTGCCCATCAGTGGATGAATGGATAAAAAAGCAGTGGTAAATTTATACAATGGAATATTATACAGTGGCAAAAAAAGATTTCTTAACCTTTGTGATAGCATGGATGGAGCTGGATAGTATTATGCTGAGTGAAATAAGCCAGTGAGAAAAGAGAAATATTACACGATATCAGTTATAAGTGGAATCTACTGAATATAATAAACTGACAAACAAAATAGGCCCAGTGGCATGGAGGCAAGGAACAGACTGACATATCTCAGAGGGGAGGGGGAAGACAATAAGAAATTAACCAAAGAACTTTTACATATAAACGCATAACCAATGGACACAGACAATAGTGTGGCAAAGGCCTGGCATGGGGCAGGGGCTGAGAGAAGGAGGGGTTAAGGAGTAGAAAATTGGGGGACATCTGTAATATTGTCACAATACAATAAAATTTTAAAAAATTATTATGTGTCTTGGTGTGGGCCTCTTTGGATTCATATTGTTTGGGACTCTCTGCACTTCCTGGACTTGTATGTCTTTTTCCTTTACCAGGTTAGGGAAGTTTTCAGAAATTGTTTAATCAAATAGGTTTTCCATCCCTGTTCTATCTCTTCTCCTTCTGGTACTCCTATGATGTAGATGTTGTTCCAAAGGTCCCTTAAACTATCCTCATTTTCTAAAGTCTTTTTTTTTTTTTTTTTTTTTTTTTTTTGCTGATTGGGTGTTTTTTTCTACCTATCTTCCAAATCATTGATTCAATCCTCTGCTTCATCAACCCTGCTGTTTATTTCTTCTAGTGTAGTCTTTATTTCAAACATGGCATTCTTATTTTCTGACTGATCCTTTTTCATGGTTTCTATATCCTTTTTAATGCTGTTGAGCCTCCTTACAATCATTACTCTGAACTCTATCTGATAAATTGCTTACATCCTCTTCATTTAGCTCTTCTTCGGGAGAATTTTCTTCTTCCTTCATTTGGGGCCTGTTTCTTTGTCTCCCCCTTTGGCTGCCTATTTGTGTTTGTTTCTATGTATTAGGTAGATCTGCTATGATTCCCAGTCTTATTAGGGTGGCCTTATGTAGTAGGTGTCCTGTGGGACACAGTGGCACAGTCTCTCTGATCACCAGAACTGAATGCTCTAAGAATGTCTCTTGTGTGCAGTTGCGTGGGCCCTCCTTTTGCAATTGAGTCTTGATTACTGTTGGCCCATTTGTGTGTGGCCTTGACCCTTAGTTGGGCTGACTGTGAGGCTCAACTCCCAACACGGTGTGCAGGTGCTGATCACATGAAGTGGAATTTACCTCAGCAGTCGTTGATGTCTGCTGAGATCTCTCTGTGGATATGCTGCTTGTGAAGCTTATTGGATTCTGCTCTTTTGTTGTCTGAAGTTGGTCACTTGGTGTATTGACTCTGGGTCTCTTTGGAGGGACTCTAGTGCAGGCCAATGTCAGAAGCTGTCTGTGACTAGCCTGCACTAGAGTCACTCCAAAGAGGCCCACAATTAATACACCCAGTGGCCAACTTCAGGTAACCTGTTTGGAGCTATCAGTGATCCACAGCTTATACATTTCTCTACTGAGCCTGGGTGCATGTGGAAAGGACCAAGCTGTGCACCAAGGACTGCTTTTACTAGTTCTGAGTCCAGGAGCAGGTCAGGCAAAGAGTCAAATCTCCCAGAGATTTGCCTCTGCCTTCAGGCTATTAGTCTCAGTCATTTAACTGAGACTCTGGCTGTAGAGCTCAGTGTAAACTCCACAGGTGGGGTGAGAGGGTTTCCAATGGGTGGGCTATTGCTCCCCCTCCCAGGCTAATGGTGCATGGATGGGAAGGGTCTGCCTGAGAAATATGGTTTCTGCAGTATGCGGGAATGACTCAACTTAGGGATCCAGGTGGCTGTCACCTCAATCTCTCTCCCCAGAGTCACCAACCAAGACTCTCCTCACATAGCTCTAGTCCACTCTGCCCTCCCTCTACCAGAACCCAGGGTAACTAAGCAAACAAAATTTTGTGTATTGGCCCTTCATGACAGTGCCTGCATTTCTAGCCACCTTTCACTGGAGGAAAGAAACCCTGCTGCTTTCCACAGACAGAAGTTATGTGGGCACATTTCCTGGTTTTGGAGTTCTGGGCTGGGGATCCCAGCTTGGAGTTTAGAGTTCTCAGGGAAAACCCCCTACAGCTGAGAGATCCCTCCAGAATTTTAGCTGCTGCCTGTGGGATCCCTGTCAGCACTCTTGGGCCTCCGTCCTTCCTACTAGTCTCGATGTGGCCTCCCCTTTAAGTTGCTGGTTATAAGGCTTCTCTCCACTTAGTCTTCAGTTGGTTATTCAGCATGATTTTTCTATATTTTAGTTATAAATCCAGTTTGGTCCTGGGAGAAGGTCAGTGTAGCTTCCACCTAATCTGTCACCATCCTGGAATCCCAACTTAGACTATAACTTATCTCTAGATAAATTTTCTGTAAATGATACACTTATACATTTACTATATCTAGGATAAGATATGATTTAAGACTCTCAGCAGCAAAAATATAAATTCAACTGAGTACCATGTCCCAGCTGTGCTAATACTAGGAATCTGGATGGAATGATTCAGTCAGTCATGCCCTCCTCTGCAGAACTGTGGGGCTGGTGCACTTACTGAGAGTCTACCAAGAACAGTGCACTGTACTCACATGAAAGGCCTCTAGTGCTCTGACACGCCATCCTCAGATACCCTCTCATAGTCCCATAGAACTCCTGGGTTTTCCAGGCACTGTACAACTAGTGATCCCTGCCTTTAGTTGTTGTTGTCTTGAACTTTGCCCCAAAACCTCAAGCATCTACATAGGGAAGTTTCTTCAGGGCATGGTTGGGTTACATACTTCTCTGCATCCTTGTGGTGCCTCATTAAAAACAAACAAACAAAAAACCCCCACAAAAACAAAAAACAAACCAAAAAAAATGGGTATTAAAAAGTACTTATAC
Organism: Plecotus auritus; assembly: GCF_963455305.1. Classification (NCBI taxonomy): domain Eukaryota; kingdom Metazoa; phylum Chordata; class Mammalia; order Chiroptera; family Vespertilionidae; genus Plecotus; species Plecotus auritus. The sequence continues at coordinate 110,573,628 of NC_137771.1, forward strand.
CTGCTACACTGTTTTTATTACATTAGTGTGCCTGGCTTAGACTGGGGCATATTGGGTTTGCCTCTGAAGATTTATATTGCCTCAGAAAACATCATAAAGGAAGTGTGTATTCAACCTCATTTATTCTCCCCCTCCCCCAGTGTGTCATAAGAGAAATGTTTCCCCATTCTCTTGCATAACCCTCCCTCTATCCTGATGCTGTCATCAGAGTGGGCCTGAGCCTGGGAGGACCCTGTAGGCTGTGCTGACAGGTGCCACCTCAAGGCCAGACTGCTAGTGTCTTCATGAGATCACAGAGGAAGGATCTAGATGTGCATTATTTGCCATTCCTAGCAGTTCTGGAAAGCGGTGTTATCTTTTACAGAGCCTTTGCTATTTCCTTTGAAAAATCAATGTGAGGCTGCTGGCTTCCTGCCTTTTCTAAACAACCTGAGTTCATGGTAAAGTTTTCTTGAAGTGAATATTATGTATATCTTTCTCTCACTCTCGTTTTTGTTTTGTTTTGTTTTGTTTGTGGGAGAGTTTAGTAACAAGACTGAGGAAATGAATGAGCTGAGACTGGATAGAGAAATCATGGCATAACACACAGTGGAAACCAGGCATTATTACCATTCCAAAGAGAGGGATCTATCTACATGTGCTGTTTATGGAAAGATGTGTACATATATATCATGGGGGGAAAGTTGCAATAGAATATGTATCGTATGACCTCATTTCTCCATGTATATGGACAAAAACTTTCTGAAACTTGTCATACTACCTCTGGGTTTAAAAGGGAAAGGAGAGAAGGGAGACAAGGCAAGGCTCTCTGGATGTTGTGTTACTGGTCTGATGGCCTTTAGATTCCTTTTATATAGAATTTAACTTTGAGGAGTGACCAGGGCAAAGCTTGCTTTGGAGGAAGGAATTAAGCTCCATCAGATTGATGATTAGAAGGATAATGCAGAGATCCAGGGCCATCCTCCTATAGATGTGACCATGTTGATACAGAAGAAGACAGAGACCATTTGACCAGAAGTATCTTGGTGTGTGATTGAAAACTGCAGATGTTTGATATCTTTTCCTGCATTTGTTTGAGAGGAAGGGAGACAAAATGGTGGCAGAACAGACAGACGTGTCCTGAGCCTTGTCCTGGAGCAGAGAGAATGAACAGCTGAAAGGAATAACATCCAACCCGAATTGGCAAAGGAGACTCAGCGGATGAGACAGTTTGCAGCCGGGAAATGCATAGGATCCCTGGAAAAAGGTAAAATCAAGGTTCTAAGCAGGAGAGTCTGCCAGACCTCTGAGCCCAGAGGGTTACAGGGAACCCACACAGCACCAAGCCGCATCCCTGGGGACAAGTGTCTGACTGTGGAAAGAAGGGCCACAGGAATGCTGGACCGCAGGGGATTCTAGAACTGGGTCCACAGTCACAGAAGGCTGAACCCAGAGGGTGCAGCCTGAAGGTCTGGCCCGACCACACAGCACTGGCAGAAGAGGAGCGTACAGAGGCCTAGTCTTTCCCCTCTCTGTGGCCTGACCCTTTCTTCACTGAACCTAGTTCATAGGACCTTTCAGATAGAGACACTTACTCGTGGCTGAGGTGAGGGAGAAGGTGCAGACTCTTGGAGTTTGGGGAGAGGAAGGGTTCCAGGAAAAGTGGCAGCAAGTCTGGTGCTGAGTCATATCTGAGCCCAGGACCTGGGTAGCCATTGTGTCCTAAAGGGATAGCCTCTCCCTCCAGTTTCCAGGCAACGAATACAGCCACAACCAGATCCCACCCTGAATTAGTACAAAGTATTTAAAAAAAATTTAAATAGTCCCTGAGAGTCCAAAGGGACTGGACTATAGATAGTACAGAAGACTGAGATCTTAAGCCAGCCAAAGGAACAACACTGCACTTTTTCATTTTTATTTCTATTATTATTATTTTATCTCTTTTTCTCCTTTTTTTCTTTGTTTCCCTGTTTTTATTGGTTGCTTTATTTTCTTTTTTGCCTTATTTTTCTATCACTCTTTTTTATTTTATTTTTATTTGCTATTTTTTTATTTTTTATACCATTTTTGAAATCAATTTTTCTGTAAATTTATTATCATTATTTTCTTCTTGTTCTCTTTCTTCTTATCCACCCATCCCCTTTCTACTTCCTCTACCCTGAACTAAGGACATTCCCATATTCATCCAATTCTTAACATTATTTTCTGTATATAAGCACAGCCTCTACAGATTGTGCCCCCACCCTCTTTGCTGGGTGTTTGGTGTTTGTATGTTTTTGGTTTATCTATTGGTTCTGTGGTGTTTCCCCCCCATATATATCCTATCTAATAAAAGAGTGACATGCAAATTGACTGTACCTCCGCTACAACCACAAGCCACACCCACCAACCAATCAGGAGCGAGTATGCAAATTAACCCAACAAAGATGGATGTGGCCACGGAGTGAGCAGGAGGCTTGGGTTTCCCTGACAATGAGGAAGCCAAGCTTTCTGCCCGCCCTGGCCTGCCCTAGCCTCCGCTCAAGGCTACAAAGTTTCAATTATAGAAGATAAATAAATCCCAGATACCAGGGCCTCTGCTTGGGTTGCCGGGGGGTGTGGCCAGCCTTCAAACCACCACAGGCCCCTCTCCCAGGCCACCCCAAGCCCCAAGGGAACCCCCACCCTGATCCGGGACACCCTTCAGGGCAAACCAGCCGGCCCCCACCCATGCACCAGGCCTCTATCCTATCTAATAAAAGAATAATATGCAAATTGACCACCACTCCAACACACAAGATGGCTGCCCCCATGTGGACACAAGATGGCCACCACAAGATGGCCATCAGGGGAGGGCAGCTGGGAGGGACCAGGCCTGCAAGGGAGGGCAGTTGGGGGTGACCAGGCTGGCAGAGGAAGGGCAGTTGGAGGGGAAACAGGCCTACAGGGGAGGGCAGTTAGGCATCAATCAGGCTGGCAGGGGAGTGGTTAGGGGGTGATCAGGCTGGCATGCAGAAGCGGTTAGGGGCAATCAGGAAGGCAGGCAGGCGAGCAATTGGGAGCCAGCAGTCCTGGATTGTGAGAGGGATATCCGACTGCCTAATCCACCGCTAGAGACTAAGTCCGGCCGCGGACATCTGATCGACCCGCGTCCCCCTCGCGGGAGACCAAGTCCGCCCGCGGACATCTGATCGACCCGCGTCCCCCTCGCGGGAGACCGAGTCCGCCCGCGGACATCTGGTCGACCTGGGTCCCCCACGCGGGAGACCAAGTCCGGCCGCGGACATCTGGTCGACCCGGGTCCCCCTCGCGGGAGAGAACAAGTCCGAGCCGGGGGTCGGGACATCTGGTAGGATCGGGCCTAAACGGGCAGTTGGACATCCTTCAAGGGGTCCCAGGTTGGAGAGGGTGCAGACTGGGCTGAGGGACACACACCCCCAAGCACAAATTTCGTGCACCGGGCCTCTAGTATATATGTATATTCTCCTTTTTCTTCCTTTTTGTTTTCTGTCTTATCTTTTTCTCTCTCTTTGATAGCATTTGTGCTCTCTTTTCTCTCCACTAATTTTCTTTTCTCGGGTGATTACTTATAGTGGGGTCATTGGTGTCATGAGGATATTTGTGCTTTGTTCCCTTTGTGTTATGTCTTGTTGAGGTGAATTTTATCCTGTCTGGCCAGGAGCTAGAGAGCGAGCCACATTAACCAGACACCTGGAGAGGAAACTCCATCCACGAACAGGTCAATAACACCCTAGACACAACTACAGAGGCAGGAAGAAGTTAGCAGTGAGGGGGAGAGTGTGAGTGAGGGAGGGAGCAAAGAGGAGTGTGTGGTCATGTGGGGGGTGTGTGTGTATATGTGAGTTAAGGCACAGTTAGATCCCGCAGGACCTTTGGGGGGCAGGCTAACCAGGCTCGCCTAACTAGGCAGCCTCTGCTACCATTGCAAACAGTACCAGGAGGCTGACCTGTCCTCAGAGGCCTAGCCTTTTTGAAGGGGAGAGCTGCTGTAACAGGGAGCCCAGCCTCACCTCCACCCAGTGCCCTAAGAGAACACCTGGGACTCTACAGCCACCCCTGGCAGGGACCTGCTACCTTGGTTGTGGTCCCACGGTCAATTAGTCTCCACCTCAGGCGCAGGATCCTGTGAGTTATGAAGCATGCTCCCCTCTGACCGGCCCAACACTTTCACCCAGGGCACTGCAACCACGCAAGCAGTAGACATGTGAGCAGCCCACTCCTGTCCAAGGAGCAGCAGCCCCATGAGCAGCCCACCCCAAGCCTAAGAGCAGAAGCCTCATGTGGCCTGCCCCTGTCCAAGGAGCAGCAGCTGTGTGAGTGGCCCGCTCCCCTGTCCGAGGAGCAGCAGCCCCATGAGAAGTCTGCCCCAGGCCCAAGAGCAGAAGCCTCACGTAGCCTGCCCCTGTCAAAGGAGCAGCAGCTGTATCAGTGGCCCACTCCCCTGTCCAAGAAGCAGCAATGATGGGAGCAGACCACCCCATCTGAGGAGCAGCAACCGCAAGAGCAGCCTGCCCACGATTGAGGAGCGGCAGCCCCGTGCAGACCGCCCCATCTGAGGAGTAGCAGCTGCGTACAGCCCGCACCCTGCATCTGTCCAAGGGGCAGCAGCTGCGTGAGCAACCTGCCCCCATCCAAGGAGCAGCAGCCAGGTGAGAAGCCTATCCCTGTCCAAGGAACAGCAGCTGTGCAAGCAGCCTCCCCCACCAGCCAGAGGAGACACCACTGCTGTGAACAGCACCCACCAAAGGAGCTGCTGCCACCAGAGAAGCAGCCACTTCAGCAACCACCTGAGGAGCAACCGCAGCCCAAGGAGCCACTGCCACCCAAGGAGCTGCCCCTGCACAATTCAACATCTAGATCAGTCGGTGACACCAAAAATGGGTAGACAAAGAAACCGCAAAGGAAAGAAAAGGTGGAATCTCCAGAAAAGCAGCTAAGCGAAACAGAGGCAAGCAATATGTCAGAAAAAGAATTCAGAATAAGAGTCATACAGTTCATAAACGCAAAGGAGTAAAAAATCAACAACTTATGTAAGAATCAAGAAGAAATGAAGAGTGATATAGCTGCAATAAAAAACACCATAGAAAGTTTCAACAGTAGACTAGGAGAAGTGGAGGACCGAATAAGCGAATTAGAAGACAGGGAAACAAAACACACCTAAACTGAACTGCAATTGGATAAAAAAAATTAAAAGGCAGGAGAGCCTAAGTGAGCTATGGGACAACATGAAACGAAGTAACATATGAATAATAGGGGTGCCAGAACAACCGGAAGAGGAACAAGGGTTAGAAAATCTATTCGAAGAAATAATGTCAGAAAACTTCCCTGATGTGGGGAAGAAAAAAGTCACACAAGCACAGAGAGTCCCAAACAAGATGAACCCGAAAAGACCCACACCAAGACACATCATAATTACAATGGCAAATGTTCAGGACAAAGAGAGAATCTTAAAGGCTTCAAGAGAGAGACAGAAAGTTACATACAAGGGATCTCCCATTAGATTATCAAATGATTTCTCAACAGAAACACATCAGGCCAGAAAAGAATGGAAGGATATTTACAAAATGATGCAAAGCAAGGGCCTGAATCCAAGAATACTCTTTCCAGCAATGCTATCATTCAAACTTGAAGGGGAAATAAGGAGCTTCACAGACAAAAGAAGGCTAAAGGAGTTTATCACTACCAAGCCAGCAATGCAAGAAATGCTAAAGGGAATGCTGTAAAAAGAAGAAATAAAAAGGAAAGAAGGAACACAGGCACAAAAAATAAAAATGTCTACAAACAAGTACCTATCAATAATAACCTTGGACGTAAATGGACTGAATGCTCGAATCAAAAGATTTCAAGTGGCTGAATGGAAAACATGACCCTTACATATGCTGTCTACAGAGACCCACCTTAGAACAAGGGATGCACACAGACTGAGAGTGAAGGGATGAAAAAATATTTTTTCAGGCAAATGGAAATGAAAAAAAAAAGCTGGGGTAGCAATACTTATATCTGACAAAATAGACCTCAAAGTGAAGGCAAAAACAAGAGATATGGAAGGTCATTTCATAATACTAAAGGGATTGATACAACAAGAGGATATAACCCTGAGGAGAAACCAAGATGGCGGCATAGGTAAGCACCTAAACTGCTGCCTCGCACAACAATTTCAAAACTACAACTAAAAGACAGAACGGACACCATCCAGAACCACAGGAAAGTTGGCTGAGTGAAAATTCTACAACTAGAAGGAAGGGTCTTTGTGCGTGCAGAGAGGAAGGGCGGCTGAGAGCCTGGCTGACTTTCTCTGGCGGAAGGGGGAAGGAAGTCCCCGACCGCACTGAACCTCAGTTCTGACTGCACTGAACCCCAGTTCCAGGCGAGCCTCTGGGGACCCACGCTCTTACAGGGGAGTCTGGACTCTCGGGCGGAGACTCGGGAGCCGGAAAGGCGGAGGACTGAAGGCGCACGCGTGCCAGTGCGCACAAAGGCTGCGGAGGTTGCCACAGGCTTTCCCTAGTGGAAGGGAGTCAGAGGCTCCTGACTGCACTGAGCCCCAGTTCTGACTGCACTGGACCCCAGTTCCAGGCGAGCCCCTGGGGACCCACACTCTTGTGGGGGGAGTCTGGACTCTCGGGCAGAGACTCGGGAGCCGGGGAAGGCAGAGGTCTGCGCGTGCGTGCAAGGGCAAGGCTGCCGGGAAGCCAAGACTGTCTGCTCCGCCCTGAGACTCCACCCCATCCAAGCCGAGCACAGAGGCTATTGCAATTTGGCAAGTCTAATCCTATAAGGCTGTCTCCAGCACCGAACTTCTCCCAGCATAGACGCAGCTGATCCTTACAGCCAACTGGCCTGGAGGTCAATTCCTCCCAGTGATACCAATAACAATCAAGACTTAACTACAACAAGGCTGTACACACAGTCCACAAAGCGGTGCACCAAGAGTGTCAACCTCAGGTTAACTGGGGAGGCCGACCCACTGGGCCATATAGGAAACCTAGCACACAAATCTACCCTACCAACTCAGGGAAGCAGTGAAAATGCGGCGTCAAAGAAACAGATCACAAACGAAAGAAATGGAGGAAAACAAACGACTGGATATAGAATTCAAAACCACGGTTATAAGGCTTTTCAAGAATATCCTAGAAAAGGCCGATAAATATAATGAGACCCTCGAAGATATGAAAAAGGACCAACTAGAAATTAAACATACACTGACTGAAATAAAAAATATTATACAGAGACCCCAAAACAGACTAGAGGAACGCAAGAATCAAGTCAAAGAATTGAAATACAAAGAAGCAAAAAAAACTCAATCGAAAAAGCAAAAAGCAAAAAAAAAAAAAAAAAAAAAAATCCAAAAAGTTGAAGATAGTGTAAGAAGACTCTGGGACAACTTCAAGCGCACCAACATCAGAATTATGGGGGTGCCAGAAGAAGAGAGAGAGCAAGATACTGAAAACCTATTTGAAGAAATAATGACTGAAAACTTCCCCCACCTGGTGAAAGAAATAGACTTACAAGTCCAGGAAGTGCACAGAACCCCAAACAAATGGAATCCAAAGAGGACCACACCAAGACACATCATAATTAAAATGCCAAGAGCAAAAGACAAAGAGAGAATATTAAAAGCAGCAAGAGAAAAACAGTTAGTTACCTACAAGGGAGCACCCATACGACTGTCAGCTGATTTCTCAACAGAAACTATGCAGGCCAGACGGGAGTGGCAAGAAATTTTCAATGTGATGAATAGCAAGAATCTACAAACAAGATTACTCTACCCAGCAAAGCTATCATTCAGAATTGAAGGGCAGATAAAGAGTTTCACAGATAAGAAAAAGCTGAAGGAGTTCATCACCACCAAACCAGTATTATATGAAACGCTGAAAGGTATTCTTAAAGAAGAGGAAGAAGAAAAAAGTAAAGAGAAAAATTATGAACAACAAATACATATCTATCAACAAGCGAACCTAAAAATCAAGTGAATTAAAAACCTGAGGAACAGAATAATCTGGTGAATATAATAGAATCAGGGGCATAGAAAGGGAGTGGACTGATAATTCTCAGGGGGAAAGGGTTATGGGGGGTTCATGAAGAGACTGGACAAAAATCATACACCTATGGATGAGGACAGTGGGGGGAGGGTAAAGGCAGAAGGTGGGGTGGGAACTGGGTGGAGGGGAGCTATGGGGGGAAAAAGGAGAAACAATTGTAATAATCTGAATAAAGATTTATTAAAATAAAAAAATAATAAAATAAATAAAAATTCAAAAAAAAAAAAAAAAGAGGATATAACCCTGATAAACATATATTCACCCAATGCAGGAGCACCCAAACACATAAAATAACTCCTGGAAGATATCAAGGGAGAGATCGAAAATAATACAATCATAGTAGGGGACTTTAATACACCACTGATATCACTGGATAAATAATCTAGACAAAAAATGAGCAAAAAAACAGCAATCCTAAATGACACACTAGATCAGATGGACTTAATTGACATCTTCAGAACATTTCATCCCAAAGTCACGGAATATACATTCTTCTCAAGTGCACATGGGACATTTTCAAAAATAGACCACATATTGGGTCACAAGAAAATTAAAGAAGATTGAAACCATATCAAGCATTTTCTCAGACCACAATGGCATAATATTAGAAATAAACTACAATAAAAACAGTTGAAAAATTCAAACACTTGGAAGCTGAATAGCATGCTACTAAACAGTGATTGGGTTACCAAAGAGATCAAAGAAGAAATTAAAAACATCCTGGAAACTAATGACAATAAAAACACAACAATCCAAAATCTTTGGGACACAATGAAAGCAGTCCCTAAGAGCGAAGTTTATAGCTCTACAGGCCAACCTCAAAAAACAAGAAAAAATGGTAATAAATCATCTAACTCTACAACTCAAAGAATTAGAAAGAGAGCAACAAGAAAAGCCCAGAGTGAGCAGAAGGAAGGAGATAATAAAGATCAAAGCAGAAATAAATGACATGGAGACCTAAAAAAAAAAAAATACAAAAGATAAATGAAACCAAGAGCTGGTTCTTTGAATGGATAAACAAGATTGATGAACCTCTAGCCAGGCTCACTAAAAAGCAAAGAGAGAGGACGCATATAAACAAAATCAGAAATGATAGAGGCAAAATAACAACAGACCCCACAGAAATACATAGGATTGTTAAAAAAAATACTATGAACAACTGTATTCTAACAAACTAGACAACCTGGAGGAAATGGACACATTCCTAGAAAATACAACCTTCCAAAACTCAATCAGGAAGATTCAAAAAATTTCAATAGGCCAATAAATATGGAAGAAATTGAAGCAGTCATCGAAAAGCTTCCAGCAAACAAAAGCCCAGTGCCAGACGGCTTCACAGGGGAGTTTTACCAAACATTCAAGGAAGAACTAAAACCTATCCTCATAAGACTATTCCAAAAAATTCAAGAGGAAGGAACACTTCCAAGCTCATCCTATGAAGCCAGCATCACCCTAATACCAAAACCTGATAAAGACAACACAATAAAAGAGAATTACAGGCCAATATCCCTCATGAATATAGATGCCAAAATCCTCAACAAAATTCTAGCAAATCGGATCCAGCAGTACATCAGAAAGACCACACAACATGACCAAGTAGGATTTATCCCAGGGATGCAAGGATGGTACAATATCCGCAAATCAATTAACGTGATACATCACATAAACAAATTGAGAGATAAAATCACAGTCATATCAATTGATGCAGAAAAAGCATTTGACAAAATCTAACACCCCTTCTTGATAAAAACTCTCAGCAAGGTGGGAATAGAAGGATCACACCTCAACATAATAAAAGCCATATATGACAAACCCAGAGCCAACATCACACTCAATGGGCAAAAACTAAAACCATTTCCCCTAAGAACAGGAACAAGACAGGTATGCCCACTCTCACCACTCCTGTTCGAACACAGTACTGGAAGTACTAACCATTGCGATCAGAGAAGAAGAAGAAATGAAAGGCATCCAAATTGGAAAGAAGAAGCAAAACTGTCCTTATTCGCAGATGACATGATATTGTAAATAGAAAACCCTAAAGACTCCATCAAAAAATTATTAGACTTAATAAATGAATTTGGCAATGTTGCAGGATACAAAATTAATGCCAAGAAATCTATGGCATTTCTATACACCAATAGTGAACTTACAGAAAGAGAGACTACAAAGCAATCCAATTTACCATCACACCAAAAAAAATTAAGATACCTAGGAATAAACTTAACTAAGGAGGTAAAGGACCTATACGCACAAATCTACAGGACACTGAAAAAAGAGATAGAGGAAGACATAAACAGATGGAAGAAAATACCGTGTTCATGGATTGGTAGAATCAACATCATTAAAATGTCCATACTACCCAAAGCAATCTATAGGTTCAATGCACTCCCCATTAAAATACCAATATCATATTTCGCAGACCTAGAATGATCTTCCCAAAAATTCATCTGTAATAAAAAAAGACCCTGAATAGCTGCAGCAATCCTGAGAAAGAAGCACAAAGTAGGTGGGATCTCAATACCAGATATCAAGCTGTTTTACAAAGCCACTGTTCTCAAAACAGCCTGGTACTGGCACAAGAACAGACATACACTGAATGGCCAGATAATTATGATCTCTGAACGCATAATAATCTGGCCACTCAGTATGCGTATGTATATATATTAGAGGCCCAGTGTATGAATTCGTGCATGGGTAGGTTCTGGCCAGCCTGGCCAGGGGGAGGGGACACGGGCAGTTGGCCGGCCTGCCTGCTGGTCAAAGTCCTTGTCAAGGGGACTATTTGCATATTAGCCTTTTATTATATAGGCTATACACTGAGTGGCCAGATTATTATGTGTTCTGAGATCATAATAATCTGGCCACTCAGTATATAGATTAATGGAATAGAATAGAGAACCCAGAAATCGACCCAAGTCACTATGCTCAATTAATATTCTACAAAGGAGGCATGAACATACAATGGAGTCAAGACAGTCTCTTCAATAAATGGTGTTGGGAAAACTGGACACATACATGCAAAAAAATGAAACTAGACCACCAAATTACACCATACACAAAAATAAACTCAAAATGGATCAAGAACTTAAACATAAGACAGGAAACCATAAAAATACTAGAGGAATCCACAGGCAGCAAAATCTCAGACATATGCCAAAGCAATTTATTCACTGATACTGCTCCTAGGGCAATGGAAAATAAAGAGAAAATAAACAAATGGGACTACATTAAAATAAAAAGCTTTTGCACAGCAAAGGAAACCATCAACAAAACAACAAGAAAGCCCACTGCATAGGAGAACATATTTGCCAATGTTATCACCGATAAGGGCTTAATCTCCAACATTTACAGGGAACTCATACAGCTTAACAAAAGGAAGATAAACAACCCAATCAAAAAATTGGGAACGGACCTAAATAGATACTTTTCGAAAGAAGACTGAAGGAAGGCCAAGAGGCATATGAAAACATGTTCAGTCACTAATCATCTGATAGATGCAAATCAAAACGACAATGAGGTACCATCTCACACCTGTCAGAATGGCTATCATTAACAAACGACAAGTGCTGGCCAGGATGTGGAGAAAAAGGAATCCTAGTGCACTGCTGGGGGGAATGCAGACTGGTGCAGCCTCTGTGGAGAACTGTATGGAGTTTCCTCAAAAAACTGAAAATGGAACTCCCATTTGACCCAGTGATCTCACTCCTAGGAATATATCCCAAGAAACTAGAAACACCAATTAGAAAGGATATATGCACCCCTATGTTCATAACAGCACAATTTACAATAGCTAAGATTTGGAAACAGGCTAAGTGCCCATCAGCAGATGAGTGGATTAAAAAACTGTGGTACATCTACACAATGGAATACTGTGGTAAAAAAGAAGTTCTTACCATTTGCAACAGCATGGATGGAACTGGAGAGCATTATGCTAAGTGAAATAAGCCAGTCAGAGAAATATAAATATCACATGATCTCACTCATTTATGGAATATAATGAATAACATAAACTTATGAACAAAAATAGATCCAGAGACAGAGAAATATCGATCAGACCATCAAACCTCAGAGGGAAGATAGGCAAGGGTGGAGGTAAGGGGGAGAGATCAACCAAAGGACTTGTATGCATGCATATAAGCCTAACCAGTGGACACAGAGAACAGGGGGGTGAGGGCATGAGTGGGGTGATAGGGGGGTAATGGGGGAATAAGGACACATATGTAACACCTTAACCAATAAAGAAATTAATAAAATAAAATAAAATAAAATAAAAGGGAAAGGGATTCACATTTTATTTTATATCCTTCTCTACATACTTAAACTTTTTTATAACCATAGAAAATATATTACTTTTATAATTTAAAGAGCTTGTTTAAAAATTATGTGGTTCTGGCTCCGGAGTAACTTTCCCTTTCCCATAATTTCTCTTAAACTCATTCCCATGTATGGATTAAATGATCCTACATCTGAAAATTATTCCCAAATCTTTAATTCTAACCCATATATGCCTCTCTCCCTTCTGAACTTGAGCTCTGAATTGCCTTTTAAAAAAAAACACCTTTTAATATTTTTATTGATTTCAAGAGGAAAGGAGAAGGAGAGAGAGAAACATCAATGATGACAGAATCTTTGATTGGCTGCCTCCTGCACCCCCCATTGGGGATCAAGTCCACAACCTGGGCATGTGCCCTTGACCAGAATCGAACCCGGGACCCTTCAGTCCGCAGGCTGATGCTCTATCCACTGAGCCAAACCGGCTAGGAATGAATTGCCTTTTATTTGCTGAATATTTTCCTCTGTAATATTGGCACCTTAAGTACATAAATGAAAGTATCTTTCTTCTGAACTGCTCCTCTGTGTCTGTCCCTATTGATCCAACCTCATGTGCTGCTTAGACTCATTCATCATTTCCGCTCCTCATCCTTGTCCACCTCACAGGAACTGGGCTTAGAGCCCAATTCTTCCTGATGCCACAATCTTCCTTCTGTTCCAAAATCCCTGACTTGACTTCCATTAACCAGCTAGGGCATGCTCAGATCCCTGAGTAGCTCGGAGAGGCTCTCTTGTCCCCATCTCTGTCCCTGAGCTCCACTGCAAGACTAAAATTTCCCTCCTTACTCACCTCTTCTGAGGAGAGGGCACTGCTTGCAAATCACAATGACCTTGGCACTCATGTTCTTGCCAGCCTGTTGAATTGCCAGATTTCCCTCTTTATAGATGCTGATGAGGGAGACTGTGGCATGCAAGCTTCCACCCCGCGTGATGGTTGTGATAACAGTACCAGCAAATACTGCGGAAGAAAATATTTTTGAAATAATATAACAGTGAAGGCAAATGTAAGCAGAATTGAACATAATTTTACATTTTTCTAAGTGTCAAATGGGAAGCATTTTAATGTTAAAGAGAAGGCCCTAACAGAGCAATCAAATTTGATTCTGTACGCTTGTCACCAAAATTCAGGTTGAAGAAAGGAGCTGTGATGCTATCATGCTGCCCATGTTGCTAGATGTTGAGACCCTGGAGAGAAACCTGAATAGCTGTGCACTGTGGTCCATTACTGAGAAGGGACTCTTCACAATGTCTTATCCAACATGTAGATCAATTACCAAGTAAGGTATAGGCTTATGAGCCTCTACCTGTACATACTCCACAAGACCTTGAGTCTTCAAAGGCAACACCAAACTCGGAGGTTGCATGAGGGTGTTTGGGCCATGAGGAAGGGAGTCTTTGTGTCTGCATGGGTGTGTGTGCCTACCTTTCTGTGTCTTTCCTCTCTTTAGCCCCTCTCTTTAGTTGTCCTCTGTCTTGGAACTTTGGTTCATCCCATGGGTCCCTAGCTCTCTCTAATTATCAGTAAGTATCTGTCTTTTCTAGGTCTTTGATGTTCTCTTTATTAAATATATTTTTATTGATTTCAGAGAGGAAGGGAGAGGGAGAGAGAGATAGAAACATCAATGATGAGAGAGAATCATCGATTCGCTGCCTCCTGCATGCCCCATGCTGGGGAGCGAGCCTGAAACCTAGGCATGTGCCCTGACCAGGAATTGAACCGTGGCCTCCTGGTTCATAGGTCGACGCTCAATCACTGAGCCACGGAGGTCGGGCTGATATTCTCTTTCTTATCCACCCTGTTTATCTCATTTAACAAATCAAGGTATAGAACTGAACTATAACAAAGCATTTTCTTGCTTTAAAAAAATTCTAGCAAAATTCAGTTGCTTTTCATTATGTAACTCTCTTTTTTCCATTGTGACTCTTGGAGAAAAGAGTCTAATTTCTGAGCCACAGAAGGAAAGAATATGTGTCTCTCAAAGGTGTGCTTTTGGAATTTTGGTGAGGGCAATGCCATGTGGAACAGGACCTGCATTGAAGGACTATTTTATGAGCTTGTCCCTGCCCAGAAAAAACAATAGCACTCCCTGATTATTGTGACAACCCAAACTGCCCCTGGAAGTCAGGCTGAGAACCAATGGGCTGCAGGTGACTCTTTCTGGTTGTTTTGCCATGTGTGAGTCACAGTGGAGTTAATCAAGTTTTGGACTTGGCTGATAGGAGCCTGTTGGGGTGAAGTGAGAGCTCACTGCTCACATGGTGTGCAAAGCTCACAAAAGTCAGAATTCTCCTCTGAGTGTTCACTGCAAAATGTCAGCTTATAGCCAAGTGGAATTAGGTGGCATCAAAAGACAGGGAAGGGGGTTTCCTGAGGCACCTCCTGCAGAGACAGGCTGGCTGTGGTGGCAGTGACACCTGTGCTGTTTGGTTCATTTTTATGCCTGGAAAATGAAAGTGGGGAAGGGTCCAGGTCTGCAGGGCATGCAGAGCCCCTCTAGGAGGCCCTGGGTCTGGGGTAAGCTTTTAGGTTGCGCCACTTTCTTTTCCTGGCAAGACCTTCCTAAATCTTCCTTGTGGAAATAAGCAACATAATTAAATCTGGTATCTTTTGCTCTTGAGTGGTTTTCACAAAAAGTGCAACTATATTTTAGTTTAAAAAGCTCTTATAAATTCTAAATCATTGGTAATGTCTCCTCAGGTTCCAATTTATAAGTGTTTCCAAATAGATTTCAGATTTCCAGGTTTTAATTTAATACTTTAGAAGGACAGACATTGCAGAGGAAATGCTTGAATTTCCTGAGAGAGGCCAACTTAGATATGCTTTTAATTTATTGAAGCTGAATTATCTACCTAAAAAAAGAGTAACATGCTAATTGACTGTACCTTCTTGATGACCACCAGCCAATCAGGAGCGAGTATGCAAATTAACCCAACAAAGCTGGTGGGTTAATTTGCATATGCAGGCACGATTGGCAGGGGGTGGGGTGGGATGCTTGTGCCATCGCCATGGCATCGACGCAGGCCTTCCGCACACCAGGCCGGAGCGGAAAGGGAGCTCTGGCCAGAGTGAAGGCGGTGCTGGCAGCTAGGGGAAGAAAGGCCCATTCTTGAACAAATCTTCGTGCATCGGGCCTCTAGTCAATGTATAAAAAGATAACCAATATATGAAAACTATGTGAGAAAAAAGTATACAGTTTTTTTTGTTTTTTTTGTTTTGTTTTTGTTTTTGTTTTCAGAAATACTGAGCCAACCAAAATATACAAAATAGCAGTATTATGTACCAGGAGTCAGATTAAGTTTATATGAAAAAGTAAATTTTCTATATACATATTTTTCTCAGTTATGAACTCTAATACTTTGAAGAGCACAAGTCCACAAACCTCAGTGTATAGGAAAGTATTTTCTTGGGTAAATCAAGAGTGTAACTTACCCTTTACCATCACATTCATGCCAATATCTTTGAGACTAAGCATATAGTCTCACGTTTCTTATAAGTTTCTTATAAAACCAAAGTTGCGTGGCTTTATTTCTTACCAAAATTGCTTGAACAGTAATTGCTTTCCAGAGTACCGGCCCATCTACATTTTTGTTGACACATGGCCATGGTGGGTTTTAAACCTTAATTCAAAAAGGAAAGACAGAAGATTCAGGAAAATTAATTCAAGTATAATTGGTATTTAGATACGAATCTATCACTTTAACATTCCTACTTATTTAACTGAGCCACCAATATGTCATTGCAATGAAATAATTAAAGAGCATGCAAAAGAAATTCTTTATACTACCAACTACTGCTCCTTTGCTGAATTTTAAACCTGAGATAAAAGAAAACCCATAATTAGCCTTCTCTTCTTTTCCGTAAAACTAACACTATAACCAAAAATAAGAGTTTTCATTTGCCCTGCTTAGAAAAATTTAGTACAACAAATATGAACTAAGAAAATATAGGTTAACTCTTCACTTTACACAAGGAAGTATATAGTGTCTCCCTAAAGATGGAGAGAGCTTTCTTGGTACATTTAAAACATGCAATTACTTAAATGTGAGCAGTACAGGGTTTTTAGAAACACTGCTCATGTGTAAAGTGCGTTGTATCTATAATTAGATGCAACCAATTACTAAACATTTATGTTGAGCCTGCCACGGCCTGTCTGGAAATAGTTTTGTTGTCACAACTAGGGCATGCTTCTAGCATCTAGTGGGTAGGGATGCTGCTAGATAACTTACAATGGACAGTGCCCAATAGGAAAGAATTATGTGGCCCAAAATGTGACTAGTGCCACGGTTGAGAAACCATGAGCTAACAAAATAAAATATTTAATCCCAATTACCATCATTTAAAATGTTTCAAAAATACTTGCTAATTATTCACTTATATGTGGCAATATTCTAGGAAGAACCAAGCAAAACAACTGTAACAAAATTGTACTCGTTAGGTAAGAATTTGCAATTGAAGTACTGCCCTTTTAATAGGTTCTGCGGACTCTTCTGTGAATTTATTATTTATTTACTCTTAATTTGTACCCCTACTAAACTCCAAAAAGGATCTGAAGTGGATTACAACATAAAATATATAAAATTAAATGTTAAATACATATAATACCTTAATACATACACACATTTCTTTTTAAGACAAAGAGCTCAGTAAACACTTGAGGGAATGTTGTTCCAGAAGTTGGAGACCTAAATTTACCTAATGAATTGAACCAAAAAGTAGTGGCATTATGTTCTCTCTGATGGATGAAAGGGCACCCTTCTATGTGGATGACTGGAAGCCAGCTCCTTCTCAGCCTCCAAATGTCAGAATGGAAGTTGGGTTAGTGTCCCACACTGTTCCATCCCTCCCTTCCGTAGATCCTTGCTCTCTTGCTCTCAGTCATCAGCTACACCACCTTAATCCTCCTCACCCTACTGTCATCTCCCCACTGTCCTGCTCTTCCAGCACACACCTGATTCTCAGCCTTCCTCTCTGTGTGCTCCTGCACCTATCTTGGTGGGGCACCCTCAGTGTGGTGCTCCCTCTCCATGCCATGGCCTCATCCTTCCCAGAGACTTTCTGCTCCATTTCAGTCACTCAGTCCCAGGCTCACATGTCCTCCTGTTGAAGTCTTTAGTCACCAATATCTCAAATTTAGACATCTTCATATCCAGTATAACCACCTCTACTTCAAACTTAGTTATTGATTTACTCTCATGACTACTTTTTTTTCTATCTTTAGTGGTCCAACACCTCTAATTTGTTCCCAATTCATCTTTACTTCCTTGGCTGTTCCACTTAGTTTCAATTATTTCTGTCATTTTCTTGACAATACCTTAAATGTCCTTTTCCCCTTGTCCTTCAACCCTGTCTGAACCTGTGCCTGCACTCAGCTGAGTCCACAAATGGACCCTCATCGAAGTGACAAGCTGTTTGGTGGATCAACTCACTCCCCAATTTCCACATCTCTTTTTCAAATTCTCTCATTCTCCTAACCACCTCCCTTCTCATTCTTAGCAGGTGATCCTGCCTATTTTATAGAGAGAACAGAGATCATAGAAAAAAATGTCTGCAAGATCCCCACCAAACCTTCAAAGCTGTCTTGTCTGCAGTTGCTCTCTTCTCTTCCTCCCCTGAGAGAAGAGACTGCTCCACCTCTGGCCAGAGCTCTGTCCTGTGAGTCCTCTGGAGCAGTGGTCATTAACCTTTCAGACCTCACGGACCACCAGTGGTCCACGGACCACCAGTTGGTGACCGCTGCTCTGGGGGCCATGCCCCCCCACCTTAGTAGATGTTCCCTACTCAGGTCATCCTTTTCTCTGCCAGTATGTTCTCCATTGCTGGCTGCTTCCCATTGCCTTTAACTTCTTCTAGACACTCAAAGCCTCTCTCTCTTCTTTAGGACCAAACTTGTGGAATGAGTTGCTGGAACTTACTATGAATTTCTTCACCTTGTTACAAACACCTCAGCCCACGTACATAACTCTTGCTAGGGTCTCCAAGTCATGAAAAAGAAAGGAAACATTTTAATCCTTCCCTTTTTTGAAGTTTCATCAACACTTGGCTCTACTAACCATTCCCTTCTTACAACACCCTCTTCCCAGGGTTCTCTGGCACATGCTCCTGGCTTCCCTCCCTCCTCCTTAGTTCTCGCCTTTCAGTCTCCATTACTAGCATATTCTCCCTTTAAAGTGTTGGAGTTTCTAGAGAGTTAATTCAGGCCTTCTTTCACCTCTAACCTCTTCCTAGGCAATCTCATTCTGGGTCCTGGTATCAACCATGTATTGGTGATGATTCTTAGATTTAGATATCTTGCTTAAATCTATCTTCTGGTCTGGAGGCTCGTAGATATAACTGTCCACATGACATCTCCACATGAGTATCTCACGTACACCTCAGATCCAACAAGGTCACAGCTTAACTTATGAGCCTACCCCTCTACCCAGTTCTCAACTTCAGTGAATGGTTACATTATCCCCAAGGTTTTGCAAGCCAGGGATCTGGGAGGCATTCTTGACACATACCTGATCTCCCTAGTCCAATTAATCACCAAGCCCTGTCAATATCTCCCAAGGTCCCTGACTTGCACAATTGTCAGTAACTCTTGACTGTCTCTGTATTTTATTTATTTATTTTAATTGATTTTACAGAGAGGAAGAGAGAAGCATTGATTTGTTGTTCCGCTTATTTATACATCCATTGGTTGATTCTTATATGTGCCCTGACTGGGGATCAAATCTGAAACCTTAGCATAGTGGGATGATGCTCTAACCAACTGAGCTACCCATCAGGGCTCTCTGTATTTACATCATAGCACAGAAGTTCACCTGGACAAACACAAGAACCTACGGATCCTCTTGACCCCTAAAACCCATTCACGACCAGAGTGATCTTCACAGTGCAAATCTACTTTGCTTAAATCCATCAACAGTTTCCCCGACACTTAGCATAAAATCCAAAATGCTTAGAGCATAAGGAAAGATGTGGTAGGGACCAAAGAAGAATCTAAAAAGAGAGAATAGGGATGAAGCGTGAAGGGCCTTATATACCACATGAAGGAGTTGGGCTCCCATGCTGTCCAATTTGGTAGCCACTAAGCACATGAGGCTTTTAAAATTTCATTAAGTTAAAAATTCAGTCCCTCAGTAGCACCAGCCACATTTTCAGTGCTCAGTAGTGGCTAATGTACTGGGTGGCAAGTTGTAGAGAATGACTTTAAGAGGGATACAGGCCTGGTTGGCTGTGTGTGTGTGTGTGTGTGTGTGTGTGTGTGTGTGTGTGTGTGGTGGCAGGGCAAGCAGTGTGGAGGCCAGATAGAGGTCAAAGATGACTCTCAGAGTGTGGCTCTGATGTTGTAGGCTATGTTGAGAAGCAGGTGGAGGAGCAGGTTTAGGGCAGAAAGTAGTGTAATAAAAACAAGTTGAGTTTGATAGGTTTTAATATAAATGTCTAGCAGGACTGGAGATAAAAGCTAGGGAACCACTAAGCACCATGGGTGTGACCTGATAATTCACTGGAAAGAATAAGGACAGCAGGGTCCACTGAGATGAGCTGGAGTAATACTACAGTAACATGAAGCAGTACCCTTCCAGGCCACAAGGTGGCAAACTTGGGGAATGCTCAGAAAAATCAACTCTTTTAGAAGGGCCTGTCCTCGGGACAACCTTACTTGGGGAGCATACAGAAAATAGTGGACAATAAAGTTGGTCTTATTTCAAACTGCTTCATTTCTTAACCATAGGTCCTTCCTCCTCACTTTTTTTCTGCTCCCTGGATTTAGATTTTGATATCTGGGGCCTGAAATCCCAGTGAGTGGAGTTAACAGGATGTAGAGACTAGATACAGGGAACCCTTCCTGTCTCTCCAGTTCTTAGATCATGTCCCAGACCAGAGTTTCCCAATTGACTTCTAGAATATGTCAAATATTTTTGTTTGATTTACTCTAACAAAAGATGTAATATATTTTGTATGACACATTTTGGAGCGAAGCAAAAAAAAAAAATAAAAAATAAAAAAGTGTAAATACTGGCAGATGTGAAAACACGCATAGTATTTTAACCTAAAATACTACAATTCTATGTAATAAAAAGAAAACCATAATTTTATAAGTGCCAGAAAAGAAAAAGTAGTCTAATAATGATCTATTATGTGGGTTCCTAGTAATTTTTAACTGGTCATAATTTTTAAGATGACATTTACAAATTATTAGCTTAGCCCTGGCTGGTGTGGCTCAGTTGTTTAGAGCACTGTCTCCATATATCAGGAGGTGGCAGGTTTGATTCCCAGTCAGGGCATACACCCAGGTTTTGGTATGCAGATGGGAGGCAACCAATCAATGTTTCTTTCTCACATCAGTGTAAACTCTCCCTCTCTTCTAAAAATCCATTTAAAAAGTATTAGCTTAGGATTCTTTTCTTTAAAAAAAATATTTTTATTGATTTCAGAGAGGAAGAGAAAGAAATGGAAACATCAATGATGAGAGAGAATCATTGATTGGCTGCCTCCTGCATGCCCCCCACTGGGCATGTGCCCTTGACTGGAATCGAACCCAGGACCCTTCAGTCCACAGGCCAATGCTCTATCTACTGAGCCAAACCAGCTTTGGCTTAGCTTATTATTCTTATACCTTATACTTTTCTTTCATTAATGGAGTCATATTAGTCTCTTATGTATTGTTTTCATCTTATTTAACTTATTTTAGTTTTAAATAACTTCCTTTTATTTAATTTTTTTCTACTTTCAAAAGACTTTTTAACACTCAAATTTATGTACAAATTTCAAAACAGAAAAACTCACCTGTAGTTACAGTGACTGTGGTGGTCATTGGCAGTGCTGTAGTTGTAGGTGATTTTTTTGGTCTGAATTTGTAGTGACCAATAAATCCATCTGCAGTTAAGCTTAAGTCTGAGAAAAACTGAATGAGAAGTTCATGTCTTTCAGATACAATTGGCCTAAAGGAACAAAAACATGTTTAAGTGGATATATTTTAAAGTTTAGGTGGTACCTCTCTGAAATGTAGAATTTTCTAGGTTTCCATTAATTTCTGACAAATTACTACTTGTTTAAACTTAAAAGCTAAAATGCTTTAAAAAGGTGAAAGCCTTAATCTGCTCAATGTTAATGCTAATAGCTAATATTCACTGAGTGTTTGCCAAGTTAGGCACTGTGTTTTGTGTAAACCCTCTGCACCACAACCCTATTACTATCCCCTTCTTATGGAATAGGCAACTGATGTTCAGAGTTCAGTGATTCGCCCAAGGCCCTATAGCTAGTGTGTAGGAGAGCTGGGACTTGACGCCATAGACTGCAGTAGACATATAGACCAGTGTAAACACTGAAGCTGAGCTGGTTCGTCATAAGCACCTCAGGATTTATATGGATGTGGGAACTACACAGCTTCTCTGAGTGAAGACTCTGGGTCTAGCTGGCCTGGGGAGCTAGGGATGCTGGCCATGAGAATCAGATGAAGAAATTTAATGAACAAATTTCCAGGTGCTGACTACCTATCACCTGGATACAAGAAAGCCATTAGGGTTTAATTGAAATTCCATTTCATTGTTTTTTTCATCTAGTACTGCAGTGCTCCATTTTTTAATTATTTTATTCCCATTTTTTATTGATATTTAAGGGGTGGGGGGAGGAGAAACACTGATTTGTTGTTCCACTTATTTATGCATTCATTGGTTGTTTCTTATTATGTGCCCTGACCAGGGATCAAACCCAAAACCTGGGTGTATTGGGAGGGTGCTCTAACCACCTGACTACAGGCCAGGGCCCATTTCTTTGTTGTTGTTTTTGTTAATCCTCACCCAAGGATATTTTTCCATTGACGTTTTTTTTTTTTTTCTTTTGGGAGAGTGGAAGAGAAATAGAAAGACAGAGATAAATATCAATGTGAGAGAAATACATCGATTGGTTGCCTCCTGCACAAGCCCTGGGCAGGGCCTGGGCCGGGAAGGAGCCTGCAACCAAGGTACGTTCCCTTGACTGGAATCAAACCTGGAACCTTTTGCTCCACAGGCCGATGCTCTATCCACTGAGCCAAACCAGCTAGGGCCACATTTCATTTTTAATGTGTCTTATGCATGCCTGCAGTGGAAGCATTTCTGTTCATAATCTTCATAGCAAAATGTTATGAAGGGGAGAGCAAGTGATTATTTTGTTTTGGTGCTCATATGACATCATTAAAAACTCCAGTTTTAGGGGTACTAAAGATTTAATGGTAATAATAACTGAGGCTTAAAAGCTCTCTTAAATCTCAGGGGATTTCATTTAAGCTTTTGCTATCATTATTTAAACAATGGTAAAAATGCTGTTTGGCTAATTCTACTTAAAAACTAATTAAGTGGAAACATTAAATGTCATTTGAGTTAATTGAGGGTTTGACTAAAGTCCTTTTTTGAGGCATCTTCTCAGCAGAATCACTTCTTAGGCATCAGGGACAGCCTAGGCTGAGGCAGCCGTTCCCCCCTCTCTCAGCTTATTTCAGCGGGAGGTCTGTACTTGAGCCAACCAGTCAGAAAAACTGCAAGATCTCTTTTACCCTGAAGGTTATTACTTTCTGAGCCAAGGGACTTGGCAGACCTAAGAACGAACTCATGACATGCTTTTAGTCTGGTCACAAAAGTGACCTAGGAGATCAAATAATGCTTCTGAGAATCAAGACTTTCACAGAAATATTCTGTCTTGGTTTTGAAAACATATTCCTTTAAAGAAATACAAACGGTGTGCTTGAAACACAATTCTCAACTACAGTTACAAATAAAATGTTACTGTTGTTTAAATGATAAAATAACAAAAAGCAATTATTATAAACACCAAAAGAAACCTTAAACCCAACCCAGTCAGGCATCTAGGCAGGATGTTATAATTATAGTGACCATTCACTGCCTTTTCCATGAACTAATCTTGGGAGCTATATTGGAAACCAAATTTTCTCGAGAAAAAGTATTTTAGTAACAGTCACATTTTTGTTATGCTGCTACTTAGCTTTGTATGAATGTGATTATGTGACAGAATCACAGTGCCATAAATTTACTGAGGGGCATGTGTTGCATTTGCAAATTAATGTTACAAATCACTAAGAAGGAAAGAGGAAATCTCACTTGGATCCACTCTGCCCTGGCAAAGCCCAGGAGTAGATTGAGGAGGCTGCTTCATTTCTTACAGCTGGCTACATTGGTTCTTGCATTCCACAGTCTTCCCCTTCTTCAATCATAGTCAATCAACCACAATGTGCTGCAAATTTTGCCTCCTAAACATTCCTTGACCCACTACCTGCTCTTCTCTCCTAGCCCTCCCTACCTCCTGGTCTTTATCTAGACCAGTGCACAGCTTCTGGCCAGCCTCCCTGCTCAGCAGTCTAGGACGAGGTTCTAGGGAAACAGGTCTGTCACTGCGTACCAACCTGCAGTATGTGAAACCAAATTGAACCCACCTGCCTCATCTCTCTCTAGGCCCCAATTCAAGGTTTAGGCTCCAGAAGAGCATCTGTCTGCCCCGTGTCTGTGCTAACAGAGCTGCCTCTGGTTGGAATGAGCCTGTCCTCCCTTCTGCCTCCAACTCCATCTCTTCCCTCAAGAAACACCATCTCCTCCAAGAGGTATCCCTGACCTCCCTCCGCTTGTTAGAAACGACCCAGCGTATTACTTTACCTTGTTTCGCTCCCTCCCACTACTTACCAGTATTAATCTCTGTGTTCCAGGTGCCTCACTTAGTGCCCACACATGCTGGCGTGTAGTAAATGTTTCCGAACTGAATTCCATGCTATTGATAGTGCACTAATCACACACAGGGATGATGTGATAGCCCCCAACTGCAACACTCCTCCTTCTAGTCATACTTTTTTTGTACCCTCACCCAAGAAGAATTTTTTTTTTTTAACTGAGAGAGAGGGAAAGGGGAGGGGGAGGAGCGAGAGAAGGAGGAAGGGAGGGGGACGGGAACAGAGAGCGCAACAGACACAGTAATAGGTTGGCTCCTAACTGGAGATCAAATTGTAACTTAGGTATGTGCCCTGACTTAAAATTGAACCCGAAACCTTCAATTCCAATATTGTTAGTGGTATCAATTCTTCCTATTCATGAGAATAGTATATAGTGCCATTTATTTAGGTCTTTTAAAATATATTAATAAGGCTTTATCATTTTCTTATTAAGGCCTTGCACAAGATTTGTAAAATCCATTCTTATTTTATATTTTGTTGCTATTAAAATATATTTTAAACATACAAATTTTAAATTAAAGCTATTTTAAAAAGATATTCTTGAGTAAATTAATGTTTTTAACAAATAAACATATAAATCTGCAAGTCACACTTTAATCCGGTGATGTATGAAATAGATTTTCTAAATTCAAGCTAATCTTGAAATCCTGGTCAAAGAGTATTTTTTATACATTGTTAGGTTTGGCTTGCTAGTATTTTTTTCTTTTTGCAAGGAATAAAAAATACTTTATTTTTCATCACATTCATTAGTGAGATTGGTTTCTAATATTCTTTTCTGGTAATGTCCTTACCTAGTTTGAGTGTCAATTTATATGAGCCTTATAAAATTAGTTGTGGAACAACCCTATTTTTTGATGGAAGAATCTGTGTAGTGCTGAAATTATTCATTCCTGGAATGTTGGTTAGAATTGATGGAGAAATGCAATCTGGGTCTGTTCGCCCACCCCTTGATCACTTTTAGCTAGATATCAAATTTCTTTAATAATTATTTGGCAATTCTGGATTGTTCTTTCTTCTTTTTTAAGTGACTATTATATTTCATTTGAAATGAAAGTTAACCGTTATTTTTAAAAAATCTTTATTGTTGAGGGTATTACGGATGTCCCCCTTTTCTCCCTCCACCCAGTTCCCGCCCCACCCCAGGCCTTCACCACCCTATTGTTTGTGTCCATAGGTAATGCATATGTGCATTTAAGTTCTTTAATCTTTCCAACCCCTCCCCGCTTCCCACTGAGATTCAACAGTCTGTTCCTTGTTTCTATGCCTCTGATTCTATTTATTCACGTTTATTTTGTTCATTAGATTTCTTGTTCAATTGATTCTTAGATTTGTCAATAGATATGTATTTAATTCCATTTTATTGTTCATATTTTTAACTCTTCCCTTACTCCTCCTCCTCCTCCTTCCTCTTGTTAAAGAATACCCTTCTTCTTAAAAAACACTCTTCAACATTTCATGTAATACTGGTATGGGGGGAATGAACTCCTTTAGCTTTTTCTTGTCTGTGAAGCTCTTTATCTGACCTTCAATTCTACAGTAAATGATAGCTTTGCTGGGGAGGGTAATCTTGGTTATAGGTCCTTGCTATTCATCACTTTGAATATTTCTTGCTATTCCTTTCTGCCCTGCAAAGTTTCTGTTAAGAAATCAGCTGTCAGTCATATGGGTGTTCCCTTGTAGGTAACTAACTGCTTTTCTCTTGCTGCTTTTAAGATTCTCTCTTTGTCTTTAACTCTTGGCATTTTAATTATGATGTGTCTTGGTGTGGGCCTCTTTGGGTTCCTCTTGTTGGGACTCTTATGCTTCCTGGACTTGTAAGTCTATTTCTGCCCAGCTGAGGCCCAGCTGTGAAGCAAAGCAGGCTGGTGCTAGTGCCAGGTCTTGGGCCATTTACTGATGGGTTTGGGGCATGATGACACCAGCTGCAGCTTGTTTGAGAGATTTTAGGAAAGTCTGAAGCCTGAGCCAGGATGGCCATTCATATGAAAAAGCTGCTGCAAACAGCTTGGATTGGGGCTCCAAATTGGATTGGAAGGGGTCTCAGGGAATCACCAGGGCTGAGCAAACAGTGTGAGCCAGGCTGATGAAGACTCAGATATGGCTGCCAGTCAGCCCTGTGACAGGGGAGGTCCTAGCACAGGAACAATGACCCCTGTGAGCAACCCCATCTGGGAGAAAGCTCCCCCTGAGTTCCTGCCCTGATGCCAGACAATCCAGTTCCTCCCCCTGTCCCTAGATTCCCCCAAAGTTGCCCGGTGCTGAAGCTCAGATGATGTGAGACTGTGTAAGTTTGTGTGTGGGCCTTTTAATAGGACCTGGTACTCCAGCAGCCTCTGTGCCACTCAGCCATAATCCCTGCTGGTTTTTACAGCCCGAAATTACAGAGACTTCTCTTCTCAGCTCTGGAACTCTGGGCTGGGGGTCTGGTGTAGGGCTGAGACCCCTTTCTTCTTATGGGTGGCCTCCACAGGGAAGATCTCCCTCCTGATTAAAAAAATGGCACACATGGATGTCAGATCAGCCAGTTCCATGCCTCCACCCTCTCCTACCAGTCTCAATGTGCTTTCTTCTTTACTTCTCTAGTTGTAGGACTTCCATTCAGCCAGATTTCAGGAGTTTTGAATGATTGTTGTTCTATATTTTAGTTGTAATATTGATATGGTTGTGGGAGGCAGCGAGTACCTGCGTTTACCTACACCGCCATCAACTTCACCAAAAGCTAACGTTTACACCATTTAGTGTCTAAATTCTGGGCATGAGGGAGGCTGGCTATGCATCTTATTTGTATTGCTTTTTTATTTTAAATTTATTTATTGTATTTATTGAGATCACAATTATATAGATTCCAGGTATAATTCTATAATACATCATCTGTATATTGCGTTGTGTGTTCACCACCTCAAGTCATGTCCATTTTTGCTTGAAAAATGTATTTTCCCCTGTTGTTGGATGCAGTGTTCTCTGTCCCTTAGACCAAGCCTATTAATTATTTTTTTAATCTTCAGCATCCAAATTTCCCATCTTTCTGTAATTCATAGTTAATCTGTCAATTGTTTAAAGAGATGTGTTTAAAATCTCCTACTATAAAGTGGACTTTGTAGATCTATCTTTTAATTTTTATTCATTTATTTTTTTGCTTTACACATTATTGACATACATGCAAGTTTACAACTTCTGATAAATTGCACTTTTTAATCATTATATAGTAACTATTTCTAGTAATGCTTTCTGCCCCAAATCTACTTTGGCTTGATATCAATAAAGCTATGCCACTTTTCTTCAATTAGCATTTTTTCCAATATATTTTTTCTATTATTTTATTCTCAAATGCTCAGTCTTCTTGTTTTTTATGTGTGTGTGTTTTTTAAATGTCTTATAAACAGCACATGACTGGATTCTGCTGTTATCCAGTCTAACAGTCTTTACCTTCCCATTAATGATTTGATCCATTCGTATTTATATTGGTTACAAACATATCTGGAGATATTTCTACCATCCCGTTTTTTGCTTTTTATTTGGCCTACCTTTTTTATGTTTCTCTTTTCCCCTTTTCTTTTTGGATCTAACACTTTTTCCCATTTCATGTTTTTCCTCCAGTGTTTTGGAAGTTAAAGACTTCTACTTTTTCTAGAGGTTACCCTAAATTTAACATTCCTATTTACTTTAGCAAATTATAAAGTTTAATAATATCTTCACTCTATTGTCAAGTAACACAAGGACCTCAGAACCCTTCAACACTTATGACCAATACCTTTGTCCATTGTTTGCTCCTGCACCCTTTATTCTGTGACCATTATCTTCCTGCCTGAAGTACATAATGAAGTTTCTTTGGTTAGAATATGCTGGTAGTAAACTCTCTCAGTTCTCTTTTAACTGAAAAGGTGTTGATTTCACCCACATTCACAAAAGAGGTTTTTCACAATCCAAGTTTAATAGTTATTTTGTCTCAGTACTTTGAAGACATTCTTCTAAGATCTAACTTACACTGTTGCTGTTGAGAAGTTAGTTATTAAGTTATGTCTTTCCTTTGTGATAACATGCCTTTCTCTCTGGCTGTTTTTAACATCCCTCTCTTCTGTTTGTGGTTTTACTATAAAACACATAGGAATGGGTATCTATATACATAATACACTAATATGCAAATAAACTAAAACCCTAATATACAAATGGTAGAACAACTGAACAACTGGTTGCTATGACATGCGCTGACCACTGGGGGGCACGCATGGAACATGGTAGGTGTCGGCAGCGGGTGGCAGAGCATGGAACATGGCAGGCATCGTGGCAGCGGGATGGTGGAGCAGGTGGGGGGGGGGGCGGGCGCGCCAGACCAAGGCGGGTCACCAGTCGCTGTCATCAGGGTGAGCCTCTGGTGGTCACTGACCACCAGGGGGCAGACGCTCAAAGCAGAAGCTGCCCCCAGCTGGCAGACTCCAGGCCAGCCAAGTCAGGTGCCAGTGGGGTCCCCCAATCACCCCACAGATTGGCCTTGATCGCCGGCCAGGCTTAGGGACCCTGCTAATGCATGAATTTCTTGCATTGAGCTTCTAGTATTATATACTATATATGTTGCTTAAGATTTATTGAGTTTTTAATTTGATGATTGATATCTTTCATCCACATTGGAAAAGTCTCAGTTATTATTTCTTCAAACATTACATTTCCTACACTGTCTATTTTCTGTTAGAGAACTCTGATTACATGTGTGTTAAACATGTGACGTGCTTCTACTCTGGCCCCTGTGCCTCTGAACACCTCTTTCTCTTCTCCATCTATCTGTCTATGCTAAATTCCAGCTAATTATCTCACATCTATTTCTCAGTTCCCTAATTCTTTCTGGAGCTATGTCTTATAAGTAACTTTACATATACATTAAGTTTTTTTGTTTAAATTATTATATGTCTCAGTTCTAAAAATTCTCTTAGGCTTTTTTTAAAATCTGTTTGAACATTTCTGAAAGTCTCTTGTTTCTTAGTCATATTTTGAATACCCTGCACTGTGTATTTGGTTGGCATATTTCTTTAAGCATACACATTTCACATTCTGGCTCATACTTTTTATAAATGCCTCTGTGGGTCTGACTATACTGCTTATTTCTGCTGATTCTTGTTTATGTTGGCTTTCCTTGGTGCTTTATGCTTTTTTATTGGGAACCTATGTTTCTTAAAACTTTAATTATAGGTATTCTTTTTTTAATTTAAATTCTTTGTCTAAAGTATTGCATGAGGAAGGGAATAATGGCGGCGGAATAGACAGACGTGTTCCGAGCCTTGTCCCGGAGCAGAAAGAAAGAACAGCTGAGGGTCGCGCAAGGAGTGTTTGTTGGCTGGTTGGGAGACAGCTGAATTCCAGAAGGAGGTGGGGGACTGCTGAACAGGGTTCCCCTGACCTGGCAGCACGAACTGCGGCTGGGTCCCCTCCCGGAGCTGCGGGCTTGGACGCGGAGTCTGCGCCATCTTGATCCGGAAAGTGGAGCTTATCTGAAGCCTGAGAATCCACAACGGCGGCACCCCAGGAACAGCTGCGAGCCCCAGAACAACGCTCCCCAACTGGCGCAAGCACACGGGTTCAGAGAAGCTCTACACTCCACCACGGAAAGGTCAGATTTCGCCTGGGATAAGGTGAGGTCTCTGGTCCCGGCGGGAGAGAGGAACGCGCGTTTTGCGGGAGCTGGAGGACCAGGGAAGTCTGTGCCTAGAAAAATCCGTGGCTGTAGGGGCTGGCGTGATCTGTGACTGTGGAAAGGGGTCCTCAGAGCTGCTAAGAGAAGGGCACTCTAAAAAGCAACCCATTTTGATCTGAAGTGCAGGGACACCCTAAGAATTTCAGGCAGTCCAGACTTACGCGCAGCCCGTGCGCTCCCTGGGTGCCTGGGCTTACTCGCAGTCCCGGAATTCGCACACTTGGGCTTTTTCCTCTTCAAATCCTTGCATCTGATTACTAAGCCCAATACATAGGATCACCCAGTTGGGGACACCCTGGGAGACTGCAGGGGAAGGTTGTTTTTCTGGAACCTGGGGATCGGAGCGGGGAGTGACCATCAGAGAGCCAGCTCTGAGGCAGCCCACTCCCACAGGCCCGTGGCGAGTGCCACAGGGAAAGAAGGCTCTAACACTGCCTAGAGAGGCCATAGATAGACCCGGAAGTCAATCCAGAAACACTGCCACCCAGGGGCTGAATCACAAATTGACTCTTGTGTAATCAAAAATAAAGGAATACGAGAAATTAAGACACACCGCCTGCTTAAAATCAGGACTGGCTTACAACACCGAAGAGCAGTGGATCGCAGGGAACTGCAATACTGTCTGGACTGAGAAACAGGCGTGCCAAACAGAAAAACAGAGGAAGTGAATGACCTTCACTACTCCACATTTTATTTTTACCTTTTATTTTTTTTATTTTTTTATTTTTTTTAAATTTTCATTTTTTGCATCTTTTAATCAAGAAACTTTTTTTTCTTTTTTCATCACTTGATTTTACCTTTTTAATGATTACATTTTTATTTTCAATCCGTATTATTACTACTGCTATTTTATCTTTTTTTTTTTTTTTTTAAAGTGTCATTTTATTTTCTCTTCATTTTATTTTGGGATTAGGGTTCTACATTCTATTTT
Organism: Plecotus auritus; assembly: GCF_963455305.1. Classification (NCBI taxonomy): domain Eukaryota; kingdom Metazoa; phylum Chordata; class Mammalia; order Chiroptera; family Vespertilionidae; genus Plecotus; species Plecotus auritus. The sequence continues at coordinate 110,604,297 of NC_137771.1, forward strand.
TTATCTTTCCTTTAGCATCGTTTTACTCTATCTCAACTCTACCTTTAGGCCATCACTCTCTTCCTAACCTCCGCCTTTTCAGTGTCCTGTTTGTCTTACCCTTTTACTGCTTTAGATTTTCCCTATTCTTTCTGTTTACCCCTTGTTAAAATTTCACCCTACTTACATATCTAATCTCCAATCCCCTGCTCCAAGTCCACATACACCTTTCCCTTCGCTGTCTGAGTTATCCATAAACTTGTCCTTATCTCTGTCCTTTTGTTGTTGTTTGCTTGAATGTAGATTATATCCAATTTTTATGCTTTTTTTGTGAGATTGTTTTGCTTATTCTTCTTTTATTTATTTTTTTGTTTGTTTTGTGCTTCAGCTTTCCCTTGCCTCACTCCATATTAGTTGGTGTTGTAGTTTGTACTAATCCCCAGGCACTTGTTGCTGGCATTTGCTGGGATTAGTGATTGTTCTATTGGAGTTTTATCCCCAATATATATAGTCTGTTCCCCTTTCTCTCTTAGTCAATTTCTTGTCTCTCTTACTTTTTTTTTTTCTCTTTACTTTCCCTTTTCCCAATTTCATTTTCACACTCCTTTTTTCTTTTTCTTTTTTTTTTCTTTCTTTTTTCCTCTTCTTCTTTCTCTTCTATCACCTAATTTGCCTTTCTCTGGTGGTCACCTTTATTGGAGGTTATTAATATCGTGAATACATTCCTGTTCAGTGCCTTGTGAGTTGTACCTGGTAGTGCTGTATTTTGTGCCTTTAAATCAACCCAGGAGAGAGAGAACTACATAACCAGACACCCAGAGAAGAGAGACCATGGGGAGACAAAGAAGCAGCCCGCATATGAAAGAAAAGCAGGCATCACCAGAAAAGGAAGTAAACGAAATGGAGGCAAGCAACCTTCCAGAAAAAGAATTCAGAGAAATGGTCATAAGGTGGCTGAAAAGAATGGAAGACAAATTCGACAATATGAGCAAGAACCAAGAGGAAATGAAGAAGAACCAAGAAGAAATGAAAAATGACATCGCTGCTGTAAAGAACTCAATAGAAAGCATCAAGAGTAGACTAGAAGAAGCAGAGGACCGCATCAGTGAGCTAGAAGACAAGATGGAAAAAAATACCCAAGAAAAGCAACTTCTAGAAAAAAAAATTAAAAGGCAGGAGGAGAGTCTAAGGGAACTTTGGGACAACACGAAACAAAACAACATCCGCATAATAGGGGTTCCAGAAGGAAAGGAAGCTGAGCAAGGAATAGAAAACCTCTTTGAAGAAATAATGACAGAAAATTTCCCAGATATAGGGAAGAAAAAACCCACACAAATCCAAGAAGCTCACAGAGTCCCAAGCAAAATGAACCCCAAAAGACCGACGCCAAGGCACATTATAATTAAATTGGCAAACACCAACGACAAAGTAAGAATCTTAAAAGCAGCAAGAGAGAGACAGAAAGTTACATACAAAGGAACCCCCATCAGACTAGCAACTGATTTCTCAACAGAAACTCATCAGGCCAGAAGGGAATGGAATGAAATATACAAAGTCATGCAAAGGAAGGGGCTGAATCCAAGAATACTGTACCCAGCAAGGCTGTCAATCAAAATTGAAGGTGAAATCAGGAGCTTCACAGACAAAAAAGGACTAAGGGAATTTATTACCACCAAACCAGCAATGCAAGAAATGCTAAAGGGTCTACTGTAAAAAAAAAAAAAAAAGAAAGAAAGAAAGAAAGAAACAGGAAGCGAAGAAGTAACACAGGGGTAAAGAATAGGAATGGCGACAAATAAGTACCTATCAATAATAACTTTAAATGTAAATGGATTAAATGCCCCAATCAAAAGACATAGGGTAACAGATTGGATAAGAAAACACGACCCATATATCTGCTGTCTACAAGAAACCCACCTCAGAAAAAAAGACGCACACAGACTGAGGGTGAAGGGATGGAAAAAGGTTTTCCAGGCAAATGGAACTGAAAAAAAAGCTGGGGTAGCAATACTTATTTCTGACAAATTAGATCTCAAACTGAAGGACATAACAAGAGATAAGGAAGGCCATTTCATAATACTAAAGGGAGCAATCCAACAAGAAGAAATAACTCTGGTAAACATATATGCACCCAATACAGGAGCACCCAAATACATAAAAAAACTCCTGGAAGATATCAAGGGAGACATTGACAGTAATACAATCATAGTAGGAGACTTTAATACCCCACTATCACCATTGGACAAATCCTCTAAACAAAACATCAGCAAAGAAACATCAATCCTAAATGACTCACTAGACCAGATGGAATTAATTGACATCTTCAGAACATTTCACCCCAAAGCCACAGAATATACATTCTTCTCAAGCGCACATGGGTCATTTTCAAAGATAGACCATATGTTGGGACATAGGCAAAGTCTCTTCAAATTCAAGAAGATAGAAATCATATCAAGCATCTTCTCAGACCACAGTGGCATAAAACTGGAAATCAACTACAATAAAAACAACCCAAAGAAATCAAACACATGGAGACTAAACAGCATGCTATTAAACCATGACTGGGTTACCAGAGAGATCAAAGAAGAAATAAAAAACATCATGACAACAAATGACAATGAAAACACTACAATCCAAAATCTATGGGACACAGCGAAAGCAGTCTTGAGAGGGAAGTTCATAGCTCTACAAGCCTACTGCAAAAAACAAGAAACAGGGGTAATAAATTACCTAACCCAACAACTCAAAGAGTTAGAAAAAGAGCAACAAGAAAAGCCCAGTGTAAGCAGAAGGAAGGAAATAATAAAGATCAGAGCACAGATAAACGACATAGAGACCAAAGAAACAATACAAAAGATCAACAAAACCAAGAGCTGGTTCTTTGAAAGGATAAACAAGATTGATGAACCTCTAGCCAGGCTCACCAAGAAGCAAAGGGAGAGGACCCAAATAAACAAGATCAGAAATGAAAGAGGTGAAATAACAACAGATCCCACCGAAATACAAAGGATTGTTAAAAAATACTACGAACAACTCTATTCCAACAAACTGGACAACCTGGAGGAAATGGACATATTCCTAGAAAAATATAACCTTCCAAAACTCAATCAGGAAGAATCTAAACAGCTCAACATGCCAGTAACTATGGAAGAAATTGAAGCAGTCATCAAAGAGCTTCCGGCAAACAAAAGCCCGGGGCCAGACGGCTTCACAGGAGAGTTCTACCAAACATTCAAGGAAGAACTAAAACCTATCCTCCTCAGACTATTCCAAAAAATTCAAGAGGAAGGAACACTTCCAAGCTCCTTCTATGAAGCCAGCATCACCCTAATACCAAAACCAGATAAAGACAACACAATGAAAGAGAATTATAGGCCAATATCCCTCATGAATGTAGATGCCAAAATCCTCAACAAAATTCTAGCAAATAGGATCCAGCAGTACATCAGAAAGATCATACACCATGACCAAGTAGGGTTTATCCCAGGAATGCAAGGATGGTTCAATATCCGCAAATCAATAAATGTGATACATCACATAAACAAATTGAGAGATAAAAATCACATAGTCATATCAATTGATGCAGAAAAAGCATTTGACAAAATCCAACACCCTTTCTTGATAAAAACTCTCAACAAGGTGGGAATAGAAGGATCATACCTCAACATCATAAAAGCTATATATGATAAACCCACAGCTAACATCATACTCAATGGGCAAAAACTAAAACCATTTCCCCTAAGAACAGGAACAAGACAGGGATGCCCACTCTCACCACTCCTGTTTGACATAGTACTGGAAGTATTAGCCACTGCAATTAGACAAGAAGAAGAAATAAAAGGCATCCAAATTGGAAAAGAAGAAGTAAAGCTGTCCTTATTTGCAGATGACATGATATTGTACATAAAAAACCCGAAAGACTCCATCAAAAAACTAACAGACTTAATAAATGAATTCGGCAATGTAGCAGGATACAAAATTAACACCAAGAAATCTATGGCATTTCTATACACCAACAATGAACTTACAGAAAGAGAGACTAAAAAAGCAATCCCATTTTCCATCGCACCAAAAAAATTAAGATACTTAGGAATAAACCTAACCAAGGAGGTAAAAGACCTATATGCGGAAAACTACAGGACACTGAAAAAAGAGATAGAGGAAGATGTAAACAGATGGAAGAACATACCATGTTCATGGATTGGTAGAATCAACATCATTAAAATGTCCATACTACCCAAAGCAATCTATAGATTCAATGCACTCCCCATTAAAATACCAACGGCGTATTTCACAGACCTAGAAAGAACTCTCCAAAAATTCATCTGGAATAAAAAAAGACCCCGAATAGCCACAGCAATCCTGAGAAAGAAGAATAAAGTAGGAGGGATCTCAATACCAGATTTCAAGCTGTATTACAAAGCCACTGTCATCAAAACAGCCTGGTACTGGCACAAGAACAGACATATAGATCAATGGAACAGAATAGAGAATCCAGATATCGACCCAAACCAATATGCGCATTTAATATTTGACAAAGGAGGCATGAGCATACAATGGAGTCAAGACAGTCTCTTTAATAAATGGTGTTGGGAAAATTGGACAGATACATGCAAAAAAATGAAACTAGATCACCAACTTACACCATACACAAAAATAAACTCAAAATGGGTACAGGACTTAAATATAAGACGGGAAACCATAAAAATACTAGAGGAATCCACAGGCAGCAAAATCTCAGACATATGCCAAAAGAACTTTTTCAGTGATACTGCCCCTAGGGCAATGGAAGCCAAACAGAAAATAAACAAATGGGACTACATCAAAATAAAAAGCTTTTGCACAGCAAAAGAAACCATCAACAAAACAACAAGAAACCCCACTGTATGGGAGAACATATTTGCAAATGGTATCACTGATAAAGGTTTAATTTCCAACATCTACAGGCAGCTTATACAACTTAATAAAAGGAAGATAAATGATCCAATAAAAAAATGGGCAACGGACCTAAATAGAAGCTTTTCGAAAGAAGACAGAAGGAAGGCCAAGAGACACATGAAAACATGCTCAAAGTCACTAATTATCCGAGAGATGCAAATCAAAACAACAATGCGATACCATCTCACACCTGTCAGAATGGCTATCATCAACAAATCAACAAACGACAAGTGTTGGCGAGGATGCGGAGAAAAAGGAACCCTCGTGCACTGCTGGTGGGAATGCAGACTGGTGCAGCCACTGTGGAGAACAGTATGGAGTTTCCTCAAAAAACTGAAAATGGAACTCCCATTTGACCCAGTAATCCCACTCCTAGGAATATATCCTAAGAAACCAGAAACACCAATCAGAAAGGATATATGCACCCCTATGTTCATAGCAGCACAATTGACAATAGCTAAGATTTGGAAACAGCCTAGGTGCCCATCAGCAGATGACTGGATCAGAAAACTATGGTACATCTACACAATGGAATACTATGCTGCCGTAAAAAAGAAGGAATTACTACCATTTGTAGGCACTTGGATGGAATTAGAGAACATTATGCTAAGTGAAATAAGCCAGTCAATGAAAGAAAAATACCACATGATCCCACTCATTTGGGGATAATGAAAAACATTATAAACTGATGAACAAAAAGATAGTTACAGAGGCAGTAAAGCATCAAACAGACTGTCAAATTACAGTGGTAAGGTTAGGGAGAGGTGGGGGAAATAAGAGATCAACTGAAGGACTTATATGCATGTATATAAGAGTAACCAACGGATGCAAAACATTGGGGGGTGAGGGCATGTATGGGAGTGGGGTGGGGGTGGGGGGCAATGGTAAGATATGTACACATATAATACCTTAATAAAAATTTGAAAAAAAAAATAAAATAAAAAAATAAATAAAAAATAAAGTATTGCATGAGTCTACTTTTCCCCCATTGACCGCTCCCCAGACGCTCCCACTACCCAGCACATGCCCTCACCACTCTACTGTCTGTGTCCACTGGCTATGCTCATATGCATGTATACAAATCCTGTGGTTGATCTCTTACCCCTTCACCTTCCAACTTCCCTCATAGGTTGGACAGGCTGTTCAATGCTTCTATTTCTCTGGTTCTATTTTTGTTCATCAGTTTATGTTGTTCATTATATTCCACAAATGAGTTAGATCATGTGATATTTATCTTTCTCTGACTGGCTTATTTCACTTAGCATAATGCTCTCCAGTTCCATCCATGCTGTTGCAAATGTTAAGAATTCCTTCTTTTTTAAAGCAGCATAGTATTCCATTGTGTAGATGTACCAAAGTTTTCTAATCCACTCATCTGCTGATGGGCACTTAGGCTGTTTCCAAATCTTAGCTATTGTAAATTGTGCTGCTATGAACATAGGGGTGCATATATCCTTTCTGATTGGTGTTTCTGGTTTCTTGGGATATATTCCTAGAAGTGGGATTACTGAGTCAAATGGAAGTTCCATTTTTCAATTTTTTGGGCAACGCCATATTGTTTTCCACAGTGGCTGAACCATTCTGCATTCCCACCAGCAGTGCAAGAGGGTTCCCTTTTCTCCGCATCCTGGCAAGCACTTGTCGTTTGTTGATGATAGCCATTCAGTCAGGTGTGAGATGATACCTTATCATTGTTTTGATTTGCATCTCTTGGATGATTAGTGACTCTGAGCATGTTTTCATGTCCCTTGGCCTTCTGTATGTCCTCCTTCAAAAAGTATCTATTTAGGTCCTTTGTTCATTTTTTGGATTATCTTCCCTTTGTTAAGTTGTGTTTATCTTTTTTGTTGTTGTTGTTAAGTTGTATGACTTCCCTATAAATTTTGGAGATTAAACCCTTATCGGAGATAACATTGGCAAGTATATTCTCCCATGCAGTGGGCTTTCTTGTTGTTTTGTTGATGGTTTCTTTTGTGATGCAGAAGCTTTTTATTTTGATGTAGTAACGTATGTTTATTTTCTCCTAGTTTCCATTGCCCCAGGAGCTGTATCAGTAAAGATATTGCTATGACAAGTGTCTGCTATGTTGCTGCCTGTGGTTTCTTCTAGGATTTTTATGGTTTTCTGTCTTACATTTAAGTCCTTTATCCATTTTAAGTTTATTTTTGTGTATGGTGTAAGTTGGTGGTCTATTGAACCGCACCCAGCAGGGCCAATGGTGAACCTGAGGAGGGGTGTTGAAGGATTAAAGGATACAGACAAGAGAATACAGTTGGGGCCAGGTGAATCACTATGCCTGGATGAGGAAACAGTGACCCTACCTGTAAGCAGGATCTTTATTTTATAGTCAGATTACACAAAGCAAAACAAGGGCAAGATGTTTACAATGTTCTTGCGAATTTCAAATCTGCTTCTTTCCTCTTGTTGCCATTCTCTGAACTCTTCAAGCTTTGTTTAGGCAGCACTTGCTGCACCCCCCACAGCCCACAGCCCATAGCTACCTAGGACTGCAGGGTCAGACTACAAGTTCAAGCTTACAACGATAGCCTTTTGGCTATAATTGTGCTGGGAGGGCTTTGCCCTCCAAGCTGGGACTTGTATGTGGCTTTGCCATAAGTCAGTCCAAGGCTTGATCCAGTCCAAATACTGTGGCCACTCTCCACAGTCTAGTTTCACTTTTATGAATGTATCTGTCCAGTTTTCCCAACACCATTTATTGAAGAGACTGTCTTGACTCCATTGTATGCTCATGCCTATGCCAAATATTAATTGAGCATAATGCTTTGGGTCGATCTCTGGGTTCCTTGTTTGGTTTCATTGGTCTATATGTGTGTTCTTGTGCCAGTACCAGACAGTTTTGAGAACCATGGCTTGGTAACATAGCTTGATATCTGGTATTGTGATCCCACCAATGTTGTTCTTCTTTCTCAGGTTGCTGCAGCTATTCAGGGTCTTTTTATATTCCAGATGACTTTTTGGAGAGTATGTTCTAGGTCTCTGAAGTATGCCATTGGTACTTTAATAAGGAGTGCATTGAATCTATAGATTGCTTTGGGTAGTATGGACATTTTGATGATGTTGATTCTACCAATCCATGAACACAGTATATTCTTCCATTTGTTTATGTCTTCCTCTATCTTTTTTTTCAGTGTCCTATAATTTTCTGAGTACAGGTCCTTTACCTCCTTGGTTAAATTTATTCCTGGTATCTTAATTTTTTTGTTGCAATGGTAAATGAGGTTTTTTTTTTGTTCGATTCTCTTTCTGTGAGTTCATTATTGGTGTATAAAAAAGCCATGCATTTCTGGATGTTAATTTTGTATCCTGCTACATTGCCAAATTCATTTATTAAGTCTATTATGTTTTTATTGGAGTCTTTAGGGTTTTCTCTGTACAATGTCATGTCATCTGCAAATAATTACAGTTATTTTTTCTTTTCCAATTTGGATGCCTTTTGTTTCTTTTTCTTGTCTGATCGCTATGGCTAGCACTTCCAGAACAGAAGTGGTGAAAGTGGGCATCCCTGTCTTGTCCCTGTTCTTAGGGGAAATGGTTTTACTTTTTGCCCATAGAGTACAAGGTGGACTACAGGTTTGTCATATATGGCTTTTATTATGTTGAGCTCTGATCCTTCTATTTCACTTTGCTGAGAGTTTTTATCAGGAAAGAATGTTGGATTTTGTCAAATGCCTTTTCTGCCTCAATTGATTTTATGTGATTTTTGTCTCTCAATTTGTTTATGTGATGTATCATGTTTATTGATTTGCAAATATTGTACCAGCCTTGCATCCCTGGAATAAATCCCACTTGGTCATGGTGTATGATCTTTCTGATGTAATGCTGGATCTGATTTGCTAGAATTTTGTTGAGGATTTTAGCATCTATGTTCATCAGGGATATTGACCTGTAATTCTCTATCTTTGTAGTGTCTTTATCTGGTTTTGGTATTAGGGTAATGCTGGCTTCATAGAAAGAACTTGGAAGTGTGCCTTCCTCTTGAATTTTTTGGAATAGTGTGAGAAGGAAAGGTTTTAGTTCTTCCTTGAATGTTTGGTAAAACTCCCCTGTGAAGCCGTCTGGCCCAAAGCTTTTGTTTGCTGGAAGCTTTTTATTATTATTATTATTACTGTTCCAATGTCATCAGTAGTTATCAGCCTATTCAAGTTTTTTATTCTTCCTGATTGAGTTTTGGAAGCTTGTATTTTTCTAGGAATATGTCCATTACATCAAAGTTGTCCAATTTGTTGGAGTAGAGTTGTTCATAGTATTTTTTTGTGTTTTTTGTTTTTTGTTTTTTAACAATCCTTTGTATGTCTGCGGGGTTGGTTGTTACTTCACCTCTTTCATTTCCGATTTTGGTTATTTGGGTCCTCTCTGTTTGTTTCTTGGTGAGCCTGACTAGAGGTTCATCGATCTTGTTTATCCTTTCAAAGAACCACCTCTTGGTTTCATTTATCTTTTGTGTTGTTTTTTTGTTCTCTATGTCATTTATTTCCGCTGTGATCTTTATTATTTCCTTCCTTCTGCTTACTCTGGGATTTTTCTTGTTGAACTCTTTCTAATTCTTTCAGTTTTATAGTTAGATAATTTATTACTATTTTTTCTTGTTTTTTTGAGGTAGGCCTGTAGAGCTATGAACTTCCCTCTCAGGACTGCTTTCATTGTGTCCCATAGATTTTGGATTGTTGTGTTTTCATTGTCATTTGTTTCCAGAATGCTTTTTATTTATTCTTTGATCTCTTTGGTAACACAATCATTGTTTAATAGCATACTATTTAGCCTCCAAGTGTTTCATTTTTTTTATTATAGTTGATTTCTAATTTTATTCCATTGTGATCTGAGAAGATGCTTGATATGATTTCTATATTCTTGAATTTGAAGAGACTTTGCCTATGTCCTAATATGTGGTATATCTTTGAAAATGTTCCATGTGCACTGGAGAAGATTGTATATTCTGTAGCTTTGGGGTGAAATGTTCTGAAGATGTCAATTAAGTCCATCTGATCTAGTGAGTCATTTAGGATTGCAGTTTCTTTGCTGATTTTTTGTTTAAAGGATTTATCCAGTGGTGTCAATGGGGTATTAAAGTCCCCTACTATGATTGTATTGCTGTCCATCTCTCCCTTGATATCTTTCAGAAGCTTTTTTATGTATTTGGGTGCTCCTGTGTTGGATGCATATATGTTTACCGAAGTTACCTCCTCTTCTTGATTTGCTCCCTTTAGTATTATGAAGTGGCCCTCCTTATGTCTTGTTATAGCCTTCAGTTTGAGGTCTATTTTGTCAGATATAAGTATTGCTACCCCAACTTTATTCTCATTTCCATTTGCCTGAAAATTTTTTTCCAATCTCTTCACTATCAGTCTGTGAGTCCTTTGTTCTGTGGTGGGTCTCTTGTTGACAGAAAATACATGGTTCATGTTTTCTTATCCATTCAGCTACCTTATGTCTTTTGATTGGAGCATTTAATCCATTTACATTTAAGGTTATTATTGACTAGAGGCCCGGTGCATGAAAATTCATGCACAGGGGAGGGGGTCCCTCAGCCCGGCCTGCCCCCTCTCACAGTCCAGGAGCCCTCGGGGATGTTCTACTGATGGCTTAGGCTCAGTCCTCGCAGCCGCCGCGGCTTTGTCCTGAAGGACAGCTGGAAGGACGTTCGGCTGTCTGGTCTAATTAGCATATTACGCTTTTATTATTATTGATAGGTACTTGTTTGTTGCCATTTTTATTCTTTGTGCCTGTGTTCCTTCTTCCATTTCTATTTCTTCTTTTTTACAGCAGTCCCTTTAACATTTCTTGTATTGCTGGCTTGGTGGTAATAAGCTCCCTTTTACCTTTTTTGTCTGTGAACCTCCTGATTTCACCTTCAATTTTGAATGATAGCCTTGCTGGGTATAATACACTTGGATTCAGTCCCTTGCTTTGTGTCACTTTGTATATTTTATTCTATTCCCTTCTGGCCTGATTTGTTTCTGTTGAGAAATTAGTTGATAGTCTAATGGGAGATGCCTTATAGGTAACTTTCTGTCTCTCTCTGGCAGCCTTTAAGATTTTTGCTTTGTCATTGGTGTTGGCCAATTTAATTATGATGTGTCTTGGTGTCAGTCTATTTGGGTTCATCTTGTTTGGGACTCTGTGAGCTTTTTGGACTTGTGTGAGTTTTTTCTTCCCAATATCAGGGAAGTTTTCTGTCATTACTAGTATTTCTTCAAACAGGTTTTCTAATCCTCACTCCACTTCCTCTCTTTCTGGCACCCCTATTATGCAGATGTTGTTTCGGTTCATGTTGTCCCAAAGCTCCCTTAGGCTCTCCTTCTTCTTTTTAAGTTTTCTTTCCAGTTGTTGCTGTGCTTTATCTACCTTGTCTTCTAATTCACTAATATAGTCCTCACTTCTGGTCTACTGTTGAAACTTCCCATTTTGTTCTTTATTGTGGCTACGTCATTCTTCACTTCCTCTTGATTCTTCTTCATTTCCTCTTGATTTTTATGCATGTTGTTGAATTTGTCTTCCATCCTTTTCAGTGTCCTTTATACCATTGCTCTGAATTCTTTCTCTGATAAATTGTTTGCCCCCACTTCATTTATTTCCTTTTCTGATAATTCCTCCTTTTCTTTAGAAGGGGGGGTTGTTTCTTTGTCTCCCCATTTTTCTTTGTGATTCTAAGAAACAAACCAGATCAACTGCTATGCCACCCAGATTTTTTGAGTTTGTCTTATATAGAAGATGTTTTATGGGACCCAGTGGTACAATCTCTCTGGTCTGGGCAATCTAGGGATGCCTCCTACTTGGGCAATTTGGGTTATCTTGGTGTAATTGTCCCATTCGTGGATGGAGTCTTCTTTCAGGGTGTCTGGTTATGTGGCTCGCTTTCTACCACATTGACCAAACAGCACAAAATACAACTTGATAAAACACGACACAAAGGGAACAAAACACGAATGTACTCAGGACACTGATAACCCCAATATTAGTGACCACTAGAGAAAAGAGAATTAGGGAAGAGAAAAGAGAGCAAAAATGATATCGAGGAAAGAAAAAGTGGTAAGAGAAAAGGAAAAGAAGAAAAAGTAAAAAAAATAAAAAACATATACATGTGGGGAGAAAACACCACAGAACAAAAAGATAAAAGAAAATGCAAATAACGAATACCCAGAAAAGGGGGTGGGAGCAGAATCTGTAGAGGTAGAGCTTATATACAGAAAGTAAGATTCAGGAATTGAATGAATATGGGGAGGACCTTGGTTCAGTATAGAGGAGGTAGAAAGAGGATGAGTGGAAAAGAAGAAAACAAAGAGAAAGAAAAAATTTTCAAAAATAAGATAAAATAACAATTAAAAATAGAGTGAAGGAAAAATAACGTGAAAAAATAAAAAAAGAAACAAAAAACAAAGAAAATTTTTAAAAAATTTTAAATAAAAGATAATTTTTTTTTTAAATAAGTGAAGTGTTGTTCATTTCAGCTGTTTTAATGCCCCATTGGGGGCTGATTTATGATCCCACTCTTCTATACTGTCTGACACTTCTCAGTGTCCTGTTATGTAGTCAGCACCGTGTTGAAGTTCCACATGATCCACCGTCTTCTGTTTGTGTCTATCTCCACTGCCTTGACTGCCAGCAGGCAGGACCAATCTGCCCACTTAGACTGTCTGCCTGCTGTCAATCTTAATCTCTCAAGCAGCTATTTCTGACATAGATTTAGTTAGGGAGGTTGCTGTATTGCTTTCTGGGACTGAATGGCCACTCTTCAATCCAGTCCCTGAGGGCTCTTAGAGGCTATTCAGATTTTTTGTGTCCTTTGTACCACTCAGGGTGTAGTCTGGGTGTGGCTATATTATTGCCTGGAGATTGCTGGGAGATAGCTCTTCAGGAGAAAATAGCTGCTTCGGTCCAGAGTGTCAGGAATGTCCCAGTGTTGGACTCCTGGTCACCTCTCCCCGACCTGCTCTTCTCCACCGCCTCTCCCCAGACTCCACAAGTCCTACTTCCACCTGCACCTCAGTCATGGGTGAGTGTTTTTATTTGAAAGGTCCTATGAACTGGGTTTAGCGAATAAAAGCAAAGACCAAGAAGAGGGGAAACAACTGCGCCACTGTGAGTTTCTCTACCCCCAGCACCGTGTAGCTTGGGCAGTTCTTCAGGCATCCCTCTCTGGGCTCGGCCTCTCAAGGCTGTGGACTTAGATCTATAATCCCCTGCTGCCAGCAGTCCTGTGGACTTCCTTTCCAGTCACAGGGATATGGACTTAGTGTTGTGTGGCTTCCTTCTGACCCTCTTGGTTTGAAGTTCTCACAACTCTCTCCAGCCCAGATCCCCAATCCTACCATTCTCTGAGCATCCTCTGCCCTTCTCAGCTGCAAACTGTCTCACCAGTTGTGTCTACTTTACCAATTCCAGCTGTATATTATTCAATTTAGATGCTCCTTCTATCTGCTCTAAGGCTTGGGACGCGTTTGCCATTTTGGCTGCCATTTTGTGTCCTTCCTTCCATTTTTTTCTATAGGTATTCTTAAAGTTTAAGATGCATTCTTCCAAGGAAAATTTATATTTTCTTCTGTCAGCCGCTGTGGGCACTACCAACTTGGAAACTCTATAAATTAAATTCTTGAGTGCATTTAGTGTAAATTGTAAACCTAGACTTATATGTGGACTGCTTTTTGGTTAGGAATTCTCATAAGGAACTACCTCTTCTTCCCTTTATCAAAAGCTAAGGCCAAAACTGCTGATGTTCCTTACTACCACCCGTGGGTTATAGGGAAAGTTAGTTCAGTCATGTTGGTGTCACTTTCTGTCAGTCCCTTATGGTTTTTGATCAAATGTCCCCCCTTGCCTGGACCCTGAGCTCCATCCCCTATTCCCAAGCATGGCCTGTAAAGAATGAAGTTCTAGGTCATCAAAGACTGACACAAATCCTGAAGAAAGCTGCCACCTCCAAATACTTGTTTTTCTCTCTGGATTTGGGCTTTTCATCACTTTTTTGTTTTTACCTCAGATGATTTCTCCTATTTTTTGCCAACTCAGCAATGCTTTAACCTAGCTTATTTGCCATATTGCTAGAAAATGAAATGAAATTATTTTTAAAAACAGTTGTATACAAAGAAAAAAACATGGCAGAAGAAGCTAGAGCAGGATAGAGAGTCAAGAGGGAGTTGTTTTTTAATTTGGGAGAACTTAAATTTATAGGTTATGGGGAAGGAACCAAAAAAAGGAAGCAGAACTGAAGATGGAGAAAAAGAGGACTACTGGGTAAAGGGGAATTTCAAGGGAGAAAAGAGGAGCTCAGAAGGAGGATCTAGAGGAAAAGACTGGCTTTGAATCAATGAGGGTGTGATTAGCTAAATAATGGCCCCTAAAGTGTCCACATTCTAATTCCTGAAACTTATGAATGTTACTTCATATGCAAAGGGACTTTGCAGAGAAGGTTAAATTAAGGATCTTGAGAAGGGGAGAGCATCCTAGACTATGTAGGTGGGCCCTGAATGTAACCACAAGTATCCTCATAAGAGGAAGGTCTGACTGCTATGGAGGAGAAGAAAATATGACAGAAGCCGAGATAGGATGATGTGTCTTAAAGACAAGGAAGGAGCCACTGCCAAGGATTGCCAGCAGCCTCCAGAAGCTGAAAAAAGGCAAGGAAACTGATTCTCTTTCAAGCTTCCAAGATAGGCCAGGAAGCCAGGACAAGTGAAATTGGGAAACTGAGACAGAGAACTGAGCAAACTGCAGAGCAACTTATAGCAGATAAACAAGGTCACCTCCCTAGAGATAACATCTAGGCCTCAGCTATATTTCAGTTTCAGACCCAGAAAAACAGCAAAATCAGGTGAGCGATTCCAGGACCAGCTGCAATGACTAACAACCCCCTGCTGTGACACTGACCAATCCATGGAGACCACGGCCCTGGAGGAGCACACCTGGGAAACTGATGAATATTCTATTGCTTCCCCCGAGACCTCCCCTAAGATTCCCGCCTGTGAGATAGAGATAAAAGCCCTCAAGACAAAGGACCCAGCACATGCTCTCCCTCTGGGGGAAGCCACCATTCTTCCCTTTCCCTTATTCTCTTCCCTCCCCACCCTGCCACAGACACACATCTCCTAAACCCTAAAGGATCCCATTAGACTTGTGACCAGGGCAGCAATGGGCAGTGGCAGCTCATCCCAGGAAAACCCTCTGGCCCTGTCCCCAAGACCCCCTTTTCTCTGACTTTCCAGAGAATTAAGGCAGCCCAGTCTGGGCTCTCCTGTTGCTCCTTCTATGCTAAACTCTTCCTTATTTCATCAATCCCAGCTTTAATAAACATTTCCTCATAATCACCTGGATCTGTGGTGTGAAACCTTTCCTGCACAAAGTCAGAACCCACACACTACTGGCCAGCCCTAGGCAGACCTGCCCTGTCTGGCAGCACTTCAGAAGAAAACACCCTGCTGACAGTTTGATTTTAGCCCAGTGAAACTAATTCCAGACTTTTCACCTCCAGAATATAAGAGAACAAATATTTTGTTTTAAGCCACTCAGTTTGTGGTAATTTGTTCCAACAGAATAGAAAAAGAATATAAGGAACTCTTTAGGAGCTTAGAAATGGGCTTTTCTCCAACACATCCTATATAATAAAGAGGGAATATGCAAATTTACCATCACTCCGCCACAAAGATGACAGCGCCCACAGCGGAGGTGGGGGTTTCCATAACACAAGATGGCTGCGCCCACAGCGGAGGCGGGGTTTCTGTAACACAAGATGCTGCACCCACAGCGGAAGCAGGGTTTCTGTAACACAAGATGCTGCACCCACAGCAGAGGCCGAGTTCCTGTAAGGAGCCTTAACGAGCAATCAGCAGGGACCTGAGGCTGTGCCCCCGCCCCCGAGCCCTACGGGGCTTGACAGGGGACCTCAGGCTGCACCCCCCCGCCCAGCAGGGCTTGAGGGGGGACCTCAGGCCATGCCCCCTGCCCAGTGGGGCTTGACGGGGGACCTCAGGCCATGCCCCCACCTGGCAGGGCTTGATGGGGGAACTCAAGGCACGCCCCCCACCCAGCGGAGCTTGACGGGGGACCTCAAGGTGCGCCCCCCATCCTGGTGCTGGGCCAGGGGACCTCAGGCTGCACCCTCCACCCCGGCGCCAGGATAGGGGACCTTAGACTGCGCCCCCTGCCTGGTGGGGCTTGACAGGGGACCTGAGGCCGCACACCCCGCCCTGGCGCCGGGCAGGGGGACCTGAGGCTGCATCCTCCCGCCTTGCAGGGCTTGACAGGGGACCTCAGGCTGCGCCCCCCACCCAGTGGGGCTTCACAGGGGACCTCAAGGTGTGCCCCCCCACCCCAGTGCTGGGCCAGGGGACCTCAGGCTGCTCCCCTCACCCCAGTCCAGGGCACCTGAGGCCATGCCCCCTGCCCAGCAGAGCTTGACGGGGGAACCTGAGACTGTGCCCCCCTCCTGGCACCGGGTCAGGGGACCTGAGGCTGCACCCCCTGCCCAGTGGGGCTTGATGGGGGACCTCAAGGCACACCCCCCGCCTGGTGAGGCTTGATGAGGGACCTCAGGCCATGCTCCATACCCAGTGGGGCTTGACGGGGGATCTCAAGGCATGCCCCCCACCCCGGCCCGGGCAGGGGACCTGAGGCTGCATCCTCCCGCCTTGCGGGGCTTGACAGAGGACCTCAGGCTGCACCCCCCCGCCTGGTGGGGCTTGACAGGGGACCTCAAGGTGCGCCCCCCCCCCCCGCCCCAGTGCTGGGCCAGGGGACCTCAGGCTGCTCTCCTTGCCCCGGGCTGGGGGACCTGAGGCCATGCCCCCCCGACCAGCAGAGCTTGACGGGGGAACCTGAGGCTGCGCCCCCCTCCTGGCACCGGGCCAGGGGACCTGAGGCTGTGCCCCCTGCCTGGTGGGGCTTGATGGCGGACCTCAAGGCACATCCCCCACCTGGTGAGGCTTGACGAGGGACCTCAGGCCATGCCCCACACCCAGTGGGGCTTGACGGGGGACCTCAAGGCATGACCCCCACCCCGGCCCGGGCTGGGGGACCACAGGCTGTGCCCCCACCCCAGTGCCAGGCCAGGAGACCTGAGGCTGAATCCCCACCCAGTAGGGCTTGATGGAGGACCTCAAGGTGCATCCCCCGCCTGGAGGGGCTTGACGGGGGACCTCAGGTCCCCCACCCAGTGGGACTTGACAGAGAACCTCAGGCCACGTCCCCAGCCCGGGCGCCGGGCCAGGGGACCTGAGGCTGCACCACCCACCTGGCAGGGCTTAACAAGGGTGGGACCTGCTAGGTCTGGATCTAGCCCAATGGGGGGGTGGCTACCGGGTCTGGGTCTCGCGTGATTTTGAGGTGCATGTGGGTGGGTGGGGACTTGACTCTGGGTCCGGTGGTGCGCCCCAGACTCTGACAGGAGGAAGATTTTCATATATTTTCAAAATTTTACTAATTTTCTTTAATCTCTGACACTTCTATTATAGAGAAAGGGCAAATAGCAATATTAAAATATTTCCTGTAATTAATCCCCTTTTAATGTGCATGAATTTTGTGCACCGGGTCACTAGTTCATCTATAAAGCCAAATTCAGATACACTAATGTGTAATTATAACTAACTTGAATGCATTAAAATTTAAAAATTATTATTGGACTTAAATATAAATGAATTGAAACTGAAAATGAACCTTGCTTTAACTCAAACATGTCTGTGGAAACCATAGACACATGTAAAAGCAGGTGGTGCACATAATCTATCTGTTTAAGCAACAAAGTAGGAAAGGGTGTTTACTTTGGTGACTTTGATGACAAGCTATAGTTGTTTCAATTGTCGCTTTCCTAGTATTGTATACCAAGGTGTGAAATATCTTGCACCAAATATCTTACAGTTAAGTAATGTGCCCAGTGTCACGCAACTAGTAAGTGGCAGAGCTCTTAGCTCCATAAATGTTCTGATAAGTACCTTTTGGGTTCACTCACCAAAATTTGAACAACAACGTGAAGAGGAGCTACAAGATCCAGGACAGGACCTGATCAGGTAAAATCACCTGGATCTGTTGTAAGCTTTCTGTTTTCTTTGTCTGGGTCCCTAGTAGGTAGCCCCAAGTTTTGTTTTGTTTTGTTTTGTTTTTATCAGAATTTTCCCTTTCACTCTGAGGCACAACCTCACCTTTGCAGGGCAGTGACATATCCATGCATCTGACTCAGCATCTGCCTGTGGTCATTGCCACCTCTGCTTTTGTTTCTCTATGTGGCTGTCGAGGCCTCTCTACACTTGTTAAGGTTGTCTGCTCACTGTCATGGAACCCAGGAACTTGTGAACAAAACAACAACATAAAATCTTTCAGAAAATAAAACATAGTTGATCAATTGAATAAGAAATAAGTTTTGAGCCCCAGCTGGGTGGCTCAGTTTGTTGGAGCATCCCATACACCAAAAGGTTTTGGGTTTGGTTCCCAGTCAGGGTACATACCCAGGTTTCAGGTTTGATCCTGGGTTGGGGCAACTGATCAATATTTCTCTCTCACATTGATGTTTCTCTCTCTCTTGTCCTTCCAATCTCTCTAAAAATCAATAAGCATATCCTTGAATGAGGATTAAAACAGAAGAAGAAAGAAAGAAGTTTTGAAATAAAACAGGTGCTACTTACATGGGTGGACTATCACCACAATACTTTCCAATTCTTTTAGCGTCGTTGACTTCTCCACCATTAAACACAGCCACATAATCATATCGGCAGTAGTTATCACGCTCAACATCAAACTTCTCAAACTTTAATTCTATAAGCTTTAGTGAAAACACAGAATTAGAAGGATCAAAATAGCATTGCCGAATATCCTCAAATGGAATTCTTCCTCCCTCCAGATTTGTAGGTATCATGATTTTCCTTTGTAAAAATGCATTCTGTTTAAATTATTCTTGCTTGTTTTCATATTTCTTCTGTGGTATTCATATTTCTTGTGCTATTCTTTTGATTTAATTTTTAGTAATTCCAAAAGATCATCTCACTCCCAGAGCAATCCTAGTTAAGATCTTATACTTAAACCTACCAAACTAGGGAATAAGTTATTTTCAAAAGTCTACAGGGTAGGCTTGATCTATTCCCATGCTAAGTTCTGTCCTGCAATTGACATATGGAAGTGGGTCCCAGAAAGGGTACAAATTCATATAACCACCCACTAATGAGCAGTGAACACTAGACTTCTCTGTAAATTGTTTTATAGCAATGAATAAAGTTATCTGTGGGGAACCTGCATAGATTCTATTTTAAAAAACAACCAAAGAAATTATAAAGCAGACTAGCTTTCACAGCAGACCACTTGCTCTTTGAAGAAGTGAGGCCAGTTTCCACTGTCTTGGTCAAAGTGATGCAGGCAGACTGTTTTTTATTTGGTGACTGGGATGGCTACTATGAGGACCTGATTAGTTTGCTACGTGAGCAAAGGGTAATCTTGAATATATATACATGTACTTGGGTACTTTTATCTTCCCACAATTAGCGGCTTCTACTTATAAAATCTTTCACATGGTTAAACAATTTCACATAGGATTTACTTACCATTTGTATTTCAAAACCTGTTTTGAAAATTGTAATTATGGAATAGGAAATTGAATCCATGATTTTGCAAGTCAAATAGTGCAAAAGCAATTTGAATCTGGGTCTTTGTATGAAGAAAGACCTATGTCCAGCCGGGCCTTTCTTGCCCTGCAGCAGTAGCTCTTGAGAGTTGGGCCCCTCACACTGTCTAGAAAATTCACACATGAATGCTTTCTTCATATTTTCAGGGAATCTCACCTGATTCTTTGGGGCTAGAATGTGCCACAAGCAAGTGACTCCTGCAGGGTAATCGCGGTCTGGCCAGTTGGGGGTTTTAAAAGAGCCGGAAGGTCTTTCAAGGCGTCCTCCACAATATTGATCCCCTGAAGTTATTAAATATGAAAAAAGTCCAAGTTTATGTCCTCATAGAGGTTATCCCAATGCAACCATGAGGAGATTAGGAATTTGGAATATTAGGTGATAGTATAGCAAATAAGGACAATTTCAGAAGCTCTTAAATTTTCTCTTAAAAATGGTCACAGTCTCCTGTTCACTCACACACACACACACACACACACACACACACACACACCCGTGTAACCTCTGTTATGTGACATCACATCAGCACAAGAGAGTGAAGGAGTGCAGTCAGGGCCATAGCTTCTTTTCTTTCTTTCATTTCTGGGGGCAAATAAAGACAAACATTTGGGCATGCACTCATTCCATGCAGGCTCAGCAAATGATGTTGATTTTAGGAACCCTCAAGGCAGGGTATTTATAAATACGGTTAAAGTCTATGCTCATAGACAAACTTTGAATTAGTTGTAGAAAACTCTTATTACCTGAAAAACTTGATTATACATCTTTAATAATTTTAAGAATAATTTTCCTGCCGAAACCGGTTTGGCTCAGTGGATAGAGCGTTGGCCTGCAGACTGAAAGGTCCCGGGTTCGATTCCGTTCAAGGGCATGTACCTTGGTTGCGGGCACATCCCCAGTGGGAGGTGTGCAGGAGGCAGCTGATCGATGTTTCTCTCTCATCAATGTTTCTAGCTCTCTATCCCTCTCCCTTCCTCTCTGTGAAATATCAATAAAATATATTTTAAAAAAAAAAGATGAGTCTAATATTCTCTCTTTAAAAAAAAAAAGAATAATTTTCCTTTGTAAACACAATACATGTTTTTACAATTTCAGCAATACAGAAAAGCATAAAGAAGAAAGTAGAAACTTACCTCAAATCCCACCACCTTTATCTAACCAGTTAATATTTTACAAACATTATTTCAGACATTTCTATGCATATGTGTTGATAGGTTGACAGTAATAATTTGAGAAATATATTTTAATATAAAGTTTTAAATTTAACTTAATAAAAAATTTTTGTTAATCCTGATCCAAGGATATTTTTTCCATTGATTTTTTAAAATACGTTTTTATTGATTTTTTAGCGAGAGAGGAAGGGAGATGAATAGAGAGATAGAAACACTGATGAAAGAAAAACATCGCTGGCCACCTCCTGCATGCCCTCTATAGGAGATCAAGCCCACAACCTGGGCATGTGCCTTGACTGAGAATTGAACCAGTGACTTCTTGGTTCACGGATTGATGCTCAGCCACTGAGCAACACTGGCGAGGCTACATTGATTTTTAGAGAGAATGGAAGGGAGGGCGGGTGGGGGAGAATATGAGAGAGACACAGATTTATGTCGCCTCTTGCATGCAACCCAACCAGGACTGGGGATCAAACCTGTAACCCAGGTACGTGCCCTTGACCAGGAATTGAATCTGAGATCCTTTGGTGCATGGGCAGATGTTCTAACCACTAAGCATACTGGCCAGGGCTAAATTTAATTTTACTTGACTGTAAGCAACAAAGAAACTGAGTTGAAATGAAAAGAATTAATATAGTTTAATGAAATATTTCTTTAACACAGATGATCAATCTTAAAAGAAATCTCTAAATTTTAGTAAATGTAGAGGTTAGAATAATTTCTAAAACTTGTTATTCATGGAATATTTTAAGCATATATAAAGAATAACACAGGGTGTCCTAAAAAATGTATACACACACTTTGAATAATGATAAAGGCAGTGTTTATTAAAATACATTTCATTTTCAAAATTGAGCTATCAGCTATTAAAGTATGTATTCATTTTTGGGGGACATCTTGTATAATGAACTTCTATGTATCCATCACTCAGTTGCAACAACCAACTAGCATTATCCACCACCTGCTTTATTATTATTATTGATTTACAGGTTTGGAGGAGGTAAATTCATACACTTTGAAGTGCACAAATCTTAGCTGTAAATTTTTCAAAAATGAATATATCCATGTAAGCTACACTCCTATTACTATATAGAATCCCTTTCACACAAAATTTCAGTATCCCAGCCCAACCTGCTGACTCTCTATACGTTTCTGAACTTTCACCTTCCATTAGTTTTACTCTGGACCTTCATATAAATGAAATCATATAGTGTGTATTCTTTTGTGTCTGGCTTCTCCTGCTTAGCACAACACCAGAGATTCATTTATGTTGCCATGTGTTTTGGAGGTCTGTTCCTTTATACTGCTGAGCAGTATGCCAGTGTATGGAAACACCACAATCTGTTTACCCATTCACTTGGATGTTTTCAGTTTGTATTATTGGGTGAATAAAGCTGCCAGGAACATTTTTGTACAAATCTCTTTGTGGAATTTATTTATTTGCATTACTTACACAAATGCTCAGAAGTACAATTCCTGGACCAAGAGTAGATGTAGATGTTTTTCACATGAAACTACTGAAAATTATTCCCAAGTGGTTGTAGCTTTTATACCTCTCAAGGTATGAGCACTTTGGTTGCATTACATCCTTGCCACCATTTTATGTTTTAGCCAATCTGGTGAGTGTGTACCAATATCTCCATGTAGTTTTAATTTGCATTTCCCTGTTGGTTAATGATACTGAGTAGTTTTTCATGTACTTATTAGTTAGTCATATATCTTCCTTTGTGAAGTCTGTTCAGGTGTTGGCCCATTTTTATATTTATTGGGATCTTTATCTTTTTTTGTTGTTGAGTTTTATGAGGTTTTTATATATTCTGAATAGAATTCCTTTATTAGATATTTTCATGAATATTTTCTCCCATTCTGTAAGTTACGTATTCATCTTTGTAACAATGCCTTTTTAGAAGTATTGGTTTTAATTTTAATGTTTGCATGGTACATATTTTTTCATCCGTTTACATTCAACCTATGTTGACTTTGTATTTGAAGCACTTTCTTATATACGAAACTCTTTCATATAGTGTTGGGATTTCCTATTTCACCCATTTTAATAATTACTGTCTTATTATTGGAATACTTAATCCTTTGAATTTAATACTTGGATTTAGTGTGCCATTTATTATTTTGTTTTATCCCACTTTTCTTTTGTTCCATCTGCTCTCCCTTTCCTGCTTTCTTTGGGTTAGTTGAATGATTTTAGTATTGTATTTTAATCTTTTCCCTTTTAGCCTGTTACTTTTTTTTTCACTTTTTAAAAATTCGTTTAATTTTTACATTTTTAATGGTTACTCTAGGGATTACAATATGCATCTTTAACTTATCATAATCTACCTAGAGTTAATATTGTATTTCTCATGTATTATATATGTGTGTGTATGTGAACAGCATAGTTCCATTTACCTCTCCATCCTTTGTCCTGTTGTTGTCATATATATGACATCATTATACATGTCATACTTTAAACATTCCATAATACAGTATTAAAGTATTTTTTTAACAGACACATGTAAAGAAATTAAGAGAAGAAAAAAAATATGTAGTCTTTTATATTTACCACTAGTGGCCCAGTGCATGAAATTCGTGCATGGCGGCGGGGGGGTGTCCCTCAGCCCGGCCTGCACCCTCTCCAATCTGGGACCCCTCGGGGCACATCTTACTCGCAATCTGGGACCACTGGCTCCTAACCACTCACCTACCTGCCTGCCTGATTGCCCCTAACCACTCTGCCTGCCGGCCTGATCACCCCCAACTGCCCCCCACTGCCGGCCTGCTTGCCCCCAACTGCCCCCCTCACCAGCCTGCTTGCCCCCAACTGGCCCCCCCTGCTGGCCTGCTCACCCCAACTGCCCGCCCCCCCGCCAGCCTGATCACCCCCAACTGCCCTCCCCTCCCGGCCTGATCACCCCTAACTGCCTCTGCCTCAGACCCGCCACCATGGCTTTGTCCGGAAGGATGTCCAGAAGGTCTCCCAGTCTAATTAGCATATTACCTTTTTATTAGTATAGATTTCCAGAGGCCTTTAATCCTCCCAGTACCTTCATGTTTTCCTATGGAGTAATTTCCCTTCAATGTGGAACTCCCTTTAATATTTCTGTGATGCAAGTGTTTATTTGAAAATGTCTTAATTATGCTTTCATTTTTTAAGACTAGCTATAAAATCCTGATCGACAGTTTTATTCCAGCACTTTAAAAATGCTGTTCCTCTGCCTTCTAGCCTCCATTGTTTCTCATTAAAAGAAAGCGCATCCTTCAGACCATCTGGTTTTTATCTTATTGATTTTAAGGTTCACTCCTTATCTTTTGATTTCTGTAATTTAATTTTGTTGTGCCTAGGTGTGGCTTTATTTTTATTTATCCTGTTTAGGGTTTGTTGATCTTGGTTTATAAATTGATGCACTTCACTACATTTTGGTAGCTTCAAGCCATTATTTCTTCAGATATTTTTTTTTCTGCACTATTATGATTCTCTTATTCTCTAGGACACAAATTACATATGTGTAAGATCACATGATATTATCTCACTGGTCTCAGGGACTCATTCTCATTAAGATTTTCCCTCAGATTCTTCAGATTACATAATTTCTATTCAAATTCACAGACTCTTGCTTCCATCATCTCCAATCTACTTGTAAGGCCATAAGGTAAAATTTCAAATTTCAAATTCTGTATCTTTCAGATCTATAATTACCATTTTATTCTTTTTTATAGTTGCTATTTCTCTTCTGAGATTCTCAATCTGTTTATTTAATATATATATATATATATATATATATATATATATATATATGTATTTCCCTTTAAGTTTTTTAATATTTTTGACAACATCCATGTGTCTTTTTAAAAAATATGTTATTTATTTATTTATTTTTTAGAGAGAGGAAGGGAGAGGGATAGAGAGATAGAAACATTGCTGAGAGAAAAACATTGATCAGCTGCCTCCTGCACACTCCCCACTGGGAATTGAGCCCACAACCCAGGCATGTGCCCTGACCAGGAATTGAAGCAGTGACCTCTTGGTTCATGGGTCAACACTCAACTACTAAGCCACACTGGTGAGCCTCCCTTTAAGTTTTTAAACATATTTCTTATAGCTGCTTTAAAATTGCTATCTGCTAATTGCAACCTCTGACTTGTCTTGGTATCAGTTTTTATTGACTATTTTTTTTTTCTTGAATACAGACACACTTTCCTGGTTTCATAACATGAATGGATAGTGGACATTATGAATGATACCCATTATAGAGACTCTAGATTCTTTTGTGTTCCTATGAAAAGTGATTTTTGCTCTAGCTGGCACTTAGCTTGGCTAGACCAGAGCTCAAACTATGCCTCTCTGGCAGGGGGCAGCAGCTAGATTGTCAGTTCTTTCATCTTTCAGCTGATGCTTTTGTGCCAGGCCAACTGAGCTCTGCCCCACATATGCAGAATTTAGCTGTCAGCCAAACATTAGGGTGGATTTTATGTGTATACTTTCTGCCTCAGCTCCTCTGTTACTCCCAGCCAGGACTTCCTCCCAAACAGTCTGGCTGCTCTTGTTAACCCTGACATCCCAAACCAGTAATATTGCACTATAGCCCAAAGCAAGAAAACATTATGATTTTGTTTTTTGGGGGTTTTTTTGGGCTAATTCTATTCTTTTCTTTTTCTTTAATATTTTTTTATTAAGGTATTATATGTTTACATATCTTACCATTGCCCCCCCACTCCCATACATGCCCTCACCCCCCAATGTTTTGCATCCGTTGGTTATTCTTATATGCATGCATATAAGTCCTTCGGTTGATCTCTTATTTCCCCCACCTCTCCCTAACCTTCCCGCTATAATTTGACAGTCTGTTTGATGCTTTACTGCCTCTGTATCTATCTTTTTGTTCATCAGTTTATAATGTTTCTTATTATCCACAAATAAGTAAGATCATGTGGAATTTTTCTTTCATTGATTGGCTTATTTCACTTAGCATAATGTTCTCCAATACCATCCAGGTTGCTACAAATGGTAAGAATTCCTTCTTTTTATGGCAGCATAGTATTCCATTGTATAGATGTACCACAGTTTTCTGATCCAGTCATCTGCTGATGGGCACCTAGGCTGTTTCCAAATCTTAGCTATTGTAAATTGTGCTGCTATGAACATAGGGGTGCATATATCCTTTCTGATTGGTGTTTCTAGTTTCCTAGGATATATTCCTAGGAGTGGGATTACTGGGTCAAATGGGAGTTCCATTTTCAGTTTTTTGAGAAAACTCCATACTGTTCTCCACAGTGGCTGCACCAGTCTGCATTCCCACCAGCAGTGAACGAGGGTCCTTTTTCTCCGAATCCTCGCCAACACTTGTCGTTTGTTTATTTGTTGATGATAGCCATTCTGACAGGTGTGAGATGGTATCACATTGTCGTTTTGATTTGCATCTCTCGGATAATTAGTGACTTTGAGCATGTTTTCATGTGTCTCTTGGCCTTCCTTCTGTCTTCTTTAGAAAAGATTCTATTTAGGTCCGTTGCCCATTTTTTTTATTGGATCATTTATCTTCCTTTTATTAAGTTTTATAAGCAGCCTGTAGATGTTGGAGATTAAACCTTTATCAGTGATAACATTTGTAAATATGTTCTCCCATACAGTGGGCTTTCTTGTTTTGTTGATGGTTTCTTTTGCTGTGCAAAAGCTTTTTATTTTGATGTAGTCCCATTTGTTTATTTTCTCTTTGGCTTCCATTGCCCTAGGGGCAGTATCAGTGAAGAAGTTTTTTTGGCATATGTCTGAGATTTTGCTGCCTGTGGATTCCTCTAGTATTTTTATGGTTTCCCGTCTTATGTTTAAGTCCTGTATCCATTTTGAGTTTATTTTTGTGTATGTTGTAAGTTGGTGATCTAGTTTCATTTTTTTGCATGTATTTGTCCAATTTTCCCAACACCATTTATTGAAGAGACTGTCTTGACTCCATTGTATGTTCATGCCTCCTTTGTCAAATATTAGTTGTGCATAGTGGTTTGGGTTGATATCTCGATTCTCTATTCTAATCCACTGATCTATATGTCTGTTCTTGTGCCAGTACCAGGCTGTTTTGAGAACAGTGGCTTTGTAATACAGCTTGATACCTGGTATTGAGATCCCTCCTACTTTATTCTTCTTTCTCAGGATTGCTGTGGCTATTCAGGGTTTTTCTTTTTTTTATTCCAGATGAATTTTTGGAGAGTTTTTTCTAGGTCTGTGAAATATGCCGTTGGTATTTTAATGGGGAGTGCATTGAATCTATAGATTGCTTTGGGTAGTATGGACATTTTGATGATGTTGATTCTACCAATCCATGAACATGGTATGTTCTTCCATCTGTTTACGTATTCCTCTATCTCTTTTTGCAGTGTCCTGTAGTTTTCCGCGTATATGTCTTTTACCTCCTTGGTTAAGTTTATTTCTAGGTATCTTAATTTTTTTGGTGTGATGGTACATGGGATTGCTTTTTTAATCTCTCTTTCTGTAAGTTCACGATTGGTATATAGAAATGCCATAGATTTCTTGGCGTTAATTTTGTATCCTGCTACATTTCCGAATTCATTTATTAAGTCTGTTAGTTTTTTGATGGGAGTCTTTCAGGTTTTTTATGTACAATATCATGTCATCAGCAAATAAGGACAGATTTACTTCTTCTTTTCCAATTTGGATGCCTTTTATTTCTTCTTCTTGTCTAATTGCAATGGCTAATACTTCCAGTACTTTGTCGAACAGGAGTGGTGAGAGTGGGCATCCCTGTCTTGTTCCTGTTCTTAGGGGAAATGGTTTTAGTTTTTGCCCATTGAGTATGATGTTAGCTGTGGGTTTATCATATATAGCTTTTATGATGTTGAGGTATGATCCTTCTATTCCCACCTTGTTGAGAGTTTTTATCAAGAGAGGGTGTTGGATTTTGTCAAATGCTTTTTCTGCATCAATTGATATGACTTTGTGATTTTTATCTCTCAATTTGTTTATGTGATATATCACGTTAATTGACTTGCAGATATTGTACCATCCTTGCATTCCTGGGATAAATCCTACTTGGTCATGGTGTATGATCTTTCTGATGTACTGCTGGATCCGATTTGCTAGAATTTTGTTGAGGATTTTGGCATCTACGTTCATGAGGGATATTGGCCTGTAATTCTCTTTCATTGGGTTGTCTTTATCTGGTTTTGGTATTAGGGTGATGCTGGCTTCATAGAAGGAGCTTGGAAGTGTTCCTTCCTCTTGAATTTTTTGGAATAGTCTGAGGAGGATAGGTTTTAGTTCTTCCTTGAATGTTTGGTAAAACTCTCCTGTGAAGCCATCTGGCCCCGGGCTTTTGTTTGCTGGAAGCTTTTTGATGACTACTTTAATTTCTTCCATAGTTACTGGCATATTGAGCTGTTTAGATTCTTCCTCATTGAGTTTTGGAAGGTTATATTTTTCTAGGAATATATCCACTTCCTCCAGGTTGTCCAGTTTGTTGGAATAGAGTTGTTCATAGTATTTTTTAACAATCCTTTGTATTTCAGTGGGATCTGTTGTTATTTCACCTCTTTCATTTCTGATTTTGTTTATTTGGGTCCTCTCTCTTTGCTTCTTGGTGAGCCTAGCTAGAGGTTCATCAATCTTGTTTATCCTTTCAAAGAACCAGCTCTTGGTTTTGTTGATCTTTTGTATTGTTTCTTTGGTCTCTAGGTCGTTTATCTCTACTCTGATCTTTATTATTTCCTTCCTTCTGCTTACACTAGGCTTTTCTTGTTGCTCTTTTTCTAACTCTTTGAGTTGTAGGGTTAGGTAATTTATTACCATTGTTTCTTGTTTTTTTGCAGTATGCTTGTAGAGCTATGAACTTCCCTCTCAAGACTGCTCTCACTGTGTCCCATAGATTTTGGATTGTTGTGTTTTCACTGTCATTTGTTGCCATGACGTTTTTTATTTCTTACTTGATCTCTCTGGTAACCCAGTCATTGTTTAATAGCATGCTGTTTAGTCTCTGTGTGTTTGATTTCTTTGGATTGTTTTTATTGTAGTTGATTTCCAGTTTTATGCCACTGCGGTCTGAGAAGATGCTTGATATAATTTCTATCTTCTTGAATTTGAAGAGACTTTGCCTATGTCCCAACATATGGTCTATCTTTGAAAATGACCCAGTGCACTTGAGAAGAATGTATATTCTGTGGCTTTGGGGTGAAATGTTCTGAAGATGTCAATTAATTGGTCTAGTGAGTCATTTAGAATTAATGTTTCTTTGCTGATTTTTTGTTTAGAGGATTTGTCCAGTGGTGATAGTGGGGTATTAAAGTCTCCTACTATGATTGTATTGCTGTCAATCTCTCCCTTGATATCCTCCAGGAGATTTTTTATGTATTTGGGTGCTCCTGTATTGGGTGCATATATGTTTACCAGGGTTATTTCTTCTTGTTGGATTGCTCCCTTTAGTATTATGAAGTGGCCTTCCTTATCTCTTGTTATATCCTTCACTTTGAGATCTAATTTGTCAGATATAAGTATTGCTACCCCAGATTTTTTTTCATTTCCATTCACCTGGAAGACCTTTTTCCATCCCTTCACCCTCAGTCTGTGTGCGTCTTTTTTTCTGAGGTGGGTTTCTTGTAAACAGCAGATATATGGGTCTTGTTTTCTTATCCAATCGTTTACCCTATGTCTTTTGACTGGGGCATTTAATCCAATTACATTTAAAGTTATTATTGATACATACTTATTTGTCGCCATTTTTATTCTTTACCCCTGTGTTCCTTCTTCGCTTCCTATTTCTTTTTTTTTTTGTACAGCAGACCCTTTAGCATTTCTTGCATTGCTGGTTTGGAGGTAATAAATTCCCTTAGTCCTTTTTTGTCTGTGAAGCTCCTGATTTCACCTTCAATTTTGATGGATAGCCTTGCTGGGTACAGTATTCTTGGATTCAGACCCTTCCTTTGCATGACTTTGTATATTTCATTCCATTCCCTTCTGGCCTGATGAGTTTCTGTTGAGAAATCTGTTGCTAGTCTGATGGTGGTTCCTTTGTATGTAACTTTCTGTCTCTCTCTTGCCACTTTTAAGATTCTTATTTTGTCGTTGGTGTTTGCCAATTTAATTATAATGTGCCTTGGCGTCGGTCTTTTGGGATTCATTTTGCTTGGGACTCTGTGAGCTTCTTGGATTTGTGTGGGTTTTCTTCTCCCCTATATCAGGGAAGTTTTCTGTCATTATTTCTTCAAACAGGTTTTCTATTCCTTGCTCAGTTTTCTTTCCTTCTGGAACCCCTATTATGCGGATGTTGTTTTGTTTCGTGTTGTCCCAAAGTTCCCTTAGGCTCTCCTCCTGCCTTTTAATTTTTTTATCTAGAAGTTGCTCTACTTGGGTATTTTTTCCCATCTTGTCTTCTAGCTCACTGATGCGGTCCTCTGCTTCTTCTAGTCTACTCTTGATGCTTTCTATTGAGTTCTTTACAGCAGCTATGTCATTTTTCATTTCTTCTTGGTTCTTCTTCATTTCCTCTTGGTTCTTACTCATATTGTCTAATTTATCTTCCATTCTTTTCAGCCACCTTATGATCATTTCTCTGAATTCTTTCTCTGGAAGGTTGCTTGCCTCCATTTCGTTTACTTCCTTTTCTGGTGATGCCTGCTTTTCTTTCATATGTGGGCTGTTTCTTTGTCTCCCCGTGGTTTCTCTTCTCTGGATATCTGGTTATGTAGTTTTCTCTCTCCTTATCCCTGGCGAAATCTGACCTTTCCATGGTGGAGTGTAGAGCTCCTCTGAATCCACGTGTTTGCGCCAATTGGGGACTGGTGTTCTAGGGCTCGCAGCTGTTCAGTGATTGCCACAGTTGTGGATTTTCAGGCTTCCAATAAGCTCCATTTTCCCTTTCAAGATGGCACAGTCTCCGCGTCCGAGCCTGTCGACCGAACATTATGATTTTGCAAGAAGAATGTAGCAGGAGAGATCCTCTTGGCCTCTCCCCCTGAAATTGTAATAAGTTAATCAACTATAACTCAATAAACAATTCCTGCTCACTATAGAGGCACCTCTGAGAGACCTGTGCATTTAAACATCTGAAGGTGAGCACATGGGAAAAAATAGGGAAGCGAGAAGGGAGGATAGCTCAGACAGCCATTGACTCAGCCCTGCAGCCAGGAGTTTGCAGCCAGCCTGGCCCAGAGAGGGAAGAAAGCCAGGGTAGCAAGCATTTGCTTTAGCCAGGAGGAGCAGAGTCTTGCGGGTAGAGTAGCAGGGCCAGCAGGGCAAGCAGTGTGAACAGCGGCTGAGTCAGCTGAGAGGCTGGGGCAAAGACACAGCACAGGGGTTCTGCTGCAGCTGTCCACTGTCAGGTGGTTGGTGTTTCAGACAAAGAAAGGGAGTCACAAAACCGTGTTGTCACTTGGACTCCCAAAATTCGCTTCCTGTTGCCCTTGGTGTCGGGTTGGGTTGAGAAGCATATTATCTGTAAACTGAGAGATATTGCAGCAGAATTGCTGCTTCCCTCTGTGACTGATCCCCAGTTTGGGCACATGGCAGGAAATCCCATAGAAGTCCAGGGTCACCATTATGGTGAGGGCAAAACAAATCCCACCCTGAAGCAGCAAGCAGCACTGCTGTCAGCTACAGAGGTCAGATGTGAGAGATCACAGAGGTAAAAATCTTTAATTCAGCACCACCTACTGGAAAACAATAAAAAGATATCTTCAGAGAAAACTGCTAGAAAAGGCCCTATATATAAAAGCCTAAGGGACCAAATGACCAAATGACCAGTTGACCAGTCGCTATGACGCGCACTGACCACCAGGGGACAGACACTCAAGGCAGGAGCTGCCCCCTGGTGCTCCCACAGCCAACCTCCCACAGCTGGCCACCCTCCCACAGTCCCTCCCCCTCACTGGCCAGCTCACATTGACCCCAATTGGGCAAGATTGCTCTGATTGACCCTGATCGCCAGCCAGGCTGAGGACCCCACCCATGCACAAATTTGTGCACTGGACCTCTAGTAATATATAAATGCCTAGACAGAGCAGACCAGCAAATACTATGAATAACCATAGTAAATATCCAGAAAGCAAAGTGAACACAAGGAAATATATGACATAATTGACAAAGAATTAAAGTTGCAATTCTGAAAATAGTCAACAAGATGCAAGAAAATACAGAAAGGCAATTCAATGCACTCAGAAAACAAATAAATGAACAAAGTAATTATTTTATCAAAGAAACTGAAACTTTAAAAAGAACTAACCAGAAATCCTGGAAATGAAGTATGCAACTAAGGAGATTAGAAATGAACTATTGAGCATAGGAAACAAAGTCAACCATACACAGGAAAGAATTAGTGACCATACAGAGGAAAGAATTTTCTAGGTAGAAATCTAGAAATGACACAGAGGGAAGAGAGAGACTTGAGTATTAAAAAGAAAAACAAACCAAAGAGCTCTATAAGAACTATTTTACTCCATCAGGAAAAGTAATAGTCCTATCTAATAAAGAGGAATATGCTAATTTACAGTCACACCCTCACAAAGATGGCAGCACACACAGCCAATAAGGAGGGAATATGCTAATTGACTGCCATACCCTCAAAGTTGGCGGCGCCCACAGCCACAAGATGGCAGCACCCAGCCCCCTCAGTCCCACCGGGGCAGCAGGCATACCTGCCTCTGGAGTCCCCCAGTCCCCCAGGCCCCCAGCTGCCCAGGGCCACCTCAGGCTCAGGTAACCAGGGCCAGCCAAGGCTTGCACTGCCGGCAGTGGCAGCAGGAGAGGCGTGATGGAGGTGTCGCCTTCCCCTGATCACCAGGTCGCCTCCCGCTCCCAGACTGTGAGAGGGGGCAGACCAGGCTGAGGGACACCCCTTTCAGTGCCTGAATTTTCATGTAACTGGGCCTCTAGTATAAGAATAATAGGCATTGCAGAAGAAGAAGAAGAGAGGGAGAAGGGAACAGAGAGCCTATTCAAAAAAATAGTGAATGAGAACCTCCCAAACCCCCAGAAAGAACTAGATTCTTGAATCCAAGAAGCAAACAGAACACCTCAACCTAAAGAGGCCCTTTCCAAGGCACATAGTATTAAAACTGTCAAAAATTAATGACAAAGAAAAAATTCTCAAAGCATCCAGGGAAAAGAAGGAAGTGACCTACAATGGAAAACCCATCAGAATTTCATCGAACTTCTCAGCAGAAACTCTATGAGCCATAAGAGAGTGGAACCTCATATTCAAACATCTGAAAGAGAAAAATTACCAGCCATGAATAATATATCCAACAAAATTATCCTTTAAATATGAAGGAGAAATAAAGATGTTCCCAGACATACAGATGCTGAGGGATTTTATCACCAGAAGATTTCTATTGCAAGAAATACTCAAGAGCCGAAACCGGTTTGGCTCAGTGGATAGAGGGTCAGCCTGCAGACTGAGGGGTCCCGGGTTTGATTCCAGTCAAGGGCACATACCTTGGTTGTAGGCACATCCCCAGTGGGGGATGTGCAGGGGGCAGCTGATCGATGTTTCTCTCTCATTGATGTTTCTGACTCTCTATCCCTCTCCCTTCCTCTCTGTGAAAAATCAATAAAATATTTTTTTTTAAAAAAAAGAAATACTCAAGAAGGTTATTCTACCTGAAACAAAGAGCATAAGGTCACAACACTACAAGATGGACAAAACAATTACAGCATAAAGAAAGATAATTTGTGAGAACAAAAACATAAAAGGGAAGGGGGTAAAGGTCTGAATTGGTAAAGGAGGCTGAAGATTAGATGCACTCAAAAGAAAAAAAAATACTGTATATATGCAACTTTATTTTTTATAAACCTGACAGTAAGCACACACAAAAAAATCCCCAAAACAAGACACATAGCTTAAAAAAAGAGGAAAGATGTATGGAATACCACCAAACAAAAACAACAGGTAGATATACAAAGGAAAAGAACTAATGGAGGCCAAGAGCTATCAGAAAATAAAGGATCAAGTGGCTAAAAGAAATCCTCATACATCAATAATTACCATAAATGTAAATAGACCAAATTCACCAAATAGAGGCACAGAGTAGTAGAAAACAAAAGCCAACCATATGCTGCCTTCAAAAGACACATCTAAGCTGCAAAGACAAAGGTAGATTCAAAGTGAAAGGATGAAAAATGATTCTCCAAGCTATTAACATCTACAGAAAAGCAGGTGTAGCCATACTTATATGTGATAAAATAGGCTTCAGATAACAAAG
Organism: Plecotus auritus; assembly: GCF_963455305.1. Lineage (NCBI taxonomy): Eukaryota > Metazoa > Chordata > Mammalia > Chiroptera > Vespertilionidae > Plecotus > Plecotus auritus. The sequence continues at coordinate 110,638,192 of NC_137771.1, forward strand.
GTAACAAGAGACAAAGATGGACATTTTATAATGATAAAGGGGACACTACAGCAAGAAAACATAATACTTCTTAATATATACACCCAATTAGGGAGCACTGAAATATATAAAGCAACTACTTACAGAACTAAAGGGAGAAACAGATCAAAACACAATCATAGTTGGGGACCTTAATATTCCACTGACAGCTCTAGGTAGATTATCAAAACAGAAAATCAATAAAGAAATATCAGACTTAAATGACACACTAGATCAAATAGCCTTAATTGACAGTTATAGAGCCTTTCATTCTAGAACATCTGATTATACATTCTTCTCCAGTGCATGTGGAACATTCTCAAGGATATACCATATGTTGTGTCATGAAACTAGCATCAATAAACTCAAGACTGAAATTATACTAACCATATTCTCTGACCATGATGCCTTGATATTAGAAACCAACTACAAAAAGGGGTAAAAAGCCCCACAAATATGTGGAGATTAAACAACATACTACTAAAAAATGAATGTGCCAATGAAATAAAAGGTGAGATCAAAAGATATGTAGAGACAAATGAGAATGACAATACAACATATCTAAACCTCTGGGATGCAGCTAAATCAGTGATAAGAGGGAGGTTTATATCATTACAGGCTTATATCAAGAAACAAGAGAAATCTCAAGTAAACAATTTAACATTACATTATAAAGTACTAGAAAAAGAACAAAGCAGCCCAAAATAAGAAGAATAAAGGAAATAATAAAAATTAGAGCAGAATTGAATGAAATAGATAACAAAAAGACTATAAAAATTAATTTTAAAAAACGAGCTGGTTCTTTGAAAAGATTGATAAAACAGACAATCACTAAGGAAAAAGGAGAAAAGACCCATATAAACAAAATCAGAAAGAGGAGAAATCACCACAGACATTACAGATATACAAGGATGGTACTAAAATACTATCAAAGACTATATGCCACCAAATTAAATTACCTAGAAGAAATGGATAAGTTCCTAAAATATATATAACCTCACTAGACAAAACCATGAAGAATTGGAAAATCTAAATAGACTGATTAGTGGTTAGGAAATGGAAAAAAAAAAAAAAAGCCTTCCAAAAAATAAAAGTCTAGGACCAGGTGGCTTCACCAGTGAATTCTACCGAATGTTCAAAGATTTGAAACCTATCCTTCTCAAACTCTTCCAAAATACTGTGGTAAAGGCAATACTTCCTAACATATTTTATGAGGCTAACATAACCCTGATACCAAAACCTGGCAAAATGACACAAAAAAAGAAAACTACAGAGCAATATCCTATATGATAAAAGGCTAATATGCAAATTATCCCCTTGACCAGGAGTTCGACCGGGAGTTTGACCAGGGGGTGGAGCTGGCCAGGCAACCACCCATGGCCCCTCCCCATGGCCAGCCCCAACCCCGACTGACCCCCCACCCTGATCAGGGGTAGGGCCAGCTGGCCAACCACCTACAGCCCCTCCCCCTGGCCAGACCCACCCATGCACGAATTTGTGCACCCAGGCCTCTAGTCTCTGATGAATACAGATGCAAAAATCCTAAACAAAATACTAGCAAATCAAATATAACAATATATTAAAAAATAATACATCATGATCAAGTGGCATTAATTCCAGGAGCACAAGATGGTTTGACATAAGCAAATCAATCAATGTAATACACCACATTATTTTAAGAAAGGATAAATCATATTATCTAATCAATAGATGCAAAAAAAGCATTTGATAGGATACAACATCCATTTATGATTAAAACACTCAATAAAATAGGAATGGAAGTACCTCAACATAATAAAGGCCACATATGACAAACCATCAAGCCAATATTGTAATCAGTGACTAAAAAACAGAAAGCTTTTCCTCTAAAATCAGGAACAAGACAAGGATGCCCACTCTCACCACTCTTATTCAACAAAGTTCTGGAAGTCCTACGCAGAGCAATAAGGCAAGAGAAAGAAATAAAAGGCATCCAAATTGTGAATGAAGAAGTAAAAGTGTCGCTTTTTGCAGATGACATGATTCTGTACATAGAAAACCCTACAGGCTCCACTAAAAACTATTAGAAACAAACAAATACAGTAAATTTGCAGAATACAAAATCAATGTACAAAAATCCACTGCTTTCCTATATACTAACAACAACACTTCAGAAAATAAATAGAAAGATAGTAAGATAATATGCTGGTTTGCTTATGAAATGCGCATGGCCTGTGAGAGCTCTTTGCACAGTTAAAACTATTGTGCAAAAAATGCTGCTGCTCTACAAGTTTGGGTTCTTGATTTCCCTGGAGGTTCTGAATGAAGGTTGCATACAGGCTCATTAATGGCTGTCTGTGCCAAGGCTTCTGGGGTCTCGTGGTGGCCTTTTTGAGCATGGGGTGCAGAAGCCTTTCTGGATTTGGATATGTCTGCAGAAGGAAGACAAAAGCCAAGGCCAGGTGCATGAAATGAGGGGCTTGCGTTTATAGTTACCTTGGGGATTTTTCTATCTTGCAATAAACTGTTAATAGAAATTATTTGCAGCATACTTCTACTCATTTGGGCAGTTTGTTTCAAAAGGTTGTCTCATCCCAGATCTTTAGTGAAATTTTATGGGTAATTATTAAGTATTTATATTCCACCATGTGAATAGAACACATTTAGTGCTGCATTTTAGACTGATGTCTGTTTTATTAATAAAGCTGCAACACAAAGCCTCCTTTACTTTTTAAAAATGTTATTTATGATTTTTAAATTATGATTTATTTTGATTGTGGAATAAATACATGAATGAAAAATCTTAAAAAAGAGAAATGAAACAAAACAATTCCATTTGCAATTTCAACCAAAGAATAAAGTACCTAGGAATAAACTTAACAAAGGATGTGAAAGACCTATATACTGAAAACTACAAAACATTATTAAAAGAGATTGAAAAAGACACAATAAAATGGAAAAATATCCTGTTTTCATGGATTGGAAGAATCAACATAGTTAAAATGGCCATATTACCCAAAGCAATATACAGTTTTAATGCAACCTCCATCGAAATCCCAATTGTCATTTTTTTTTTAAATAAAGAGAACAAAAATTCATCTGATTTGTATGGAACCACAAAAGACCCCGAATAGCCAAAGCAATACTGAGAAAAAAGAATGTAGCCAAAGGTATCACACTACCTGACTTCAAATTATACTACAGAGCTATGATAATCAAAACAGCATGGTACTGGCACAGAACAGATACCGATCCATAGAACAGAATAGAGCCTAGATATAAAACCATACGTATATAAGCAGATAGTTTTTGACAAAGGAGCCAGAAAGACACAATGGAGTAAATAAATGGTGCTGGGAAAATTGGAAAGTCACATGCAAAAGGGTGAAATGAGATTACAATTTGTAATTAATTCAAAATGGATCAAAGACCTTAATATAAGATCTGAAACAATAAATTACATTGAATAAAACATAGGTACTAAACTTATGGACCTTGGTTGTAGAAAACATTTTATGAACTTGACCCCAAAGGCAAGGGAAGTAAAGGCAAAAATAAATGAATGGGATAAAACTAAAAACTTCTGCACAGCAAAAGAAATCAACAAAACAAAGAGTCAGCCAAATGAATGGGAGATGATATTTGCAAACAACAGCTCTGACAAAGGTTTAATATCCAAAACACATCAAGAAACCAAACAAAAACAACCCAATTAAAAAATGGGCAGAGAGGACATGAACAGACACCTCTCCCAAGAAGACATACAAAGAACCAATAGATATATGGAAAGATGTTCAACCTCACTGCTAATTAGGGAAATGCAAATCAAAACTACAATGATATACCACTTCACACCTTTTAGAGTGGCCATTATCAATAAGACAAACAATAACAAGTGTTGGAGAGGTTGTAGAAAAAAGGGAACCTTCATGCACTCCTGGTGGGAATGTAGACTGGTACAAACTATGGAAAGCAGTCTGGCAATTCCTCAAAAAAATTAACAGAGCTACCATATGACCCAGCAATCCCTCTCCTGGGTATACTGATATACTGGAAAAACTCAAAATCATGTATTCACAAAGATGTATGTGCCCCATCTTCATTGCAGCATAATTCAAATTAGCCAAGACATGGAGACAACACAAGTGTACTTAGATAGAGGAGTGGATAAAGAAGATATGGTACATATATACAATGGAATACTACTCAGCCATAAGAAAGGATAAAATAGCGCCATTTACAACAACATGAATGGACCCTGAGAACATTATGCTAAGTGAAATAAGTCAGTCAGAAAAAGCTAAGAATCATATGATTCACTCATATCTATCTATCATCTATCTATCTATCTATCTATCTATCTATCTATATACTAGAGGCCCAGTGCATGAAAATTCATGCACTGGAGGGTGGTCCCTCAGCCCAGCCTGCGCCCTCTCACAGTCTGGGAGCCCTCAGGGCCAGGAGGTGACTTGGTGATCAGGAGAAGACGACGCCCCCCTCACACCTCTGCTGCTACCACTGCCGGCTATGCAAGCCTCAGCCCCACCCTGGTTACCTGTGCCTTGGGCAGCCCTAGACAGCTGGGCAGCCACCATCTGAGGCTTGCCTGCACCTTAGACCAGCCCTGGGTGGCTGGGCAGCCACCATTCGAGGCTTGCCTCCGCCTCGGGCTGGCCCTGGGTTTGCCTGTGCCTTGGGTCGGCCCTGGGTGGCTGGGGGGCTGAGGGGACTGGGGGACTCCGGAGGCAGGTGCGTGGAGCAGCTGGACCCGCCTGGGGGCGGGCCAGGCTGTGCTGCACTCCTGCTGCCCCGGTGGGGCTGAGGGGACTGGGAGCCACCATCTTGTGGCTGTGGACACCGCCATCTTTCAGGGCATGTCAGTCAATTAGCATATTCCCTCCTTATTGGCTGTGGGCGCCGCCATCTTTTTTTAAATTTCTTTATTGATTATTATATATGTGTCCTTATCCCATTACCCCCCCATCCCCCCTACTCATGCCCTCACTCCCCTGTTGTCTGTGTCCATTGGTTAGGCCTATATGCATGCATATAAGTCCTTTAGTTGATCTCTCACCCTTACCCCCCCTCCACTACCTTCCTTCTGAGGTTTGACAGTCTGATCAATGTTTCTCTGTCTCTGGATCTGTTTTTGTTCATCAGTTTATGTTGTTTATTATATTCCATAAATGAGTGAAATCATGTGATATTTATCTTTCTCTGACTAGCTTATTTCACTTAGCATAATGCTCTCCAGTTCCATCCATGCTGTTGCAAATGGTAAGAACTCCTTTTTTTACTTTGAGGGTGGGGCAGTCAATTAGCATATTCCCTCCTTATTGGCTGTGGGTGCCACCATCTTTGCAACGGCATGAGGGTCAATTAGCATATTCCCTCTTTATTAGATAGGATATAAAAGCCAAGTGACTGGAACAACTGGAACAACCAGAACAACCTGTTACTATGATGCGCACTGTGGCCGGCCAACCACTGTGACTGGTCAACCAGCCGGATGGGGGCGGGGCTGGCCGGCCTGGCCCCCTATTGGCTCCCCCTACCCTGATCAAGGCAGGCCAGCCAGACCCCACCCGTGCATGAATTCATGCACTGGGCCTCTAGTATAGGATATAAAACTGAAACTCACGGACACAAACAGCAGTGTAGTTGTTACCAGAGGAAAGGTGGTGGATGGTGGAGGGTGAAGAGGGTTTAATATATGGTGATGGAAAATTATTTGACTTTGGGTGGTGGGCACACAGTGCAATATATCGATCATTTATTATAGAAATCTACACCTGAAACTTATATGACCCTATTACCCCATTAAATTTTAAAAAAAAAAAATTAGGGAGTCCCCTTAGGCCAGTGGTCGGCAAACTGCGGCTCACGAGCCACATGCGGCTCTTTGGCCCCTTGAGTTTTTAGCAAAGGCCAGCTTAGGAGGACACTAATTAAGTTAATAACAATGTACCTACCTATATAGTTTAAGTTTAAAAAATTTGGCTCTCAAAAGAAATTTCAGTCATTGTACTGTTGATATTTGGCTCTGTTAACTAATGAATTTGCCAACCACTTCCTTAGGGAAAAGGCTGCAAATATAACAGATCTTGCCCTCTGCATTTATCTTTCAAGGGTAGAGGTTTCTATTTTCAAGAGTTCACATGTACTGATGTGAAAATAGCCCAACATATTGTGTTAAATGAAAAGAGAAAGTTGTGACACAATATGAATGCATGATCACACTTACACTTTTAAAAAGTTATTGCAAATGTATAGAAATGAATGAGAACTACTAGCCATGGCTATTTCTAAAAGGGGACTACAATCTGGTGAAGGGGTATGTTTCTATAGCTGTTTGTGTATGCAAACTTCACATTTTTACTCCATGATTATCTATATTTGAATTTTTAAAAGAATATATATGGGCTTTAAAAAAAAGAACTGGTTATTTATGGTCTCTGGGTGTTTTGGTGGCATTTATTAACTCTCTGTTTGAGAAGAACTTCTCTTAACTTTAAATTAAAGGAGTAAATACATATAAAGTGCCTAAGACAGTATTTGACACACAGTAGGCCTTCAATAATTATGAGTATCCTTACTGCTGTTATTCCCATGATATAGAAGCAATACCTCTTTCATTTGGTTCAGCAGCAGAGAACATGGCCATGAAACCATTCCCAGCAGTGTTGGCGTCGGAAATCATCTGCACCATCATCTTGTTGCCACTGGACACAAGGGCTCCAGGCCGAAACGTGCCACAGAAGCGCCCAATACGCTGGCCATTGCCGTGGCCATTGTACACATCCACAAAGTCATAGCGGCACAGGTTGTCACTCTCGAGGTCTATGAATCGGAAATTGAGAACTACTACTTTTCCCTTGGGAACCTGCCAAGAGAAAGGCCAATTGGAAAACTGTCATGAAAACAAAGTCTGAGGCTTTCACATTCAGCCAATTACTAGTGATCAGATAAACATAAAATCCAAGATGATGCTTTTTCTTCCTTCAAACCTGAACTAAGCCAGAAAAGGTACTCCAATAAAATATAAATATTTATCGACTTTGACAAATTGCACAATTCTCTAGGGCAGTGGTCGGCAAACTGCAGCTCACGAGCCACATGCGGCTCTTTGGCCCCTTGAGTTTTTAGCAAAGGCCAGCTTAGGAGTACCCTAATTGAGTTAATAACAATGTACCTACCTATATAGTTTAAGTTTAAAAAATTTGGCTCTCAAAAGAAATTTCAATCATTGTACTGTTGATATTTGGCTCTGTTGACTAATGAGTTTGCCGACCACTGCTCTAGGGTACACAATGTTATTCCTATAGAATTATCTCAACAAAGCTTCAAAATATTGGACTGGTCTTATTAATTGATACCGTTACTCAAACATTTGCATATTCAAAAACACCAAGGCAGCCAAAACCGGTTTGGCTCAGTGGATAGAGCGTCAGCCTGCAGACTGAAAGGTCCCAGGTTCGATTCCGGTCAAGGGCATGTAACTTGGTTGCGGGCACATCCTCAGTAGGAGGTGTGTAAGAGGCAACTGATCGATGTTTCTCTCTCACTGATGTTTCTGACTATCTATCCCTCTTCCTTCCTCTCTGTAAAAAATCAGTAAAATATATTTAAAAACAAAAACACCAAGGCACCCAGCGATACTATTTGTCAAGGAAACATTTTGAAATGTCACTTCTCACAAATAATACAATGGAACATCTCAACATATAGAACATTTCTAACAACTTAAAACCAAAGGAATTATCTGACAATTGTGTAGCTAATCTTACCTAATAATAGACAAACATGTAAACTGACCGTACCTCCGCTATGCTACCAGCCAATCAGGAGTGATATGCAAATTAACCCAACAAATATGGTGGTTAATTTGCATACACAGGCGCCAAGTGACGAGGAGAGCGGGATGCTTGTGTCGTCGCCATGGCGATGATGCAGGCGTTCTGCTCTACCTCCGTCTCTCAGGACAGCATGGGAAGGCAGGGCTGGAGCGGAAAGAGGTGGCTCCCAGAGCGGAAAGAGGCGGCTCCGGGGCCTGAGCGGAAAGGGGCTGGGCCAGAGTGGAAAAGCGGTGCTGGCCGCCAGGGAAAGGAAAGCCCATTCTAGCACGAATCTTCATGCATCAGGCTTCTAGTTTATAGATAATACTTTGGGTCCTGAAAAATCCAGATCAACTATGTATACTAATTACACTAACTTAGTAATAGTTGAATGTTCTCTTTTCAAAGTCACTAAGTTTTGGCTTGTTTTCTAGGTGCAAACTTTATATACCAGGTAGCTTTGAAACATGATGCACTGATGAAAAAAATGAGTTTTCACTTCCTCCTGAGACTTTCTTTACCATAATTTCCCCGTTATAATTTTTATGATGCTTCCCTCCTTCTTTCCTGAATAGGCAGGAAAAAAAAAATGACTGCAAAATATTTTGGCATAATTTTTACAAAAGCTTCATTTATTTCCCAGTTCATATAACCTTTCAATTTCTTCATTAAAGTAGTTTAGTCATAAAGTCTCAGTCAGATTTATTTCACCCTTTCAACTGGGTGAGGTTCCCACTGCATAACATAAAAATTTCATTCTGTAAAAACTTACAGATAACATAGGTCAGTGATTATAAAACAACCAAACATAATGCAAAAGCACATGGTTAGTTTACATTCATTTTAGTGAACTACCACAGACTCAAGAGTCAATAGGTGCTTTAAGGACATAACATGGCTTTCCCTGTTGATGAGTTCAGTGCCATGATTTTTATTTATTTTACGATAAGAGGAAGTATATCACTGCTATTTGCCTTTTGTGTCAATTATATACTCACCCTAATGTAGAAACAGTAATGGAGTAGTCACAAGAAGGGTGGTGCCTACAAGCGAAGTGAAGAGACTATCCAGGAGGAAAGACTGGCCAGCTGAGTCAAGAGGAAGGTGAGGATTGAGAAATGATTGCTGGGGTTAGCAACCAGAAGTCAACAGTTATTCTGGCGAAGTAGTTTTTGTGAAGCAGTAAGTGAAAGGGTTAAAGAGAATAAAATGGGGCAGAGAAAAACTTATTGTGCTTAGCAGATCTTTTGCAGAAAGCTTGCAGCCTTGAGCAGAGCATAGCTCAGATAATCAGAAGACACCTGGCATGGGAGGAAGTAAGGATGGACCAGACCCTTACATCAGCAACCAGCAAAAATTAATAAAAACCTGTCTCTCCCTGTTCTCTTCACTGATGCCTTTCTCGGTCTCAGCCCACCTGCAGCCAGGTGCCTGGAATAAAATCTTTTTTGATACATTATGGCCTCATAGGTGTGTGACCCCAGCCCACTCCGAACCTTTCATTTGGTGCCGAAACTCGAGAAGGTCTAGTGAGGGGTCCAGTAAGAGCCGTCGCAGGGATCCAGCAACCGGCACTTGGCACTCAGAGAGTCCGTGATCATCCGGCTCCTGAGCTCCCCTGTGTCCAGGGAAGGCCCCCAGCCACGCTCCTGCACAGCTGAACTGCTGCTGAACTCGCAACACTTACTTGGGCCCCCTAGCCTTCCTCCGGACTGGTTTGAGTTGTGCCTGTGACTGGATAGTGGACCTCTCCTTGCCTTGCCTCCTCCTGCATCAACACCAGGCATACATTCATAGGTAAGTGGTTTTAGTCTGTTCTCCTCCGTTCGGACTGTCCTGTCATTTTGGGTTTGGAGCCAGGCTCTGGTATGATACTTTCAGCTGGCCCCACGGAAATCCAGTGCTGGTTGGGACAAGTCCTCAGGGGGAACCAGGTTCCCTCATCCACTCTCCTGACGGGGACACCAGTCACAGAGGGAGGACTCCGTCTGTTTCTTGTGAATGTTGTGGGGAGACGGGGACGCCTTTCTTGGCCTTAACTTCATGGAAAGCAGACCTTAAGCCACTGCCAGTCACCATGGGGAATTTGCAGTCAACCATTCCCCACACCACACCCCTGGGCTGTCTACTTAAAAGCCTTCAGACCCTAGAATTCGTGCAGGACTTCTGGCCTCAGTAAAATGGCACTTTCAATTTCCAAATCATAACTGACCTTGACAATTATTGCCGCAGGCAGGGGAAGTGGTCTGAGATCCTGTATATCCAGGCTTTCTTACACTCAAGGACACATCCTTCTCTCTGTAACAGCTGCTCTCCCCCACAGGTTTTTTTTTTTTTTTCCTTCTTCACTCTAAGTCCCCAGAGAATCTCAAATCCCCCTCCTCCTTCACCACTTTTGATCCCGCTGATCATCCCCTGGTTCTTCAGTCTATGACTTCTCCATCTCAACAGCCTGAGAGCCCTCCACTCTACCGAGCAGATCCCACTGCCACCACCGTCTCACATCTGCTCCAGAGCAGTTTTCGGCTCTCTTCTTCCCCCTACTCTGGCACTAGCCTTAAAGTGCCCCCTTCGGGAGATTGCTGGCACCAAATCTGGCTTCATGTCCAGGGATGCAGATATCCTCCGCTGGCAGGCCACTTGCCCATGCGTGCGCCTGAGCCCCCCAAGTCGGAGCAGATGCTGTCCCTAATGGGACCCACAATGGAACTATCAGGAAGGGCAGGCAGGTCGCAGGTCTCAAGACCACATTGTTCTCTGCCGAGAAGGACTGAGAAATACAGCCCACAAAGCAGTTAATTATAAAAAAAAAAAAAAATAGCAACAGTCACCCAGGAAAGAAATGAAAATCCAGCAGTTTTCCTCTCTCGCCTTACACAGGCCATGAGAAAATACACCAATTATGCCTACAAACCTAGAAGGGACAACTCCTCCCACAATGAGACCTTTTAAATATGACCTTTAAGGTCTTTAATAATAGAGACAAGAAGACCCAAATCCAAAAACAAAAGAGGAGATCAGGCCAAGGCTGAAGCCCAGACAAAGGCCTTTCAGTTCCTAGCCACCACTCTCATGAACCCCAAACAAAGTGCCGGTCCTCCAACCAAGAGTAGATCAGGGGCTAAGCCTCCTCCAGGGCCATGCCTCAAATGCCACAAGAGAGGACACTGGACCAAGTCCTGCCCAAACCCAAGACTCCCACTCGGGTCCTGGCCAAGGTGCAGGAGGAAAGGCCACTGGAAATAAGACTGTAGTCTGGCCCCTCCAGGTCGGACCTCAGCAAGACTGCCCTCTGGATCTGGTTTGGAGCTCCAAGACCTCCTGGGACTGGCCATGGAAGACTGAAGCTGCCCAGGTCCCAAGAAGGCCTCACAGACTTACATCACCAGGACAGAGCCTCGGGTAACAATTACAGTGGCAGGTAAGCCAATCTCCTTTTTTATTAGCACTGGTGCCACTGCCCTCTCCGAATTTGCTGGGACCCTTGTCCCCTCCTCAGTCTCTTTTATGGGGGTTGACAGGTTATTCTCACAGTCATTAGCCACCTCACCTCTACACTGCATCTTACTAAATAACTTCTTACCCGTTCTTCTTGCCTGACCGAAATGGTACAGACATCCCCTCATAAAGCCCAGCTGTCCCATACAACATTCACCTACTTCAGTTTCACTCTCACCCCCACAAAGCCATGCCATTCCTTAGACTATAAATGCCTTATCTCCTCCATCACTGTCTCCTCCTCTAACCAAGAAATACTCTCCTTTCTCGGGCTTGCTAGGTACTCACCTCTGAGTTCCCAATTTCAGTTTTCTTACAAAGCTCCTCTAAAACATAACATGGCAAAGGGACTCCTCACAGAGCCTTTAGATCAGGGGTCCTCAAACTTTTTAAACAGGGGGCCAGTTCACTGTCCCTCAGACCGTTGGAGGGCCGGACTATAGTTTAAAAAAAAAACTATGAACTAATTCCTATGCACACTGCAGGCCCGGGACGAGTCGGCTGCTAAGCAGGACAGGCAGCGGCACCCAGCGGGCCGGATAAATATCCTCAGCGGGCTGCATGTGGCCCGCGGGCCGTAGTTTGAGGACCCCTGCTTTAGATCCTAAGGTTAGCATTCTCACCCCTTTAATGCTCTGAAAACTTCTCTGATCTCAGCGCCTTCTCTCACACACACCTCTTCCCAAAGAACAATTTCATTACTGCAAAACTACAAACACTTACTTAACAATCCGGCTACTATCAGAAGCTGAATTCATTATCACCCAAACCTTAGCATATTATCTCTAAGGAAAAATGTGACAGTTTAAAATCCAAGAGGCTAGAGGCCTGGGAACAGACTGCTAGGCCTGCTCCCTCCTCCCCCACCTTTTCTCCAGTCTCATATGCCTATACATAATTTTCCAAAGTCTTTGGCAAGTTAAAGCTTTAAAACATTACTATAATTATATGATAAAGATCTAAATATTTCAACAAGTTTTAAGTTCATCTAATTTTAGCTTTTATTACAGAAAATCTATAAAGTAAATTTAAAACTGAAAATATAACGTGTTATGCTTTGTTAAAGATATATTTCTTAAAAGTGAGACTGTTCATCAAATGGTTTTAATAATAAAGGACATAAGGCATGGACATGCATTTTTTTTTAAAAAAATTTTTATTAAGGTATTATATGTGTACATATCTTACCATTGCCCCTCCCCCCACCCACTCCCATACAACCCTCACCCCCCCCCAATGTTTTGCATCCGTTGGTTATTCTTATATGCATGCATATAAGTCCTTCGGTTGATCTCTTATTTCCCCCACCTCTCCCTAACCTTCCCGCTGTAATTTGACAGTCTGTTTGATGCTTTACTGTCTCTGTATCTATCTTTTTGTTCATCAGTTTATAATGTTTTTTATTATCCACAAATGAGTTAGATCATGTGGTATTTTTCTTTCATTGACTGGCTTATTTCACTTAGCATAATGTTCTCTAATTCCATCCAGGTTGCTACAAATGGTAAGAATTCCTTCTTTTTATAGCAGCATAGTATTCCATTGTATAGATGTACCATAGTTTTCTGACCCAGTCATCTGCCGACGGGCACCTAGGCTGTTTCCAAATCTTAGCTATTGTAAATTTTGCTGCTATGAACATAGGGGTCCATATATCCTTTCTGATTGGTGTTTCTAGTTTCTTAGGATATATTCCTAGGAGTGGGATTACTGGGTCAAATGGAAGTTCCATTTTCAGTTTTTTGAGAAAACTCCATACTGTTCTCCACAGTGGCTGCACCAGTCTGCATTCCCACCAGCAGTGCACGAGGGTCCTTTTTCTCCGCATCCTCGCCAACACTTGTTGTTTGTTGATTTGTTGATGATAGCCATTCTGACAGGTGTGAGATGGTATCACATTGTCGTTTTGATTTGCATCTCTCGAATAATTATGACTTTGAGCATGTTTTCATGTGTCTCTTGGCCTTCTTTCTGTCTTCTTTCGAAAAGATTCTATTTAGGTCCGTTGCCCATTTTTTTATTGGATCATTTATCTTCCTTTTATTAAGTTGTATAAGCTGCCTGTAGATGTTGGAGATTAAACCTTTATCAGTGATAACATTTGCAAATATGTTCTCCCATACAGTGGGCTTTCTTGTTGTTCTGTTGATAGGTTTCTTTTGCTGCGCAAAAGGTTTTTATTTTGATGTAGTCCCATTTGTTCATTTTCACTTTGGCTTCCATTGCCCTAGGGGCAGTATTAGTGAAGAAGTTCTTTCGGCATATGTCTGAGATTTTGCTGCCTGTGGATTCCTCTAGTATTTTTATGGTTTCCCGTCTTATGTTTAAGTCCTGTATCCATTTTGAGTTTATTTTTGTGTATGGTGTAAGTTGGTGATCTAGTTTCATTTTTTTGCATGTATCTGTCCAATTTTCGCAACACCATTTATTGAAGAGACTGTCTTTTTTTTAATATATTTTATTGATATTTTACAGAGAGGAAGGGAGAGTGATAGAGAGCTAGAAACATCGATGAGAGAGAAACATCAATCAGCTGCCTCCTGCACACCTCCCACTGGGGATGTGCCCGCAACCAAGGTACATGCCCTTGACTGGAATCAAACCCGGGACCCGTCAGTCAACAGGCCGACGCTCTATCCACTGAGCCAAACCGGTTTTGGCTGAAGAGACTGTCTTGACGCCATTGTATGTTCATGCCTCCTTTGTCAAATATTAATTGCGTATAGTGGTTTGGGTCAATATCCGGATTTTCTATGCTATTCCATTGGTCTATATGTCTGTACTTGTGCCAGTACCAGGCTGTTTTGAAAACAGTGGCTTTGTAATACAGCTTGAAATCTGGTATTGAGATCCCTCCTACTTTATTCTTCTTTCTCAGGATTGCTGTGGCTATTCTGGGTCTTTTTTTATTCCAGATGAATTTTTGGAGAGTTCTTTCAAGGTCTGTGAAATATGCCATTGATATTTTAATGGGGAGTGCATTGAATCTATAGATTGCTTTGGGAAGTATGCACATTTTAATGATGTTGATTCTACCAATCCATGAACATGGTATGTTCTTCCACCTGTTTACGTCTTCCTCTATCTCTTTTTGCAGTGTCTTGTAGTTTTCCACGTATAGGCCTTTTACCTCCTTGGTTAAGTTTATTCCTACCATGTTTCCCTGAAAATAAGACATCCTCTGAAAATAAGACCTACTTACAGGTTTCCTTCTGGGTGAAATATAAGGCATCCTCCAAAAATAAGGCCCCCAGGCTCTGTCTCAGAATGAAAATTAATTTACTGTAAAATTGTTCGCTAGGGCTGCCCCGACTGGTGTCTAGCAACCAGTGACGTTACGCGGAGTCCTGACGTCACTGCTGTGTGGAGGCGGAGCGGAGGTTGGAGTGAGCGGTGAGCACAGAGCGGGAGAGAGGAGGAGACTTTCGCAGATGCGTGTAGAAGAACAGGAGGATTAGAGCGGACGGGACGCGGCGAAGGTGGTGAGTGCTGGTCTGTGTCTGGTGACACTACCTGATACTTGCGGCCGCCTTCATGATGACTGAAGGTTCTCAGTCAGTGGCAGACCCTGCTCCAGCCCAGATCCAGGCCCCAGCAAGCCCAGTGATAGTCCCCAGGCAGGCCCCAGGGGGTAAATGTCTGATAAAGGGGTAGGGGGGATGTCTGGTGAAGGTGTTCAGTGGCACAGGGGTGGGGGGAGGGGGATCACTTAAAATGACACAGGAGGATCAGAGGGGGCAATCAAAATGACACAGGAGGATCAGAGGGGACAATCAAAATGACACAGGAGGATCAAAAGGGGTTACTAAAATGGTAATCCCCCCTCTGATTCTCCTGTGCCATTTTGATTCCTCCCTCTGATCCCCCCTGTGTCATTTTGAGTGATCCCCCTCCCCCCACCTTGATACCCCAATTCCTTTTTTTTTTACCCCTAGAAATGAGCTCAAAAAGAAAAAGCTACTCTGTGGAGTACAAGAAAGGAATCGTGGAAGACTCTTGGGGCCAAAATCTTACTGTTTTCTGCAAAGAGAAGATGTTGAGTATCCGATTGGTCCGAAAATGGTGAGCAGAGTATGGTAACCTCATTGAACAAGTGGACAAGGGAAATGCTAAAAAGCGCAAGTGTGGATTAGGTCGGCAACCATTATTTTCCGAGCTGGAAGACCTGATCTGTGAATGGGTTTTTGACAGGAGAGCAAAGGCTTTGGTTGTGAATAGGGCTCAGATTCAAGAATTTGCCCTTGCAATGGCACCACAGTTTGACATAGCCCTTGAAGACTTCAAAGCATCACAACACTAGCTGGATAATTTCCTTCAGCGAAGTGAACTGTCTTTAAGAAGATCTACAACATTGTTTAGGTTGGAAGATACTCAAGTTATTAAGCGAGCACTTGCATTCAAGTCCTTTATTGATGATGCTGACTTCTCTAAATACAATCTTTCCAACATGATTGCTATGGATGAAACTGCAGTGTTTATGGGCCAATCATCTCAAACAACAGATGAACAGCGGGGTGCCTCTTTAGCGTACATTCCCTCCACTGTTTACGAAAGTGCACGTGTTTCCTGTATTTTGGCAATTCGTCTGGATGGCACTAAAATCCCACCGTTAATCATTTCTAAGGGCAAGAAGGAAAAGATTGATTCAATCTTTTCCTTCTTGCCCTTAGAAATGATTAAAGGTGTTTTGGGTGTTTTTATTCTTGAAACTGAAAAAGCCTGGGCCACACAAGCAGTTATAAGGAAGTGGGTCGATTTAACACTGCCGCTTGTTATGCGAGGGAGCCAAGGAGGTCTGCTAGTCTGGGATGCAGCCAGCACTCACCGCGCTAAAGACATGAAGACATTTCTTCACGAAAGAAAAATAGATCAGATAATGATTCCCACAGGAATGACGGCCTATCTCCAGACCCTTGATATTGCAATAAACAAGCCATTCAAAGACAATTTGCGCATGGAAATTAATGACTACACTGAAAATAGAATGGAGAGAAATCAGCGTGGAAACTTTGTGAAACCTAAACTGCAAGAAGTTGTGACTTGGGTGAAGAATTCATGGGAGAAAATCACTGACAGTTGCATTGCAAATGCACTGTGAGCAGGCTACCTTGACAAGAAGTATTCATTTAAAGACAGTGCTATTGCTAAACATGAGAGATTTGGTCCACTGATTCTGAAAGAAATGGAGTCACAAGAAATTCACCAGGAAATTCAGGAATTGGATTGTTATGATGATGTTCCAGAAGATAATGACATGATTGTCATTGAATAAATGAGTAAATTCTTGATACTATAGGATTCACAGTTTGTCTGGTTTGTGTTGACAACTACCGTACTACCATACCATATACAGGTAATAAATTTCCTTTAATTTCACTTAACAATAAATGTGTACCGTATTCTTCTTCATGGAAAAATAAGACATCCCCTGAAAATAAGACCTAGCGTGTCTTTGGGGGCAAAAAATAATATAAGACACTGTCTTATTTTTGGGGAAACACGGTAGGTATCTTAATCTTTTTTTGTGCAATGGTAAATGGGATTGCTTTTTTAGTCTCTCTTTCTGTAAGTTCACTATTGGTGTATAGAAATGCCATAGATTTCTGGGTGTTAATTTTGTATCCTGCTACATTGCCAAATTCATTTATTAAGTCTGTTAGTTTTTTGATGGAGTCTTTCGGGTTTTTTATGTACAATATCATGTCATCTGCAAATAAGGACAGCTTTACTTTTTCTGTTCCAATTTGGATGCCTTTTATTTCTTCTTCTTGTCTAATTGCAATGGCTAATACTTCCAGTACTATGTCAAACAGCAGTGGTGAGAGTGGGTATCCCTGTCTTGTTCCTGTTCTTAGGGGAAATGGTTTTAGTTTTTGCCCATTGAGTATGATGTTAGCTGTGGGTTTATCATATATAGCTTTTATTATGTTGAGGTATGATCCTTCTATTCCCACCTTGTTAAGAGTTTTTATCAAGAAAGGGTATTGGATTTTGTCAAATGCTTTTTCTGCATCAATTGATATGACTTTGTGATTTTGATCTCTCAATTTGTTTATGTGATGTATCACGTTAATTGACTTGCGGATATTGTACCATTCTTGCATTCCTGGGATAAATCCTACTTGGTCATGGTGTATGATCTTTCTGATGTACTGCTGGATCCGATTTGCTAGAATTTTGTTGAGGATTTTGGCATCTACGTTCATGAGGGATATTGGCCTGTAATTCTCTTTCATTGGGTTGTCTTTATCTGGTTTTGGTATTAGGGTGATGCTGGCTTCATAGAAGGAGCTTGGAAGTGTTCCTTCCTCTTGAATTTTTTGGAATAGTCTGAGGAGGATAGGTTTTAGTTCTTCCTTGAATGTTTGGTAAAACCCTCCTGTGAAGCCATCTGGCCCCGGGCTTTTGTTTGTTGGAAGCTTTTTGATGACTGCTTCAATTTCTTCCATAGTTACTGGCATATTGAGCTGTTTAGATTCTTCCTCATTGAGTTTTGGAAGGTTATATTTTTCTAGGAATATGTCCCTTTTCTCCAGGTTGTCCAGTTTGTTGGAATAGAGTTGTTCATAGTATTTTTTAACAATCCTTTGTATTTCGGCGGGATCTGTTGTTATTTCACCTCTTTCATTTCTGATTTGGTTTATTTGGATCCTCTCTCTTTGCTTCTTGGTGAGTCTGGCTAGAGGTTCATCAATCTTGTTTATCCTTTCAAAGAGCCAGCTCTTGGTTTTGTTGATCTTTTGTATTGTTTCTTTGGTCTGTATGTCGTTTATCTCCACTCTGATCTTTATTATTTCCTTCCTTCTGCTTACACTGGGCTTTTCTTGTTGCTCTTTTTCTAACTCTTTGAGTTGTAGGGTTTGGTAATTTATTACCATTGTTTCTTGTTTTTTGCAGTAGGCTTGTAGAGCTATGAACTTCCCTCTCGAGACTGCTTTCACTGTGTCCCATAGATTTTGGATTGTTGTGTTTTCATTGTCATTTGTTGCCATGATTTTATTTCTTACTTGATCTCTCTGGTAACCCAGTCATTGTTTAATAGCATGCTGTTTAGTCTCCGTGTGTTTGATTTCTCTGAATTGTTTTTATTGTAGTTGATTTCTCGTTTTATGCCACTGTGGTCTGAGAAGATGCTTGATATGATTTCTATCTTCTTGAATTTGAAGAGACTTTGCCTATGTCCCAACATATGGTCTATCTTTGAAAATGACCCGTGTGCACTTAAGAAGAATGTATATTCTGTGGCTTCGGGGTGAAGTGTTCTGAAGATGTCAATTAATTCCATCTTGTCTAGTGAGTCATTTAGGATTGATGTTTCTTTGCTGATTTTTTGTTTAAAGGATTTGTCCAGTGGTAATAGTGGGGTATTAAAGTCTCCTACTATGATTGTATTGCTGTCAATCTCTCCCTTGATATCCT
The DNA here is from genome assembly GCF_963455305.1 of Plecotus auritus. NCBI lineage: Eukaryota > Metazoa > Chordata > Mammalia > Chiroptera > Vespertilionidae > Plecotus > Plecotus auritus. The sequence continues at coordinate 110,656,944 of NC_137771.1, forward strand.
CCAGGAGATTTTTTATGTATTTGGGTGCTCCTGTATTGGGTGAATATATGTTTACCAGAGTTATTTCTTCTTATTGGATCGCTCCCTTTAGTATTATGAAGTGGCCTTCCTTATCTCTTGTTATGTCCTTCACTTTGAGATATAATTTATCATATATAAGTATTGCTACCCCAGATTTTTTTTCATTTCCTTTCGCCTGGAAGACCTTTTTCCATCCCTTCACCCTCAGTCTGTGTGCGTCTTTTTTTCTGAGGTGGGTTTCTTGTAGACAGCAGATACATGGGTCTTGTTTTCTTATCCAATCCGTTACCCTATGTCTTTTGATTGGCATTTAATCCATTTACATTTAAAGTTATTATTGATAGGTACTTATTTGTCGCCATTTTTATTCTTTACCCCTGTGTTCCTTCTTTACTTCCTATTTCTTTTTTTTACAGCAGACCCTTTAGCATTTCTTGCATTGCTGGTTTGGTGGTAATAAATTCCCTTAGTCCTTTTTTGTCTGTGAAGCTTCTGATTTCACCTTCAATTTTGATTGATAGCCTTGCTGGGTACAGTATTCTTGGATTCAGACCCTTCCTTTGCATGACTTTGTATATTTCATTCCATTCCCTTCTGGCCTGATGAGTTTCTGTTGAGAAATCAGTTGCTAGTCTGATGGGGGTTCCTTTGTATGTAACTTTCTGTCTCTCTCTTGCCGCTTTTAAGATTCTTACTTTGTCATTGGTGTTTGCCAATTTAATTATAATGTGCCTTGGCGTCGGTCTTTTGGGGTTCATTTTGCTTGGGACTCTGTGAGCTTCTTGGATTTGTGTGGGTTTTCTTCTCCCCTATATCAGGGAAGTTTTCTGTCATTATTTCTTCAAACAGGTTTTCTATTCCTTGCTCAGTTTTCTTTCCTTCTGAAACCCCTATTATGCGGATGTTGTTTTGTTTCGTGTTGTCCCAAAGTTCCCTTAGGCTCTCCTCCTGCCTTTTAATTTTTTTTATCTAGAAGTTGCTCTACTTGGGTATTTTTTCCCATCTTGTCTTCTAGCTCACTGATGCGGTCCTCTGCTTCTTCTAGTCTACTCTTGATGCTCTCTATTGAGTTCTTTACAGCAGCTATGTCATTTTTCATTTCTTCTTGGTTCTTCATTTCCTCTTGGTTCTTACTCATATTGTCGAATTTGTCTTCCATTCTTTTCAGCCACCTTATGACCATTTCTCTGAATTCTTTCTCTGGAAGGTTGCTTGCCTCCATTTCGTTTACTTCCTTTTCTGGTGATGCCTGCTTTTCTTCCATATGTGGGCTGTTTCTTTGTCTCCCCATGGTCTCTCTTCTCTGGGTGTCTGGTTATGTAGTTCTCTCTCTCCTGCGTTGATTTAAAGGCAAAAAATACAACACAACCATGTACAACACACAAGGCACTGAACAGAAATGTATTCACGATATTAATAACCTCCAATAAAGGTGACCACCAGAGAAAGGCAAATTAGGTGACAGGAGAGAAAGAAGAAGAGGAAAAAGAAAGAAAAAAAAAGGAGTGTCAAAATGAAATTGGGAAAAGGAAAAAAAAAGTAAGAGAGACAAGAAAGAGACTAAGAGAGAAAGGGGAACAAACTACATATTTGGGGAGAAAACTCCAATAGAACAACCACAAATGCCAGGAAATGCCAGCAACAAGTACCTGGGGATTAATACAAACTACAACACCAACTAATATCAAGCGAGACAAGGAAAGACAGAAGCAAAAGACAAACAAAAACAAAGCAAATAAAAAAAAAGACAAACAAAAAGAATAAGCAAAACAATCTCACAAAAAAGCATAAAAATTCGATATAATCAACATTCAAGCAAACAACAACAAAAGGACAGAGAGAAAGACAATTTTTTGGATAGTTAATATAGCAAAGAGAGAGGAGTGTATGGACTTGGAGCAGGGGATTGTAGATTAGATATATAAGTAGGGTGAAATTATATCAGGGGTTAAACAGAAAGAATAGGGAAAATCTAAAGCAGGAAAGGGGTAAGATAAACAGGACACCGAAAGGGGAAAGGTTAGGAAGAGAGTGATGGCATAAAGGTAGAGTTGAGATAGAGTAAAACGATGCTAAAGGAAAGATGAAACTAGAATGTAGAACACTAATCCCAAAGTAAAATAAAGAGAAAATAAAATGATACTTTAAAAAAAAGGTAAAATAGTAGTAGTAATGATACTCATTGAAAATAAAAATGTTATAATTAAAAAGGTAAAATCAACTGAGGGAAAAAGAAAAAAATTAGTTTCTTGAGTAAAAGATGCAAAAAATGAAAATAAAAAAATAAAAATAAAATAAATAAAATGTGCAGTAGTGAAGGTCATTCACTTCCTCTATTGTTCTGTTTGGCACGCCTGTTTCTCAGTCCGGACAGTATTGCAGTTCCCTGTGTTCCACTGCTCCTCAGTGTTGTAAGCCAGTCCTGATTTTAAGCAGGCGGTGTGTCTTAATTTCTCGTATTCTTTTATTTTTGATTACACAAGAGTTAATTTGTGATTCAGCCCCTGGGTGGCAGTGTTTCTGGATTGACTTCCGGATCTCTTTGGCCTCTCTAGCCTGTATTTACATCCTTCTTTCCCTGTGGCACTCAATACCGGTTTGTGGAAGTGGGCTGCCTCAGAGCTGGCTCTCCGATGGTCACTCCCTGCTCCAATCCCCAGGTTCCAGAAAAACACTTTTCCCTACAGTCTCCCAGGGTGTCCCCAACTGGATGATCCTATGTATTGGGCTTAGTAATCAGGAGCAAGGATTTGATGAGGAAAAAGCCCAAGTGTGGGAGCAATGGGTCTGCGCGCAAGTCTAAGCAGACGGCACACCTTTGAAATTCTTAGGGTGTCCCTGCACGTCAGATCAAAATGGGTTGCTTTTTAGAGATCCCTTCTGTTAGCAGCTCTGAGGACCCCCTTCCACATTCACAGATCACGTGAGCCCCAAAAGCCACGAATTTTTCTAGGCACAGACTTCCCTGGTCCTCCAGCTCCCACAAAACACGCGTTCCTCTCTCCTGCCGGGACCAGAGACCTCACCTTATCCCAGGCGAAATCTGACCTTTCCGTGGTAGAGTGTAGAGCTTCTCTGAATCCGCGTGTTTGTGCCAATTGGGGATCGGTGTTCTGGGGCTCGCTGCTGTTCAGTGGGTGCCGCAGTTGTGGATTTTCAGGCTTCCAATAAGCTCCACTTTCCCTTTCAAGATGGCACAGACTCGGCGTCCGAGCCCGTAGCTCCAGGAGGGGACCCAGCCGCAGTGGGGGCTGCCAGGTCAGGGGAACCCCGTCTAGCAGTCCCCCACCTTCTCCTGGAGTTTAGCTGTCCCTTAACTTGCCAACAAACATTCCTCGTGCAACCCTCAGCTGTTCTTTGTTTCTGCTCCGAGACAAGGCTCGGAACACGTCTGTCTATTCCGCCGCCATTTTCCCAACTGGACATGCATTTTTAAAGGGAAAAGAATGTGAATTAAAGTTGTAAAAATGTTTATGAAAGTTGTAAGAAGGTTCGTGAAAGTTATAGAAGATTTGTGGGAAGAAATGTTAAAAGGAAGTTAAATAACACAGGCCAGTAAGCCAGAATAAGCAGAATAGGGAAAATGAGATAGTAAAACAGCAGTCTACAGCCATCTAGTAAATCCTATCTCCCTAAACCAAGGACAAATTAAACTAAGAGAATAAACCTCATTTTGATATTTTAGACTACAACCCTTCAAACTAATGTCTCTTTCCTTCCACCAGACCATTTGTCATAACTCTTATTATTCTAGCTTTTACCCGTCATACTAAAATGCATGAAACAGTTTGTCTCCACCAGGTTACAAGCCCCACTTGAACTCAGATAATACCACCACTAGATACCATCACAACCTCCTTTTGTGCCCAGGCCTCATCATCCCTGACCCCCAGAGCAAGGACAACAGGCCAGATACAGATCTAAAAACTCACCAGGGCAGTAAGTTCCAAATGCCTACCAAGGGGCAAAACTGGAAAAAACAACAACAAAAACCTCGCCTCCAGAATAACTTATCCCCCCACTAGCCTTCCTGGAAAAATAGCCCCTCTCGCATATCAGCCACATGACTAATGAATTATGACTTTCACTCTCCTGCAGATTGTTAGTGACAACATTCCCCCACATGGCTCAGACTATCCCATCTGAACAGTGCAAAATATTTTTTAATTCATTACAGACCTCTGGCTCCAGGGCAATTTACAGGATTTCTCTCCAGATCACATCTGTTTGTTTACCTTCACAGTGCTTCTAAATCTTGCAGATCTCTTATAGCCCTACAATGGTCCTCCTACTAGCCCTAGATCAGGCGTCCTCAAACTACGGCCTGCGGACCACATGCGGCCTGCCGAGGACATTTATCCGGCCCGCCGGGTGCCGCTGCCTGTCCTGCTTAGCAGCCGACTTGTCCCGGGCCCGCAGTGCACATAGAAATTTGTTCATAGTTTTTTTTTTAAACTATAGTCCGGCCCTCCAATGGTCTGAGGGACAGTGAACTGGCCCCCTGTTTAAAAAGTTTGAGGACCCCTGCCCTAGATGATCTCTTAGCCAAAGATGGAAGAGTTTATTTAATTGCTAATGCCCCCTGTTGTTTTTATCTAAACTCTACAGGTCAAATAAAGGAAAAAAACACAACACATTCTACAGAATGCTCAATGGCTCAAGGAAGTCAGTCAGGACAGCATAGAGCAGTCCATATGGCCCAGGCTACAAGCCGTTCTGCCCAAATTAACCTGGCTTTTACCCCCTTACAGGCCCCCTAACACTATTTCTCCTTCTCCTCCTCTTCAGGCCCCGCATTTTCAGAATAGTTACCAAATTTATACAAACAAGATTACAAGTCCTAGTTAAGACAGTAAGACAATTTGTCCTTACCCAGGTAAATGTACCCTACAGGCCTATATCCCAGGAAATAATATGAATTTACTTATTAGGCATCCACAACAGCCCTCCCAGGCATGAAGTAGAGAAATGGCAACCCCATCCCCTTTCTTTTCCTTTATATATACCTTTTAAGATGGGAATGAAAGGGTTAAAGAGAATAAAACGGGGCAGAGAAAAACTTATTGTGCTTAGCAGATATCTTGCAGAAAGCTTGCAGCCTTGATATTTGGCTCTGTTGACTAATGAGTTTGCCGACCACTGCACTAGGGCAGTGGTTGTACTGTTGTTATTTGGCTTTCATTAGTCAACAGAGCCAAATATCAACAGTACAACGATTGAAATTTCTTTTGAGAGCCAAATTTTTTAAACTTAAACTTCTTCTAACGCCACTTCTTCAAAATAGACTCGCCCAGGCTGTGGTATTTTGTGGAAGAGCCACACTCAAGGGGCCAAAGAGCCGCATGTGGCTCACGAGCTGCAGTTTGCTGACCACGGGACTAGGGAAATACAGCAGGCTGCCATGCCACAGTCAGATCCCTGGGTGGGGGTGCAAAGCAGGCAGAGAGATGGATTTCAGCAGTAGTAAGTTGGGGGCCAGGAGGGAGTGGTGTTTGGAAGGACTATGGAAGAAGAGAAGGCTCTCCTAGATGAGGATGTAGGCAGGAGGGTGACCACAAAATGGGCCATGGAATTCAAGCTGGGTAAGGACAGAAATCAGGACAGTAACAACCTAGATTGTGGTGGAGAAAGAATAATGACAATGGAAGTGGGTGCCTAAAGAATGATGGAGGAAAAGCTCATTGGAGGCGAGGAGGTTAAAGACTCAAAGGGATCACCCATGTAGACACTGAAATTACTATGAATTAGACAAGAAAAATGTTGAAGACAGTGACTGAGCCAGGAGCTAAAATGTTCAAGAAGTGAGGAAAACTTTCCGGAGATCTTTAGATGACTGCAACAAGGAGGGGAATAGTGCGGCATAGTCTTGTTTCATTGCTAAGTTCTCTATTATTTGACACTGAAAACATTCTGTTGATTCATTACTTTAGTCTAGCTGCTGACATGGATACAGGCCTTGGATACTCATCCCCACTGGGGTAAATCATGCCTTCCCAAAAGTTCTTTATTTGGTCCCACTACAATGAAACATTGAAGCTTCTCTCAGAATGAGCACAATATGTTCACAACAGAAACTGGATCACATCATTGCAATTTTGAACACATGATGATCCCAATAAGCCTAGCAAAAACTCTTCAGAAGGAAGCATGCAGAGGCGATCTGTACCAGTTGTGAAACTACTGTAACCAGACACAAATGCCATTTTGCACTGGAGGCCAGTGAGAGGCACACTGCAGCGAGCATGCTCACTTGTCACAGGGTGGCTGCCATTCACACTGTGTGAGGAACCAAGACTGCCCAGTGCTGAGGGCTGTGAACTTTGCTGAGTCTCTGTACTGTCATCCTAAAGGAATTTGGAAAACATATTCTCTGAAGCTGACCCTTCCACTTGAAGAATCTACAGTCTATATCCTTGATTTTTCTTTGTTAGGAATATTATGAAAATACAGAAATATACAGAGATATATAGAGTAATATAACAAACAGCTACACACCAACTTCCAGAATTGATTGTTGATAACGTTTTGTCAACATATTGTTAAAGTCTTTCATAAAACAAATTAAAACTTTCAGATAAAGTAGTTTCTTTTTGTCCTTGTTCCAGGTCCCTTTCTACCTTGTTTCTCAGAAGCAACTGAAAGGAATTATAGAGTCAGGACAGGCAGTTTTAGGGAAAAAGGGAGTCCATGGGAGAGGAATGCATATGTGAAGGGGAGGAAATAGCTCCAAGACACCATAATGCTTTTGCGGAGGATAGAGAAATGTTACAAGAGGAAAGCATACATTCACAGAGGATAGAGAAATGTTGCAAGATATCAGGAAGAGGGAAACATACTTTCAGAGGACAGAGAAATGTCCCAAGATAAGGGGAGAGGAAGAGGAGGGCACCACGTAGGCTTTGGGCTTTGAAACTGATACTCAGCGGAAGAATGACCAATTAGGAAAGCAAAGGGGTAATAAATTAAGGAAGGTTCCAATCAGAAAGGGTCATGAAGAGACAAATAACTACAGCCTTTATAAACCTGGAGACAAAGAGACTCAGTCATGTGAGCAGCGCACCCCCGTCCGAGGAGCAGCAGCTGCATGAGCAGCCCACCCCCATTAGAGAAGCAGCAGCTCACCCCCATCAGAGGAACAGCAGCCTCGCAAGCAGCCTGTCCCTGTCCAAGGCACAGCAGGCCTGCGAACAGCCCGCCCCTGTCCAAGGAGCAACAGATGCGCGAGCAGCCCGCCCCCAAGGAGCAGCAGCACTGTGAGCAACCCGCCCCCATCAGTGGAGCAGCAGCCACATGAACAACCCACCCCAGTCCGAGGAGCAGCAGCCGCATGCAGCCCGCCCCCATCTGAGGAGCAGCGGCTGCATGCAGCCAACCCCCATCCAAGGAGCAGCAACCGCGAGAGCAGCCCACCCCCATCCGAGGAGCAGCAGTCCCGTGTACAGCGTGCCCCCCATCCGAGGAGCAGCAGCTGCATGAGCAGCCTCCTCCCAACAGCCAGAGGAGGCACCACTGCTGTGAACAGTGCCCATCAGAGGAGCCGCTGCGAGAAGCAGCCACTGCCGTGACCACCCAAGGAGCAACAGCCACCCAAGGGGTCACTGCCACGCAAGGAGCAGCCCCTGCACGACTCGACACCTATATCCTTTGGTGAGAACAAAAATGGGTAGACAAAGAAGCAACCAAGGGAAAGAAAAGGAGGAATTGCCAGAAAAATAGCTGAGTAAAACGGGGCGTGTAATATGTCAGGAAAAGAATTCAGAATAGGGTCATACAGTTCATAAACTGGATGGATGAAAAAATCAACAACTTATGTAAGAATCAAAAAGAAATAAAAAGTGATATAGCTGCAATAAAAAACACCATGGAAAGTTTCAATAGTAGACTAGGAGAAGCAGAGGTCCAAATTAGCGAGTTAGAAGACAGGGAAGCAAAACACACCCAAAGTAAACTACAATTGGAGAAAAAAAATTAAAAGACAGGAGTAGAGCCTACAGGAACTTTGGGACAACATGAAATGAAGCAACATATGAATAATAGGTGAGCCAGAACAACAGGAAGAGGACAAAGGGTTAGAAAACCTATTTGAAGAAATAATATCAGAAAACTTCCCTGATGTGGGGAAGAAAAAAGTCACACAAGCATAGAAAGTCCCAAACAAGATGAACCTGAAAAGAACCACACCAAGACACATCATAATTACAATGGCAACTGTTCAGGACAAAGAGAGAATCTTAAAGGCTGAAAGAGAGAGACAGAAAGTTACATACAAGAGATCTCCCATTAGATTATCAAATGATTTCTCAACAGAAACACAACAGGCCAGAAAGGAATGGAAGGAAATTTACAAAGTGATGCAAAGCAAGGGACTGAATCCAAGAATACTCTATCCAGCAAGGCTATCATTCAAAATTGAAGGGGAAACAAGAAGCATCACAGACAAAAAAAAAAAAAAAAAAAGGCTAAGGGAATTTATCACTACCAAGCCAGCAATACAAGAAATGCTAAAGGGACTGGTGTAAAAAGAAGAAATAAAAAAGGAAGAAGGAACACAGGCACAAAAAATAAAAATGGCTACAAACAAGTACCTTTCAATAATAACTTTAAATGTAAATGGACTAAATGCTCCAATCAAAACACACTGAGTGTCTGAATGGATAAAAAAAAAATGACACACCCTAATCGGTTTGGCTCAGTGGATAGAGTGTTGGCCTGCGGACTCAAGGGTCCCAGGTTCGATTCCGGTCAAGGGCATGTACCTTGGTTGCAGGCACATCCCCAGTAGGGAGTGTGCAGGAGGCAGCTGATCGATATTTCTCTCTCATCGATGTTTCCAACTCTCTATTCCTCTCCCTTCCTCTCTGTAAAAAATTAATAAAAATATATTTTAAAAAATATCCAAAAAAAAAATGACCCATATATATGCTGTCTACAAGAGACCCACCGCAGAACAAGGGACTCACACAGACTAAAAGTGAAGGGATGGAAAGATATCATTCAGTCAAATGGAAATAAAAAATAAGCTGGGGTAGCAATACTTATATATGACAAAATAAACATCAAAGTGAAGGCCATAACAAGACATAAGGAAGGCAACTTCATAATACAAAACGGATTGATACAACAAGAGGATATAACCCTGGTAAACATATATGCACCCAATGCAGAAGCACCCAAATACATAAAATAACTCCTGGAAGATATCAAGAGAGATATCAACAACAATATAGTCATAGTAGGGGACTTTAATATGCCACTGACATCACTGGAAAAATCCTATAGACCAGTGGTCGGCAAACTGCAGCTCGCGAGACACATGCAGCTCTTTGGCCCCTTGACTGTGGCTCTTCCACAAAAAAGCACGTGTGGGCACGCACATAGAGTGCGATTGAAACTTCGTGGCCCATGTGCAGAAGTCGGTTTTCGGCTCTCAAAAGAAATTTCAATCGTTGTACTGTTGATATTTGGCTCTGTTGACTAATGAGTTTGCCGACCACTGCTCTAGACAAAAAATCAGCAAAGAAATAGAAATCCTAACTGACTCACTAGATCAGATGGACTTAACTGATATCTTCAGAACATTTCACCCCAAAGCCATGAAATATACATTCTTCTCAAGAGCACATGGGACATTTTCAAAGACAGACCACATAGTGGGTCACAAGCACAGTCTCTCCAAATTCAATTAGTTTGAAATCATATCAAGCATCTTATCAGATCACAATGGCATAATATTAGAAATAAACTACAATAAAAAATTAAAACATTTGGAGGCTAAATAGCATGCTATTAAACAATGATTGGGTTACCAAAGAGATCAAAGAAGAAATTAAAAACATCCTGGAAACGAATGACAATAAAAACACAACAATAGGAGAAACCAAGATGGCGGCAAAGGTAAGCACCTAAACTGCTGCCTCGCACAACAATTTCAAAACTACAACTAAAAGACAGAACGGACACCATCCAGAACCACAGGAAAGCTGGCTGAGTGAAAATTCTACAACTAGAAGGAAAGAGAAAAGCTCACAGAGAATTGGAGGTACCGCAAAGGGTCTTTGTGCGCGCAGAGAGGAAGGGCGGCTGAGAGCCTGGCTGACTTTCTCTGACGGAAGGGGGAAGGAAGCCCCCGACCGCACTGAACCCCAGTTCTGACTGCACTGAACCCCAATCCCGGATGAAACCCCATGGACCCAGGCTCATACAGAGGGAGTCTGGACTGTCAGCTAGAGAGAAAGGCACCCGGAGACTCGGAGACCTGGGGGACACCCAGGGGAGCCCCGGCGGGCAGAGGTCTGGAGGCGCGCACGCCAGTGTGCACAAAGGCTGCAGAGGTTGCCACAGGCTTTCCCTAGCAGAAGGGAGTTGGAAGGTCCTGACTGCACTGAACCCCAGTTCTGACAGCACTGAACCCCAGTTCCAGGCAAGCCCCTGGGGACCCATGCTCTCATGGGGGGAATCTGGACTCTTGGGCTATTGCAATTTGGCAAGTCTAATACTATAAGGCTGTCTCCAGCACCGAACTTCTCCCAGCATAGACACAGCTGATCCTTACAGCCAACTGGCCTGAAGATCAATTCCTCCCAGTGATACCAACAACAATCAAGACTTAACTACAACAAGGCTGTACACACAGTCCACAAAGGGGTGCACCAAGAGTGTCCATTCAGGTTAACTGGGGAGGCCGACCCACTGGGCCATATAGGAAACCTAGCATACAAATCTACCCTACCAACTCAGGGAATCAGTGAAAATGCAACGTCAAAGAAACAGATCACAAATGAAAGAAATGGAGGAAAACAAACGACTGGATATAGAATTCAAAACCACGGTTATAAGGCTTTTCAAGAATATCCTAGAAAAGGCCGATAAATATAACGAGACCCTCGAAGATATGAAAAAGGACCAACTAGAAATTAAACATACACTGACTGAAATAAAAAATATACAGAGACCCAACAACAGACTAGAGGAACACAAAAATCAAGTCAAAGAATTGAAATACAAAGAAGCAAAAAACACTCAACCGGAAATGCAAAAAGAAAAAAAAATCTAAAAAGTTGAAGATAGTGTAAGAAGCCTCTGGGACAACTTCAAGCGCACCAACATCAGAATTATGGGGGTGCCAGAAGAAGAGAGAGAGCAAGATACTGAAAACCTATTTAAAGAAATAATGACTGAAAACTTCCCCCACCTGGTGAAAGAAATAGACTTACAAGTCCAGGAAGCGCACAGAACCCCAAACAAAAAAAATCCGAAGAGGACCACACCAAGACACATCATAATTAAAATGCCAAGAGCAAAAGACTAAGAGAGAATCTTAAAAGCAGCAAGAGAAAAACAGTTAATTACCTACAAGGGAGCACCCATATGATTGTCAGCTGATTTCTCAACAGAAACTATGCAGGCCAGACGGGAGTGGCAAGAAATTTTCAAAGTGATGAATAGCAAGAATCTACAACCAAGATTACTCTACCGAGCAAAGCTATCATTCAGAATTGAAGGGCAGATAAAGAGCTTCACAGATAAGAAAAAGCTAAAGGAGTTCATCACCACCAAACCAGTATTATATGAAATGCTGAAAGGTATTCTTAAAGAAGAGGAAGAAGAAAAAAAGTAAAGATAAAAATTATGAACAACAAATACATATCTATCAACAAGTGAACTTAAAAATCAAGTGAATTAAAAACCTGAGGAACAGAATAATCTGCTGAATATAATAGAATCAGGGGCATAGAAAGGGAGTGGACTGATAATTCTCAGGGGGGAAGGGGTATGGGGGGTTTCAGAAAGAGACTGGACAAAAATCATACACCTATGGATGAGGACAGTGTGGGGGAGGTAAGGGCAGAAGGTGGGGTGGGAATTGGGTAGAGGGGAGCTATGGGGGGAAAAAGGAGAAATAATTGTAATAATCTGAATAAATATTTATTTAAAAAATAAAAAAAATTAAAAAAAAACACAACAATACAAAATCTATAGGACACAATGAAAGCAGTCCTGAGAGGGAAGTTCATAGCTCTACAGGCCTACCTCAAAAAAACAAGAAAAAATGGTAAAAAATCATCTAACTCTACAACTTAAAGAATTAGAAAGAGAGCAATAAGAAAAGTCCAGAGTAAGCAGAAGGAATGAGATAATAAAGATCAGAGCAGAAATAAATGACATAGAGACCAAAACAACAATACAAAAGATCAATGAAACCAAGAGCTGGTTCTTTGAAAGGATAAACAAGATTGATGAACCTCTAGCCAGGTTCACCAAGAAGCAAAGAGAGAGAACCCAAATAAACAAAATCAGAAATGAAAGAGGCAAAATAACAACAGACCCCACAGAAATACAAAGGATTGTTTAAAAATACTATGAATAACTCTATTTCAACAAACTAGACAACCTGAAGGAAATGGACATATTCCTAGAAAAATACAACCTTCCAAACTCAATCAGGAAGAATCTAAAAATCTCAATAGGCCGATAACTATGGAAGAAATTGAAGTAGTCATCAAAAAGCTTCCAGCAAACAAAAGCCCAGGGCCAGATGGCTTCACAGGGGAGTTTTACCAAACATTCAAGGAAGAACTAAAACCTATCCTCCTCAGACTATCCCAGAATATTCAAGAGGAAGGAACACTTTCAACCTCATTCTATGAAACCAGCATTATCCTAATACCAAAACCAGATAAAGTCAACACAATGAAAGAGAATTACAGGCCAATATCCCTCATGAACATAGATGCCAAAATCCTCAACAAAATTCTAGCAAATCGGATTCAGCAGTACATCAGAAAGATCATACCACCATGACCAAGTAGGATTTATCCCAGGGATGCAAGGCTGGTACAATATCCGCAAATCAATAAACATGAACAAATTGAGAAATAAAAATCACATAGTCATATCAATTGATGCAGAAAAACATTTGACAAAATCTAACACCCTTTCTTGATAAAAACTCTCAACAAGATGGGAATAGAAGGATCATACCTCAACATAATAAAAGCTATATATGACAAACCCACAGCCAACATCATAGTCAATGGCCAAAAACTAAAACCATTTCCCCTAAGAACAGGAACAAGACAGGGATGCCCACTCTCACCACTCATGTTCACATAGTGCTGGAAGTACTAGCCATTGCTATCAGACAAGAAGAAGAAATAAAAGGCATCCAAATTGAAAAAGAAGAAGTAAAACTGTCCTTATTCACAGATGACTGATACTGTACACAGAAAAACCTAAAGACTCCATCAAAAAATTATTAGACTAATAAATGAATTCGGCAATGTAGGATACAAAATTAACGCCAAGAAATCTATGGCATTTCTATACACCAATAGTGAACTTACAGAAATAGAGACTAAAAAATAATCCCGTTTACCATCGCTCCAATAAAATTAAGATATCTAGGAATAAAGTTAACTAAGGGGGTAAAAGACCTGTATGCAGAAAACTACAGGACACTGAAGAAAGAGATAGAAGAAGACATAAACAGATGAAAGAACATACCATGCTCATGGATTAGTAGAATCAACATCATTAAAATGTCCATACTACCCAAAGCAATCTATAGGTTCAATGCACTCCCCATTAAAATACCAACGGCATATTTCACAGACCTAGAACGAACTCTCCAAAAAAGACCCCGAATAGCTGCAGCAATCCTGAGAAAGAAGAGCAACGTAGGAGGGATCTCAATACCAGATATAAAGCTGTATTCCAAAGCCACTGTTCTCAAAACTGCCTGTTACTGGCACTAGTACAGATGTATAGATCAATGGAATAGAATAGAGAGCTCAGAAATCGACTCAAACCACTGTGCTCAATTAATATTTGACAAAGGAGGCAAGAGCATACAATGGAGTCAAGACAGTCTCTTCAATAAATGGTGCTGGGAAAATGGGACAGATTCATGCAAAAAAATGAAACTAGACCACCAACTTACACCATACACAAAAAGAAACTCAAAATGGATAAATGACTTAAACATAAGAAGGGAAACCATAAAAATACTAGAGGAATGCACAGGCAGCAAAATCTCGGACATATGCCAAAGCAATTTTTTCAGTGATACAGCTAATAAGGCATTGGAAACTAAAAAGAAAATAAACAAATGGGCTACATCAAAATAAAAAGCTTTTGAACAACAAAAGAAACCATCAACAAAACAACAAGAAAGCCCACTGCCTGGGAGAACATATTTGCCAATGTTATTACCAATAAGGGTTCAATCTCCAATATTTACAGGGAACTCATACAACTTAACAAATGGAAGGTAAACAACCCATGGGCAACTGACCTAAATAGATGCTTTTCGAATGAAGACATAAGGAAGGCCCAGCGACATATTAAAACATGTTCAAAGTCACTAATCATCTGAGAGATACAAATCAAAACGACAATGCAGGACCATATCACACCTGTCAGAATGGCTATCATCAACAAATCAACAAACGACAAGTGCTGGCGAGGATGTGGAGAAAAAGTAACCCTCGTGCACTGCTGGTGGGAATGCAGACTGGTGCAGCCACTGTAGAGAACTGTATGGAGTTACCTCAAAAAACTAAAACTGGAACTCCCATTTGACCCAGTGATCCCACTTCTAGGAATATATCCCAAGAAACTAGAATCACCAATTAGAAAGGATATATCCACCCCTATGTTCATAGCGGCACAATTTACAATAGCTAAGATTTGGAAACAGCCTAAGTGCCCATCAGCAAATGAGTGGATTAAAAAACTGTGGTACATCTACACAATGGAATACTACGCTGTGGTAAAAAAAAGAAGGAATTCTTACCATTTGCAACAACATGGATGGACCTGGAGAGCATTATGTTAAGTGAAATAAGCCAGTCAGAGAAAGATAGATATCACATGATCTCCCTCATTTACCTATACTGATAAAAGGGAATATGCTAATTAGACAGGGTCAACCGACATCTTCCCTAAGTCCAACTTCCTTCCATACAGTTATGGGGCAACCAGGCCAGCAGGGAGGTAGTCTGGGGGGGGACCAGGCCAGCAGGGGACCAGTTAGGGGGTGATCAGGCTGGCAAGCAGAGGCAGTTAGGGGCGATTGATCAGGCAGGCAGGTGAGCAGTTAGGAGCCAGTGGTCCCAGATTGCAAGAGGGATGTCCAACTTCCGGTTTAGGCCCTATAGATTGGGGCCTAAACCAGCAGTCGGACATCCCCTGAGGGGTCCGGGATTGGATAGAGTGCAGGCCGGGCTGAGGGACCCTCCACCCGTGCACAAATTTCATGTACCAGGCCTCTAGTGGAATATAATCTATACTAGAGGCCCGGCGCATGAAATTCATGCACAGGTGGGTGTGTCCCTCAGCCCAGCCTGCACCCTCTCACAATCCAGGACTGCTGGCTCCCAAATGCTCACCTGCCTGCATTCCTGATTGCCCCTAAACGCTTCTGCCTGCCAGTCTGATCACCCCCTAACCACTCCCCTGCCAGCCTTATTGATGCCTAACTGCTCCCCTGCCAGCCTGTTTGCCCTAACTGCCCTCCCCTGCAGGCCTGGTCACCCCTAACTGCCCTCCCCTGCAGGCCTGGTCCCCCCCAACTGCCCTCCCCTGCTGGCCTGATCCCTCCCAACTGCCCTCCCCTGCTGGCCATCTTGTGGCGGCCATCTTGTGTCCACATGGGGGCAGCCATCTTTGACCACATGGGGGCAGCCATCTTGTGTGTTGGAGTGATGGTCAATTTGCATATTACTCTTTTATTAGATAGGATATATAAAACCCTAATATGCAAATAGACTGAATGGGGGAACAACTGAACAATAGGTCACTATGATGTGTGCTGACCACCAGGGGACACGCGCGGAACATGGCTGGTGTGGGCAGCAGGCGGCAGAGCGCGTAATATGGCGGGGATTGGCCACAGCAGGATGGTGGAGCAGGTGAGCAGGAGTGCCAGACCAAGGTGGGGCACCGGTTGCTGTCATTGGGGCAAGGCTCTGGTGGTTACTGAAAATTCTTTGCTCCCACACACCATGGTCCCACCTGGTGCTTGCACCTGCTGCTGGTGCTGGCCCTGCTCTCACCCGCTGTTGAAGCCACTGCTTGCACCCACTGCCGGCGCCTGGTGCCTGCCCTGATCACTCGGCACCATCAACAGGTGTGAGCGGCAGCTGCCAGCCCCGATCACCCCTTAGGGGTTCTCCACCTCCCCCTGCTCCTAAGGGGCAATCAGGGCCGTCGTCGCAGGTGTGAGCAGTGGCTGCTGGCCCCATCACCCCCTGAGTGTTTCTCCATCTTCCCCTGCTCCTGAGGGGTGATTGGGGCA
The DNA here is from genome assembly GCF_963455305.1 of Plecotus auritus. Taxonomy (NCBI): domain Eukaryota; kingdom Metazoa; phylum Chordata; class Mammalia; order Chiroptera; family Vespertilionidae; genus Plecotus; species Plecotus auritus. Next base: position 110,673,262 of record NC_137771.1, read on the forward strand.
GCAGCCACTGCTCACACCCATTGCTGGAGCTGGTCCCAATCACTCTGCGCCATCAGCCCGTGTGAGTGGAGTCGGCACCGTCAGTGCATGGGAGCGGTGGTGACAGGAGTGGGGCTGCCAACAGATGGGACGGGGGGGTGGAGGGAGTGGGGGAGGGGCTGAGCGGGGGCACAGAGGATGGGCCGAGACCTGCCCCTGTGCCCACTGCAGCCTCATGGTCCACAGTTCCTTTCAAGATGCATGAATTTGAGCACTGAGTCCCTAGTGAACAACATAAACTGATGAACAAAAACAGATCCAGAGACAGAGAAGCATTAATCAGACCGTCAAACCTCAGAGGGAAGGTAGGGGAGGGTGGGCATAAGGGGGAGAGATCAACTAATGGACACAGACAACAGGGGGGTGAGGGCATGAGTGGGGGGGGTGGGGAGGGCAATGGGGCAATAAGGACATATATGTAATACCTTAATCAATAAAGAAAAAAATTAAAACATTAAAAAAATCAAAATAAAAGATTTGTTAAATGCAGGAATCCATCAGGAGCTAAATGGAGGCCAGCTTCTTTGTGCAAACCCTTGATGAGGCAGCTCTTGGTGGCTCCACCCCCTGGTTCCAATAGGGCTTGACCCTGCAGGCAGCAGAGCTCCCAGACCACTCCTTTGGAGATGGAAGATACATATCTTTCGAGAAACTTTACATTTCAAATCACCTGCAAATGCTAAAACTTAATGCAGAAACTCAATTAAGAAGCTCTTTTGTGGCAATTAGACAAAGCTACTGTTTTGTGAGATTATATGGACCAGGGCATTCATTAGCTAGAAAAACAATTCTATGTTCATTTGTTTTGTTTGGGTTTTATCAACAGCCCAGTCCTGTGTGAGCCAAAGCCTAGTTCTGCAACAGTGATCTCAGCTCACCCCACAGCCCCTGGGATGTCACAGACTAACATGCCAAGTCTCTTGATGCCAATGCCGGAGTTGCTGCCAGAGTATGAACTGGGAGCTGCACTTTAGGCTGATGGTTTGTGTTTTCAGGATAATATGAGGCCAGCTTCTTAGGTATGGAGGTTTCTGCAGAAATGATAATGCTCTTTTGGGTCTACAGTCCCTTCTCCTTAATATGTCACTTACTAATTTGAGCGAAAAGATGTTTCTACAACCTATCTGATTGTTTTCAAAGCCATTGTTTTAATCTTCTAAGGTTTTCCTCTTCCACAAAGAGCTGTTTGGGAAAGTAAGCGTGTTCTAAAATGCAGGCACCCTCTCCCCCAAAATCTCTCTGTACCCTGGATGTCTGGAAGGAGGGAGGAAACCTCCAACCATCTCAAGCCTAGCCCAGAGGCACTAGAGGAGATTGGGTTACAGGGCCTGCTGAAAACTCTCCAAAACTCTCCCACTGCACCTGGCATAAAATCCTCACAGTCACACACTTGGGTAGTGTATATCAGGTGCCAGGTATTTTTATAAGTGCTTTACACATATTATTTCATTTTACCCTTTACAAGCAACCTTATAACGGTGATATTATTAGCTCAGTTTTAGTTTGCAGGCGAGGAAAGTAGGGCACGGAGAGAGTAAGGCCCTGCAAGACTGGGCCCTTGACCATCTCTCAAACTTGATCCTTTATATCATACAGCAACTTGGCTGTTCAAAAAACCCCCAAGCTGGTTTTCTGCCTCAGGGCCTTTTCACAGTCTGGTCCCTCTATTTGGCACACTCTACTCCCTCACATTCATCTATCTGCTTCTACCTCATCACTTAGGTCTCAGCTCAAATGTCACCTTTCCAAAGGGGCCTATCCTGAGCCCTACTGCTGCGTTAAGCCACATGACCATGCTATTTCTCCACAGATTATTTATCACCAGTGTCTCCACCAAAATGGAAGCTCCCAAGACCAGAGCTTGACCATAGCTAGTCCAATATCTGACTATTACAGAGTCTGGAAGTAGTTATTGAATAAATAGCTAGTATCCATATTTAAAAAACAAGTGTAGGACACAGCTCTTATTACTAGCATATACATTTCTATAACAACGTAAACTCTGAGGCACAAGGCAAGCAGCATGAGCACCTACAGGAAGGAAGAAACAGTGCAACGGGGTTTAATGACTTACCTAAAGCCACCTGGTGAGTCAGTGGCAGATCCCAGGTCTCCTGACTTCTTTCCCCTCCAATTCCCCCATGTTTTCCATGGCCTGACTACGGCAGAGACTGTGGACATGCTCAGCAATGCTGTTTCCTTTTTCCCTGGCACATGGGAAGTTGTCATTACCCAGCCTCCCTTTCAGTTAGGTTGGGGCTGTGTGACTAAGTCCTAGTCAGCAGACTGTAGGGAGAAGTGATGTGCCCACTTCCAGGCCTCGCCACTGACCGTCCTGTGCAGTCCCTTCTTCCCTCCATGAACTCAGTAGAGGGAAGAAGGCAGTCCCAGGAGACAACAGGGCTACACAGGGGTCCTGCTCCAGGGAGAGCGGCTCGGGACAGCCACCAACTGCACTGGACTGGGACGAGAGCAAGAAATCATCATTAACATGTGGCCACTGATATTCAGGGGGTGTTGGTTTTGCACTCTGTGTTAACTGCCCTGATTAGCAAGTAGATAGTGACATTTATCAGTAATCCTTACTCAGCAGCTCTGTGACACACAACTGCAGAGAAAGCTTCATTCGTTTTGGTGCTTATAAGTTCCACATGAATCAAAGTGGTATGTGGCCACCAAAAAGTAGACACATTCTCAGGCTGTGTGAACAGCAAGAGTGACAACAAATAATTTGGAGTGATCACAAAAGTGAGAAAACCCAGTATCACCAAGACACATGCTGTAAATTTGATGGCCCATGCAAAGGTGTGATGAGAACATCTAGCACCACTACAGTAACCCTGGACAGGTCAGGGCCACACTGAACTGAAAGAGGGCACCAACATTTGTAAAAACGCCTATCCCAAGTACTTGGCTTTGTTATAATCTCTCAGTCTGCATATACAGGATTATAATTTTTTAAAGTAAATATATTCATTTCCCTTTCTTACTTGTGTTTCATGATTGAAAACTGCAGATAGATCATAGAAATTAAAGTTGGCCAATTTCTTCTCATCTTCAAAAAATGGAACAAAGTACTTAAGTCATTTTTGGATATTCTTTCAATTCTCAAGACGTGGTCAACATAAGTTAATAGAGCACAGGCTGCACAAGATTGTGGTGATTCTTAGAAAAGGAGGTACCTGAGCAGGCTGACAGCACGGCTCAAAGGCAACAGGCTCCAAAGCCAGGGGGGACTTTTTGCTAGCTAGTTGGGTTTTGCCACACAGCACCCATGTTTTCTTCTTAATGACACGTGATATGATATTTGGAAAGCTCTCATAGGATAGAGCTGATGTTTATGCAATGATCTAAGAAAAAATCTGAAATGACATTTTCAAGAAAACACTTTTGTAATCTGTAATTATCATCTGGGAAATCTGTGATGGATCAGAAACACAAAATCATATTTTTTAGGAATTAAACAAAAAGTCCTTCCCTTCTGGGATGAGAGAAATCACAGTAGGCTAATAAACACATTTAAAACAGAACAAATGCAAATGTGAGCAGCTAATGTTCTCAAAAAACAGGCTTACATGGTAGCATTAGGTCGCTACAAGAGACCTAAAATTGTTTTTAAACCTAATTCTTACATCAAAAAATTAATGTCCAGCCCTAACCGGTTTGGCTCAGTGGATAGAGCGTTGGCCTGCGGACTGAAAGGTCCCAGGTTCGATTCCGGTCAGGGGCATGTACCTTGGTTGCGGGCACATCCCCAGTAGGAGGTGTGCAGGAGGCAGCTGATCAATGTTTCTCTCTCATCGATGTTTCTAACTCTCTCTCCCTCTCCCTTCCCCTCTGTAAAAAATCAATAAAATACATTTAAAAAAAATTAATGTCCATAGTTGATAATCTAAAATAGCATTACTGGGCTGTAATGGAAAAAACTGCTCTGTCCCTCCTCCCAATCCCAGATACTCGCTTCTCAGAGGCAACCAGCTTTATTCTTTCAACTGTTTGTTTGAAATTGACCTCCTTGTTACTTAATAACATGCTTGTGCTGCTACTTCTTGATTTATCTAGTTAAAATTTTATATCTTGCTTACTATTATTGCACCCATCCCCCCATCAACATTCTGTTCTATCAATATCCAGGATTTCCATCACTATGACTCATACATAGTACTATCTACTGAGCTAAGTTCTTACATTTTTTGTACATTGTTTGTTTTTCCTAGGGCTGTTTCTTTGCTCTCAAAGTTTCTTAGTTTTCTATATATCTATCACTAAAATCCCTCTCAGTAGTGAAAAGGCATTGGTACCCTATCACTTCCATTCTGGAGCTGTCCTCTCTGGCTACTCTCAAGGCTGCTGCATAGCTGGCGGGCTGGGATGTGCTTCACCATCAACTCAGGAACTCCCCAGGGCTCCTTTATATTTTTTCTTGCTTGGTTTATTCCCTCATTTTGCTGGAGCTCATCCTTTTGTAGTTTTATTACAAAGGATGTACAGAGATAAAAAGTTTAAGATCTTGCATATCGAAAAATGGTATTATTCTGTGCTTACATTTGTCTGCCAGTTTGGCAGAATACAGAATTGTAGCTTTAAAATAACTGCCATCATATTTTCAAAAGCATTGTCCCACAGCCTTCTAGCTTCCAACAGCCTGATGTTCTTTTCCTTTTCCATGCGATTTCCCTGAAGCTTGTTGGATTTTGAACAAAGATGCACCTTGGTGTTTGTCCTTTTGCACTGACTGTACTGAGTATTATTTTTTCCATATTCTCTGTTCTCTTAGTTGAGGGAGACTTCCTGGATATATCCTCTAATTTTTTTCATCTTTGCTCTCAATATTTTGTCTCTTCTCCTATTCTAATTTCTGAGTGTCTTCTTCAAGTTTACCTTTCAGCATTTCTATTAATTTATTTTTATATCGTCATTAATTTCCAAGAGTGTTATCTTATTGTTTTTTAGCATCCTATTTTTATTTAGTTCATTTTTTGTTGTTTTTTTGTGGGGTTTGTAGCCCAATAGCTTTACCCCCAAAACTTCCTCACACACAGAGCTGTCAGCCTGCTCTCTGATCTCAGACCCTGCTTCTCTCTCTCCCCGCCTTGCCAGCAGCCACAGTAGCCTCTGATCAGCCCCGCCTCTCTCCCCCAGAGGTCAGCAGTTCAGCCCGCTCTCCAGTCCCTGCTCACCAGTCCCCGCCCACCAAAGCCTGCTGTGTGTGCAGCCTGGTGTTCCGTGGAGCCTTCAGTATTTATGGACCCTGGGTTTTTATATATTAGGGTTATATTCTTTTTCATACAAACAACTATAAACCTACTTTTGCCCCACTCTGTATCTGCATAGCTAGGATTTATAAATAACTATATCTTTAAGATGTATGGGGAATAATAAAACAGATTCATTAAAACTAACTCATGTCCTGGTCAGTGTGGCTCAGTGGTTGAGCATCGACCCATGAACCAGGAAGCTATAGTTTCATTCCAGTGCCCATATTTTGGGCTCGACCCCCCAATGGGGACATGCAAGAGGCAGCCAATCAATGATTCTCTCTCTTCATTGATGTTTCTATCCCTTCCTCTCTCTGAAATCAATAAAAATATATTATTAAAAAAGAACACAGAACTCTAACTCACAACTATAATGATATAAAGTATATTGTACTTCTCTTGGAGGAGCTACCTGGCTTATGTAATCCCAGACAACACATGCTTAGTTGTAATCACTAAAGAACAATAACTCAAGGTCTTTTCGGCTTGATGCCTGTGCCAAAACCCTCCTAAAATCCTAGCTGTTGTGGAGCATCTCCGAGGAATATCTACGCAGGCCTATGAAGCAGTCTGGCTCCTCAAGGATAGGGTTCAACATACCTTTTCTCTCTTACTCCTAGAAAACAGCTAAACATAGAGTTACCATGTGATCCAGCAATTCCACTCCTAGCTACAAACTCAAAGGAATTGAAAGCAGAGATTCAGACACTTGTACACCCATATTCATAGCAGTATTATTCAAAACAGCCAAAAGGTAGAAGCAACCCAGTGTCCATCAACAGATGAATGAATAAATGAAATGTTTCTACTGATGGGGGGTGCCCTCCAAGTTCCTTGAATGGGCCCAAGAAGAGGAAGCCTCTACCTGCTCAAGGGTGCAACTTCCTGATTCTCCTAAGGTTCTGTCCTCCCAATGTTGCAGAGAGTTGTGAGGATGATGAAAACAGCTTCCTCCCATCTCTGCATCACCTGGGACCCAAGGCAAAACTAGTCACAAAAGCAGAACCTTTAGCTCCTCCTGTTTCCACATCCCCAAAGCACATTTCAAAAGTCAAAACCCAAACAAATCAAACATATAAAGGCAAGGGTGAAAACCAAATCCACTACCTTCTCCACAGGAACTAACCTTAATCCATGATCAAGACCTTTCCATTCATAAACATCCAGAAGGTATCTCATACTCTACAAATAATGGACAAGAAGCCTCGGGGAGATTGCTTAACCCATGTATGAAGTCATCTGCATGCAGGACAACAGCTCTGACAGCCATTAATGGGGAGATATTTGCATCATCCATGTTCCATCTCAAATGTGGCATCAACAGTGTCAATCTCTATTATATAACCTTGTTTTATTTTCTTCATGGTACTTATTCCCAACCTACCCCTTTGTGATCTATTTTATTGTTTCTCTTCACCTCTAGAACGTAAACACCAGCAGTGCAAGGACCTTCACTGTTATATTCCTTGAATATAAAACAGGGCCTGACACATAATAAATATAGTATTCAATAAATGTTTCATGAATTAATAATACTTACTATTTTTTGAGTATTTACCATATGCCAGGCAATGTTCTTAATACCACACTTGCAATAATTAATTTAATGTCCAAAATGATTCTATGAAGTAAGGAGTATTATTATCCACATTTTATAATTGAGGAAACTGGACCACAGAGAGGTTAACTAACAAGTTCAAGGTCATACAGCTAGTAAGTAATTGTTCTGATATCTATTGCTGCATAACAAACCACCCCCAAATGTAATGGCTTTAAACAATAATGTACTCTTACTTCTTATGGTTCTGTGGGTTCAGTGGTCTTAGCTGACTGGTTCTTGCTTGAATTCTCTCATGTAATTACCATCAATTATCATCTGTGTTTAAGTAGTCTGAAGGCTTAACTGGACTGGTCCTCCAAGATGATTTCTCCTCTCACATGTATGGCCCCTCATCTGGGAAGAGGGGAACAGCTGGAGGCTGCCTGGACATCTCTGTCTCTCTCCACAAAGTCTCTCTATGTGGCTAGCTTAGGCTTCTTCAGATCATGGTAGTCCTTACATGGCAGGTAGCTTCCCCCAGAGTGCATGTTTTAAAATACAAAGGCAAAAGCTTTAAAATCTCTTATGTGCCAACCCCAGAAATCATGTACTGTCACTTCTGCCCCATCCTGTGTTTCACAGGGCCATCCCAGATTCAATGTTTGGTAATAAAAAAAGGGGGGGTGGTGAATACCAGGTGGTGGAGTTATTGGGGTGTCATCTTTGGAGATTCACCACCATATGAGTAGAGCTGGTAATTGAACCCAGATAGTCTGGCTCCAGAAACTATAAACTCTAACCCTGTGGTGTCCAGAGTTCTGTAGTTGTGGGGTGGGCAGACTCAGGTTTTGCTGCTGCACCTGTGGTGGATAGGCACATGCTCCTAGTGGCAGCTCACAGGGGCACCTGCGGTGCATTTGCCAGTGAGGCACACTGAAGCACTCTGAAGGGCCCTCGCACTGAAGCCACGTAATTGAGGTGACTGTGGGCAGGTATCCAGGATGAATGAATTCAGAATTTCTACTGCCGGCGGTGGGGGGTGGGTGGGTGCAGGGGGAGTGTGTGCCTGTTTGTCCAAGGTCACACGAAGCGAGAGCTCGCAGTGTCTCCCACGAGTGCCCCGTGGATAGATGGGCTCAGGGTGCCTGCCCTTTGGAAATGTGCGATTGTGGAGGTGCGTTTGCCGGCGCGGAGCTCTGATGCACTCTGAGGGGCCGTGGCACTGAGGTTGAGCAGCTGGGGTGACTGTGGGTAGTTATTTAGGAAGAGGAAATTCAGAATTTCTACTTTGGGGCAGTGCGCCCCTGTCTGTGCAGAATCACACCCAGCCAGGGCTCACAGCAGCTCCCCAGAGCGCCCTGTGGATAGATGGGCTCAGGAGGCCTGCTTGTTGGAAATGCACGATGGTGGCAGTCCCTTTACCAGCGCAGAACTTGACACACTCTGAAGGGCCCTGGTGCTGAAGTTGCACAGCTGGGGTGTCTGTGGGCAGTTATTCAGGAAGAGGGAATTCAGAATTTCTTCTGCCAGGGGCGAGTGCATCCCTGTTTGTCCAAGATTGCACCCAGCGAGAGCTCACAGAGGCTCCCACAAGTGCCCTGTGGATGGATGGGCTCAGGGTGCCTGCCCCTTGGAAATGCGCGACTGTGGCGGTGCATTTGCTGGTGCAGAGCTCTGACACACTCTGAGGGGCCCTGGCACTGAAGTTGCACAGCTGGGGTGTCTGTGGGCAGTTATTCTGGAAGAGGGAATTAAGAATTTCTACTGCGGGGCAGTGCACCTTTGTCTGTACAAAATCATACCCAGCAGGGGCTCACAGTGGCTCCCTGGTGCTGCCTGGTGCATCCACACACTCTCCTTTCATCCCCTCATTCACTCACTTCCTCTCCCTTACCTCCGTCCTGCCAGCCACCATCTTATATCTCGCTATTTGAGTTTTTATTATCCTCATTATTGCTAGTATTAAGTTGTCCTATCTTCTGCCTCAGTATGACAGATCACTGCCACCCCCTCACCACATTTGCCAAGCTGGGCTTGTCATCAGCTCAAAGCAATGCAGACTTTTAGGGAGCAATCTACATTATCATCTATATCTAGGAAGACCTTATATCTGTGATTGGGTTCTCCTGTAATCTTACTGGATCAATTCTGTGTGAATTAGAGCTGAGTAGACTTCCAGTAACAGAGACCTAAAATAACAATGGCTCAGAGTTTTGGTTCTCTCTCACACAAAGGAATCTGGAGGTAGGCAACCAGAGATTACCATGGCTACGGGCACTCCCAGATTGCGGGACTTGGGCACGTAGCCAACACCATCTTGAAGGGGAGAACGGCCTTTTCTAGGAACTCATCAGCACCACAACCCAGATAAGCCTTGGAACTGCCCACAACCCAGCAGCCATTCCAGCCAAAATCCTGCTGCCCCACCCACAGACCCGTGGACCCTGGGACCTCCACCTCCAAAGGTGCACCACTCCAGCAGCAGTAAGTGCAACTTTCCCCCTGCCCAGCGGCAGAACTCTGGACACCACATTCCTGCGTTTTCAGCACACAGGCATCTAGGGCACACCACTCCGTAGGCAGCACCAGGGAGCCACTGTGAGCCCCTGCTGGGTATGATTTTGTACAGACAAAGGTGCACTGCCCCGCAGTAGAAATTCTTAATTCCCTCTTCCAGAATAACTGCCCACAGACACCCCAGCTGTGCAACTTCAGTGCCAGGGCCCCTCAGAGTGTGTCAGAGCTCTGCACCAGCAAATGCACCGCCACAGTCGCGCATTTCCAAGGGGCAGGCACCCTGAGCCCATCCATCCACAGGGCACTTGTGGGAGCCTCTGTGAGCTCTCGCTGGGTGCAATCTTGGACAAACAGGGATGCACTCGCCCCTGGCAGAAGAAATTCTGAATTCCCTCTTCCTGAATAACTGCCCACAGACACCCCAGCTGTGCAACTTCAGCACCAGGGCCCTTCAGAGTGTGTCAAGTTCTGCGCTGGTAAAGGGACTGCCACCATCGTGCATTTCCAACAAGCAGGCCTCCTGAGCCCATCTATCCACAGGGCGCTCTGGGGAGCTGCTGTGAGCCCTGGCTGGGTGTGATTCTGCACAGACAGGGGTGCACTGCCCCAAAGTAGAAATTCTGAATTTCCTCTTCCTAAATAACTACCCACAGTCACCCCAGCTGCTCAACCTCAGTGCCACGGCCCCTCAGAGTGCATCAGAGCTCCGCGCCGGCAAACGCACCTCCACAATCGCACATTTCCAAAGGGCAGGCACCCTGAGCCCATCTATCCACGGGGCACTCGTGGGAGACACTGCGAGCTCTCGCTTCGTGTGACCTTGGACAAACAGGCACACACTCCCCCTGCACCCACCCACCCCCCACCGCCGGCAGTAGAAATTCTGAATTCATTCATCCTGGATACCTGCCCACAGTCACCTCAATTACGTGGCTTCAGTGCGAGGGCCCTTCAGAGTGCTTCAGTGTGCCTCACTGGCAAATGCACCGCAGGTGCCCCTGTGAGCTGCCACTAGGAGCATGTGCCTATCCACCACAGGTGCAGCAGCAAAACCTGAGTCTGCCCACCCCACAACTACAGAACTCTGGACACCACAGTCACGCCTTTCCAGAGTGCAGGCCCCCTGAGCCCCATCACACCAACAGACGGTTCCTGGGTGCCACTGTGAGTCCCTACTGGGCACATGTGATTTCAATCAAGGGTGCAAGACAGCAAAAATTAGGACACACCCCTCCATGGCTGCTGACTTCTAGACACCGCAGTTGCGCCTTTCCAGCTCGCAGGCCTACAAGAGAACCCAAATAGCTCAAGTAGGGAGCTACACTAGATTACCAAGCCCAGGAGACCTGAGAGATCACACCAGTAGCACCATCCCGAAAAGAACCTGGGTAGCAGAGCAATCGGATCTACAATTAAAACGTTACAGCAAAAAATGGAGAGACAAAAAAGCAATCCCCAAAGGAAAGAAAAAGAGGAATCACCAGAAAGGTAGTTAAATGAAATTGAGGCTAGCAACATATCAGAGAAAGAATTCAGAGTAATGGTTATAAGGATGCTCAAACAGCTGGATAACAAATACACACAACTCAATGACAAATACACACAACTCAATGAGAATTATAAGGAGCTGAATGAGAATGTCACCAACATGAAAAGGAACCAAGAGGAGATGAAGAGCGACATAGCTGCAATAAAGAACACAATGGAAGACTTAAACAGTAGACTAGAAGAGACTGAGGACCGCATCAGCGAATTAGAAGACAAGGTAGGAAAAAAAAAATACAGCAGCAACTGGAAAGAAGACTTAAAAAGCAAGAGGAGAGCCTAAGGGAGCTTTGGGACAACACAAAATGAAACAACATTCGCATAATAGGGATACCAGAAGGAGAGGAAGAGAAGCAAGGAATAAAAAACCTGTTTGAAGAAATAATGACAGAAAACTTCCCTAATATTGGCAAGAAAAAAACTATGCAAGTCCAAGAAGCACATAGAGTCCCAAACAAGATGAACCCGAAAAGACCCACACCAAGACAACTCATAATTACAATGGCAAACACCAACGACAAAGTAAGACTCTTAAAGGCTGCCAGAAAGAGACAGAAAGTTACCTACAAGGGATCTCCTATTAGAATATCAACGGATTTCTCAACAGAAACACTCCAGGCCAGAAGGGAATGGAATGAAATATACAAAGTGATGTAAAACAAGGGACTGAACCCAAGAATACTATACCCGGCAAGGCTATCATTCAAAATTGAAGGTGGAATAAGGAGCTTCACAGACAAAAAAGGGCTAAGAGAGTTTATCACTACCAAGGCAGCAATGCAAGAAATGCTAAAGGGACTGCTGTAAAAAGAAGAAACAGAAAGGCAAGAAGAAACAAAAACATTAAGAATAAATATGTCAACAAACAAGTACTTATCAATAATACCATTAAATGTAAATGAACTAAATGCACCAATCAAAAGACATAGGGTAGCTGAATGGATAAGAAAACATGACCCATATATTTGATGTGTGCAAGAGCCCTACCTCAGAGCAAAGGATCACATAGACTGCGAGTGAAGAGATGGAAAAACATTTTTCAGGTAAAAGGAAATGAGAAAAAAGTTGGGGTTGCGATACTTATATCTGATAAAATAGACCTCAAAGTAAAGGCCATAACAAGAGATAAGGAAGGCCACTACATAATACTAAAGGGGGCAATTCAACAAGAAGATATAAGTCTTGAAAACATATATGCACCCAATACATGAGCACCCAAATACATAAAACAACTTCTGGAAGATATCAAAGGAGAGATCGATAGCAATACAGTCATAGTAGGAAACTTTAATACCCCACTGACACCACAGGATAAATCATCTAAACAAAAAATCAGCAAAGAAACAGCAATCCTAAATGACTCACTAGATCAGATGGACTTAATTGACATCTTTAGAATATTTCACCCGAAAGATACAGGATATACATTCTTCTCCAGTGCACATGGAACATTTTCAAAGATAGACCACATATTAGGAGACAGGCAAAGTCTCTCCAAATTCAAGAAGGCAAATCATAACAAGCATCTTCTCAGACCATACTGGCATAAAACTAGAAATCAACTACAATAAAAACAATGAAAAAAATCAAACACTTGGAGGCTAAATAGCATGCCATTAAACAATGATTGGGTTACCAAAGAGATCAAAGAAGAAATTAAAAGCATCCTGGAAACAAATGACAATGAAAACACAACAATCCAAAATCTATGGGACACAATAAAAGCAGTCCTGAGAGGGAAGTTCATAGCTCTACAGGCCTACCTCAAAAAACAAGAAAAAATGGTAACAAATTATCTAACCTTGCAACTTAAAGAAATAGAAAGAGAGTAACAAGAAGAGCCCACAGTAACCAGAAGGAAGGAGATAATAAAGATCAGAGCAGAAAGAAATGACATAGACACCAAAAAAACAATACTTAAGATCAATGAAACCAAGAGCTGGTTCTTTGAAATGATAAACTAGATTGATGAACCTCTAATCAGACTCTCCAAGAAACAAAGAGAGGGCCCAAATAAACAAAATCAGAAATGAAAGAGGGGATGTAACAACTGACCCTACAGATATACAAAGGATTATAAAAAAAAATACTATGAACTCTACTCCAACAAACTGAACAACCTCAACAAAATGGACACGTTCCTAGAAAAATACAAGTTTCCAAAACTCAACCAGGAAGATTCAAAAAACCTGAATAGGCCGATAACTACTGATAAAATTGAAACAGTAATCAAAAAGCTTCCAGGAAACAAAAGCCCTGGACCAGATGGCTTCACAGGGGAGTTTTACCAAACATTCAAAGAAGAACTAAAACCAATCCTTCTCAGACTATTCAAAAAAATTCAAGAGGAAGGAACACTTCCAAACTCTTTCTATGAAGCCGGCATTACCCTAATCCCCAAACCAGATAAAGATACCACAAAGAAAGAGAATTACAGTCCAATATCCCTGATGAACATAGATGCTAAAATCCTCAACAAAATTCTAGCAAATAGGATCCAGCATTACATTAGAAAGATCATACACCATGACCAAGTGGGATTTATTCCAGGAATGCAAGGCTGGTACAATATCCGCAAATCAATAAATGTAATACATCACATAAACAAAGTGAGAGCCAAAAATCACATAATCATATCAATTGATGCAGAAAAGGCATTTGACAAAATCCAACACCCTTTCTTGATAAAAATACTCAGCGAAGTGGGAATAGAGGGATCATATCTCAACATAATAAAAGCCTTAATGACAAACCTACAGCCAAAATCATACTCAATGGGCAAAAACTAAAACCATTTCCGCTAAGAACAGGAACAAGACAGGGATGCCCACTTTCACCACTCCTGTTCAACATAGGACTGGAAGTGCTAGCCAAAGCAATCAGAGAAAAAGAAGAAATAAAAGGCGTCCAAATTGGAAAAGAAGAAGTAAAATTGTCATTATTTGCAGATGACAAGATACTGTACATAGAAAACCCTAAAGACTCCATCAAAAAATTATTAGCCTTAATAAATGAATTTGGCAATGTAGCAGGATACAAAATTAACGCCAAGAAATCTATGGCATTTCTATACACCAACAGTGAACTTACAGAAAGAGAGACTAAGAAAACAATCCCATTTACCATCACACCAAAGAAATTAAGATACCTAGGAATAAACTTAACTAAGGAGGTAAAAGACCTCTACTCAGAAAACTACAGGACATTGCAAAAAAGAGATAGAGGAAGACATAAATAGATGGAAGAGCATACTGTGTTCATGGATTGGTAGAATCAACATCATTAAAATGTCCATACTACCCAAAGCAATCTATAGTTTCAATGCACTCCCCATTAAAATACCAACGGCATATTTCACAGACCTAGAATGAACTCTCCAAAAATTCATCTAGAATTAAAAAAAAGACCTCGAATAGCTCCAGCAATCCTGAGAAAGAAGAGCAACGTAGGAGCGATCTCAATAACAGATTTCAAGCTGTATTACAAAGCCACTGTTCTCAAAACTGCCTGGTACTTGCATAAGAACAGACGTATAGACCAATGTAATAGAACAGAGAGACCAGAAATCGACCCAAACCACTATGCTCAATTAATATTTGACAAAGGAGGCAAGAGCATGCAATTGAGTCAAGACAGTCTCTTCAATAAAAGGTGTTAAGAAAGTTGGACAGATACATGCAAAAAAATGAAACTAGACCACCAACTTACACCATAAGCAAAAAGAAACTCAAAATGGATAAAGGACTTAAATGTAAGATGGGAAACCATAAAAATACTAGAGGAATACACAGGCAGCAAAATCTCAGACATATGCCAAAGCAATTTCTTCACTGATACTGCTCCTAGCGCAATAGAAACTAAAGAGAAAATAAACAAATGGGACTACATCAAAATAAGAAGCTCCTGCACAGCAAAAGAAACCATCAACAAAACAACAAGAAAGCCCACTGCATGGGAAAACATATTTGCCAATGATATCAAAGATAAGGGTTTAATCTCCAACATTTACAGGGAACTCACACAACTTAACAAAAGGAAGATAAACAACCCAATCGAAAAATGGGCAATAGACCTAAATAGATACTTTTTGAAAGAGGACATAAGGAAGGCCAAGAGGCATATGAAAACATGGTCAAAGTCACTACTCATCAAGAGATGCAAATCAAAACGACAATGAGGTACCATCTCACACCTGTCAGAATGGCTATCATCAACAAATCAACAAACGACAAGTGCTGGCGAGGATGTGGAGAAAAAGGAACCCTCGTGCACTGCTGGTGGGAATGCAGACTGGTGCAGCCACTGTGGAGAACAGTATGGAGTTTCCTCAAAAAACTAAAAATGGAACTCACATTTGACCCAGAGATCCCACTTCTAGGAATATATCCCAAGAAACTAGAAACACGAATCAGAAAGGATATATCCACCCCTATGTTCATAGCAGCACAATTCACCATAGCTAAGATTTGGAAATAGCCTAAATGCCCATCAGCAGATGAGTGGATTAGAAAACTATGGTACATCTACACAATGGAATACTACGCTTCTATAAAAAAGAAGGAATTCTTTCCACTTGCAGCAGCATGGATGGACCTGGAGAGCATTATGTTAAGTGAAATAAGCCAGGCAATGAAAGAAAAATACCACATGATCTCACTCATTTATGGAAAATAAAGAACATTATAACCTGATGAATAAAAAGATAGATACAGAGGCAGTAAAGCACCGAACAGACTGTCAAATTACAGAGGGAAGGGGGGGAGGTAAGAGATCAACCGCAGGACTTGTATGCATGCATATAAGTATAACCAATGGACGCAAGACACTGGGGGGCGGGGGGGTGAGGGCATGTATGGGAGTGGGATAGAAGGGCAATGGGGAGATATGGACACATGTAATACCTTATCAATAAAAAAAATTGGGAAAAAAAACCCACCTCAAATAGCGATGACTAACATTTACTGAGCACTTATTATATCCCAGGCACTGAGACGAAGGCCTTTACTAGTACATCTACTATCTTATTTTATTTTCACAACAGTCTTGAGATTTAGGGGAGATAAATCCTGGTCACACAAATGATAAATGATAGAATGAGAATTTGAGTCTAGGGACATCTGATTGCTAAGCCCACATGCCTTACATGGCATCCAAATGGAGTATCCATTACACTTCCTCTGCCCCCACATAAAGGAATGAGGCAGCAGGCCACTCCTGAAGCACACCACTTCCTTACCAAAGAAAATTTTCACCACATCCCCCAAGCCACAGTCAAAGTCACACCAATTATGTCCCCTAATACCCCAAATGAATGACCAGCCATGAATTCTTTCATTTTAGGTACATGATGCCTCTCAGTCATTAAATTTATTGAATCAATTTTACCTTACAGCCATTTAATTCCAATTGGAACACAATTATTATTTTAAAAAAGGTTATTTTTATGTTTGTTTCAGAGCTTTATTTCACATTTATGCTAATATCAATATTTCAAAGCTATTTTCTATGATTTAAGCTCTTCTGGCCCCATGTGCTACAATAACATAATGAAATCTGTGCCAGTTCATCAGACAGTTGGCATTTGATAGGAGGACACCAATGCATCTAAGAGCCATGGCTTATATTATGGCTATCAAATGACCTTCCTGGTGGGAATGCCTCAATGCAAAACGGGTTTCACTTTACATAAAGTTGGACTTACCAAATATTTGATCAAGTCATTTTATATCATGTTCTAGGCCTCAGTTTCCCTATCTATAAAAGTGGGGATAATAATGTTACTTTCTTAAGAGTGATTAGCAGCATTCAGTGAGATTATTCTTGTTAATTACATGGCACAATGCCTGGCACACAGTAAGTGCTCAATAAGAGGTAGCTACTTTTAAAAATCGTAATCTGTGAGTGGCACAATCTGAATGAATGAAGGTCTCAGTGAACCAATGTGTTCAATTACCAAACAACTTCCCAACAACCAAAGAATGAAGAAGAAAATAGTCACTACTATGCTGACTGGAAAGATGACTCAATGTAGCCTATTCTAAATCCAGACACTTTATAAAAGCTGGATGGCTCTAAATCTGATGTCTTATCTTGACTCAGCATAATCAATGTCATTACTAACCAGCATGGACATTTTATTAGCCTTTGTTTGGTATTTAATCCCCCAGGTTATTATTATTCTCATTTTTTTCCTAATTTATTTATTTATTTTATATTCAATATTATTTTGTACTAGAGGCCTGGTGTACGAAATTCGTGCACAGGTGGGGGTAGGGTGTCCCTCAGCCCGCCTGCATGCTCTCCAATCTGGGACCCCTCGAGGGATGTCCGACAGCCCATTGAGGCCGGATATACTTCTCACAATCCAGGAATGCTGACTCCCAACCACTTGCTTGCCTAAATTCCCTATGCCTGATTTCCCCTAACTGCTTCTGCCTGCCAGCCTGATCACCCCCTAACCACTCCCCTGACAGCCTGATCGTTGCCTAACGGCTTCCCTGCTGGCCTGCTTGCCCCTAACTGTCCTCCCCTGCTGGCCTGGTCGCCCCCAACTGCTCTACCCTGCTGGCCTGGTCACCACTAACTTCCCTCTCTTGCCACCCTGGTCACCCCTAACTGCCCTCCCCTGCCAGTCCAATTGCCCCTAACTGCCCTACCCTGCCGGCCTGGTCACCCCTAACTGTCCTCCCCTGTAGGCCTGGTCACCCCCAACTGCCCTCCCCTGTAGGCTTGGTCCCCCCAACTGCCCTCCCCTGCAGGCCTGGTCCCCCCCCCAACTGCCCTCCCCTGCCAGCTGGGTCACCCCTAACTGCCCTCCCCTGCAGGCCTGGGTCCCCTCCAACTGTCCTCCCCTGCATGCCTGGTCGACCCCAACTGCCCTCCTTTGCAGGCCTGGTCTCTCCCAACTACCCTCCCCTGCAGGCCTGATCACCCACAACTGCCCTCCCCTGCTGGTCATCTTGTGGCGGCCATTTGTGTCCACATGGGGGTGGCCATTTTGTGTACTGGAGTGATGGTCAATTTGCATAGTATCTCTTTATTATATAGGATTCGTTTCAGATGTACAGCATAGAGGTTAGACAATCATATACTTTACAAAGTGTTCCCCTAATATTTCCAGATCCACCTGGCAGCGTACATAGCACAATATTACTGACTATATTCCCTATGCTGTACTTTGTATTCCATGACTTCTGTAACTACTAATTTGCACTTCTTTTTTTTTTTTTTTTTTTATATTTTATTGATTTTTTACAGAGAGGAAGGGAGAGGGATAGAGAGTCAGAAACATCGATGAGAGAGAAACATCGATCAGCTGCCTCCTGCACACCCACCACTGGGGATGTGCCCGCAACCAAGGTACATGCCCTTGACCGGAATCGAACCTGGGACCCTTCAGTCCGCAGGCCAACGCTCTATCCACTGAGCCAAACCGGTCAGGGCTAATTTGCACTTCTTAAACCTTCACATTTTCATCCAGTCCCCCAATACCCTTCCCCTCTGGCAATCATCAGTCTGTTTTCTGTATCCATGAGTCTGTTTCTGTTTTGTTTGTTCGTTTATATTGTTCTTTAGGTTCTACATATAAGTGAAATCATTCTTCAGTTGTCTTCAGTGGTGGTTTCAAGTCAGGAACATTAACTGGGATTTTTTTTCCATTTTCTGCCCCCACCCCCCTTTTTCTGCAATGGTATAAAGTAGTCAGGGGAGAGCACTAAATGATCTTCTATTCCCCACTGGGAGACATTTATGCAAGGCACAGGCAACAAAATAACTTCTAACAATCGTTACCACAGACATTTGACAAAATAGCCTTAATTTTTAAGCCATGAAACTCAATTGAGTCAGGCTGGGTATTCAGAAACACATCTGCTTTAAGCATTTATTCCTTCAAGCTTTATCTTGCGCCCTTTCCAGTTGCTAATGCAGGACACCACTAGTTTTATTAATAAAAATCTCCAAAATAGCTGAGATAAATCCAACATTTCACTATCAGGCATTTGCACCTAACCCAAATCTTGATCTCTGGGGAAAAAAGCAGCAGTCTTCCATTGTTAATAATACCCACTTCGAGGAGAATACCCTTTTAAAATATACTTACTGTGATTTTCCAAGTGCATTTGCTATTTGGAGGGTACACTCCAGGAAAACCTTCGCTGCCAATAAATCCAGACTCTCCAGTAAGAACACCACCACATGTGAAAACAGGTCTGTGAAATAAAAGGGAAACAATTTGAAATATGTCAACTTCAGAATGTATAGTCTAGTAATATGGGTGAAGTTAATATGGATTAATAAATGCCTGCATGACATAAGGGATTTGAGAGCTTGCTAGCTCTCAGAATATAGCCCAATAAAACATTCCATCCAGCTGCCACCTGTCTCCATCATAATAACACAAGCTCGATAGTTCTATCATCCATCCATCTATCCATCCATCTATCCATCCGTCCGTCCATCCATCTATCCATATGAAACCAAGTTCTCTACGCAGTGGTAAAATGTTATAAGAAAATGGTAAATGGAAAATTTAACTAGGGGCAGTGAGAGAGAGAAGATGAAAACTAGGCCAAGTGATGTGCATAGTTTAGAGATAGACAAGAAACTGGTTAATATAAAAAAGTTTCTCATCCCCTTTTCTGAAAATCGTTGGGCATTGGCAGACCCTCCCATTGAAAAGGTACGTTGATGGAGGAGGTGCCAAAGTTGGCCATGAGTGAGTCCCTCGGCCCAGGTGCTGGAGCCGCTCAGAGGTTAAGTTTCAGGGAGCCGGAGCGGCTCGCAGGGCAGCAGGGCACCACGCAACTCAAAGTTTCCCCCTAGGCTTAATTAAGTCTTTCTCTCCAGGGGAAAACAGAAGTAAGCCTAAATCCACAGATTTGGGTCCTAACGCTTCCATGCGGGAGGGAAGACGCTGGTCAGATGACGCCCTCGCCACGTGGTGGCCGGCCCAGCGGCGGCCAGGGAGCCCCGCGGCCGGACCCGGGCCTGGGGCCTGGGGCCTGGGGCCTGGGGCCTGGGCCAGCCCAAGGCTGGGTCCCTGGGCGCCCAGAGCAAACCGAGAAGAGCTGAGCCCGAGGCTGCAGGGACAGAGCGAGGGAGTAAAGAGGGAGAGGGCGGGGCGCGTTACCTCTCCGGGTGCTGCAGCCCCGACTGCTGGGCCGCCAGCAGCAGGCCGAGCACAACCCAGGTGCCCGCGCCGCTCATGGCCGGTGGAGACGGTCAGGGCCGCCCGCCCTGCGCACGCCGGCTGAGCCCCTGGCTCACACCCGGCGCTCACTGGAGACACACTGTGCGCGGTCTTAGGCACGCGCGCGGCCGCGGGGCAGCCCAGGTATGCGCGGCTGGAGGGGTCCGGAAGCTTTTAACGGCGATTACGGTGCAGCCTGACTCCACGATTCCTTTCCCCAAGGAGTTGCTGACAGCCACTGGCCACTGCTGAATGTCCTGTTTGTTCGCTGAGGCGGGAGGGGCGGCTCCCATGCCTCAGCCGCCTCCTCTCTGGGTGGGGCGGGCGAGCGTCTCCTCCCCCGCACCTGGGACCCGCAGGCCGGTCTCATCCCGCCTGCAGGCCTGTGGGGAGATGAAAAGGGAACCCCTCTTTCGCCCACCGCCGCCCATTGGTGCCCAAGCGGAACCTGGCTCAGTGATCCACAGATGATCACAGGGTGGGGTGATGTTTTTCCCTAGCTGCTTTTTTAAAAAAGTATTCGCGCCTGCTGGAAAACCTGAGGTTCCTTCTTTATTTCTGTCTCCTTCAGCCAGCCCACATTTAAGGCAAGAAAAGGGTAAATAGAAGAGGGATTCTATCAGATTTTAACTCTTTTCTGTTTTACTGGTGTATGAGATAAGTGCTTCCTGATAACTATGGACTAATAAAAGAAAAACAAGAAGAGAATGGGTTTATTGAGATTTTCAACACCGATGCCACCACAAGAGGGATATGGCTGAATCTAGATGCTTCATTTGGGTTGTTCACCTTTCTAAGCAAATAATAATAATAATAATAATAATAAGCATTATGTTAGTACTTATCAAGACTCTATTTCTAATAATGAGATACAATATTAAGAACATAAACACTACTGGCAAGGAATAAGTAAAAACTAGCTGCAGGGAATGACTTGACATTTAATAGTGGAGAAACCCAGCAACTAATAGTAGGAACCAGAATTTCCCTGTGGAGTTTACATTATTTTACTATTTTTGAAATAGAGAAGGAAAGGAACAGCAAGAATTGCAACTTTTAGTTTTTTTTCTAAAGGCACCACACCCTGTATGACATTTTAAAAAAGGGGGATTACAGAATTTGGCAAACTACTTTATATACTAAAATATACTTCCTCAACCCAATAAAAATTGCTTTAAAACAGCAAAGAGCAAAATAAATGATTGTTTATTTTGCACTCATTTCAAGAATATGCTATCCAATGGCATTAGTGTTTTATATATTTTATTAAAAAGTCATATTTTAAATTATAAAATAAAAATATTGCTCAATTCACTTTCTGGTAATGATTTGAAATGATCATAGTCAGAAAATACTTCATTCTTATGAGTAAGCTAAGTTTTCAAAATTTAAAATTAAAAGACAAAATATTAAACATGCATAAATGGATAGAAAACCATTTGAGCATCAATATGCAACAGTATTTCTTTCTTTTTAAAAGATTTTAAAATTTTTACTTTAGAGAAATGAGGGAAAGAGAGAGAGAAAGAAACATCGAACCCACAACCTGGGTATGTGCCCTGATGGGGAATACAGCCTGCCACCTTTTGGGGTACAGGACAACACTCCAACCATCTAAGCCACGACTGTGTCCATATCCTCACTAAAGAGTTAGGATTCCAACACTGATGGTCCTGTTCTTAAGACACATAGAAAGACATTGATGTCACCATGTGATATTAAAAGTTTACTAAAACCCATATTATTTGGTCTTCCAAACACACATTTGACTTGGAACTACAGTTCTGAACAAAATTATAAACCTTAAATGTGCTGAGAAGCTTAATGTGTTAAAATTGAGACAGACACAAGTGGACTCTGAAAGTGTGTTTAAAGTCCACTTCTGTGAGACCAATTTTTGGGCTTTAGCCAAGTAGAATTGATATGGGCAGGGAGCCACAGAACTTCGGGCAGTAGGAAAAGGGTGAGGTAGAAAGGACAAAAACCCTGTGGGTGGATTCTCCAAAGAAAAGTAGTATGGTAGGTGGAATGATACTTGTGACCCAAAGTATATATGAACCAGTCCTCCAATCCCCCTTTCCTCTGGCAACCACCAGAGGCAAAGATATTGGTATTCTGTTTCTATGTCTGTTTCAATTTTGTTTGTTCATTTATTTTGTTCTTTGGATTCCACACATCAGTGAAATCATATGGTATTTGTCTTTCTCTAACTGATTTCATTTAGATTAATACCCTCTAGGTCTATCCATGTGCTGTTGCAAATGGTAAGTTTTCATCCTTTTTTTGGCTGAGTAATATTCCATTCTATGTATGTATCACAGGTTTGTTTTTTTGTTTGTTTGTTTTTATCCAGTCATCTATTGATGGGCACTTGGGTTGCTTTCATATCTTGGTGATTATAAATAACACTACAATGAACATAGGAGTGCATATATTCTTTCAAATTAGAGTTTTGGGTTTCTTCAGATAAATCCCCAGAAGTGGAATTGCTGGGTCATAGATAGATTCATTTTTAATTTTTTGAGGGACTGAATTCAACTTTTTAGATATTATCAACATTTAGGAACTCCCATAATCTTTGAATTCTTGTGCATAAATCCATGAGTAGATACTCTTGTGAAGAAGAATTTTTAGATTTAACAGTTTGATATTTTTTTTTTTATGTCTGTGAACATACATTAGGAAGTAGACCTCCCCCACTTTCTCCCAAGAATGAAACATTGGAGAGGAATTGTACTGGTTCAACTTCTTAGAAAAACAACTGAGTCCACTCAGGCTAGTTCAAGCAGTAAGAGAGACATATTTAAAAATAGAAGGTAGTTCACATTACGTTAAAAGAATTAAAGAAACTGTTTCAAGGTTAATTTTTATAGAACAACTAGAGGACTGGTGCATGAAATTTGTGCACAGGGGGGGGTGTCCCTCAGCCCAGCCTGCACCCTCTCCGATCTGGGAACTCTCGAGGGATGTCCGACTGCCCGTTTAGGCCCGATCCTACTGGGCCTACCGGGGTTGGGCCTAAACGGGCAGTTGGACATCCCTCTCACAATCCAGGACTGCTGGCTCCCAACTGCTCGCCTGCCTGCCTTCCTGATCACCCCCTAACCACTCCCCTGCCAGCCTGACTGATGCCTAACTGCTCCCCTGCCAGCCTGTTTGCCCCTAATTGCCCTCCCCTGCAGGCCTGGTCACCCCTAACTGCCCTCCCTTGCAGGCCTGGTTACCCCTAACTGCCCTCCCCTGCAGGCCTGGGTCCCCCCCAACTACCCTTCCTGGCAGGCCCGGTCACCCCCAACTTCCCTCCTCTGCCAGCCTGGTCACCCCTAACTGCCCTCCCCTGCAGGCTTGATCGCCCCCAACTGCCCTCCCCTGCTGGCCATCTTGTGGTGGCCATCTTGTGTCCACATGGGGGCAGTCATCTTTGACCACATGGGGGCAGCCATCTTGTGTGTTGGAGTGATGGTCAATTTGCATATTATTCTTTTATTAGATAGGATTAGATAGGATAGAGGCCTGGTGCATGGGTGGGGGCCGGCTGGTTTGCCCTGAAGGGTGTCCCGGATCAGGGTGGGGGTTCCCTTGGGGCATGGGGCAGCCTGGGTGAGGGGCCTGTGGTGGTTTGCAGGCTGGCCATGCCCCCCAGTGACCCAAGCGGAGGCCCTGGTATCTGGGATTTATTTATCTTCTATAATTGAAACTTTGAAGCCTTCAGTGGAGCCAAGCCTCCTGCTCGCTCTGTGGCTGCAGCCATTTTTGTTGGGATTTATTTATCTTCTATAATTGAAACTTTGTAGCCTTAAGTGGAGGCCAAGGCAGGCCAGGGCAAGTGGAAAGCTTGGCTTCCTCCATTGCTGGGGAAACCCAAGCCTCCTGCTCTCTCTGTGGCCACAGCCATCTTGGTTGGGTTAATTTGCATACTCGCTCCTGATTGGCTGGTGGGTGTGGCAGGGGTATGGTCAATTTGCATATTACTCTTTTATTAGATAGGATGGCCAAACTTTCACTTTAGAAATGGCCCAGTGAGAAATCTGTTGCCATTGCTGCCACCAAGACTAAGTACTAATGCAAGTATTCCAACTTGCTGCAATTGTGACTGCTATGAGCACATCGGATTCATTTCTGACCTGGGAAGTTCAGCCTGCAACACTCCTGCACCAAAAGCCAGACAGCTCTGTTGCCACCTATGGAATAAAACCTCATCACAGAACCCCGTTCCTCATGCTGACCTCTTGAATCAAAGTCTCATATGCAAGTATATATGATTTGGAATGTCTGTGTCACATGGCTGCATCTCTGATGCAAGGCAGGCTAGGAATTCAACACTTTGTGGGGAATAATTCAACTGTAGAAATGCCCCCCAAATATTAAAAGGCTACTGAGAACACAATGGGCAGGAGCAGTATGATTAATGCCCATGACAGGGATCTACAAAGTTCAGGTAGCCTGTCTCCTTACATCCACTTGCTGAGAAAAAACAGTCCCAAGTGGGTCTTTATGTATAAGGGTAAGGGGCAATGTAATGTCCATTAACAGAAACCAGCTGTACTCATCTGTCCATTCTGGACAAAGTAGTCAACTGCTCTTTGCTGATTTGGAATAAAAATTTGTCCAATGAAGGTACTCCAGAATGAGTCATCATCATCATCCCTAATTGTTCTTGAGCACTTGTTACACACCAGGAACTGTGGTAAGTGCTTTACAGTAATATTTCATTTAATTCTCTCAAAAACTCTGTGAAGTAAGAACAATTATCACCATTTAACAGATGAGGATTTGGACATTTATAGAGGTTAACTACTAATCCAAAACCTGCAAAACATAAATAAAACACTGGGATTTGAACCTGGGCTAACTGGAAAGTTCAAATTCCTGATTAATATTGCATGCCAATCCAATGAAGCCTGTCGTAATGCACATAATGCTCAGTGCACATGGAGATGGCAGTTGTAGCGTATGGACATCTGTTTTTTATCCATCTGAGATCACTGATTTCATTCATTGGTCCTCCAGCACCCAGATGGGTCATGTGACCCAGGAATGTTCAGAGAGCTCTTTCAGACCTTTTCTACTGAAGATAATACTGAGGAAATGTTTTTTCTGTATGGTTCTGGTCAAGATGGCAGAATAAACAAACACTGTGCTCACCGCCTCCCAGGACCACTTCAAAATTACAAGTAAATTACAGAACAACCAACCTTATGAACCACCTGAAGATTAACTGAACAGAAGTCCTATTTCTAAGGACATAAAGAAGAATCAACATGTAGACTGTAGGAGGGGTGAAGACATCCAATAGGCTGGTCTCTCGCCTACATGTGGCTGTTAAGAAACAGGAGGCTGGCTAGAGAGATTAAAATGGTGGCAGAGTAAGTGGTTGCTGCATGGACACGCTCCCAGGAGCAAACTGGAATTACAACTAAAATACAGAAAAACTTCCCGAATAATCAACAAAAGAGAATCCTGATACCTAAGGACTGAAGGTGGAGACCTCATAGAGACTGCTAGGAGGGGCAGAGGTGCAACAGAGCTGGCCGGGTGCCCACAGACAGCAACTCAAGTTCTGGAGAGTTATCTCAGCTGTGGGGGGTTGCCACTGAGACTGCTGGGATATAATCCCCAAACTGGCCCCCCAGCAGAGAGCATCAGAACTGAGAAGGGAACCCACATAAAATCTGCCTGTGAAAAGCAGCGGGGTTGCTGCCTGCCAGGGAGCAACAGCTGAAAATTCAAGCACCCTCTTAAAGCGCCAATACACAAAACTCCCTGTGGAGCAACCCACCTTGTGCTCTGGCCATGGGAGGGCAGAGTGGACTGGAGCTGTGTGAGCAGAAGCCAGGTTTGGGGACTCAGGGGTTAGAGCTCAGAAGGCAGACACCCTCAGTTTCCTGTGATGAGTTATTCCCTCACATACACAGCAGAGGACATCTTTCCCACACAGATATTTGCCTTGCCTGGAGGGAAGAGAGTTGACCCACTCTATTGGAAAATATTTTGCCCTCCTAGAAGAAGCAACTGCCCCACCCTGTTGAAAAAAAACTCTTACCATACCTGAGGATGATTGCCTGAGGCAATTCAAGTCGGATTCCTATCAGTCTGTAGGCAGAGGTGGTCTCTGGAGGATTTGAGTCTTTGCCTGATCAAATTAGTCAGGAACAGCGTTTGACACTGTCCTGAACTAGAGATTGAGAGGTGTAGAGGATCTACCTAATATATAGTCACAAATCCAAATAGGCAGCCAAAATGAGGAGAGAAAGAAACAACCCCCAAATGAAAAAACAAAAGAATTCTCCAGAAGAAGAGATAAATGAAGCAGCGATAAGAAATTTATCTGAAACAGAGTTCAGAGTAACGATGGTAAAGATACTCAAACGCATGAAAAAAGATATAGTAACTATGAAAACAGAAATAAAGAGTGACATAACACAAATAATGAATACATTGGAAGGAATACACAGCAGATTAGGGGAAGCTGAGGATCGAGTCAGTGAATTAAAAGACAGGGTAGAAAAAATCACTCAATCAAAGAACCCCCCCAAAAAAAAAACATTAAAAAAGAAGAAAAGCTTAAGGGATTTATGAGACAATGTGAAACATAACAATATTTAAATACCTTTCCTAGTAAAGGAAAAAGTCATACAAGTTCAGGAGGCACAAAGAATCCCAAGCAAGAAGAACCCAAACAGGCCCACGTCCACACACATCATAATTAAAATGCCAAAAATTAGTTTCTGTTGAGAAGTCAGATGACAGTCGTATGGGTGCTCCCTTGTAGGTAATTAACTGTTTTTCTCTTGCTGCTTTTAATATTCTCTCTTTGTCTTTTGCTCTTGGCATTTTAATTATGATGTGTCTTGGTGTGGTCCTCTTTGGATTCCTTTTGTTTGGGGTTCTGTCTGCTTCCTGGACTTGTAAGTCTATTTCTTTCACCAGGTGGGGGAAGTTTTCGGTCATTATTTCTTCAAAAAGGTTTTCAGTATCTTGCTCTCTCTCTTCTTCTGGCACCCCCATAATTCTGATGTTGGTATGCTTGAAGTTGTCCCAGAGTCTTCTTACCTTATCTTCAACTTTTTGGATTTTTTTTTTTGCTTTTTGCTTTTTCGGTTGAGTGTTTTTTGCTTCTTTGTATTTCAATTCTTTGACTTGATTCTTGTGTTCCTCTATTCTGTTTCTGGGTCTCTATAATATTTTTTATTTCACTCAGTGTATGTTTAATTTCTAGTTGGTCCTTTTTCATATATTCGAGGGTCCCGTTATATTTATCGGCCTTTTCTAGGATATTCTTAAAAAGTCTTATAACTGTGGTTTTGAATTCTATATCCAGTCGTTTGTTTTCCTCCATTTCTTTCGTTTGTGATCTGATTCTTTGACCCCGCATTTTCACTGATTCCCTGAGTTGGTAAGGTAGATATTTGTGCTAGGTTTCCAATATGGCCCAGTGGGTCTGCTTCCCCAGTTAACCTGAATGGACACTCTTGGTGCACCCCTTTGTGGACTGTGTGTACAGCCTTGTTGTAATTAAGTCTTTATTGTTGTTGGTATCACTGGGAAGAATTGACCTCCGGGCCAGTTGGCTGTAAGGATCAGCTGTGTCTATGCTGGGAGAAGTTCGGTGCTGGAGACAGCCTTATAGGATTAGACTTGCCAAATTGCAATAGCCTCTGTGCTCAGCTTGGATGGGGTGGAGTCTCAGTCTTGGCTTCCTGTCAGCCTTGCCCTTGCGCGCATGTGCGCTTTCAGTCCTCCGCCTTCCCCAGCTCGAGTCTCCGCCTGAGAGTCCAGACTCCCCCCACAAGAGCGTGGGTCCCCAGGGGCTCGCCTGGAACTGGGGTTCACTGCAGTCAGAACTGGGGCTCAGTGCAGTCAGAATCCTCTGACTCCCTTCCACTAGGGAAAGCCTGTGGCAACTTCCGCAGCCTTTGTGCGCACTGGCCCGCGTGCGCCTTCAGACTTCTGCCTTTCCCAGCTCCAGTCTCCGCCCGAGAGTCCAGACTCCCCCTGTAAGAGCGTGGGTCCCCAGGGGTTCGCCCGGAACTGGGGTTCAGTGCAGTCAGAAGTGGGGTTCAGTGCGGTCAGAGGCTTCCTTCCCCCTTCCGCCAGAGAAAGTCAGCCAGGCTCTCAGCCGCCCTTCCTCTCTGTGCGCACAAAGCCCCTTTGCCGTACCTCCAATTCTCTGTGAGCTTTTCTCTTTGCTTCTAGTTGTAGAATTTTCACTCAGCCAGCTTTCCTGTGGTTCTGGATGGTGTCCGTTCTGTCTTTTAGTTGTAGTTTTGAAATTGTTGTGCGAGGCAGCAGTTTAGGTGTTTACCTATGCCGCCATCTTGGTTTCTCTCTAAAATGCCAAAAATTAAAGACAAAGAGATAATCTTAAAGGCAGCAAGAGAAAATCAAACTGTTACCTATAAAGGATCTCCGATAAGGCTGACATCTGATTTCTCATCAGAAACTTTAGAGTCCGTAAGAGAATGGCATGAAGTACTCAAGTTAATGGAAAGCAAGGATCTGAGACCAAGATTACTATATCCAGCAAGGCTATCATTCAAAATAGATGGTCAAATAAAGAGCTTCCCAGACAAAAAAAAAAAAAGAAGCCTGAAGTAGTACATCACCACCATGCCAGCATTACAAGAACTGTGAAAAGGACTGCTGTAATGAGAAGAAGAAACAGAAAAAGAAACCTAGCCATACAGAATTACAAGGGCAATAAATAAGTACCTATCAATGATAATCCTGAATGTAATTGGATTAAATACTCCAATCAAAAGGCATAGGGTAGCTGAATGGATACAAATACATGACCTAACTATATGCTATCTACAAGAAACCCTCCTAGGAACAAAAAAAACACACACAGGATGAGAGTGAAGGGATGGGAAAATATTTTCCATGCAAATGGAAAAGAAAAGCTGGAGTAGCAATACCCATATCTGACAAAATAAACTTCAAAATGAAGGCCATCACAAGAGACAACAAAGGTCACTACATAATACTAAAGGGATCCATCCGACAAGAGGATATAGCCCTGTTAAACATATATGCACCCAATATAGGAGCACCTAAATATATAAAAAACACGTCTAGAGGGCTTTAACAGAGAGATTGACAACAATACAGTCATAGTAGGGGACTTCAACACCTTTCTGACTTCACTGGATAGGTCTTCCAGACAAAAAATTAATAAGGAAACAGTGACTCTAAAGGACACACTGGATCAGATGGATTTAATTAACATTTATAGAACATTTCACCCCAAAGCAGCAGAATATATATTCTTATCAAGTGCACATTGGTCATTCACAAAGATAGACCATATGTTAGGACACAAAACAAGTCTCTACAAGTTCAAGAAGATTAAAATCATATCAAGCATCTTCTCAGACCACAGTGGAATGAACTACAGAAAAACACCCCAAAACATTCAAACACATGGAGGCTAAATAGCATGTTATTAAACAACTAGAGGCCCAATGTACGAAATTCATGCAAGGGGCTCGGCTTCCGTCCCTGCAGCAGCTGCTTTGGCCCCTGCTGCCACAGCAGCTGCCTCTGCCTTGGCCCCCACCCACCACGGCAACCGCCTCTGCCTCAGCCCTGGCCTGCCATGGCAGCCAGGGGCCTCTGCCACCTCTGTGTTGGCCCCCATCCATCCCGGCAGCTCCCTCTGCCTTGGCCACTGCCACTGCGGCTTAGTCCAGAAGGTCATCTGGAAGGACATCCAGAAAGATGTCCGGTCTAATTAGCATATTATGCTTTTATTATTATAGATGAACTAGAGGCCTGGTGCACAAAATTCATGCATGGATGGGGGTTCCCTCAACTCAGCTTGCACCCTCTCCAATTGAGGACCCCTTGTGGGATGTCTGACGGCCTAAACCAGCAGTCAGACATCCCTCTCACAATCTGGGACCACTGGCTCCTAACTGCTCACCTGCCTGCCTGCCTTATTGCCCCTAACTGCCTCTGCCTGCCAGCCAGATCACCCCTAACTGCCCTCCCCTGCCAGCATGACCTCGCCCCCAATGGCCCTCCCCTGCAGGCCTGATGTCGCCCCCAACTGTCCTCCTCTGCTGGCCAATTTGGTTCTGATTGGTCAGTTCCTATGCCAGCATCAAAAGATCCACCTCCTAGGCAGCCATTGGCTCCCCACAGCACCCACCTTTGGTTCTGATTGGTCAGTTCCTATGCCAGTCAGCATCAGAAGCTCCACCTCCTAGGCAGCCATTGGCTCCCCATAGCACCCAGATTTGGTTCTCATTGGTTGGTTCCTATGCCAGTCAGCGTCAGAAGCTCCACCTCCTAGACAGCCATTGGTTCCCCATAGCACCCAGATTTGGTTCTGATTGGTCGGTTCCTATGCCAGTCAGCATCTCCAGGCCTATCTGTGGGCTTGATCAAAGAGCAGGGCTTAACAGCAGCCCCCACAGAGGCTGGGAGAGAAAGAAAAACCTGGCTGCTAGTGAAGATCAGTGTACTTACCTCTCTCTTTCT
This sequence comes from Plecotus auritus, assembly GCF_963455305.1. NCBI lineage: Eukaryota > Metazoa > Chordata > Mammalia > Chiroptera > Vespertilionidae > Plecotus > Plecotus auritus. Next base: position 110,703,836 of record NC_137771.1, read on the forward strand.
CTCCCAAGAAAGAGGGAGAGAAAGAGAGAGTTAAGTACACTGGTCAACAGCTTCCACTGAGGCTGCAGATCAGACCCTGACTCACTTTCTGGGTCTCAGCCACCTGGGCAGTCAGTGCTGGGTCACCAGGCTGCAGCTGGGCAACCCAGCGCTGACTTCCAGATGGTCAGCGTTTGGTCATGAGCGGTCATTACAATCCTGGGCTTTTATTATTAAGATGGGTTACGTGGGGGGGGTGGGGAATGGTAAGATATGTACACATACAATACCTTAATTAAAAAATTTAAAAAAAAAGATGGGTTATGAATGAGATCAAGAAATAAATAAATAAATAAATAAACTTCCTGGAAACAAATGAAAATGAACACACAATAACTCAAAATCTCTGGGACACAGCAGAAGCAGTCCTGAGAAGAAAGTTCAGAGCAATACAGGCATACCTCAAAAAAAAAAGAAAAATAAGCAATAAACTATTTAACCCTAAACTTAAACAACTAGAAAGAGAGCAACAAGAAAGCCAAGAGTAAATAGAAGAAAGAAAATAATAAAAATTACAGCAGAAATAAATAACATAGAGACTATATATATATATATATATATATATATATATATATATATATTAAAAAATCAATTAAACCAAGAGCTGGTTCTTTGAAAGGATAAACAAAATTGGTGAACCATTAGCCAGACTCATCAAGAAACAAAGACTGAAGAGGCTGTAGTGTGGCTGGAAGTTACTGTGCGGTGGCAGCTAAGAAGGTGGCTGTGGTGGCGGCTGAGGCAGTAGCTGAGGTGGCGACAGAGGAAGCAGAAGATGGCAGATATTTTGAAAGGACTGTCAGTCTATAACAAAAGCAATTTTAGTCAATTTCCTGCCGACTCTGTGTGTAAAGCCTCCAATCGACGCCCTTCAGTCTACCTGTCCACGCACAAATACCCATCTGAACAGATCATTGTGACAGAAAAAAACAAACATCCTTTTGCGCTACCTACATCAGCAGTGGGACAAAAAGAACGCTGCCAAGAAGAGAGACCAGGAGCAAGTGTACCTCAAGGGCGAGAGCTCAGCACCTCCCCACAATGTCGCATGGATGGACAGCCCAGACATGCCCAAGGACACTTAAGACTGATGCTCCCCTATAGGTGCCTCCTGTCTTGTCTGCTCCTCACCCACCTGCTGTGTGTAAGCATCCTGCCCACCCTCCTCAACTGGTTCACATACGCACAGCTTTTCAACCTCATAGAAGCCGATGTATTTATTTTCCTTGAGTCTTTATTTATGCTGTAAAATGTACCGAGCAATGGTTAAAGGGGATGTCAGACCCAGTAGTGTGATGTTGGTAGATGCTTCTTGAAAAACAACATTATTATTCATTACCCCACCCCACCCCAGATCTTCTCCTCCTGCTCCCCAGTCCTTCTCTGGAGAACCAGAGCGTGTCTTTGAGTGTCGAGAGATAAGCCCTGCTGCAGCTGGGTGACAGAAGCGGGCCCTTCTTCCTGCTTCCATCCCCTGGTCCCGCCTTAAAGACTTGGCCTTGATGCCAGTTCCACCTGGATGTATTTCGTGCTCTGAGAGTACACCACAGAAAGAGGTCAACCCTTTCAGATCATTCTCTTAAGTCATTTTATCATGGACTGGTGCATGCTCAGTGTCCACCCCAATAAAATGATATTTCCAAAAAAGAAAGAAAGAAAAAGAAAAAGAAACAAAGAAACAAAGACTGAGGACTCAAGAAAATAAAATCAAAAATGAATGTGGAGAAGTAACCATTGACACCACAGAAATAAAAAGGATTGTAAGAAAATAATATGCCAACAAGTTGGACAATGTGTATGAAATGTACAAATAACTAGAAAAATACAATCTCCCAAAACTGAATCAGGAAAATCAGAAAACCCAAATAGGTCAATAACAACAGATGAAATAGAAGCAGGAAAAAAAAAAAAAAAAGCTCTGGCTTCAAAGGGGAGTTTTACTAAACATTCAAATAAGAAATAAAACCTATACTCCTCAAACTATTCCAAAAATTCCAAAAAATCCAAGAGGAAGGAACACTTCCAAGCTCTTTTACTGAGGCCAGCATTATCCTAATTCCAAAACCAGATAAAGATACTATAAAGAAAGAGAATTACAGGCCAATATCCCTGGTGAACATAGATGCTAAAATCCTCAACAAAGTATTAGCAAATCAGATCCAGTAATATATTAAAAGATCATACAATATGACCAAGTGGGATTTATTTCAGGGATGCAAGGCAGTTACAATATTCACAAATCAATAAACATCATACATCACATAAACAAGTTGAAAGACAAAAACCACATGATCATATCACTAGACGCAGAAAGCATTTGACAAAATCCAACACCCATTTTTTATAAAAAACTCTCAGCAAAGTGGGAATAGAGGGAGCATATCTCAACATGATAAAGGCCATATATGACAAATTTACAGAGAACATCATACTCAATGGGCAAAAATTAAAAGCATTTACCCTGAGAATAAGAACAAGACAGGGATGTCTGCTTTCATCACTCTTATTCAACATAATACTGGATGTCATAGCCACCGTGATCAGACAAGAAGAAATAAAAGGCATCTTCAAAGTTGGAAAGGAGGAAGTAGAACTGTCATTATTCACAGATGACATGAGATTGTACATAAAAAAAAACCTAATGACTCCATCAAAAAACAACTAGATTTAATAAATGAGTTTGCAATGTAGCAGGATACAAAAACAACACCCAGAAATCAATGGCTTTTTTATACACCAATAATGAGTTCTCAGAAAGGGAAACTAAACAAACAATCGCATTTACCATTGCAATAAAAAAAATTCAGATACTTAGGAATAAAATTAACCAAGGAGGTAAAAGACCTATACTCTGAAAGCTACAGGACGTTGGAAAAAGAGATAGAAGAAGATATAAACAAGTGGAAAAATATACTGTGTTCACAGATTGGTAGAACCAACATCACTAAAATGTCCATACCATCCAAGGCAATCTACAGATTCAATGCAATCCCTATTAAAATACCAACAGCATATTTCACAGAGCTAGGACAAATACTCCAAAAAATATATGCAATCAAAAAAGACCCCATATAGCTGCAGCAATTTTGAGAAAGGAATACAAAGTTGGAGTAATCACAATACCAGATTTCAAGTTATACTACAAAGCTACCATAATCAAAACAGCCTGGTACTATCATAAGAACAGGCATATAGATCAATGAAACAGCACAGAGAAACCATAAATCAACCCAAGCCACTATGCTCAATTAATACTTGACAAAGGAGGCAAGAACATAAAATGGAATCAAGACAGTCTCTTCAATAAATGGTGTTAGGAAAATTGGACAGATACATGCAAAAAAATGAAACTAACTTACACCAACCAACTTACACCATACACAAGAATAAACCCAAATGGAAAAAAGACTTAAATGTAAGTCATGGAAACCATAAAATCTGAGAAGAAATCATAGGCAGCAAAATCTCAGACATCTCTCCTAGCAATCTGTTTACAGATATATCCCTTAAGTCAAAGGAAACTAAGAAAATAAACAAATGGGACTACATCAAAATTAAAAGCTTCTGTACAGCAAAAGAAACTATCTACAAAATGAAAAGAGAGCCCACTATGTGGGAGAACATATTTGATACATCTGATAAAGGGTTAATATCCAAAATATATCAGGCACTCATACAACTTAACAAAAGGAAAACAAATAATCCAATTAAAAATGGGCAAAGGACCTAAATAGACACTTCTCCAAAGAGGACATACAGATGGCCAAGAGACATATGAAAAAATGCTCAAAGTCACTAATCATCAGAGAGGTGCAAATTAAAAGGACAGTGAAGTATCACCTTATATGTGTCAGAATGGCTATCATCAACAAATCAACAAATGACAAGTGCTGTTGTGAATGTGGAGAAAAGGGAACCCTAGTTCATTGCTGGTGGGAATGCATACTGGTGCAACCATTATGGAAAATGATATGGAGATTTCTCAAAAAAAATTAAATATGGAACTGCCAGTGATCCCACTTCTAGGAATATATCCTAAGAAACCTGAAGCAACAATCAGAATAAATGTATGCACCCCTATGTTTATAGCAGCACAATTTACAATAGCTAAGATCTGGAAAGAGCCCAAGTGCCAATCAGTAGATGAGTGGATAAAAAAGCTGTGGTAAATTTATACCATAGAATACTATGCAGCAGTAAAAAAAGAAAATCTTATCCTTTGAGACAGCATGGCTGGACCTGGAAAGTATCATGCTAAGTGAAATAAGTCAGTCAGAGTTTCACATGATCGCACTCATATGTGGAATCTAAGTAACAAAATAAACTGATGAACAGAGTGGATCCAGAGGCATGGAAGTATGGAACAGACTGAAGAATCTCAGAGGGAAGGCAGAGGAGGGTGGGTGGGTACAAACACCTTATATACATATTTGCATAACCCATGGACACAGGCAATAGAGTGTTAAAGGCCTGGGGTGGGGAGGTTGGGGCAGGCTGGGGGTGTTAATGAGGAAAAAGGGGAGATATATTTAATACTTTCAACAATAAAGAAGTATATGTATAAAAAAGAAGAAGATAAGGTAGGAGAAAAAAAAAAACTCCCATTCAGAGCACCAAATAGAAAAAAAATTAAGAAGCAGGGAGTCTAAGGCAGCATTGGGATAGCATGAAACATAACATTTGTATTAGGGGGGTAGCAGAAGGACTAGAACCAGAGAAAGGAATAGAGAACCTGTTTGAAGAAATAATGGCAGGAAATTTCCCTAGTCTGGTGAAGGAAAAAGTCACTCAATTTCTAGAGACAAAGAGAGTCTCAATCAAGATGACACTCAAAAGACCCACACCTAGGCACATAATGAAAATGGCAAACATTAAAGAAAAAAAAGATTCTTTTAATTTTTTATTGATTTCACAGAGGAAGGGAGAGGGAAGGAGAGATAGAAACATCAATGTTGAGAGAGAGTCATTGATTGGCTGCCTCCTGCATGCCCCACTACTGGGGATTGAGCCCACAACCCAGGTATGTGTCCTGACTGGGAATTGAACCTTGACCTCCTGGTTCATAGGTCGATGCTCAACCACTGAGTCACGCCAGCTGGGCCAAAGAAGGGTTCTTAAAGGCTACAAGAGAGACAGTAAGTTACCTACAAGGGAGTTACCATTAGATTGTTAGCTAGCTTCTCAATAGAAACACTTCATGCCAGAAGGGAATGGCATGAAGTATACAAAGTAATGAAAATCAAGTGATGGAACCCAAGATTACTCTATCCAGGAAGACTATCATTCAAAATCGAAGGTGAAATGAAGAGCTTCACAGCAGGGGCATGGTGGGGGGGAGGCTAAAAGAGTTTATTACCACCAAACCAGCACTGTAAGAAATGGTAAAGGGACCCTTGTAAGAAAAAGAAATAGAGGGCAAGAGAAGAACACAGACATAAAGAATAAGTATAGCAATACATAAGTACCTATCAATAATAAACTCAAATGTAAATGGTTTAAATGTTCCAATCAACAGACAGAGGGTAGCTGAATAGATAAGAAAACATGATGCATATATATGCTGTCTACAAGAGACCCACCCAAGAACAAAGGACTCACACAGAATGAGAGTAGAGGGATGGAAAAAAATTTCCAGGCAAATAGAAATGAAAAAAAAGCTGAGGTACCAATACTCATGTCTGACAAAATAGACTTCAAAGCAAAGGCCATAACAAGATATAATGAAGGCCACTTCATAATACTAAGGGGATCAATAAAGAAGAGGATATAACTCTGGTCAACATATATGCACCCAATACAGAAGCATCCAATTATATAAAAAAAACTTCTGGAAAATTTAAGAGAGAGATAGACAGCAATATATTCATGGTAGGGGACCTTAACACCCCACTAACATCACTGGATAGGTCTTCTAGACAAAAAAATCAACAAGGAAACAGTGATCCTAAACGACACACTAGATCAGATGCAATTAATTGACATTTATAGTACATTTTACCCCAAAGCTAGAGAATATACATTCTTCTCAAGTGCACATGGAACATTCTCAAAGATAGACAACATTTTAAGACACAAAATAAGTTTAGACATGTTCAAGAAGATTGAAATCATGTCAAGGATTTTCTCAGATCACCATGGCATGAAATTAGAAATTAACTACAATAAAAACATTCAAAAACATTTAAACAGGTGGAGAAGAAAGAGCATGTTATTAAACAATGAATGGGTTACCAAAGAGATTAAGGAAGAAATAAAAACCATCCTGGAAACAAGTGAAAATGAACACACAACAACCCAAAATCTGTGAGACACAGCGAAAGCAGTCCTCAGAGGGAGGTTCATAGCATTACAAGCCTACGTTAAAAAAGAAGAAGAAGAAGAAGAAGAAGAAGAAGAAGAAGAAGAAGAAGAAGAAGAAGAAGAAGAAGAAGAAGAAGAACGAAGAAAAGGACGGAAGGAAGAAAGGAAGGAAGGAAGAAAAAACTCTAATAATGATCTAACTCTACAACTTAAAGAATTAGAAAGACAACAACCAGAAAATCTTAGAGTAAATAGAAGGAATGAAATAATAAATATCAGAGTGGAAATAAATAACATAAAGACTAAAAAAAATCAATCCAAAAGATCAATAAAACCAAGAGCTGGTTCTTTGAAAAGATAAACAAGATTGATGAAACTCTAGTCAAAATCATCAAGAAACAAAGAGAGGAGGACCCAAATAAACAAACTAAAAAACAAAAGAGGTGAAGTAACAATTGACCCAACAGAAATCAAAAGATCCTAAAAAAAATACCATGAATGACTATATCCCAACAAACTGGATAACCTGGAAGAAATGGTCATATTCCTAGAAAATAACAATCTTCCAAAGCTCAATGAGGAATAATGAGAAAACCTGAATAGGAAGATAACTACTGAAGAAATAGAAGCAGTAATGAAAAAACTCCCAGCAAACAAAAGCCCTGGTCCGGATGGCTTCACAAGGGATTTTTACCAAATATTCAAAGAAGAACTAACACCCATCCTCTTCAAAGTATTCAAAAAAATTCAAGAAGAAGGAACGTTTTAAAGCTCTTTTTATGATACCAGCATTATCCTAATTCCAAAACCAGATGAAGACACTACAAATAAAGATAATTACAGGCAAATATACCTGATGAACATGGATGCTAAAATCCTCAACAAAATATTAGCAAATCAGACCCAGCAATACATTAAAAAAGATTATATGCCATATTCCAGGGATGCAAGGCTAGTACAATATTCACAAATCAATAAATGTAATACATCACATAAACAAATTGGAAGACAAAAATCACATCATCATAGCAATTGATGCAGAAAAAACATTGGACAAAATCTAACACTTTTTTAAAAATTAAAGACTCTCAGTGAAGTGTGAATAAAGGGACCATAACTCAACATAATAAGTCCATATATGACAAACCTACAGCCAACATCATACTCAATGGGCAAAAACGAAAATCATTTACCCTAAGAACAGGAATAAGACAGGGATGTCCACTTTCACCACTTTTATTCAACATAATACTGGAAGTCTTAGCCCTAGTGATCAGACAAGAAGAAATATAAAGGCATCCAAATTGGAAAGGAGAAAATAAAACTGCTATTATTTGCAGATGGCATGCTATTATACATAGAAAACCCTAAAAACTCCATAAAAAAAACTAGTAGATTTAACAAATGAACTCGGAAATGTAGCAGGATACAAAATTAACACCCAGAAATCAATGACATTTTTATACACCAATAATGAACTCTCAGAAAAAGAAACAAAACAAAAAATCCATTTACGATTTCAAGAAAAAAATTAAGAAACTTAGGAATAAATTTAATCAAGAAGGTAAAAGATCAGCACTTGAAAAACTCCAGGACATTGAAAAAAGATATAAAGGAAGATATAAACAAGTGGAAGAATATACGATGCTCATGGATTGGTAGAATAAACACCATTAAAATGTCCTTACTACCCAAAGCAATCTATAGTTTCAATGCAATCCCTATTAAAATACCAATAACATATTTCACAGATGTAGAACAAGAACTGCAAAAAATTATATGGAACAGTCCAGCCGGCATGGCTCAGTGGTTGAGTGTCAACCTATAAACCAGGAGGTCATGGTTTGCTTCCTGGTCAGGGCACATGCTGGGTTTCTGACTCAATCCCCAGTGTGGGGCATGCAGAAGGCAGGCAATCAATTATTCTCTCTCATTATTGATGATTCTATCTATCTCTTCCTCTCCCTTCCTCTCTTAAATAAATAAAAATATTTTTCAAAAAATTTTATGGAACCAAAAAAGACACCAAAAAGCCACAGTAATCCTGAGAAAGAGAAAACAGATGAAGGAATCACATTACCAGAAATCAAGTTATACTACAAAGCCACTGTAATCAAAACAACCTGATACTGACACAAGAACAGGTATATAGATCAATGGAATGCAATAGAGACCCCAGAATCCACCTAAGCCATTATGCTCAATTAATATTTGACAATCGAGGCAAAAGCATTCAATGGAGTCAAGACAGTCTCTCCAATAAATGGTGTTGGGAAAATTGGACAGATATATGCAAAAAAATGAAACTAGACCACCAACTTACACCATACACAAGAATAAACTCAAAAGGGATAAAATACTTAAATATGTCATGAAACCATAAAAATCTTAGAAGAAACCATAGGCAGCAAAATCTCAGACATCTCTCATAGCAATATATTTACTGATATATCTCCTAGAGCAGTGGTTGGCAAACTCATTAGTCAACAGAGCCAAATATCAACAGTACAATGATTGAAATTTCTTTTGAGAGCCAAATTTTTTAAACTTAAACTTCTTCTAAGGCCACTTCATCAAAATAGACTCGCCCAGGCCATGGTATTTTGTGGAAGAGCCACATTCAAGGGGCCAAAGACCCGCATGTGGCTCGCGAGCCGCGGTTTGCCAACCACTGTCCTAAAGCAAAGGAAACTAAGGAGAAAATAAGCAAATGAGACTACATTAAAATAAAAAGCTTCTGCACAGCAAATGAAACCATCAACAAAATAACAAGATAGTCCACTGCATGGGAGAAAATATTTGCCAGTGATACAACCGATAAGGGGTTAATTTCCAAATATATAAGGAACATATACAACTTAACAAAAGGTAGATAAACAATTCAATTAAAAATGGACAAAGGACCTTAAATAGACACTTCTCCATATGAAAAATTGTTCAATCACTAATCATCCGAGAAATGCAAATTAAAATGACAATGAGGTATCACCTCATACCTGCCAGATGGCTATCATCAACAAATCAACAAACAATAAGTGTTGGAGAGGATGTGGAGAAAAGGAAACTCTAGTACACTGCTGGTGGCAATGCAGACTGGTGCAGCCACTATGAAAAACAGTGTGGAGTTTCCTCAAAAATTTAAAAATGGAACTTCCATTTGACCCAGTGATCCCACATTTAGGAATATATACTAAGAAACCAGAAACACCAATCAGAAAGGATATGTGCACCCCTATGTTCATAGAAGCACAATTTACATTAGCTTAGATTTAGAAACAGCCAAGTGACCATTAGCAGATGAGTGGATAAAAAGGCTGTAATACATTTACACAATGGAGTACTATGCAGCTGTAAAAAAAAGATAGAAATCTTACTATATGCAACAGCATTGATGGACCTGGAGAGAATTATGCTAAGGGAAGTAAGCCAGTTAGGGAAAGATAAGTATCACATGATCACGTTCAGATGTGGAATCTAACAATCAAAATAAACTGATGAAGAAATAGATCCAGAGACATAGAAGCATGAAACAGGCTGACGAATTTCAGAGGGAATGGGGAGTGGCAGGGGGAGGGAGTTGATGGTGAGTGAATCACCTGGGGAACTTATAAGTATATGCATATATATGTCACACATGGACACAGACAATAGAGTGGTGAAGGCCTGTGAGGGGTGGGTGCAGGGTACAGTGGGTCAATGGGGATAAACCAAACAAACAAAGGGACATCTGTAATACTTTCAACAATAAAGATAAATTTTAGAAAAATAAATAAAAATGAAAGAATAGAAACAAAATGAATTTTTAAAAACTACAGTACATATGCAACTTAATTTTTTATAAACTTAATGGTAACCTCAACAAAAATCCCCTAATCAGGAAATATAGCTTAAAAGAACATAGAGGAAAGATGTGTGGAATACCACCAAACAAAAACAACAGACAGAAATATAAAGGAAAAGAACCAATGGTGTCACAGAACTACCAAAAAACGAAAGATAAAATGACTGTAGGAAATCGTCATACATTAATAATTACCCTAAATATAAATCGTCTGAATTCACTAGTATAGACGCACAGAATAGCAGAGTGGATCAAAAAAACAAAACCCAACCATGTGCTGCCTTCAAGAGACACATCTAAGCTGCAAAGACAAAGGTAGATTCAATATAAAAGGGTGGAAATGATTCTCCAAGCAAATAACATCCACAGAAAAGCTGCTGTAGCCATACATATATTTGACAAAATAGATTTAAAGATAATAGGAGACAAAGATTGACACTTTATAATGAAAAAGGGAACACGACATCAAGAAAACATAATACTTCATTTATATGCACCCAACCAGGGAGCACTGAAATATATAAAACAACTACTCACAAAACTAAAGGGAGAAACAGATCAAAACACAATCATAGTTGGGAACCTTAATACTCCATTGACAGCTCTAGACAGATCAACAGCAGATAATCAGTAAAGAAATATTGGCCTTAAATTAAACACTAGGCCAAATGGACATAATTGACATTTACAGAACCTTTCATCTCAGAGCATCAGATTATACATTCTTCTCCAGTGCACATGGAACATTCTCAAGGATAGACCATATATTGGGTCACAAAACTAGCATCAAAAAAATCAAGAAGATTGAAATTATACCAAGCATATTCTCTAACTATGATGCCTTAAAATTAGAAATCAACTGCAAAAAGGAAGCAAAGAAATACGTGGAGATTAAACAACATACTACTACAAAATGACTGGGTCAAAAAAGAAATAAAAGTGAGATCAAAAGATATATAGAGACAATTGAGAATGACAATACAACATATCAAATGTAGCTGAAGTGGTAAAAAGAGGGAAGTTTATTATCATTACAGGCCTATCTCAAGAAACAAGAGAAATCCCAAGTAGACAACCTAACATCACATCTTAAAGACTAGAAAAAGATGAACAAAAACACAGAAAGTCAGCAGAAGAAAGGAAATAATAAAAATTAAAGCAGAATTAAATAAAACAGAGAACAAAAAGACTATACAAAAAATCAATAAAACAACAAGCTGGTTCTTTGAAAAGATTAATAGAATTGATAAACCCCTGGCTAGACTCAGTACGGAAAAAAGAGAAAAGACCCATATAAACAAAATCAGAAATGAGAGAAGTCACCACAGACATCACAGATATATAAAGGATCATACTAGAATATTATGAAAGACTATATGCCACTAAATTCAATTACCTAGAAGAAATGGATAAATTCCTAGAAATATATAACCTTCCTAGACTAAATCATGAAGAACTGGAAAATCTAAATAGACTGATTAGCAGTGAAGAAATTGAAACAACCATCAAAACCTCCCAAAAAACTTAAGTCCAGGACCAGATGGCTTCACCAGTGAATTCTACCAAATGTTCAAAGAAGAACCTATCCTTCTCAAACTCGTCCAAAATATTGTGGGAGAGGCAATACTTCCTAACACATTCTATGAGGCCAACATACCCTGATACCAAAACCTGGCAAAGAGAGAGGAAACAATATAGCGGCAGAATAGACATCATGTCCTGAGCCTAGTCCCAGAGCAGATAGAACGAGCAAGTAAATCGAATAACATCCACCCCGAATTGGTGAAGTAGACACAGCTGGTGAGACAATTTGAAGCTGGGAAGGGCAGAGGATGCCTGGAGAATGGTAAAATCAGGGATCTGGGCTGGAGAGAACTGTGAGACCTCTGAGCCCAGAGCGTCAGAAGGAAGCCACATAGCACTGAGGCCGCATCCCTTGGGACATGTGTAGAGTCTGACTGTGGAAAGGAGGTCCTCAGGACTGCTGGCGGCAGGGGATTCTAGATCTAAGTCCACAGTCACGAGAGACTGCTGGGGGGAGAGGGGCTCGCAGTGGTGCAGCTCTTTCCCCTCTTTTTGGTCTGTGCTTTTATTTGCTAAACCTAGTTCATAGGACCTTTCAAATACAAACACTACCCATGGCTGAGGTGCAGGTGGAGGTGTGGACTTGTGGAGTCTGGGGAGAGGGAGGGTCAGTGAGAGGTGGCCGTGAGTCTGGCACTGAGTCATACCCGATGTGCTGAATCTAGGCAGCCATTTTCTCCTGAAGAGATAGCCCCTCCCTGCAGTCTCCAGGCAACCAATACAGCCACACCCAGACTACACCCTGAGTGGTACAAAGGATACAAAAAAAATCTGAATAGTCCCTGACAATCCTCAGGGACTGGCCTAAAGAGACACCATTCAGTCTCAGCAACAGGAAACTGAGAAGTGGTAGACAGTACAGAAGAGTGGGATCTTAAACCAGCCCTCATAGGGAATTAAAAATCAGCAGAAAGGAACAACACTTCACTTTTTCATTTTTATTTTATTTTATTTTATTATTATTTTGTTATCTTTTCTTTATTTTCCTTTTTTGTTTGTTTATTTTTTAATTTCTTTTCACATTATTTTTTCATCATTCTAATTTTTTATCCTATTTTTTAATTTAAAAAAAAATTATTTTTTTTCTTCTCTTTCTCTTTCTTCTTACCCACTCATCCTCTTTCTACTTCCTCTATACTAAACTGAGGTCCTCCCCATACTCCTCTAATTCTTTAACCTTACTTTCTGTATATAAGCTCAGCTTCTAAGATTCTGCCCCCACCCTCTTTACTGGGTATTTGGTGTTTGTATGTTTTGGTTTATCTGTCTGTTCTCTGGTGTTTCCTCCCCACATATACACTGAGTGGCCAGATTATTATGATCTCTGAATGCATAATAATCTGGCCACTCAGTGTATATCCTATATAATAAAAGACTAATATGCAAATTGTTCCCTCAACCAGGAGTTCAACCAGCAGGCAGGCTGGCCAACCACCCATGTCCCCTCCCCCTGGCCAGGCTGGCCGGACCCCACCCATGCACGAAATTCATGCACCAGGCCTCTAATATATATATATATATATATATATATATATATATATATATATATATATATATATATATATATATACTGAGTGGCCAGGTTATTATGCATTCAGAGATCATAATAATCTGGCCACTCAGTGTATATATGTTTTTCTTTTTCTTCCTTTTTCTTCTTTTTCTTTTCTCTCATACCATTTTTTTCTCTCTTCAATATCAGTTGTGCTCTCCTTTCTCTCCCTTAATTCTCTTTTCTCTGGTAGTCACTTATATTGTGGTTATCAGTGTCCTGAGTACATTCATGTTTTGTTTGCTTTGTGTCGTGTCCTGTTTGGCCAATGTGGTAGATAGCGAGCCACATAACCAGACACCTGGAGAGGAGACTCCATCTACGAATGGGTTAATAACACTCCAGAACCAACTACAGAGACAGGAAGAAGGTGGCAGTGATGGACAGAGCGTGAGTGAGGGAGGAAGTGAAAGGGGAGTGTGGGGTGTGTGTGTGTACATGAGTGAGGGACAGTTAGATCTTGCAGGACCTTCAGGGCAGGCTGACTGGGCTTACCTAACCAGGCAGCCTCTGCTACCATTGCAAACAGTCCCATACAGTGGGTGATGGGCACATGGTGCAATATATAGATCTTGTAACATAGAAACCCACACCTGAAGCCTATATGTTCATGTTGACCAATCAATTTAATATTCAAGTTGACTTATCAGTTTGATAAATAAAATAATATTTTAAAAATCCTATATAATAAAAGCCCAGCAACCAAAATGGTGGAATGACCAGAACGACCAGAGACCAGGGCAATCAGGCAGGCAGGTGAGTGGTTAGGGACGATGAGGTAGGCAGGCGTGTAGTTGGGGCGATCAGGAAGGCAGGCAGAGGTGGTTAGGGAAAATCAGTCAAGCAGGCAAGTGGTTAGGGGCGATGAGGCAGGCAGAGGCAGTTAGGGGTGATCAGGCAGGTAGGCGAGTGGTTAGGGGCGATGAGATAGGCAGGCAAGTGGTTAGGGGTGATGAGGCAGGCAGGCGAGTGGTTAGGGGTGATCAGGCAGGCAGGCAGAGGTGGTTAGGGGTGATAAGGCAGGCAGGCAGGCAGGCAGCGGTGGTTAGGGGTGATCAATCAAGCAGGTGAGTGGTTAGGGGCAATGAGGCAGGCAGGCAAAGGTGGTTAGGGACGATCAGGGAGGCAGAAGAGTTGTTAGGGGCGGTCAGGCAGGCAGGCGAGTAGTTAGGGATGATCAGGGAGACAGGAGAGTTGTTAGGGACGATCAGGCAGGCAAACAAGTGGTTAGGGCAATCAGGCAGGCAGGCAGAGTGGTTAGGGGTGATCAGGCAGGCAGGTGAGCATTTAGGAGCCAGTGCTCCCGGATTGCAAGAGGGATGTCCGACTGCCAGTTTAGGCCTGATCTTCAGGGATCCCTGCAGGATCGGGCCTAAACCAACAGTTGGATATCCCTTGGAAGGTCCTGGATTGTGAGAGGGTACAGGCCGGGCTGAAGGACCCCCCACCCACACACATGAATTTCGTGCACCAGGCCTCTAGTAAATAAATAAAACCTCAATTTGTAATAAAACTTAAGAAGCAAGCAATTAGCTTTCTTTTCTTTTTAGATAAGCAAGCAAGAATTTATTGACCACAGCAAGAACACACTTAGGGCATTGAAATAAGGAAGGGCATAGAAGAATTAACAAGAGAGCCTAGGCTGGGCTGTTTGGCTCACTGGGAAGTTAGAGAAAAGGGGGCCTTGGAAACAGGTTTGGAGGGTTATCTCAGGACAGGCTGCCACTGCCCATTGCTACCCTGGTTGCAAGTCTCATGGCATTTGTTAGAGGTTAAGGGATACATGCCTATGAAGGAAGGACAGGGAGAAAAGAAATAGCACGGGCATGCTCCCTGGAGGGAGAGCCCCCAAGCAATTAGCATTCTTTACCTTGGAAAATTTATGAATACATTTTATAACCTCTAGAAACATATTTCACAGACATCAAAGTCAATTATTATCATGAACTTATTTTTGTAAAACCCTCATAAAATATAAATATTATATTTAATATCAATAACTGAAAAGACATGTCTTTTCTACTTAAATCAAAAAACTAAAATACACTTTTTTATGGAGGATTCATCTTAGATTGTGTGAACTTGAAAGGCATAAGAGTAGTTTCTACATTCCTGAAAATTTTAATGATACCATTCTCAGGTAGAAAATTATCTCACATTTATAGCACACATATGTAAACACACAGAGAGACACAGAGAATAGGTAGATACAAATTTTATTTTGGAGATATTTACAATTTGTATCTGTCCTTGACAAGTGCAATTCTGAATGACCTTCCCCTTTTAAAATTAGGTCAGGCATTTTTAATATCTCAAAGATTTGGGTTGACACCTAAAAGACACCATAGGTTGATCCACTTGTCTAAGTCCTCTATTTGAAGCTTCAAGAGACCAATTAAATATGCTTTTCGTTCATGCTGCCTAATTTTCTGGCTGGCTTTTTTAATTTTGCAGGCAAAAAGACTGATTTAGAAGTATTAGAGAAGCCTCATTGGCTGTCCAATCATTAATGGGAAACTGAATGTCTGGGGCTAATCCACCTGGGAGTCACAGTTTCCCATGTTCATTTTGTCCTATGTCCTCTTAGCAAACTTCTAGGAAAACCAGCCTTTATGTGCATTTCTCCAGATGAGCCAGATGTGTTGGATCTCCCTATAGGACTGTTTCAAATCCTTGAGGAGGTTTTTTGTGTTGCTTTTTTTATTTTTCAGGCAACCCCACAGAAATTCTCAGACACCTAGGCACCAAGGTGCCAGTGCCATTCACTGTGGGGCACAAGGGCTGGGCTGCGACCTGAGAGGCTGGTGGTGGAGACAGCAGCACTGCAACCCTGTGAGCGGGGCTCCCACAGCACTGGCCCTTGTGCAGCTGCAGTGTAGCTGCTAGCCCTGTGCTGAAAGATGGATACTGCCTGCTCTCACCGCCCCCTTGGTCACCCCTTGGCCACCCTCAGAAAGGATGCTTGGTTACTCCTGATGGGATCCCTGCCCCAGCCGGCAGGCCTTTGAGGCACCCACCAGTATGAGCCCTGGCAGGTCTCAGAAGTTTTGCTCTGTGGGTTCAGTACTTGGCAACGCATGTCTCTGACCGCGGGCTCCCACAGTCCCATTCCACACATCTACCCTGCAGGGGAAAGAGCAGCTCTGAGTTTCTGCAGGATATTCCTGGACTCCTCCAGGGTTTTTATTGGCCCATCATGAAGGCTCCTCTGGAAGCCAGTCTCTTTTATTCCATGCTCATGGCCTCCCATGACCAATGGCCCTTGCTGTTGGCCCCTAGACTCTGGGGTATCCAGGTGACTTTTCCAACATACAAGGATCTCAAAGAAGGAGGGCTATTTTTGTTGTTGTTTTTTTTTTTATTTAATTTTAATTTTTTAATTCTTTATTTTTGAAAGTATTACATATGTCTTTTTCCCCCATTCACCTCTCCCAGCCTGCTCCTGCCACCCAGCAAAGGCCTTCACTCCCATATTGTATGTGTCCATTAGTTGTGCTTATATGCATGCATACAAGTCCTTTGGTTGATCTTTTATGACCTATCCCCACCCCCTGACTTCCATCTGAGGTTTAATGGTCTTTTGGATGCTTCTATGTCTCTGGATCTATTTTTGTTCCTCAGTTTATGTTGTTCATTATATTTCACAAATGAGTGAGATCATGTGATACTTATCTTTCTATAAATGACTTATTTTGCTTTTGCTTAGCATAAAGCCCTCCAGGTCCATCGATGCTGTTGCAAATGGTAAGAGTTCTTTCTTTGCTATAGCAGCATAGTATTCCATTGTGTAGATGTATGACAGTTTTCTAATCCACTCATATGCTGGTGGGCACTTAGGCTGTTTCCAAATCTTAGCTGTTGTAAATTGTGTTGCTATGAACACAGGGGTGCATGTATTCTTTCTGATTGGCATTTCTGATTTCTTAAGATATATTTCTAGAAGTGGGATTACTGGGTCAAATGGGAGATCCATTTTTAATTTTTTGAGGAAACTCCATATTGTTTTCCACAGTGATTGCACCAGTCTGCATTCCCACCAGCAATGTACAAGGGTTCCTTTTTCTCCTCTCCAGCACTTATTTGTTGATTTGTTGATGATAGCCATTCTGACAGGTGTAAGGTGGTACCTCATTGTCATTTTGATTTGCATCTCTTAAATGATTAGTGACTTTGAGCATTTTTTCATATGCCTCTTGTCCTTCTGTATGTCCACTTTCAAAAAGTGTCTATTTAGGTCCTTTCTCCAATTTTTGATTGGTTTGTTTATCTTCCTTCTGTTAAGTTGTACCAGTTCCCTATAAATTTTGCAGATTAATCCCTTATCGAATGTAAAATTGAAAAATATGTTCTCACATGCAGTGGGCTCTGTTGTTGTTTTGTTGATGGCTTCTTTTGCTGTGCAAAAGCTTTTTATTTTGACATAGTCCCATTTGTTTATCTTCTCCTTAGTTTCCATTGTCCTAGGTCCTAGGACCTAGGAGATGTATCAGTAAACATATTGCTATGAGAGATGTCTGAGATTTTGCTGCCTATGGATTCTTCCAAGATTTTTATGATTTCCCATCTTATGTTTATGTCTTTTATCCACTTTGAGTTTATTTTTGTGTATGGTGTAAGCTGGCGGTCTAGTTTCATTTTTTTGCGTGTATCTGTTCAGTTTTCTCAACACCATTATTGAAGAGATTGTCTCTGCTCCATTGTGTTCTCTTACCTCCTTTGTCAAATATTAATTGATCATAACGACGTGTGTCGATTTCTGGGTGCTCTGTTCTGATCCATTGGTCTCTATATGTCTGTTCTTGTGCCAGTACCAGGCAGTTCTGAGAAGAGTGGCTTTATAATATAACTTTATATCTGGTGTTGGGGTCACTCCAGGTTTGTTCTTTCGAAGGATTGCTGCAGCTAGACTTTTTTATTCCAGATGAATTTTTGGAGAGTTTTTTCTAGGTCAGTGAAATATGACATTGGTATTTTAATGGGGATTGCATTGAACCTATAGATTGCTTTGGGTAGTATGGACATTTTAATGATGTTGATTCTACCAATCCATGAACATGTTATATTCTTCCACTTGTTTATATCTTCCTCTCTCTCTTTTTTCAATTACCTGTAGTTTTGTGAGTACAGATCTTTTACCTCCTTGGTTAAGTTTATTCCTAGGTATCTTTTTAAAATATATTTTATTGATTTTTTTACAGAGAGGAAGGGAGAGAGATAGAGAGTTAGAAACATTAATGAGAGAGAAACATCGATCAGCTGCCTCCTGCACACCTCCCACCGGGGATGTGCCTGCAACCAAGGTACATGCCCTTGACTGGAATCAAACCTGGGACCTTTCAGTCCACAGGCCAACGTTCTATCCACTGAGCCAAACCGGTTAGGGCTCCTAGGTATCTTATTTTTGTTGTTGTTGCAATGGTGAATGGGATTGTTTTTGTAGTTTCTCTTTCTGTGAGTTCATTATTGGTATATAAAAATGCCATAGATTTCTGGGTGTTAATTTTGTATCCCGCTACATTGCCAAATTCATTTGTTAAGTCTAGTAGTTTTTTATGGAGTATTTAGGGTTTTCTATGTACAATATCATGTCATCTGCAAATAATGACAGTTTTGCTTCTTTCCCAATTTGGATGCCTTTTATTTCTTCTTGTCTGATTGCTATGGCTAGCACTTCCAGGACTAAGTCAAATGGGAGTGGTGAAAGTGGGCATCCCTGTCTTGTTCCTGTTCTTAGGGGAAATGGTTTTAGTTTTTGCTCATTGAGTATGATGTTGGCTGTAGATTTGTCATAAAAGGCTTTTATTATGTTGATGTATGATCCCTCTATTCCCAATTTGCTGAGAGTTTTTATCAAAAAAGGGTGTTGGGTTTTGTCAAATGCTTTTTTTGCATCAATTCATATGATCATGTGATTTTTGTCTTTCAATTTGTTTATGTGATATATCACGTTCATTGATTTGTGGATATTGTACCAGCCTTGCATCCCCAGAATAAATCCCACTTGGTCATAGTGTATGATCTTTTTCATATATTGCTGGATGGGATTTGCTAATATTTTGTTGAGGGTTTTAGCATCTATGTTCATCAGGGATATTGGCCTGTAATTCACTTTCTTTGTAGGGTCTTCATCTGGTTTCAGGATTAGGGTAATACTGGCTTCATTGAAAGAGCTTGTAAGTATTCCTTCTTCTTAAGTTTTTTGGAATAGTCTGAGGAGTGTAGGTGTTAGTTCCTCTTTGAATGGTAAAACTCCCCTGTGATGCCATCCAGACAGGGATTTTGTTTGCTGGAAGTATTTTTATTACTGCTTCAATTTCATTGGTAGTTATTGGCCTATCCAGGTGTTCTAATTCTTCCTGATTGTGTTTTGGAAGATTGTGTTTTTTTTCCCTAGGGATATATCCATTTCATATAGGTTGTCCAGTTTGTTAGATAAGAGTTGTTTGTATTTTTTTTTTTTTTACAATCCTTTGTATTTCTGTGGGGTCAGCTGTTACTTCACCTCTTTCATTTCTGATTTTGTTTATTTGGGTCCTCTCTATTTGTTTCTTGGTGAGTCTGGCTAGAGGTTCATCAATCTTGTTTATCCTTTCAAAGAACCAGCTCTTGGTTCTATTGGTCTTTTGGGTTTTGTTGTTGTTGTTGTTTGTTTATTTGTTTGTTTGGTCTCTCTGTGAATGATTTCTGATCTTTATTATTTCCTTCCTTCTATTTACTCTGGGCTTTTCTTCTTGCTCTCTATTTCTTTAAGTTGTAGTGTTAGATAACCTTTTACCAATTTGTCTTGTTTTTTGAGGTAGGCCTGTATTGGTATGAACTTTCCTCTCAGTATTGCTTTCACTGTTTCCCATAGATTTTGGATTGTTGTGTATTCATTGTCATTTGTTACCAGGGTGTATTTTATTTCTTTTTTCACTTCTTAGGTAACCCATTCATTGTTTAATAGCATGCTATTTAGCCTTCATGTGTTTGATTATTCTTTATTGTTTTTATTGTAGTTGATTTCTATTTTTATGCCATTGTGATCTGAGAAGATGCTTGATATGATTTCAATCTTCTTGAATTTGGAGACACATAGCATCTGTCCTAATATGTTGACTATTTTTAAAAATGTCCCATGTGCACTTGTGAAGAATGTATATTCCAAGCTTTGGTGTGAAATGTTCTGAAGATGTAAATTAGTTCCATCTGATCTATTGAGTCATTTAGGATTGTTGTTTCTTTGGTGATTTTTTTGTCTAGAAGATTTATCCAGTGATGTCAATGGGGTATTAAAGTCCCCTACTATGATTGTGTTGCAGTCTATATCTCCCTTGATATCTTCCAGAAGTATTTTTATATATTTGGGTGCTCCTATATTGGATGCATATATGTTTACCAGAGTTATATTCTCTTGTTGAAATGATCCCTTTCGTATTATAAAGTGGCCTTCCTTATCTCTTGTTATGGCCTTCACTTTGAGGTCTATTTTGTTGAATATAAGTATTGCTACCCAGCTTTTTGTTTTCATTTCTATTTGTCTGAAAAAAATTTTTTTGCGCCGAAACCGGTTTGGCTCAGTGGATAGAGCGTCAGCCTGCGGACTGAAAGGTCCCAGGTTCGATTCCGGTCAAGGGCACGTACCTTGGTTGCGGGCACATCCCCAGTGGGAGGTGTGCAGGAGGCAGCTGATCGATGTTTCTCTCTCATCGATGTTTCTAACTCTCTATCCTTCTCCTTTCCTCTCTGTAAAATATCAATAAAATATATTTAAAAAAAAATTTTTTTTTGCCATCCCTTCACTTTCAGTCTGTGTGATTCCTTCATTCTGATTCCTTCATTCTTGTAGAATGCATATATATGGGTCATGTTTTCTTATCTTCAGCCTCCCTATGTCTTTTTATTGGAGCATTTAATCCATTTTCATTTACACTTATTATTGATAGATACTTATTTGTTGCCATTTTTATTCTTTACTAGAGGCCCAGTGCATGAAATTCATGCATGGGTAGGGTCCCTAGGCCTGGCCAGCAATCAGGGCTGATTGGGGCCTTCTGTCTGCCAGCTGGGGCCTTCCTTCATTCCACACCACCCCCTGGTGGTCAGCACATGTCACAGTGAATGATCAAACTCCCAGTCTCCCAGTCAAACCCCTGAGGGGACACTTTGCATATTAGCCTTTTATATATATAGATGCCTGTGTTCCTTCTTCCCTTTCTATTTCTTCTTTTTACAGCATTCCCTTTAGCATTTCTTGCACTGCTGGTTTGGTGGTAATGAACTCCCTTAGCATTTTTTTGTTTTGTTTTTTGGGCTGTGAAGCTCCTGATTTCACCTTCAATTTTGAACAATAGCTTTCCTGGATAGAGTATTCTTGGATTCAGTCCCTTGCTTTGCATCATTTTTATAATTCATTCCATTCCCTTCTGGCATGATGTGTTTCTGTTAAGAAATCAGTTGATAGTCTGTTTGCCTTGTAGGTAACTTTCTGTCTCTCTCTGTCAGCCTTTAAGATTCTTACTTTGTCATTAACATTTGCCATTTTAATTACCATGTGTCTTGGTGTCAGTCTTTTTTGGTTGTTCTTGTTTGGGACTCTCTGTGCTTCTTGGACTTGTGTGACTTTTTTCTTTCCCAAGTCAGGGAACTTTTCTCTCATTATTTCTTCAAACATGTTTTCTATTCCTTGCTCAGCTTCCTCTCCTTCTGACACTCCTATTATGCGGATGTTGTTTCATTTCATGTTGTCCCAGAGCTCCCTTAGACTCTACACTTGCGTTTCATTTTTATTTTTCCTGCTCTGCTTATGTGTTTTTTTCTGCTTTGTGTTCTAACTCACTGATTCAGTCCTCAACTTCTTCTAGTCTACTATTGAAACCTTCCATTGTGTTCTTTATTGTAGCTATGTCATTCTTCATTTCCTCTTGATTCTCATCCATGTTGGTGATGCTCATTGAGCTGCTTGTAATTCTCAGTCAGATGTTTGAGAATCTTTATAACCATTACTGTGAATAATTCTTTCTCTGACAAATTGCTTACCTCCATTTCATTTACTTCCTTTTCTGGTGATTCCTCCTTTTCTTTCATTTGAGGGATTGTTTCTTTGTCTCCCCATTTTCACTATTTTTTTGTAATAGTTTCTATGTATTAGATCAAGCATGTCAAACTCAAAGGCTAACACAGGCCAAATAAACAAGGTTTAAGTTTATGTGGGCCGCAAAAAAACAAAAGCTTCATATTTCATAGAATCATAGGTTTATTTCAATAGAGACATGCTGAATACAAAGAGCTGAAATAAATGAGTTATCATTAACATAAAATAATAGAACCTTTTTATAAAAATTAATATTTTTTCTTGAATAATAACTTACCAGACACTGAATAACTGTACAAATTAATAAGCATAATGCAAATAACCTATTTTTCTTGTTCTCTGAAAGAAAAATATTTCCTGTTGCACACACCAAACAAGTCAGTCCAAGACTAATGATGTGGCAACCTGCTGCTAAAATACTAGAACTTACTGCTAGTATTATTGGGTAGAAATGGTGCACCTGCACATAAGGCACGTAGGGGAAATGAATGCAATGCGATTATAGTAATCAGCCATTAGCAAACATTGTAGTTTATTACTAATAATTTTGTATAATAGGATATTGTAAAAATTAAGTTATAAAATTTTATTAAAATGCTTATTACATACTGTTATATTGGCTGGGCTGCAAAAATATTCATTATGGGCTGCATGTGGCCCATGGGCCACAAGTTTGACATACTTAAATTAGATCAAACTGCTATGCCACCCAGAATTTTTGTATTGGTCTTTTATAGTAGTTTTTTGTGGGATCCAGTGATGCAATCTCTCTGGTCTCCTCAGCTGGGTGTTCTAGGGAGGCTTCCTACTTGAGATATTTTGGTTCTCCTGATATAGTAGTGTCTTGAAATTTATTGTACCGTTCATGGATAGAGCCTCCTTTCAGAGTGTCTGATTATGTGGCTTGCTCCCTACCACGTTGTGTCAACCGTTGTGGAGGCACTGACTGAACAGCATAAAATACAGCATGACAAGACATGATACTGAAGGAATAGAACACGAATGTACATAAGACACCTATAACCCCAATAAAAGTGACCACCAGAAAAAAATAGAAATAGGAAAGAGAAAAGAGTACAAAAATGATAGCAAGGAAAATAAAAAAGAAACACTATGGGAAGAAAACACAACAAAACTAACAAATAAACCAAAAAGCCCCCCCAAAAAAAACAAAACACTGAGATAAATGGGGGGGGGGCAGAGTCTGTAGATGCAGAGCTTAATAAAGAAATTAAGGTTAAGAAATTGTATGTATAGGGGACAGACCATGGTTTATAATAGAAGATGGAGAAAAGAAATGAGAAGACAAGAAGAAATAATAATATAATAAAAAATAATATTTTTGAAAAGGAGACTAGAGGAGAGAGCAGACGGGCCTAAATTAAGGAAGTGAAACAAATTTTAAAAATTAGAAGAAAAGAGCAAGGGAAGAGAGAAAAAAAGAAAAAATGAGTAGTGAAGAAAAAGAAAAGAGAAAGGGAAATTGAGTAGGAGCAGTGAAGAGGCAGTTAGATGTATGAATAAACCATCAGCAACTAGAATAATAACACATCAATAAAGCGGATAAAGAAGATCCGTTTTTGAGGAAAGAACCAAGATGGCGGCATAGGTAAATACCTGTACTTGCTGCCTTCCACAACCACATCAAAATTACAACTAAAATACAGAACAGCTATCATCCAGAACTGTGGGAAAGCTGGCTGAGTGGAAGTACTACAACTAGAGAAGTAAAGAAGAAAGTGCATTGAGACTTGTAGGAGGTGTGGAGGCGTTGAATGGGTTGGCACCCAGGTGTGCCACTTTTTTAATTGGGAAGGAGATACAAGTTCCCACTTGCTCTGAGCTCCAGTGATGGGCAAGACTTGGGGGGACCAAGACACATACGGGGAGAAACTGTACTGTCTGGCATCAGGGCAGGAACACAGGGGTGGCTTTCTTCCAGACGGAGGTGCTCACAATGGTCATTGTTCTGTGCTTGGACCTCCCCGGTGCAGGGCTGACTGGCAGCCATTGCTGTTTGCTCCACTCTGGAGATTCCCTGAGACCCTACCCTACCCAATTTACAACCCCACCCAAGCTGTGTGCAGTGGCTTTTGCATATGAATGGCCTGTTCTTTCTCAGCCTAAAACCTGTCAAACAAGCTGTAGCTGGGTCAGGGGTCCCCAAAGCTATCAAAAGAATGCCCAAGGCCAGACCAGCATCAGCCTGCCTTGCTTCACAGCTGGGCCTCATCTGGGCACTTTCAAACCTGATACAAAGAGGAGGAATCTGCACATCTGTCTGTAGCTCCTGCTGGGTGGCCCCAGGCAGTGGCTGACTTTGCACCTCCTTGGAGATCCAAGAGCCATTGTACCCAGTGATCAGTGTGAGACCGTACCAGATTACAACTCTTCACATCCATAAGTGACACACTCAAGGGACAGACTCAGTGAGCACCAAAGCCCCACTGAAACAAATCCTGCCCCATAAGGGTGTCTCCTGCACAGCAGCTCTTCCAGTGTATACACAGCTGGTACTCACAGCCAATTGGCCTGGAGGTCAAGTCCTCCCAGTGATATCAACAGCAATCAAGGCTCAACTACAACAAGACTGTGCACACAGCCCACAAAGGGGTGCACCAAGAGTGTCCACCTCAGGTGATTGGGGAGGCTGAGCCACTGGGCCCTATAGGACACCTACTACACAAGGCCACTCTATCAACTCAAGGAGACTTAGCAGCTACCCAATACATAGAAACAAACACAGGGAAGCAGCCAAAATGTGGAGACAAAGAACCATGTCACAAATGAAGGAAATGGAAGAAAGAAAACTACTAGATATAGAGTTCAAAACCACAGTTATAAGGTTACTCAAGAATCTTTCAGAAACCTCTAAGGAACTTAGTGAGACCTTCAAGGATCTTAGTGAGAATGCTAAAAAAAAAAAAAAAAAAAAAAAAAAAAAAAAAAAAGGGAAAAGAACCAGTCATAAATTAAGCATACACTGACTGAAATAAAGAATAATATACAGAGATTCAACAGTAGACTAGAGGATCCCAAGAATCAAGTCAAAGATTTGAAATATGAGGAAGCAAAAAACACCCAACCGGAAGAGCAAAAAGAAAAAAGAACCCAAAAATATGAAGATAGTGTAAGGAGCCTCTGGGACAACTTCAAATGTACCAACATCCAAATGTTGGGGGTGCCAGAAGAAAAGAAAGAGCAAGATATTGAAAATCTATTTGAAGAAATAATGACAGAAAACTTCCCTACCTGGAGAAAGAAATAAACTTACAAGTCCAGGAAGCACAGAGAACCCCAAACAAGAGGAATCCAAAGAGGACCACACCAAGACACATCATAATTAAAATGCCAAAGGCAAAAGACATAGAGAAAATCTTAAAAGCAGCAATAGAAAAAGAGTCAGTTACCTACAAGGGAGTACCCATACAACTGTCAGCTGATTTCTCAACAGAAACTATGCAGGCCAGAAGGCAGTGGCAAGAAATACTCAAAGTGATGAATAGCAAGAACCTACAACCAAGATTACTCTACCCAGCAAAGCTATCATTTATAATTAAAGGTCAGATATAGAGCTTCACAAGCAAGAAAAAGCAAAAGGAGTTCATCACCACCAAACCAGTATTATATGAAATGCTGAGGGTATTCTTTAAGAAGAGGAAGAAGAAGAAGAAGAAGAAGAAGAAGAAGAAGAAGAAGAAGAAGAAGAAGAGGAAGAGGAAGAGGAAGAGGAAGAGGAGGAGGAGGAGGAGGAGGAGGAGGAGGAGGAGGAGGAGGAGGAGGAGGAGGAGGAAGGGGAAGGGGAAGGGGAAGGGGAAGGGGAAGGGGAAGGGGAAGGGGAAAGGGAAGGGGAAGGGGAAGAAAGAGGAGGAGGAGGGAAAGATAAAAAATTATGAACAACGAAGTGACAATAAACACATATCTATCAACAAGTGAATCTAAAAATCAAATGAATAAAAAATCTGATGAACAGAATTAATTGGTGAATGTAATAGAATCAGGGACATGGAAATGGAGCAGACTGACAATTCTTGGGGGAAAGGGGGTTTCAGGGGCTGTGGGAAGAGATTGGACAAAGATATTATATGCATGTATGCAGTACCTATGGACACAGACAGTGGGGTGGTGAGGGCCTGGGGTGGGGTGGGAACCAGGTGGAGGGTAGCTATGTGTGGGAAAAAGAGGGACATCTGTAATAAACTAAATAATAAAAATTTTTAAAAATCAACTTTAAAAAAAGATCCATTTTTTAAAAGGGGAAAAAAGAAAGGAAAGAGAAAAACTAAAACAGGGAAAGAAGAAGAAAAATGGGAGGCAAAAAAGATAAATGAGGAAGAAAAAGGTGCAAAAAAGTTAAAAATAAAATAACATAAAATAAAAAATTAAAATCTCTCTATATAAAACCCTAATATGCAAATGGCGGAACAACAGAACAACTGAACAACCACTCGTTATGATGTGCACTGACCAGCAGTGGGCACGCATGGGATATGGCAGGTGTTGGCAGCAGGTGGCAGAGCACAGAACATGGCAGGCATTGGCCACAGTGAGATGGTGGAGCAGGTGAGTGGGGGCACCAGGCCAAGGCAGGGTGCCAGTCGCTATCATCAGGGTGAGCCTCTTGTGGTTACTAAAAATTCTTTGCTCCCATGTGCTGCAATGCCGCCTGGCACTCACACCTGCTGCTGGCACTGGCCCCGCTTGCACCTGCTGCCGGTGCCAGAGCTGCCACTCGCACCCGCTGCTGGCACCTGGCACCGGCCCCGATCACTAGGCACCATCAGTGAGTGTGAGCAGTGGTGGCTGGCCCCAACTGCCCCTCAGGGCTTTTCTATCTCCCTCTGCTCCTGAGGGGCTATCAGGGCCAGCAGTCACCTCTTGCATCTGCTGCTGGCGCTGGCCCCAATTACTCCACACCATCAGTGAGTGCAAGTGGGGCTGGGGCCATCAGTGTGTTGGAATAGCAGTGGCAGGAGCGGGGCTGCCAGCAGACAGGGGACCAGGGGCTGTGGTGGGAGAGGTTGGGTGGGGGTGCAGAGGATGGGCCAAGACCTGCCCTTGTGCCCACTGAAGCCTTGTGGCCCACAGTTCCTTTCAAGGCGCATGAATTTAGCACTGGGCCCCTAGTATATAAATAAAAATAACAAAAAAATAATTAAAATTTTAAAATAATAAAAAAGAAAAAAGTGAAGTGTCATTCACTTCAGCTGAGTTTTAATGCCCTATGGAAGCTGGTTTAGGACCCCACTCTTCTCTTTTGTCTGCTAATTTTGGGCTTTTTTTAAAGGTACTTAGGTGCTCACCACTGTCAGGCAGTATGCTTTGGCTTTTAGAGCCTGCTTAAAGCTTCAAGTGATCTACAGATCCTCTGCTGTGTCTGTCTCCACAGACCTCGGCTACAAGCACACAAGGCCAATCTGCCCTCTTTGCTTGTCTGCTAGCTGTCAGTCTTAATCACTCAAGCATCTATTTCTGACAGGGCTTTAGGTGGAGTTGGTGTTGTTTTGTTTTTAGGGAATACAATGGGTGTTTTATTCCTGACCCAGAGCCACTCCTCCATGAGTGGCCCAAAATATTACTCTGGCCTTGGTTGATCAGAGATCCTTGTATGGAGACCAATGGGGTTGGCTGGCAACCTGGAGTTTTTATCAGTCTGGTTCCCAGGATAGTGGGGCAGACTGGCCCCTCTTTTAATCCAGTCACTGAGGCTTATTCAGACCTGTAAGCTTGGCCTCTGCCTTTGTTTCCTTTGTAAAACTCTAAATGCAGGCAGGGTGTGGCAGGCTGTATTACTGTTTTGAGGCTGCTGTGAGGGAGCTAGCTCTTCTGAGGAGAAATGGCTGCTTAGGGTTGGAAGCTTAAGAATGTCCCAGTGGAGGACTCCTGGCCTGCTTCCCTCCCCAGCCTTTCCTCAGGCACCTCATGTCTCTCTTTCTCTCTCTGCACCGAAGCCTCCGGTGAGTGTTTGCAATTGAAAAGTCCTGTGTTCTGGGTTTAGAGAATAAAAGCAAAGACGAAACAAAACCAAAACAACCATGAAACTGTGAGTTTCTCTCCCCACAGCAGTGTGCTGCTCGGGCAGCCTTAGGTTCAGATTCCCTGGCTGCCAGCAGCCCTGTGGTTTTTCCTTTTCACAGTTGGATGTTATGCCTGTTGCCAAGGGACATGGCTTTGGTGCAAAACAGCTTCCTCCTACCCTCTTGGCCTGCTGGCCAGCTGTCCCTCTCAAGCCCACATCCCCATTCCTACCATTCTCCAGGTGTCCTCTGTCCTTCCTTGTTGTAAATTGTCTCCTCAGCTGTGTCTAATTTTTTAATTCCGGCTGGATGTTCTCTGATTTAGTGGTATTCCTATCTGGCCCCAGGAAAAGGTGCAGGACATGTCTGCCTATTTGGCTGCCATTTTCCCCTTAGGAGAGCTGTTTTGAAGCTCAAGGAGGTTTTGCAAACCTTGTTTCAATGGAACCTCACTCCAGTATAACTACCAGAGAACGACTGGCCCAAGGAATTGGCATACCAGAAGCCAGAAGCCAGATTTTGTTTCAAAAACAATGAACAAGACATGTAGAGGCAGAGCCTACTGTGGTCTATGGCAGTGGTCAGCAAACTCATTAGTCAACAGAGCCAAATATCAACAGTACAACGATTGAAATTTCTTTTGAGAGCCGAAAACCGACTTCTACACATGGGCCACGAAGTTTCAATCGCACTGTACGTGCGCGCCCACACGTGGTATTTTGTGGAAGAGCCACACTCAAGGGGCCAAAGAGCCGCATGTAGCTCATGTGCCGACCACTGGTCTATGGAGTCTGCAAGAGAAGGCAGTTCTATCAGCAGGAAGAGCCTCTAGCTTGGGCTCAAGAAAGCTTCCCAAAAGAAACCAGGAGAAAGCAGACATCCTAAAAAATAAGATTCGCCGAAACCGGTTTGGCTCAGTGGATAGAGCGTCAGCCTGCGGACTGAGGGTCCCGGGTTCGATTCCGGTCAAGGGCATGTACCTTGGTTGCGGGCACATCCCCAGTGGGACATGTGCAGGAGGCAGCTGATCGATGTTTCTCTCTCATCGATGTTTCTGGCTTTCTATCCCTCTCCCTTCGTCTCTGTAAAATATCAATAAAATATATTAAAAAAAATAAAAAAATAAAAAAATAAAAAATAAGATTCCCTGGCATTTCTACTCAGAAGAACCTGATAGACAACAGGTATCACAGAATGCAAAATTCAGATCTTGATCAGAACCAGAGGGCTCAGCACCATGCACAGAGATGAAATGAGCCCCTGAATGCCTTGGCAGCAGGCCCTGCTCCTAAGCCGCACATATCTCAACCAAAGCAGCCTCACATAGCTCAACCAAAGCAGCCTGTTGACTGTCCTCAGCAACTCTCATTATTTCCTTCCTTCAGTCCCCTCGACAACATCTGATCATTGGCTGCAGCTCAGCTCCATCTCTCTTCTCCACTTTAGCTCTTCCTTGGGTTCTCTCCAGGGCTGTGTGGTCCAGTCACAAGGGACATGGTGATCCAGAACACCCAGGCTGTGCAGGGAGGAGAGCACTCTCACCTGCCTTGAACACTTAGGAATTGCTTCTCAACAAGAACAGTCCTCTCTGGCCCCTACACCCAACCAAGTGCTAGGAGCCCACCGAGCACCCTGGCCGGGCAGCACTGCCATTTCAAGGCTCCTCTGTGCAACAGTGCAGCCAGGGGCCACAGGTGGTCATGGCCAGAGCAACGACATGGGAAAGGGCACTTCTGTAGTCTGCACACACTGGGATCCTCTATGCAGACACATTGAAGATTGAAGATTGTAAATGAACTCTCAAGCCCAGAGCTTCAGGACCGCATGCAAGCATTTCTAAATGGGATCCCCAGGAAGAAGAGCCTCCAGGACACCCTGAAGCACCCATCAGTGAGCAATATTTTCCAGTTCTGCTGTAAGGATGGCCAGGGCCTCAGTTTAGGAGAGGAAAGGCATTATTCTCCCCATCCCAATTCAGGCCTGTTTTCCTGAGATACCGATCCAGAATGGCATAAAGGAGGAGGATCAGGAACATTCATTGGTTTTTGGAACAAGACTAAGGCAAAAAGAAGCAGCCATTACTTAGAAACCCAAAAGGAACATTTCTTCTCTCACCTGTGGGCAGCATTTTATTGCCTCAATAATGGTTGCCAAGACCCACAGGGCCTTTGGAGTAACCATTGGTCCCCAAAAGTGGATGCCCTCTCCAAAGCCTAAATGAAAACAAACAAACAGTCATGAAAATATAACTTCCTCCTGCCATTACCACCAACCGTGCTATTTGAGCAATCCTGAGAGAATAGGTGAAGAACTTCTTCACACAGGATTTTATTCTGGGGTTCAGAAGAGAATCCTGAGGTTAGGCTGGTTTGTATAAAAGGAGGGGATGCTATAGGTCTTGGACATAGTACCCAAGCCTAGTACCCTGAAGTTTATCCTAGTCATCAGCATGGGAACAGACAATCGGAAATGACTCTGTTCTCTCTTGCCTGTGAATGACTGATTTAAAGGTGAAGTCTCCTTGGGACATCAAAAAAAAAAAAAAAAAAAAAAGAACATGGCAGGTAAACTAACGAGAGAACTCTAACCCCTCACTCAGGAAATTTCATGAATGTAAATGTATGTAAATGTATGTAAATGCATACCAGCCCATAATTTTTAATAGTGTTTTAAGAAGAAAGTGGAACTTGCCTCTGAGCCTCTTAGTGGTTTTCCTTCATCTGTGTCTCCTTCCTTTTCTTGGTTGTATCTTTAAAAAAATGTCTCAGTTTTTTAAATAGAATGTTTCTCCCCATTTATCTTTCTACATAAAAAGGCAGTGACCGTGAGGACCGAAACGACCCATGGCTGGGATGCTTAATGCAGGAGCTGCCCCCTGGTGGTCAGTGTGTGGCCCTCCCACAGCGGTAGCAGCGGCTCAGAGGGCGGGTCCACAGCTCCTGGGCTGACCAGGATGCGCAGTGCTCCCACAGCAGGCTGATCCCCGCAGGCCACCACCCACCAGTGCACGGATCACAGCACTAAAAGCTGGCGGTTACTAAGCACCGTCCTTATGGCTGGCTAAAGCCATGTGCTCTCCACGGAATCTCGGATAATCCCAGAACCCACCTTACAGGGTTGATCTAAGGGTTTCTATTCATAGCTTTCAGAATGGAATGAGATCATCAGCTTTTAAGTAGTTGAGGGAAAACACTCACTGCTCCTTTTTCATTTTCTTCCTCCTGCCTTCTTGCAAGAAAAGGAACAACTGGCTCCCAAGGCCTCACCCTGAGCACTGTTGGGAGAGCTCACTGGCCCTCGGCTCCAAGTGAGTCTGCCTTCAATGGCCTTTACACCTAATACCACTGTCTGCGCATCTTATTCAACCGTATCACTGACTGAGCAGCCGCTGTGTCCTAAGCGATGCCGGGTGCTCACAGAGCAGCAGGGAGCCATCTGCCCTATCCTGCTGAGCGTGCTTTCCACCAGGAGAGGACAAGGGTGTGGGGAGGAAACAGCCTCGGACAGACGTGAGGTGCAGCCTTTAGAGGGCACGGGCACCATGAAAACATGGGAATGAAGCCACATAGGGGCTCCGCGAGGGAGGGGCAAAAGGAGGCTCACTGAGGGAAACTGGACTGAGGGAGGAGAGCCAGGCGGACGCCTGGAGAAGGGCATCCGGCAGAGGGCACAGCCAATGGAGGGGCAGAGGGCACAGCCTATGGAGGGGCAGCAGGACAAGCAAGAGGCCGAATGGAAGGGGGTCAAGGCTGGGTCTGGGGGCACATCCTGCAGGGATCCAGGGCCGGTGAGAACCTGGTGTCCCTTGAGTGCAGGGGGAGGCACCGGGGCTGTAGGTGAGGACCCACTGGCTTCTGTGTCAGGAGCAGACTGAGGGGAAAGAGGAAGCAGGGAGACAGCAGGAGGCGACAGCACCCTCCCCGAGGGCGATGTGGAGACAGTGGAAACTGTGGCAGCCCAGGTGGCAACTTTGGGGTGTACTGGAGGGAAGCCAGAGTGTGAGGAAAGATGCGGGGGTGGGGGGTGTTAAGGAGGCCCCATGCTCCACTCAGCCCCTGGAAAGGCAGTGTCTCTGGCAGCTGCTGGCAGGGGGCTGTCTGTTTTGAGGGTCTGACTGTAAAACCCAGACCTTAGTTTGAGCTGCACACGAGGGACGTGGAATGTTCACGACCAGCCTCCCACCCTGAGGTCCAGGAGGCGGGTCATTCCCGGCTGGCTGCCCTAATCGCTTCATGACACCCTCGCGCCCCTCCCCCGCCTCCAGTGATGACAGGTACTTATGGGAAACAATTAAATGGTTTTATTTTTGGTACAAAAATCAACACAACAGAATGTACAGTATTATGGAAAGCAAACGTTGAAAACTAGGAAAACGAAGCCCCCTTTTGGACACACAGATCAGCTGTGCCCGGAACCAGGTCACAGGTGACACAAAAGGTCTCAGGGTCCAATGCAAAGGGCTTGCCCAGGTGGTCCAACTCCAATCCCCAACTCCAGTTTCCAGGGCAGAGAGGATCCCGCACCACAGAACAGAATGGCCGAGAGGCAATGCTTGAGGTGTTTCCGGAGTAGGAAATGCTCCTGAGATGCTGGGACAGGGCGATCAGCATCCAGATCACTGCCTCTAACTCCCACCCCAGCTCTGTGGTGCTCCCAGCTCTGCCCCTCCCTCCCCTCCCACATCCCCTTCCAGGTGAACCACAGATGGCCCTTCCCATCCTCCACCCTCCTTAGCTCCGATGACAGGTAGGGAGGGTGAGGGGTCATGTGGAAATCTGAGGGCCTCGAGGAAGTGCTGCTTGAAGAGCCAGAGACAGTGCCTGTCCACCCGCTCCACTGGATGAACCCATTAACCCATAGGCCTCATGAGTGCGTATTTAGAACCAGTCCCCCTCCCTCCCTCAGACTCTGTCACTGCAAAATTTGGCTGTTTGGGGCAAGTCGACCTCTGTAATGTTAATTCTCTCTCCTTTAAAATAAGAACAAGAGCCTGACGGGCGTGGCTAAGTGGTTGAAAGTAGACCTATGACTCCCTGGGGAGTACAGGAAGCAGCCGATCCATGATTCTCTCTCATCATTGAAGTTTCTCTCTCTCTCCCTCTCCCTCTCCCTTCCTCTCTGAAATCAATGGAAGATATCCTATATAATAAAAGCCTAATATGCATATTGTCCCCTCGACCAGGAGTTCAACCAGGAGTTGGACCGCTCACTATGACGTGTGCTGACCACCAGGGGGTGGCACAGATCATGGTGGGCATCAGTGATGAGGCACTGGCAGCAATGGCAGTGGAGGTGCTGCCGGCCCCAATGGGCTTCCAAGACTGCAGTGGCCGGTTGGGCTAACTGCGGGTTCACGCAGGAGCCAGTCTGCCGAGGCCAGCTGGGAGAGAGCACACTGCCCGCCTGGCTTCCGTGTGGTGCTGCTGGGCAACCCAGAGGCCCATGCTGCACCTTGGCCCATGGTGTCTAGCTGCACTTACCACATCTCTGCATGGGGACTTGGGCGCCATGACTCAGGCAGAGGGGGGCAGGTGGGGGCCCGGGGCCCCAGGTGCTGCCCAGGGCCCAGCGGTCAGCTAGGACCTGCCCTTCCATGCCAGATACTCATGCTTCAATCGCCAGCCAGGCCTAGGGACCGTACTCTTGCACACATTTCGTGCACCTGGCCTCTAGTACAATAATAACAATAATAATAAAATAAGAGATTCTTAGATTCTCTTCACCTAGAAATGCTTGAGCAAGGGCTAGCAAAAGTTTGCTGGATACCCTCAGAACCATGGGGCTTTCTAGGGACTGGCTCCTCTCTCAACAGGATCCCATTCCAGTGCACCCTGACCTTTTCCCTGGGTCTCCTGCTACATTCTCTGGATCAGCTGCATCACCACAGTGGATGCTACGTGGTACCCTTCTCCACCACTCCAGTCTGGGGGATCTGAACAACTATCATCGCCCCATTGGCCATTTGGGTTGGGAAAGCAAGTGCCCTTTCTCTTTTGGAGATAAAGAGAGTTCAGTCTCTCATTTAACCAGGAAATTTTTTATTCAGACTCTCAGTAAGCAATCCAATTAAAAACCAAAATTAAAAGGAGCAAACCATTTTACCTTTCTTTCCCTGGGTTATCTCAACCCTTATCCACCTCAAAGATTTTCTAAGAATAGCTCAAATAAATTCAGGATCTGCTACCAAAGCAGGGAGGGCCAGGATTTCAAGAGAAAACTCATCCAAGTGTACCCAATGTGAAGCAGGGAGCCAGTGGGGCACAATGGGCCCCTGCTGGTACCTAGCACTGAGTACCCTGGTACGTGTCTGCAGGGTGGTTCTGGGTGGGCTTCTTCAGAATCCTGCAATACTACACCAAATAAATGTTGATGTAAGAAATGTCCAAACCTGTAGAGAATTTTTCTAAGAGCTTATTTGAGCCAAAATTGACAGCAATTGCCAGGAAACAAGATCTCAGATGCTCTGGAAAATAAGAGTATTGCAGTTTCTTTTAGGCATTTGAAATTATGTGCTCTGTTGAAGGTGGTTAATGCTTATTTCAAAGGTGTGTTAACCTAGATGCACAGAAACAATGAACAAAGCTTGTTTAGAAACCTTTCACTAGTTAGAGGCCTGGAGCACTACCAACCATGACCAGCCCAGTTAGGAGTTTATGATTTATTACAGTGGCCCTTTCATCCATACTTGCTTTGTTACTGACTGTATTCCACCTGCTGTTTCCAGGAGGTTGTTATTATTGTTACCTCATTACTGAATTTTAAAGAAAAAAAAATGACAGAATTTATTGATTTTTCTTAGTGGTCTGAAAGGGCTTCCTAAAATAGCATATTTTTTGATCTTCTGTATGACTGCTAGAATACTGTTAGAGCACTTCTTGAAATTATTTTTCTTCTTTCAAGTCAGCAATGAAAGCAGAAAATAGTCAATGATACCAGTGTTGTGTCCTGGATAAGATTATAAGCTCTAAGGGCCAAGACATCTGAATTTGGAGTCTTGGTTCTACAATTCACTAGCTGTCTGATTTGTGCAGATTATTTAACCTCTCTGAGTCTTAATTTCCTCATCTATAAAATGGGATGATAATTGAAGCCACTTTATAAGATTGGTTTGTAAAATAGACTTTGCCTGGCACCTAGTGTATGCTTGGCACATAGTATGTGCCCAGGGAGTAACTACCATTTAACGAAAATGCAGGGGCCCGGAACAGTATCAAAGTGAGAGTTGCCTCTTCCTAGGGCATCAACTGTGTCTGATGAAGAAACGCTTCCATGAAGTTCATTGACATTTTTATTTATTCATAGTTATTGGACTCTTACTAGATAAAGAAAGCTTACAAAGTGTTAAGCGAGCTGCAACAGATGTTTTCAAGGAATTTATAGTTAAGTAGGGGCATAAGAGAAATATTCAACTAACTTAGGTACAGAAGATAAGGAAGGACATGAGAATGGGATAAGTAATGAGCTCTGGTGATTCTCAGGCTGGAGGGTCATGGGTTCTCCAGAGCCAGAGACGGGCAGTACAGGTAAGGAGGGCTATACCTGAGAGGTGCAGAGTCATTTCAGGTGAGGAAATAATATAAACCAGGAAATAGAAGGGCCCTGGCCAGTGTTGCTCAATGGTTGGAGCATCTGCCATGGGATCTATTACTGGTCAAAGATACATACCTGGGTGTCAGGTTCAACCCCTGGCCCAGTCAGGCTGCGTGCAGAAGGCAACTAATCAATGTATCTCTTTCACATTGATGTTTCTCTCTCTCTTTCTTTCTCCCCTTCCCTCCCTCCCTTCCACTCTCTCTAAAAATCAATGGAAAAAAATATCCTCAGGTGAGGACTAACAAAACAAAAATAAAAATGAGAAGAATAATAAGAATAATAAAGAAATGGAGGTGGTAAACTATGCATTTTACTTGGGGAACAATGACTGACTTGTTTGACCAAAGCACAGGGTGATGGTAAGAGAATAGTAAGAAATAAAGCTAGTTGAGCCAAACTTTGGAGACCCCTGAATAGTAAGTAGATTAGGGAGTTTTGTTTGTTTGTTTGTTTTATTTCGTTTTTAAATTGGTGTTGTCAGGGAGCCATTAGTATCACTCAAAGTGTTCAAGTCTCTAGCCTTCTTCTTCCCCTCCAGCTAGGCCATAGCTCTCTCTGCTCCCTTCTGCTCCCTTTCTATTGTACTTCTTGAAACTCTTGCTTAGATACTTCATCTGAAATTCAGGTGCTTCTAAACGCACTGCAACCTGGCTTCTTTCCTATCATTGAACTTGAAACTGCCTTATCAAGTACACATGTGACATTCTTGCTGCCACTTTGCAGTCCATATCACACTAACACATTAACTGTTACTCTTTACTATCTTTTCTTGGCTTCCATAGCCAGCACTTCCCTGGATTTCATTCAACATCTCTCATCTCCTTAGCAGCCTCATCTTCCTGTGCCCATCCTTAACTCTCAGTATGCCTTGGGTATCTGACCACATACATCCTGCCTTCCCTCCTACCTCTCCCTGAGGGATCTTACCGCTCCTCTTCAGTTCCATATCTCTTACATGCTGAGGATACCCAGATCCCCATCTGTAGCCCAGCCCTCTGTGCTTCTGCACCACATTTCCTCTTATTTTACAGACAACTCCACTTGATAGCCCTGAGGCAACTCAATACCAATGTGTGGAACTGAACTCAGTGCCTTTTGCCATCCTGCTGTCTGTCTTAATAAATGGTATCACGACGAAATTGGAGGCGGGGAAAAATGGCGGCAGAATAGACAGACCTGTTCCGAGCCTTGTCCCGGAGCAGAAAGAAAGAACAGCTGAGGGTCGCACGAGGAGTGTTTGTTGGCAAGTTGGGGGACAACTGAACTCCAGAAGAAGGTGGGGGACTGCTAGATGGGGTTCCCCTGACCTGGCAGCCCCCACTGCAGCTGGGTCCCCTCCCGGAGCTGCGGTCTTGGACGTGGAGTCTGCGCCATCTTGAACAGGAAAGTGGAGCTTATCGGAAGCCTGAGAATCCACAACTGTGGCACCCACTGAACAGCTGCGAGCCCCAGAACAACGCTCCCCAATTGGCGCAAACACACAGGTTCAGAGGAGCTCTACACTCCACCACGGAAAGGTCAGATTTCGCCTGGGATAAGGTGAGGTCTCTGGTCCCAGCGGGAGAGAGGAACGCGTGTTTTGCGGGAGCTGGAGGACCAGGGAAATCTGTGCCTAGAAAAATCAGTGTCTGTTGGGGCTGGCGTGACTGTGAATGTGGAAGGGGGTCCTCAGAGCTGCTAACAGAAGGGATCTCTAAAAAGCAACCCATTTTGATCTGAAGTGCAGGGACACCCTAAGAATTTCAGGGGTGTGCCGGCTGCCTAGACTTACACGCAGCCCCGGAGTTCGCACACTTGGGCTTTTTCCTCTTCAAATCCTTGCTTCTGATTACTAAGCCCAATACATAGGATCACCCAGTTGGGGACACCCTGGGAGACTGCAGGGGAAAGTTGTTTTTCTGGAACCTGGGGATTGGAGCAGGGAGTGACCATCGGAGAGCCAGCTCTGAGGCAGCCCACTCCCACAAACCGGTAGTGAGTGCCACAGGGAAAGAAGGCTCTAACACTCCCTAGAGAGACCATAGATAGACCCGGAAGTCAATCCAGAAACACTGCCACCCAGGGGCTGAATCACAAATTGACTCTTGTGTAATCAAAAATAAAGGAATACGAGAAATTAAGACACACCACCTGCTTAAAATCAGGACTGGCTTACAACACTGAAGAGTAGTGGAACGCAGGGAACTGCAATACTGTCCGGACTGAGAAACAGGCATGCCAAACAGAACAACAGAGGAAGTGAATGACCTTCACTACTCCACATTTTATTTTTATTTTTTATTTTTTTATTTTTTTATTTTCATTTTTTGCATCTTTTACTCAGGAAACTAATTTTTTTTCTTTTTTCCGCACTTGATTTTACCTTTTTAATTATTACATTTTTATTTTCAATCCGTATTATTACTACTGCTATTTTATCTTTTTTTTTAAGTGTCATTTTATTTTCTCTTTATTTTATTTTGCGATTAGTGTTCTACATTCTTTTATATCTTTCCTTTAGCATCGTTTTACTCTATCTCAACTCTACCTTTATGCCATCACTCTCTTCCTAACCTTTCCCCTTTTCGGTGTCCTATTTATATTACCCCTTTCCTGCTTTAGATTTTCCCTGTTCTTTCTGTTTACCCCTTGTTAAAATTTCACACTACTTACATATCTAATCTCCAATCCCCTGCTCCAAGTCCATACACACCTCTCTCTTTGCTGTCTTAACTATCCAAAAAATTGTTTTTCTCTCTGTCCTTTTGTTGTTGTTCGCTTGAATGTAGATTATATCGAATTTTTATGCTTTTTTGTGAGATTCTTTTGCTTATTCTTCTTTTGTTTATTTTTTTTGTTTGTTTTGTGCTTCTGTTTTCCCTTGACTCACTCAATATTAGTTGGTGTTGTAGTTTGTATTAATCCCCAGGTACTTGTTGCTGGCATTTGCTGGGATTAGTGATTGTTCTATTGCAGTTTTATCCACAATATATATAGTCTGTTTCCCTTTCTCTCTTAGTCTCTTTCTTGTCTCTCTTACTTTTTTTTTCCCTTTCCCCAATTTCATTTTGACACTCCTTTTTATTTTCTTCTTTCTTTTTACTCTTCTTCTTTCTCTCCTATCCCCTAATTTGCCTTTCTCTGGTGGTCACCTTTATTGGAGGTTATTAATATCATGAATACATTTCTGTTCAGTGCCTTGTGTGTTGTACCTGGTAGTGCTGTATTTTGTGCCTTTATATCAACGCAGGAGAGAGAGAACTACATAACCAGACACCCAGAGAAGAGAGACCATGGGGAGACAAAGAAACAGCCCACATATGAAAGAAAAGCAGGTGTCACCAGAAAAGGAAGTAAACGAAATGAAGGCAAGCAACCTTCCAGAAAAAGAATTCAGAGAAATGGTCATAAGGTGGCTGGAAAGAATGGAAGACAAATTCGACAACATGAGCAAGAACCAAGAGGAAATGAAAAAGAACCAAGAAGAAATGAAAAATGACATAGCTGCTGTAAAGAACTCAATAGAGAGCATCAAGAGTAGACTAGAAGAAGCAGAGGATCGCATCACTGAGCTAGAAGACAAGATGGGAAAATACCCAAGTAGAGCAACTTCTAGAAAAAAAATAAAAGGCAGGAGGAGAGCCTAAGGGAACTTTGGGACAACACGAAACAAAACAACATCCGCATAATAGGGGTTCCAGAAGGAAAGGAAGCTGAGCAAGGAATAGAAAACCTCTTTGAAGAAATAATGACAGAAAATTTCCCTGATATAGGGGAGAAAAAACCCACACAAATCCAAGAAGCTCACAGAGTCCCAAGCAAAATGAACCCCAAAAGACCAACACCAAGGCACATTATAATTAAATTGGCAAACACCAACGACAAAGTAAGAATCTTAAAAGCGGCAAGAAAGAAACAGAAAGTTACATACAAAGGAACCCCCATCAGACTAGCAACTGATTTCTCAACAGAAACTCATCAGGCCAGAAGGGAGTGGAATGAAATATACAAAGTCATACAAAGGAAAGGTCTGAATCCAAGAATACTGTACCCAGCAAGGCTGTCAATCAAAATTGAAGGTGAAATCAGGAGCTTCACAGACAAAAAAGGACTAAGGGAATTTATTACCACCAAACCAGCAATGCAAGAAATGCTAAAGGGTCTGCTGTAAAAAAAAAAAAAAGAAAGAAAGAAATAGGAAGTGGAGAAGGAACACAGGAGTAAAGAATAGGAATGGCGACAAATAAGTACCTATCAATAATAACTTTAAATGTAAATGGATTAAATGCCCCAATCTAAAGACATAGGGTAACGGACTGGATAAGAAAACACGACCCATATATCTGCTGTCTACAAGAAACACACCTCAGAAAAAAAGACGCACACAGACTGAGGGTGAAGGGATGGAAAAAAGTTTTCCAGGCAAATGGAACTGAAAAAAAAGCTGGGGTAGCAATACTTATATCTGACAAATTAGATCTCAAACTGAAGGACATAACAAGAGATAAGGAAGGCCACTTCATAATACTAAAGGGAGCAATCCAACAAGAAGAAATAACTCTGGTAAACATATATGCACCCAATACAGGAGCACCCAAATACATAAAAAAACTCCTGGAGGATATCAAGGGAGAGATTGACAGCAATACAATCATAGTAGGAGACTTTAATACCCCACTATCACCATTGGACAAATCCTCTAAACAAAATATCAGCAAAGAAACATCAATCCTAAATGACTCACTAGACCAGATGGAATTAATTGACATCTTCAGAACATTTCACCCCAAAGCCACAGAATATACATTCTTCTCAAGTGCACATGGGTCATTTTCAAAGATAGACCATATGTTGGGACATAGGCAAAGTCTCTTCAAATTCAAGAAGATAGAAATCATATCAAGCATCTTCTCAGACCACAGTGGCATAAAACTGGAAATCAACTACAATAAAAACAATCCAAAGAAATCAAACACATGGAGACTAAACAGCATGCTATTAAACAATGATTGGGTTACCAGAGAGATCAAGGAAGAAATAAAAAACATCATGGCAACAAATGACAATGAAAACACTACAATCCAAAATCTATGGGACACAGCGAAAGCAGTCTTGAGAGGGAAGTTCATAGCTCTACAAGCCTACTGCAAAAAACAAGAAACAGGGGTAATAAATTACCTAACACAACAACTCAAAGAGTTAGAAAAAGAGCAACAAGAAAAGCCCAGTGTAAGCAGAAGGAAGGAAATAATAAAGATCAGAGTGGAGATAAAAAACATAGAGACCAAAGAAACAATACAAAAGATCAACAAAACCAAGAGCTGGTTCTTTGAAAGGATAAACAAGATTGATAAACCTCTAGCCAGGCAAACCAAGAAGCAAAGAGAGAGGACCCAAATAAACAAAATCAGAAATGAAAGAAGTGAAATAACAACAGATCCCGCCGAAATACAAAGGATTGTTAAAAAATACTACGAACAACTCTATTCCAACAAACTGGACAACCTGGAGGAAATGGACATATTCCTAGAAAAATATAACCTTCCAAAACTCAACCAGGAAGAATCAAAACAGCTCAATATGCCAGTAACTATGGAAGAAATTGAAGCAGTCATCAAAGAGCTTCAGGCAAACAAAAGCCCAGGGCCAGACGGCTTCACAGGAGAGTTTTACCAAACATTCAAGGAAGAACTAAAACCTATTCTCCTCATACTATTCCAAAAAATTCAAGAGGAAGGAACACTTCCAAGCTCCTTCTATGAAGCCAGCATCACCCTAATACCAAAACCAGATAAAGACAACACAATGAAAGAGAATTACAGGCCAATATCCCTCATGAACGTAGATGCCAGAATCCTCAACAAAATTCTAGCAAATAGGATCCAGCAGTACATCAGAAAGATCATACACCATGACCAAGTAGGGTTTATCCCAGGAATGCAAGGATGGTACAATATCCGCAAATCAATAAATGTGATACATCACATAAACAAATTGAGAGATAAAAATCACATAGTCATAACAATTGATGCAGAAAAAGCATTTGACAAAATCCAACACCCTTTCTTGATAAAAACTCTCAACAAAGTGGGAATAGAAGGATCATACCTCAACATAATAAAAGCTATATATGATAAACCCACAGCTAACATCATACTCAATGGGCAAAAACTAAAACCATTTGCCCTAAGAACAGGAATAAGACAGGGATGCCCACTCTCACCACTCCTGTTTGACATAGTAATGGAAGTATTAGCCATTGCAATTAGACAAGAAGAAGAAATAAAAGGCATCCAAATTGGAAAAGAAGAAGTAAAGCTGTCCTTATTTGCAGATGACATGATATTGTACATAAAAACCCAGAAAGACTCCATCAAAAAACTAACAGACTTAATAAATGAATTCGGCAATGTAGCAGGATACAAAATTAATGCCAAGAAATTTATGGCATTTCTATACACCAACAGTGAACTTACAGAAAGAGAGACTAAAAAAGCAATCCCATTTTCCATTGCACCAAAAAAAATTAACATACTTAGGAATAAACCTAACCAAGGAGGTAAAAGACCTATACGTGGAAAACTACAGGACACTGAAAAAAGAGATAGAGGAAGATGTAAACAGATGGAAGAACATACTGTGATCATGGATTGGTAGAATCAACATCATTAAAATGTCCATACTACCCAAAGCAATCTATAGATTCAATGCACTCCCCATTAAAATACCAATGGCATATTTCACAGACCTAGAAAGAACTCTCCAAAAATTCATCTGGAATAAAAAAAGACCCCGAATAGCCACAGCAATCCTGAGAAAGAAGAATAAAGTAGGAGGGATCTCAATACCAGATTTCAAGCTGTATTACAAAGCCACTGTCCTCAAAACAGCCTGGTACTGGCACAAGAACAGACATATAGATCAATGGAATAGAATAGAAAATCCAGATATCGACCCAAACCAATATGCGCAATTAATATTTGACAAAGGAGGCATGAGCATACAATGGAGTCAAGACAGTCTCTTCAATAAATGGTGTTGGGAAAATTGGACAGATACATGCAAAAAAAATGAAACTAGATCACCAACTTACACCATACACAAAAATAAACTCAAAATGGATACAGGACTTAAATATAAGATGGGAAACCATAAAAATACTAGAGGAATCCACAGGCAGCAAAATCTCAGACATATGCCAAAAAAACTTTTTCACTGATACTGCCCCTAGGGCAATGGAAGCCAAAGAGAAAATAAACAAATGGGACTACATCAAAATAAAAAGCTTTTGCACAGCAAAAGAAACCATCAACAGAACAACAAGAAAGCCCACTGTATGGGAGAACATATTTGCAAATGTTATCACTGATAAAGTTTTAATCTCCAACATCTACAGGCAGCTTATACAACTTAATAAAAGGAAGATAAATGATCCAATAAAAAATGGGCAACGGACCTAAATAGAATCTTTTCGAAAGAAGACAGAAGGAAGGCCAAGAGACACATGAAAACATGCTCAAAGTCACTAATTATCCGAGAGATGCAAATCAAAACGACAATGCGATACCATCTCACACCTGTCAGAATGGCTATCATCAACAAATCAACAAACGACAAGTGTTGGTGAGGATGCGGAGAAAAAGGACCCTCGTGCACTGCTGGTGGGAATGCAGGCTGGTGCAGCCACTGTGGAGAACAGTATGGAGTTTCCTCAAAAAACTGAAAATGGAACTCCCATTTGACCCAGTAATCCCACTCCTAGGAATATATCCTAAGAAACTAGAAACACCAATCAGAAAGGATATATGCACCCCTATGTTCATAGCAGCACAATTTACAATAGCTAAGATTTGGAAACAGCCTAGGTGCCCGTCAGCTGATGACTGGATCAGAAAACTATGGTACATCTACACAATGGAATACTATGCTGCCATAAAAAAGAAGGAATTACTACCATTTTTAGGCACCTGGATGGAATTAGAGAACATTATGCTAAATGAAATAAGCCAGTCAATGAAAGAAAAATACCACATGATCTCACTCATTTGGGGATAATGAAAAACATTATAAACTGATGAACAAAAAGATAGATACAGAGGCAGTAAAGCATCAAACAGACTGTCAAATTGCAGCGGTAAGGTTAGGGAGAGGTGGGGGAAATAAGAGATCAACTGAAGGACTTATATGCATGCATATAAGAGTAACCAACGGATACAAAACATTGGGGGGTGAGGACTTGTATGGAGTGGGGTGGGGGGGGCAATGGTAAGATATATACACATATAATACCTTAATAAAAAAGAAAAATAAAATAAATAAATAAATGGT
Organism: Plecotus auritus; assembly: GCF_963455305.1. NCBI lineage: Eukaryota > Metazoa > Chordata > Mammalia > Chiroptera > Vespertilionidae > Plecotus > Plecotus auritus. The sequence goes on from NC_137771.1 coordinate 110,748,142, forward strand.
ATCACAATACATGCATTGCCTAAGCCAGAAATCTGGTGTCATCATATCATCATTCCTCTCCTTCATTCCCACACCAAGGCTTATTGTTTCTACCTCCCTGTTCCTTGAGCCCATCACTTCTCTTCAGGCCCATTGTTACAGTCTTCTATTCTTTGCCAGTCCTAAGTGGTCTTTGGTATAGTCTCGCTTTTTCTCTCTGTCCATTCTTCAGTAATAAAACTGTTTTTAGGTTGTTTTTTTTGAAATGCAATATTGTCCCCTGACTTAAGCCATGAAATGGTCTCCATTACTCTTGGGGGTGTCACAAGACTCACCACAGCTCACAGGCCCTACAGGGTCTGCAGATCTGGCTGTGAAATGGCAAGTGGATTTCATCCCAAAATTATTCATCCCCATTGACCTCAAGATACAAGCCAAATGTGCGGCCAGTAAAACCTTTCATTCCCTAGCTGCTGCCTGCCTCTCCCACTCATGTCTGGACTCTCACCCATGTGCACTCTGCCCTCCAGTCATCCTGAGCTTCTTCCAGGTCCTGGAATGCGCCATGGTCTTCTCTGTGCCCAGCCTATGCACCTGCTGCTTCTAAGCATGGACCATTTGTCTTCCCCTCTGCATTTGCCATTTCCTGTTTATTTTTTTACAAATTTCCTTGTTGTTTTTTGCCCTTCGGGGAGCCTTCCCAGACTTTCAAGTCCAGGTTAAGGCCCTTCTATGTGCTGCCATAGTCTTTGTTTCCCCAAACTTTTGTGTACTTCTGCATTGTGATCATCAACTCACTTGTCAGATAACCTTTTTTTTTCATCCTCACCTTAGGATATGTTTAGAGAGGGGGAGAGAGAGAGAGAGAGAGAGAGAGAGAGAGAGAGAGAGAGAGAGAGAGAGAGAGAGAGAGAGATCAGTTCCTCCTGTATATTCCAGACAGGGAAGCAAACCTGCAACCTAGGTTTATACCCCACCAGGAATGAAACCCACCACCATTTGGTGTACAGAACGATGATGCTTCAACCAACTAAGCTGCCAGGCCAGGACTCAGATACCTTTTGATGTAAGTTGTAGTCATATGCCCAGCACCATCCACAAGTGTGTGGCACATGGTAGGTGTTCAACAAATATATGAATGGCAAATGAATGCATGAATTCAGCAAGTTATTACTATAATAGCAAAAGGTTAGAAACAGAAGCTATTACATATTATAATTCACTTAATCACTATTTACTAAGGATCTATCATGTGTGCCGGGGTTCCAGTTCCAGCACATGTGGTAGGCACTGGGTTAAGAAACTGATTGTGAAATAGCTACAGAAATAGGAAAACATGTTTATAATGTAATCTGAGGTAAAGCAAATAAATAAGCAATTCCAAATACAAAACTGTATGCACACAATTCTATAAGATATGAAGGACACAGCCTGGTGTTGTGCAGTGGTTTTTAAGGTTTTAATTAAAGGGTTTTTGTTCAAATGCAATCTTATAAGCCCAGTATCTGCTTGATATGGGCTGAGGGCCCAAGCCTGACACGCTCCTCTTCTACTTGCCTTCCCACACCCCCTGCCCCACCGCTGCTGCTGAGCCAGACACGGCTCACAGAGGGCTATTTGAAAAGCCCCCAACAGACTCTAGCTAAACACTGCAGTTTAAAAGCATGCACTTTTCTTAGATCCCTTCCAAAATACCACTAAGATGACAGCAAAGAAGCCAAAAGGCCCACGTCTAGGAAGATAGAGGGAGTGGGTCAAGAGTTGATGGTGACTTATGTTTGGAACATGGTCAGAGGCTAAATGAGTGGAGACTAACCCAGCAGAGCCAAGAGAAGTAAAACCCAAGTGTCTGCAGATGGGAACTGATAAGAAGGAAGCCATACTCTGGCTGGGTGGCTCAGTTGTGGGTTCTATTCCCAACCAGGATACATACCTAGGTTGCAGATTTGATGCCCAGTCGGGTGTGTACAGGAGGCAACCGATGTATATTTCTTTCTCTCTCTTCCTCTCTCTCTAAAAATCAGTAGACATATCTCTGGGTGAGGATTGAAAAAAAAAGAAAAAAAGAGGAAGCCAGTTCATGGCACATCATCCTGGGAAAGCCCTGGTATTGGAGGCACAGGTTCTTCTGAAAGAGTGTAAGAAGCAGGGCTGCAAACAGAAGGTTTATGGGAAGTCTTTTGAAGGAGCAGATTTCTTTCCCTCCTCTCAGCAGGCAAATGACTACCTTTCTCTCCCTCTGCCCCCCAGCAGAAGCCAGGTTTGCACTCTAGGGGCAGAGACCCAGAAGAGGCTTTGGACTCAGGGACATAGGCCAGGCCAGGATGGTGGAGACACCTTACTGACAGAGGAGACTTAACTGATGGGTCTAGGGTTAAACACAGGTCAACTGAGTCATCCTTGGCATTTTTACATTCTGACTAGAGACCCATTGCAAAAAATTCATGCACGGGGGAGGGGTGGCCCCTCAGCCTGGCCTGCACCCTCTCCCTGTGGGATCGGGCCTAAACTGGCAGTCAGACATCCCTCTTGCAATCCGGGATTGCTGGCTCCTAACTTCTTGCCTGCCTGCCTGCCTGATAGCCCCTAACCACCTCTGCCTGCCAGACTGATGTCCCTAACTGCTCCCCTGCTGGCCTGATTGCCCCTAACCACATCTGCCTGCTGGCTTGATCGCCCCCTAACTGTTCCCCTGCCGACCTGTTCACCCCTAACTGCCCTCCCCTGCTGGCCTGATCGCCCCTAACTTCCCTTCCCTGCTGGCCTGATCACCCCTAACTGCCCTCCCCTGCTGGCCTGATTGCCCCTAACTGCCCTCCCCTGCCTCGGTCCCCGCCACCGTGGCTTTGTCTGGAAGGATGTCCAGAAGACGTCCAGTCTAATAGCATATTACCTTTTTATTTGTATAGATGCTAATAGAGAAGCAGAATTGAAAGCCATGTTTCCCCTCCACACAGAGAAAACCCTTTTGAAATAGAAAAGAATGAAGTCAAACACAGATGTCAGAGAGAGAGAGAGAGAGAGACAGAGAGACAGAGAGACAGAGAGACAGAGAGATTGTGTGTGTGTGTGTGTGTGTGTGTGTGTGTGTGTGTGTATCTTAGATGTGTGGATGTCCTTGAGGTACCTGGCTTTGACTGGTTCCTATAACTACCTTCCATTCTGTAAACTACCCAGCATCCTTCTGTATTGGTTTGTTGGGCTGCCACAACAAAACACCACATTTTGGGTGGCTTAAACAACAGAAATTTACTCCCTCATGATTCTGGAGACTAAAAGTTCAAGATCAAGGGGCTGCCAGAACTGGTCTCCTCTGCAGCTTCCTTGGCTTGCCAATGGCCTCTTCTCTGTGGCATCACATGGTCTTCCCTCTGTGTTTTGTGTCTGAATCTCCTCTTATTATAAGAACACGAGTCAAATTGGATTATGGCCCACCCAATATTCTCATTTTACTTTAACTGCCTTCTTAAAGGCACTTTCTCCAGATGTAGTCACATTCTGAGGAACTGGCTGTTAGGACTTCAGTATCTGAAATTCAGGAAGAATACAATTTAGCCCATAACACCTAAATGTACAGCAAATGAATAGCTTTTGAAACAACTTTTCCTGTTTTTTAAATATTTTTTTATTTTAAAATTACAGTTGACATAAAATATTATATTAGTTTCAGGTGTACAGCCCCATGATTAGAGATTTACATAACTTATAAACTGATTTCCTTGATAACTCTAGTACCTATCTGACACAATATGTAGTTATGACTATATTTCTTGTGCTGTACTTTACATCCCCACAACTATTCTGTAACTACTAATTTGTACTTCTTAATCCCTTTACCTTTTCATCCCCCAACACCCTCCCATCTGACAATCATCAAAATGTTCTCTGTATCTATGAGTCTGTTTCTGTTCTACTTGTTCTTTTATTTTTGAGATTTACATTTAAGTGAAATGTATGGTATTTGTCTTCCTTTATCTAACTTAGTTCATTCAGCACAATACCCTCTATATCCATCCCTGTTGTTGCAGATGGCAAGATATCATTCTATTTATGGCTGAGTCATATTCCATCATATATATGCACCACATCTTTATTATCCACTCAACTATTGATGGACACTTAGATTGCTTCCATATTTGGGCTATTGTACTAGTAAATAATGATGCAATGAATATATGGATGTATAAATATTTTCCTTTTTTTAATCTTTATTGTTGAGATTATTACAGATGTTCCCCTTTTTCCTCCCATTTCCCTCTTCCACCCAAGCCCAGGCCTTCACCACCCTATTGTCTGTGTCCATAGGTAGTGCATATATGCATATAAGATCTTTGGTTAAGCTCTTCCCACCCCTCTCCCCCACTTCCCTCTGAGATTCGTCAGTCTGTTCCATGTTTCCATGCCTCTGGTTCTATTTTATGCATCAGTTTATTTTGTTCATTAGATTCCTTATTATTGTTTTTTTATATTCAATTGTTGATAGATATGTATTTATTGCCATATTATTGTTCATATCTTTTATTTCTTCTTCTCCTCCTCCTCCTCTTCTCCTCTTCCTCCTCCTCCTCCTCCTTCTCCTTCTTCTTCCTTCTTCTTTCTCTTCTTAAAGAATAATCTTTAACATTTCATGTAATACTAATTTGGTGGTGATGAGCTCCTTTAGCTTTTTCTTGTCTGTGAAGCTTTTTATCTGATCTTCAATTCTAAATGATAGCTTTGCTGGATAGAGTAATCTTGGTTGTAGGTCCTTGCTATTCATTGCTTTGAATATTTCTTGCCACTCCCTCTGGCCTGCAAAGTTTCTGAAATCAGCTGATAGTCATATTGGTGCTCCCTTGTAAGTAACTAACTGCTTTTCTCTTGCTGGTTTTAAGATTCTCTCTTTAACCCTTGGCATTTTAATTATGATATGTCTTGGTGTTGGCCTCTTTGGGTTCCACAAGTTTCTGTGCTTCCTGGAATTGTCAATCTATTTGTTTCACCAGGTAGGGGAAATATTCTGTCATTATTTCTTCAAATAGGTTTTCAATGTCTTGCTCTTCCTCTTCTGGCACCTCCATGATGCTTGAAGTTGCCCAGAGGTTCCTTACACTATCATCATATTTTTGGATTCTTTTTGCTCTTCTGGTTGGGTGTTTTTTGCTTCCTCATATTCCAAAGCATTAATTTCATTCTTGGAATCCTCTACTCTACTATTGAGTCCTGTAAATTATTGTTTATTTCAGTTAGTGTATGCTTAATTTCTGACTGGTCCTTTTCATGTCTTTGAAATTCTCACTAATATCCTTGAAATTCTCACTAAGTCTCTTGAAGCTCTCATTAACTCCTTTAAAGCTCTCATTAAAATCCTTGAGCAACCTTATAATCATTATTTTGAACTCTGTATACAGTAGTTTGCTTGCTTCCATTTATTTCATTTGTGAAATCTTTCTTTGTCTCCACATTTTGACTGTTCCCTGTGTTTCTTTCTATGTATTAGGTAGAGCTGCTATGTATCCTGGATTTGATAGAGTGGCCTTCTGTAGAAAGAGTCATATAGGGACCAGTAGCTCAGCCTTCCCAGTCACGTGAGCTGGGCACTCTAGATGTGCCCATGTGGGCGGTGTGCAGTCTTGTTGTAGTTGAGAGTTGATTGTTGTTGGTAAGCCCCAAGCCATTTGGCTGTGAGAACCAGCTAGGACTACAGTGGAAAAGATGCTGTGCAGGAAATATCCCTATGGAGCAAGATTTGCTTCAGTGGACTTTGGTGCTCACTGAGTCTACCCTTTGAGTGTGTCACTTGTGGATGTGTAGAGTTGTAATCTGGTATGATCTGAAGCTGTCCACCAGGTGTACTGACTCTGGGGCCTCTCGGGAGGTGCAAAGTCAGCCACTGCCTGGGGTCATCCTGCAGGAGCTACAGAGAGATCTGCAGATGGCTGCTACTTCTATTGTGTTTGGAAGAGCCCAGGTGAGGCCAAGCTATGAAGCAAGGCAGGCTGGTGCTAGTGCCGGGTCTTGGACCTCTTATTGATATGTATGGGGCACACTGGTGACAGCTGCTGCTTATTTGAGAGATTTTAGGAAAGTCAGAAGCCTGAGCCAGGACAGGCCACCATATGGAAGAGCAGCTGCAAACAGCTTGGGTGGGACTGCAAATTGGGTGGGCCAGGGTCTCAGGGAATCACCAGGGATGAGCAAACAATATGAGGCAGGCTGATGAAGACTAAGATATGGCTACCCATCAGTCCTGCAACAAGGGACTTCCCGCACATTGGATATGAGCACTCCAATCTGGGAGAAAGCTTCCCCAGAGTTCTTGCCCTGATGCCAGATAATCAAGTTCCTCCCTGAATGTCCCAGGTTCCTTTTAAGCCATCGCCCCAGTGCTGGAGCCCAGAGGGATTGAGTCCAAGTAAGTCTGTGTGCTGACCCTTTAAGAGGAACTGCCTGGGTCTCCAGCAGTCTCTGTGTCACTCAGCCACAATTCCTGCTGCTTTTTACAGCCCAAAGTTATGGGGACTTCTCTTCTCAGCTCTGGTGTAGCGCTGGGACCCCTTACTCTTCATGGAAGTCCTCTGCAGCCACAATATCCCTCCTGATTTAAAAAAATGCCACACATTGGTGTCAGACCATCCCATTCCATGCCTCCACCCATCCAACCAGTCTCAATGTACTTTCTTCTTTACTTTTCTGGTTGTAGGACTTCCATTCAGCCAGCTTTCAGGCAATTCTGAACGATGGTTATTCTATACTAAAGGCCTGGTGCACAAAATTCATGCACTTGGGTGGTGGTGTCCCTCAGCCCAGCCTGCACCCTCTTGCAGTCCGGGAGCCTTTGGAGAATGTCCAACTGCCAGCCTAGCCCCGCTCCCTGTGGGCTAAGCCAGCAGTCGGACATCCTTAGTGCTGCTGCGGAGGCGGGAGAGGCTCCCGCCATCATCGCTGGACTCGCCAGCCATGAGCCCAGCTTCTAGCTGAGTGGCACTCCCCTTGTGGGAGTGCACTGACCACCAGGAGGCAGCTCCTGCATTGAGCATCTGCCCTCTGGTTATCAGTGCACATGATAGCGACCAGTTGTTCCACTGTTCAGTCAATTTGCATATTAGCCTATTATTATATAGGATTTTAGTTGTAATTTTGATGTAGTTGTGGGAGGTGGTAAGTACCAGCACTTACCTATGCTGCCATCTTGATTCTCCTATATATCTTTTCAATGTAATGTTTTGGTTTCTTCAGATAAATACCCATAAGTGGATTTGCTACGGTTGTCTTTTTTTTTTTTCTCTTATTATAGCCTTTACTATAAAGTCTATTTTACCTGTTATAAGTATTTCTACCCCAGCTTTTTTGTTTGTTTGTTTTCCATGGGCCTCAAACATCTTGTTCTATCCACTTACTTTCAGTCTGTGTGTGTCTTTCCATCTGAAGTAAGTCTCTTGTTGATAGCATATGTAAGGGTCTTCTTGGTTTCTTATCCATTCAGCCATAGTAGGTCCTTTGATTGGAATATTTAATCTATTTGCATTTAAAGTAATTGTTAGGAGATATTTATTACCATTTTATTATTCATATTTTAATCTTTTTTCCTTTTTTTAAAATATGTATTTTTGAAAAAGAAATGATCTCTGGTACTCTAATGGTCAAGACCTCTAATTCAAATCCTTGGGATAAAAATGGTGGAAGAGTAAGTGGATGTTACACAAACATGCTTCCAGGAACAAATGGATATTACAACTAAAATACAGAAAAACTTCCTGAATAATCAACAGAAAACCCACAAGAGAGAACCCTGATACCAGAGGACCAAAAGTGGAGACCGAATAGAGACTGGTAGGAGGGGCAGAGATGCAAAAGGGCTGGCTGGGAATCCACAGATAGCAACTGAAGTCCTAGAGAGATATCTCAACTGTGGGGGGTTGTCACTGAGAACTCTGGGATCTAATCCCCAAGCTGGGCCCCCACCCCAGCAGAGAGCACCAAAACTGAGAAGGGTACCCACATAACATCGGACTGTGAAAAGCAGCGGGGTGCTGTCTTCCAGGGAGTAACAGCTGAAAATTCAGGCCCCCTCTTAAAGGGCCAACACACAAAATTCCCTGTGGAGCCACCCACCTTGTGGTCCGGCAGAGGGAGGGTGAAGTGGACTGGAGCTGTGAGAGCAGAAGCCAGGACTGGAGGCTTGGGGGATAGAGTTCAGAAGGCAGACACCCCAAGTTTCCTGGGCTGAGTCATTCCCTCAAGCAATGGAGGACATCTTTACCATGTAGACCAGGGGTCCTCAAACTTTTTAAACAGGGGGCCAGTTCACTGTCCCTCAGACCATTGGAGGGCTGGACTATAGTTTAAAAAAAAAAACTATGAACAAATTCCTATGCGCACTGTGGGCCTGGGACAAGTTGGCTGCTAAGCAGGACAGGCAGCGGCACCCAGCGGGCCAGATAAATGTCCTTGGCAGGCAGCATGTGGCCCGCGGGCCTTGCGGCCTGCGGGCTGTAGTTTGAGGACGCCTGATGTAGACATTTGCCTTGCTTGGGGGAAAGATATTTGACACACCCTATTGAAAAACACCTTACCCTGAGGCCACTGAAGAGACTAAAAATAACAATTAGCCTCCAGGAAGAAGCAACTGCACCACTCTGTTGAAAAAAAACTTTCACCACACCTGAGGACAATTGTCTGGGGGGCGTTTCAAGTCAGAATCCTATCAGTCTGTGGGCAGAGGTGGTCTCTGGAGGCTTTGAGGCTTTGCCTGATCGAATTAGTCAGAAACAGCCTTTAACACTGCCCTGCTCTAGAGATTGAGAAGTATAGAGGATCTACCTAATACATAGTCACAAACCCACACAGCCAAAATGAGGAGACAAAAAAAAAAAAAAATCCCCAAATGAAAGAACTAGAGAATTCTCCAGAAGAAGAGATAAATGAAGCAGAGATAAGAAATTTATCTGAAACAGAGTTCAGAGTAATGATGGTAAAGATGCTCAACAGCATGAAAAAAGATATAGTAACTATGAAAAAAGAACAGTCTGAGATAAAGAATGATATAACACAAATAAAGAACACATTGGAAGGAATACACAACAGATTAAAGGAAGCTGAGGACCAAATCAGTGAATCAGAATACAAACTTGAAAATATTACTCAGAGAACAAAACAAAAAAAAATTATTTAAAATAAACAGGAGGACAGCTTAAGGGAGCTGGGGGCAACATGAAATGTAACAATATTAGAATAGCAGGTGTGCCAGAAAAGGCAGAAAGAGAGGAAGGAATAGAGAACATGTTTGAAGAAATAATGGCAGAAAACTTCCCTAACCTGGTAAAGGAAAAAGTCACACAAGTCCTGGAGGCACAGAGAACCCCAAGCAAGAAGAACCCAAACAGGACCATGCCCACACACATTATACTTAAAATGCCAAAAATTAAAGAAAAAGAGAGAATCTTAAAGGCAGCAAGAGAAAAATCAAACTGTTATCTATAAATATTTCTCTCTTTTCCACATCCAGTGTGGCTAGAGAGCAGTCCAGTTCCTGAGTAGGGGTGGCTGGGGATTGAGAAAATGAAAGAAAGCGATAGACACAGAGATAGAAGGAAAAAGCTCTGGCCAGGTGGGACAGCTGTCTTGTGATGGAGAGACAGTGACCCAGAGCCAATACAGTGCATTTATTTTATACAGCAAAATAACAGGAAGTTTTACTAAAGCCCAAGACAAAGGAGATTATGTGCATTTTTGTGTCTTCTTTGTAATCGTCACTTCTGGGTGGGTCCGGAAAATCGTGTTTGTTCCTCGTGCTTGGCTGGATTTAGATAATGAAACCCACCCTCTGGTGCCTGAGCTGAAGGTCAGGCTGACAACACACCTGCCTCTGGCAAGGTATGTTTCCAGAACATGGCTTTGCTGGGCACCACTCCATTCAGATAATCAGCTCAGGGGCCTTTCCCAGGTGCTCTCTACAGTTACCTACAAAGGAGTTTCCATAAGGCTGACACTTGATTTCTCATCAGAAACTCTAGAGTCCAGAAGGGAATGGCATGAAGTACTCAACGTAATGGAAAGCAAGGATCTGAGACTAAGATTACTCCAGCAAGGCTATCATTCAAAATAGACGATCAAATAAAAAGGTTCCCAGACAAAAAAAAAAGCCTGAAGTAGTACATTACAAGAAAGCCAAAATTACAAGAAATGCTAAAGAAATTGATATAATGAGAAGAAGAAACAGAGAGAGAAACCTAGCCATACAGAATTTAAAAGGCAATAAGTAAGTACCTATTAATAATAACTATAAATGTAAATGGATTGAATGCTCCCATTAAAAGGCATAGAGTAGCTGAATGGATACAAAAACATGACCCAACTATATGCTGTCTACAAGAGACCCACCTGAAAACAAAAGACACACACAAGATGAGAGTGAAGGGGTGGAAAATAATTTTCCATGCAAATGGAAAAGAAAAAAAAGCAGTACTCATATCTGACAAAATAGATTTTAAAATGAAGGCCATCACAAGAGACAACAAAGGTCACTACATAATACTAAAGGGATCCATCCAACAAGAGGATATAACCCTGCTAAACATATATGCACCCAATAGAGGAGCACCTAAACATATTTAAAAAAAAAAAACTTCCAGAGGACTTTAATAGAGAGATTGACAACAATACAGTCATAGTAGGGGACTTTAACACCCCTCTGACTTCACTGGATAGATCTTCCAGACAAAAACTTAACAAGGAAACAGAGACTCTAAAGGACACACTGATCAGATGGATTTATTGACATTTATAGAACATTTCACCCCAACATAGCAGAATATACATTCTTCTCAAGTGCACATGGATCATTCACAAAGACAGACTACCTGTTAGGACACAAAACAAGTCTCTACAAGTTCAAGAAGATTGAAATCAAGCATCTTCTCAGATCACAGTGGAATGAACTTAGAAATCAACTCCAGTAAAACACCCAAAAACATTCAAACACATGGAGGCTAAATAGCATATTATTAAACAATGAATGGGTTACCAACAAGATCAAGAAAGAAATTTTTAAAATTCCTGGAAACAAATGAAGATTAGCACACAACAACCCCAACTCTCTGGGACACAAGCAGTCCTGAGAGGGAAGTTCAGAGCAATACAGGCATACCTCAAAAAACAAGAAAAATCAGCAATAAACTATTTAACCCTACAACTTTAAAAAACTAGAAAGAGAATAACAAGAAAATCACAAAGTAAATAGAATGAAGGAAATAATAAAGATTAGAGCAGAAATAAATAACATAGAGACTGAAAAAAAAAAGTACAAAAAATCAATGAAACCAAGAGCTGGTTCTTTGAAAGTGTAGACAAAATTGATGAACCATTAGCCAAACTCATCAAGAAACAAAGAGGGAGGACCCAAATAAATAAAATCAGAGATGAAAGTGGAGAAGTAACCACTGACACCACAAAAATAAAAAGAATTATAGGGAAATATTATGAACAACTATATGCCAACAAGCTGGACAATGTGAGTGAAATAGACAAATTCCTAGAAAAATACAATCTCCCAAAACTGAGTCAGGAAGAATCAAAAAATCTGAATGGGCCTATAACAATTGATGAAATAGAAGCAGTAATAATAATAATAGTAAAAATCCCACCAAACAAAACCCCAGGTCCGGATGGCTTCACTGGGGAGTTTTAACAAACAATCAAAGAAGAACTACACCTATACTCCTCAAACTATTTCAGAAAATCCAACAGACAGAAACACTTACAAACCCTTTTCATGAGGCCAGCATTATCCTAATTCCAAAACCAGATAAAGATACTGCAATGAAAGAGACTTACCAACTAATACCCCTGATGAACATAGATGGTAAAATCCTCAACAAAATATTAGCATATCGCATCCAGCACTATATTAAAAGATCACACACCATGATCAAGTGGGATTTATTCTGGGGATGCAAGGGTGGTACAATATTCACAAATCAATAAACATGATACATCACATAAACAAATCGAAACACAAAAATCACACAATCATATCAATAGATGTAGGAAAAGCATTTGACAAAATCCAACACCCATTTTGGATAAAAACTCTCAGCAATTTGGGAATATAGGGAGCATATCTCAACATGATTAAGGCCATATATGACAAACCTATAGCCAACATCATACTCAATGGGCAAAAACTAAAACCATTTTCCCTAAGAACAGGAACAAGATAGGGATGCCCACTTTCACCACTCCTGTTTGACATAGTCCTGGCAGTGCTAGCCATAGCAATCAGACAAGAAGAAATAAAAGGCATCCAAATTGGGAAAGAAGTAAAACTGTCACTATTTGCAGATGACATGATATTGTACATAGAAAACACCAAAGATTCCATTAAAAACTACTAGACTTAATAAATTAATTCAGCAATGTAGCAGAGTACAAAATTAATGCCAAGAAATCTATGGCGCCCTAGCCGGTTTGGCTCAGTGGATAGAGCGTCGGCTTGCGGACTGAAGGGTCCCAGGTTCGATTCCTGTCAGGGGCACATGCTGGGGTTGTGGGCTTGATCCCCAGTGGGGGGCGTGCAGGAGGCAGCCAATCAATGATTCTCTCTCATCATTGATGTTTCTATCTTTCTCTCCCTCTTCCTCTCTGAAATCAATAAAAATATTTTTTAAAAAAAAGAAATTTATGGCATTTTTATACACCAATAATGAACTCACAGAAAGGGAAACTAAAAAAAAAACAATGCTATTTACCATTACAACAAAAAAAAAATTAAGATACCTAGGAATAAACTTCACTAAGGAAGTAAAAGACCTGTACTTGGAAAACTACAGGACGTTGAAAAAAGAGATAGAGGAAGACATAAACAAATGGTAGAATATACTGTGTTCATGAATTGGTAGAATCAACATCATTAAAATGTCCATAACTCCCCATTAAGATACCAACAGCATATTTCACAGACCTAGAATGAACTCTTCAAAAATTCATGTGGAATAAAAACAAAAAAAAGACCCTGAATAGCCACAGCAAACTGAGAAAGAAGAACAAGTTTGGAGGGATCACAATACCATATATCAAGCTATATTACAAAGCCACTGTTCTCAAAACTATCTGGTACTGGCACAAGAACAGACATATAAACCTATGGGATAGAATAGAGAACCCAGAAATCGACCCAAGCTGTTACGTTCAGTTAATATTTGACAAAGGAGGCAAGAGCATACAATGGAGTCAATAAATGGTTTTGGGAAAATTGGACAGGTACATGGAAAAAAATGAAACTAGACCACCAACTTACACCATATACAAATATAAACTCAAAATGGATAAAGGACTTAAACACAAAATGAGAAACCATAAAAACCTTAGATGAATCCACAGGCAGCAAAATATCAGTAATATGCTGTAGCAATATCTTTACCAATACAGCTCCTAGGTCAATAGAAAGTAAGGAAAAAATAAATGGGACTACATCAAAATAAAAAGCTTCTGTACAGCAAAAGAAACTATCAACAAAACAACAAGAAAACAAACTGCATGGGAGAACATACTTGCCAATGTTATCACTGATAAGGGTTTAATCTCCAAAAGTTACAGGGAAGTCATACAACTTAACAAAAGGAGGATAAATAACCCAATCAAAAAATGGGCAAGGGACCTAAATAGACTCCTTTCAAAAGAGCACATACAGAAGGCAAAGAGACATATGAAAACATGCTCAAAGTCACTAAGCATCCAAGAGACTCAAATCAAAATGACAATGAGGTACCATCTCACACCTGTCAGAATGGCTAACAAACGACCAGCTGGCGAGGTTACGGAGAAAAAGGAATTCCTTTGCACTGCCGGTGGGAATGCAGACTGGTGCAGCCACTGTAGATAACAGTATGGAATTTCCTCAAAAAACTAAAAATGGAACTCCCATTTGACCCAGTAATCCCACTTCCAGGAATATATCCCAAGAAATCAGAAACACCAATCAGAAAGGATATACTAGTATGCACCCATATGTTCATAGCAGCACAATTTACAACAGCTAAGATTTGGAAACAGCCTAAGTGCCCATCAGCAGATGAATGGATTAGAAAACTATGGTACATCTACACAATGGAATACTATGCTGCTATAAAAAAGCAGGAACTCTTACCATTTGCAATAGCATGGATGGACCTGGAGAGCATTATGCTAAATGAAATAAGCCAGTCAGAGAAAGATAAATATCACATGATCTCACTCATTTGTGGAATATAATGAACAACATAAACTGATAAACAAAAATAGAGCCAGAGGAAAAAAATATTTTAGAATATAATGGAAGTAATCCTGTTACTTGCAGATTTTTAATATCTCCTACAACTTTTGTGATATTATACTATGTTAGTACAGTTTTGATAATATTATTATACTTAAAATCTTTTTTCTTGAAATATTAATGTTTATTGTATGTAATATTATTGTATTTAAAATTATTTTTCTTTAAATATTAATGTTTATTGCATGTAATATTATTATACTTAAAATGACTTTTTTAAAATATTAATATTTATTGCATGTAACATTATTATACTTAAAATCATTCTTGAAATATTAATGTTTATTGCATGTAAATAGCTAATTATTTTGTATCTTAAAAAAATGTATTTTTATTGTTGACAGTATTACAGATGTCCTCTATTTACCCCCCTTCACCCAGCCCCTACTGCCCCCCACCAGGCCTTCACCACACTATCATCTGTCCATTGGGGTTATGTATATCCTATATAATAAAAGCCTAATATGCAAATTGTCCCCTTGACCGGGAGTTTGACCAGGGGGCAGGGTGGGCCGGCCAACCTTCTGTGTCCCCTCTCACTGGCTGGCCTGACCTGACTGGCCTGTATTGGGGTGGGCCGGCCAGACCCGACCGTGCATGAATTCGTGCACTGGGCCTCTAGTAAATATATATGTTCCTTGGTAAATCTTGTCCCCTTTCCCTTTTCCCCTCTGAGATATGTCAATCTGTTGCTTGCCTCCATGACTCTGGACTTATTTTATTGGTCAATATATTTTGTTCATTAGATTCCATAAATAAGTGAGATCATGTGATATTTGTCTTTCTCTGATGGGTTTATTTCACTTAGCATAATATTCTCCAGGTCCATCCATGCTGTAACAAAGGGTAAGAGATCCTTCTTTTTTGCAGCTGCATAGTATTTTGTGGTGTAAATTTTACAGTTTTTTTAAATTTTATTTTATTGTTTAAAGTATTACAAATAGTAGTACATATGTCTCCTTTTTTTCCCCATTGACCTTCCCCCGGCCTCTCCTACCCCCTGGCACATGCCCTCACCCACCCCTCCTCCAGTGTCTTGCGTCCATTGGTTATGCTTGTATTTATCCACTCATCCACTGATGGCCACTTGGGCTGTTTCCATGCTTTAGCTCTTGTAAATAATGCTGATATGAGTATTCTTTCTGATTGGTGATTTGGGATTCTTAGGATATATTCTTAGAAGTGGGGTTGCTGAATCAAACAGCAATTCCATTTTTAACTTTCTGTTGTTAATCCTCACCTGATTATATTTTTTTCCATTGATTTTTAGAGCGAATGGAAGGCAGGGAGGGAGGGGGAGAAAGAGAGAGAGAGAGAAACATTGATGTGAGAGAGACTGGTTGCCTCCTGCAAGTGTCCTGACTTGGGCCAGGAATCAATTTGCACATCTTAATCTCTTCCCCTTTTCACCAATACCCCAATCTTCTTCCCACTTGGTAATCATCAAAATGTTCTCTGTATCTATGAATGTTTCTGTTTTGTTTGTTCATTTATTTTGTACTTTAGATTCTGCATATAAGTAAATCATATGATATCTTTCTTTCTCTGTCTGACTTATTTCACTTAGCATAATACTCTCTAAGCCCATCCATGCTACTACAAATGGTAAGATTTCATTTTTTATGGTTAAGTATTATTACATTGTATATATGTACAACCACTTCATTATCCATTCGTCTACTGATGTATACTTAGATTGCTTCCATATTTAGGCTATTATAAATGCATAAATGAACATATGGATGCATATGTCTTTTCAATTTAGTGTTTTGGGTTTCTTTGGATAAATACCCAGAAATAGAATTGCTGAGTCCTTCTTTGTCCCTTATTACAGTCTGTTTCAGGGTCTATTTTGTCTAAGAGAAGTATTGCTACCCCAGATTATTTTTTTCATTTCCATTTTCATGAAATATCTTTTCCCATACTTTTATATTCAGTTTGTGTATGTCTTATGATATGGAGTGAGTCTTTTTAAACAGCATATAGATAGGTTTTGTTTTCTTATCCTGTCAGCCACCCTATGTCTTTTAATTGAAGCAGTTAAGCTATTTGCTTCTAAAGTAATTGTTGATAGGTATGTAATCATTGCCATTTTATTATTTATATTTTTCAAACCCCCCTTTTTTCTTCTTGAAAAAGTCCCTTTAACATTTCTTGTAATACTGGCTTGGTGGTGATGAACTCCTTTAGCTTTGTCTTTTCTGAGAACTAAAGGACTTCTAAATGGCAGCATGTTCTTGAACCAATTTCTGAAGAAGCTGGTAGTAATTCCTCTAATAAATGTTTTTTCCTGCTGACAGTGGTCTAAGGGAAGATCATGAGACTGATTACTGTAATGACCTATGTGAACAAAGCCCACAGGGAAGAAAGAATTAGAGGTGCAGCATCATTTCTAATTGGGTGTAGTGAAGAAGAAACTGGAGTCACACCGAAAGTAAGAGGCTAAGAGAGCTGCTGCCTGTCTGGGTCAATCTGTAGTCAACCAAGCTTTGCATCAGCATACGAGACAATTTGTATAGTCTGCTTGGGTGTTTAAAGGTATAAACTCTCAAAGGAACATAAAAGAGGACATTTACTAAGTTAAGAATTTGACACTTCGTTTTAAGATGAGCTATGATGGGTAATGTGACCTTCCACCTTAGAGGTAGAATTATTAACTAATGAAGGGCATTAGTTTAGTTTTATTTTTATAACTGAGATAAACTTAAAGAAATGTCTTATTGGTCATTGAAAGTGGAAAGCAGGATTAAAAATGGTGGTGGAGTAAATGGATGCTGCACGGACACACTCACAGGGCCAAACTGGAATTACAACTAAAATACAGAAAAATTTCCTGAATAATCAACTGAAGACTTGCTGGAGAGAACCCTGATAATCAATGATGGAAAGTGGAGCCTGCATAGAGACTGAAACTCTATAAGCAAGAAGGGAATGGCATGGAATACTAAAGGTATTTGGAAAGCAAGGATGTGAAACCAAGATTACTACAGTATATCCAGCAAGTGTATCATTCATAATAGACGGTGCAACAAAACAGCTTCACAGACAAAAAAAAAAAAGGCTAAAGGAGTTTATCAACACCAAGCCAGCATTACAAGAAATGCTAAAGGTACTGCATTTGGTAATAGAGAGAGAAACCTAGGCATAAAGAATTAAAATGGCAAAAAATAAGTACCTATCAAGAAAAATCTTAAAGGAGGAAGGAAGATGGTGGCTGGCAAGATGGCAGTGAGGGAGAGAGTGTGAGTGAGGGAGAGAGAGAAAGGGGAGTGCATGGACGTGGTGTGTGTGTGTGTGTGTGTGTGTGTGTGTGTGTGTGTGTGTGAATGAGGGACAGTTAGATTCTATAGGACTTTTGGAGGCTGGTGTACCAGGCTCCCCTAGCCAGGCAGCCTCTGCTACCACTGCAATCTCTCCCAGGGCATCTGGCTCTGCCACAGAGGCCATGCCATCATGAAGGGGAGAGCTGCTGTGACTGGGAGCCCAGACTCACCTCCACCCAGGGTGCCCTCGGACACCATGTGGGACCTACAGCCACATTGGCCAGAGACCTGCTGCCTCACCTGTGGACCCATGAACACTGAGACTCCAGCCTCCCTGGCCATGGCCTCCTGTGAGTTCCCAGTGCGCTCCCATCCCACCGGCCAGATGCTTTAGCCCCAGATGCCACGACCATGCGCAAACAGCCAAGCCTTATGCAGCAACCCTGGGCGCTGCATCCATAATGTGAACAACCAAGCCTTATGCAGCAACCCCAGATGCCATGATCACATTACCTGCTGCCAAGCCTCACACAGCAACCCTGGTCACCACAACTGAGCATGAACAGCCAAGCCCTACACAGCAAGCCCAGTTCCCTCATGCAGCAACCCCGAAGGCTGGACACCACCAAGCCCGACACAGCAACCCTGAGTGCGACAATCGAGCATGAGCAGCCAAGCCCTACACAACAAGACTAGGTGCTTCATGCAGCAACTCTGGGTGCCACAACTGCGAGAATCGCCACCAAACCTGACACATCGACCCCGGGCCTGGTGACCGTGCAACCTGCCGCCAAGCCTGCTGCTGCAGTCATGGGCCCAGTGTGACTCAGTGCCTAGATCCTTCAGTGAGAGCAAAATGGGGAGACAAAGAAACAACCCCAAAGGAAAGAAAAGGAGGAATCTCCAGAAAAGGAAATAAATGAAATGGAGACATGCAATTTGTCAGAAAAAGAACTCAGAATAAGGGTCATACCGTTCATAAACTGGGTGGATGAGAAAATCAACAACTTTTGTAAGAATCAAGAGAAAATAGAGTGATATAGCTACAATAAAAAACACTATGGAAGGTTTCAACAGTATACTAGAAGAAGCAAATGACCGAATTAGTGAATTAGAAGACAGGGCAGCAAAAAATACCCAATATGAATGGCAATTGGAGAAAAAAAAAAAAGGAAAAGCAGGATGAGAGCCCAAGGGAGCTTTGATACCACATGAAATGAAGCAACATAAATATAATAAGGGTGTCAGAACTACAAGAAGAAGAGCAAGGATTAGAAAACCTACTTGAAGAAATAATGTCAGAAAACTTCCCTAATTTGGGGAAGAAGAAAGTCACACAAGCACAAAGATTCCCAAACAAGATGAATAAAAAAGACCCACACCAAGACACGTTGTAATTACGATGGCAAACGTTAATGACAAAGAGAGAATCTTAAAGGCTGCAACAGAGCGACAGAGAGTTACCTACAAGGGATCTCCCATTAGATTATCAAATGATTTCTCAACAGAAACACATCAGGCCAGAAAGGAATGGAAGGAAGTATATTAAGTGATGCAGGGCAGGGGACTGAATCCAAGAATACTCTATCCAGCAAAGCTATCATTCAAAATTGAAGGGGAAATCAGGAGCTTCACAAAAAAAAAAAAAAAAAGGCTAAGGGAGTTTATCACTCCCAAGCCAGCAATGCAAGAAATGCTAAAGGTATTGGTGTAAAAAGAAGAAATTAAAAGGGAAGAAGGAACACAGGCACAAAAAATAAAAATGTCTACAAATAAGTACTTATCAATAATAACCTTGAACATAAATGGACTGAATACTCAAATCAAAAGATATCGAGTGGCTGAATGGAAAACATGACCCATATATATGCTGTCTACAGAGACTCACCTCAGAATAAGGGATGCACACAGACTGAGAGTGAAGTGATAGAAAAATATTTTTCAGGCAA
This sequence comes from Plecotus auritus, assembly GCF_963455305.1. Classification (NCBI taxonomy): domain Eukaryota; kingdom Metazoa; phylum Chordata; class Mammalia; order Chiroptera; family Vespertilionidae; genus Plecotus; species Plecotus auritus. The sequence continues at coordinate 110,767,623 of NC_137771.1, forward strand.
ATGGAAATGAAAAAAAGCTGGGGTAGCAATACTTACATCTGACAAAATAGACCTCATAGTGAAGGCTATAACAAGACATAAGGAGGGCCACTTCATAATATTAAAGGGAGCAATACAACAAGAAGATATGACTCTGGTAAACATATATGCACCCAATACAGGAGCACCCAAGTACATAAAAAAATTTCTGGAAGAAATCAAGGGAGAAATCGACAACAATACAAGTATAGTAGGGGACTTTAATACCCCACTGACATCACTGGATAAATACTCTAGACAAAAAAAAAAATCAGCAAAGAAACAGCAATCATAAATGACTCACTGGGTCAGATGGAATTAATTGACATCTTCAGAACATTTCACCCCAAAGCCATGGAATATACATTCTTCTCAAGTGTACATGGGACATTTTCAAAGTTAGACCACATATTGGGTCACAAGCAAAGTCTCTCCAAATTCAAGAAGATTGAAATCATAACAAGCATTTTCTCAGACCACAATGGCATAATATTAGAAATCAACTACAATAAAAATCATCAAAAAAATTGAAACACTTGGAGGCTGAATGGCATGCTAGTAAAAAATGATTGGGTTACCAAAGAGATCAAAGAAGTAATAAAAAACATCCTCAAAACAAATGACAAAACAATAATACAAAATCTATGGGACACAGTGAAAGCAGTCCTGAGAGGGAAGTTCATAGCTCTACAGGCCTACCTCAAAAAACAAGAAACAATGGTAATAAATTATCTAACCCTGCAACTGAAAGAATTAGAAATAGAGCAACAAAAAAAGCCCAGAGTAAGCAGAATGATGGAAATGATAAAGATCGGAGCAGATATAAATGACATAGGGACAAAGAATAACAATACAAAAGATCAATGAAACCAAGAGCTGGTTCTTTGAAAGGGTAAACAAGAGTGATGAACCACTCACTAGCCAGGCTCACCAAGAAACAAAGATAGAGAACCCAAAAAAAAACAAAATTAGAAATGAAAGGAGTGAAGTAACAACCAACCCCACAGATATACAAAGGATTGTAAAAACAAAAACAAAAACAAAAACAAAACAAAACTACGAACAGCTCTATTCCACCAAACTAGACAACCTTGAACAAAATGAGATATTCCTAGAAAATACAAGCTTACAAAACTCAATTGGGAAGAATAAAAAAACCTGAATAGGCTGATAACTACTGAGAAAATTGAAACAGTAATCAAAAAGCTTCCAACAAAAAAAACAAACCTGGATCAGATGGCTTCACAGGGGAGTTTTACCAAACATTCAAAGAAGAACTAAAATATATCCTTCTCAGACTATTCAAAAAAATTCAAGAGGAAGGCACACTTTCAAGCTCTTTCTATGGAGCCAGCATTACCCTAATCCCAAAAGCAGATAAAGACACTACAAAGAAAGAGAATTATAGGCCAATATCCCTGATGAACATAGATGCTAAAATCCTCAACAAAATTCTAGCAAATAGGATCCAGCATTACATTAGAAAGATCATACACCATGACCAAATGGGATTTATTCCAGGGGTGTAAGGCTGGTACAATATCCGCAAATCAATAAATGTGATACATCACATAAACAAATTGAGAGGGGAAAAATCACATAATCATATCAATAAATACAGAAAAAGCATTTGATAAAACAAAAACTCTCAGCATAGTAGGAATATGTCAACATGAGAAAGGCCATATATGACAAATTTACAGAGAACATCATACTCAATGGGCAAAAACTAAAACCATTTCCTCTAAGAATGGGAACAAGACAGGGATGTACACTTTCACCACTCTTATTCAACATAGTACTGGAAGTCCGAGCCACAGTGATCAGACAAGAAGAAGTAAAAGGCATCCAAACTGAAAGTGATATTATTTGCAGATGACATGATATTGTACATAGAAAACCCTAAAGACTCCACCAAAAAAATTTACTAGATTTAATAAATGAATTTGTCAATGTAGCAGGATACAAAATCAACACCCAGCCCTAGCTGGTTTGGCTCAGTGGATGGAGCGTTGACCTGAGGACTAAAGGGTCCCAGGTTCAATTCCAGTCAAGGGCACATGCCCGAGTTGTGGGTTCGACCCCCAGTGGGGGGCGGGCAGGAGGCAACAAATCAATGATTCCCTCTCATCAATGATGTTTCTCCCTCTTGCTCTCTCTCCGAAATCAATAAAAATATATATTTTTAAAAATCAACTCCCAAAATTGGTGGCTTTTTTATTCTCCAATAATGAATTATCAGAAAGAGAATCCCATTTAACATTGTAACAAAAATATAAGATACTTAGGAATGGTTAACTAAAAAGATAAAAGACCTGTACTTAGAAAACTACAGGACGCTGAAAAAAGAGATAGAGGAAGATATAAACAGATGGAAGAACTTACCGTGTTCATCCACCAACCCACACCATACACAAGAATAAACTCAAATGGATAAAAGACTTAAATAGAAGTCAGGAAACGATAAAAATCCTAGAAGAAATCATAGGCAGCAAAATCTCAGACATCTCTCATAGCAATATATTTATGGATACATCTCCTCGGGCAAAGGAAACTAAGGAGAAAATAAACAAATGGGACTACATCGAAATGAAAAGCTTCTGCACAGCAAAAAGAAACCATCCACAATATGAAAGGGTGCCACCTTATGGGAGAACATATTTGGCAATGATACATCCAATAAAAGGTTAATCTCCAAAATATATCAAGAACTCATACAACTTAACAATAGGAAGACAAACAATCCAATTAAAAAATGGGCAAAGGAACTAAATAAACACTTCCCCAAAGTGAACATACAAATGGCCAAGAGACATATGAAAGAATGCTCAAAATCACTAATCATCAGAGAAATGCAAATTAAAACAACAATGAGGTACCATCTCACACCTGTCAGAATGGCTACCATCAACAAATCAACAAATGACAAGTGCTGGCAAGGATGTGAAGAAAAGGGAACCCTAGTACACTGCTGGTGGGAATGCAGATTGGTGCAGCTTTTATGAAAAACAGTATGAAGTTTCCTCAAAAAATTAAATATGGAACTTCCATTTGATCCAGTGATGTACACTTTCACCACTCTTATTCAACATAGTACTAGAAGGAATATACCTAAGAATATATCCTAAGAAACCCGAAACACCAATCAGAAAGAATGTATGCACCCATATGTTCATAGCAGCACAATTTATAACCGCTAAGATCTGGAAGTGCCCATTAGTAGATGAGTGGATAAAAAAGCTGTGGTACGGCCCTAACCGGTTTGGCTCAGTGGATGGAGTGTTGGCCTGCAAACTGAAGGGTCCCAGGTTCGATTCTAGTCAGAGGCATGTACCTTGGTTGCGGGCACATCCCTGGTGGGAAGTGTGCAGGAGGCAGCTGATCGATGTTTTTCTCCCATCGATGTTTCTGGTTCTCTGTCCCTCTCCCTTCCTCTCTGTGAAAGGTCGATGGAGTATATTAAAAAAAAAAAAAAAAAAAGCTGTGGTACATTTATACCATGGAATACTATGCAGCTGTAAAAAAGAAGAATCCCTTACCCTTTGAGACAGAATGGAGGGACCTGGAGAGTATCATGCGAAATGAAATAAGCCAGTCGGAGAAAGACAAGTATCACATGATCTCACTCATATGTAGAATCTAATTAAAATAAACTAATGAATGGAGTGGATCCAGAGACATGGAAGCATGGAACAGAGTGTGTAAACTCAGAGAGAAGGCAGGGGAGGGTGAGTGGTTGGTTGGTAATCAACCAAAGACCTTGTATGGACACAGACAATAGGGTCGTAAAGGCCTGGGATTAGGGGGGTGGGGTCGGACTGAAAGAGGTCAGTGGGGGAAAATGGGAGACATATGTAATAGTTTCAACAATAAAGATTTAATAAAAGAGAAACCAAGATGGCGGCATAGGTAAACACCTAAACTGCTGCCTCGCACAACAATTTTAAAACTACAACTAAAAGACAGAACGGACACCATCCAGAACCACAGGAAAGCTGGCTGAGTGAAAATTCTACAACTAGAAGGAAAAAGAAAAGCTCACAGAGAATTGGAGGTACGGCAAAGGGGCTTTGTGCGCGCAGAGAGGAAGGGTGGCTGAGAGCCTGGCTGACTTTCTCTGGCGGAAGGGGAAAGGAAGCCTCCGACCACACTGAACCCCAGTTCTGACTGCACTGAACCCCAGGTCCGGGCAAACCCCTGGGGACCCACGATCTTACGGGGGGAGTCTGGACTCTCGGGCGGAGACTCGAGCTGGGAAAGGCAGAAGTCTGAAGGCGCACGCGGGCCAGTGCGCACAAAGGCTGCGGAGGTTGCCACAGGCTTTCCCTAGTGGAAGGGAGTCAGAGGATCCTGACTGCACTGAGCCCCAGTTCTGACTGCAGTGAACCCCAGTTCCAGGCGAGCCCCTGGGGTCCCACGCTCTTGTGGGAGGGGTCTGGACTCTCGGGCGGAGACTCGGGAGCCGGGGAAGGTGGAGGACTGAAAGTGCACACGCGCGCACGCGCCAGTGTGCACAAAGGCTGCGGAAGTTGCCACAGGCTTTCCCTAGTGGAAGGGAGTCAGAGGATTCTGACTGCACTGAGCCCCAGTTCTGACTGCAGTGAACCCCAGTTCCAGGCGAGCCCCTGGGGACCCACGCTCTTGTGGGGGGAGTCTGGACTCTCGGGCGGAGACTCGGGAGCTGGGAAAGGCGCAGGACTGAAAGCACACGCGCGTGCCAGTGCGCACAAAAGCTGCGGAGGTTGCCACAGGCTTTCCCTAGTGGAAGGGAATCAGAGGCTCCTGACGGCACTGAGCCCCAGTTCTGACTGCAGTGAACCCCAGTTCCAGGCGAGCCCCTGGGGACCCACGCTCTTGTGGGGGGAGTCTGGACTCTCAGGCGGAGACTCCAGCTGGGGAAGGCGGAGGACTTAAAGCACACATGCGCGCAAGGGCAAGGCTGACAGGAAGCCAAGACTGAGACTCCACCCCATCCAAGCTGAGCACAGAGGCTATTGCAATTTGGCAAGTCTAATCCTATAAGGCTGTCTCCAGCACCGAACTTCTCCCAGCATAGACACAGCTGATCCTTACAGCCAACTGGCCCGGAGGTCAATTCTTCCCAGTGATACCAACAAAAATAAAGACTTAATTACAACAAGGCTGTACACACAGTCCACAAAGGGGTGCACCAAGAGTGTCCACCTCAAGTTAACTGGGGAAGCAGACCCACTGGGCCATATTGGAAACCTAGTACAAATATCTACCTTACCAACTCAGGGAATCAGTGAAAATGCGGGGTCATAGAATCAGATCACAAACGAAAGAAATGGAGGAAAACAAACGACTGGACATAGAATTCAAAACCACGGTTATAAGACTTTTTAAGAATATCCTAGAAAAGGCCGATAAATATAACGAGACCCTTGAAGATATGAAAAAGGACCAACTAGAAATTAAACATACACTGACTGAAATAAAAAATATTATACAGAGACCCAAAAACAGAATAGAGGAACACAAGAATCAAGTCAAAGAATTGAAATACAAAGAAGCAAAAAACACTCAACCGAAAAAGCAAAAAGCAAAAAAAAAAAATCCAAAAAGTTGAAGATAATGTAAGAAGACTCTGGGACAACTTCAAGCGTACCAACATCAGAATTATGGGGGTGCCAGAAGAAGAGAGAGAGCAAGATACTGAAAACCTATTTGAAGAAATAATGACTGAAAACTTCCCCCACCTGGTGAAAGAAATAGACTTACAAGTCCAGGAAGCCCACAGAACCCCAAACAAAAGGAATCCAAAGAGGACCACACCAAGACACATCATAATTAAAATGCCAAGAGCAAAAGACAAAGAGAGAATATTAAAAGCAGCAAGAGAAAAACAGTTAATTACCTACAAGGGAGCACCCATACGACTGTCAGCTGACTTCTCAACAGAAACTATGCAGGCCAGACGGGAGTGGCAAGAAATTTTCAATGTGATGAATAGCAAGAACCTACAACCAAGATTACTCTACCCAGCAAAGCTATCATTCAGAATTGAAGGGCAGATAAAGAGTTTCACAGATAAGAAAAAGCTGAAGGAGTTCATCACCACCAAACCAGTATTATATGAAATGCTGAAAGGTATTCTTAAAGAAGAGGAAGAAGAAAAACGTAAAGAGAAAAATTATGAACAACAAATACATATCTATCAACAAGCGAACCTAAAAATCAAGTGAATTAAAAACCTGAGGAACAGAATAATCTGGTGAATATAATAGAATCAGGGGCATAGAAAGGGAGTGGACTGATAATTCTCAGGGGGAAAGGAGTATGGGGGGTTCATGAAGAGAATGGACAAAAATCATACACCTATGGATGAGGACAGTGCGGGGGAGGTAAGGGCAGAAGGTGGGGTGGGAAATGGGTGGAGGGGAGCTATGGGGGGAAAAAGGAGAAATAATTGTAATAATCTGAATAAAGATTTATTTAAAAAAAATAAATAAATTACAATGTAAAAAAAAAAAAGATTTAAAAAAAGAAGAAGAAAGTGGAAAAACATACTATGATGCTGTTTTTTTCTGCCTGTTGCTTTCTCTACTCTGAGAGCCTGCCTGAAGCAGGATGAAGTGGAAGGGCAAAGACACACCGCTAGGCAGACAGACAGACCTGTGTTCATATTTCAACTCTATACTTACTGGCAGGATGATAGCAAGCATGAAACTTACCCTCTCTGTTTCCTCAAAGGTTAGTGGAATCAATGATAATGATACCGAGGGGATGCAGGCCGACGCTCCATCCACTGAAACAAACCGGTTAGGGCCATACCACAGCTTTTTTATCCAATGAAGTTACGTATACAAAATATCTAACACATACTAGATGCTCCAAAGTGTTGCTTTTCTTCCTCTTTCCCTATGTCTGCCTGGTGAATCATTCATAAAGTTGAATCATTGATAAGGTTGATTCAACAATTCTCTTGCCTCCCAGCTCTCAAGACCCTTCTCTTGTCATGCAAATGGAAAAGTTAACTTGGCTTGGGGTATTGTTCACGGGGTGGTCTTTAGAACACAGATGACTGTGCTCTGTCTAAAAGACACAGCCAGGATTCTATCAGCACCTGAAGAAAGATCTTCAGTGCCGGGTCTGAGTGAGGTAAGGAAGGTCTCTTGTTTTCTTTTGTACAATCCAGTTATGAATTCTGTCATGTCAACTGACTAATAAGAAAGCTTCTGCCTTTAGACCTCCAACCTAATAACATCTTTGATGACTAATCTTCCCAATTGACTTGATCTTTGGTCTAATTTTCCACCTGCTGTTTGCCTAACTGAGAAATCTGCTACATCTTTGGAAGCTGCCCAGTTACCATACACACCAACTCAGGCAGCTGTGACAGCATCCTTACCTAGGCTTCCCTTCTCCATCTCTGAACCTCAGAGTGACCATCACAGCTCTGCATACGTTTCTGTCATACTTCAATGAAGATGGGCAGATAAATCAATATTTTTTATCTGCTTTGCTGCCAGAATTCAATGATCTGTCACAGTTCTTGCCCGATTCATCTAAACATTGTGGTTCAAATGTTTTTAGCTTTGTTGAAAGTGTTGAGTTAATTGGTTTAGTAACCCACCTCAGAACTAAACTTTGAAGTATAACCTTAGCAACATTTTACTATACTTTTCCACAACTCAGAGCACACATCATTTAGTGCTTAAAGGTGAATCTTTTCCAAGTATCCTCCAAGAGTTTTCCTGTTCTACCTGGGAAGGATTTTTACTGGCAATCATCCTATCCTGAATCACATCACAGACCCACAGTGTTACTAATCATTTCTTCTAACCTATAGACCAAGAAAGCTCAATCTAAGTGATCCTATATAATAAAAGGCTAATATGCAAATCAACCAAATGGCTGAACGACTGGTCGCTATGACGTGCACTGACCACCATGGGGCAGATGCTCAATGCAAGACTGCCCACAGGGGGGGCGCCACTCAGCCAGAAGCCCTGAGCCAGTCTCACTGCTGGTGAGTGCAGCGGCAGTGGCAGGAGCCCCTCCTGCCTCCTTGGCAGTGCTAAGGATGTCCCACTGCTGGCTTAGGCCTGCTCCTAAGCCAGCAGTCAGACATCCCCGGAGGGCTCCCAGACTGCGAGAGGACAAAGGCCAGGGTGAGAGACCCCCACACCCTGAGTGCCCGAATTTTGTACTCTGGGCCTCTAGTTTTAAATAAGATGCTATGGTTCTAAAGAGTCTTTGATATTCACATCTGAATTTAATTACCTGTATGTTTTCATAAAGTCAATGTCTCACCTCTACAATTGTTTAAAAGAAAATAACCTTTTCAAATCAACTTTCTGTTGTGTCTATGATGTTATGTATCATTTGATGGTATGTCAGAGTTTGCCAACTTTTTCTCTAAAGGGTCAGATAGTAAATATTTTAAGCTTTGCAGGCCAACTCAACTCTGATATTGTGGCAGTCACAATTTATAAATGTATTATCATGGCTGTGAACCAATGTAACTTTACCTGTAGAGATTAAATTTCATATAATTTTCACATGTTGTAAAGTATTTTTGTTCTCATTTTTTTTCAACCTTTAAAAAATGTAAAAACTATTCTTCGCTGTAAGCTGCACAAAACTAGGTGAAGGGCCAGCAAATTTGCTCTGTGGCTGTAATTTCTGACTACAGGATAATTTATGGCCAGGAGCAGATAAAGGTTTTGTGGAGGACAACCCTTTAAAGTTTTGGAAGGTGCTATTTTAAGGAAAAGAATACAAAATTACAAATTTAAAATTATATATAGCACTTTGGAAGGGACCCAGGCAGATGAGAGGCCCTTGAAAATAGAGCCTCTTTGTGTCCTGGTGACACTGGGACAATACTGCTGCATAGGATCCCAGAGCTGGCTAACTACTGGAAACAGCAAGAGAGCTTTTCTACCAATAGTTTCCAGAACCCTGACAAAGTGCCTGAATTAGTCTCTGAGATAAGAATCAGCTATATTGTAAAGCTCCCTAGGTAATTCTACTATGCAGCCAGGTTTAGAAATCACCATTTTACTAACCATTCATAATAGTGAGTCCATTAGAATTGGTACCAGAAAAACATTTATTGCATTAATTGTGTAGCCCACCCAGAATAAGTTTTTGTTATTGTTATTGAACCATAGCCCAAATGTTGATAAACTATATCAAGAAAATTCTATTGTTAAATTGTCTTGACAGAGTATATACACTGAGTGGCCAGATTATTATGATCTCTGAGTGCATAATAATCTGGCCACTCAGTGTATATATATTAGAGGTCCGGTGCATGAATTCATGCATGGGTGGGGTCCGGCCAGCCTGGTTAGGGGGAGGGGACATGGGTGGTTGGCCGGCCTGCCTGCTGGTCGAACTCCTGGTCGAGGGGACAATTTGCATATTAGCCTTTTATTATATAGGATATACACTGAGTGGCCAGATTATTATGCATTCAGAGATCATAATAATCTGGCCACTCAGTGTATATACACACTCTTATGCTAGGCCATCTACACTCCTTTTTTTTTTTTTAAATCCTCACCCGAGGATATATTTTTTTAGAGAGAGTGGCAAGGGAGAGAGAGGAGAAAGAGAAACTTCAATGTGAGAAAGGTGCATATGCTGACACTCTAACCACTGAGCAATGCTGGCAGGGTTATCTACATTCTTTTTAGTGGAGGTTAACACATCCATAGTTAACTGGAAGGTTGTCCAGAAGGATGTCCAGTCTAATTAGCATATTATGCTTTTATTATTATAGATGAACTAGTGGCCCAGTGCATGAAATTTGTGCATGGGGGCGGGGAGATTGTCCCTCAGCCCAGCCTGCACCCTCTCCAATCTCAGACCCTTTGGGAGATGTCCAACTGCCGGTTTAGACCCAATCCCACAGTTGGACATCTTCACCATTTGGTCTCAGTTTAATATTTTTATATATTAATCTTTATTTAAAAATCTATTTTTTAAAATTTTAAATCTTTGAGTTGGCATACATTTCAGATCATCCATCTATATATATAAAAGCTTAAACGACCAAACAACCGAACTGAACGACTGGTCGACCGGTCGCTACACACACTGACCACCACGGGACAGACGCTCAACGCACAGGATTGGGCTCCCTCCTGTCTAGATTGGGCCTGCGGGAATCAGGCCAAAACTGGCTATCCGATATCCCCCGAGGGATTCTAGATTGTGTGAGGGCACAAGCCAGGCTGAGGAACCCCACCAGTGCATGAATCCATGTACCGGGCCTCTAGTAAAGTAAATAAATGGCTATTGAATGGCTATTTGATACTTATTTCATCACAGTTGGGTGAGTCAGTCTATAAACTTATGCATAATGAGTCACTTGTCATTGCCTCATTAATGGCCAAATTTATAGAGGCCTGTTTTTATATCCCTACTAGAGGCCCAATGCATGAAATTTGTGCAAGAGTAGGTCTTGCTTCCCCTGGCTGCCGGCACTGGCTTCCCTCCGGCACCGTTACCCAGGCTTCCCTCCAGCCGCCAGCAGGCACCCGGAACCCAGGCTTCCCTCACAGCCCTGGCTTTGTCCAGAAGGTTGTCCAGAAGGATGTCCAGTCTAATTACCATATTATGCTTTTATTATTATAGATGAACTAGTGGCCCAGTGCATGAAATTTGTGCACGGGGGCGGGGGGATTATCCCTCAGCCCAGCCTGCACCCTCTCCAATCTCAGACCCTTTGGGAGATGTCCAACTGCCGGTTTAGACCCAATCCCACAGTCAGACATCCCTCTCACAATCCGGGACTGCTGGCTCCTAACCGCTCGCCTGCTTGCCTGCCTGATTGCCCCTAACTGCTTCTGCCTGCCAGCCTGATTGCCCCCTAACCGCTCCCCTGCTGGCCTGATCACCCTCAAGGCTTTTATTAGTATAGATATGACCCTTCACAGAAAATTTCACTAACCCTGCTTTACAATAAGGGCTTGATGATTGAATCATTGGGGCCAGACACCAAGATTTCCTTTCTTTGAATACTGGAGGGAATAATTATCTTGTCTTTAAGTTGCCCTGAACATCAAATAAGATAACTTAGAAAAGTATAAAAGTACCATATAAAGACAACTGTCTTGGATCCAAGATGGCTGCGTAGGTAAACACCTAAACTGCTGCCTCGCACAACAATTTCAAAACTACAACTAAAAGACAAAACGTCTATCACCCAGAATCACGGGAAAGCTGGCTGAGTGGAAGTTCTACAACTAGAAGGAAAGAGCAAACAGCATTGAGGGGTGCACAAGCGCTGAAAAGCTGAGGTACGGAGACTCAGGAATCGGGCTGGCAACGGGTGACTGGGAGCGCTGCTGTTTTCAGCCCGAAGGGAGATAAGCTCCCGATTACTCCGAACTCGTTTCTGGGGAGAGATTACTCTGAACTCGTTTCTGGGGAGACGCGGGGGACCCAAACTCCTACGGGGAGAAGCTGGACTGTCTGCTGTGGGGTCGGAAAGTGAAGGAGGCTTGCTTGCAGGGCTGCGTGCAGGAACAATTGTTTATTGTGCTGAGGCGCGGGACGCGGGGACACTGTCGGAGATGCAAAGCCGCAGAGCCGGCTTACTGGCAGCCATCGCTGTTTGCCACGCCCTAGCCTAGTCACGCCCTGAGACCCCGCCCTGCACAATCTACGAACCCACCCAAGCTCCAAGCAGCGGCTTTAGCATATGAATGGCCTGCCCTATCGCAGCTTAACCTAGCAAACTTGCAGCTCGGGTCAGACAGCTCCAAAACCTCCAAACCCCAAGCAAAGAGGAGAAAACTGTAGTTCTTGCTGTAGCTCCTGCTGGGTGGCCTCAGACAGTAGCTGACCTGCACCCCATTGGAGATCCAGAAGCCAGTGTACCTAGTGGTCAGTGTGAGACACCAGATTTCAATTCCTCACATCCATAAGTGATACATTCAAGAGGCAGACTCAGTGAGCACCAAAGCCCCACTGAAACAAGTCCTGCACCATAAGCGTGTCTCCAGTGCAGCAGTTCTTCCATTATAGACACAGCGGATCCTCACAGCCAGTTGGCCTGGAGGTCAATTCCTCCCAGTGTACCAACAGCAATCAAGGCTTAACTACACCAAGACTTTGCACTCAGCCCACAAAGGGGTGTACCAAAGGCGTCCACCTCAGGTGATTGAGGAGGCTGAGCTACTGGCCCCTATAGGTCACCTACCACACAAAGCCACTCCATCAACACAGGGAAGCAGCAAAATGCGGAGACAAAGAAACATGTCACGAATGAGAGAAATGGAGGAAAGCAAACTAATGGACGACATAGAGTTCAGAACCACATTTATAAGGTTACTCAAGAATCTTCTAAAAACCGCCGAGAAACTTGATGAGACCTCCGAGGAGCTTAATGAGACCTTCAAGGACCTTAATGAGAATGCCAAAAAAATGGAAAAGGACCAGTCAGAAATTAAGCATACACTGTCTGAAATAAAGAATATACAGAATCTCAACTGTAGATCAATGTACCCCAAGAATCAAACCAAAGATCTGAAATATGAGGAAACAAAAAACACCCAACCAGAAAAACAAAAAGAAAAAATCCAAAAATATGAAGATAGTGTAAGGAGCCTCTGGGACAACTTTAAGTGTACCAACATCCGAATTTTTGGGGTGCCAGAAGAAGAGAAAGAGCAAAATATTGAAAACCTATTAGAAGAAATAATGACAGAAAACTTTCCCTACCTGGTGAAAGAAATAGACTTACAAGTTCAGGAAGCACACAGAACCCCATACAAGAGGAATCCAAAGAGGACCACACCAAGACACATCATAATTAAAATGCCAAGGGCAATATACAAAGAGAGAATCTTGAAAGCAGCAAGAGAAAAACAGTTAGTTACCTACAAGGGAGCACCCATACGACTGTCAGCTGATTTCTCAGCAGAAACTATGCAGGCCAGAAGGGAGTGGCAAGAAATATTCAAAGTGATGAACAGCAAGAACCTACAACCAAGATTACTCTACCCAGCAAAGCTATCATTCAGAGTTGAAGGTCAGATAAAGAGCTTCACAGACAAGAAAAAGCTAAAGGAGTTCATCACCACCAAACCAGGATTACATGAAATGCTGAAGGGTGTTCTTTAAGAAGAGAAAGAAGAAGAAAAAGGTAAAGATAAAAATTATGAACAACAAAATGACATCAAATACATACCTACCGACAAGTGAATCTAAAAATCAAGTGAATAAAAAATCTGAAGAACAGAATGGACTGGTGAATATAATAGAATCAGGGACATAGAAAGGGAGTGGACTGACAATTCTCAGGGGGGAGGGGGTGTGAGGGGTGCGGGAAGAGACTGGACAAAAAGCTTACACCTATGGATGAAGACAGTGGCGGGGGGTAAGGGCATGGGGTGGGGTGGGGAATCAGGTGGAGGGGAGCTAGGGGGAAAAAAAGAGGAACACCTGTAATAATCTGAACAATAAAGATTTATTTAAAAAAAAAAGACAACTGTCTTTTTCATGTACTGAAAAGACAATAAAATGGTAAAGTGAAAAACACTATTTTTATTCTCCCCCTTCCTTCCTTTACAGCCTTTATTTAAACTTTGAAATTTATAAAATATTTCACTCCTATTTTCATTTCTTTACATTCAATATTATTTTGTATTAGTTTCAGTTTTTATATTAGTTACAGAATAGTGGTTAGATAATCATATACTTTACAAAGTCTTCCCTGATATTTCCAGTACCCACCTGGCATCATACCATCATTACAACACTATTGACTATATTCCCTATTTAAGTGACAATAGGTTTACAGGTTGCTTCCAATCTTTCTTTTGTGTTGCTCGCCCTTCCTTTTTTTTTTTTTTTTTCTCACTTCTTCCCTCATTTTCTTTATATAGTATTTCAATTGGCCCTCAAAGCTCAGTGAAGGCACTGGGACACGCTTAATCCATTTTACAGACCAGGAAACTGAGGTCAATTCCAGTTGGCTGTGGACCTGGACTCAGCGCGCAGGGAGCCCTCACAACTGCGCTCTGAGCAGTAGGGCAAACAGAACAAACCTCTCCCTGAGGCTTCCGAGCCTCGTTCTCAAGCACCTCATCATCATGGATGCTCCACATTCTTTCCTCTCCCCCCCACCCCTCTCCTCCACCCCCATTCTTTACTGCCCCCATTTTGGGGAACAGGTGGTAGGCTTCGCACTCACTGGGCAGGCGCACCGCCTTGGGGCGGGGCAGGCGTGGGCTTCCTTTTGGGCTAAGATGGGAGCAGGAGTCGAGGCCTCTCTAGTGCGCAGGCCGCAGTGAGGCCCGGTTAGCGCAGGGAGCTTCTCCAAACCGCCGCAGTGGGGCACCCAGCAGTGCGGGCGCACCCAGCAGTGCGGCGCACCTCCACTGAGGTGGTGCTGCCCCTCAACCCCCGCCTCAGGGCTGCGGGTCCGCGCCCCTCCGCCCGGGCGTCCTTCCACGTTGGCAGTCATCGCCTCTTGTTTCCTGCCAGGCCTACCCGCGTCTTGAGGCCACTGCAGAACCTCACTCTCCGCTCTCCAAGGGCGAGGCAGATCCCGGTCCGCCAGCCCCCTGCCCCGGCCTAAGCCCCCTCTGGTGCACCCCGCCTCGGCGCTGCTCTGCGCCCCTTGGGCCACCCCGCCTCCTGGCCAGCTGCTTCGCAGCTTCGCGGAAGCCGCGGTGCTCTTCTGTGTGCCTTCGGGGAACCCCACCCCCCAACCCTAACCTAACCGCCGCCTCCCCCAAACCCCCTCCGCTGCCCCACTCCCGCTGCTGCTCCTGGCCGGCAATTGGCTGAAGCTTCCTCTTCCTTCAGGCGCTCTCCTCAGACCCCCGGGAGCTTGGCTCCAGCGGCCCCGCCCCTCGGTGGCTCCCTGCAGCCCCACCCCATTCGGCTCGGCTGGGCTCTCCTGGGCCGCCCGCCCGTCAGGACGCTGCTGGGGTGACCTGCTGCAGGCAGCGCGGTCCTGGGGCAGGGGGTGGGAGTGTGGGAGCAGCTCCAGTAAAGTTTAGTAAACTCCAGTTCGGCTTGGGATTCGGCTGCTGGCCTGCCTGGGCAGGACGGAACCTCGTTTAGACCTGGAGTGCCACTGGAGGCCCCTCAGCCACAACCACTCTGTGCATGGTCGTGACATGATAGTGTCCTGGATACATTTGCATATTTCTCCATTATATATATAGATATATAGATATTGTGAATCCTTTAAATTCTTCACATGTAGGATTATTATTTCCACAATGTTGAGAAATCTTAGTTAAACGTGGGTAGTTCTGCCTGTAGAGGAAGTAGGTCTACCATATCCAGTCACTTATTTATTTTGTAAGTTATTAATACTTACATTCAACAAGTGTTAAATGAACACCTGCGATATGCTGGGCAGTGTGCTGGATGCTGAGGATTTAACTCTGCATTCTCAGAGCTTAGATTCTTATGGGGAGAGAGAAAGGAAACTAGGAATTTCACATGGTGATAGGTGATGTGTTGGAAATAAATCAGGGTGAAGCCATAGTGAGTGTGTGTGTGTGTGTGTGTGTGTGTGTGTGTGTGTGTAGGGGTGGGGGGCAGGGCCAACTACTTAGATAATCAGAGGTGGTGGTGACATTTGAGCTGAGACTCAAATGGTGACAAGGAACCTGAGCCGTGCTATCCAGCACATGGGAGATTGAGAGTCTTGAAATGTGTCTAGTGCCACATGTTGAAAAGATAATATTTTGGATAGAGTGGGTTAAATGAAATATATCACCGAAATTAATTTCATCTGACTTTTTAATCCTTTTAAGTGGATACTGGAAAATTACATGTATGGTTTGCATTATATTTCTTTTACTTGACAGCACTGATGTAGAAAGAAAGTGAATTCCATTCCAATTTTTTTCGGGCATGTACACATGCCCCCAGCATCACCATAAATTGACTGTGTTATGGGTTCTTAGGACTTTGAGCTAATATAACACTCCCTAAAATGCACGGAACAGTTATTCATGTGCCAGGCACTGGGCGAGATACTAGTAACTTTACATTCATTCATTGAATCTTCACACTACTATGAAGTAGGAAATATGTCTTAGCCCCCCCTTTTACAGATTAAGACATGGAGGTCAAAAGTGGTCAAGTAACTTCCTAAGATGACAATACTGAAACAGTGGCGCGGAAATTGGAACTTTGCAGAGGTCTTCAGCTGCAGAGGTTAGGTGGACTGGAGGAAGCCGGTCAGCGTGCCGGGGGAGGCGGGGATGGGGCAGAAGAGGGGGGGAGAGAGAAATCAGGGTGAAGCCATGGTGAATATGTGTGTGTGGTGGGTGGGGGGAGGCAGGGATGCGGGCACGGCTCTTTCAGGCCTCTGTCTTTAGCTGCACCTGCCCAGCCGTGCTCGCGTGTGCCCGAATTCCTGTGGGGGTCAAACCAGAGCCACACCCCACTCGGAGTTTCCCCTCGGCTCTAACGGGTTCCGAAGGAGGCTTCTCAGAGACTTCTACCACTTGGGAATCATCTCGCCATCTCGCAGTGACCCCGGCGTGAGTCCGGAACGTGTATCTACGGCTCTTTTGACACTACTTTCCCGAAGAGCAGGATCCCCACTCCCTACCCCCAACTTAGGGCCAGCTTTCCCCTGTCTGCGCAGCCCTCCAGCGCCCTGGGACAGAGCACTAGAGGCAAAATCGGCTGGCCCCTAAGAGCTGCCAACGCCTGGGCGGCCTTCCGCGTTTGCAGGGGGGCACTTGGGTCCTCTTTGGGATTTCTGAAGCAGGGTTGTGAATAGTCACCTGTGGGGGGAGCCAAGAGACACTGCGGTTGACAGATACCGTGTCACGACTATTTATGGGACTGGACCTCATGGACGAGGAGAGGGGGAAGGTATGCATATGGCGAGCTTCATTTGGTGATGCACAGAAGGAAAGGGAAAAGCTCATTAGGAGGAAAGGAGTGACTCACATCATCCCTTCCCCCTCAGTGCAGCGCTCTCCCTCTGTCCCAGGGGAGCAAGTGGTGACCCGAGGCTAAAGTGACTCAGTAGGATGGGAACACAGACAGAATTGTCATAGTGGTGCCAAGTAACTACCCCAATCTTTCTTTGTAACTCTCCCCTTTAAATTCATGTGAGCCAGATTCCACCTGTAACAATAAAATTGGAGGGAAACACTGATTTTCACTACTAGCCCTGAATCCCTTGTGTGTTTCTGAGATAAATCGGCTTCTATAAAGTAACAAACTTTATATTTGGTAAGGCATATGTAACACAAGAAAAATTAGAGGTTTCTGGCAGGATTTTATATCCGCCATCTTTTATATTTGACCCTTTCTCTATGAGTGAAAAGTGACAAAAAGAAAACACCAGAATTAAAATTTAGAAAAAAAAAAACAAAAAACAAATGAAGCCTGGCCTGTGTGGTTCAGTGGTTGAGTGTGGACCCATGAACCAGGAGGGCCCGGGTTGTGGCTGGATCCCAGTAGGGGGCCTGCAGGAGGCAGCTGATCTATGTTCTCTCTCATCACTGATGTTTCTATTTCTCTCTCCCTCTCCCTTCCTTTCTCTGAAATCAATAAAAACATTATTTTTTAAAAATGGTGAAGTAAACACCTATTCAAGTCATCTTGCATTGATAATGTAGCTCTTAGGAAATTACATTGTGTGCTGATAAATGTTCACATACCTTCTTCCTAACTCTCAGTTTATCACATACATTTTTACAGTCATGTAGGTTCCAGGTAGGAAGGATGGAAGTTATGTGAGTAGACAGGATATGAGATCTCTTTTATTAACCCTATGATTTTAGGAAGTACTTATAAATTACATATTTAATCAGATTCTTTTAGGAATTCTTTCAGCTCTTGAGAAAAAAAAATTGAAAATCAGAAACTGATAGTGATTTTCTGAGACAGATAGGAGAAAAGCAATGATTTATAAATGATTCAGACGTCATATCAGATTTACATGTAGAATTTCCTTTCCTTTTGCATTGCAAATTTTGAGTGAGTCAATGTATTCTGGTCCTTTCTCTCTTTTTTCTCTAGTATTCCAATTATGCATATGCTACACCTTTTGTTTTTCCACAGTTCTTAGATATTCTGTTCATCACCTAACCCAGTCTCTTTTTTCTCTTTTCAGTTTTAGAAGTTTCTATTGATATATCCTTAAGCTCACTGATTCTTTCCTTAGAATATTTTTTTCTAGCATTCATTTTATTCTTTCTTAGAATTTCCATCTCTTTGCTTACAATTATCCATCTGTTATTTCAGGTTGTCTACTTTTTCCATTAGAGCCCTTAGCACAGTTGTTTTAAATTCTCAGTTTGATAATTTCAACATCTTTGCCTTGTCTAAGTCTGATTCTAATGCTTTGCCTTTTAGTAATCTTGTAATTTTTTTAGTTGAAAGCCAAACATGATGAGCCATGTAAAAGGAACCCGGTACTGGTTACTACAGAGGTTTCTGTTTGTGGGTTCCAAATGTGGTAAATTGTAATTCTCTGGATCTACCTGTTTGTGTTTCCAATTTTGAGAATAGTGATTTGCCCTGAGACCTCACTGCTATTATGGATCTAAGAAGAGTTGTTGATTTTCAGTTTGTTCAACTTTTTAATTGTTGTTAGAATGAAGTGACAACTTCTATACTCCTTACATGGCAGAGTAGAAACTAGAAGTCTCTGTCTCTACTCTTTAGTGGCAGGAAATGGGAACCTCTGGCTAACTTAAGGGGGGAAAGTAATAAGAAAAAAAGAAAGAAATTTATTTAAGACCATTTGGTAGCTCACAGAATTGCATGAAGACATATCAGGCAAGTCTTGGAAAGTTCAGAATCCAGAGATCTGCACTGCAGGCCTATCTTGGACCACATGTCCCTCACACCCAGGGAGAGCAGTCCCACTGGTTCAGCGCAGGGTTCTTCCTAATAGAAAGTTTAGGGCACTCCTACAAGAAGCAGGGGTTGCATTACAGGGGTAAGGACCCCTGCCCAGGGAAAGAAGAAGCCAAGTAGCTACTGAAATTCTGGCTCACTTCTGATTGCTTCCCACTAAAATGGAGGCCCCAATTACATGTCTAGATCAGAAACTCAGAGAATTCCTATCTAATGTTATAATTCTGTATGCTCTTTAATGGATTTTTATTATTAGGAGCTGAATTTCTATGTGAAAATTAGATAAACTATACTGATACATGGGAATGCCACTGTTGTTTCACTAGACATATATCCTAAGTATTCCTGTTGTATCTCTCTTCATCTATTTTAAGTGGACATTAAGGAAAAAAACTTAAGTAACTTTCTTCCTAATGTTTATATTTTTGCTTTGAAATAGATCCAAACTCTATGAAGAAGCTGCCTGATACAGAATCTGCTTTGTCTTCCAAGGAAATTTAAAGGTCAAATTTCAAAAGCCCAGCAAACCACTTGCCAATGATTGATTTGGGAAATAAAGTGCTATGGCTTCCTATTTCTAGCCATCTTTTCCTGCTTACCTGATGTACCAATTGGGATTCAATTGCACACAACAGAATCAATTCAAGCTACTTGGGGCTGAAGGGGATTTATTAACAGGCATTGGTTGGCTTCCAAATCCACTTGATGGATTGGAGGAATAGGCTCAAGATTGAGTTTCCTGGAACAAGATTTACAAAGCCTCTGCTGGGAATCAGAGGGCTGATGGGAAGTGGCAGCATCAAGATGACCATGTCCTTAATATACGAATGATGGGCTGTGCTCACACTTTAAGCAAACTGACGTCAGGCATGAGCAAGGGAAAAGGAACCAGCAGCAAAGGAGACTGTGAGAGAGTAAGATGAGAGGTGGGAGGGAATAAACTAAGGGAAAACTTTCATGAGAAAGGAATGGAAAAGGGGATCTAAGAAATGTCCGTCAATCAAGAAGGAGGTTGTTGGCAATCTTGTAAGAACCATTCTAGTGAGATTAATGAAAACAGAATGCAATG
Organism: Plecotus auritus; assembly: GCF_963455305.1. Classification (NCBI taxonomy): domain Eukaryota; kingdom Metazoa; phylum Chordata; class Mammalia; order Chiroptera; family Vespertilionidae; genus Plecotus; species Plecotus auritus. The sequence continues at coordinate 110,787,544 of NC_137771.1, forward strand.
AGTGAAAGAGTGAGTGGGAGGCATGAAAACAAAGACAGTATGCACCACTCTTGCAAAAAGTTTGGCTGTGAAGAAGAGAGGGGAGTGTGTAGCATAGAGGGCAGAGGAAACTTTCTTTTAGAAAATGACAGAGGCTAGTAGTACATTTTAAAATCTTCTTAGGAAGAATCCTATTGAGTAGAAGTAGTTGAGCATACAGGAGAACAATGGGCAATAGGCAGAGTGTGATTTCTAAACAGATGGGAAGTGGTATGATCAGAGATATAAGGAGAGAGTTGGAGTGAGAGCATCAGAAATATGAAATACCTGCAGTGAACAGGAAAGAAAGCAGTTTAGGCAACACAGAAGGGTCACTGGGCAGCACTGAGTCCTAATACAGAAATCTGTGCTTTAAAAACGAGTTAAGCCAATGTCAGAGGAATGTCGGCATGAGAGTGCACCTTGTCCTCTCCACCTGAAATTTCAAAAATTTAACTAACTAAATTCAATAAAGAAATCCCTGCTCAACATAGACCCATGCCTGAGAAACCTGCACATTGAAACATCTAACAGTGGGCAACCTGGAATAAACAGGGAGATGAGAAGGGAGGAAAGCACAGGTGGGCTTTAGATGCAGCCCTGCAGCCAGGAGCTCACAACTCAGGTGATAGCAGGTGCTTCCTTTAGCAGTGAGGAACAGAAACCTGTGGGGTGTGGGGAGAGAGAGGAACAGTCCATCAGGGCAAGTGGTGAGAGAACAAACAGTGTCTCAGTAAGCAGATGCCTGATAGAGCAAAGGGTTCTACCACGCGGCTCTCTACTATTGGGCCAGGTAGTGGTGTTTCAGAGAAAGAAATGGAACCACAGAGCCCTGCTGCAGCTTTGACCCCTGAAACTTGCCTCTCGTTGCCATTGGAATTGGGTCCAGAAGCCTATTATCTGTAAACAAAGAGCTATTGCAGTAAAACAGTTGATTCCCTCTGTGACTCATACCCAGGATGGGTGCTTGGAGCAGGATCCCATGGAAGCCAGGGGCTGCAATTAGAGTGAAGGAAAAATAAACCCCACTGCCAAGCAGCACACCTGTACTATCTATCTTATGGAAGCCACAGAGGTTAAGACGGGGAGATCACAGAGAAAAATATCTTGACATTCAGCACCATCTACTGGAAAATAGATGAAAGACTTCTTCAGAGAAAGCTGCTATATACAGGCAGTCCTTGGGTTACGTCGCCATCTCTCATTTATTTATAAGAAAAAAAAAACTTCCATCATTTCCACATATGTATTTTATTATTTATTTACCACAAGTAAAGGTCAGAAATTGTTATCTTTCTTTTAATTTTTTTTTACTCTTTCACTTCATTACTGCTGTGTATGTGCTCCATGTGAGTGACGTAGGTGCTTATGTAGGTGGGTTCCGACTTACAGCGAAAATCGTGTTACATCACGTCGTAGGAATGGATCTCTGACATAACCCGAGGACCTACTGTAGAGGACCATTAATATAGACAAGCATTCATGCCTAGGCAAAGAAGAATAACAAATACTGTGAGTAACTACATTAACGAGGATGATGAAAATGAAAAATCCCCAGAAAGCAAGCTGGAACACATGGAACTATGTGATATAAATGACAGAGATTTCAAGATTACAGTTCTGAAAACACTCACCAAGATGCGAGAAAATATCATTAGTCAATTCAGTGCACTCAGAAAGCAAATTAATGAACAAAATGAGTACTTTACACCAATCAGAAAGAATTTATGCACCCCTGTGTTCATAGCAGCACAATTTACAATAGCTAACATTTGGAAACAGCCTAAGTGCCCATCAGCCGATGATTGGACCGATTGGGGCCTTCTGGCTGCCAGCTACACAATGGAGTACTTTACACAAAATATTGAAACTTTAAAAAAGAACCAATCAGATTTTTTGTGAAACATGATGACCAGCAAGACGGCAGTGAGGAAGAGTGTGAGTGAGTAAAGGAGTGAGAGAGGAGTGTGTGGATGTGTGTGGTATGTGTGAGTGTGAGTGAGGGACAGTTAGGTCCCACAGGAGTCTCAGGGACTGGAGGATCAGGCTCCCCTGGAAGGGTAGCCCCTGCTACCACCGCAGGCACTCCAAGTTCTACAACAAGAAGGAAAGAAAAAAGTGCATCTAGAATGGTAGGAGATGCAGAGGTGTGGAAGAGCAAAGGTACAGAGGCGTGTGCAAAAACGGGCTGACAACTGGGTACACTGTGGTCTTTTTCAATCAGGAGGAAGATACAAACTCCCGACTGCTCTGAATTCCAATACCGGGCAAGACTGTGGAGACCCAGACTCATACGGGGAGAAAATGGATTGTCTAGCATCAGGCCGGGACACGAAGGCGGCTTTCTCTCAGAGTTGCTCGCAGCGTTCATTGTTCCTGCACGGGGCCACGGGACACAGAGACCCAGGGACCTATCTGGGGCAGGGCCAACAGGCAACCATTGCTGTTTGCAGGGCCCTTGATTCCCTGAGACAACACCCCACTCAATTTACAACCTAACCCAAGCTGTGAGCAGAGGCATTTGCATATGAATGGCCTGGCCTTTTGCAACCTAACCTAACAAACTACAGCTGGGTCAAAGAACCCCAGAGCTTCCAAAAGCAAGCCTAAGGCTCATCAGCGGCCTGCATTGCTTCACAGCTGCGCTCATCTGGGCACCTCCAAACCCAAAACTAAGAGGAGGAATCTGCAGATCTCTCTGTAGCTCCGGCTGGGTGGCCTCAGGCAGTGGTTGACTTTGCACCTCCTTGGAGATCCAGTGGTCAAAGTGAGACCACATCAGATTACAACTCTTCAGATCCATAAGAGACACACTCAGGGGGGAGACTCAGTGACCACGAAAGCCCCAAGAAGCAAGTCCTGCCCCATAAGGGTATCTCCAGCACAGAAGTTATCCCATTGTAGACACAACTGGTCCTCACAGCCAATTGGTCTGGAGGTCAATTCCGCCCAGATACCAACAGCAATCAAGGCTTAACTACAACAAAGGGGTATACCAAGAGTGTCCACCTCAGGTGACTGGGGAGGCTGAGCCACTGGGCCCTATAGGACACCTAGCACACAAAGCCACTCTATCAACACAAGGAAGCAGCCAAAATGCGGAGACAAAGAAATATGTCACAAATGAAAGAAATGGAGGAAAGCAAACTACTGGATACAGAGTTCAAAACCACAGTTATAAGGTTACTCAAGAATCTTCTAGAAACCTCCAAGAAATTTAGTGAGACCCTCAAGGATATGAAAAAGGACCAATTAGAAATTAAGCATACACTGACTGAAATAAAGAATAATATACAAAGATCCAACAGCAGACTAGAGAATCCCAAGAATCAAGTCAAAGATTTGTAATACGAAGAAGCAAAAAATACCCAACTGGAAAAGAAAAAGAAAAAAGAAACCAAAAATGTGAAGATAGTGTAAGGAGCCTCCGGGACAACTTCAAGCGTACCAACATCCAAATGTTGGGTGTGCCAGAAAAAGAGAGAGAGCAAGATGTTGAAAACCTTTTTGAAGAAATAATGACAGAAAACTTCCCCCACCTGGTGAAAGAAATAGACTTACAAGTCCAGGAAGCACAGAGAACCCCAAACAAGAGGAATCCAAAGAGGACCACACCAAGACACATCATAATTAAAATGCCAAGAGCAAAAGACAAAGAGAGAATATTAAAAGCAGCAAAAGAAAAACAGTTACCTACAGGGGAGTACCCATACGACTGTCAGCTGATTTCTCAACAGAAACTATGCAGGCCAGAAGGGAATGGCAAGAAATATTCAAAGTGATGAATAGCAAGAACCTACAACCAAGATTACTCTACCCAGCAAAGCTATCATTTAGAATTGAAGGGCAGATAAAGAGCTTCACAGATAAGAACAAGCCAAAGGAGTTCATCACCACCAAACCAGTATTATATGAAATGCTGAAGGGTATTCTTTAAGAAGAGGAAGAAGAAAAAAAAGGTAAAGATAAAAATTATGAACAACAAAGTGACAACAAATACATATCTATCAACAAGTAAATCTAAAAATCGAGTGAATAAAAAAATATGATGAACAGAATAAACTTGTGAATATAATAGAATCAGGGGCATAGAAAGGGAGTGGACTGACAATTCTTAGGGAGAAGAGGGTGTGAGGGTGTGGAAAAAGACTGGACAAAAATCAAACACCTATGGACTAGGACAATGAGGGGGAGGGTAAAGGCATGGGGGGTGGGAACTGGGTGGAAGGGAGCTATGGGGAGAAAAAAAGAGGAACAACTGTAATAATCTGAACAACAAAGACTTATTTTAAAAAATTAAAAAAAATTACTCAGAAGGAAGAAGAGAGAGACCTCAGTATAAGGAAAATGAAAGAGCTCTACGAGAACTATCTCACTCCATCAGAAAGCAATATTAGAATTATAGGCATTCTGGAGGAGGAAGAGAGGAAGCAGGGAATGACAAATCTAATAAAACAAATAGTGGATGAGAATTTCCCAAATCTATGGAAAAGATCCTCAAATCCAAGAAGCAAACTGAACACTTACATACCTCAATATAAAGAGGCCCTCTCCTAGGCACTTGGTATTGAAGTTGCCAAAAATTAATGGCGAAGAAAAAATCCTCAAATCAGCCATCAAAAAGAGGGAAATGACCTACAATTGAAAACCCTTCAGAATTTCATCCAACTTCTCAGCAGAAACTCTGCAAGCCAGAAGCGAGTGGAACCAAATATTCAAATGTCTGAAAGAGAGAAATTACCAGCCACAAATAAAATATCCAGCAATATTATCCTTTAAACTAGAGGCCTGGTGCACGAAATTCATGCACAGGGTGTGTGTGTGTGTGTGTGTGTGTGTGTGTGTGTGTGTGTGTGTCCCTCAGCCAGCCTGTACCATCTCCAATCTGGGACATCCCTCTCACAATCCAGGACTGCTGGCTCCCAACTGCTCGCCTACCTGCCTACCTGATTGCCCCTAACCACTTCTGCCTGCCAGCCTGATCACCCCCTAACCACTCCCCTGCCAGCCTGATCGATGTCTAACTGCTCCCCTGCTGGCCCAATTGCCCCTAACTGCCCTCCCTTGCTGGCCTGGTCACCCTCAACTGCCCTCCCCTGCAGGCCTGGGTTCCCCCCCAACTGTTCTCCTCTGCCAGCCTGGTCCCCCCCCCAACTGCCCTCCCCTGCAGGCCTGGGTCCCCCCCAAATGTCCTCCTCTGCCAGCCTCGTCACCCCTAACTGACTTCCCCTGCAGGCCTGGTCCCTCCCAACTGCCCTCCCCTGCCGGCCATCTTGTGGTGGCCATCTTGTGTCCACATGGGGGCAGGATCTTTGACCACATGGGGGCAGCCATCTTGTGTGTTGGAGTGATGGTCAATTTGCATATTACTCTTTTATTAGATAGGATATGAAGGAGAAATAAAGACATTCTCAGACATACAAAAGCTGAGGGATTTTCTCTACAAAAAACCTCCATTGCAGGAAATACTCAAAGAATTATTCTACCTGAAACAAATAACATAAGGTCACAACACTATGAGTAAGTTCACCAAAAGAATTTACAGCACAAACAGGGATAATTTGGAAAACAAAAACATAAAAGGGGAGGAGGTAAAGGTCTGGACTGGCAAAGGAGAATGAAGATCAGATACACTTAAAAGAAAAAAAATCGATGGTATATATGCAACTTTATTTTTTATAAACTTAATGGTAACTACACACAAAAATCCCCAAAACAGGACATATAGTTTAAAAAATGAGGAAAGAATTATAGAATACCACCAAACAAAACAAGAGACAGAAGCTGCGGGCTTGGACGCTGAGTCGCCGCCATCTGGAACCGGAAAGTGGAGCTTATCGGAAGCCTGAGAATCCACAACTGCGGCACCCACAGAACAGCTGCGAGCCCCAGAACAACGCTCCCCAATTGGCGCAAACACACGGGTTCAGAGGAGCTCTACACTCCACCACGGAAAGGTCAGATTTCGCCTAGGATAAGGTGAGGTCTCTGGTCCCAGCGCGAGAGAGGAACGCGCGTTTTGCGGGAGTGGAGGACCAGGGAAGTCTGTGCCTAGAAAAATCGGTGGCTGCTGGGGCTGGCGTGATCTGTGAATGTGGAAGGGGGTCCTCAGAGCTGCTAACAGAAGGGCTCTCTAAAAAGCAACCCATTTTGATCTGAAGTGCAGGGACACCCTAAGAATTTCAGGGGTGTGCTAGACTTACGCGCAGCCACGGAGTGCGCACACTTGGGCTTTTTCCTCTTCAAATCCTTGCTTCTGATTACTAAGCCCAATACATAGGATCACCCAGTTGGGGACACCCTGGGAGACTGCAGGGGAAAGTTGTTTTTCTGGAACCTGGGGATCGGAGCGGGGAGTGACCATCCGAGAGCCAGCTCTGAGGCAGCCCACTCCCACAAACCTAGTGAGTGCCACAGGGAAAGAAGGCTCTAACACTCCCTAGAGAGGCCATAGATAAACCCGGAAGTCAATCCAGAAACACTGCCACCCAGGGGCTGAATCACAAATTGACTCTTGTGTAATCAAAAATAAAGGAATACGAATTAAGACACACCGCCTGCTTAAAATCAGGACTGGCTTACATCACTGAAGAGCAGTGGCACGCAGGGAACTGCAATACTGTCCGGACTGAGAAACAGGCGTGCCAAACAGAACAACAGAGGAAGTGAATGACCTTCACTACTCCACATTTTATTTTTATTTTTTTATTTTCATTTTTTGCATCTTTTACTCAAGAAACTAATTTTTTTCCTCACTTGATTTTACCTTTTTAATTATTACATTTTTATTTTCAATCCGTATTATTACTACTGCTATTTTATCTTTTTTTTTTTAAGTGTCATTTTATTTTCTCTTCATTTTGTTTTGGGATTAATGTTCTACATTCTATTTTTATCTTTCCTTTAGCATCATTTTACTCTATCTAAAATCTACCTTTATGCCATCACTCTCTTCCTCACTTTTCCCTTTTCAGTGTCCTGTTTATCTTACCCCTTTCCTGCTTTAGATTTTCCCTATTCTTTCTGTTTACCCCCTTTTAAAATTTCACCCTACTTATATATCTAATCTCCAATCCCCTGCTCCAAGTCCATACACACCTCTCTCTTCGCTGTCTTAACTATCCAAAAAATTGTTCTTCTCTCTGTCCTTTTGTTGTTGTTCGTTTGAATGTAGATTATATCGAATTTTTATGCTTTTTTGTGAGATTGTTTTGCTTATTCTTCTTTTGTTTATTTTTTTGTTTGTTTAGTGCTTCTGTTTTCCCTTGCCTCACTCAATATTAGTTGGTGTTGTAGTTTGTATTAATCCCCAGGTACTTGTTGCTGGCATTTGCTGGGATAAGTGATTGTTCTATTGGAGTTTTATCCCCAATATATATAGTCTGTTTCCCTTTCTCTCTTAGTCTCTTTCTTGTCTCTCTTACTTTTTTTTCTTCTTTTTTTCCCTTTTCCCAATTTCTTTTTGACACCCCCTTTTTTCTTCTTCTTCTTTCTTTCTTTTTCCTCTTCTTCTTTCTCTACTATCCCCTGATTTGCCTTTCTCTGGTGGTCACCTTTATTGGAGGTTGTTAATATCGTGAATACATTTCTGTTCAGTGCCTTGTGTGTTGTACCGGGTAGTGCTGTATTTTGTGCCTTTAAATCGACGCAGGAGAGAGAGAACTACATAACCAGACACCCAGAGAAGAGAGACCATGGGGAGACAAAGACACAGCCCGCATATGAAAGAAAAGCAGGCATCACCAGAAAAGGAAGTAAATGAAACGGAAGAAAGCAACCTTCCAGAAAAAGAATTCAGAGAAATGGTCATAAGGTGGCTGAAAAGAATGGAAGACAAATTCGATAATATGAGCAAGAACCAAGAGGAAATGAAGAAGAACCAAGAAGAAATGAAAAATGACATCGCTGCTGTAAAGAACTCAATAGAAAGCATCAAGAGTAGACTAGAAGAAGCAGAGGACCGCATCAGTGAGCTAGAAGACAAGATGGGAAAAAATACCCAAGTAGAGCAACTTCTAGAAAAAAAAATTAAAAGGCAGGAGGAGAGCCTAAGGGAACTTTGGGACAACATGAAACAAAACAACATCCGCATAATAGGGGTTCCAGAAGGAAAGGAAGCTGAGCAAGGAATAGAAAACCTCTTTGAAGAAATAATGACAGAAAATTTCCCTGATATAGAGAAGAAAAAACCCACACAAATCCAAGAAGCTCACAGAGTCCCAAGCAAAATGAACCCCAAAAGACCGACGCCAAGGCACATTATAATTAAATTGGCAAACACCAACGACAAAGTAAGAATCTTAAAAGCGGCCAGAGAGAGACAGAAAGTTACATACAAAGGAACCCCCATCAGACTAGCAACTGATTTCTCAACAGAAACTCATCAGGCCAGAAGGGAATGGAATGAAATATACAAAGTCATGCAAAGGAAGGGTCTGAATCCAAGAATACTGTACCCAGCAAGGCTGTCAATCAAAATTGAAGGTGAAATCAGGAGCTTCACAGACAAAAAAGGACTAAGGGAATTTATTACCACCAAACCAGCAATGCAAGAAATGCTAAAGGGTCTGCTGTAAAAAAAAAAAAAAAAAGAAATAGGAAGCGAAGAAGGAACACAGGTGTAAAGAATAGGAATGGCGACAAATAAGTACCTATCAATAATAACTTTAAATGTAAACGGATTATATGCCCCAATCAAAAGACATAGGGTAATGGATTGGATAAGAAAACATGACCCATATATCTGCTGTCTACAAGAAACCCACCTCAGAAAAAAAGACACACACAGACTGAGGGTGAAGGGATGGAAAAAGGTTTTCCAGGCAAATGGAACTGAAAAAAAAGCTGGGGTAGCAATACTTATATCTGACAAATTAGATCTCAAACTGAAGGACATAACAAGAGATAAGGAAGGCCACTTCATAATACTAAAGGGAGCAATCCAACAAGAAGAAATAACTCTGGTAAACATATATGCACCCAATACAGGAGCACCCAAATACATAAAAAAACTCCTGGAGGATATCAAGGGAGAGATTGACAGCAATACAATCATAGTAGGAGACTTTAATACCCCACTATCACCATTGGACAAATCCTCTAAACAAAACATCAGCAAAGAAACATCAATCCTAAATGACTCACTAGACCAGATGGAATTAATTGACATCTTCAGAACATTTCACCCCAAAGCCACAGAATATACATTCTTCTCAAGTGCACATGGGTCATTTTCAAAGATAGACCATATGTTGGGACATAGGCAAAGTCTCTTCAAATTCAAGAAGATAGAAATCATATCAAGCATCTTCTCAGACCACAGTGGCATAAAACTGGAAATCAACTACAATAAAAACAATTCAAAGAAATCAAACACATGGAGACTAAACAGCATGCTATTAAACCATGACTGGGTTACCAGAGAGATCAAAGAAGAAATAAAAAACATCATGACAACAAATGACAATGAAAACACTACAATCCAAAATCTATGGGACACAGCGAAAGCAGTCTTGAGAGGGAAGTTCATAGCTCTACAAGCCTACTGCAAAAAACAAGAAACAGGGGTAATAAATTACCTAACCCAACAACTCAAAGAGTTAGAAAAAGAGCAACAAGAAAAGCCCAGTGTAAGCAGAAGGAAGGAAATAATAAAGATCAGAGCACAGATAAACGACATAGAGACCAAAGAAACAATACAAAAGATCAACAAAACCAAGAGCTGGTTCTTTGAAAGGATAAACAAGATTGATGAACCTCTAGCCAGGCTCACCAAGAAGCAAAGAGAGAGGACCCAAATAAACAAAATCAAAAATGAAAGAGGTGAAATAACAACAGATCCCGCCGAAATACAAAGGATTGTTAAAAAATACTACGAACAACTCTATTCCAACAAACTGGACAACCTGGAGGAAATGGACATATTCCTAGAAAAATATAACCTTCCAAAACTCAATGAGGAAGAATCTAAACAGCTCAATATGCCAGTAACTATGGAAGAAATTGAAGCAGTCATCAAAGAGCTTCCGGCAAACAAAAGCCCGGGGCCAGACGGCTTCACAGGAGAGTTCTACCAAACATTCAAGGAAGAACTAAAACCTATCCTCCTCAGACTATTCCAAAAAATTCAAGAGGAAGGAACACTTCCAAGCTCCTTCTATGAAGCCAGCATCACCCTAATACCAAAACCAGATAAAGACAACACAATGAAAGAGAATTACAGGCCAATATCCATCATGAATGTAGATGCCAAAATCCTCAACAAAATTCTAGCAAATCGGATCCAGCAGTACATCAGAAAGATCATACACCATGACCAAGTAGGGTTTATCCCAGGAATGCAAGGATGATTCAATATCTGAAAATCAATAAATGTGATACATCACATAAACAAATTGAAAGATAAAAATCACATAGTCATATCAATTGATGCAGAAAAAGCATTTGACAAAATCCAACACCCTTTCTTGATAAAAACTCTCAACAAGGTGGGAATAGAAGGATCATACCTCAACATAATAAAAGCTATATATGATAAACCCACAGCTATCATCATACTCAATGGGCAAAAACTAAAACCATTTCCCCTAAGAACAGGAACAAGACAAGGATGCCCACTCTCACCACTCCTGTTTGACATAGTACTGGAAGTATTAGCCATTGCAATTAGACAAGAAGAAGAAATAAAAGGCATCCAAATTGGAAAAGAAGAAGTAAAGCTGTCCTTATTTGCAGATGACATGATATTGTACATAAAAAACCCGAAAGACTCTATCAAAAAACTAACAGACTTAATAAATGAATTCAGCAATGTAGCAGGATACAAAATTAATGCCAAGAAATCTATGGCATTTCTATACACCAACAGTGAACTTACAGAAAGAGAGACTAAAAAAGCAATCCCATTTTCCATCGCACCAAAAAAATTAAGATACTTAGGAATAAACCTAACCAAGGAGGTAAAAGACCTATATGCGGAAAACTACAGAACACTGAAAAAAGAGATAGAGGAAGATGTAAACAGATGGAAGAACATACCATGTTCATGGATTGGTAGAATCAACATCATCAAAATGTCCATACTACCCAAAGCAATCTATAGATTCAATGCACTCCCCATTAAAATACCAACAGCATATCTCACAGACCTAGAAAGAACTCTCAAAAAATTCATCTGGAATAAAAAAAGACCCCGAATAGTCACAGCAATCCTGAGAAAGAAGAATAAAGTAGGAGGGATCTCAATACCAGATTTCAAGCTGTATTACAAAGCCACTGTCCTCAAAACAGCCTGGTACTGGCACAAGAACAGACATATAGATCAATGGAATAGAATAGAGAATCCAGATATCGACCCAAACCAATATGCGCAATTAATATTTGACAAAGGAGGCATGAGCATACAATGGAGTCAAGACAGTCTCTTCAATAAATGGTGTTGGGGAAATTGGACAGATACATGCAAAAAAATGAAACTAGATCACCAACTTACACCATACACAAAAATAAACTCAAAATGGATACAGGACTTAAATATAAGACGGGAAACCATAAAAATACTAGAGGAATCCTCAGGCAGCAAAATCTCAGACATATGCCAAAAGAACTTTTTCAGTGATACTGCCCCTAGGGCAATGGAAGCCAAAGAGAAAATAAACAAATGGGACTACATCAAAATAAAAAGCTTTTGCACAGCAAAAGAAACCATCAACAAAACAACAAGAAACCCCACTGTATGGGAGAACATATTTGCAAATGGTATCATTGATAAAGGTTTAATTTCCAACATCTACAGGCAGCTTATACAACTTAATAAAAGGAAGATAAATGATCCAATAAAAAAATGGGCAACGGACCTAAATAGAATCTTTTCGAAAGAAGACAGAAGGAAGGCCAAGAGACACATGAAAACATGCTCAAAGTCACTTATTATCTGAGAGATGCAAATCAAAACGACAATGTGATACCATCTCACACCTGTCAGAATGGCTATCATCAACAAATCAACAAACGACAAGTGTTGGCGAGGATGCGGAGAAAAAGGAACCCTCGTGCACTGCTGGTGGGAATGCAGACTGGTGCAGCCACTGTGGAGAACAGTATGGAGTTTCCTCAAAAAACTGAAAATGGAACTCCCATTTGACCCAGTAATCCCACTCCTAGGAATATATCCTAAGAAACCAGAAACACCAATCAGAAAGGATATATGCACCCCTATGTTCATAGCAGCACAATTTATAATAGCTAAGATTTGGAAACAGCCTAGGTGCCCGTCAGCAGATGACTGGATCAGAAAACTATGGTACATCTACACAATGGAATACTATGCTGCCATAAAAAAGAAGGAATTACTACCATTTGTAGACACCTGGATGGAATTAGAGAACATTATGCTAAGTGAAATAAGCCAGTCAATGAAAGAAAAATACCACATGATCTCACTCATTTAGGGATAATGAAAAACATTATAAACTGATGAACCAAAAGATAGTTACAGAGGCAGTAAAGCATCAAACAGAGTGTCTAATTACAGCGGTAAGGTTAGGGAGAGGTGGGGGAAATAAGAGATCAACTGAAGGACTTGTATGCATGCATATAAGAGTAACCAACGGATGCAAAACATTGGGGGGTGAGGGCAGGTATGGGAGTGGGGGGGGCAATGGTAAGATATGTACACATATAATACCTTAATAAAAAATTTGAAAAAAAAAACAAAAAACAAGAGACAGAAACACAAAAGGAAAAGAACCAGTGGAAGCACAGAGCTACTAGAAAACAAAAGATAAAATGGCTATAGGAAATCCTCATACTCAATAATTACCATAAATGTAAATGGTCTGAATTCACCAATAAAGAGGCACCAAGTAGCAGAGTGTATCAAAAAAAAACAAAACCCGCCCTATCTGGTTTGGCTCAGTGGATAGAGCGTTGGCTTGCGGACTGAAGGGTCCCAGGTTCGATTCCGGTCAAGGGCATGTACCTTGGTTGCGGGCACATCCCCAGTGGTGGGTGTGCAGGGGGCAGTTGATCGATGTATCTCTCTCATCGATGTTTCTGACTCTCTATCCCTCTCTCTTTCTCTCTGTAAAAAATCAATAAAATATATTAAAAAAAAAAACAACCAAATGCTGCCTACAAGAGACACATCTAAGCTGAAAAGACAAAGATAGATTCAAAGTAAAGGGTGGAAATTATTCTCCAAGCAAATAACATCCACAGAAAAGCTGGTGTAGCCATACTTACATCTGACAAAAGAGATTTCAACAAAGATAATAGGAGATAAGATTGACACGTTATAATGAAAAAAAAGAAAACAACATCAAGAAATCATAATACTTCATATATATGCACCCAACCAGGGAGCACTGAAATATATAAAACAACTACTCACAAAACTAAAGGGAGAAACAGATCAAAACACAATCTTAGTTGAGAACTTAATACTCCATTGACAGCTCTCAGCTCTCATAGATCAACCAAACAGACAGTTGGTAAAGAAATATTGGCCTTAAATTAAACACTAGGCCAAATGGACATAATTGACATTTACAGAACCTTTCATCCCAGAGCATCAGATTATACATTCTTTTCCAGTGCACATGGAACATTCTCAAGGATAGACCACATATTAGGTCACAAAACTAGCATCAACAAATTCAAGAAGATTGAATTTATCCAAGCATATTCTCAGACCAGGATGCCATGAAATTAGAAATCAACTGCAAAAAGGAAGCAAAGAAACCTAATAAATATGTGGAGATTAAACAACATACTACTATAAAATGACTGGGTCAAAGAAGAAATAAAAGATAATATCAAAAATATATAGAGACAAATGAGAATACAACATATCAAAACCTCTGGGATGCAGCTAAAGTAGTAATAAGTGGGAAGTTTATATCATTACAGGCCTATCTCAAGAAACAAGAGAAATCCCAAGTAGATAACCTGACATCATACCTTATAGAATAGAAAAAAAAAGAACAAAAAAACCCAAAGTTGAAAGAAAATAATAATTACAGCAGAATTAAATGAAATAGAGAACAAAAAGTCTACAAAAAATCAATAAAACAATGAGCTGGTTCTTTGAAAAGAGCAATAGAATTGACAAACCCCTGGCTAGACTCAATGAGGAAAAAAGAGAAAAGACCCAAAAATCAGAAATGAGAGAAGTCACCACAGACATCATAGATATACAAAGGATCATACTAGAATACTATGAAAGACTATATGCCACCAAATCAATAACCTAGAAGAAATGGGTAAATTCCTAGAAATATATTACCTTCATAGACTAAATCATGATGAACTGGAAAATCTAAATAGACTGATTAGCAGTGAGGAAATTGAAACAACCATCCAAACCTCACCAAAAACATAAGTCCAGGACCAGATGGCTTCACCAGTGAATTCTACCAAATGTTCAAAGAAGAACCTATCCTTCTCAAACGCTTCCAAAATACTGTGGGAAAGGCAATACTTCCTAACACATTCTATGAGGCCAACATATCCTGATACCAAAACCTGGCAAAGAAAACATAAATAAAAAAAACTACAAACCAGTATCTTTGATGAATAGAGATGCACACATCCTAAACAAAACACTAGCAAATTGAATACAACAATATATCCCAAAAATAATACATCATGACCTAGTGGGGTTCATTCCAGGGTCACAAGGATGTTTCAACATAAGCAAATCAATTAATGTAATACACCACATTTAAAAAATGATAAAAATCATATGATCTTATCAATAGATGCAGAAAAGGCATTTTATAAGATACAACATCCATTTATGATTAAAACACTCAATAAAATAGAAGGGAAGTACCTCAACATAATAAAGGTCATCTTTGATAAATCCTCAGCTACTCAGTGATGAAAAACTGAAAGCTTTTCCTCTAAGACAGGCACAAGACAACGATGTCCATTCTCACCACTTGTATTCAACATAGTGCTGGAAGTCCTAGGCAGAGCAATAAGGCAAGAGAAAGAAATAAAAGGCATCCAAATAGGGAAGGAAGAAATCAAACTGTCACTTTTTGTGGACGACGTGATTCTGTACATAGAAAACCCTAAAAACTCCATCAAAAAAAACCTATTAGAAACAATAAATAAATATAAACAAGTTGCAGGATGCAAAATCAATGTGCAAAAATCCATTGCTTTCCTTTACACTAAGAACAAAACTTCAGAAAAGGAAATGAAAAAACAATTCCTTTTGCAATTGCAACCAGAAAGATAAAATACTTAGGAATAAACTTAACAAAGAAAGTGAAAGACCTATATACTGAAAATTACAAAGCATTATTAAAACAGATTGAAAAAGACACAACAAAATGGAAAAATATTTTGTGTTCATGGATTGGAAGAGTCAATATAGTTAAAATGAACATATTACTCAAAGCAATACACAGATTTAATGCAATCCCCATCAAAACCCCAATGTCATTTTTTAAAGAAATAGAACGAGAAATCACCAGATTTGTATGGAACCACAAAGACCCCAAATAGCCAAAGCAATTCTGAGAAAAAAAGAACGAGGCTGGAGGTATCATGCTATCTGACTTTAAATTATACTACAGAGTTATGGTAATCAAAACAGCATGGTATTGTCAGAGAAACCAACACATACATCAATGAAACAGAATAGAGAGCCCAGCTATGAAACCACATGTATATGTTCAGATAATTTTTGACAAAGGAGCCAGAAACACACAATGGAGTAGAGATAGTTTCTTCAATAAATGGTGCTGGGAAAACTGGAAAGCCACATGCAAATGAATGAAGTTTGTCACCACGTACAAAAATTAATTCAAAATGTATCAAAGACCTAAATATAAGACCTGAAACAGTAAGTTACATAAAATCCTACATATTATGTAGGATTTTATTATGTAGGATTTTATGTAACTTACTGTTACATAAATTTGATATGCAAATTGACCCTCAGACCCTCACAAGTTGGCTGCCTACGACCAGGCCAGCAGGAGGGTTAGTGAGGGATGACCAAATGACTGAACAGCAGGTTGCGTGGGGCGACCAGGCCAGCAGGGGGGGTAAGTGAGGGACAACCAAATGACTAAACAGCAGGCTATGTGGGATGATGAGGCCAGCAGGGGAGGCAGTTGGGGGCAACCAGGCCAGCAGGGGGGACAGTTGGGGGCAACCAGGCCACCAGGCCGGTGGGGAGGTGGGGGCAGTTAGGGGCAACCAGGCTGGCAGGTGAGGGAGTTGGGGGAGATTAGGCTGGCAGGGGGGGCAGTGAGGGGTGACTAGGCCAATGGAGGGGCAGTTGGGGGCAATGAGGCTGGCAGGGGGGCAGTAAGGGGTGACCAGGCCGGCAGGGGGGAGCAGTTAGGAGTGACCAGTCAGGCAGGGAGGGGGCAGTTGGGGGCTACCTGGCCAGCAGTGGGGGGCAGTTAGGGGCATTCAGGCCGGCACGCAGAGGCAGTGAGGTACGATCAGGCCAGCTGGGGGGGGGCAGTTAGGGGTGACCAGGCAGGCAGGCAGGTGAGCGATTAGGAGCCAGTGGTCCAGGATTGCGAGAGAGATGTCTGACTGCCGGTTTAGGCCCGATCCCCGGGATCGGGCCTAAACCGGCAGTCAGATATACCCCAATAGGCCCTGGATTGGAGAGGGTGCAGGCTGGGCTGAGGGGACCCCGCCTCCCATGTACAAATTTCATGCACCGGGCCTCTAGTAAAATATAGGTTCCAAACTTATGGACCTCGGTTGTAGAGAATATTTTATGAACTTGACCTTAAAGGCAAGGGAAATAAAAGCAAAAATAAATGAATGGGGCTATATCAAACTAAAAAGCTTTTGCACAGCAAAAGAAACTGACAACAAAACAATGAAGCAGATGATATTTGCAAACTGTAGCTCTGACACAAGTTTAATTTCCAAAATATATAAAGAACTCATAAAACTCAACACCGAACCAAAAAGAAACAATCAAAAAGTGGGCAGAGGACTTGAAAAATGTACCTCTTCCAAGAAGACATACAAACAGCCAATAGATATATGAAAAGATGTTCAACCTCACTGGCAATTAGCGAAATGCAAATCAAAACTACAATGAGATACCACTTTATACCTGTTAGAGTGGCCATTATCAATAAGACAAGCAATAACAAGAGTTGGAGAGGTTGTAGAGAAAAGAGAAAATCTATTTACTGCTGGTGGGAATGTAGACTGATACAACAACTATGGAAAGCAGTCTGGTGATTCCTCAAAAAATTAAGAATAAAGCTACCATATGATCCAGCAATCCCTCTCCAGAATATATACCAGAAAAACTCAAAATCATGTACTCTCCCAGAAAAACATGAAATCATATACTCACAAAGATATATGCACCCCTATGTTCATTGCAACATTATTCATGGTGGCCAAAACATGAAAACAACCAAAGTGACCCACAGTAGAAGACTGGATAAAGAAGATGTGGTACATATACACAATGGAATACTACTCAGCCATAAGAAAGGATGATATATTGTCATTTGCAACAACTTGGATAGATCTTGAGAACATTATTCTAAGTGAAATAAGTCAGTCAGAGAATGCTAAGAACTATATGATTTCACTGATGTAAGATATAAAACTGAAACTCATGAACACAAACAGCAGTGTGGTGATTGCCAGAAGGAAGGGGGTGAAGGGAGAAGAGGGTCCGAATATAAGGAGGCAGAAGATTTGGCTTTGGGTTGGGGGCACACAGTACAACATACTCATATTGTAACATAGAAACCTTTCGGAAGCCAATTCCAGCGTGTCATAATTGCAAGAGTTTCAGCAAAAGGTTGATGGAACTTGGGAACTCAACAAGGGCTGAGTCACATATGTTATCACCTGTTGGAATGGCTAAAGGCATTCCCCCAAACCTGAATACGATGATTGTTTGCTGCCAGACAGCTCAGGGCATCTTAATCTACATGTTAGTGCCTCCTGTTGGCCAAACACCTGAACAGCCATAGGCTATTCCCCAATCTGACAATGCTTCTGTACCCTACCCTTTGAAGTGTATTATCTCCACTTGCCTTAGGACAATTTGTGTTAATAAAAAGCAAGGGGTCCTGAGACAAGGATAACTTAGCTCCTTCAGCTAGGCTCCTCTGACCCCCAATGCCTTTCAAAATTATCTTTTGTCTCTCGACTCTTACTTAATCTACACACAGCCTTTCTCCAGATTACTGAACCATTCTTAATGCTGGAACAAGAACCCTGGCATTAATGGCGTCCTGAACTGGGGCTTCCTGAACCCTTGCAGCACCAACAGAAACCCACACCTGAAAACTATATGTTCATGTTAACAAATGTCACCCCAATATATTTAATTTAAAAAATTTAGGTATTTCATATATCTGATATGCAGGTCCTAAAAAGTAGGACTAACTGAGTGAAGATGGAATGGGGTCTGTGCAAATCCTGTTATATACGGCTGGAAGGTTACAAACCGTATGTGTCAGTTAAGATGCTTCCAATCAAAAAGAATAGATACAACTTAAACTATATTGTAAAATAAAGGGAATTCACCACGCTGCATAAGAAAAAGTCCAAAAGTGTGTAGGCTTCAGGCACAGATTGATCAAGGCTCCCTTTGTGATTTATTCATTCAGCCCCATTCCATGAGCTGGCTTTATTCTTATCCTGGCTTACCTCAGGGTTAGACTTATACTAACAACATCAGCCAGGGCTGAGGATCTCAGAAAAAATAATGGAACATCACAGGAAGATTGGGGAGTATAGGAGGGGAAATCCCAGTGTTCTG
This sequence comes from Plecotus auritus, assembly GCF_963455305.1. Lineage (NCBI taxonomy): Eukaryota > Metazoa > Chordata > Mammalia > Chiroptera > Vespertilionidae > Plecotus > Plecotus auritus. The sequence continues at coordinate 110,806,340 of NC_137771.1, forward strand.
TCCTCCTCCTTTTATTTAATCTTCCACATTGCTTTCCTTGGCAGGAACTAACAAAACCCAGAGGGTAAGGGGGCCTAAAACTAGCTCCTACAGGGCAGATGAGGGAAAGGATTGGGAAATGGATCTTAAGGCAAACGGGCAGATGACTGACACAGGCTAAAAAGATACTAAGTGGCCAAAATGGGAGTGGGAATGGAGCAAGGTAGACAGAGGTCCTCCTAGCACACAGAGCCTGAGAGCTCATCTCGCCACCAGTTCATGGAGGGCTTATCCTCCTGGACCACAGGATGTGATGGCTTTTAAAAGTGGTATGCTGTTCTGAGTGGGAGTTTGCCTCTCAGCAATCCACTGTACAGTGAGTTGGGGGAGAGGGGTGGCTGAATGTCTCATCTAGACACAGCTTGGCCTGAATGAGAGGAATTCGCATCACATGAAGAGTCTGGGTGCTGGGAGCTTGCTGCAGTTCTAAGTCAGGATTTGGAGTTGACTTTGGGAAGAGGGCAAGAACACTTAGACTGCATAAGTAATAGTAGTATTATATTAAGGAAAATAAATATAGAAAGGAGGGTGTGGGCTAGCCAGTCAGGCACTGGACTATGGTTACTATTGTGGTTACTTTGGGCGGCTGGCAGTTTTCCCTCCCTCCTTCTGTAACCAGGCACTCCAGAGCTTGAGCAGGAACCCCACATTGTAAGAAACTTGGTTTGGACAAGTGCTTTGCATAGCACCCACAGGCCCAACCTTCAGCCTCTCAGGAGCTAGGATTACAGAGGTGTGCCTGCGTACCAAACAGCCAAGTGGCTGTGTAATGAAGCAGACATCTGTGGTTGTTCTCTGCCCATCCTCCCTTCCTTTGGGAAATTAATCTCTTCCCGCCATGTGGTTCTGGAAAGGGCTGTAAAGCACAAGTGCTCATAACCTGACGAGTCTGTGTCACCTAAGCTAGGCCAATCAGATACTCTCTCCCAGGAATTTGAACTGGGGACAGCTATCACAGGGCTGGCAAACAGCAGAAGGTGTTCCCATCTGGCATCTCTAGCTGCTGTCCTTCCTGAGGCATGGGTGGTCATGCTGTACTTCCCGTAGTCTTCCTACAAACCTTTTTATACTCAATTGAGAGGAGGTTTTCTGTTCCTAATAACCAAAAAATCCTTCCTGGAACAAGAGTCAACATGATTTAAAAATTTAGCAATCACCATAGTTTAAGAACTAAAATTAGATCTCCATCGCTAGGCTTATTTGGGACAGATACTGCAAATTCACACACATCACCAGGGTTCTGGGACAGACTATATCATACAGAAATCCATGGACCACATGTGCCCTTAAAAAAATAGAAAAATAGCCCTGGCTGGTTTGGCTCAGTGGAAAGAGCATCGGCCTATGGACTGAAGGGTCCTGGGTTCAATTCTGGTCAGAGACACATGCCTTGGTTGCGGGCTCGATCCCCACCCCTCGTCCAGATACATGTGGGAGGCAACCAATCAACGTCTCTCTCTCACATTGATGTTTCTCTATATATATCTGTCCCCCTCCTTTCCACTCTCGAAAAAAAAAAGAAAAAGAAAAAAGAAAAGAAAGAAAAATAGGGAGATCTAAGGACGATCTTCATTATAAGTATTTTCTTAGATGATGTGGTTTCAGAGTAAGTCATGAATTTTCTATTTCATTTAAGTAAAAAGTAGAAAATAATATACTAAGGGTGCTTCTTCAGGACAAATTTACACTCTTCACTTCTGCTAGCTGATTTTTATAAAAAGGATAATGTTTTCCTTATCATGTTTATTAGTGGTATATGTACTTATTATTAATTTATGAATAATTTGTTTGAATAATCTTCTAAACATACACAGAGGCATACAAATGCAGTCCTAAACACTATGCATACAAATAATTTATTCTTATTTCATACATATGTTTTTCAGCCAAAACAATGAATAGTTATACAGAATTTTATATTCAAGACCGTAAGGGACAAATGTCTCACACAACCAAAACCATAGCAAATTACAGAACAGAAATGAATCACAATTTTGTTCAGCTACATGCACAGAACTGACCAAATTTATGGATTCTTTTTCTTAACTTAGCAGGTAATGTGGAGTTATGAATAAGCAATGCTTGGCAGAATACTCTAATACTTTGAAACTACATCACAGTCCCTGTGTGGAAGTTTACACATCCTGAGAAAGTCCCTCTAGCTCACTAGATACAGCTGTTTAGGATGTGTATGATGGCTGGAGTCAGGGTAGCCTAATAATTAATCTAGCAACCAGTGTAAAAAAATGTTTTTTTCTTCCTTTATGCCTGCATTATCCTTTATTCTCTTTTCCCTCCATTATCAGCATTAAATGAGTTAAAAAATAAAAGTAAAATATTAACCCCACACAAGGATATTTGGTCACTGTTAAATCTTCTGTCTGCTTCTGAGCTGGTTTGAAAAAGCCAAAATGGAATCCTCTTAGAAACCTTTTGTCTTCAAGGCTGAGTTTGTGGAAAGTGAAGGCCTAAAGGTGGTGGCATGGTCTAGGAAGGGATGAAATGAGAGTTCAGAGCAACTGCATGCTTTATGCAGAGAAAAGAGCAGCCAAGGAACCTTCCTCCTGCCCTGGGGCAGAGCCCTTTCCTGGTCTGTGTGAGGATAGCATGGTGCTTTATTCTCCTTTTCACTCTAAGAAATAAGGAGCAGGGTGTGTGAGGTTGTGCATTTTTCTGGTTATGTTATTCACAATAGTTGTAAACTCATCAAAGTGATCTGTGTCTCATCCTTTTACTGCCTTGATACTTAGCTGCTTAGAATAATTTTGCTCAAAGCCTCCAGAGCAGAAAACCAGCCTGGAGGAAAAGTAGACCTTCTGCTAAGCATTGCTGAGAAAATGAATTTAATGACATTTCTGTCTGTCAAGAATTTAAAAAATATTTTTAAATTTAGCCTTGTTACACACCTATAACATATCTGACGGTTTTCTTCTCCTTTAAAAAAATGGTTTTTTTATTTGTCTTTAAACTATATACATTATTTACATTTTTAAAGACCTACTAGGTCTTTATCATTAAGGTAAGAGCTCCAGGTAATTAAACTCCCAGGACACAGATGAGACTTTTCAAAGGGCACCATTCTCATCTATGTGCTAAGGCCTGTTTTTTATAAACACATTACTATTATAAACTTTTAAAATATAAAATTAGAATACTTCTCTAAATTTTTTTATTTTATTTTTTTGCATCCAGCATGTGAAAAACAGATGATGCTTCCTAACTAGAGATGGAACTAAAAATGAAATTAATGTATCCCCATACTCTTTTCATCTGGAAGCAAAGATTTATTTACATGGTGTCAGTTTTCAATGTTGTGGTGAGCCATGAGGGGCAGAGCCCTCTCCACAGCATGGTTAAATAACCAACTGAAGACCCCTCCGCTCCTACTTGACTGCTTATTGCATATTTTAGGTGGAGTTGGAAGGCATGAGAAAGGTGGCCTGCAACTTTTACACATTCAAGAAATTTTCCTTAAGAAATGTCATGTTTGGAATAGTTTCCAGAAATGGTTCAAGAACAAAAAATGTTAAAGTTCATGCATTACATTTAGAAGTACAATCTATTGGGGAACAATTTCAAAAGCTCAAAAAAAGCTGTTTTTCCATTGAGTTATATAGGAAATAAGTGAGCATTTTGTTGTATAGGTATGTGTTCAGAGCTTTCAAAAGTCACATCCTGTCACAATTAACAGCCAAATGAGCATTCTTGGCCCTTGACACATTCTTATTCTGTAACTTGCTCACAGATTCCTATTAATCTCTTCTAAAATGAAAAAGCCTACAAACTACTTAGAAGTCTGCAAACCAGAAATGCAATACATTTTGTCCTTTTTTTAACAACAAAATTTTATATTAGCTTTTTGGAAAAGTGACTCAGAAGAACTGACCCCAATTTTCATATTTAAAAAATAGTTATTCATAACACTGAAGAAATAAAATCTTCAATAGAAAGGCATGTTCCTTTTCACAAAGGAATACAGTAGTTCTCAGCTTCAGCCAATGAATGCTTCCTTTTCCATCTTGGCCAGGCTCATTGGCTCTTTGTTAGGCAATATATGACAGAATATTTGGCAACCTTTCAAGAAAATTATTCAAAAGGTAATTTACAATTGGCTGGTGCTATCCCCTAATGCCTTCTTTCCCATATGCCCTAATTTTATGGAAACAAATTAAGGTCATTAAGCCAGGGGCAAGTGTACCATTCAAAATATGCCTGGGCACTAGTGCTCAGGTCAAAAGCTATAGGATGTGGTTGGGCTGCCAAAAACAATTTCTTGCCTGCCTATTTGAGTGCTAACAGCCGGGGGATTCACATGCTTTTCTAGGGACAAAATTTAAAACTCAGGTGAAATTGTCCATAGCTGAACTTGCTATTCCATTTGGGTTGATTACGTCTAATCTTTCTTGTTCTCCCTTTCTCATGCCTTCTTGCTATCATTTTTATATCTGATACCTGTTCTTTATAATTTCCTCCAGATATTTTTTCTAAGACATGTTTCATAGGTTGCAACCCAAAGACCTAAAACGAGGAAAAAGGCTAAAGAACATTAATCTTTGGAGATGTAAGCATTTAAGCTTGCATATTTTAAAACTTACATTATGCATGAAATTCAGACACTTAATTACATTACAATTAGGCACTTTGAATGAACCTTACTTCATAATGTTATGACTACTATAAACCTTCCAAATATGATTGTTATCAGTCTTTGTTAACTAGTAGTGATGATATTTTCATATATATATATATATATATATATATATATATATATATCCATCCCTTCACCTGGATTGACATTAAATTTTCTAGTTATTTTTAACCATAAAGTTCACAAAGGCCTAGGAGCAGACAGAATCAAAAAGAAAGAACTTATTGTGGTAAGTAGCATGTTAATTAAAATAAGATTCTAAGAATTGCTCTTATGCTAATAGAAAGGAGAAAAGGACCAAACTCAGTGGCTTGGTACATTTGCTTATGGCAAAGATCAGGGTTTGGTTCCTGGCCTCATGGCCTTTCTAGTCCTCCTACCTGTTCCACCCACAGACAAAAGGGTAACGGCTGTATTAATGTGACGGATCCTCACCAATGTCTAACATGCAGTGGATGCTCAAAGATCACTAAAGGGATCGTATACAAATGGATAAATTCACCTCAAAGACACTGACAGTCAGTTGTGGCAGAAGTCAGCTGTGGCAGACTTCTACAGGTGAATAATCCAAGAGGATAAAAATTAAATAGCTGATAATATTCTGTATAAGATTTATCATCTAAATGCAAGGATAGCCATATCTTACTTCTCTCTCTCTCTCTCTCTCTCTCTCTCTCTCTCTCTCTCTCTCTATATATATATATATATATATATATATATATATATATATATATACATATACACACACACACACACACACACACACACACACACACACACACACTGAGTGGCCAGATTATTATGATCTCTGAACGCATAATAATCTGGCCACTCAGTATCTATATATTAGAGGCCCGGTGCATGAATTCGTGCATGGGTGGGGTCCGGCCAGCCTGGCTGGGGGAGGGGAGGGGGGACATGGGCAGTTGGCCAGCCTGCCTGCTGGTCGAACTCCTGGTCAAGGGGGCAATTTGCATATTAGCCTTTTATTATATAGGATATACACTGAGTGGCCAGATTATTATGTGTTCAGAGATCATAATAATCTGGCCACTCAGTGTATATTCTCTAATTAGTGTTTGTGCTTGGCCAGACAAACCAGCAAACACTCATAATCAAGCACAAAACCATCCCCACATTCTAATGTTAGTTTGAAAACAATTCTGTCACCTTGAACCAACAGTATAACCTTGAAATGAAGATAACTCCTACCGTAACTCTTCTCCTATAGCTTTGTATGGGTTAACTAAAGTTGTGAAGAAATTTGAAGATAAAAATCCCTGTTTTTAATTGTTGTTAGCCCTCAGATTAAGCACCAAATCAAAAAAAATAGAAAAATCACCCCATCCCCAAATTTTGCCTTCTTGGAAATGATTGCCCTGAAGTAGCATAATGACTTAGGCTAAACAGTTTTTGACTACAAACACTTGCAGGCAGGATTTATGAATGGAGACATATGAAGGCCACTCTGACCAGCTTTGAAGCCCCATACTTTCTTCTTGGGCTATTTATAGAAAGTGGCTAGCCAGTGGAAAAGAGCCATTTATTTTTACAAGCCAGTCATGACATGACCAAAGAACTCACTTCCTCTCTCAGGGAAGGCCATCTTCTTCAGCTGAGGGTACAGCTTCAAGGGCAAGGAAGAAAGGGACCCCCTTTAGTCAAATGAATCAGCCTGTCAGCCCCAGAGACCAACCCCACAGGGTGATAGGCATTGAAGTCAAACATCCTCATTTTCCAGGCATGACTCTATGATGCTGCTCCTTGAGATGTCATCTAGATTATGACAAACACGTAAAAATAAAATGCATTATATAATATACTTTAAAATTCTATGCTTTCAAAATAGGTTTTACAGAGATAAAGAAGTGCACTCTTATTTATCATTTGTCCTACATTTCAAACAGCTGAAAGTAAAACTGAATTTTAAAGGAGGTGGCAAAATGGAGAGTGTGAAAAATATTTTTAAACCTATTTTATTCTGATGGCCATATTACCCCTGAAATATGTAATATACCTGAATAGTCCCATGCAAATTTGGAGACTTTGTAAATGTTTGCTAATTCTAAAATTTCATCATTTGCCCTAATCAGTTTGGCTCAGTGGATAGAGCATCGGCCTGTGGACTCAAGGGTCCCAGGTTCGATTCCGGTCAAGGGCATGTACCTTGGTTGCGGGCACATCCCCAGTAGGGAGTGTGCAGGAGGCAGCTGATCGATGTTTCTCTCTCATCGATGTTTCTGACTCTTTATCCCTCTCCCTTCCTCTCTGTAAAAAATATATATTTTAAAAATAAACAAATAAAATTTCATCATTTACCTTGACAGAAATCTGATATAATTTAGCAAATAACATATATAGTTTTACAAACATCCCTGAACTTGTGTAGTGTTCACGGTACCTGTTTGCAAATATGAAGTGAAGTGAAACCAGTGTTTTCAACTAGAATGTCCTGTTGTCAATGGTATATGTGGTATATAAAAACTAAGACAGTATGGGAAAGGGAAAGTGGAGGAAGGAAACTTTTGAACGGAAACTGGAATCATAATCATTTGAAAAAGATGTGGGTGTAATTTTATCCTTAACTGGCTTCTTCTTAAGAACAAAGACACAGGGCAAGAAGAGAATTCTGTTTGCAGACCCAGATCTACAACAAACAAAAATTTTAAATGACAAATACCAGATTTATTTCTTGTTCTCAAACTCAAGCCTTTTTAGAAGGCTGTCTCTTCAAAGTTCCTTCTGAAAAGGGAGGTCCCATTTTACACGGAAGCTAGAAAATATTCATCAAGTTATGTCTTTAGCTTCTTTTGAGGCTCTAGAAGAGACAATAATGACATGCAAATAACTTTGCAGGTGGAAATATCCTGTCCCTGAATGCATGTACTGAATTAAGTTACAGGTAAGGAATGACATCGGTAGTAGACACAAATTTTCAGCCTCTATAACTTAACAGAAATCTCCTTGCATGTTGCAAAAGTTGAGACACTGTCACCCATTAGCAAACCTGCAAAGATGAGACACAATCCCCATTAAGAAGCTCTAAATTAAATATAGACATATATAAAGTTAACTTCTATGTGAAAAGTAACATGCCAGCATACTGGTTCCTCCAGAGAACTGTGCCAGCCTCCTCAGTTTATAAATATAGTAGTGATCAAAAGCACAAACAAAAACAGCAATATATTGAGGGGCATCAGCCTATCAGTGCTGAGGTGAATGTTCATCTACTTTATGTGCTTGATCTAAATTATATCATGAGGTCAACACTTCCCATTCAATGACTTATTTGGCTCCTAACCAAAAGGACTTCTCAGAAAGTGTGATGAGTATTTAAATAAGCTATCTCAGTGGTTTGTGTTAATCTAGGAATGCCATCTCAAATACAGGTTAGCGTTTTTAAAAAATGTCTTAAATAATACTGGCCAATGTGGTTTTTAGAAAGGATCTCAGGAGCGTGTTCACTCATTTCTCCATGATTTAGGATAACAGGCGTTCATTAGCATATTCTGCATCCAAATGAGACTTCAGTCTTTAACTAGGCAAAGGTAATCCTATTTAACTCAAAAATTTCAGTTACAATTTAAGTAATATGCTCCTGCCTTTCACACTATAACTGCTTCATTTATTCCTGAGTATTATATTTTAAGCAACGATAGATGGCATCAGTCTAGAACAGTGTTCTCTCACCTTCCCTATCAGCTGCAATAGGAACTATAGCCACATTAGTGGGTTGGCCCCTTCTCCTAGCAGAAAAGCCAGATGCTCTGCATATCCTAGTAAGTTACTTCCAGTGCTACTAAAAACTTGAAACCAATTCCATCTTCGTTCCTTCCTGGGTGGAATGTTAAACCCTGTTTGCAGTACAGTAAGACAAAGTTTACTCCAACTGCTCTCCCCTATATTTGAGGACCAGTCATTTGGGCATTGCTTCAAAAGGCACATTTATTCCAGTGGTAATTTAAATAAGTAGAGAAGGAAAGAATCAGATTAAAAACAAAACAAACCAAAAATAGGATAGGTTTGGGGGAATACATTACAGTAAATGGGCATCTGGGATCTACACAGACCACTGAGCTCCTCACCAGTAGTCTAACCAGAGTCCCTATGGTAGAATAATTCACATTTGAATCATGGCACACAGGCCTTCAGAAAACACTGTTTAAGAAAGTAGTTGAGAACTCTCAAGCAGCTTGCCCTGATGTCAAATTCAAGTGTATGCAATGCAGAAGGGCTGCAAAATTCATAACTACACCACAAAATTCAGTGCATATCACAGGCTTATGAAAACTATTGTATATATTACTATTTAAATAACATCTGAGAAACATTTTGAAATAATTAACTTGTGTTGTTCACATTCCATGCATTTTCTAGTATGTTAAGCCCTGTACTTATGTCTTTGTGCCCGTTTCCTACAAAGCTCCATTCTTTTGACAAATCCAAGCACTCCTGAGACTGTAATGGAAGTACCCAGGGATTTTGTCTACTTACCCTCTTTAATGCATACCTGACCTCACAAGGGCTACTTGTTATTATCGCTGGCACAGAAGACGACTGGAAAATATAACTGTTTTGGGTTTTATTTGGGATTTTATTCGCTGCCTTCAAAAACTCCCTGGATGTCACAGACACCACCTGAATTTTGTCCATGGGCAAAAAACCGTGGTCTTCTCCCTCCTGCTTGACCCACTTCCCTCATCCAAAGCCCCAAGTGCACTGAACCCCCACCCCATCATATTGGACTTTTCCCCTGTGGCTCTGCAGCACCCTCCTTGAGCAAAGAAGGAAACAACAAAACTGGAAAGCAAACCAACAACAGTAACAAAAGAAAGTACAAACAGGTGCAAACCAGCAGCCTTCTGCAAGGCAGAGGCTCACTTTTTACTGCTGAATTCGGAGCTGTTCAGGAACTTCTTGATGACCAGCCCCAGACAGACGACCAGCAACAGCATGTAGCCCACAGTGCCCGAAAAGGTGGGAGCGGCAGGGGGCTCCTTGAGGAATTGACGCAGGCCCTCCTCGACGTAGTACACCTGGTCGTAGATGCTGAGGAAAGTGAAGATGTGGAAAAGCTGGTGACTGTGGCCTATGATGTCAAAGAGGCCAGGTTGGATGCGCTCAGGGATCTTGCTCACATTGAAGAAGGCGGCCACCACCAGCCAGAAGTAGCGTCGGTAGAAGTGCACGAAGAGCGTGGGGTTCTCGCCTCGCAGATCAAAGAGCCAGCTCTCAAGCATGATGGGGCAGGCCATGCTGAGCGGCATGACGAAGACGAAGGTGCGCAACGCGAACGGGTAAGAGCACCAGTCCGTGCGGCTTTTGCAGCAGGCCACGGTGCAGGCCACAGCCAGCACGAAGGCCACAGGCAGCACGAGCGCACGGTAGGCGGCGATGAGGCGTGTGCAGTCCACATGCCAGCCCAAGCGCTGCTGCACGTAAGGGGTCATCACTCTGGCGTCCAACAAGCTGAGGCCCGGCAGCAGGTAGTAGTAGTAGGCCACCGTGCTGCCGAAGCCATAGTAGCTGATGGACGCATAGTCCAGGTAGAAGAAGGCGGCTCGCAGTCGCAGCGACAGGCAGCTGAACACGTGCGCCGTGCAGCTCATGGCAAAGGTCAGCAGCACGCCCGACGCATAGCACCACAGTGGCAGCAGCCAGGGGTGGTGGAAGGGTACGTCGCGGCCGCTCAGAAAGAACAGGCGGCAGAACTTGCTCAGGAACAACAGAAGGGGAATAAAGTGCGTCCAGAAGTTGAGCGTCTCATTGGTGGGCTTCAGCACCGAGGCTAGGCACTCCTGCACCGTGCAGGGCAGCCGCCGGTAGCCCGACAGTATGAAGCACTCCACGAAGTCGTCAGGCACCTCGTCCCAGCGCAGCAGCGGCTTGGCGGAGGCCTGAGAGTCCCCAGAGGGTGAGGGATGGGGGCGCGAGGCGGCCTCCAAAGCCGCCTCGGTCGTGGCCCGTGGGCCTTTTGTGCCCGCGCTCTGGGGCTGTAGGCGTCGCAGCATGGTGCCCCGGGCTTGGCTAGGACGCCAACAGGCGACCTCTGGCGCGGGCTCCCGCGAACAGGCGACCTCTGGTGCCTGCGTCCGCGCGCTCAGTAGTCCCCGCCGGCTGCCGTCGGAGCCTTTGTGCTCACCCCGGGATGTCGCTGCAGGTTCAAGAGAAGACCTGAGCCTCTAAGCAGCCGTTCCTAAAAATAAGCAAATAAATAAAAACAGTCAGTTTGTAAGCAATCAGCGACTGGCAGGAGCGCGCGTGGCTTGGCGTCCCCTTCACCAGGCTCCCTGCTTTCGGCTCCCGGCCGCCTACGCTGCTGCAGCCCCAGCAGCGGCGCGGCGGACTGCGGCGGCAGCGGCGGCGGCGGCGGCGGCGGCGGCTGCGGCGCTGCCCCGGTGACTGGGCATCGCGTGGTGCGGGCGCAGCCGCCGCAGTTCCCAGCGCGGGAGGCGGGGATGTGGGAGCTGAGGCGCTGGAGGGAGGGAGGGAGGGACCGGCTCACCGAGGGAGGGCGGGGGCCTCCCAGGCTAGTGTTTCACGGCAGCCTCCGGGGATAGAGTTGTCCCCTGTCTCAAGTTCCGTACCATCCCCCCTCCTCGGGCTGCAGCAGGCGAGCTGGCCCGTTAATGATTGATGCGGGGGCAAAGGCTGCGCCAGCTACTCGGCTTCGGGTGTCGAGGGCGAGGGTCGGCGCTGGGGTTCCAAACCCGACAGCCACACCGGCGATCGAGAGGACACTGGGGAGCCGCATTCGCTGGGGGCGGAGAGCTGCGGCCACGGTAGCGGGGGCGGGGTAGAGTGGGGGAAGGGATAGCACCAGTCGCGCCGCAGCTCGGCGTGGCGGGGTGGGGGGCGGGGAGGGGGGGAGAGATGCGCTAATAGTCCCGAGGTAGCTGGAGCAGGGACGCTCTGGAAATCAGGGAGAGCTTGGAGACCGTGCCCGGATCAGGGCCATGTCACTGTCAGAAACCTGGGACTACCCCTCTTTTACCTTGTGTGTGCGCGCGGGAGCGCGCACGGCTCTCGCTGTCGTCACCGCACAAATCCTTAGTTTATCTCCTTTCGTGTAGCAGACTTACTCCGGTGCGTCATTACCCTCCCTTCTAGTCCTTGTCCTATTCAAACCAGTAGCTGGCCTCTTGTCGCTCTCATCAACCCTCGGGGCCGCAGCTCACGCATCCTCGTGTTCTTGTGTCTTTAACTGGGAATCTCGTTTGGAGCTCAAAGTCCGAGAGAACTCAAGACCAGGCGAGTCAGAAAGACTAATGATCTCCGGAATTTATTAATAAGGGCTTCACTGGCAGAGCTGTGCCAGAGTCGAAGGCTTATCATAGTGGAGGGCTAGTTGAGGGAGGACTTCAAGGACAGATGAATCCCAGCATGAACTGAAAAGAGACAGAGACAATTTTTAGAGACTGGGAGACGGTAGCTTGGAAAAAGCTTATGCATAATTGACCAGAAGAACCAGGTGGGCTTTGGGTGGCTGGAGGCCAAAATAAAGGAAGACTGAAGAATTGAAAAATGGTTGTGATGCACTGCATTTGAAATTATGCCTTTGAACCTTGTAAAAAGGGGAGCTAAAAAATCTGCCTGCTCTAAAATGTTCACCATTTCACTAAAGTTTATCTTAGTGACGTCCTAGGGTATGACTGAGTCTACCTGCAATATAGTGTCATGGCAACAGGGGCTAACTATAAGGGATCAGACAATGTTCTGAGTACATCACAGCTTTTAAATCTGTTATATTACTAGAGGCCTGGTGCATAAAATTCATGGAGAGGAGGGAGGAGGGTCCTCTCAGCCCAGCCTGCACCCTCTCTAATCGGGAACCCTCAGGGGATATCTGACTGCTGGTTTAGGCCCGATCTACTGGCAGTCGGACATCCCTCTCACAATCCTGGACTGCTGATTCCTAACCGCTCACCTGCCTGCCTGTCTGATCACCTCTAACTGCCCCCTGCCACTCTGATCACCCCTAACTGCCCCCTGCCACTCTGATCACCCCTAACTGCCTCTGCCTGCTGGCCTGGTAGCCCCCAACTGTCCCACTCCTGCCCTCTGGTTGCCCCTAACTGCCCCCCCCCCAGCCCCCTTCCAGTCTGGTTGCCTCCAACTGCCCCACCCCTGCTGGCCTAATCGGCCTAACTGCCCCCCACTGACAGCCATGTCTCCCTTAACTGCTCCTGCTGCTGGCCTGGTGGCCCCTGATCACCCCTAACTACCTCTGCCTGCCAGCCTGGTTGCCCCTAACTGTCCCAACCCCCGCCGGCCTGGTTGCCACTCATGCCCCCGCTGCTGGCCTGGTCGCCCCACACAGCCTGCTATTCAGTCCTTTGGTCACCCCTCACTAACCTCCCTGCTGGCCTGGTCATCCCATGCAGCCTGTTTGGTCGTCTGTTCAATTGTTTCAGTCATGACAGCCCCTGGCTTTTTATATATATGGATTTTTCCCATTTTTTTACAAATAAGGAAATGGTGGCACCATGACCATAAATAACATGCCCAATTGGTAGAAGTGGGATTTGAACCTAGGCAAGCTGCCTCTAGATCTCATGTACTTAAACCAGAACATTCAACAAGCTGCTTTGCTCAAAGAAAACCAGAAGGGCAGTTGGATTTAAGAAAAGGCTTTCATTTTATAAATGAAAGGCTATCTTCATCATGACAGCAAATCTTATAAGTAAGTTAAGGAAGATTTACTTAGTATGGCTCCAGGAGGACTTAAGTTGTGAGAAAGAATCATTTATAATTAAGAAATCATTCAGTATTGTAAATATCTAAAATTTCTAAAAGGTAATAGAAGCAGTCTCGTTAGAAGTTTTAGCCTTCTCTCTGAAAAAATGTTTTCCACTTAGCAAACTCTTACACAATTAGGCCAAAGGTACATTGCATCTTACGCTTTTATGAGCTATCATAAATTCCTGATTGACGGATTTTAAATTAATGATATATTGCTGCAGTTACTTAGCTAGTATTTTTTTTAGTATTTTCTATTTTTCCACTTCTATAGCTTTGTTGTTTTAAAGCAAAACCTAATTTCATTTCACATCTGGACTAAAGACCAGGCTAATTTGTAAAAGAGAAAGATTCAGGCATTTATAAATCAGGCCTAGGAATGATAAACCTGAATAGACCAGATCAGAATATTTTTTTTCATATTCTCTTTGTTACTCCACAAACAACCTGAGTAGTTACCTGTAAAAAATGTTGATCCTGTAATAATTCTCATATTTGCCAATATGTTAGTTGCATAATCAGCTCACTTACATAATTGGGGAAAATATAATAGAAAGTTCACTTTAAGTAAAATAACAGAATTAACTGTAAATGAATGCGTAAAACTCTAGTTAGATAAAATAACATTTATCTTTATAACTAAGAGCGCTGAGACTGCTATAATATGGTGTTCTTTAAAACACTCAGTATATTACAAAGTCAAAAATCTGTTGTAACCTTATAAGTTTTTCAGAAAGACATTGAGATTTCTGCTTTTTTTCTTTTCTCAAACTTCTCCCACCTCACATGAGGCACAACTCAGCCAATGCCATGAAGTGGGGTGGGGTTCATGAAAGTTCTCTGGTGTCAACCCAGACAGCTGTTCTTACTATACCTTGACAAATCCAAGTAAAAATGAACTGAGGAAACAGGAAAACTGATCTAACTTTATTTTTTATTTATTTTTAATCCTCACCTGAGGATATTTTTTCATTGATTTTTGGAGAGAGTGGAATGGATGGGGAGAGACAGAGAAACATCGATTAGTTGCCTCTCACATTCTCCCCAGGATCTAGCCTGCAACCAAGGAATTGAACTCAGGACCTTTTAGTCTGTGAGCCAACGCTCTATCCACTGAGCCAAACCAGCTAAGGTCTAATTTTATTTTTTAAAACTCCAGCAGTATGACTTCCTTAATTGCTACCAATCTATAGAATTAATTTTTCTTAAGTTTTTTTTTATATATAAAAATGTGTCCTCCAAACCCTCAGGCTGGGGTTTGTAGTTTGTTGTAACTCCAGTAAACTAACTGCCTCTTGTCAGTGAGAACCATGCTCACCTCCCCTGGGCTTGGCTAAACAGATAGAAGCAGCAGGCTTGCTGCCATTCCCTGAAGGTGCACTGGGTGATAAAGCATCTCTGAGCTAACTAGGACTGACTACTAAGTTCTTGGCAGAGAAGAGCCAGGTGCCATTGAAAAGCTAGTGCCAACATTTAGAGGCAGAAACCAGCTAGTTATCTCAGTTGAAGGCTTATTAAACCAAGACACAAAATGTGGTTTGGGTAGTTCTGTGGAGGCCCTGTACATTAGGGAGCTGAGGGGCCCTGCCTGCAAAATACAGTAATGTATAGGAACTAGAGTAAACAGGACAAATACTTTTGCCCATATAGTTTGCTTTGGCGATGTTCTTACAGATCAATGATAGGTTTATTTGTGCTTCTCTCTACAGTAATAACATATAGTATATATTAAAATTCCACAGCAAATTTGATGTTCTCTATAGGAACAATGAGCTATATGTAAAACCTGCATTAAAAATATGCTATATAACATTTATAGATAATACACCTGTTTTAGGAGGAAATAATTTTTTCTGGTCTCATTTATAGCCAAAACCAACCAAACAAACAAAACTCAGTGCTCTATTGCACCCACAACTCTATACAAAGAGAGCTCAATAAGGTTCAGTCCCTCTTCTCAAAAGATAGTCTAAACAAAGTGCTTTTCTTCTCCCCAAATTGAAAACAGCCACCACCTGAATAATGTTATCATCCAAACTGTTTCAGATCAGATATGATTACTACCAGATTATAGGGTCTGAGTTTCCTAACTGTAGAAAACCTCCTGGCAGTGGCATCAGGTATAACTATGGCAACCTTTGAGGAAAAGTGGAATCCAAAAGCCAGGTAGAGGGCTGGAAGCTAGAAAGAGAGTGGTGGGCAATATTCCTGCCTGTTTACTGAAGTGGTTACAGGGTTCTTTTTTGAAGAACAGCTAAGGAAACTTGTTCAGATGTTTTTGCCTTTTGAGATTCTATGCAGGGAGTAACAACTCCATACTCCCCTCCCTCCCAACAGTTCACTTGTTCTTTCCAAAGCGGGGTATACACAAAGACTGTTTAAGGTGAAGAATAAAATGTTACAACTTCTGTTTCAATAGATATCTTTTTAAATTCTATAGTCTGTGAAGGTTTTCACTTAATATGCAGTATATGGAGATAACTTATAAATAATATGTTGGAGCAGGGGTGGGGGGCGTCAAAACCTTGGTGGATAAAAGGTGTGTGATCAAAACTTCATTGGCTTCTCCCTACAGTCCATCACTCTTGTTTGTCTAATCTGCTTCCATCCTCTCTCATGGATCCAAGATGGGATTCCCCTTTCCTGCCCCTCAGGTTGTTGTAAAGGGTGTTTTGGGATCACCATCTGTCAGCCAACAGTCCCTAAGCTCTGACCAGACCTGCCCCTGCCTTCAGCCTCTCCCATAGCTTTCCTTTTCTGCACATTCTTTTCTCTACATCCTTGCCAACATTTGTTTCTTGTCTCTTTGATGATAGCCATGCTGACAGTGTGAGGTGACATCTCATTGTGCTTTTGATTTGCATTTCCCTGATGATTACTGATGTTGAGCATCTTTTCACATGTCTGTACATTTATATTTCAGTATGATGATTTTCCTTTTCTTTAAGCTACAATATCTGTTGAAAAAGTTTATTAGCATAATTATCTAGGTGCCAATCACTAAGCTAATTGAACGGTATATTATATACATTGAGTTAAAAAAAAAACAACCTTATGACAACACTGAGGGATAGAAACTTTCTTTAAAAATAATTTTTTACTTTTCAATTACAGTTGTACAATATTATATTAGTTTCAGGTGTACACCAATGATTAGACATTATATAACTTATGAAATGATCACCCCGATAAATCTAGTACCCACCTGGCCTCGTACATAGTTATTATAATATTGTTGACTATAATTCTCTATGTTGTACTTTCTATCCCTGTGACTGTTCTGTAACTACCAATTTGTGCTTCTTACTCCCAAAGTGGGGCATGCAGGAGGCAGCTGACCAATGATTCTCTCATCATTGATGTTTCTATCTCTCTCTCCCTCTCCCTTTCTTTTTTACCCCAACCCCAAAACATCCCATTTCCAATTTTAGGGGTAATGGGTCCACAATGTTATGTTATTTTATTTTGACTGTATTTATTTATTTATTTTTCATCACCATTTATCCCCTCTACACAGTGATAGAATATAACCACTTTGAGATTACTTATTTAATATAGCCATTTTGAAACGAGGAACATTTCAATGCTACTTCAAACACCATTAAGTTTTCAGTGTTGTTGTTTTTAAGTAATGTGCTAGACAGACACCTTCACCCCATCTCTGACCCCCCACCCAGGGAGGGCAGAGTTGGGGTGAGGGTTAATCATCATCTGGCAAGCAAACCATGTAAAACTAAGCATAACCAGTCAACCATGCTTGTTTATCTCAGAGAATTGTCAGTCCTAGATTATTTATCTGTCCCTTGACTTTTGTCTCACTTCCTCTGATTTCTCTTTCCCCATAACAATGCTTATGCTCACTGACTTTTGATTGACAAATAGATTTGAATGCCGGAGAATGGAACTTAACTTTGTTTTACATGTTAAACTGGGTGACTGGCCATGGCTGTATCTTGGAGGCTCCCTGATTGTACTAACCTGGTTCAGTTGGGTCTGTGTGGGGAGTAGAAGGGAGTGGGAATGAAGCAACTCTTCGGGCTACATTTCTATCTCATATGCCCAGCTCCAGACTGCATCAAAAATCCTCAAATAACATTTCTAACAGGTTTTTCAGCAATGTACATATCCTCTATCTACAGTCATCAACTCCTTTATAATAACCACTTAGGGGAGACAGGCTAACTAACCCAGGTCTAGTAGATGTCAACACCATAAAGCACAACTTTGTTTTCTCAAATTATCTTTTTAAAATAATATTGAGTACTCAGATGTGAGCTTGTCAAAGCAACAGATTTAGAAAACATTTTAAACAATCCAGAAATAAAGCAGAAAATAAAAGTCATAAAGAAAGGCATTAAAGGTGGAAAAGGGGTGAGGAAAGTCTATTTTACTTGTGTTTTTTTATTTAAAAAATATTAGTGATTTTACAGTTATGCCAAAGTTCTTTTGACTTTGCTGTACAGAATATCTTGTCTCAGGAAAGATAAGCGTGGTACAAATATCATTAAAAAAAGGAATAAAAAAGGGAGGAAGAAGAGAAATTCTGTGTGAGATGGGCATTGAAATAGCCAGCCTTAAGTTTCCAAATTAAAGTGGTATTGTCATTAGGACTGATGTTTTTAAATTTCACCTCAGCCTCATGGTTGATGATAGAAAATTATTGCCCCAATGGGGAATGGAGGGGAGCCCTGAGGAGGGGATGCTCCTAAAGCTCCTACAGCACATAAGAAAAGGGTTTTTTATTATAAATCACTAATCTTTTAAGACAGAGGTTGCTAGTTATCACTCTCCCTCATTCTATCCTCTCTCTTCCCCAACTGTACCAGCCTTCCTCTAAGTCCCAAGCATGTGCATCTAGGAAAGACGCTCAGTGGCTGTGGCAGGCTATCACCTGCACAATGGCCTGGCTCAGTGGGCAGGGAGGTCTGACTAGCAGCTCATAATCAGCCCAGGCATGGGCTGTCTGCCCCGAAGGGGTACCTTTTACTGATTCACTGGTGGGGTGACAGCTGTCCCTGGACTCTTGCACTGTTTCTCTCTGACTCCTTCTGCCTCAAATGCTTTCTGCCCTGACATTCTTCCTTCATTTAGTTCTCTGCTCAACATCACCACCTCTCAGATAATTCTACCACCCACCTTTTCTAGAATAACAGCTTTATTTTCTTCATATTTCACTATCTGACATTGTATAATACATGATGTAATATATATTTATTCATTCTTTTCCCCTACTGAAATATACAGTCTGTGAGGCCTTTGCTCACTGCTCTATCCAAAGCACCCAATGGAGTGCCTGGCACAGTGTAGGCACTTAATAAGTATTTGTGGAATGTTTAAGAACAGCCACCTCCAAGGCTTTCTAAGCTCAGAGTTAAGCTCAACTCAGAATAGTTGTGTTGGCCCTGCCTAGGCAGAAGCTAACTGACCTCCACAATCCAGAGAAGCTGAACCAAAAATAGAAAACACAAGAGCTGCTGGCCCTGGACCTCAGTGACTGGGAAGTGGTTTCTGCACTTCAGAATCAATCACCCGGGATCCTAACAACAAAACAAAGCCCCCAAACGATGCCGCCCCCCTGTCCCAGAGCCTCTGAAATGGGCATGTTCACTGGTGGACTAGTAATTTTTCTGGAAAGAAACAATATATAACATGGGCTATTCTGATAGGAAAGACTTAACAATGCTTTGATTTGAATTTTAAATGTCAATTCTAACAGCGTAGTTTGTATCAGAGAACTCTTCAAATCTCTTCTTTAATAGCAGCATGTAGCAGTCCGAAGCCTAGCATGCTGCGGTCCATGGCCCAGGATGCTGCGGCCCAGCACGCAGCTCAGCAGAGACGTCCAGATTGTCTCCCACGGTTTCACCTTAACCGAGATCCTGAGAAGCAGTCAGTCCTGAGAACGTGCCTTGGGGCTAGAAAAAAAAAAAAAAAAACAAAACGTACACACCCTCTTTGCCTACTGTTTGAGCTTTTAGAATTTACCAGATCTTCCTCCTGCAGTCTGGTTTAAAAATGCTTTGAGTTTGGCAAATGTCCCGAGAACTTTCAGAGCACTGCACACTCATTGTTGACCCGGATGAGAGCGCCCGTGCCCGTGGCTTCTCCCGCCCCACTAGGCACCCAAGCACCCAGGCACAGGGTCCTGCCCTGCCTCAGGTGCAGAGCAGAGCCCGAGGCCCCCCTTGGGCCAGAACAGAGGGAGCAGTCCAGCCCCCACTGCTTGCTGTCAGCTTTGTTGACACGTGCCCTCTCCTGGACCTGGCAGCTCCTGCAGATGACATGGGCCCGGACCCTCCATCTGAGCCAAGCTAAAGGTCCACACCAGCCCAGTGCGTGCTGCAGAGACTCTGAAGGGTTCATGGGTTCATGAGAGGTGGAGGAAGATTTGAGTTCAGCGACAGTAATTGATGGGTTGAACTGAATTTTAAATGCCTTCCAGCTTGATGGAGATTGGGTTTCATCTAGTGTGCTTAATAAAACTTAGGAAAGTGTAGTCTTGTGTTTTTAAGAGGGGTGATTATAGGTCTGTGATTGAGGATACAGGAAGGTTGCCCCTGGTGATAGTTCCTGGGGGAAAGAACAATTGTGCCTTACGGCCTGACCTGTTCAGGGGGTTTTGTTGCAATTGTAATGCTTCCCTCTCATGTGCATTCTGCATGTTTTCTTTTATGGCAAAGCTTATATTGACATTATTTAGTCCTGGGTGCAAAAACTACATCCTGGTGTATTTTCTCCTTTAAGCCCTTTCTGCACATTCAGAGCCTGGTCCATGAGGACCTCCTCACCTCTAGTCCTGCAACCACAGTGATGGTCAGTAGCATTCCACCACATCATATGGGAAGGTGTTATATTACAGAGCTTAAAATTGCCAGCTCAGAGCTGTCTATCAGAAAGCATTCTTTTTCCAAATGTGTACTAGGAAGGGGTCCTGTGCTTGTTTCTTCAGGTGATAACTGGGATAATGTGACTGAGGTGATCACCCATGGCCCTTTCTTCTTTTCTCTCCAGTGAATGGATAACATGCCACATGAGCACCTTTGATGTCCTGTCACTGGTCCCAAGGGTGAAATGGGAAAGGAAGGCCTTTGGGGATAATTTTAGCCATTTTCCTAGCCATTTCTATTTCTTCCTAATGGGCAGCTTTTTAAGTCTAGTTCCCTCACTTTACAGATGAGGAACCAGAACCTAGAGAAGTAAAACTGTGTACAACTCCACACAACTGGGTTTCTGACTCCCAGCCCTGTGTTTTTTTTTTGTTTGTTTTTTTTTTGTTTGTTTGTTTTTATATTTTATTGATTTTCACAGAGAGGAAGGGAGAGGGATAGAGAGCCAGAAACATCGATGAGAGAGAAACATCGATGAGCTGCCTCCTGCACACCTCCTACTGGGGATGTGCCCGCAACCAAGGTACATGCCCTTGACCGGAATCGAACCTGGGACCTTTCAGTCCGCAGGCCGACGCTCTATCCACTGAGCCAAACCGGTTTCGGCAGCCCTGTGTTTTCTCTGAAACTACATAGGGTACACAATGTGGGGTGGATGAAAGAGCCCTGGCTTTCAAGTCAGATAGGCCTGGGCTTAAAGTCTGACTTTGTAACATACCAGCTATATGATCATGGACAAGTTGTTTAACTTCTCTGATCTACAAAGGGAAACCATAATGTTTTCTTGCAAGGTGTTGTGAATATTGATGTGTAAAAAGTGCTAGACACAGGCTAGGTATTAATAAAGGTAGCTGTTTCTGTTATTCCTATGCCTCCTCCCTTTGCCTACTTACTCCAGGAATGACAAACCCAGCCACAATCTTGCAAAATACTGGCTTAAGATGGCATAGCATTCAAGGATATTTATCTTTTAGTAGAGATCTTTAAAAATGAAAAGCCATTGAGCTATGAAGGGATGAACTTTGGTAAGAAGAGGGCATCTGGGCATAAGCTAGCTCAATGCAATGGAATGGGTAAGAGTTAGGGGACAGCTCCACTTGAAGGTGCTGGGAGGAAGCCCATGTGAAAACATGAAAGGCATGAAGACAGACATGGTAGTGTTCTAAGCACAATGTCAGCCTCAGGTAAGGTTGCCATAGTCAGATAATTAGCTTTACTAGTCAAACTGAAGAGGGACAGAGGGCAGAACCAGAAATCCAGAGAAGCTGATATGCATGCTTATAGATCTGACTGAGTAGCTAACATCTGCACCATTTGTGGACAGGCCTCAGAACTTGGTCTCTGTTCATCACCTGGAGAGGTCGGAGGTAAGCCGACTAACAAATCCTAGCATCCCAACAACTGTTTTTGCTCTTTGCTTTTAAGCTGGCCTGAATAGGTTGTGTATGTTGATGTCAGTTGCCATTTATTCTTATTTACATATTGTGTGGATTTCTTTAAAAAAAAAAAAAAGAAAGAAAATTCTAGGGAAAATACTGGTTAAATTCTAAACCATCAGCAATATTCTAAATTCTCTTCTCACCTTTTTTGATATCCTACTGTTTCATACCATTATAATCCATGTGTGAATTCCATCTTATGTTCTTAATTCCATGAATTAACACATACTTTTCTTTTCTTTTTTTTACTTTTTATTTTTAATCCTCACCCAAGAATTTTTTTCCCATTAATATCTAGAGAGAGTGAGAGAGAGGAGAGGGAGAGAGGGAGAAACATTGGACATGGACACATCAATTGATTGCCTCCCACATACACCCACACTCCTATGGGGGCTGGGGAACCTGTAATGGAGGTACATGCCCTTGACCAAGAATCAAACCCTGGACCCTTTGGTCTGCAGGCCGACACTCCAACCACTGAGCCAAACCAGCCAGGGCCCTTTTCATTTTTAATACCTCTGCAATGTTTCATCCAAGTTACATTACAGTTCTCCACTGGAAGTATTTGGGATGCTAAGAATTTATCTACTAATTACACTATTATGATAATATCTTTGGACATTTTTTCTTTTAGGTCATTTTCTCGAAATAAATTCTGCAAAATGGAATTATGAGAAATATATGAACAGTTTGATAGTTCCCATTATGATTAACAAATTTCTTTTGGGGGAAAAACACAAAGATATTTCTCCTTATTACCCTGTCAACCCAGAGCCCACATGGATGTGCCCGCACTATGCCTGGACCTTGGGCACCCATACTCCATGTGTGCGTCAAACTTTTAGCAAGGCCAGTCTCCTGGCAGGGGGCGAGTCCCGGCTGGACAAGCTGACTCATGCTGGCCTTGGCCCAAGGCTGACCTCAGCCCAGAGAAGGCAAAGAGGAAGTGCTTCTTCTCTTTCTGCTTAGAAACCATGTGACTCATGCAGTAGAGGGGAGCTGACACAGAACTGAACTGAAAAAGGACTTTCCTATGGGGGCTATTAGAATTGACTGCAGTATACTATTATCAGGTCTTTTCATTTAAAAAAACTATATTTGTTCTGTTAGAAGTGGAGATAACTATTTCTTATTCACCCATTGGTCTCCTTTTTGTTGTTCCAAAGGAAAGTGGCAAGTCTGTCACAAGTTCTGTGGAGCACTGTCCTCAGCCCACTAGTCTGTAAGCTCCACAAAGGCCTGACCTGTTGTGCTGCTACCGCGCTCTCCCCAGCACAGGTGCAGTGCAGGCATGCAATAAACATCTGTTAAACCCTTAAACAAATAAATGCCTTCCTAGAAATAGGAAACTTCCAAAAAGTGAGAAAACCCAGTTCTTTCTTTCCAGGGAACTTTCTATCCATGCTACTTCTGGAGTGTTGTTTGTTTGTTTTTTAATTTTCCAGGGAACTTTGGAGGGTTTTTTTTTGTCTGTTTGTTTGTTTCTTTCTTTTAAAATAGTTAACAGTGACAACACAATGTTTAGCTGACTTAGTGAACATCAGCTGTGCCCTGATGTAAAGACCAGCCTATACAAAAGGAAATTAATTCAGAAATTCTCTTGGGGAGTGCAATTTAATCAGAAATTTTCAGGGACACTAAAGGGCTGTTTGGAATTTGGGGGGTGGACTTGTTTGGATGATGAGGCAGTAGTGCACCCACTGACCTGCCTCTAAGTGGTCTGGCACGCATTAATCATTAGATGGCACCCAGGGCCCACCCATGTTTACTTTCCATTTTCAAGAGTATGTTTCACAAATCCACAGATAACACTAAAAATAATTTTTCTTTCAAAAATTTGGTTAAAAAAAACAACCTATGGTATGAACAAGACAGGTGTGTGTTTTTTTTCTTTCATTTCCAATTCTAACTGGCTACTGTTACTGTGTAGGAAAGCTATCATTTTTTGATATTATTAATTTTTGATATCCAGCCATTTTTTGAAATTCTTTTACTCTACTTTTTGTTGTTGTTGTTGAATATCTTAGGTCTTCTAATTATACTTCATATAATTTGCTATCATTTTTTTAACACAGTTAGATTTAATTTGCTAATATTTAATTGAGAATTGTTTATATCTTCACTAGAGGCCCAGTGCACAAAATTGACATGCACGGGTAGGGTCCCTAGTGGCTGCTGGCTGCCAGCCTGGGCCTTCCTTCCCCTGGCTGCCTGCCCCGGCCACAGGTCAGGGACTCCCTTTCCACCCACCTTGGCCTGGTGCCACCCGCTCACCTGCTCTATCACCTTGCCACAGTCCCGCTCACATTGGGGCCCATCAGGGCTGGCAGCGCCTCCACTGCCATCCACTGTCTGCACTGCATTGCTGACGCCTGCCATGTTCTGTGCCGCCCCCTGGCGGTCAGAGCAGATCTAACCCCTGGGTGGTCGAATTCACACCTGTAGGGACAATTTGCATATTAGCCTTTTATTATATAGGACTAGAGGCCCGGTGCACGTAATTCGTGCACTGGGGGTGGTGTCCCTCAGCCCAGTCTGCACCCTCTCCAATCTGGGACCCCTCAAGAAATGTCCGACTGCCGGTTTAGGCCCTCCCTTGCAGGCCTGGTTTCCCCCAACTGCCCTCCCCTGCAGGCTGGTCGCCTCCAACTGCCCTCCCCTGCTGGCCCGATTGCCCCCAACTGCCCTACCCTGCAGGCTGGTCACCCCCAACTGCCCTCCCCTGCCGGCCCGATTGCCCCCAACTGCCCTCCCCTGCTGGCCTGGTTCCCTCCAATTGCCTTTCCCTGCAGGCCTGGTCGCCCCCAACTACCCTCCCCTGCTGGCCCAATCCCCCCAAACTGCCCTCCCCTGCTGGCCTGGATTCCCCCAAACTGCCTTGCCCTGCTGGCCTGGTTGTCTCCAACAGCCCTCCCCTGCAGGCCTGGCCCCCCCTAACTGCCCTCCTCTGCTGGACTGGTTGTCCCCAACTGCCCTCCCCTGCTGGCCCGGTCACCCCCAACTGCCCTCCCCTGCCAGCCCAGTCACCCCTAACTGCCCTCCCCTGCTGGCCTGGTCACCCCTAACTGCCCTCCTCTGTTGGCCTGATTGCCCACAATTACCCTCCCCTGCCAGCTAGCTTCTGGTGGCCATCTTGAACACATAGGGGCAGCCATCTTGTGTGAAGGCATGATGGTCAATTTGCATATTACCTCTTTATTATATAGGACTAGAGGCCCGGTGCACGAAATTCATGCATGGGGGGGGGGTGTCCCTCAGCCTAGCCTGCACCCTCTCCAATCTGGGACCCCTCAAGGGATGTCCGACTGCCTGTGTAGGGCCGATCCCAGTAGGATCGGGCCTACACGGGCAGTCGGACATCCCTCTCACAGTCCAGGACTGCTGGCTCCCAACTGCTCGCCTGCCTGCCTTCCTGATTGCCCCTAACCGCTTCTGCCTGCCAGCCTGATCACCCCCTAACCACTCCCCTGCCAGCCTGATTGCCCCTAACTGCCCTCCCTGCAGACCTGGTCCCCCCCAACTGCCCTTCCCCGCAGGCCCGGTTGCCCCCAACTTCCCTCCTCTGCCGGCCTGGTCACCCCTAACTGCCCTCCCTTGCAGGCCTGGTCCCTCCCAACTGCCCTTCCCTGCTGGCCATCTTGTGGTGGCCATCTTGTGTCCACATGGGGGCAGCCATCTTTGACCACATGGGGGCAGCCATCTTTGACCACATGGGGGCAGCCATCTTGTGTGTTGGAGTGATGGTCAATCTGCATATTACTCTTTTATTAGATAGGATAGAGGCCTGGTGCACGGGTGGGGGCCGGCTGGTTTGCCCTGAAGGGTGTCCCGGATCAGGGTGGGGGTTCCCTTGGGGCATGGGGTGGCCTGGGCGATGGGCCTGTGGTGGTTTGCAGGCTGGCCACGCCCCCCAGTGACCCAAGCAGAGGCCCTGGTATCTGGGATTTATTCATCTTCTACAATTGAAACTTTGTAGCCTTGAGCAGAGCCAAGCCTCCTGCTTGCTCCATGGCCACAGCCATTTTTGTTGGGATTAATTTATCTTCTATAATTGAAACTTTGTAGCCTTGAGTGGAGGCCTAGGCCAGCCAGGGTGTGCGGAAAGCTTGGCTTCCTCCATTTCCAGGGAAACCGAAGCCTCCTGCTCACTCCATGGCCGCAGCCATCTTGGTTGGGTTAATTTGTATACTTGCTCCTGATTGGCTGGTGGGCGTGGCTTGTGGGTGTAGCAGAGGTACAGTCAATTTGCATATTACTCTTTTATTAGATAGGATATGTAAAATTGTTCTATAATTTTTGTGTTACACATTTTGTAGCAGGTTTTGATATTAAGGATATGGCAACATATACAGTGAACTAAAGAGCTTTCTACCTTTTTCCTGGTCTAGGAATGGTTTGAGAAGCATAGGGGTAATCATGTAGTGCTTATTTCAGAATTGTAATGTTTTAGAACATTAGGAAAACATATCAATTTAACTTAGAATATCATCAAATTTAAGGTAAAAATTATGTGATTATAGCAATAAGTGAAAAAATTTGATAAAGTTAAGTAGGTTTTCTATTACAAATTCCAAGTATTATAGGAACAGAAGGAAACTACCTAAGCCTGTAAAAGACTGTGAAGTACAGTTAACAGGAGCATCTGATTGAGTGAAACATTAAAGCAACTGCTATTAAAATCAGTGACAAAGCTGGGATCTTTACATTCAATACTTTTTGAAAGTTTTAACTAATGTAATAGGACTCCTCCATAAATTTAACAAGTGAAATAAATATTGAAAATGAAGATAAACTTTTGGCAGTAGTGTGTCTGGATATCCAGAAAATGCAAAAGACTCCAATTAAAAAAACAATTAGAACACTTAGAAATTTTAGCTCAAATAATAAATATAAGATATATACATTCGCCCTAGCCGGTTTGGCTCAGTGGATAGAGCGTCGGCCTGGGGACTGAAGGGTCCCGGGTTCGATTCCAGTCAAGGGCATGTACCTTGGTTGCGGGCACATCCCCAGTAGGGGGCGTGCAGGAGGCAGCTGATTAATGCTTCTCTCTCATTGATGTTTCCATCTCTCTATCCCTCTCCCTTCCTCTCTGTAAAAAATCAATAAAATATATTTAAAAAAAAAAAGATATATACATTCAAATCATTAACTTTCTTCTATATTAGCAATTACCTGTTAGATATGGGGAAGGGGTAATCACATTCATAGTAGTGATAAAAATGATAAAATAACTTAGAACAAATTCAGTAATAAAGGTACAAGACTTATATTTTTATAAACTAACATTCTATTGAAAAACCTAAATAAATGGAGCATCACACCATATTTATGAATAGATTTAAAGATCAATTCTTAGTAAACTAATAGACTCATTTAAGGCAATACAAATCAAAACACGAAGACACATTTTCTTAGAAATTAGGCAATGATTTAAATATTTGTATAGAATAAAAGTATGTAAACATTTATTGGATAAATTTAGAAGAATAGTGAGGAAGCACTTGCCTTACCAGAGAGTAAACAAAACTTCCTCTGAAACTACTAAAACCAAAATAATATGGTTGCAACACAACACAACTCCAATAGAATTCAGAGACATACTAACTATATTTGAGAACTTGTAACCTGAAATTTGTATTTTAATTATGTGGGAAAGGATGTTTATTAAATGGGGTTGTCATAATTAGCTGTTCATCTGGATATGTAGAAGGATAAGATCTTGAGTGAGATTGCTTGGGTTCAAATCCCAGTTTTGCGTCTTAGCTGTGTACAGGTGGCTGGTTCCTTAAATTCTCTACTCCTTAATTTTCTTCTCTCTAATTCTGAAGTGTATAAAGTACTTACAGAGTGCTAGTTGTTATTATTACACATTATTATTATTAATTCTTCATATTATATAAAAACTAGAGGCCCAGTGCACGAATTCATGCACCTTGAAAGGAACTGTGGGCCGCAAGGCTGCAGTGGCAGAGGGGGCGGGTCTTGGCCCATCCTCTGTGCCCCCACCTGACCCCTCCCGCCAAGGTCCCTGGTCCCCTGTCTGCCAGCAGCCCCTCTCCCGCCACTGCTGCTCCCACGCGCTGACAGCACCGGCCCCGCTTGCACCCATTGACAGCGCTAAGCGATTGGGGCCAGCACCAGCAGCAGGTGCAAGGGGAGGTGGAGAAGCCCTGAAGGGAGATTGGGGCCTGCAGCCACCATTCGCACTCGCTGATGGCGTCAAGGGATCGGGGCTGAAGCCAGCAGCATGTGTAAGGGCCAGGCGGGACCGCAGTGCATGGGAACAAAGAATTTTCAGTAACCACCAGAGGCTCACCCCAATGACAGCGACCAGCGCCCCACCTTGGTCTGGTGCCCCCACTCACCTGCTCCACCATCGCACCACAGCTGACACCCACCATGTTCCGTGTGCACCCCCTGGTGGTCAGTGCACATCATAGCAACTGGTTGTTTGGTTGTTTGGTTGTTTGGTTGTTCAGTTGTTCCACCATTTGGTCTATTTGCATATTAAGGTGTTTTATAATAGATGAATCCAAGCTGGTTAACAGTAGGAAATATAAGAGAGTATTTGTATGGTCTCAATTTGGGGGAGCTTTAACCTACAGCAGACAGAACACCCAGCCACCATAAAGTAAAAATTTGATGAGTTTAACAACATAACAATCAGAAACTTCTGCCTAGAAAACTGTGGTATCAAAGTAACATAGGACAGACAAGAAAATATCTTTAAAATACAAAGAACTCCTACAATTGATAAGAAAGTAAAAAAAGAAAATGGGCAAAGGATATGAATAATCAGCTTACAAGTGAATTTCATTCAGCTGATAAATGTATAAAAAATGCTCAACTATACTAGGCAAGGGAAATGAAAATTACAATAGTAGTGAGCTTTTAAAAAACCCATCAGACTGACATCAATTGGTAAATTTATTGATTTATGACATTGATAATATCCACCTCTGGCTAGAAAAACAGGCAGTTGTCAGCATTGTTGACCAGAGCGTGTCTGCTATAGTTCTTGAAAAGTTAATCAGTTGGCTAATCAATTAAAATAAAACTTGCACATACATTTTGACCCAGCGATCCCATTTTTGAAAATCTAGCCTATAGAAATAAAAGTGCCAATAATTAAAGGATAGATATATAAGGGAATTTGCATCATTTTTTTTTGTAGGCTACTCCTTAAAAAATAAAACGAAACAAAACAAAACAAAAACAGCAAAAAAAGAACCTGAAAATAATCTGAAGGTTTCTTAAATAAGGTAGAATGAACTGGTGTCAAAGCCTGTGCTCTGTTCTCTATTCCACCGGGCTGTTTTCACACCAGTAGAAATGATTTGCTTCATCTCTGTATCCCTTGCTAGAGAGTAAGCACCTTGAGGGCAGAGGCTTTATCTGCCCTGTAGATTCATGTGCTCCTCACTGCACTCCACAGATTCTCTGCTGGGAGTTGGGCACTTCCTGTTCCATTTAGTTTCCATTTGGTGCAATCTGCTGAGGATTTTTCCTTTCACTTCAGCCAGGCCTCTGGCGTCCCTTCTTACAGTCATCATTGCTTGGTCTCCACTTCCACTTTCCCTCAAAACCATTTTCCATGAAGTAGATTGAGGGATCTTATAAAATGCAGATCAGGGCCCTTGCCAGGTATCTCAGTTGGTTAGAACATTGTCTTGATATGCCAAGGATTTGAGTTCGATCCCTGGGGTCAGGGCACATACAAGAATCAACTAATGAATGCAAAAATAAGTGAAGCAACAAATTGATGTTTCTCTCTCTTTCAAAAATAAATAAATAAATAAAAATTTTAAAATCAAAGCAAGTAACCTTGATCTTAGAATCAAAAGCAAATCCTTACTAATGGCCATGGCCCTATTAGGGAGCTGCCTACCCGCCCCCAACCCCCACCCCACCCCCCACTCCCACATCGATGTGTGCTCTGTGGTCTCCAGCTACCCCTGTGCTCCAGATGCATCAGATCTCCCTTCATTTCACATCACTCTGCGCTCTGTTCCACCTTGGAGCCTTTGTGCTACAGCTGCTCCCTTTGCTTTATTTTATTTAATTGTCTTAGAGAAATAGATGCACAAGGGAGCACGTACAAGGATGATTATTGCAGCATTGTTTGTAATGCAACAATTGGAAACAACCTAATGGCCTGTGTCAAAAGGGGCCTCTACACTATGATGTACATCCTCTGTATGTCAGAATATTATGTAGCAGTTAAAAACATGGACATATTGCCGAAACCGGTTTGGCTCAGTGGATAGAGCGTCAGCCTGCGGATTGAAAGGTCCCGGGTTCGATTCCGGTCAAGGGCACGTACCTTGGTTGCGGGCACATCCCCAGTAGGAGGTGTGCAGGAGGCAGCTGATCGATGTTTCTCTCTCATCGATGTTTCTAACTCTCTATCCCTCTCCTTTCCTCTCTGTAAAAAATCAATAAAAAATATATTAAAAAAAAAAAAAAAACCATGGACATATGCACCCATGGGAGTATGAATTGGTGTAGCTCCTCCAGAAGACAATTTGACAATATCTATCAAAATTAGCAGTGTAGATACTGTTTCACTATGCAGTTTTCCTTTTGGAAATTCATCCTACAGACATACTTTCACACATGGAAGTTCTGGTGTATAGAAGAATCAGTGGCCTCCACTGGAAATGCCTGAGGGTGGTACAGTGAACTTAAGAGAGGGCCTGGACTTCCTCTTCCTAGAGGAGGAAGGAAAAGTGCTCTAGGGAAAGACTGACTATATAGTAGGGTAGAGGGTATTTAGGGAACACAGATCTAACATTGCAGAAAGTTTTATTAAACAAGACAGGTCTAGCCATATGCCACTATTGGGCCATTAAAATGTGGCTTTAGGTGTGCTATGAGTATAAATACACATTGGATTACAAAGACTGAATTCAAAAAGAATGTAAAATATTAATAATTTTAATGTTGATTGCATGTTGAAATCATATTTTGGGTATATTATGATATATTAAAAGTAATTAAATTGTTTCTACTTTTTAAAAATGTAGCTCCTAAAAATTATAAATTATCTATGTAGCTCATATTATATTTATATTTGATGGAATTAATTTAATTATTTCATTGATTCAAGAAAGAGAAAGACAGAAACATCGATGACAGAGAGAATCTTTGATTGGTTGCCTCCTGTATGCACCCCCACCTGGGATCAAGCCCACAACCTAGGTAGTTGCCTGACTGAGAATCAACTGGCCACCTTTTGGTATACATGATTACACTCCAACCAACTGAGCCACACTAGCCAGGGCCGGTCAGAGTTAATTTAAAAAGTTCAGGGGCAAAGACAGAGAGGGGAATCAGGTCAGAGCAGGAATGAGGATTGAAGGGATGAGGCATTTTGGAAATGATGGCCTCACTTTGGTACATTTTGGTACCAGGTGATCTATGGTGTTATCTCAGTTTGAAGGGCAAGGCTCCTACAGCATCTGCTGAGAGCTGGGGCCTAGCATAGAGAGCAGTAGTGTGGATAGAGAGGTGATCTTGAGGGCCTTGTTTGTGGGGACGGGTCAGGACTTTTCCAGGTTCTCTTTTTCCCATGAAAATGTATTCCTTTCTGGGCTCAACTTGGCTGACATTCTACCCCTTTTTATATTAGAGTTCACCCTGATTAAGACCAATCCTTCACTTAAACATGTAAAAAATGCTCAACTCGCTCATAATAAGAGAAACACAAAGCAAAATCCCAGGAGATACTATTTTTCACCTAGTTGATTGGCCAAGATAAAAACAATATGCAGAAACTGGGTCGACAAGGTTTGGGAAAAGTGAGAATTTAGTTAGTACAACCTTTGTGGAAGACAAATTGACAGTGTCTATCAGAACTTTAATTGTGTATATTCTTTGACTCAATCCTGTTATTTTTCCTAGAGATATACACTATGTAAAATGGTATATATTAAAGGGTATTCATCACAATCTATAATAATAAAAGTACAATATGCAAATCAACTGAATGACCAAACAGCAGAACGACCGTCCGGAAGACCTTCCGGAAAACCATGCTATGATACCCACTGGCACCAGATCAGCCAAGGCGGGTGTGATGCGATTGGTCAGGAGCCTGGCCATCGCCCCATGATCACCCTGCAGAGGGAGGCCAAGGCCACTGGCCAGCAGGATGATCGATAAATCGGGGGGCTCCATGATCACTCCAAAGTGGGAGGCCCAGGCCATGGACTGGTGGGCTGTAGCAGGTGGGTGGGGCCTCCCTCTGTGGGGTGTGATCGATCACCTCAAAGAGGGAGGCCTAAGCTACCGGCTGGCAGCGCTGCAGCAGGTAGCCTGGGCCTCCCTCTGTGGGGGGGAGGGGAGTGATCCATTGTGGAGCCCTACCAGGTGGGAAGGGCCTACCTCTTTGGGGCAATCGATCATGGAGCTCCTGGACTGTGAGAGGGCACAGGCCAGGCTAAGGGATCCCCCCTCCCCCAAGTGCATGAATTTTGTGCACCGGGCCTCTAGTCCTATATAATAAAAGGCTAATATGCAAATAGACCAAATGGCAGAACAACTGAACAACTGGTTGCTTTGATGAGCGCTGACCACCAGGGGGCACACGTGAAAAATGGTAGGCGTCAGAGCACGAGGCAGAGCATGGAATATGGAAGGTGTCGGCTGCGGCGGGATGGTGGAGCAGGTGAGCAGCGGTGCCAGACCAAGGCGGGGCACTGGTCATTGTCATCAGGGCAAGCCTCTGGTGGTTACTGAAAATTCTTTGCTCCCATGTGCCACAGTCCCGCTCAGCACTCGCACCTGCTACCGGCGCCAGCCCTGCTTGCACCCGCTGCTGGCGCCAGAGCTGCCACTGGCACCCGCTGCTGGTGCCTGGCACTGGCCCTGATCGCTCAGAGCAGTCAGTGGGTGTGAGCGGCAGCTGCTGGCCCAAATTGCCCCTCAGAGCTTCTCCACTTCCCCCTGGTCCTGAGGGGTGATCAGGGCAGCAGCCACCGCTTGCACCTGCTGACAGCGCCAACCCCAATCGCTCGGCGCCATCAGCAGGTGTGAGCGGAGCCTGCGCCTTCAATGAATGGGAGCAGCAGCAGCAGAAGCGGCGCTGCTGGCAGACAGGGGACTGGGGGCCGCAGTGGGAGGGGGAAGGTGGGAGCGCAGAGGATGGCCAAGACCCACCCTGTGCCCACCGCAGCCTCGTGGCCCATAGCTCCTTTCAAGGTGCACAAATTCATGCACTGGGCCCCTGGTAGAGTTTATAAAAGAAAAAAATTGAATATAACTTAAATGTCCATTAATAGAGTGATGAAATAAATGCTGGGTATAATTTCAATAGAATTATTAAATATTAACATACCTTCCATAGCAGGCAGTCACTAAAATAATAAGGGAGATCTATATGTACAGAGAAAGATCTCTAAGACATATCATTAAGTTCTTTAAAAATGAAACAAAGTGAGATCAGTGTATGCAGCACACTGCCATTTCTGTGGGAGGAACACTCAATGTATTTGCTTGCTTATCTATATATATAAAGAGGTAATATGCTAATTGTTCCTAATGGTGTCCCAGTCACGAACGGTCAACAGTCTGTGCGTGCACAGGAACTGGTGGGTGGGGATGGGGATGGGGACTTCTGCCCCCAGCAGAGGTGCGCGCAGGCCTGCCCAACGCTAACGTCATGCTGCCTCGGTGGCAGAGGCCGCTCCTGACAGAGGCATGCACAGGCAGGAGCTGGTGGGCGGGGACACAGACAGGGGGGCCTGCCCGAGCCACCACAACATGGCTTGAGCAGGCCCGGAATGGACACAGACATTTTTTCATGGTGAAGGAACTGGAGTCCATGTTCATGAAAACACCTTGGTGGCTGCAGTGGCCGGCAGTGGCAGCAGCAGCGGGGTGATGGGGGTGGTGCCTGCCCCTGATCAGCCCAGTCACCTCCCTCATAGCCGTCAGTAGGACATCCCCTGAGGGCTCCCGGACTGTGAGAGGGGGCAGGCTGGGCTAAGGGACCCTCCCCCCGCCGTGTATGAATTCCATGCACTGGGCCCCTAGTATATTTATAAATGTATAGATTTTATTGAAGGGTATATAAGAAATCAGTAGTAGTAGTGGCTTCCAAGGAGGAGAAGTGTATTATGGGAGGAAGGAGCCTTTACCTTTCATTGTGCACTATTTTGTGCCTTTCAAATTAAATGATTTACATATATTGTCAATCCAATAAAACTAAATAAAGCATTTAATGTCTTCTATTTAAGTAGGGTGTTTCTTCTTATCACAACTCTATAGCGCTTTTTTTGCCAACACTTCAAATTATATACCTTCCCTGGTCCTGCAACTCTCAGAATTATAGTATTTCCACTTATTTATTGAAAATAAATTTTTTTGTATTTATTTATTTGATTGTAAAGTATAGTATCTGGTTTTACTAAAATTTAGGTTTTAAGGATTTTTATTTTTCCTTCTATTTTGTCCCTTGTATCATACTTAAACCATTTATTAAGTTAATGAAAGTTTTTTTTTTAAATAAATCTTTATTCAGATTATTACAATTATTTCTCCTTTTTCCCCCCATAGCTCCCCTCCACCCATTTCCAACCCCACCTTCTGCCCTTACCTCCCCCCCACTGTCCTCATCCATAGGTGTATGATTTTTGTCCATTCTCTTCATGAACCCCCCATACCCCTTTCCCCCTGAGAATTATCAGTCCACTCCCTTTCTATGCCCCTGATTCTATTATATTCACCAGATTATTCTGTTCCTCAGGTTTTTAATTCACTTTATTTTTAGGTTCACTTGTTGATAGATATGTATTTGTTGTTCATAATTTTTCTCTTTACTTTTTTCTTCTTCCTCTTCTTTAAGAATACCTTTCAGCATTTCATATAATACTGGTTTGGTGGTGATGAACTCCTTCAGCTTTTTCTTATCTGTGAAGCTCTTTATCTGCCCTTCAATTCTGAATGATAGCTTTGCTGGATAGAGTAATCTTGGTTGTAGGTTCTTGCTATTCATCACATTGAAAATTTCTTGCCACTCCCGTCTGGCCTGCATAGTTTCTGTTGAGAAGTCAGCTGACAGTCGTATGGGTGCTCCCTTGTAGGTAATTAACTGTTTTTCTCTTGCTGCTTTTAATATTCTCTCTTTGTCTTTTGCTCTTGGCATTTTAATGATGATGTGTCTTGGTGTGGTCCTCTTTGGATTCCTTTTGTTTGGGGTTCTGTGGGCTTCCTGGACTTGTAAGTCTATTTCTTTCACCAGGTGGGGGAAGTTTTTGGTCATTATTTCTTCAAATAGGTTTTTAGTATCTTGCTCTCTCTCTTCTTCTGGCACCCCCAAAATTCTGATGTTGGTACGCTTGAAGTTGTCCCAGAGTCTTCTTACATTATCTTCAACTTTTTGGATTTTTTTTTTTGCTTTTTGCTTTTTCGGTTGAGTATTTTTTGCTTCTTTGTATTTCAATTCTTTGACTTGATTCTTGTGTTCCTCTATTCTGTTTCTGGGTCTCTGTATAATATTTTTTATTTCAGTCAGTGTATGTTTAATTTCTAGTTGGTCCTTTTTCATATCTTCAAGGGTCTCGTTATATTTATCGGCCTTTTCTAGGATATTCTTAAAAAGTCTTATAACCGTGGTTTTGAATTCTATATCCAGTCGTTTGTTTTCCTCCATTTCTTTCGTTTGTGATCTGATTCTTTGACCCCGCATTTTCACTGAGTCCCTGAGTTGGAAAGGTAGATATTTGTGCTAGGTTTCCAATATGGCCCAGTGGGTCTGCTTCCCCAGTTAACCTGAGGTGGACACTCTTGGTGCACCCCTTTGTGGACTGTGTGTACAGCCTTGTTGTAATTAAGTCTTTATTGTTGTTGGTATCACTGGGAAGAATTGACCTCCGGGCCAGTTGGCTGTAAGGATCAGCTGTGTCTATGCTGGGAGAAGTTCGGTGCTGGAGACAGCCTTATAGGATTAGACTTGCCAAATTGCAATAGCCTCTGTGCTCAGCTTGGATGGGGTGGAGTCTCAGTCTTGGCTTCCTGTCAGCCTTGCCCTTGCGCGCATGTGTGCTTTAAGTCCTCCGCCTTCCCCAGCTCGAGTCTCCGCCTGAGAGTCCAGACTCCCCCCACAAGAGCGTGGGTCCCCAGGGGCTCGCCTGGAACTGGGGTTCACTGCAGTCAGAACTGGGGCTCAGTGCAGTCAGGATCCTCTGACTCCCTTCCACTAGGGAAAGCCTGTGGCAACCTCCGCAGCCTTTGTGCGCACTGGCCCGCGTGCGCCTTCAGACTTCTGCCTTTCCCAGCTCGAGTCTCCTCCGCCTTCCCCGGCTCCCGAGTCTCCGCCCAAGAGTCCAGACTCCCCCCGTAAGAGCGTGGGTCCCCAGGGGTTCGCCCGGAACTGGGGTTCAGTGCAGTCAGAACTGGGGTTCAGTGCGGTCGGAGGCTTCCTTCCCCCTTCCGCCAGAGAAAGTCAGCCTGGCTCTCAGCCGCCCTTCCTCTCTGCGCGCACAAAGCCCCTTTGCCGTACCTCCAATTCTCTGTGAGTTTTTCTCTTTCCTTCTAGTTGTAGAATTTTCACTCAGCCAGCTTTCCTGTGGTTCTGGATGGTGTCCGTTCTGTCTTTTAGTTGTAGTTTTGAAATTGTTGTGCGAGGCAGCAGTTTAGGTGTTTACCTATGCCGCCATCTTGGTTTCTCCTAATGAAAGTTTTTAAAAAATTGAAAAATCAAAGTTCTCCTATTATTTGACATTCTCTTGAAATATACATTTAAATTATACAGAATTGGGGGGGAAACCAAACACCTTCTGTTTATAAAAGAAAACTCTCAAGCTATTCTTTCACTAGTCCCTCATTTTCTCAAAAATCAAAGACTTATGTGTTTTTAAAATCTGAGTGAGGAGAAACCAAGATGGCGGCATAGGTGAACACCTAAACTGCTGCCTCGCACAACAATTTCAAAACTACAGCTAAAAGACAGAACGGATATCATCCAGAACCACAGGAAAGCTGGCTGAGTGGAAATTCTACAACTAGAAGGAAAGGGAGGGGCACACGGAGACTCAGAGGAGCTGCAAAAGGCTGAGGTATGGAGACATGCATGCAGAGAGGACGGGCGGCTGAATGCCTGGCTAGCTTTCTCTAGTGGGAGAGAGATGGAAGCTCCCAACTGCACTGAACCCCAGTTCCGGGCAAGACCCTCGGGTCCCAGACTCATACGGGGGGAGTCTGGACTGTCGGGAAAAGAGAGGAGGTCATGGAACTCAGGGGAGCCGCAAAAGGCAGAGGTCTGGAGGCGCACACGCAAGTGCACGCAGAGAGGACTGACTGCTGAGTGTGCCGCTGGCATTCTCTAGCGGGAGGAAGATGGAAACTCTCGACTGCGCTGAACTCCAGTTCTGGGCGAGAATCTGGGAATCCAGATTCATTGGGGGAGAAATTGGACTGTCTGGCAGCAGGCGAAACTTGAGGGCAGCTTTCTCTCAGAGGTGCTTGCAGCGATTACTGAGGGACACTGAGACCCAGGGGCCTCATAGGGCAGGGCTGATGGGAAGCCAAGGCTGTCTGCTCAGCCCTGAGACTCCGCCCCATCCAAGCTGAGCACAGAGGCTTTTGCAATTTTGCAAGTCTTGTCTCATAAGGCTGTCTCCAGCACAGAAGTTCTCCCAGCGTAGACACAGCTGATCCTCACAGCCAATTGGCCTGGAGGTCAATTCCTCCCAGTGATACCAACAACAATCAAGACTTAACTACATCAAGGCTGTACACACAGTCCACAAAGGGGTGCACCAAGAGTGTCCACCTCAGGTAACTGGGGAGGCTGAGCCACTGGGCCATATAGGACACCTAGCACACAAAGCTACTCTACCAACTTAGGGAAGCAGCGAAAATGCAGAGACAAAGAAACATCACAAATGAAAGAAATGGAGGAAAGCAAATGACTGGATATAGAGTTCAAAAGCACGGTTATAAGGTTTTTCAGGAATTTCCTAGAAAAGGCCGATAAATTTAGCAAGATCCTCGAGGATATGAAAAAGGACCATCTAGAAATTAAACAGCAGACTAGAGGAACGCAAGAATCAAGTCAAAGATTTGAAATACAAAGAAGCAAAAAACACTCAACCGGAAAAGCAAAAAGAAAAAGGAATCCAAAAATTTGAAGATAGTGTAAGGAGTCTCTGGGACAATTTCAAGCGTACCAACATCAGAATTATGGGGGTGCCAGAAGAAGAGAGAGAGCAAGATACTAAAAACCTATTTGAAGAAATAATGACTGAAGACTTCCCCCACCTGGTGAAAGAAACAGACTTACAAGTCCAGGAAGCGCAGAGAACCCCAAATAAGAGGGATCCAAACAGGACCACACCAAGACACATCATAATTAAAATGCCAAGAGCAAAAGACAAAGAGAGAATATTAAAAGCAGCAAGAGAAAAACAGTTAGTTACCTACAAGGGAGCACCCATACGATTGTCAGCTGATTTCTCAACAGAAACTATACAGGCCAGATGGGAGTGGCAAGAAATATTCAAAGTGATAAATAGCAAGAACCTACAACCAAGATTACTCTACCGAGCAAAGCTATCATTCAGAATTGAAGGTCAGATAAAGAGCTTCACAGATAAGAAAAAGCTAAAGGAGTTCATCACCACCAAACCAGTATTATATGAAATGCTGAAAGGTATTCTTTAAGAAGAGGAAGAAGAAGAAAAAGGTAAAGATAAAAATTATGAACATCAAACACATATCTATCAACAAGTGAATCTAAAAATCAAGTGAATAAAAAATCTGATGAACAGAATAAACTAGTGAATATAATAGAATCAGGGGCATAGAAAGGGAGTGGACTGACAATTTTCGGGGGGAAAAGGTGCGGGGGGGGGTGCGGGAAGAGACTGGACAATGGTCGTACACCTATGGATGAGGACAGTGGCGGGGAGGTAAGGGCAGAGGGTGGGGTGGGAACCGGGTGGAGGGGAGCTATGGGGGGAAAAAAGAGGAACAATTGTAATAATCTGAACAATAAATATTTATTAAATTTAAAAAAAAATCTGAGTGAAAACTCTGTTTAAACAGAGCAGACACCATAGTCCATTAGGGCTGCTATAACAAAAACACTGTGGGCTGGGTGGCTTAAAAAACAAATGTTTATTTCTCATAGTTCTGGAGGCCTGGAAGTCCAAGATCAAGTCTAGCATATTTGGGGTCTGGTGAAGACCCACTTTCTAGTTCATAAGTGGCTGCCTCCCTGCTGTGTCCTGCGTGGTGGAAGGGATGAGGGAGATTTCTGGGTCTCTTTTATAAGGGCACTAATCACATTCAGAAGGGCTCTGCCCCCAAGGCCCCACATCCTAATACCATGCATTGAGGGTTAGCATTTCAAAGTAGGAATTTTGTGGGGACACAAACATTCTGCCCATAACAATAGGTATATTCCTAAAATCAGAAACAAATAGTAACTAAAGAAGAAAATGATAAAAAATATACTTAATTTGCTTTACCACCCACCTTTCTGAAGCCAAATACAAAGATTAAATTTGACTCTGCAAGTCTAGATTTAGTTGTGTGGATAACTTAATTAAATTGAAAGCAGAAAACTAAACTGATTTTAATGTGCTCATAAAAGAAAGAAAGGATAAATCAAAAAGTAAATAGCCATTAGGATTGGTTAATGAAAGAAATGGCTGATTTAGTAAATGATCTAAATTCATACAAAATTCATACTCTATGATGATCAAGGTCCTTCCTTTGCAATGTGTCCTTTGGCCTGGTCATGGTAAACCAGGGTCTCTTTAATGAGGCCTGGGAAGCCTCTGGAGAGTTGGGAGATTATCTTCTGAGGGCATTTTTTTCCAATAGGACTGGAAGTTCAGGTCAGAGTAGGATAAGTCAAGAGATCTGAAGACTGGACTGCCCAGCCATG
Source organism: Plecotus auritus (assembly GCF_963455305.1). Taxonomy (NCBI): domain Eukaryota; kingdom Metazoa; phylum Chordata; class Mammalia; order Chiroptera; family Vespertilionidae; genus Plecotus; species Plecotus auritus. The sequence continues at coordinate 110,845,991 of NC_137771.1, forward strand.
CCCAGTCCAAATTTTGAAGACACAGAATTGTGAGCTAAATGAAATGGTTGTTGTATTAAGCTACAAAGTTTTGGGTGTTCTGTTATGCAGCAGTAGGTGTGAAAACTCCCCATCAGCAGGGCATGATATATCTCACATTCCCACCAATACTTGGCAGTATCAAGCTTTCTAATTTTTCTCATCTTACAGGTAGGTATATACTAGGTATACTAGTAAATGATATCTTAAGTTGGATTTCTTTAAGATTATAAACAAAATTAAGTATCTTTTTATATGGTTGGTGGACTTTGGGCTTCCTCTTCTTAAAGTTGCTGTCTTTTTCTTGATATATTCTAGATGTTAATACCTTTCCATTTTAGGTACAACAAATATCTTCTACTACCCTGTAATCTATGGTCTTTGCCCATGATGGCCTTTGTTGAATAAAACTCTTGAATTTTTTATGTAATCAAATGTATCAGATTTTTGCCTTATGGTTTGTGTTTGCAAAGTTTTATTTAAGAAACGCTTTCCAACTCCTAGGGTCACAAAGACACCTTATTACAATTTCTTCCTTAAAGTTCTTAGACCATTAGATCTTTCATTCATTCTGATAGTTTGGAAAGTGCATTTTCAAAAGGGCATTTTCCACCATGTGGTCATGATCCCATGGCCTTGCTTTGGCACATGGTGTTAGATAGGGGTCAGGTTTTCTTTTTCTTCACAGTGAGTCAGTGTATCATCTATTGTACAATTCACCCTTTCCGCCATTGATTTGTGTATCAAGTTCCCTTGTACAAACGGCACTATGTTAGAGATCTTTCTTCTATACAATTGGCAAATCTGTCTAAGGAGCTTATTGTCTAAACAGAAAAATGACAGTACAGTGGGTGAAGACCTATATGGAACTAAGTATAAAATACAGGCATAGTCCAAAGGAATGAGAGACCAATTTACCTGGGATGCATATCCAGGAACAGAATTGCTGGATTCATGGGGCAGGAATGAGAGGGGGTTGGGGTAAGAGTAGGCTGTGTCAGAGGAAGAACCTGGAGTTGGGTCTTGTATTTTGCATAAGAGTTAGGGAAGGGACCTGGGAGGAAAAACATTCAAGTTGAGAGGATGTTTGAGTTAAGGGACAGAGCTGGGAAACAACAGGCTCCAGTTGGGGACTGGAACATTGGTGTGGTGGAGCACGGGGTTGTAAGGCCAGGAGAGGCAGATGATGAGACTGTAAAGAAGGCATTTTTCCTGTTTTCCCAAAAAGGTGAAAGAAAAGAGAGTCTCTTTTTTCATGTGAAGTGATGTGATATGTACCCAAGTTAAAGAAAGTTTGCAAAAATTTCTTTGTGAGTAATTAACCAATGTATGTAGATATAGAAAAAAATTAATATGTGAATGCTAGAAATAGGCCTTTAAAATTATTGTTTATTGGAGGGGATTTAAAAATGTAGTTTTCTGAATAAGCATTATATTCAAAAGACTAAAGGGTATACAATAAAAAGTAAGTTTCCTCTCACCTCTGATCCCCAGAATTTTAAATTTCCTTCCCCAGTGGCAAGCACAGTGGTCAGTTTTTAAGGACACATATTGCATAAACAAACATAAATCTTATACTAGTTACCTACTACTGTGCAACAAATCGCCCCAAAACTTAGTGGTTTAAAACAACAAATATTTATTGTCACACATTTTCTGTGGTCAGAAATCCAGCAGCTTAACTGAGCCCTCTGGCTTAGGATCTCTCATAGGCCGTGGTCAGTTGTTGGCTGGGGCTGCAGTTACCTCACAACTCCACTTAGGAGGATCTGATTTCAGGTTCACTTAAGGGGTATTAGGAGATTTAGTTTCTCACAGGCTATTGGCCTGAGGCCTCCTTCAGTTTCTTGCCACATGGGCCTCTCCACTGGGCACCTCACAGCATGGTAACTGATGTCATCAGAATAAACAGGCGAGAAGAGCTAGAAAAGTAAGGGAAGAAAAGAAGCCAATTTTTTTTATAACCAAATCTCAGAAGTGACATCTCACCTTTGCTGCAATATTTTAATGAGAAGCACTGTCACTAGATTGAGCCCATACTCAAGGAGGAATTACATAGGCCATCGTTACCAGGGCTGAGAGATCTTTGGGGGCCACCTTAGAAGCTGCCTAACACACATGTATGCTGTATTTCTACCTATAGGTACCTTTTTTTTTTTTTTAAGCTCAAAGATTCACACCTTGCTTTTATCATGCAGCAGTGTATGTTTTGTAAGTCTGTACATAAAGATCTCTCTCATTCCCCCAGCAGTGGCAGGGCTTTTCAGCCCTGCTTCCGTACTGAGCATTCTTTGGATGGGCCATACAATGGTAAATAGCTCCTTTCTGATAGACCTATGTTTAGGGCTTTTTTGTGTGTTAATCCTCACCGGAGGATATTTTTTCCATTGATTTTTAGAAAGAGAGGAAAGGAGGGGGAGGGACAAAGAGAGAGGAACATCAATGTGAGAGAGACATATAGATTGGTTGCCTCTCACACATGACCTGATGGGGCTGGGGATCCAGCCTGCGTGCCTTTGACCGGAAACAAACCAGAGACCCTTCAGTCCATGGGCTAACGCTCTAACCACTGAGCAACTGGCCAGGGCAGTTAGGGCATTTTTGATCTTTTGCTACAATGACTTGCTGTACATGTTCCTTATTGATATGAGAATGCATCTGGAAGGCAAATCCCTACAAACCTCAGTCAAAGGGTAGGTGCACTTCACATTTTGATAACTGGCTGAATTGCCTTCCAAGGGAGGTTGCACCAGCTTATTTTCCAACCCCAAAGTGTAAGCTTTGTCTAATTCACCACACCACCTTCAGAATTGTTTTCACAAGTTTTGATGAAAAAGAAAAAGAGGAACGAGAAAAACTGAAAACAGGAGTTTAATAAATAGCACAAATTGAAACAGGAGTCTACTATTTGCTAATTTGATCTGGATTTACCAGGGTATTTTCCTAGTGTAATATACAGATGAGATCAGGCCTCAGTGTACCTGGAGACCTGCTGTGGCTCCTATCACTGTTATCTCAGAGTATTTCCCTTCTGAGGCATGCGGTTCTCTAAGAGCTCTCAACAGCTCATCAGATTCCAACTTCTTCTGGAGGAGATGACACAAATGTCAAACTAAGTTTATACTGATTTACTTTGGAAACTATAGCTTTGGTCATTTTTGTCTTTTCTACTGATATACTTCAAGCATCAGAAAGACAAAGACAGTCTTGGCGAAGTCGTGCCATTTCCTGCTTCAACAGTGTTTGGACCAACCGGAGCTCAACCCATCCCAGCCAGCTACCCTGATCCAGCCTTCACCACCTCCTCACAGCACCCTTGGATGCCCCAAGCCCCCGGCGTGAGAACCGTGTCCTCCTTGCAGATGCACCAGAACTGCCAGCAAGGCTCACAGATCAACCTGCAGCTCCTATATCTGCTTGTCCAGGTCTTACTGCTTTAACCATGATGATATGGCTTTTCTGAAGACCTTTGCCAAATATTTTCTTCACCAATCTCATGAGGAATATGTGAGAAACTGATGAAGCTGCAGGACCACTGATGTGAACCTTCCTTCAGGCTCTCAGGAAACCAGGCCCCAGGACTGGAAAAGGGGCTGGATGTCATGGGGTGTGCGTTACAATAAATCAAATAGAATAGAAAGACAGTGTTGGGGTAAAAGCAGTCTTTTACCGGAGGAGAGCCCAAGGATAGCTCTCCTCTAACTCCCTTCACAACTCTGGAAACTTTTCGGTAATCAGCCAGCTTCTGTCTGTGTATTTTCACTGAAATACTGATTTCATGAGAGAAATCTTTGCTCTGTGTCTGCATCCAGTGCTCCCTCCCCTGCCCAAGCGCAGGGAAGTCTTTGTTCTCTGAAACAGCTCCCAGAACCTCCTCCAGGCTGGCCTCCCCCAAGCTGCCTTCTCCCAGGTGGCCCACTTTACTCTGCGTTATTCCTTCTTCCCAGGAATTGATTTTCTGCTGATCCCCACAGGATAGACGTGTACTTTTAGGGCCATTGGTTGAGAGTTTGCATGACAAAGAGCTGCTGTGATTAAAAAAATGCTATGACAATATTCATAGCAGCATGATTCACAATAGCCAAGAGCTGGAAGCAACCCAAATGTTCCACGCATAAACAGATAAGCAAATTGTGCCATAAACATAGAATGGAATATTATTTAACCTTAAAAAGGAAGGAAATTCTCACACATGCTACATCACAGGTGAAGCTTGAGGCCTTTATGCTAAGTGAAATAAGCCAGTCACAAAGGGACAAATACTGTATGATTACACTTATATGAGATATATAGAGTAAATTTATAGAGACAGAAAGTTAGAATGGTTTTCTGGGGCAGTGGGCAAGGATGAGGGTGAGAATGGGGAGTTAGTGCTTGAGGAGAACAGAGTCTTTTTGTTGTTGTTGTTTTAAATCTTTATTGTTGAATTATTACATATGTCCTCCTTTTCCCCCCATTGACCCCTTCTAGCCCGTACCGGCTCTCCACCCCAGGCCTTTACCACCCTATTGTTTGCTTAATCTCTTCCACCAACCCACTCACCCGGGCCTTCCCTCTGAGATTCAACAGTGGGAATAGAGTTTTAGTTTGGGAAAGATGAAAAAGTTCTGGAGATGGATGGTGGTGATGATTGCACAACAATGTGTGTGTACTTAACCCACTAAACTGGACACTTACAAATTATTAAAATGAAAAATTAAATTGTATATGTATTCGAGACCCATTACTCATATACTATACAGTTAGTTTTGGCTCACATTCCCTGTCCCCAAAATCTTCATTCATGCGGGTAAGTCTTTGGGAGCCACTTCCCTGGATGATTAGACCAAGAACAAGCAGCTGGATTATTCAGAATCCATGGCTGCGATTTTGGAATTTGGTTTCAGGAACTTCTTGTTAGTTTCTGTGTGGGGTGAGACAGAATGTGTTTTGTATAGGTGGGAGCTGCAAGGTTGCCACATCTATGTTGATTTATTTTTTATTTCACTATGTTTACTGTTCACCTGTTGTGTGCCACGCGTGCTAATATGTGCTGGGATTCAGCCCCATTCCTGCTTTCCTGGAGAAGCAGAGTAAGCCTGGTGCAAAGGTATTATCTCTAATGTTATCTATAATATTTCTATTATCTCAAATATTTTGTTCTCACCTAAGTGAACTCATAGTATACCTCCTTTTTTTCACATTTAACTTCCCCTTCTAAATTATTTTTAGCACATTTTCAGCACCAGCACTAGCACAATCAATGTATTGGTTGACAATGACAGGATATTAGATTTAATTGTAATAATAAATGTGACAAGAGCACCAAGATCATTCATAGAAGCTCCACATGTACTCACTGGACACCAATAAAGGATGGTGGGTGTTTTCTGTTTACCAGTGGCAGCAGCACCACCACGTGGCAAAATAATAAACAACATTTGCAGTCCCTGGAACCTGCCTGCATAGAAATTACACAATTAGTTATTTTTTTAAATTTGAAAATCTAATTAGTTTTTTAAAGTGATTCATGAATTAGGCTACATCTCATCTAGCAACTAAAAGGGCACTCCCAAAATTACACAATTCTTGGGAGAAAATTTTTTTATTGGGGGGGGGGTGAGAAATGCACATTATTTCAAAATTTGCACAGAAGGGAGACTTTAAATCTGTTTAATATTAGCAAAATTTTCATTTTCTTAAAACTAGACAACACTGTGCCAAGGTTTCCATCCTGCTCTGTGAGCAGTCTCTACTGACTCTTAGAGTCAGCCCCAATGGTAGATTCTTATGAGCAGAACACACCCCTCAAAGGTTCTGTAGCATCCTTTATGCAGCATCCTGACTCTTCCTAAGCAGTACCAATCTTTCGTGCTCCCCCAAACCTGCCTATGATATAGGATTTATTCATCAACAAATATTTATTGAGTGCCTACATGGTGCTTACTCTGCTCTAGACTCTGCAGATACAGCAGTAAACAAACTGGACTAAAATTTCTCTTCACTGCTTACTCTCTGCGACACATCTGTTCCTTTTACACCATTGAAGTCAACAGAGACCTGTTTCATTCCACCTTCACTGGAACCACACCATCTACCCACTGAATAATTTCAGAACTCGGCTGATTTGAAATGATTGTATTTATTAGGAGCATCCACATATCAGTTTTATTGTGCGATCAAAGCTGTGACTGTCAGCCAGAGACAAAATACAGAAGTAGAAAGTTCATTTTAGATCCTGTGGCCAGTAAATAATAGCCCTTCAAAGAGGTCCACATCCTTATCCCCAGAACCTTTGAACATGTTAATTTACATGGCAAAGGGACTATGTGAGTGTGATTAAATTAAAAGTCTTGAGATGGGGAGATTATCCTGAATTGCCCTGGTGAACCCAATGTAATCATAGATTCCTTTCTAAGAGGAGGGAGCAGAGTTAAGAGTCAGAGAGCAGACAAAAGGATGAAGCAGAGTCAGAGAAGAGAGGAGATACTATGTTGCTGGCTTTGAGATGAAGAAGGGGACTACGAGCCAGTGAACTCTATAAGCTGGAAAAGGCATGGAAATGGATTCTCCTCTAGAGCCTCCAAAATAAAGAGGCCTGCCTGCACATTTGGATCTCTCACCTCCAGAACTAAGTCAATTTGTAATGTAATGTACATAAATCCTATATAATAAAAGCCTAATATGCTAAGTGTCCGGTCAACCGGTTGGCCGTTCAAACAATCAAAGTGTAATATACTAAGGCCGCTTAACTGCTTGCTGTGACATGCACTGACCACCAGGGGGCAGATGCTCCAACTGGTAGGTTAGCTTGCTGCTGGGGTCTGGCCAATTGGGACTGGGTTTGGGCAAGACAGGCCGGACACACCCTGGAGCCCTCCCGCGGTCCCTTCCCAGCTGGCCAACCTCCTGCATCTCTCCCTGGCCCCAGTCATGCACCGGTGGGGTCCCTCGGCCAGGCCTGTGCCCTCTCGCAATCTGGGATCCCTCAGGGGATGTTGGAGAACAGGTTTCAGCCCAATCCGACAGGGGGAGCACCGCACAACCAGAAGCCAGGCTCACGGCTGCCGAGCGCAACAGTGGTGGCAGCACTAAGGATGTCAACTGATGGCTTAGTCCCACTTCCCAGGGAGTGGGCTTAAGCTGTCAGTCGGACATCCCCCAAGGGCTCCCGGACTTTGAGAGGACACAGGCCAGGCTGAGGGACCCCACCCCCCCAAAGCATGAGTTTTGTGCACCGGGCCTCTAGTGTTTATATATTAGCCACTAACTTGGTGGTAATTTGTCATGGCAGTAACATTACACTAATACAGATTTTTACCTGTCCTCCCCTAATCAGTCCTTCCCGCTGCCCACTTTCTCTGGTGCACAGAGCAGGACACTTCTAATATTTTCCTATTTTCCAAAGTAATGAAGTTGTCCTGCTTTTTCTCAACACAAGCCAATAACTGTGCTTCTCTAACAGGGTTGTCCTTTGGCATTCTTTGACATATCCCAGAGTCTTTGAGTTTTCTATGAGAATTAAAAATTCTGTATATTCAGTTCCAAAGTTAGCTAAAAAATTAATATATAATTCAACTTAAAACCCAGAGGTCAGCCTCACCTTCATAAGAACACTCAAAGCGTTCTCATGAAAGTCAGGAACAAGATAAGGGTATCATAAACAGCACTCTTACAGCCATGCTGGAGGTACCAGCTAATGTCATCACACAAGAAAAAAACAAAAGATAGAATGGGACAAGAGGAGGCAAACTTGTATTTGTTTGCAAATAATATGATTGTATACCTAAAGGTCCAAGAGAAAAAACTAAAAAACTATACAAACAATAAAAGAATTCAGAGAAATGGCTTGGCACAACACTAATGTATAGTAATCCTATCTAATAAAGAGGGAATATGCTAACTGACCCTCACACTGTCACAAAGATGGCGGTGCCTACAGCCAATAAGGGAATATGCTAATTGATTGCCCTGCCCTCAAAGATGGCAGTGCCCACAGCCAGTAAGGAGGGAATATGCTAATTTACTGCCACACCCTCAAAGATGGCGGCACCTACAGCCATAAGATGGCGGGGTCCAGTTCCCTCAGCCCCACTGGAGTGGCAGGCACACGGCAAGGCTGGGCTCAGCATTGCTGTGCACCTGCCTCCGGAGTCCCCCAGTTCCCTCAGCCCCACAGCCACCTAGGGCCAGCACAAGGTGCAAGCAAGCCATGGATGGTGACTGCCCAGCCGATGCCCGAGGGGCTGGCAAGCCTCAGAAGGCAGCTGCCTAGCTGCCCAGGGCTGCCCGAGGCTCAGGTAACCAGGGCCAGCCAAGGCTTGTGCTGCCGGCAGTGGCAGCAGCAGAGGTGTGACGGGGCATCACCTTCCCCTGATCTCTGGGTCACCTCCTGCCCTTGAGGGCTCCCAGACTGTGAGAGGGGGCAGGCTGGGCTGAGGGACCTCCCCTTCCAGTGCATGAATTTTCATGCACCAGGCCTCTAGTCAATATATGAACAACAATTACTTAGGGCATATAAATAATGGAAAAAATTATTCTATTCTATTCTAACAACAGAAACAAGAAAAGTAACAAAAAATATGCAAAATCAATATGAAGGAAATAAGCTAAATTTGAAAAAGAAGAAAAGTATGCTATGGTCTTTGGATACAAAGATATGTTTAAGACCACTACAGTTAGATCTGTTATTGGCAACCAAATAAAATTGATGAGAAATTTTTGTCTTGTTCAAAAGTTCATTGTACATCCAGCCTTTTATATTACCTGGTATTGTCTCAAGAATTTTAGTCTTCATGGAGATATGTAGGCTCCCCACTGGTGGAAGGCAGGGCACAGGTTAAGTGAGGCCTGATCTCTGGGTGGTCCAAGCCAAGCCCACCTTTGGACTATCAGGCCATGGTGGGAACTCCTTAGATATTGCCCTCTGTTAGTTGTCATGATTTGCCATGGGCAACTTCAGTCCTCCTCTGTCTCCGTCCTCTCTCTCTCAAACACACATACACACTCTACTCTATCTGGACCAGCCGTGGGCAAACTACGGCCCGCGGGCCGGATCCGGCCCGTTCGGCTGTTCTATCCGGCCCGCAGAGCCGAAAGAGTGGAGGGTTCTCTTGCTCTCCCCTCCGCTCCTTTACTTTGAATTTATATTAGTTCACACAAACACTCCATCCATGCTTTTGTTCCAGCCCTCCGGTACAGTTTAAGAACCCATTGTGGCCCTCGAGTCAAAAAGTTTGCCCACCCCTGATCTGGACCATGCTAGGTTTCATTATCTTATTGATATAACAATTGCTACATGGTAAGGGTAATCTTCTCACCAGGATCATAACTAAAATAGCAATTTTTATTATCTTCATAACTAAAATAGCAATTTTTATTATCTTCAACATGTCTCATCTTTGGGCTATTGGTTTTTTGACATCATTTTTACTTGTCTCATTTCCTAGGCATCTATAGTTTAACAAAAATGTCACTGCTAATTACTATTGTCAAAAGAACTCTTGATATGATCAATAAGTAAACTGGGTATTTTTTTGTATGGGGGAGATGAGGGGAGAAAAGGAAGAATCTGCTATTACCACTGAAATCTTGTCAGGCTGGCTTTGTGGGATGGACTGGGGCAGGCAATTCAAGTTCTGCAGAAAGAATCTTCCATTCCACATAGACCACACTCTTCTTAAAAGCTGTTTCCTGACTATTCCTAGAAGCAGCTAGACTCTCTCAGCAGAAGAGCTAAGTCTGATTTTTAGCTGTCTCTTCCTTTCTCTTTACCTTCTTGGCACATGCTAGAAATTCAGTAACTGCCAAAAGAACAAGTGGATAGAACCATGCTTCCACCAACCTATATGCTGAAGGCTAAAGGGCAGGGAGAAGCTGCTTAAAAATTCTTGAGAATGAAAGTACCACCATGTAGGAGCAGTCTGTTGGCACAGGAGATTTTAGCTTTGTTTAAGGTCTCTCTCTTTTATTGTGTACTAGTGGCTCAGTGCACAAATTCGTGCTCATTGAAAGGAAATTAATTAGAAGAAATATTTTAATATCGCTATTCACCCTTTCTCTATAATAGAAGTGTCAACCAAATTCACGATTGACAATAACAGATCGAAACACACCCATGTGATTGGCGCCAGCAAGAGCTTTATATATATAGGTAAACTTGCTTAATTAGACTTGCTTTCTGATTTAGCGAAACTTTTTCCAACCCAGTGAAGCACCCCAACTTCTCTTTCAGGTAATTGTGAGCAACACAGCAGTAAATATCAACACAAAGTAGATTATTATCGTAGATCACACAGGGACAACAAAGGTTAAAATATTTAAGTGCAGCAGTGTTTGAGTATATTCTGCGCAGTGAGAAAACCTGAAATCATTTCTTACTTCTTTTTAGTTGGGTAAAGTTTCTAAGCTTTCTAAATGTCCACTTTCCAGCTAATGAAAAGAAAGCAGTATTCTACTGAGTCTCCTATCTACCTACTCCAGGACTTCTGTGAGGATCAAATGAGATGAGGCATGGGAAAATGCTTCACAGATATTTGGTTAAAGTGTAAAATGCTTCCACCTGGCTATAAAGCAAGTTGTGTTCCTGGGCTGAAAAAACTACAAGGAGGCTAGTTGCTAGGGAGAGAAAGCCAGGCATTGCTATGTGACATCATTGCCTGGCACCCACAGCCACCATTTCAGGGCTGGGCTGGGCTGTGGGCCACATTTTGCACCATGGCAGCACTGGCTGCGATTTGGTGGGCTGTCGCTCTGGAGTGGTGGCGGGCCTGTGTCCCACTTGGGGGAAGCTGAGTGTTGCTTTGGGGGTACCAGGTCCCCGCTGCCAGTTCTCTGTAAATGGCCAGTGTGCGTCACAGCAGCTCCTGTGTTGAGCATCTGCCCCCCGGTGGTCAGTGCATGCCATAGCGACTGGTTAGACAGTCGGACAGTTCGTGTATTAGCCTTTTATATATATATATATATAGTTAAATGCTGCCTTTGTTGTAGCCTTTCCACTCCTCCTTTCTCCCCCGCCCCCTCTTATTTTAAAATAAATCAATACATTTTGGGAGATTTAAAAAGTATCTGTGGGCCCTGGGTTCAGAACCTTTTTTGCCAAATGGACGTTAGTTCTCCTTGGTGGCTGGGAACTGACTGTTAAATGTTTTTGATCATCACCCTTAGTAAGAATTAAATTTGTATCTGAGAAGTATGTGGATGGAAAAAAAGGGATCCTTTGGAAAGTAACTTCATAGGGTGATCTAATCATAAAATCCTAACTGGGCAGGTCATGGTGGGTAGTCTCACCCCAGGCATAAAACTTCTTTAGTGAAGTTTTTAGCCAGCCCTGTCCATAGTTCTTATGCCTCTAGATTAACACATTTGTGAAATACCATAATTCCCCTTAAAGGAGATATTAACCCTCAAGAGGTCACACATCTTATTACTATCCTGTAATCCAATTAATTCCTGCCTTGCTTTCTCCTACCTCTATGTAATCGTCCTTACATCCCCTCCTTAATTTCAAATGCAGAAGCTGCAAAACTGTTACTCAAAGAAACATTTGAGATCTTGCTCCCTGGCATATGTAGTCAGTTTGGATCAAAAAAGCTTATAAAGGGAGAAACCAAGATGGCGGCATAGGTAAACACCTAAACTGCTGCCTCGCACAACAATTTCAAAACTACAACTAAAAGACAGAACGGACACCATCCAGAACCACAGGAAAGCTGGCTGAGTGAAAATTCTACAACTAGAAGGAAAGAGAAAAACTCACAGAGAATTGGAGGTACGGCAAAGGGGCTTTGTGCACGCAGAGAGGAAGGGCGGCTGAGAGCCAGGCTGACTTTCTCTGGCGGAAGGGGGAAAGAAGCCTCAGACCGCACTGAACCCCAGTTCTAACTGCACTGAACCCCAGTTCAGGGCGAACCCCTGGGGACCCAAGCTCTTACAGGGGGAGTCTGGACTCTCGGGCGGAGACTCGAGCTGGGAAAGGCAGAAGTCTGAAGGCATACGCGGGCCAGTGCGCACAGAGGCTGCGGAGGTTGCCACAGGCTTTCCCTAGTGGAAGGGAGTCAGAGGATCCTGACTGCACTGAGCCCCAGTTCTGACTGCAGTGAACCCCAGTTCCAGGTGAGCCCCTGGGGACCCACGCTCTTGTGGGGGGAGTCTGGACTCTCGGGCGGAGACTTGGGAGCCGGGGAAGGCGGAGGACGGAAAGTGCGCACGCGCGCGCGCGCCAGTGCGCACAAAGGCTGCGGAAGTTGCCACAGGCTTTCCCTAGTGGAAGGGAGTCAGAGGCTCCTGACGGCACTGAGCCCCAGTTCTGACTGCAGTGAACCTCAGTTCCAGGCGAGCCCCTGGGGACCCACGCTCTTGTGGGGGGAGTCTGGACTCTCGGGCAGAGACTCGGGAGCCGGGGAAGGCGGAGGACTGAAAGCGCGCGCGTGCCAGTGCGCACAAAGGCCGCGGAAGTTGCCACAGGCTTTCCCTAGTGGAAGGGAGTCAGAGGATTCTGACTGCACTGAGCCCCAGTTCTGACTGCAGTGAACCCCAGTTCCAGGCGAGCCCCTGGGGACCCACGCTCTTGTGGGGGGAGTCTGGACTCTCGGGCAGAGACTCGGGAGCCGGGGAAGGCGGAGGACTGAAAGCGCGCGCGTGCCAGTGCGCACAAAGGCCGCGGAAGTTGCCACAGGCTTTCCCTAGTGGAAGGGAGTCAGAGGCTCCTGACGGCACTGAGCCCCAGTTCTGACTGCAGTGAACCCCAGTTCCAGTCGAGCCCCTGGGGACCCACGCTCTTGTGGGGGGAGTCTGGACTCTCAGGCGGAGACTCGAGCTGGGGAAGGCGGAGGACTGAAAGCGCACATGCGCGCAAGGGCAAGGCTGACAGGAAGCCAAGACTGAGACTCCACCCCATCCAAGCTGAGCACAGAGGCTATTGCAATTTGGCAAGTCTAATCCTATAAGGCTGTCTCCAGCACCGAACTTCTCCCAGCAGAGACACAGCTGATCCTTACAGCCAACTGGCCCGGAGGTCAATTCTTCCCAGTGATACCAACAACAATAAAGACTTAATTACAACAAGGCTGTACACACAGTCCACAAAGGGGTGCACCAAGAGTGTCCACCTCAGGTTAACTGGGGAAGCAGACCCACTGGGCCATATTGGAAACCTAGCACAAATATCTACCTTACCAACTCAGGGAATCAGTGAAAATGCGGGGTCAAAGAATCAGATCACAAACGAAAGAAATGGAGGAAAACAAATGACTGGATATAGAATTCAAAACCACGGTTATAAGACTTTTTAAGAATATCCTAGAAAAGGCCGATAAATATAACGAGACCCTCGAAGATATGAAAAAGGACCAACTAGAAATTAAACATACACTGACTGAAATAAAAAATATTATACAGAGACCCAGAAACAGAATAGAGGAACACAAGAATCAAGTCAAAGAATTGAAATACAAAGAAGCAAAAAACACTCAACCGAAAAAGCAAAAAGCAAAAAAAAAAAAAATCCAAAAAGTTGAAGATAATGTAAGAAGACTCTGGGACAACTTCAAGCGTACCAACATCAGAATTATGGGGGTGCCAGAAGAAGAGAGAGAGCAAGATACTGAAAACCTATTTGAAGAAATAATGACCGAAAACTTCCCCCACCTGGTGAAAGAAATAGACTTACAAGTCCAGGAAGCCCACAGAACCCCAAACAAAAGGAATCCAAAGAGGACCACACCAAGACACATCATCATTAAAATGCCAAGAGCAAAAGACAAAGAGAGAATATTAAAAGCAGCAAGAGAAAAACAGTTAATTACCTACAAGGGAGCACCCATACGACTGTCAGCTGACTTCTCAACAGAAACTATGCAGGCCAGACGGGAGTGGCAAGAAATTTTCAATGTGATGAATAGCAAGAACCTACAACCAAGATTACTCTATCCAGCAAAGCTATCATTCAGAATTGAAGGGCAGATAAAGAGCTTCACAGATAAGAAAAAGCTGAAGGAGTTCATCACCACCAAACCAGTATTATATGAAATGCTGAAAGGTATTCTTAAAGAAGAGGAAGAAGAAAAAAGTAAAGAGAAAAATTATGAACAACAAATACATATCTATCAACAAGCGAACCTAAAAATCAAGTGAATTAAAAACCTGAGGAACAGAATAATCTGGTGAATATAATAGAATCAGGGGCATAGAAAGGGAGTGGACTGATAATTCTCAGGGGGAAAGGGTATGGGGGGTTCATGAAGAGAATGGACAAAAATCATACACCTATGGATGAGGACAGTGGGGGGGAGGTAAGGGCAGAAGGTGGGGTGGGAAATGGGTGGAGGGGAGCTATGGGGGGAAAAAGGAGAAATAATTGTAATAATCTGAATAAAGATTTATTTAAAAAACAACAACAACAACAACAACAAAAAGCTTATAAAAATTCTCTGCAGGTTGGGATGTTTCTTACACTGACAAGTAGGAAACTCAAATGCCTTCAAGCAGTCTGGCTGTGGGGCATTTATTTGTTCACAGCATGTGTGTGGTGACAGCCTGGTGAACTCGAGTGCTCAGCCCGATTTTCCCATTTTTCAAGAAAAGCTGGAAATCCTGAGTATTAAAACAAGTAAATTCTCCCAATTTAAAAATGCCAACTCAGATTTCAAAGAAACCAAAATCTCCCTGCTTGAGCCAAGCAAAACCTCTGGGAGGACTGCATCTGGCACTGCTCTGTGGTTGAGGTTGAGCACAGCTGCAGGGAGAACCCTGAACAGATAGATGGCAGGTGTGGGACAGAAAAGTGACTTGGTTTTAGTGTGATTGTGAAAAGTAATGCTAATTGCAGTAAATTGTATTATGTCCTTACTATTTGTGTAAGTCCCTTGGCAACAGTAATTTTGAGTCTAATTAAAAATTTAAGATTCTGTAAAAATTCCACTTGTATATTCATGCTTTCTCATCCTCCTTAATTTGTGGTTTGAGTAATAGGGCCAAGATTTCATGATATATATGTATCCAGGGGAACTATGCTCATTGCCGTGACTATGAGTTTTTATAAGTATACTTAATTAGGCCTTAATAAAGGCCTAGGTATTACTTCTAGTCAGGTCACATGTGTCTGACTTCCTTCAGGGCTTTATTGTATGAAAAAGAGAGGGAAGAAGTCTGCATTAACTTTAACTCTTTTGGGGTACACATTTAGTAAAAATTATTTTTATGAGAAGCAGGACTTTAGGAATCTTAATGAAAAGCGTGCATATCATATATTCACTTTATAGAGACCAACTCATCTTCAGTGGAAAAGTGTAGGTTCCTGTGGATCAGAAGCTTGATGGGGGAAGAAGGTCTGTAAAGTCCTGGAGGAAGTACAATCTTCAATAACAGTAGCCTTCAATTAGAGGCCAGCATGAGGGTGAGGGAAGAAGCACAAAACTGAAAAAGCAAGATATGAGATTGAAAATAAATTCAATTGGACTGGAGGTTGCAAAGCATTGCTCCATTTTAATTTTAATGTATAGCACTTGTCACTTTCTAATTATTTGTTTAGAATTTTTTTTTTCTATTTGTTTATTGTTTGTTCTTCTAACTCCTCCCTTCACACAGGAGCCCTAGCCTGCTGATTCCTCAGTGTCTGGCACATAGATCCTGTTCTACCGGCTTCCCTCACCACTACCCAAACTCCCGCCTTCTGCTCCCAACACCAACAGACAAAATTTTACTTCGTCAGAGTTGGTTCGAATGCTTCCTTCTCTGTGAAATCTCCCCCATCTCCTTACCCCACCCCTACCCTCAGAATTACTTCTTTCAGAGTTCCCACAGCTATTGAGTTTTCCTTGCAGCATCAATTTAATTCTGCAGTGTTAGTTTGCTGTTCTCTTCTATTGCCCAACCCTCATTAAGTTTTAAATCATATAAAGACAACGTATTTTTGTCTCTGCAAGCCTCTACACTTTGGGTAGTCTTTTATACACAAAAAGGGCTCAAAAATAGTTTGCATTGTTAACGTAAAAAAAAACATTGAAACCTGTAAAGAATTTTTGTGAGTTTATTTGAGCCAAATTGTCAACATATGCCGGGAAGCATAACCTCAACGAATTGAGATAATGCTCCGGAGACTGGCGGGTTACATTAGCATTTATACATTGTAATCAAAGGAGGGACATAGGTGAGTTACATGAAATCCACTGGTGATAGATTAAGGAGGTGGGATAAAGCAAAGCGGTGGGAAACCCCTGGGATTGGATAAAAAATAAAATGATGGACACATACTTAGGTGGGTGCAAGGACAATTAACATGATAATGAAGGAATTTGTGCTATCTGTTCTGGCCTCCACCACATTTGGTTGTGCCCCAGGGGGTCCAGAAAAAGGGAAGTTACAAGTTACCCAGACAGTTCAAGGGTGTTATCATAGATACAAAACGACAGATAGGCTCAGTTAAGGTAAAGGTTGACCTTGTCAGGGAAGATACCAGCCTAGGACGTAACTACCCACCATATCTGCGTTTAGGTAAAGTTTAATTTCAGACCATCCTTTGTGGTTACTTTAGGTCTCTCTGAGTTTGCAAGACTGTCATGCAAGCCTCCCCTGAGCCTGTCAGGTCAGCATGTGGCCCCTTTCGTCCACAGCATAAATGAATTAGAGTGAAGTCATGAACTTATCCTCTTCCCTTCCCCCAGTCCTCAGAGCCATCTTTAAAAACTTAAAATCTGCCCACGTCACGGTCCTAGTTAACTCTGTTGAAGGCCACTCTATATCCTCAGAACATACTTCTAAATCCTAAGCACCCTGGTTGCCTCAGGGCCCTGTATGAACTTATTTAGAATATGGTATCTTTATGATTTTCTCTTATCTTGTCTCTGTAGATGCCCTAAATAGAGTCTATCTTCCCATTGCCGGAACCTCAGGTTGGGTCAAAAGCTCCTCTTCTCCGCTTTCTGGGCACAATTCTATACTCAAGTACCTTGAGCAAACTGTAAGTTTCCCACCAGGGTGTGAGCTCCCAAGTGGTGCGAACAAGTCTGCACCGAGCACCAGGTTCCGGGCCTAGGCCGTTCCAGACCTATTTTCGGAGTTGAAGTAAAATCCTGCCCACCTGATCAGTGCCTTTCTTCTTTAAGGAGACGTCTCCTCCTCTCCAGGAAGCAGAACCCGCTCGCACCTATCAGGGATTGGCACTTGAAAAATAGTGAAGTATCGGCAGCCCCTGAAAGCCAAGACCAGAAGCTTCTTTAAGTTCCCGGGTCCAATAACACACCCAGCAACCGAGACAACCAGAAAAACCAGCGTAGTGGGCGGGGCCGGGAAAAGGAGACTCCGGAAGTCCTGTGCACACGAGATTGAATACCATCTCGGCAGTTGACTATTCAGCCTTGCAGACGTTCTGGCGGGCTCCGCTGCGATCTACTCTTTCGGCGCTCGACTCGCCGGCGCTGCTGCCCCCGCCGAAGGAGGGGCAAAGCTCAAGATGGCGGACAAAACGCCAGGCGGCTCTCAGAAGGCCAGTTCGAAGGTAATTTCTCAGAGGACTGCGTAAGTCAGCGAGTCTCCCCCAGTCGTCTGGGGCCTGCAGATGCTCCTGGGCGGCGGGAGGGGTTGGGTGGGAGTCCGCGTTTCGGTTGCGATGGCACGCCGGGTGCCGACGCTCCGTGGTGCGCAGGTTGAGAGGCCTGGCGTCCCTCCTAGTCCCAGCCCGGACTCGGCTGGAGACTGGCGGGCCCCGGGGTGGCGAGGGCTGCCGTGAGGAGTCCGGCCCACGCTTGGCATTGGCATGAAGCCAAAGGTTTAGATTGGGGTCTGAAGCGGCGAAAATGCGCCACGGTGTCTCACCTTGTTGCGCTCTGAGGCCGCTGATCACAGCTTGGGAGAGGTGATCGCTTCCCGGCGATTACGTCCCTGCCCATCTTTTCTCGGTTCTTTGGTTTTGGGTCTCACGGTGCCGGCTTCCCTCCATTTCCTTCAAGTCCGCTTGGGAATAAATAACCCGTGGGGCGGGCAGTTGTGAGCCGAGGACCCACCCGAGGGCGCGGGCGGGAGGCGCGGGGCGGGCGCAGCGGGGCTGCCTCTCGAGGTTCACGCGCTGCACGTGGCCTCGCCGTCCGGAGGCAGAACTGAGAGAGTACCGGGTGCGCCCTGCCTGCGGGGCGCGGGTCCCCACGCTCCCGCGTGCGCTTTACTGAAAGGGGGACTTCCGGGGTGCGAGGCTACCTGGATTAGAAAGTCGCTGTGGAGTTTGCAGGGAGTTGTGTGTGCCAGTTGGGAAACCTTTGAGCTGGAGAAGTTGTTTGGTGTTGGGTTGTGTTTAGTAGCATCAGGTCTTAGTTGCCACCTTGGGCGGGTCATTTAATGGGGTTTTGTTTTTTTGAGTTCCTCATTGTGGGAACCCCTTTCACGTCCTGCGTGATTCAGGGTTCGGGTTCTGGAGAAGGCCGCACACAAATGAAAAGAGACTAGAAAAACTTTAATTTGGGAAATGGGGGCCAGGCGGAAGCCCAAGAGAGGACTACTGCTCGCTCTGGCCTTGCCATCCCTTTTATTAAGATTAAGATGGGTACACCCATATCCCCTAGGCAGGAAACTCCAATAATAGCCAATCAGCGAATTTACTTAAGACTAACAGGTGGAGGCTGCTTCAGCTACCAATGTCTAGTGATTAGCTCTGAACCTTCAGAGCAATTAAGGTTGATCAGCCCTCCGGATTCCCTGTCCACACCTCTCCATTAATAAAACAATGATCGGCTTCAGGGACCTCATCTCCAACAGGATATAGGTATTGCCTGCAGTAGCTGTTAAGTTTTTAACGGTGATGTAAGAAGTTTAACACTTAAACGCTCTGTTACATCTTAAAGCCTCTTATTAAGAAGTTAAGTGTATGGTAGACCGGGTGGACGTGTCTTACGTTTACAGTTTGTTGTGACAAACATTAATAACCAGTTTTGTAGTTGCTGTCTCAGTTTGTAATAAATCATAATCTTGTGCCATTTGAGGAATGATGTTCACAATTAGTTTGTAAATACAGTGGCTTTACCAGACATCTTTTAGTTCTGTAAAACTATGGTAGAGGGCCAGTTTTGGCTGCTTTACATTATGCATTTACTCTTTGTCATTTTCTTCCCTCCCTGGTACATTTCCCCTTGGGGATTAGGGGTTTAGTTGGATACCTTACTCTACCCACTTTCTAGAAACAGACTCCTGACAAAAACAGCCTTGCTTACCATCGGGAACTATTGCTAAAGCTAGTTAAATCTATAATAATTCATGCATAAATGTCACAATTTTTTGTTTCTCCTCAAAATAGTATTTTAAGTATCTCCTAGTTTGAGGCCTTGGATACATTTTAATGTCTGTTTAGTCTTCCTTCTATAATAGGACTTCTGGTGATTGTGACTGTTACCTATAATTAAATTGTTGGATCTTCCAGTAAATTCTTTTGTTTGTTTTGTTAATCCTCACCCGAGGATATTTTTCCATTGATTTTTAGAGAGAGTGGAAGGGAGGGGAGAGACAGAAACATCCATCTCACATAGATTGGTTGCCTCTTGCAAGCTTGGCCTGCTGGGGATCAAGCAAGGTTCAAGCCCTTGAACCGAATTGAACCCACGGCCCTTAAGTCCGTGGGTCAAACGCTCTATCCACACCAGCTAGGGCAAATCTTTTTAGATACATTGTTTTTGATTATCATCAGTTGATGCCATTAAGAGATATTCTGATGTCTGTAAAAGGAATCAATATCTCAAGATTCAAATAATATTAATATGATTTTCTCTATTAATATAGAGGCTGCATGATGTAGAAAGATCTTGGATTTTGATAAAAAGCAAACTAAATTTGGTTCAGATCCTGTGTTGGTAATTAATTATATTTGCAATTTTAGGCAGATTTTATAAACCCTTTTTTTAAAAAATTGACCTTAAGGAGGAAGGGAGAAAGAGAGAGAAACATCAATGTGAGAGAGATACATCAATGTGTTGTCTCCTGAATCCTCCCTGACGGGATTGAATCTGAAACCTAGGTATGTACCCTGATGGAATCAAACCCACAACCTTCGAGGACGCTCCAACCAACGGTCATAACTGGCCAGGCCAGATTGCATAAACTCTTGTGAGTCTCAGTTGCTTTTGTAATGTGGATACAATTCATCCCTCTTTTACGGGGTTGATGTAAGGAGTAAATGAGCTAATGTTTATAAAGTACACTAAAGGGCTAATGCACGAAATTCATTGCAAGGGTAGGCCTTCCTTCCCCTGGCTGCCGGCACCTGGGACCAGAGCTTCCCTCGGAGCCCTGGCTTCGTCTGGAAGGTCGTCCGGACATCTGGTCTAATTAGCATATTATGCTTTTATTATTATAGATAATACTAGAGGCCCGGTGCACGAAATTCGTGCATGGGGGAGGGGGGGTCCCTCAGCCCAGCCTGCACCCTCTCCAATCCTGGACCCCTTGGGGGATGTTGGGACTGTCGGTTTCAGCCCAATTCCTGGGACCGCTGGCTCCTAACTGCTCACTTGCCTGCCTGCCTGATTGCTCCTAACTGCCCTCCCTGCCAGCCTGATCACCCCTAACTGCCCTTCTGCTGGCCTGGTTGCCCCTCATTGCCCCCCTCTGCCGGCCTGGTTGCCCCTCACTGCCCCCCTGCCAACCTGGTCGCCCCCAACTACCCCCCTGCTGGCCTGATTGCCCCTAACTACTTCCCCACCTGGCCTGGTGGCCCCTAGTGCCCCCCTGCCAGCCTGTTTTCCCGCAACCGCCCCCCTCTGCCAGTCTGGTCGCCCCAACTGCCTCCCCTGATGGCCTGGTTGCCCCTCACTGCCCCCCTCTGCCAGCCTGGTTGCCCCTCACTGTCCCCCCCCCCCCCCCCCTCGCCAGCCTGGTTGCCCCCAACTGCCTCCCCTGCTGGCCTGATTGCCCCTAACTGTCCCCCTGCTGGCCTGGTCGCCCCTTAGTGCCCCCCTGCCAGCCTGTTTTCCTGCAACTCCCCCCCCCCCACTCTCAGCCCGGTTGCCCCCTACTGCCCCCTCCCCCCCGCTGGCCTGGTTGCCCCTCACTGCCCCCCCAGCCAGCCTGATTGCCCCAAACTGCCCCCCCACCTGCCCCCCCGCCGGCCTGGTCAACCCACACAGCCTGCTGTTCAGTCGTTTGGTCGTCCCTCGCTAACGCCCCTGCTAGGCTGGTTGCCCCACCCAGCCTGCTGGTCAGTCATCCCTTGCTAACCCCCTTGCCAGCCTGGTCGCCCCACGCAACCTGCTCGTGAGTCGTTTTGTCGTCCCTTGCTATAACCCCCCTGCCAACCTTGTCGCCCCATGCAGCCTGCTGTTTGGTTGTTACTGTGAGGGTGTCCTGACCAATTTGCATATTGCCCTTTTATTAGTATAGATTAGTTCTTTTCCCTTCTCCTTTTTATACTTAGAGGAAATTAAAAGTACTTTTCAAGATGTCAGGATAATGTCTAATCCTGAGATTTAGAATCTTAAGACAGGAACTATCATAATGACTGCCCAGGTTGTTCTTTATTTTTAACACAACTCCAGAAATGATTGGAGGGAGGATCAGACTGTTTTGGCTAATACTACAGTATTTAGAGTTTCTAGCCTTTAATCTCTGGTTTGATTTCCCTTACTCTTGTGACCGCAGATGAGTGACATTCTACAATACAGACGAGATTATTCTGTTTCATTCTTTTTCTTTGCTACTTAAATTCCCATTGATATGGAAAGGGATGTTTGTAAATCATATTTCTAGACATTGAAAAAAATTTTAATTTAAAAATGTATGATATACAAGATTTTTGCATAGATAATGGCAAAAGTATTTGACATGTCTTAATTATAAAATACAGAAGTTATGTTAGATAACTTTAAAAATTACATTTTATGTATGCATAAAATGATTCACCTTTATGTGTAGTTGTTCCCAGTGAAGAGATCCCGTGCCCTTTTGTCTTCTGTTTAATTTTTTAAAAGTATATTTTTATTGATTTCAGAGAGGAAGGGAGAGGGAGAGACAGAAACATCCTTGATGGGAGAGAACCATTGATTGGCTGCCTCCTGCATGTCCCCTTCTGGGGATGGAGCCTTTGACCGGAAGCAAACCCGGGACCCTTCAGTCCACAGGCAATGCTCTATCCACTGAGCCAAACTGGCCAGGGCTCTTCTGTTTAATTTTAATTAAAGCCTGGCAAATATAGAAATTCAGAAATGTTTTAGGAATGAGCTAAGATTTTCCTATGCATTATTCCTGTTTATCACCAGACTAAAATACTACTTTGGGGGAGAGGGACATTGATGCTATATTTGATTTTGGGAGGAAAGACAAAGACAAGTTTATAATTATTTGCTTATAAACTTGTAAAACATTTTCTTATAATTTATCAAATTATCATATTAAGAGGTTTTTTTGTTGCTCAGCAAAAATGAGGATATGAAGAGAATGTGATATTTTCTTTGCTTCTGCATTTCCTGTGCTGGTAATAATACCAATATTGAATTGTGTGCCCTGCTACTGCAGTCTTTTTTTTTTTTTTTTTTTTTTAAATATATTTTATTGATATTTTACAGAGAGGAAGGGAGAGGGATAGAGAGCCAGAAACATCGATGAGAGAGAAACATCGATCAGCTGCCTCCTGCACACCTCCCCCTGGAGATGTGCCTGCAACCAAGGTACATGCCCTTGACCGGAATCGAACCTGGGACCCTTCAGTCCGCAGGCCGATGCTCTTTCCACTGAGCCAAACCGGTTTCGGCTGCACTCTTAACAATGCTTATTTTTTCCCACATTTCAAAAATTGGGTTACATAGGTAAATAAACAAAATATTGCTGGCTTCCTTGACATTAAGTACTAAGTTGGTTTGGGAACAATTTTGATTGATTGTTGATTAACCAAGTATTTCACTTATAAGAAATAAGTAAAATGAGCATTCATCCAAAGCTTGTGATCCTTAGGTATTAATTACTGCCTACGTACATGTTTTTTTGTGGTTCCTGAAAATATGTAAGATTTAAATACGAAAATCTGCAAACAAAACACAAACCTTGAAAATTAGGCTCTGCAAAGTTTCGTTTTAGATTAAACTGAATTTTTATTATTATATGGTCATAATCTTAAAATATAAGGTGATTAGTCTTATGTGTGGAAGGTTGTGTTTTGTGTGGAGAGAGGAATTATGAACTTCATATTTTTTTAATCAGTGTTTTTTAGAAATGAATATTTGCAGCATTGGTGCTTGAATATGAGTAAAAAAAATTCCTATCTTAATTGGATTGAATTGTTTTCAGAAAGTCTTTTTTTAAAATTTTTTTATTCCTGAAGATTTGTTTTTCCTGTGAAGTATACCAATAAAAGATACCCATTTGCCTTACTATATACCATTTGGGATGTGAGATGACTCCTGCCTTTCTAATCCTTTTTACAGAGAGCATAAATTTTGAAATAAAAATTAAAACTTGATACAGGAGAGTAAACTAAAAAACATTGATATTACAAATAATTTGTTTTATGTGCTATTATTAAATACCTTTAACATTTTATTACACACCAGCTATGTGCTAGAAATTTTGTGGAAATAACCTTTTTGAAAGCAAGAAACATTTGCCTGTAGCACTTGAGACTATTATTGCAGGACACTCAAAATGTAGTTACAACTTTTCATGTATTGGTACTGTTTTGGATGTAATTTTAAAGATTACTTCAGGTTTGTTATTTAAACTTTATTATACACTAGAGGCCCGGTGCATGAAAATTCATACACTGGAGGGGGGCCCCTCACCCTGGCCTGCCCCCTCTCACAGTCCGGGGACTCTCAGGGGTGGGAGGCAACCCAGCGATCAGGGGAAGGCGATGCCCCCATCACACCTCTGCTGCTGCCACTGCCGGCAGTGCAAGCCTTGGCCAGCCCTGGATACCTGAGCCTCGGGTGGCCCTGGGCAGCTGGGCAGCCGCCAACCGAGGCTTGCCTGTGCCTCAGGCTGGCCCTGGGTGGCTGGGCAGCCGACATCCGAGGCTCGCCTGCACCTCAGGCCTGCCCTTGGGGGCTGAGGGGACTGGGGGACTCCGGAGGCAGGCATACGGAGCGGCTGTGCCGCGCCTGCTGCCCCAGCGGGTCTGAGGGCACCGGGTGCTGCCATTTTTGAGGGCGTGGCAGTCAGTTAACATATTCCCTTATTATTGGCTGTGGGTGCCACCATCTTTGTGAGAGCATGATGGTCAATTAGCATATTCCCTCTTTATTATATAGGATAGTGCATGTCTCAGTGATCATATGGAGTTTTTTTGGTTTGGCTTAGAGAGTGGTATTAAGCTAGATAGCTGTTCCATGTTAGTGAGTGGACAGCATAGTATGTAAACAGTGTATGTTGCAATTTTGTTATATAGGTTAAGCCAACAAATATATCGAGTTCCTGTCACTTGCCAGATCTTGTGCTTGGTTTTGAGAAAGAAAACATTAAATAAGACCCTAGCCACTTTTGGGGGAGCATGCTGTCCAATGAAAGAGGAGAGTCAACATCAAAAGTACCTACAAGTTGGGTGATAGAAGTGACAGCTGGTTGAATGGAGGGTGGGTGGGGGAATCTTTAAGAGCATAGAAGAATTTGACTGATTGAGTCCTTTTGAGCAATGAGAGTTTTGAAGGATAGAGATAAGGAGTGTAAAAAAGAGATGGGTGAGGTGAAGAAAAAGAAATCTCAGGGAAGTGGTCTTGTTTAGATACGGTGCTTGCATACTATCTAATAAAAGAACAATATGCAAATTAACCACCACTCTGCCATGCCCACCAGCCAATCAGGAGTGAGTATGCAAATTAACCACAACCAAGATGGCTGCGAGCAGGAGGCTTGGGTTTTCCCGGCAGTGGAGGAAGCCAAGTTTCCTGCACACTCCGGCCAGCCCAGGCCTCCACTCAAGGCTACAAAGTTTCAATTACATGAGATAAATAAATCCCAACAAAAATGGCAGCAGCCACAGAGCTGGAGAGAGCAGGAGGCTCGAGTTGCCCCCGGCAGTGGAGGAAGCCAAGCTTTCCACACACCCTGGCCAGCCCAGGCCTCCACTCAAGGCTACAAAGTTTCAATTATAGAAGATAAATAAATCCCAACAAAAATGGTGGCAGCCACAGAGGGAGCAGGAGGCTTGGCTCCACTCCAGGCTACAAAGTTTCAATTATAGAAGATAAATAAATCCCAGATAGCAGGGCCTCTGCATGGGTCGCCGGGGTTCGTGGCCGGCCTGCAAACCACCACAGGCCCCTCGCCCAGGCCGCCCCATGCCCCAAGGGAACCCCCACCCTGATCTGGGACACCCTTCAAGGCAAACCAGCTGGCCCCGACCCGTGCACTAGGCCTCTATCCTATCTAATAAAATAGTAATATGCAAATTGACTGTCGCTTCAACACAAGATCGCTGCCCCTATGTGGTCAGAGATCCTGCCCCCATGTGGACACAAGATGGCCACCACAAGATGGCCAGCAGGGGAGGGCTGTTGGGAGGGACCAGGCCTGAAAGGGAGGGCAGTTGGGGGCGATCAAGCCTGCAGGGGAGGGTAGTTAGGGGTGACCAGGCCAGCAGAGGAGGGAAGTTGGGGGCGACCGGGCCTGCAGGGGAGGGCAGTTGGAGGGGACCAGGCCTGCAGGGGAGGGCAGTTAGGGGCAAACAGGCTGGCAGGGGAGCAGTTAGGCATCAATCAGGCTGGCAGGGGAGTGGTTAGGGGGTGATCAGGCTGGTAGGCAGAAGCGGTTAGGGGCAATCAGGAAGGCAGGCAGGTGAGCAGTTGGGAGCCAGCAGTCCTGGATTGTGAGAGGGATGTCCAATGGCCCGTTCAGGCCTGATCCTACCGGGATCGGGCCTAAATGGGCAGTCAGACATCCCTTGAGGGGCCCCAGATTGGAGAGGGTGCAGACTGGGCTGAGGGACACACACACACACACACACACACACACACACACACACACTGTGCACGAATTTCGTGCACCGGCCTCTAGTATGACATAAAAGGAGCTGAGATGGAAAGGTTAAGTTTTAGCTAAATTGTGGAGGGCTTTGAATGCTACAGAATACAATTAAAGAGCCATTCTGGGGGCATAGTTTAGGAAGGATTTGGAAGTGAGGAGGACCAATTTGAAGATTATTGCAGTGCTGATATTAAGGATTGCTTCAAAAATCTCACCTAAGATTGTTTCTGGGAAGCTCTTCTGACATCTTCCTCACTCCCATGAAGATTTGCCTCTGCTCTTGTGGCATAGCTACATTTTTCACTTGTCTCTTTTATTAGCTCCTAATGACAGGAGCTATGCCTTACTTTACTTTATATCTATAATGCAAGGCATAGTACCAGTAGATGGTTGCCCAATAAATGGTTGAATAAAGGGGAGATCTGAACCACAATGGTGTCTTTAGCAAGGGAAAGGGGTCTTTGTAGAAGAGCTGTATTAGAGGCAGGATGAACAGAATTTGACTCAGTTGGTTATAGGGGATAAGGAAGGAGTCCAGGATGACCCTGTTATTATGCTGCTGCTGGCTCACACATTGATTAATTATTATGTACCAAACACTGAGTGCTTCACTTGTATTTATCCTTCACATCATTGCGGAGGCAGGTGCTATTCAGCTTTACACATGAAGGAACTAGTCCCAAGGCTTACAGATCTGGTAAATCTGATTCCAGAATTTGTGCTCTTAACATTTTACTATTTCCAGATTATGAGTTATTGAGAGTTACCACCTAATGTCAGAAGTAAGGTCCAGAGGATAAGATAGTTTGTGAGTCATTTCACATTTATTGGATTTGGGAATGACGATCCAGGGAGCAGTTTGAGAACAGACTGGAACCTATGGGAGGACCGAGGTTAAGATCAGGAATTGGCAGTCATCTCAGTACAATAAAGGTGTTGATTTGCTTCCTGTGGGAGAGATTGTTAAACTTTGGGGAGATGTAAGTGGATGCTTTAGAGGATGAGAGGACAAAGTCATCTGGGAGACAGAAATGGGAATGGAGAGCTGATTAGGCAGAATGGCAGCGCTGGAGGGATGTTACTGTGGATGGCTTGCTAATTTGAAAACTCAGGTGTGGAGGCCTTTCACTTAAAGTAACATTGGAGCAGCCAGGACGAAAAAAAGTTTTTATTCTCAGTCACCAAGATACAGGGTCATATGGTATGAGTATAGTTGGCCTCAACGTTTATCTTGTATCCTCAGCAGCCATCAGAATGATCCTTTTTCCTTTTGGATTTTCTTGCTGTCCTTCTCCACATCTGTACTGTCACTTGATAAATTCCTCTTTATCTGCATCTTTATTTCTTCAAACCTCCCTTATTCTGCCCTTGTTTTTGGGTATTTTCATTTGGATGAGGAATTGTTCTGTAACTTCAGAAGATCTTTAAGCATTAACTTGTTTTTAGGTTCAAGAGAAAATAAAAACCCAAGCCCAAGACAAATAATATGGTTCAGTTCTAGGTTAAGAAGAGGGAGAAGCTCAACTTTTGAAGTAGCATTATATTTACAGTTTACCTGGACCACTAGCTTTAGAAGGTGGCTATTCTTTTAAAAATCTTATTAACTACTATTTGAATTTAACTTGTCTTAAATGTCTGGTTTGCACTAAATATGACCAGTGCCATCTTAGGGTAATTGAAATCAACTAATGTCTCTTCTTAAGCCAGGCTGTTATTTTTAAATCTTAGAAATGATTTGGATGTGGTGGCATAGAAAATTAACAGACTAGCACATTCTTAGGTACTCTTGTATGCTTATTCTTCTGAGTGAACTTTAGAATTATTTTTGGCAATACCCTTGCCCCCTTGCAAAGATTTCCCTTTGGGATTTTGAGCTGTTGAATGAAATTGTGTTAGAAATGTGAATAAATTTGGGTATAATGGACATTTTCTTAATGAGTTTTCTCATGCAGGTATTTGATGAGTCTTTTCAAAAGGTGACTTGAATAACTGAGTCCTTCTGTAAAGTTTGCGTTTTCACACAGGCTGTATACATTTTCTTTAGTTGGTTTCTAGGTGTTTTATGTTTTTGTTACTATTATGATTAGGATATTATTTTTATTAATCTATATATATAAAAGCCTAAGCGACCGTTGCAACCGAACGGACGACCGAACAGGCTGCATGGGGTGACCAGGCCGGCAGGGGGGTTAGTGAGGGACGACCAAACGACTGAGCAGCAGGCTGCATGGGGCAACAAGGCCAGCAGGGGCTTAGTGAGGGATGACCAAAAGACTGACCAGCAGGCTGTGTGGGGCGACCAGGCCGGAGGGGAGTTAGTGTGGACGACCAAGCGACTGAGCAGCAGGCTGCGTGAGGCGACCACGCTGGCAGGGGGGTTTAGTGAGGGACGACCAAACGACTGAGCAGTGAGCTGCGTGGGGCAACCAGGCCATCAGGGGCGCAGTTGGGGGCAACCAGGCCAGTAGAGATGGGCAGTGAGGGGCGACCAGGCTGGCGGGGGGGCTGTTGGGGGTGACCAGGCCAGTAGAGGGGGCAGTTAGGGGTGATCAGGCAGGCAGGCATGGGAGCAGTTAGGAGCCAGTGGTCCCGGATTTTGAGAGGGATGTCCGACTGCTGGTTTAGGCCCAATCCTGCTCAGTCGTTTGGTCGTCCCTCACTAGCCCTTCTGCCGGCCTGGTCACCCCATGCAGCCTGTTTGGTCGTCCGTTCGGTTGTTTCTGTTGCAACGGTCGCTTAGGCTTTTATATATATAGATTAACTGCAAAACACACTTTCAAAAACAATTTGAAATGTGCCCATTTGCAGACAGTGAGAAAATCCAAGAAAATAAATACTCTTAG
Organism: Plecotus auritus; assembly: GCF_963455305.1. Lineage (NCBI taxonomy): Eukaryota > Metazoa > Chordata > Mammalia > Chiroptera > Vespertilionidae > Plecotus > Plecotus auritus. The sequence goes on from NC_137771.1 coordinate 110,874,754, forward strand.
AAAAGAAAAATGTTCAGTCAGAAGTCTGAATGGTCTGGGGGAAAAAAAATCAACTGCCTTCCAATATAGCTATATTTATTAATCTGCTAAGTAATAAAAATAATATCCTAATCATAATAGTAACAAAAATACAAAACACCTAGAAACCAACTAAAGAAAATGTATACAGCCTGTGTAATCGGGCCTAAACCCCCAAGGGGTCCCGGATTGGAGAGGGTGCAGGCTGGGCTGAGGGGACCCGCCACCTGTGCATGAATTTCATGCACCTGGCCTCTAGTTTAAATGTAAAAAATTTCTTCTTCCATACTATCTTGCCATTTAAGAAAGGTTAGCTGGGAGAAGAAAGTAAATGAGGAGGATCACAATAAAAGTTGGAAAAAGAAAAGCGATGGATAGAAGAACAGAGGTAGGAAGTATCTCCATGGTTGGTTGTTTTGGCCTGATTTTGACTAGGACCCAGTAAAGTAGAGTTCAGAGCAATTAACTGATTCAGTATAAAAATATGGCCTGCTGTTCTTAGCCTTATGTTTAGATAAGATAAATAATGTAGTACTGTGTGGATCTCTATGAATCTTATTTAAATAGTCTTGCAGCTTGGCTTTTTTGTCTTTAATAGTACAAAACCAATAAAATGTCTGCTGAATGTGAACTGTAGATTAATGAAGAAAAAAGATAAAATTTTGAGAGTTGACATTGTTGGCAAGTGCCATGACTTGAAGACTACTTGTGCAATAGTCAGCAACAATGGCATGCCAAAGTTGAAGCAGTCCCCTTAAAACAAGTTGCAGGGCCCTGGCCAGGTATTTAGTTGGTTAGAGCATCATCCCTGTATGCCAAGATTGTGGGTTCGTTCCCCAGTCAGAGCACATACAAGAAATAGTTAGTGAATGCATAAATGAGTGGAATAACAAAGAGGTAGATCTCTCTCTCTCTCTCTCTCTCTCTCTCTCTCTCTCTCTCTCTCTTTCTCTCTTTCTCTCTCTCTCTCTCTAATCAGTCAATCAATAAAGAATTTTAAAAAGCTGCAAATGGAGCCCTAGTGGGGATTTGATAATAGGATTTTGTTTTTCTTTAAAATTTTTCGGCAGAATTGTACCTTTTTATATATCAAGAGTTTATATGTGTATTTTCTTGCTATTAGACTGCTTATATGACTCCTTGGGTGGTTGGAGAAAGTAGGAGAGGTTTTTTTGCTGTGTAGTAAGTTGCTGCTAGGTCAGTGTTACAGCCGTGATGTATCATTTGAATCATATTTTGGGAAATACACATTCTGAATTTTAAAGAATGGACTTGCGCATTATTTTGGATTGCAACTTTTTCATATTAGAGATTGCCCTTTGGTTTTATTAGTTGAGAAGAAATTGCTACAAATTTGGAAAAATTAAGTCTGAAAAATTGAGTATGAGAAACACTTGTTAGTATAGTAAGACATTTTCTGATTGTTTAATATTGACTTACTTTTCATACTTGCAGACAAGATCATCAGATGTTCATTCATCTGGATCTTCAGATGCACATGTGAGTATAAAAGGCAATCTTTGTATGTTTTTTTAAAATTTAATTTCTCTTTGTTTATATCCCTACCCTTATGATTTTACTTGATAAGTACAATTATAATGTACTAGTGGCCTGATGCACGAATGAAGATTCATGCAAGAATGGGCCTTCGTTCCCCTGGCTGTCGGCACCGCCTTTGCTCTGGCTGGAGCAGCCTTTCCGCTCCGGAGCAGCCTTTCTGCCTTCCCATGCTGCCTAGAGGCCCGGAGCAGCTGGGGTGGTGTGGAATGCCTGCGTCGTTGCCATGGCAACGACACAAGGGTCCCACTCAGCGCCTGCGTATGCAAATTAACCTGGCATCTTTGTTGGGTTAATTTGCATACTCGCTCCTGATTGGCTGTGGGCATCGCAAAGGTACGGTCAATTAGCATGTTACTCTTTTATTAGGTAGATGTGCCTATTTGTTTTTATCTTATTTGTTAGATGCCCTTCTCTTTTTGTTCTGTTCAGATAAGTTGGAACAGAACATGTTAGAAACCCAGTATGTATATTTCCTTTTTTTTATTGTGCTTATAAAATTCTATGCATACATAAAGGTGTATACTTGTACATTAACTATGGCATTGCACTATACATTCTCATTCTTTTCTCATTGCACAATATACCTATTGAAATCCCTGTAAGTTAACAGGCATAGCTCTAGTCTAGTTTTTCTAATGGCTCAAATTTGAGCATCATAATGTTCCACAGGAAGAGGTACAATTATTTATTATGGTATTTCTCTGTTGATGGGCATAAACTTTTTGTTGAAAGGGTTTTGGTATTTTGTATAGTACTGCAATGAACATTCTTTACATGTTGTTACAGCAGTACTCAAAGTATGGTCTTCAGACCCCTGAGAGTCGAGAATATTTTAGGGGGTCTCTGAGTTCAAAACTATTTTATAATAACACTAACACATTATTTGCCTTTTTCACTGTGTTGACATTTGCACTTATGGTGAAAAAAACAATTGATGGGTAAAATGTTGGCACCTGAGCACGAATCAAGGCAATGTTTCCCAAATGTATTAGTAGTCATTGTATTATTTTTCTTAGGCACAGAAAAATATGCTAGTTTCTCTTAAGACTTTTTTGATGAAGAAGTAAAATTATTATTAGATTTTGTCCTTTTATATGAGTCTTTTTAATGTCATATATTATGAAATGGAGAGTACCAATAAGGCAGTTCAACTTACCAAAGTGTAATGTTTATCTTGAAAAGTACTTGTGGGATTTTTTAAATTGAGAAATGAAACTAGCTTTTTTTTTTTTTTCATGGAATACTATTTTTATTTGAAGGAGCAACTGAGAAAGCATGGTTGGGTGTTTGGCAGATATTGTCTTGAAAATCAAAGAACTGAACCTGTTACTTCAAAGTAAAGAGCTCTTTGTTACTGATATAAAATTTGAGCTTTCATTGAAAACTTTCCCCATAACTAAGGACCTTTCTGATGAAATTAGTGATGATATTAAGGGATGAGTGTTTTGATAGTGTATAATTAAATTTGTCAATATTTGGACAATGGGGTTATTTCTAGTTTTCAACACTACATATGTGTTGAAACATATAAAAAAACTTGTTTTCCTTTTCCTATAAAGATGGATGCATCTGGACCCTCAGAGAGTGATATGCCAAGTCGGACACGACCTAAGAGTCCAAGAAAACATAATTATAGGAATGAAAGTGCCCGTGAAAGCCTTTGTGATTCTCCTCACCAGAATACTTCAAGAGTAAGTTGTTGATAAAAATAATAAAGTATAGTTAATGAATTTTTTTTTTTAATTGATTTCAGAGAGGAAGGGAGAGGGAGAGAGAGATAGACACATCAATGATGAGAACCATTGATAGGCTGCCTCCGGCACAGCCCCCACCAGGGATCGAGCCCACAACCTGGAATCAAACCCGGGATCCTTCAGGCCACAGGCCAACGCTCTATCCACTGAGCAAAATCAGCCAGGGCTAGTTAATGATTTTAATCTGTCCTTTAATTTGGTGCTTGGATATCTTGTGTTTTTTTTGTTTTGTTTTGTTTTTTAAATATATTTTATTGATTTTTTACAGAGAGGAAGGAAGAGGGATAGAGAGTCAGAAACATCGATGAGAGAGAAACATCGATCAGCTGCCTCCTGCACACCCCCTACTGGGGATGTGCCCGCAACCAAGTTACATGCCCTTGACCGGAATCGAACCTGGGACCCTTCAGTCCGCAGGCCGACGCTCTATCCACTGAGCCAAACCGGTTTTGGCTGGATATCTTGGTTTTGTACTTGTTTCATCTTGTACTATTTGAAAATAGCATTTTTTGTTGTATTTGGGTTAACGATAAACTTAAGTTCATCCAAGGAAATGTTTTTTAGTTATAAGTGAGGTATGTTTTATTTAAAATTTTCTTTTAAAAATCAACGGGTGTTTTGGATGTAAAATGGTTAAATGGTCACATTTTTTGTCCTCTCTCCATCCCCCCATTTATACCACACATTTACTGAACCAAGTGCAAATGCCAGTCACATACACAGATGTTTAAAAAATAGATGGCTCTTGCTCTCAGAGAGCTTATAGTCTTGCCTTGGGAAGTAGACAGACAGGTGCTATTCACACTGGTTAGTGCATTGTCCAGGGCAATACGAGAACCCAGAGAAGGAGCTTCCTTACTGCATGTGTCTGAAAAGTGCTCTCTTTTCTGTTTTAAATGTTTTCTTGTGATTAAATTTGGAAAACATAATAATGAAGTAATCAGCACCAGCCAGTATTAACATTGATAACGCTTAAAAAATTTTCCATGACTATTTCTCAGCATAAAAATATTTTTACTTTGCTGAGATCCATTTTACAGGAACACACTTAAAAATATTCTGTCTTTAGTTCTGATTTTTTTAACTTTCGCAAAATAAAAATTTTTAATGGATGATTGTATTTCTTTGCGTGAATAGTCCTTAATTACCTTAACCATTTCCATTTTGGGTTTAGCTCTTAGGCTATAAATAAAAATTGAGCCCAAACATTTTGTTTTATAAAATTATGTCTTTCATTGAATTTATATGCGATTTTATAATTTGTTTAAACTTTTTAAGTTGAAACCAAAGATGTTGACTGAATGATGGCAAAACATTTTTCTTCCTATTTCAGAGAAAAAATTATCTTGAATCTGTTCCTGAAATCCCATATTGACTTTTGGGTTATAAGCTGCTTTATTTTTTTTTCAAAAGGAATTTAATGTGACTTTAAAATAGTTTGCAGTAATATTACTCTTTCATTTTGCATATTGCAAGGGCAAGCCTTTAAAAAGCAGTTAAAACTGGGATTGATAAAGTCTAATTTTGCAGTTGGTTAACTTCTCATTTTGGTAGGTGCTAGAGAAACCTTCAGATTTAATGGCATATTAATATTTTCAGTTGTATTTAATAAACATTTTAAGTTGTGAATCATAAGCTAACATTCAAATTAATAACTGAACAACTAAAGGTCTATAATTTATTCAAACCATATTTCAGAAGAAAATACTATTTCCTCACTATTCAAAAGTGATTGATGAATGTTTACTTGTGCAAAAACCTGAAATACTGTTTATGATATATTCCCAGCAAAGAAAATGATGTTTATAAACAACACTATTGTTGATGAGGTGATTTCAGGTGCCCCTCAATAGATGTGTGGAGAAAAATTAGTAGTACATATAAACAAGGGAATATTACTTAGCCATAAAAAAGAATGAAATTTTATCATTTGTGACAGCATGGATGAACCTAGAGGATATTATGCTAAGTTGATTAACTCAGTCAGTGAAAGACAAATACCATATGCACTTATATGGAATCTAAAGAACAGAATATATTAATAAGCAGAATTAAAATAGACTCATAGATAACAGAGAACAGACTGATGCTTGCCAGAGGGGAGGAGGGTTGAGGAACTGGGTGAAAATGGTGAAGGGGTTTAGAAGTACAAATTGGTAGTTACCTTATACTAGAGGCCCGGTGCACGAAATTCGTGCATGGCGTGCAATGACCACCAGGGGGCAGATGCTCCAACCGGTAGCTATGGCGCACACTGACCACCAGGGGGCAGATGCTCAACACAGGAGCTGCGGAGCTGCAGTGACTTGGCAGCTGTGGTTCTCGGGTGACGCACTGGAACCAGAGAGGAGGGAGCCCGATTCCAGGGTGCATCACCGGAGAACCGCCCTCTTTCAATCCGGGACCCCTCAGGGGATTTCAGAGAGCCAGTTTCGGCCCAATCCCCGCAGGTCAGGCCAAGGGACCCCACCAGTGCACTTGCCTCTAGTACAAGATAATATTGAATGTAAGCTGTAAGTGGGAAAAAAAAAATAGAAAAGCATTGAGGAAAAAAAAAGAATGAGGTAATTTACTGAATTATACAAGGAAGTGATGCAATTTGTGGTACCTGAACTGTTGGTTATAAGATTTCTACTTAACCATGGAAATGTATGCCTCTTTCTCTTTATTCGAAATGTCTATTTTCTATACTGCTTCTTTTGCTGGGAAACATCTGTGCTTTCCCTCCTCAGTTGCTTTTTTATTCTTGCTGCCAACAAGCAAGTTGAATGAGTTCGAAGCCTTTTTTAAAAAACCTTTTGTATGTTGGTAACCTTCAGCTAACAAATGAAGCTATTCTTTGCTAGCTGAAAGTAATGTATACTCACATCAGATTTAACCTTTAAGGTATGCAGGTACCTGATGCTTAGCATACTCTCAACTTTTTTTACAATGATTTTTTTTTTTTTAAGTTGTCTGTTCTGAAGATTTGGTTATCAGTTTAGGTCTATTAGTTAAGTTATAGATAGTATTAAGACTATGTAAAGGTATGCTTTTTATTTCTTTTCATAGCCTCTTCTAGAAAACAAACTTAAAGCATTCAGTATTGGAAAAATGAGTACAGCTAAGCGAACTTTAAGTAAGAAGGAGCAAGAAGAATTGAAGAAAAAGGTAATGTTTAAAATGTATTGTGAGTGATCCTTGGAAATAAATGTATCCAAAGGGATAGTAAGTGTATGGGCAGTAGAGATATGTTTTTCAGAGATTTTTGACTTCCAGGGTATTCTTAGCTGCCGCCTCCAATTCAAGTCTATGACACAAGGTCTGTTCAGAGGAGTCCGGCTTCTATCCCTGTCTCCTCCACTGTTTTCTCTCTACTATGTAACTATTTTGATTATTTTCTGGTCTATTCTTTTCTATAAGCAAGTGTGTACATGTATATTGTACCCCACTCCTCTTTGTTAGGTGCACAGTAGCATATAGTTTACCTTTTTCATCTTGCTTTTTTCACTTAACATTATGTCTCAGAGATTACTACAAGTATATTGAGATATTTCTCTTTTTTTAAAGTATTTGTGTAGATATGCAATTGTTTATTCAATGAAAATCCTATTTGTTTTGGTCTTTTGCCATTTCAGATAGTGCTGCTATGGATAGTTAATGTGCATATGGTTTTTTCTTTGCTAATGTATCATTGGGACATATTCTGTAAGTGAGATTACTGGGTTGATGGTAAACACGTAAATGTAGCTCTGCTAAATATTGTCAAATTGCTCTCTCTCAGGGCAGGGCCAATTTGCTTTCCTGTCAGCAGTTACTGAGAGATAGTTTCCTCAGAGCCTATCAACAAAAAATGTTATCAAAGTTGTTTTGCCAACCTGGATAGGTGAAAATAGTATCTCAGTATAGCTTTAAATTTGCATTTCTTGTATAAATAAATAAGGTTGAACAACTTTTCTTGTGTTTGTTTCTGTGACTGTCTGCTCCTAACTAAACTAATCTTTCTATAAGTTAGTAGGTTACCTATATTTTTAGAAACCTTGTATATTATGTATATTAACACTTGGTCTATGATATATGGTGCAGTGTTTTGCCAAGTTCCTCGATTGTCTTTTTATTTTGCTTTCACTGTTTTCTCACGTATAAAGTACTTATTATGTAATCAGATTTATGGGTCCTTCTTTTAGGGTTTGTTTGTTTTTTTTTAGTCAAGATTTTCCCATACCCATCTTATAAAGGAATTTCCTCATTTTTTCCTAATACTCACATGGTTTTATTTTTAAAAAAATTAAATCTGTGTATAATGTGAATAATTGGCTCATTTTTATCTCTTTTAAAATAGCTATCAAGGTAGCCCCCATCATCATTCATTGAAAAGTCCATCTCTTCTTCGCTGATTTGAGATGCCACTTTTATTGAATACTAAATTTGCACATGCTGTTGGATTTATTTCCTTACTTTCTATTCTGTTCTAGTGGCCTTTCTATCCATACATTTTGAGGACATTTAGCATAGTTTTAATGGAAATTGTCAAGGTTCTGAGCTTTTTTTTTAATGCCAACTGTCTGGATATAATGCTGCTTCAATTTCTAATATTTTTGTCTTCAGTGGTTTGGAAAGGAAATCTTTGTATTTGTATTCACTGAATTAAATCATTGTGCCTTGGAAACAATATAAACATTAATAGAATAATATATTTTCTGAAGTCAATTGTCATACAATTTGACCTTAGAATTGTCTCTAAACAAATTTACTTAGTGGGTCCTTTTCTACTTCTACCACTTATATAGTCAAACCTCGTTTCTTGAATGTCTCCCATCTAGAAGAATTCAGTTCTCAACCAAGTTGTTCTCAGAAAAGATGTGGACCAAAACTTCAGTTTTCCACCTGACAAACCCTTTCATGCTGATACCTCAGCATAACAAAAAGCTTCCCTCAGGCAACAAAGGGAAGAATGCTTTTGTTGCTGGCCAAATCAGTCGGATGGTTAGCACAATTTTAAAACATGATGACACCATCAAGAGTGCTAATGTTGCTAAAGGTGTGAAAGTGCTCACAAAAACAACTATCACAGGCTTTTGAATAGGTAGAAAACCAGTTGATTGGATAAATAAAAAGCAGGTAGCAGCAATATATGAAAATTTCATTTAAGGCTAATAGGGGATGGTTTGATAAATTTAAGAAAAGAATTATTTATTTGTAGATTATACAGTATATTAGACATGTACTGTGTATAAGAAAGAATAATTTGAGGGTCTGGAATTGATTAATTCAATTTACATTATTTCTAATGGGAAAGAATGATTCGATTTCTGAACAAATCACTTCTTAATTTTTTGGAATGAATTATGTTTGAGAACTGAGGTTCCACTGTACCAGGAGAAGAGCAAAGCCTCTTAGTTTCAGTGTTAATTAATATGTAATATCTATGTCTTAGATTACCTATTAAGACTGCTTAACCTACTTTCCCCAGCAAAGGGAGAGGTTTTGTTTACATTATTCCTTGATGAGTTTAAGCCTACGTACAATAATAATTTTTTGTATTAGGCTATATTAAAGTATTCATGTGTATTTAGGAGGACGAAAAGGCTGCTGCTGAGATTTATGAGGAATTTCTTGCTGCTTTTGAAGGAAGTGATGGTAATAAAGTCAAGACATTTGTGCGCGGAGGTGTTGTTAATGCAGCTAAAGGTAAGCATGAATATTATAGCCCTTGTGTAAACCCAAAAGCCTTGGTTGAATGACCAAGATAATTATGAAAGAAGTTTGGTTGCTTTTGAATTTAATGTTTCCTTTCTATCAGCACCCTTTAGTGGTGATATTAATTATCAAAATAAGTGGCCAAATGTGGATTAATGAGAATTGGAGCCAGATAAGTTTTAAAAATATTTACTACCTTCCAAATTTTAAGACAGCAGAACACTCTGCAAAAACATTAATAAACTTCAGTTTTACTATGAAATTATAAAATTGGTATTTTTGAGACTATTATGTATCAGTACTAAAAGCATTTTATTTTTAAATACAAATAGCAAGTAAACAAAATTCAAATAATATGAAATTAATATTGAAACTTAGTATTTTAAATTTCAGAAGAACATGAAACAGATGAAAAAAGAGGCAAAATCTATAAGCCATCTTCAAGATTTGCAGATCAAAAAAACCCTCCAAATCAGTCATCCAATGAAAGACCACCGTCTCTTCTTGTGATAGAAACCAAAAAGCCTGTAAGTCCTTCTTAAATAAGTGATCACTTACGTTGAGATGACACTGTCAATGGTACTTTTAGAACTTCCACTGTAAGCAGGACTTTGGTTTCTTTTTAATTCTTTTGGGACTAGATGTTGAGTTTTGGACCTTAATCTTCCTAGATGAGAGAGAATAATTTAGAATAGGACATGTAGATAATAGTTCGTGCTCTTTGAGCACTGAGCATTTGCTATTACAATAGTCATAGCATTGAAAAGCAATTGAAAAGTTGACTATATTTTAGTTGTAAATATAAAATAATGGGATTGTATTTTTAAACAATTCTGAACTGAGATATTTATATACCTTGGAAGACTAAATATGTCCCATGTCCCACAGTGTGTCTGGTGATTGGTACATTTTTGGAATTTATTTGGAATTACTACCAGAATTAGTGACACTTTTAAGTATCCTCAATGCTAGAAAAGTTTTTATTTTTTGAGGGTGAGCTTTTTATGTGGGAAGGTAGATGTCATTTAAAAGTCATCCTTATAAAGTATACAATTCAGTGATTTTATATTTTTAGTATCTTTAGTTGTACAGCAATCACTGATCTCTAATTTCAGAATATTTTTATTATTCCAGAAAGAAACTTTATACCTATTTTTAGTCATCACCAATCCCTGGCAACTTTATACCTATTTTTAGTCATCACCAATCCCTATACGTTCTGTCTCTTTGGATCTGTCATTTCTGGACATTTTACACAGATGGAATCATACAACACAAACTCAGCCTTTTGTGTCTGGCTTCTTACATAGTGGGTTCATATGTTGTGGCATATATCAGTACTTCATTCCTTTTTATGGTTTGATGATATTCCATATTATGAATATATCACATATTGTTTATCCATTTATCTCTTTTTTTTAAACATATTTTTATTGATTTCAGAGAGGAAGAGAGAGATAGAAACATCAGTGACGAGAGAGAATCATTGATCAGCTGTCTCCTGCATGTCCCACACTGGGGACCGAGCCCACAACCTGGGCATGTGCTCCCAACTGGAATCGAACCTGGGATCTTTCAATCTGCAGGCCGTTGCTCTATCCACTGAGCCAAACCAGCTAGGGCTCCATTTATCTCTTTTATATATATATATATATATATATATATATATATATATATATTATTGATTTTTTTACAGAGAGGAAGGAAGAGGGATAGTCAGAAACATCGATGAGAGAGAAACATCGATCAGCTGCCTCTTGCACACCTCCTACTGGGGATGTGCCCGCAACCAAGTTACATGCCCTTGACCGGAATCGAACCTGGGACCTTTCAGTCCGCAGGCTGACGCTCTATCCACTGAGCCAAACTGGTTTTGGCTCCATTTATCTCTTGATGGACATTTGGATTGTTTCCACTTTTGGCTATTATAATAGAACTAGTGGCCCAGTGCACGAAATTCATGCACATTAAAGGGGGATTAATTAGAGGAAATAATTTAATATTGCTATTTGCCCTTTATCTATAATAGAAGTGTCAGAGATGAAAGAAAATTAGTAAAATGTATATGAAAACCTTCCTCCTATCAGAGTCTGGGGCCACCATGGGATCCAGAGTCAAGTCGATGCCCACGCACATGCGCCTCAAAATCGTGTGAGACCCAGACTTGGCCAGTCCCACCCCGGTCAAGCCCCACTCGGCAGGGGACATAGCCTCAGGTCCCTTGGCCAGGCGCCAGGATGAGGGACACGGCCTGAGATCCCCTGTCAAGTCCCGCTTGGTGGGGGACATATCCTGAGGTCCCCCATCAAGCTCCGCAGGACAGGGGGGGCGGGGGAGGGTGTAGCCTCACGTCCCTACTGATTGCTTGTTAAGGCTTCTTATGGGAACTTGGCCTCAGCTGTGGGTGCAGCCATCTTTGTGACGGAGTGGTGGTCGATTAGCATATTCCCTCTTTACTAGATAAGACTAGAGGCCCGGTGCATGGAATTTGTGCATGGGGGAGGGTGGTCCCTCAGCCTGGCCTGCACCCTCTCCAATCTGGGACCCCTTGGGGGATGTCCGACTGCCAGTTTAGGCCTGATCCAGTCAGACATCCCTCTCACCATCTGGGACTTCTGGCTCCTAACCGCTCGCCTGCCTGCCTGCCTGCCTGATCACCCCCTAACTGCTCCCCTGCCGGCCTGATTGATGCCTAACTGCTCCCCTGCCAGCCCAATTGCCCCCAACTGCCCTCCCCTGCCAGCCTGGTTGCCCCCAACTGCCCTCCCCTGCAGGCCTGGTCGCCCCCAACTGCCCTCCCCTGCAGGCCTGGTTGTCCCCAACTGCTCTCCCCTGCTGGCCTGATTGCCTACAACTGCCTCCCCTGCCAGCCATCTTGTGGTGGCCATCTTTTGACAACGTGGGGGAGGCCATCTTGTGGCAGCCATCTTGTGATGACGTGGGGGCGGCCATCTTGTGATGACGTCGTGTGACACCACCTAGGCTTTTATTATATAGGATAATGCTAATATAAACATTCACATAACTTTTTGAGTAACTGCCAAACTCTTTTCCAAAGTAGCTGTATCAGCAATGTATGAAGATTCCAATTTTTCTATATCTTTATCAACACTTGTTAAAGTTGTCTGTCTTTAAATTTATTATAGTCATATTAGTGGGTGTGAAGTTGTACCTAATTGTATTTTTTTTATTTACATTTCTCTAATGATGCAAAACATTTTATATGTTTATTATCCATTTATAATTTTCTGTGGAAATGTCTTTATGGTTTCTTGGCCCATTTTTTAATTTGCTTATTTACCTTTTTTGTTTGATTGTAAGAATATTCTACACCTTTTGGAGTCAAGTTTCGTATCAGCTCTGATTTGCAAATGTTTCTCCCATTCTGTGGGTTATTTTTGCACATTCTTGATAGTGTCCTTTGAGCCATAAAAGTTCAATTTATTTGAAGTTCAGTTTATCAGTTTTTTTCTTTTGTCATTTGTGCTTTTGGTGTCATGTCTAAAAAATTGTTGCCTAAGGTCATGAAGATTCACTTCTGTGTATTTCTCTTAAGAATTTTATAGTTTTAGCTCCTAGATTTAGGTGCGTGAACCAGTTGAGTGAAATTTTTTATACAGTGGTGGGCAAAAGTCAGTTTACAGTTGTGTGTACGTGAAAGACAGTTTATTCTTGTATTTTTATTTATTGTATTATAACTATACACCTACTTTTGTTCACCCCTGTATGGTGTGCAGTAGAATTCCAACTTCATTCTTTTTTGCATGTGCATATTCAGTTGTTCTAGTACCGTTTGTAAAAAAGACTATCCTCCTTTGAATTATTTTGGCTCTTATAAAAGGTTATTCTAAAAACACTTTTGAAAATAGTTTTTTTAGGACTATTACATGCAACTTTATTTATACACACACACACACACACAGAGACATATTTTTTTAAATAATTCTTTATTGTTGAAAGTATTACATATGTCCCCTTTTCCCCCCATTGACTCCCTCCAGCCCACCAGCCCCAGGCCTTCAGCACCCTATTGTCTGTGTCCATGGATTATGCATTTGTGTATACAAGGTCTTTAGTAGATTACCATCCACCCACCCACCCTCCCCCATCCTCCCTTTGAGATTCCGCACTCTCTTCCATGGTTCTATGTCTCTAGACCCACTTTGTTCAGCAGTTTATTTTGTTACTTAGATTCCACATAAGAGTGCGATCAAGTGATACTTGTCTTTCTCTGACTGACTTATTTCACTTAGCATGATACTTTCCAGGTCCCTCCCTGCTATCTTAAAGGGTAAGATACTCTTTTTTTACAGCTGCATAGTATCCCATGGTATAAATGTACCACAGCTTTATTATAAATTGTGCTGCTATGAACATAGGTAGGGGTGCATACATTTTTTGTGATTGGTACTTTGGGTTTCTTAGGATATATTCCTAGAAGTAGGATCATGGGGTCAAATGGCAGTTCCATATTTAATTTTTTGAGGAAACTCCATACTGTTTTCCATAATGGTTGCACCAGTCTGCATTCCCACCGGCAGTGTACTAGGGTCCCTTTCTCCACATCCTCACCAGCACTTGTCATTTGCATCTCTCGGATGATTAGTGACTTTGAGCATTTTTTCATATGTTTCTTGGCCATCTATATGCCCTCTTTGGAGAAGTGTCTGTTTAGGTCCTTTGTCCTTTTTTTTAATTGGATTTTTTGTCTTCTGTTAAGTTGTATGAGTTCCTTATATATTTTCGATATTAACCCTTTATGAGATGTGTCATTGCCAAATATGTTCTTCCTTACAATTGGCTCTCTTTTCGTTTTATTGATGGTTTCTTTTGCTCTGCAGAAGCTTTTAAATTTGATGTAGTCCCATTTGTTTATTTTCTCCTTTGTTTCCTTTAGCTTAAGAGATGTATTTGTATACATATTGCTATGAGAGATGTCTGAGATTTTGCTGTCTCTGATTTCTTCTAGGATTTTTATGGTTTCCTGACTTACATTTAAGTCTTTTATTCATTTGAGTTTATTAGTGTGTATGGTGTAAGTTGGTGGTCTAGTTTCATTTTTTTGCATGTATCTGTCCAATTTTCCCAACACTGTTTATTGAAGAGACTGTCTTGACTCCATTGTATGTTCTTGCTTCCTTTGTCAAATACTAATTGAGTGTAGTGGCTTGGGTCGATTTCTGGGTTCTCTGTTTTATTCCATTGGTCTATATACCTGTACTTGTGGCAGTACCAGGCTGTTTTGATTACGGTGGGTTTGTAGTATAACTTGAAATCTGGTATTATGATTCTCCAACTTTTTTCTTTCTCAAGATTGCTGCAGCTATTCGAGCTCTTTTTTGATTCCATATAAATTTTTGGAGTATTTGTTCTAGGTCTGTGAAATATGCCATTGGTATTTTAATAGGGATTGCATTGAATCTGTAAATTGCCTTGGGTAGTATGGACATTTTAATGATGTTGGTTCTACCAATCCATGAACACAGTATATTCTTCTACTTGTTTATATCTTCTTCTATCTCTTTTTTTCAACATCCTATAGTTTACTGAGTACAGGTCTTTTGCCTCCTTGGTTTAGTTTATTTCTAAGTATCTTAATTTTTTTTTGTTGCAATGGTAAATGGGATTGTTTCTTTTTCTGAGAATTCATTATTGGTGTATAAAAAAGCCATCAATTTTTGGGTGTTGATTTTGTATCCTGCTACATTGCCAAATTCATTTATTAAATCTAGTAGTTTTATGGTGGAGTCTTAGGGTTTTCTATATACAATATCATGTCATCTGTTGAAAATAATTTTTTAAAAGAAAGTCTAAAGATATTGATTGTTTTTAGTAATTCATATCCTCCCAAGGTAATTGTTTTGAAGAGTGCATATATTTGGTAGTTTTGTTCATGGAAGTTCAGTTACTTTTGCACCCCCCCCCTCCCCTCGTAGCTCAGTTGTTTAGAGCCTCATCCTAATACCCCAAGGTTGTGGGTTCCACTCCCCCCCACCACACACACACAAACCCCCAGTCAGGACACATTAAAAAATCAACCAATGCCCCTGGCTGGTTTGGCTCAGTGGATAGAGCGTCGGCCTGGGGACTGAGGGGTCCCAGGTTCGATTCCAGTCAAGGGCATATACCTTGGTTACAGGTACATCCTTAGTAGGGGGTGTGCAGGAGGCAGCTGATTGATGTTTCTAACTCTCTATTCCTCTCTGTAAAAAATCAATAAAGTATATTTTAAAAAAATCAACCAATGAATGTGAATGCATAAATAAGTGGAACAACATACCCCTCCCCCCCAGTCAATAAATTAAATATAAAAGAACTTATTAAATATTTTTTGCCCTACTTCTTCCATCAATACTCAGGCTTGATTATTGCAGGCTTTTGGGGGCTAATATTAGTGGCTCCTTTACTTTAAGACTGATGGTTGTCATTTTGTTTAGTTGTTTTTATTTTTTAAATTTAATTTTTTCCATCACCATTTATCACCTCTATATCCTCTTCCAACTCCCTTTACCCTCCTCTCTCCACAATCACCAACCTGTTTAATTGTTTTTAAAATTGTTAAATACTTAGTTTGAGAGAACAGAAAGGGAAACTAATAACAGAAGCATTCATTCTAATTTAAACAGTTAAAACATAATTGGCACTAAAATAAAAATTATTTAAAATGATTATTGAACCATTGGTTTTGTTTAACCGTCTTTTGTTTGAAGTATAACTTGTCATATCCTTCATAGCCACTGAAGAAAGGGGAGAAAGAAAAGAAAAAAAGCAATTTGGAACTCTTCAAAGAAGAATTGAAACAGTAAGTTTACTAGTGCTGAGAATGGCTATCAGAGGTATACTGAGCTGATACCTACAGATATTATAGTGGTATTTTGTGGAGTATGTATGAAAATGTATCATCCAGCATTTGGGTTGCTAGCATTATGTGGATGCAATTAAGCTAATTAATGTCCGGAGTCCTGTTTGCAGTGGAAACAAAAGCTACTGAAGAGTGGGGATAAGGAATGGTCAAACTTAGCCAAGAAAGAACAAATTCTTGTTTTTAATGTTGAATTTCTTCCTCACCTTCAAAGTGGGCTTTGTAGTTCATTGATTATGTGATATATCAGAAATTTTCTCATAACTCTGTTATAGCTGAGGGACTCTAATCTTATTTGAAGGTAATATCTGGATAAGTTCTGTTTTTATTAAATGTGAACAAACAAATTTTGGCTCATTATTAGTGATTGTAAATATTTTCAACAGAATTCAAGAAGAGCGTGATGAGAGACATAAAACAAAAGGCAGGTTAAGTCGATTTGAGCCTCCTCAGTCAGATTCTGATGGTCAGCGGCGTTCTAGTAAGTGACATTTATTTTAATGTTTATATTTGTGATTAATTATTCTGAAAACTAAGAATTGTGGTGGTTTTTTTTTTAAGTGGATGCGCCTTCAAGAAGAAATAGATCATCTGGTGGTAATACAGTTTTTTGCTCTTTTAATTAATAGAAATTGTCTAGACTTTGTATTTTTCAAATTATAATTTTTATTTTATAATTTTTGCTCTTTGCTTAGTTCTCGATGATTATGCACCTGGGTCACATGACGTGGGAGATCCAAGCACTACTAATTTATACCTTGGAAATATTAATCCACAGGTAATAGAAAAGTACAATGAATGTTGGTTTATATGCTTTTATACTTTTTTGAAGAAAACTGCTTTGTGAATCAGTAAAAAAAATAAAGTCAAGAATCTGATGTAAACAAATTTGATAGAACTACAGTCTTTAAAGTTATCTTGCTGGTATGAGCTGAATTGTCTTGCTATTCTTATTAAGGGCTTGTTTCCTCTTTCTAAAATTGCACTATATGCACTCTGAATTCAAACTGTTTTGCTAGGTGCTGATTTTATTATTTATCAATGAGGATAGGCCAGTGGTGGACAATATCTTCCTGATGCATATTTGTATTTTTTGTCTTTTATATGTTAATTCTTTTTCCCACATCAGTGTTAATTATATTATGAGGGATGTAATGGTTCTTATATATATAGTATACTCTTTCTTAAAAATTACATATCTTCTGGGACCCATTGCATATTTATCATTTTCTCTGTTCTTGATTACACTGGTAGCTGGGTGCTGGAAAAAGAAAAGGTGATGAGATCCTTTTTTTTTTTCTTTCATTGCCAACAAATAAAAAATCCTTAACCTAAATGTGGTAATTACTGCTGCCTGAGAAAACATTCATCAGTGCCTAAACAGACTTATTTTAGATGCAGGGATCTCCAAAGGAAAAACAGGGGAGGTAGAGGTGTGCTTTTGATTTTTCCAGCCACTCAGCCTCTTCACCCAGACTACTTGTTTACATAAAATAGTGAATGTCTGGTATGAAAAGATTTGGGAATATCCCATGAGGGCAGGATTTTATTTGTATAGCAGTCCTAGTACTTGAATGGAAAAATGTAGCATTAATATGTCTCTTTTCATTTTGCAAAAACTACTTTGCTTTCTGTTGCGTAGAATTATTTCTTCCCTTTCTTTTTGGCATTCAAAAAACTCTTATGCCTTTGAATAGATGAATGAAGAAATGCTGTGCCAAGAATTTGGAAGATTTGGACCGTTAGCCAGTGTGAAAATTATGTGGCCTAGAACTGATGAAGAAAGAGCAAGGGAGAGAAATTGTGGCTTTGTAGCCTTTATGAATAGAAGAGATGCTGAAAGAGCTTTAAAAAATTTAAATGGTAAGAGGTTTTTATTTTTCATTTATAGAATTCAGACCTTTTCTTTTGGTTCTGGAAAGTATGATATAAAGATTTTGGAGAAATAAATGGACCAGAAATGGAAAGGTTAAAAAATTCATTTAAATCCCTGAAATCTTTTATTTTCTTTTGTAAGTTATTACCAAGGTGATCTTTCTTTTTTTTCTTGTAGGAAAGATGATTATGTCTTTTGAAATGAAGTTAGGTTGGGGTAAAGCTGTGCCTATTCCTCCACATCCAATATACATTCCGCCTTCTATGATGGAACATACTCTTCCCCCACCTCCATCAGGACTGCCTTTTAATGCGCAGCCTAGAGAGCGGTTAAAAAACCCCAATGCTCCCATGTTACCACCACCTAAAAACAAGGAGGATTTTGAGAAGGTAATTTAAAAAAATGTACATAGGGCGGATATATTTGTAAATACTAAATCTGTGGTAGTATTTCTTTTCAACAATTATATAGAAAATATGTAATTCTGTTTGGCAACTCTTAAGTAGATGTATGTTCCCTGCCTTAGCCCATGGATACCCTGTTTGAAATACTAGGTCCTATTTTTATTGTGGCTACCATTTCTTTTTGACCATTTATTAAGTCCAGCTCCCACCACTTCCTCATTTGTCCGTTCTTGAATCCTGGTTTGCTTAAGTACAATATCTAAATTTACTTTGTTCTGAGAAAGTGATACTTTGTATTTAGTTAAGTGACTTTTCAGTTAGAAATACCTCCTAAATAGCTAAACGTTTGGATGGCATCTAGCTAACATAGTTCTCAAGATATGAAGTATTAGAATATTTAAGAGCATATGTGATTTTTAAAAACATTACTCTAGTAAAAGCAAAGGGTGAGTATTTTTTTTTTTTAATTAAACATAAAACCACCTTAATTTCAAGTTATAAGAATTTGTTGGTTGCATTATGAGTTAATTGCAACTGGCTGGTTTTAAAGGCTTGGGAACAAAAGTAGCAAACTATATTATGGTCAGAAGCAAAAGTTAATTTATTTCACAAATTAAAATCTTTATCTGATAATTCTCAAGTGTAGTACCTAATTCAGTGCATTGATGTGCATTCTGGCAGGAATGTTCTGATTCTTTGCATTTGGTGAACATTTATTGTTCACTGGACACATCCATTTGATTTTATGTAATTGCTTAGTGTATAATTACTTCAAAAGCAGTGATTGCCTGCAAAACTTGTGATTAGATGTGTAGTATTTTCATTGCATATGTATATTTTTGCTTGTTACTTGTTAACAATACTCACATATTCTATGTTTATTATCTGATGTGACTTCATATACAGACTCTGTCGCAAGCCATAGTCAAAGTGGTTATCCCAACAGAAAGGTACATGTTTTTCTTTATTATTACTGATCTAAATATAGACAATATCCCCTTCTGAATTAAAAGAAAAAATGGTGTTGAGGAAAAGGTGATATCTTGACTGAGCAATGGTTCTTCCCAGTACTTTTTTGGGGGATATGTGAAATTTAACTAACCAGTATATTGTGCAATTTTATGCCATTATCTGTTTTGCTTTTGTTACCATTGTAGGGGATTTTATAGCTTTGGTAGTTAGAATGTGTTTAATAGATTTGATCTGGTATTTTTAGTTTAATTGCATTAGATTATTGTGATGGGAAAATACGGATTTTAAATGTATCTTAAATCTTAGATAACTTTCTAGTTTGACCTAATCTGTTATTTTTCTTTGTTTCTGTGTTTAATATGCAACCTTAGTTTGAGTTTCCTTATTGAAGACATAGCTTTGTTTTTTTCTGATTGAATTTAAGAAGGAATTCCTATTAGTTTCATGAACACTAAACCTATTAGAAACTTTTAAAATGATAATAAAGTTTTTTGGAATTCTTTTCTTTTCCTTTCTTTTTTCTTTTCAACATAATGTTGAAGCAGAAGAATTCATGCTGTAGGTATGCTCTTGCTCAGTCAAGTTAAGCCTTTTCCCAAACACAGGAACACAACACTGGTTGAATAATAAATGAACACAAAAGAATACCAAATTCTCTTTGACATTGGCCTTGGTGAGCAACACCAGCTGAACTGTCTGCGGCAGCGGGGGACCAGGAAAACATCATGGGATGGATTGGGAAAGTATACAGTTTTTGACCAGACATTGGTACGATCGACTGCAATAAATGTGGTTTTATTATAACTGAGAAACATTTTTTTGTGGTTTTTTTTTTGTTGTTGTTGTTGTTGTTGCCCAGAATAAGATAATTACCATTTTAAAATAAAATAGTACACTTAAAATATATCACCTTTTTGTACTACACTGTTTCATTCTGATAGTAAAGTCACCTTTCTTAAAATAAGAAAAACAATCTTAAGGAAAAAGAGTGTGATTACAGTTATTTAATAATGTTGGATTCAAATTAGAAATAACTAATTGTCAGATTCTGATTTTAAATAATTATATGCAACATTTTTAAACTTTAAATTTTCTAAAAATAGATTTTATCAGTTACAAGCCTATTTAAAACTATAAGTGGGTTTTTTCTTCCACTGATAAATCATTCACAGGAAAGTATTTTGTAGCATTCAAAAAGCATATATTAAGTAGTAGCTTTACATGTGGCTCAGCTTCTTTGTAAACAAAATTTTGAGTACATTTTGCTAAATGTCTTGACGCACTACTAGAACGAATCCTTTGTTTTAAACTTGCTAAACCATTTTTAAATCTATCTTTAATACCCTAAGTCAAGTTAGTTTTGACTTAATTCATACAACTTTCTGAATGTATAGCATTTATCCACCTAGAAAGTGACTTTATACTGTATATTGTGATACATAAGATTTCCCTTTATTGTAATTTGACACATAGCAGTAGGAGTTTTGGAACTGAATCATAACTTTGAACTAACCATAGATCTGAGAATATGTTCATTTTCATTTGGAAATCAAGAACTGCAAATTTGCAGAGCAATTAATACTTCCATGAAAGAAAAAAAAATACTTAGCTTTAAAATTAAATAATACTTTTTGTTTTAACAATTTAAAGTTGAATCAATAGTTTTTAAGTATGTAGTTCCCCTTTGGAAAGATTAAACTTTCATATAATTTTTTGACCTCTTTTAGGTTCCTTTAGGAGGTGAAAAAATTCATTTTTTCCCCCCGCTATGTAGAGATTTTAGTGTTCACTTAAGTAGGTTTGTTTGAAAACTGAGAGAAAATAATTATAATAACCATGAGATAAATTATATTACTATTCATGTACTCTGAAGCAGGCATTCTAGAGCCAAAAAAATTCTGTCTTATTCTATAACTATATATATATTCTGGCAGTTTCATAAACTTAATTTCTTGATTTGAGCTGGGAATGCTAAAGGTGTAATTTTTGTGTGCCTTGTACCAAGAGCCAATATCCTTTTGCTTTTCCCAATTATTATTTGCCAATTCTATACTGGGGGACTGGTGAAATGAGAAATCAAGAGCAGCTTATAGTAAGTTGAGTCATTTTGCCTGACATCATAACCAATGTCTAAAATTATGTTTGGAGTCTAATAAGGTATATGATTTTAGAACCCAGCTACAGATTTTAAAAATAAAGACTGTCTATGAGCCCAACCCATAAAATGAATGTATTAAAAAATTGCATGTTTATTTTTGGCTTAAATATTGGAAAGTAATTGAAAAATATGAAGGGTATCCCACCATGTCCCTTATTTGAAATATTTTGGAAAGAGGACTCCATTTATTTAAGGCTTTGTCAATATAATTGCTTCATTGATTTATAATACACAGGCAGAATTATACATGTCATGAATTGTGTGAACTAGTTTAAAGTGTGGTCCAAAGATATGTTGCCTCATTAAAGGTCAGATTCAATAAAAACTCTTATCTGCTATATGTGTACCAGAAAAACACAGGAGTTGGATGGATTTTTTATTAAGTCAGGCCTTAAATTTGTTAAATAGTTTTGCATTTTTATAAGTGGCAGTCGTGTACGTAACATTTCAACACCGCAAAGTGCTTGGTTTAGGAATATTTTAAAACTGAGAGAGTGTGTAAGATTTTAGATGGCTGTGATAACATGTAAGGTCTAAATTACTGACACTATATATTTGCAGCTTTTTAATTAGTTGTGATTCATAATTTAATGTTTTGCATTTGGAAAATGAAATTAAGTGGCATTTAGAAAATTAAGTCTTTATTGTTATGAAGCTGTGTTGTGATTTTCTACCCTTCCTTTACCATTCCTCCCCCTCCCTTTCTCCTATCCCTCTGTCCCACTCCCTCTTAACGTACAAGGCATTAACATGCTCCAGGTTACTTTTTTGGTATAAAATTCTGTATTAGCAGAATAATTTTTTTCTGCACAATATAGTAACTTAGGTCAAGTGTAGTTTTATATAGTGTTAGGTCTGAATCCATTTTCTTTAACTGTGTTGTTGTTGTAGGAATTTGCTCGCCCTGATACATCGAATGATAGAGTTTGTTGTACGTGAAGGGCCAATGTTTGAAGCTATGATTATGAACAGAGAAATCAACAATCCCATGTTCAGGTGTGCATTTTTTTGTGTGTGTGTGTTAAAATCCTATATAATAAAAGGCTAATATGCAAATTGACCGAATGGCAGAACGACTGGTCACTATGACATGTACTGACCACCAGGGGCAGACGCTCAATGCAGGAGCTGCCCCCTGGTGGTCAGTACTCTCTCACAGTGGGAGCACCGCTCAGCCAGAAGCCGGGCTCATGGCTGGCGAGCGCAGTGGTGGTGGTGGGCACCTCTCCCGCCTCTGCGGCAGTGCTAAGGATGTCCAACTGACGACTTAGGCCCGCTCCCCCTGCAGCCATTAGTTGGACATCCTCTGAGGGCTCCCGGACTGCGAGAGGGCACAGACTGGGCTGAGGGCCCCTCTCCTCCCCACCCCAGTGCACAAATTTCGTGCACCAGGCCTCTAGTACATATATAACAAAATTTACCATTTTTATGTGTACAGTTCAGTGGCATTAAGTATGTTCACATTGTTATGTAACCATCACCAGTAATTCCTTTCCAGAACTTTTTTCGTCTTCCATAACTGAAACTTTGTACCACTTTAAACAACTCCCCATTTCCTTGATTCACCTAGCTTCTGATAGTCACCATTCTGCTCTCTTTGAATTTGGTTACTCTAGGTACCTCATATAAGTAGAATCAGATAGTATTTGTACTTTGGTGACTGGTTTATTTCACTTAGCATAATGTCTTCAAGGGTTATGCATGTTGTAGCATTTGTCAAAATTTCATTACTTTAAAGTCTAAAATATATTCCATTGCATGCTTTACCACATTTCATTTATAATCAGTATGAATTTTAAAAGTACTTTTCATTTTTGGAATTAGATATATTTCCAAGAATAAAGTTACAAAAGTATCAGGTTATTTTTGCAATGGGATGAAAAGGCATATTTAGTAATTGAACTAAAATGTATTTTGGTCAGTTTTCCATCTGATTTTGCTTTAGCTAATAAAATAGCATTGTTTTTAGCATTCTCTAGGAGGAAAATACATTTCATTATGCTTTTCAATGAGTTTTTCATAAGTGAGATATAGTAGAACAAATGAGGCTTATAGGAAATTGCTTATCTTCTAAGACATCCATTTAACACATTTTTTTTTTTTTTGGTGTGAATGAATCAAAATTATACCTATTTCATTTAACACTCTTACGTAGCTTTAAAAAAAACCACCGTTTAAAATTATATCTTGGGAAAATATCTTTATTGTCAGACACAGTATCTGGCACATTTTATTGAACACAATACAATTGTAAGATTTAGCAAGATTCATATATGCCTTGTGAGTATTAATATCAGTCATGAAGGCATTCTGGGGCTGGGTGAGGAAAGACATAGATAGCACATGACATGAATAGGAGTTTCTCTTCAGTAATCTTTGCTTTTGGTTTTATTTAGAACTAAGTAGGCAGATATTTTTCATTTGTTTATAATTACTTGAATGCAGTTCTTCCTTAAATAATCTGATGCTTAATTTGTTTTATTTTAGATTCTTATTTGAAAACCAGACACCAGCCCATGTTTACTATAGGTGGAAGCTTTATTCTATTCTTCAGGCAAGTAGAATCAGTTACTTTGTTAATTTTGACTGAGGTATTGGAGCTTTCTAATAACATTCTGGGTGTTTATTAGGGAGATTCTCCAACTAAGTGGCGGACGGAAGATTTTCGTATGTTCAAAAATGGATCTTTTTGGAGGCCACCACCATTAAATCCATACCTGCATGGGATGTCAGAAGAGCAAGAAACAGAAGCTTTTGTAGAGGAGCCTAATAAAAAGGGAGCACTTAAGGAAGAGTAAGATTTTTTTCCCTTTCTGTTACATATTCAGAAAAGTCCTTTAATGGTGCTTTAATTAATGGTCTTAGTAAGATGTTAATCTTAAAATAAAGTTTTTAAATGTGCTTAAACATCTTAGCAAGAGTAAGTGTGTATTTTATTGACCTTGACCTCTTCCTACTGATAAAATTGGTAATAAAATTTGTGATTTTTTAAGCAGTGATTCTCTAGCAGTGGAATACTTCATATTCTTACAGAAATTACCTCAATAGTCTTAGAATTCTTGTCTCTCTGAATGCAACATAAAGAGGAAAAATAGTTGTCTGGCTTAGTAAGGTCAGATGGTTGACTGTTGAAGTGTCTCTACAGTGTACAGTATATGGCCACCATGGGTGCATATGTTCTTAACAGTGCTCTGCCAGCTCTGGGACAGTGAAGTTAGCCTGGTTTAAGAAGCAGAAACATCTTTTCCCAAGCGGCTGATGAAGATGGTGGAGGGGCAGGTCCTGGTGCTTGGTGGTTAAGGCATCTCCTGGGCGCCTGGCGGCCATCGTCACTATGCACTGTGAAGACATCAACATTTCTGACAATTTTTACAGAAACAAGTTGAAGGTTCTGGCCTTCCTCTGCAAGCAGATGAACACCAACCCATCCCAAGGTCCTTACCACTTCCCAGCCCAGCCGCATCTTTTGGCGGACTGTGTGAGGCATGCTGCCGCACAAGACCAAGTGAGGCCTTCGGCCTTGGACTGCCTTAAGGTGTTTGATGTTGATGGGATCCCGCTGCCCTATGATAAGAAAATGCTAATGGTGGCTCCTGCTGCCCTCAAGGGTGTGCGTCTGAAGCCTACCAGGGAAGTTGGCCTACCCAGGATGCCTGGCTCATTAGATTTCCCTGAAAGTACCAGCAGTCACAGCCAGTCTGGAAGAGGAGAGGCAGGAGAAGGCCAAGATCCATTACAGGAAGGAAAATCAGCTTGTGAGGCTGTGGAAACAGGAATGTGGAGAAGAAAACTGACACACAGAGGTTGTCCTCAAGAGTCATGGACTTCCAATCCGAGTGCAATAAAATTGACTGTTAATTTCTCATGCTGGGCCTGGCCTGCCCTTCCTCACTGCACCCTAGGATATGAGGGACCTCCAGGGGCTGTCATCGAAGGCTACAGGCACTGTGGACAGTAGTAGACTGGGAACAAAGAAGGGTCCTTAGTCACTGCTGTTTAAGAAACGCCTTCTAAAAGGTTTAAATGGCTCTAAGAGCTGTACAGGCATAGTTTGCCTGTGACCTACTCATTCTTGAGAGCTTTAGGAAATTAGCAGTTAGAATAGCTAGTTCAGTTTCAGTATTTACAAGTAAGCTGGAAAACAAATTTAAACTTCCCACATGGTCAGATACTGTGTTCTGCAGCAGTTAGGAAGTGAGTGAATGCTTTGGGTCAGGATGAGCCTGATGTACGAGCTATCACATGCTTAGACTGGGTTGGACAGCATGGGAGTCACAGGCATTGCCCTTGCATCCTCCCTGTACCTTGTGATCAGAAACGAATAAATTATTTTTAAAAAATGTAACTACTAAATGTTCAGTGCAAGTTCTGTATACCTCATGGAAAAAGAATTTTTAGCATATAGGATTATATATTTCACTGCATAGTCTATAAATCTGAATCTAGTTGCACTGATGCATTGTTTATGAGAGCATTTGGTAATGGAGAACTATAGTATTTGAAGTATATTTGCTTCTGAAGATGTGTGTTCATTATTTTGACTAGGGGTCCACAAACAGCCCACAGGCTAAATCTGGCTGCCTTCTGTTCTTGTAAAGTTTTATTGCAACACGGTCATGTCCATTCCTTTCCATGCTGTCTATGGCTCTGTGGTGGTGTACTAGCAGTAAAGTAACTGTGACAGAAACCATATGGATTGCAAAGCCTAAACTATTTACTATCTGTTCCTTTACAGGAGAAGTTTATCAGCCCCTGTTTTAGCCTTTCCTAACGCTATGTAGCAGTGCTAAAAGTAACAGACTTCCTTCAAAGGAGGGTAAAGAACAGGAAGGTTCTTTTTCAGTGGAGTGGTGTAAAAGGACTGGGGTGCTTTTAAATACTCTTGAAAAAGTGCCCATAATTTTAAAATGACTTAATTTGTAAAATAAAAGTCACTGGAATTGTTTATTAGTTTAAGGCCAGGAAAATTATTCTTCCTCATATAAGTTCTTTATAAAAAAAGGAACATATTTGGGGGACTTATTACAAATCAGATTTAACACACTTTAATTGTCAGAATTATTTTACTGATTGGGTTTTAAAGAAATTAAGTTTATAAGCAGTAACTATAACGACATTTGAAATTTGTATTTAGACAGAGGGACAAATTAGAAGAAATCCTGCGGGGGTTAACTCCAAGGAAAAATGATATTGGAGATGCAATGGTTTTCTGTCTTAATAATGCTGAAGCTGCTGAAGAAATAGTGGATTGCATTACTGAGTCATTGTCCATCCTAAAGACACCCCTTCCCAAAAAGGTATGATTTTTGTTTTTGTTTATTCATGAAACCATTTAAACAGTTGTTTATTCTGATGGACTTCAGTTAATATTATTACATTGATATTTTTAAGTCTAATTACAAAATTCAAAAATAAACATTTTTAAGAAAAGAAAGTAATCATATGGATTATATAAACCACTTAACAGGTTAATTGTTTATAAGATACTGCTTAATTCCTAATTGAGTAGATTATTGAGTTATATATCTAATTTAAAAATTATAATCCCTCTTGAATTTAGAAATTCCAACAAGTAAAAGAAGATCTGCTTTTCATTCCTAGATCTTATCACTAGCTAACTAGTCTTGGATGGCTTATAAGTTAAAATGAATGCTTACTTTGCCAAGGTTCCTCATCATATAGTAATTAATGAATCAATTTGTCATTTATTCATTTAGATAACATTTATTGAGTTATGTGCCAGCTGATTTTTCTTAATAGACAGATTGATTAGGTAAAAGGGGAGATAATAGTTGACTCTTTGGATTGAAATTGGTTTCCTTTTTTATATGAAGACCTTGAGCCAGGAAATCTTTTCTTATGCAGTCTTGTTATGTTAATTGACAGAGAAGTTAATAGGTTGAAATGTAAATGAGTTAAAGTTTTATCCCTGCAAAAGTCATGATTGTGGAATTTCTTGTAACTATTCTAATTAGTCATGATTATTAAATTGTAAACATTAGCCTTATTACACCGATTCCAAAAAATTCAATATGGATTTTTTTTCTAGATATGTTGTTTGCTGATGGTTTTTATTTTTAATTGGTTTTATGTTATCTTTTGGTATTCTAGATTGCCAGATTATATTTGGTTTCTGATGTTTTGTACAACTCTTCAGCAAAAGTTGCCAATGCTTCATATTATAGGAAATTGTAAGTATAATGATGTAAATTGATATTTCTGAAATAAAATACTTTAGGGTAAGGAGTTCAGAAGAGAGCACTGTTTTGTTAACACCCTCCAATAATAAATAATTTGAATTTCTTTGTAGTCATAGAATATTCTAAAAAATTGGATTGCATTCATTGAACTAAACCACTTTCAAGCTAAAGTAGCATTTTTTTGAAAGTTTTTATTGGTTAACTTGGTAACAAGACAAATAGGACCAGTTAAAAAGTAACTTTTTTATTGAATATTTAGCCACTTATATAATAAATAAACTGAAACAATGGCAGACGAAGAGACAAAAGACAAAGCATTAACTATCTAATATGTGTTTTTTTCTGATCATCATTATATTGTTGTAGTTCATTGCTAATGCTTTCCTCGGCAATAGGAAATTATGTTGCTTAACTGTAATTAATTTAGAACTCTTCCATAATTCCCCAGAGTTCCTTTTGGTGTTTATTTTATGAATTAGGGAAATATTTCCTCCCTTAACAGACTCTGAGAGGAAATTTGGAGGTGTGGGTTCTAATCTTAGTTCTCCTATTTGTTTTTTTGCCTTGGAAAAGTCACTTAACTCTTTCATTTGCTTTTTTATAAAACAAAGAGTTCAGACTAGGTGGCTGAAAGTGTCAGATGTAAAGTTCCTTGCTAATCAAGGAACTACTACTTAAGACTCTTGGGGATTTTGCAGGAGAAAAATTTAGAATTAGGTATTAAAGCAGTTGAATTACAGTTTTAGAGGTTAAGCACCTAATTCTTGATTTTTACAAGATTACTTAATTTATTGGTAGGTTTTGTTGTGTTTTTTTTTTAGGTCCGGGAGGGGTTTGGCTAGCACACTGAAGTAGATAGGGATTTTTAAACAAATTCTGTTTTAAGAATATATTATTTCAATTTCAGTTTTGAAACAAAGTTATGTCAGATATTTTCAGACCTCAATGCTACCTATCGTACAATTCAAGGCCATTTACAGTCTGAAAACTTTAAGGTATGTTTACTATTTTATTATTTTTGCTGCCTTAGTGTTGAATATGGGGGATGGGAACTGAGAAGCACATTGGATGGCTAGAAAAGTATATAAGACATACTAGAGGCCTGGTGCACGAATTCGTGCACCAGTGGGGTCACTCGGCCTGGCTTGTGGGATCAGGCTGAAACCAGCTCTCCGACATTCCCCAAGGGGTCCCAGATTGCAAGAGGGCACAGGTCAGGCCAAGGAACCCCACCGGTGCACGATCGTGCCTGGGGAGGGATGCGGGAGGTTGGCCAGCTGGGGAGGGGCCTCAGGAGGGCTCCAGGGTGTGTCCAGCTCATCTTGCTTAGTCCCGATCTGCCGGACCCCAGCAGCAAGCTAACCTATTGGAGCGTCTATCCCCTGCTGGTCAGTGCATGTCATAACAACTGATTGAGTGGCCTTAGCATATTGAATGGCTAACCGGTCAGTTGGACACTTAGCATATTAGACTTTTATTATATAGGATATAAAACATAACTTGCCTGATTCAGAAATTATTCTGAAATTTACTGTGATGTTACCTTCATTTCAAAATATACCTGAAATTTAAAATGTATTATCTAGTGTTATTTTGTCGATTGTTTTAGTTTTAAGTACTTTTCACTGAAAATTAGTCTGCACTTTTCAAAAAACACACTCAGAAGATCACTTATCTTGCAATGGTATACAGTAATGCACTATAAAGACATTTCAGTAAAAAATGATGGTGGGCCCTGGCTGGTTTGGCTTAGTGGAAAGAGTGTCAGCCTACAGACAGAGGGTCCTAGGTTCCGTTCTGGTCAAGGGCATGTACCTGGGTTGCAGGCTCAATCGCCCCAGTCCTGGTCGGGGCATGTGCAAAGGCAACCAATTGATGTGTCTCTCTCACATTGATGTTTCTCTCTCTCTGTCTCTCTTCCTTCCATTCTCTAGAAAATCAATGGAAAAATATCCTCAGGTGAGGATTAAAAAAAAATAATAATTTTTAAAAATATAGTGTTTCTTACACAAGATTATAGTGGAACTGAAAAACTCCTTGCCTAGTGATATCGTAATGACTAGTGCAGCATATTCTCACATCTTTGTAATAATGCTGGCGTAAACAAACTTACAGTGCTGTCAGTCACATAAAAGTATGTTATATACTATTATGTATAGTCATAATACTTGCTAATGATAATAAATGACATACTTGTTTTTGTATATACTTAACTTTTTGATATTGTATTTTTTGGGGGCATTAATCCTCACCCTAGGATATTTTTTCTATTGATTTTTAGAGAGTGGAAGGGAAGTAAGGAGTGGGGGGGGAGAGAGAGAAACATCTATGTGAGAGAGACACATCAATTGGTTGCCTCCCACACTCACCCCAACTTTGGGCCTGGATCAAACCTGTAACCCAGGTATGTGCTTTTGACTGGGCATCGAACCCGTGATCCTTTGGGGTGTGGGCTGATGCTCTAATCACCAAGACACACCAGCCAGGGCACTTTTATGGTTATTTTAGAATATACTCTTTCTGCTAAATAAAATGTTTGCTGTAAAATAGTATGTCGTGTTACCTGGCAACAGCCTCATAAATCTCTTGAATATTGTTCTCTTGTGCTTGATTTAATCTCATGTTTTGTACAGTAACATGCTTGCACAGGTTTGTAGTCCAGGAGCAATAGGCTATACCATACAGCCTAGGAGTGTAGTAGCTGTACCATCTAGGTGTTGTAGGTGCACTCTCTGATGTTTGCACGATGAAATCACTTAACAATACATTTCTTAGAACAATATTCCTGTTGTTAAACTTTTATAATTTGGCTGGATTAGGAACATACATTTTAATTATCCACGTTTACAAAGTATATGCATTACTAATTTTTATAACCTCTTAAGCTGTAAGCCCATGTTAAGAAAAGCTAAACAAAATACCTTATCCTATCTAATAAAAGAGTAATATGAAAATTGACCGTACCTCCCTACACCCACAAGCCATGCCCACCAGCCAGTCAGGAGTGAGTATGCAAATTAACCCAACCAAGATGGCTACAGCCACAGAGTGAGCAGGAGGCTTGGGTTTCCCCGGCAATGGAGGAAGCCAAGCTTTCCACCCGCCCTGGCCTTTGCTCAAGGCTACAAAGTTTCAATTATAGAAGATAAACAAATCCCAGATACCAGGGCCTCCGCTTGGATCACTGGGGGGCGTGGCTGGCCTGCAAACTACCACAGGCCCCTCGCCCAGGCTGCCCCACACCCCAAGGGAACCCCCACCCTGATCCAGGACACCCTTCAGGGCAAACCAGCCAGCCCCCACCCATGCATCAGGCCTCTGTCCTATCTAATAAAAGAGTAATATGCTAATTGACCATCACTCCAACACACAAGATGGCTGCCCCCATGTGGACACAAGATGGCTGCCACAAGATGGCCAGCAGGGGAGGACAGTTGGGAGGGATCAGGCCAGCAGGGGAGGGCAGTTGGGGGCGATCAAGCCTGCAGGGAAGGGCATTTGGGGGGGTGTTGACCAGGCCTGCAGGGTGGGCAGTTAGGGGCAACCAGGCTGGCAGGGGAGCAGTTAGGCATCAATCAGGCTGGCAGGGGAGTGGTTAGGGGGTGATCAGGCTGGCAGGCAGAAGCGGTTAGGGGCAATCAGGAAGGCAGGCAGGCGAGCAGTTGGGAGCCAGCAGTCCTGGATTGTGAGAGGGATGTCTGACTGCCCGTTCAGGCCCGATCCCAGATTGGAGAGGGTGCAGGCTGGGCTGAGGGACACACACCCCTGTGCACGAATTTCGTAGTAATTGAATAAATAGATGTATTTTCATTGGAAGAAGACTTCTGTAAGGAAATTTTTTAGCTTGGAAAGATGCCCAATGACAGCACCATTTAGGGGATTCAAACAAACCAACAGCACTTAAAATATTTTAACCTTAAATGACCATAAGTCAGAGTTTATATAGAGAGGTTTAGGGATGGGACCAAAAAAAAAGTGTTAGCCAGAATTAGGAAGTACTTCATTGGATTATAAAGGAATTTGGGTCCTATCTTACATACCTTGATATCCAGCTTTCATAAGTTCCTAAGATAATGTTTCCCAGAATGTGGCCTCATGTGTACCACTAGTGATATGTATGGGACAGTGATCTTAGGATGATCAAGAACAAATAGTGCTGCTTTTTAATTTTTTTTAATTAAATTTTTAATTAATTTTAATTAAATAACGACATTGATTTGTTTAAAAACATGGCAATGATAGTTATTTTCTTTAAATTGTAAAAAGAATTTTGACTTAGTGAAAAATTCAACAAATTGTGATATTTATTTTCATGAGATGAAGTTTGAATTGTTGTCATAAATAATTTGTTATGTTTTCCTATTTGTTTAGCAACGGGTAATGACCTGCTTCAGAGCATGGGAAGATTGGGCAATTTATCCAGAACCATTTTTGATCAAATTACAAAATATTTTCTTAGGACTTGTAAATATTATTGAAGAAAAGGAAACAGAGGTAGGTACTCAGTATATTTGTCTGATTATTATATTTAAGTAGAGACCCAGTGCACAAAATTTGTGCATTGAGTGGGGCTGGTCCCTCAGCCCAGCCTGCAACCCTCTCTAATATGAGACCCCTTGGGATCGGGCCTAAACCTGCAGTCGGACATCCCTCTCACAATCCAGGACTGCTGGCTCCTAACCACTCGCCTGCCTGCATGCCTGATTGCCCCTAACTGCTTCTACCTGCCAGCTTGATCACCCCCTAACTACTCCCCTGCCAGCCTGATTAACACCTAACTGCTCCCCTGCCAGCCTGATTAACACCTAACTGCTCCCCTGTAGGCCTGGTCGCCCCCAATTGCCCTCTCCTGTCAGCCTATTTCCCTCCAACTGCCCTCCCCTGCAGGCCTGTTTCCCCCCCCAACTGCCCTCCCCTGCCGTCCTGGTCTTGCTCCCAACTGCCCTTCCCTGCCAGTCTGATCTCCCCTAACTGCCTCTGCCTGCCTGATCACCCCTAACTTCCCTCCCCTACAGGCCTGATCTCGCCCCCAACTGCCCTCCTCTGCCGGCCAATTTGGTTCTGATTGGTCGGTTTCTATGCCAAGTCAGTGTCTCTGGGCGTATCAACAGGGCCTGATCAGAAAGGTGGGGCTGATCAGTAACCCCGGTGGAGGCCTGGAGAGAAATGGAGGTGCGGCTGCTGACCAGGCCTGGAAAGAAAGAGAAGCAAGTGCTGATCAACAGCTGCCACAGAGGCTACAGATCAGACTCTGCTTCTCTCTTCAGGCCTCTCTCCTGGCCTGATATTCGCAGCCCCCTCAGCAGTTAGTGTTGGGTCTCCATGGCAACCCAGCGCTGACAGCAGGACTAACTTCTGGTTGGTCGAGCCTCCCGATTGTTGCGGATGTGATGTACCCAGGGTTTTTTATATATTAGGATGATTTTTATATGATGATTTCAAAGAGAAATAGAGGAAAGGAGAGACAGAGAAACATTAGAAATCTTGACTTATTGTTCCACTAATTTATGCATCCATTGGTTGATTCTTGTATGTGCCATTACTGGGGATCAAACCTGCAGCCTTGGTGTACCGGGGCGATACTCTAAACCAGCTGAGCTACCCAGCCAGGGCCTTGTCTGATTATTTTAAAATTTATTTCTGGGGATGCTCTGGAGTGTGATATGTTACAGATAGAAAATTTCTTCATGAAAATATTTTTACCACTAAATAGTAGATTTTGTTGCTGGAATTACTAGAACTCACTAGTTGAGATTATTTGTAACAGAAATTCTCTGTTTTGTGTACTTATGTGAAAATCAGTGACTGGTTTTTTATTTGATGATATGAAAAGATTTACTGTATACCAGTAGAAAAAAGCAAGTAATTGGGAATCTATGTAGTAGGATTTTATTTTGTTAGACTAAAGATCCTATGTAATAAAACTCTAATATGCAAATCGACGGAACAGCAGAAATACTGGTGGAACTACCGGTTGCTATGATGCGCACGGACCACCAGGGGGCAGACACTCAATGCAGGAGCTGACCCCTTGTGGTCAGTGCACTCCCACAGCTGGAGCACTGCTCAGCCAGAAACTGGGCTCCCGGCTGGTGAGCTCAGCGGCAAGCCGAGCAGGCAAGCGCTAGAGTGAGGGGTCCCAGATTGCAAGGGGGTGCAGTGCAGGCCAGGCTGAGGGACCTCTACTTCATCCCCCCACACACACACACACACGAATTTTGTGCATCGGGCCTCTAGTAGCTATATGAGTATGTATGAACATGAAAAGATGTACCACAATGATAGTGGATTCTATTCATCACCATTCTGTTGCTTTTTACCTCCTCAGTAGTTCTTGAATCTTTCATATTTATAATTCAATCCAGCTGTCATATTTTCACTTTCTTCCTTACAAGATATTCCTAATTGGCATCCATATTCCAACCACATGGTACTGTGTCAATTTCTTTTTATTTTTCTTCAATGTATAATGTTTCCTCCTACCATAGCTCTTTCTGGAACATCTTTTTTATTTTACCTGAGATCTTCAGACCTCAGTTTAAGCATGATGTCAGAATCTTCTCTGACCTCTTTAGGTGAAACTACTTATTATGTACTCTGATAGTATGATATACCTCCTTGTTTTAGCATTCATCCTAGTTGCAGTTATATGTATATTAGAGACCCCGTGCACAAAATTCGTGCACTCAGGGGGTCCCTCAGCCCGGCCTGCGCCCTCTCGCAGTCCAGGAACCCTCAGGGGATGTCTGACTGCCAGCCCAGGGAGCGGACCTAAGCTGGCAGTTCAAATTCCTTAGCGCTGCTGCGCAGACAGGAGAGGCTCCCGCCACTGCCACTGTGCTCGCCAGCCATGAGCCTGGTTTCTTGTTGAGCGGCGCTCTCCCTGTGGGAGTGCACTGACCACCAGGGGGCAGCTCCTGCACTGAGCGTCTGCCCTCTGGTAGTCAGTGCGCATCATAGCAACTGGTCATTCTGCCATTTGGTCGATTTGCATATTAGCCTTTTATTATATAGGATAAGATTGTTGTGGTTATCTGATTACCTGGCTCTCCCCCACCCCCCCAAATTCTAAGCTCTATGACAGAAGAGACTAAGGGACCAAACTTGTTTTCACTCATCATTATATACTCAGTGCCTCACATGGTACTTGGCATCAGTAAACACTTGGTTAATATTTGATAAATAATGCATGAATGAATGGCTGCTGTTCCTTTGTCAGACTGGATGATAAAGCATATTCTTTCAACTGATTTTTAGAAAGTGAAAGGGAGGGAGGGAGGGAGAGAGGGAACGTGTGAGAAACATCGATGTAAGAGAGACACATCGATTGATTGCCTCCCTCACAAGCCCCAACTTGGATGGGGATTGAACCTGCAGCTCAGCTATGTGCTTCTGACTGGGAATCAAAACCAGAGACCCTTGGGTGCTCAGGCTGACACTAACCACTGAGCACACTGGCTAGGGCATAAAATACAAGATGGGGCAAAGTAGGTTTATAGTTGTGAGTACCCAAAACACAGTTTATTCTTGTATTACTACTTATTAAGTACTAGAGGCCTGGTGCATGAAATTCCTGCATGGGTGGGGCCCCTAGGCCTGGCTGGCAATCAGGGCCAGTCTGGGCGACTGGCGGGGTGATTGGGGGTCTTTCCCCCCCCCCCCCCCCCCCCCGCTGGCACCCACCTTGGCTGGCCTGAGGGCTGGGGGCAGCTCCTGCGTTGAGCGTCTGCCCCCTGGTGGTCAGTGCACGTCATAGCTACTGGTCATTCTGCCGTTCGGTCGATTTGCATATTAGGTTTTTATTATGTAGGATTGTATTATTTTCCATACAAACAACTGTAAACCTACTTTTGCTCCTCTCTTGTCCTCACATTAGACCTGGGAATGTGGGTATCCATTTGGTTGGTTTATTCTATACTGCGAATTCATCTTTAGCAATATGACTTCAGTAAGTTAAAGAAAATGTTACTGTTGTATGTGTGTTTCCATAGGATGTACCAGATGACCTTGATGGTGCTCCTATTGAAGAAGAACTTGATGGTGCACCTTTGGAAGATGTGGATGGAATTCCTATTGATGCTACTCCCATTGATGATCTTGATGGAGTCCCTATAAAGAGTTTTGATGATGATCTTGATGGAGTGCCTTGTAAGTTCAGATTTCAGACTGATTAAATCTAAATTTGTTAATACCTAAGTTTTATTCCAAAACTCTTGAATGTCCACACAAGCTGATATGGAAAAAAGTTATAATTTCTGAATAAGATGTCAGTCATTAACTTTTTTATTTCTGCCTTTTCCAAATTCAAATACAAGTAATACAATTGTGTGAAGAAAAGATATTCTTTCTGGTCACATTTTTTTTTTGTTGGGACAGTGAGCCTATTATATTAACAAGCTTCTCTTTTTGTCTTTTTTTTTTTTAATTATATTTTTATTGATTTCAGAGAGGAAGGGAGAGGGAGAGAGATAGAAACATCAGTGATGAGAAAGAATCATTGGTTGGCTGCCTCCTGCACAACCCCCTCTGGGGATCAAGCCTGTAATCCGGGCATATGCCCTGACCGAGAATTGAACAGTGACCTGGTTTATAGGTCAACACTCAACCACTGAGCCGGTCGGGCTCTTTGTTTTTTTTTTAAATATATATTTTATTGATTTTTTACAGAGAGAAAGGAAGACGGAGAGAGAAACATCAATCAGCTGCCTCCTGCACACCCCCCAGTGGGGATGTGCCCGCAACCAAGGTACATGCCCTTGACCGGAATCGAACCTGGGACCCCTAAGTCCGCAGGCTGACGCTCTATCCACCGAGCCAAACTGTTTAGGGCATCTTTTTTTTTTTTTTTTTTTTTTTGTCTTAATTGTCAAGAAACTAAAGGTAAAATCTTGTGCTCAATTGTATTCATAATCCCAGGTGCCTGCTTTTATCAGTTCTGTTTTTATTATTAATCTTCCTAACAAATAGGCTGTTTTCTTAGCTGCCAAAAATCAGTTTTGGAAATAAGAATTCTATGCAATCTCCATTACATTTGAATTATGTTAAGATATTGCATGATATATGCGATCTGTGGTTTAAATGGTAATTTAAGTAAAGATATTAAAGATTCTTTTACTTCTTTATTTGCTTGAAATAAAAATAACCTACATGTTCTGAGTTGATTTATATGCTATTTAAAAATTTGATCTCAGACTCAGAGAGTTGTGTAGTCATAATCCTTGTTTTTATTTTTTTATTATTTATTTATTTGTTTTTATTATTATTTTTTGTTGTTAATCCTCACCTGAGGATATTTTTCCATTGATTTTTTTTAGAGAGAGTGGAAGGGAGGGGGAGAAACACAGAGAGAGAAACATTGATTAGTTGCCTCCCACATGCGCCCCACACAGGGCTGGGATCAAGCCTGCAACCGCTGTATGTGTGACCGTGGTCGGAATCAAACCCGGGATCCTGAGACCCTTTAATCCGTGGGCTGATTGATGCTCTATCCACTGAGCCAAACCAGCCAGGGCATAATCTTTGTTTTTGACACTAGAATTATTAGTCCATGTGTGGCCTTATTTTTATTATTATTATTATTTTTAATACATTGTAGTGATTTTTCATCTCATGGCACATACATAAACTATAATTACTAAAATTCTGCATGCAGCACACCAAAAATACCATTTTATGCCCATCTGACAAAAAAAAGGTATAATTTTGATTCATTCACACTGGACAGCTATTGTGTTATCTGTTGTCGTTTTTTAATTTGACAATCTAAGAGAAAAGAGGTCAGGTATTGGCGTGTTTTAAAAATAGCTGATACAGTGAATACCCATAAACTCTTTAATTTAGGTCATCCCCTGGAAGTCAGGGTTAATGGCTTATGTTTCCTCATAGTGGATGCCACTGAAGACTCAAAGAAGAATGAGCCTATATTTAAAGTTGCTCCATCAAAATGGGAAGCTGTAGATGAATCTGAATTGGAAGCACAGGGTGAGTAAAAAAACAAATACTGAATTTTAGAAAATTCAGTACTTAAAAAGCAATCATTGGGATATGTGAGTATGTTTTACAATATTTCAACCTTAAGACCCAGTGTTACCAGGTTTATGTCTAGTGGCTAAGTTTTCATAGTGGTACCTGTTATAATTTCCTTAGATCTTTCCGTTTTTATGCTTTGAGAGTAATTAGAGAAATCACTAAAACCCTTTCAGGTTAAGGCATTTCAGTAGAAAATGTAGATGGGAGGCTGTACCTGTGTGGAAATCTACTTAGAAGTCAGTTTCAGAGAAACCAAGGTTTGGCCCTCCCATAGTGCTTGTCTTGGATCTGCCTTTCATACTTACTTGGACATGTATCCTGCTGCTTATAACCTGTATTTGTTAATACTTGTAGGTTCTAATGAAATAAATCTTACCATCTAGCACAGAAATAAGGATAACATTATTTGTCATTTCATGAATTTGAATAAAAGTATAGTGTAGGTGTGAGGAGGAAAGAAAGAGATTTTAGCATAGAAATGGCCAAAGAATAAATAAACGTAGATAACCTTTGTAATACAAAATTTCACTTCTATAGCTGGGCTTCTACTAAGCTTCTGCAAAAATGCTAACTTACCTTACGGAATTAGATCTTTTTTTCCCCTTCCACCCAGCTGTAACAACTTCTAAATGGGAGTTATTTGACCAGCATGAAGAATCAGAAGAAGAAGAAAATCAAAAGTAAGAATCTAAGGATCTAAGTTTTTAATATACTCTGTTTCTTATTGCATATGTGCTCCCTTTTTTTCATTTTATTGCATAGTAGAGAGGGAAACTTCACTGTTAAAAACCTTGTTATGAGTATCAATTTTAGTTATCCATTGTTTTTCTAGTGAATGAGGAGCTTTAGATTTCTGGTCTTGCTGCATCTGGTTTCACTTTGTTGTTGAGTTTATTTTTCTGTGCTAGGTATTACATTCTCACTTTGTGGTTACTAAATGGTCACCCACATTTATTTTAAATCTTTTTTCTTTTGCTTCACAGAAAATTTATTAAAATGTGAATAGGAAGGTTATACTTCTTTTCTTTTAGATTGTACATTGCTGGAAAAATACATATTCAATCTGTTATGTTATTTAAATATAAAAACCTCAAAAGAATTAATATTAAAAGGAAAAAATATTCCTTAATGCATGAAGAAATTGTAATTTTGAGTTTTGCTTATTGCTCATCACTCCAAAATTGTTTTTGCATGTGACGTCAAATGTAACTATAGGAATCCCTGCTCCCGAATTCTGCAAGTTAATATTAGTAGTTTTTCCATAGCACTTGACACCTTTTTAAAATAATTGCACAGGAAGTTAACTTTTTAACTAGAAAAAGATGTGGCCTCAAGAACACAAGAATTTCTGATTTTTAAATGTTTGGTTTTTTATTGCTCTCAAATGGAAGAGTGAACAAAGGGACCTTTGTGTCCCAGCACAATTTGAGCATTTGTATGGATTCAATAAGTGGGTATTAGTAGCATTTAGAGAAATATGATTGATTAGCATTTGTGGAAACAATTTTTTTAAATTTTTTTTATTGATTTCTGAGAGGAAGGGAGGAGAGATAGAAACATGAGAATCATTGATTGGCTGCCTCCTGCACGCCCCCTACTGGGGATCAAGCCCGCAACCCAGGCATGTGCCCTTGACCAGAATCAAACCTGGGCCCCTTCAGACTACAGGCTGACGCTGTATCCACTGAGCAAAACCGGCTAGAGCCATTTGTGGAAACAATTTTATATGATGAGGAAGACATGGCAACAGTAATGCCTTTCCATAAATGTCAGTGTGTTCAGAAGAAGTCAGCAATTGTTATCACAGAGTATTTAAAAATGTAGATATGGTTTGTGGAAATACCTATCTGAGACTGTTTAGGAGTATAGGAATTGGGAACAATGGTTTTCTTAACTGTTTTTATATCTATAATCCCATTAATAACATCTTCCAACATTGTAGAATCACTGCTGTAGAATGAGTCTGTGTACTCATAGAATGATTATTTAATTTAGAGTAAAGAAAGGGTAGAAAAGCCATTGCAGAGTTCAAATACTGTTTAATGGGTTTCATTTATAAAGGTGTTAATTTTTTTGCATACATTTGATATTTGTGTTAATGTTTGGAAGAAATGCATTGTAGTATTGAGAATAATCATGTTCATACAGTAAGGCATGGATTACTGAAAATATAATTTATATTTTTTATTTTTATAAGAGCTCTAAATAAATCATGATAAGAAAAATAATTTTATGAAAGTACAAAGCAAGGAAGTTTTTCCCATACAACTTTGAGCCTTAAAATTTTCCTATGTCTCACTACTGCTCTCTAGTGGCTGAATACAAAACGCCTTTTTACTAAGGAACTGCTTTTTGAAACTAGTAATTATTGTGGCAGAAATGTGATTTAAAAATATATATAGTATCACAAATGTTTAGGATAAAAGTTCCAAATAGTAATATAACTTCATTTGTAATGAATTCTGTATGGGTTTAGAGTCTTGAGTTTCTATTTCTTTAAAGAGCAAGATGAAGTTGTGATAAGATCTGAACCTAGAATTGATAATTTAAGAGCTAAAGTCATAACCAATTAAAACACACTGCTTGGGCCTTGAAAAATTAAAATGAGAATTCTAAAATATATCTTAAATTATTGAAGTGTAGTGTGTCTCATTTAATAATAGGCTTAATAATATGGTTAATGTTTAGTGTCCAGCCATCTAGATCCTTTCTCTGTATGTGTAAAAACATGCATATCGTTTTTGAACATTAATTATATAATACTGTCCATACTATTCTATGACCTGTGCTTGTCACGCTAGTGTCATGGGTATTATTTCATGTCAGTCTACTTATTTAGCTGCTCTGTAGTCATCTATATTTACAAGCAGTCATTGAGGTAAGTGCACAAGGAAGTTTACCAAGAAACATTTGAAATCTTGAAAAAAAAATCGAAACAAATAAATAATAGGCTGGAATTTACGTAATTTCCATTACACAGATGCCACAATTTATTTAACTGTGTAACGTCCTTATTGATAGACCCTGTCCAGAATAATGCTTCAGTAAACACCTACACTTATATGCACGTGCACTCGCGCGCGCATACACACACACAATTGAGCTGTTTAAAAGCATCTGAAACACTGGTAAAAGTTTTATGTACCATAAAACAAATTCTCGTGTTTAAAAAATTAAAAAATACATTTAGGACGTTTTTGACAGATTAGTGAGAAATATTAAGTGAAAAGTTTATTTGCAAAAATACAGTGTTTGTTTAATAGTTGGCCTTGATTTTTTTCTCCTTACCTAAGTGTTGTGTCAAGTTGTACCTATATATAGTACTAATGATTTGTGGGTTCTGAGAGTCTTAAGTTTATAAAGCATAGTAGTAATATACTGGAAGGGACCTTTGGATGAGAAATTAAAAAGCTAATTTTCTTAAAAAAAAAAAAAAGCTAGTTTTCTTTTATTATCATGTCTTTTTTTTATTCTAAATTGCCAGTACTTTATTTTTATCTGCTTTGCTTATGTTTTTCTCATTCAGTGTGCAAATCTTATCAGACTCTAAAATAATGAAATTCTTATTTGGGAAGAATTTGTTTATAACTGTTTTTACATTATCTTGGATAGTGTTCTATATACTAAAAGGACTCCTACATACGGTAGAATGTATTTAGTACCCAAATACCAACATATAAGGACTTCTCAGCTGAGACTTTAAACATTAAAGAGAAATGGCATATTTGCTAATACTGTTTTACAATATTGTTTATAAGGAATTTTGTTTATATACATAAACATTCTGAGTTTGTTTTTACATGGACGACTTGCTTTGCCCAAATTTAACATATACACACACAAAACCCAGACGCAAACACACAACTTTATCTTAAGCTCCTTCATTTTTTGTGTGCTTAAAGAACATTTTGTTAATCCTGTGGTAGTAATGATACACATGGTTGCCTGCCTGTCTGTTTCCACTAGATCTTCGTATCCCTACCCATGCTAGTCACTTAGTTTTTCATTTTCTTCTTATCTGACATAGAACCAGCACAACTTTCAGTATCATTAGTGTGTGCCAATATTTAAAATTTACACATTGCTTTCTTTATTCCTAGGGTTATATGCTAATCAAATAATTTCTCTACATACTCTATTGATTGTTTCATAGCAAATCTGTGTGCCTCAAACTGACGTTTCTTCTCGTTTATAGGTTCTGCTGAGGAAGGGTAAACCCTTGGCTTTTTAAACATTAAGCTGGTTGAAGTCACTCTGAACTGTGATTTCATTTAACTGCTGCAGGGAAAGTTTGGTGCAGAATGAAAGGCACACATAACATTAACATAAGCAGAATTTTTTAAAATATGGTTATGTTTAAGTTCCAACTTTTTCTGTGGAGGACACAGAGTTTTATAAAATTGTCTATATTATTTGATCAAACATTTTGTAAAAAATGTTTTTGTGATGAATTTCCCTCTTATACTTTGTTAGTGTTATTTAAACTCTAAGGCAGTTTAAGCCAGACTGTTAAATTTAACTTTTGTTTGCTGTCTTGATATACAATGTATTCTGCTTATTTCCAAAGTCAAGAAGAAGAAAGTGAAGATGAAGAAGATACTCAAAGTTCCAAATCTGAAGAACATCATTTATATTCTAATCCAATCAAAGAAGAAATGACCGAGTCCAAGTTCTCTAAGTACTCTGAAATGAGTGAGGAAAAACGAGCCAAACTTCGTGAAATCGAGGTTTGTATTGCACTGAAATTTAAAACTGCACTGACCTTTCAGTTTTTCTACTGAACTAGGCTTCCTCTTGGCATCACACCTTGGTACATCCTGTTCCCTCTCTGCCTCAGCTGACTTCCTTCAGGCCTCTTTGTTCAAGCATCCCTTCTCCCCCTATGTCCTTTTTCTTATCTGGATTTTCTTATATTCCCCTATTTATTTCTGTTATGATTAGTGATTATGTTTTATGGGGTTTTTTTCTTGATTGCTTGCTTAATTTCTGTATCCCCCACCTAGACTGATTTCCATGAGGCAAAGGACCATGTCTCTCCAGTGCCTGGCACATAGGAGATCCTCTGAAGATATTCTAATGAATAGATTACATCTGACATTATGAAAGTCATTACATTTTGAGTGTACATAGAATATAACTCAGAAAAGTTAGCTACTCTGTGGCATGTTCAAGTTAGGTGTACATTTATTATAGTACTAGAGGCCCGGTGCATGAAATTCGTGCATGGTGTGTGTGTGTGTGTGTGTGTGTGTGTGTGTGTGTGTGTGTGTGTGTGTGTCCGTCCCTCAGTCCAGCCTGCACCCTCTCCAATCTGGGACCCCTCGAGGGCAGTCAGACATCCCTCTCACAATCCAGGACTGCTGGCTCCCAACTGCTCACCTGCCTACCTCCTGATTGCCCCTAATCGCTTCTGCCTGCTAGCCTGATCACCCCCTAACCATTCCCCTGTCAGCTTGATCGACGCCTAACTGCTCCCCTGCCAACCCGATTGCCCCTAACTGCCCTCCTCTGCTGGCCCGGTCACTCCTAACTGCCCTCCCTTGCCAGCCTGGTCGCCCCTAACTGCTCTCCCCTGCAGGCCTGTTCCCCCAAACTACCTTCCCCTGCCAGCCTGGTACCCCCAACTGCCCTCCTCTGCGGGCCTGGTCACCCCTAACTGCTCTCCTCTGCTGGCCTGATCGCCCTCAACTTCCCTCCCTTGCCGGCCATCTTGTGTCCACATGGGGGCGGCCATCTTGTGTGTTGGAGTGATGGGCAATTTGCATATTACCTCTTTATTATATAGGATGCTAACTTTAAGTGTCTGCATCCTTTAGTGATGGAAAGACAGTAGACATTAAGTGGAGCTTAACAATAAGAAGGAGAAAAACTTATGGGAGAGTCCAAACTGTCTCCAGCAGATTCTCCCCTCCCCCTATCCCTCTCCTTTTTTAATGCCTCTATTTATTATCAAAGATATTCAAATATGTCAGGGAAGAATTCTATAATGGGAACCTTTCTTCCTGTTCCTTGCCACAAGGTTTGGAAACATGCCTTAGTGTAGCAAGTCAGTCCAGAATCTCAAAAGTGTACATGAATGGCCCTGGCCATTGTGGCTCAGTTGTTCGGGAGTCATCACATGCACCAAAAGGTTGCCAGTTCGATTCCTGCTCAGGCCACATACTCCAGTTGCAGGCTCCACCCTGGTAGGGGGCATGCAGGAGGCAACCAATCAATGTTTCACTCTCACACTGATGTTTCTCCCTCAAAACAAACAAACAAACACAAAAAAGTATACATGAGTGAATGTTAATATTCTGTCCATTCATTTAACAGTATTTATTTTTTAATGCATACTCTGTCAGTGCTATTCTTTTTACTGATAATTCATTACCTTATTTCCGTTTCTCCACCTACTCACTGTTGTGCTGGTATAAGTTCTTGTTCACCTCATTCTCAGATATCACCAAACCAAAAAGTTAACAGAGAAAGCATTTTCTTTACTTTACACAGAATCATATGGTGTTATTATAAGTTTAGAGGCGAGATTTCAGAGTTAGGTTGATTCATTTTTCCTGGATGTGTTCAGTTACACTCTCTCTAGAGTTTTTAGGGGCTCAAGGTGATGGGTGTCAATGAATACACTCACGGTTGCCCTTTTCAAGCTGCATGTGCCCCATTTTAACAGCCTTGCTGAACTCCACCTTACTGACCTGATGGAATATTGGAGTAGAAACAAAGACTGAGTTCATTAAAAATATATTTCCTTGATAATTGAAGTGACATTTTGATAATTAAAAATGCCAAAACAGACTTTGATCATTCTTAAATGTTCTATTTCCTTATTGGCTTAAAGAGAAAAAAACTAATTTAGCTTTTTTGTTAATTTCTATGTATTTGTATATATGTGCTCTCTGATAATCTGACCTTTCCTTTCTTTGCTAGACACTCCTCAGTTGTTTCTCTTGCTCTTGTAGTGCCTGCCTCTCACAAC
Organism: Plecotus auritus; assembly: GCF_963455305.1. NCBI lineage: Eukaryota > Metazoa > Chordata > Mammalia > Chiroptera > Vespertilionidae > Plecotus > Plecotus auritus. The sequence continues at coordinate 110,919,239 of NC_137771.1, forward strand.
TTAATCTTTGGGGATTTGCATTGTGAACCAAATTCTAATTTTAAAATGTAATTCTTTGGGGAACCAGATACCAACTTCATTATCATTGTGTTGAGATAAGTTCTTAAGGGCATGAACCACATTCAGATTTTTGAGTCATCTTAAACGATTGTACGGAGGGCATGTGGGTCCATGCTCGATCATTTGAGTTCTGCATAGTTGGGCTTGTCTGACATGTGCTACTTTGCTGTATTTATGTTTTTCCTTTTGATACGCTTGTTTCAAAGAAAAATCTTTTTTTTTAATTGAATTTATTGGGGTACAGGTTTCAAGTGTACAACTCAATAAAAGATCATTTACACACAGAATCATGTGCCCCATTGCCCCAAGCAAAGTCTCTTTCTGTCCCCATTTCCCCTCTTTGCCCACTTCCACCACAGTTCCCTTTCCCCTGGCTATCACTACACTATTGTCTGTGTCTATGTGTTATATATACATATATATATATGGGGGGGTTTACTTAATCATTTCACCTTCTTTCATCCAGACCCCCTGCCCCCCTCCCCTTTGACAGCTGTCAGTCTGTTCCATGTATCCATGCCTCTGTTTCTATTTTGTTCATCAAGCAGTACTTGAGAAACTATAGTGATGAAAAAATTTTGTCTTTACAGCTCAAAGTTATGAAGTTTCAGGATGAATTGGAATCTGGAAAAAGACCTAAAAAACCAGGCCAGAGCTTTCAGGAGCAAGTAGAACACTACAGAGATAAACTTCTTCAACGAGTAAGGAACAAGAATACTCAATAACATGCATTTTCCAAAATTATTTGTTTGACTCTCTAGAATATTGGTATCTATACTAATAAAAGAGTAATATGCTAATTAGACCGGGAGACCCTTCGGAGATCTTCCGGACAAAACTGGGGGCTTGGCTGGCCTGCAAACCACCCCCAAATGGCCCTCAGCCCCTCGCCCAGGCTGGCCACGCACCCTCAGCAGGGACCCTCACCCCGATGGGGGCATGGACAGCCTACAAACGGCCCTCAGCCCCTCGCCCAGGCCGGCCACGCCCCCCTAGTAGGGACCCTCACCCCGATGAGGGCATGGATAGCCTGCAAATGGCCCTCAGCCCCTTGCCCAGTCCAGCCACACCCTGCAGCAGGGACCCTCACCCTGATTGAGGTGTGGCCAGCCTGAAAATGGCCCTCAGCCCCTTACCCAGGCCAGCCATGCCCCCCAGTGGGGACCCCTATCCCGAAGGGTGTGTGGCCAGCCTGAAAATGGCCCTCAGCCCCTTACCCAGGCCAGCCTCGCCCCCCGCAGTGGGGACCTCCACCCCGATGGGGGCGTGGTCGGCCTGCAAACTGCCCCAGCCCCTTGCCCCAGCCAGCACCACCCCCAGTGGGGATCCCCACCCCAATGGGGGTGTGGCTGGCCTGCAAACTGCCCCAGGCCCCTCGCCCAGGCCGGCCCCACCCCCCAAGGGGACCCCCTTCAGGGCAGACCAGCCAGCTCCCGCCCATGCGCCAGACCTCTATCTTCTGTGCTAATAAAAGGGTAATATGCTAATTAGACCGGGAGACCTTCCAGACAAAGCCATGGTGTCGGGGCCGAGGCAGAGGCGGTTAGGGGCAATCAGGCCAGGAGGGGAGGACAGTTGGGGGTGATCAGGCCAGCGGGTGAGCTGTTGGGGGCAAGCAGGCTAGCAGGGGGGCCAGTTGGGGGTGAGCAGGCCGGCACAAGGGGGTAGTTGGGGGCCAGCAGGCTGGTGCGGGGGGGGGGCAGTTGGGGGCAAGCATGCTGGTGGGTGAGATCAGGCCAGCCAGGGGGGCAGTTGGGGGCGAGCAGGCCAGCAGCGGAGGGCAGTTGGAGGTGATCAGGCCGGTCGAGGGGGGGCAGTTGGCGAGAAGGCCGGTTGGGGGGCAGTTGGCGGTGAGCAGGCCAGCAGGCAGAGTGGTTAGGGGTGATCAGGCAGGCAGGCAGGTGAGCTGTTAGGAGCCAGTGGTCCTGGATTGCGAGAAGGATATCTGACTGCCCGATCCTGTGGGATCGGGTCTAAACCGGCAAGTCGGACATCCCCCGAGGGTTCCCAGATTGTAGAGTGTGCAGGCTGGACTGAGGGACACCCCCCCACACACACACACACGAATTTTGTACACCGGGCCACTAGTATATTAAGGAAAATTATTTCAAATTGTGCCCTTTGATGTATAAATGCTGGTAGACAACTAGGAACATTTGAAATTTCATGTTTTATAATTATTTCAACTTATCAAAGGGTTAGGGCCACAGCATAATATTTTATTGTTGATATTACCTATAAATAAGAAAATCCTGCTAAGAATATGATTTCAAAACTGGAAGACCCTATAGAAAAGAGGATTTGTGACCATGAGATACCAGAAACCATGAGAAGTGGCATAGAGACAAAAAGATGGAGTTAGGGTTTAGAAAGTTCATGTAGGACTCCTTTTCCATTGTTTTCAAGGAGGGACAGCAAGTGGTAGACTACCTTATCAGTGAACTCTAAACTTTTGAGGGACCTGATATTCTTGTTCATTAAAAAATATGTAGGGATACACAGAATTTTAGGACAAGGAGACCCACATGATAATTGTTGGGAGAACCCAGAGATTTTATTGGGACTGCTATATCTTTATTTAAAATATTTTAACTATAGTTTGATTTCTATAAATTATGCATGATGAAACTATATTTTACAGACCATCAGCCTCACTTTTAAAATTTGTACTCTGTATGATATATTTTGAATAAAGATAATTTAGATTTTTTTAAAAAATGTTATGTATCTGTACCACATGAATCCCTTTGGAGATGGTGGCAGGTGTTTGACCTTTATGGAAGACTCCTCTACCTTGGAATGCTTACTGGTCCTGATGGTAGTAAGACATGTATGTTTTAGTCTCCTGCATTCCAGATTGCATTTGGGGAGAAGGGTGTCTTTTTTGAAGGTGTATACAAAGGGTTGGCAGACTGTAGCCATCACCTCATTTTGTAAATAAACATGGCTCACAGCCATTCTCCTTTAGCAGAGTTGAATATTTTTGACAGTCTTTGTGTGGCCCACAAAGCAGAAGATATTTTATATTTTCTGGCTCTTTATAGGAAATGTTTGCCAACATCTGGTACAGGCTTTTTATCAGCTATCAGATAGCTTTCTTGACGCACAGAAATCATAGAGCAGTTAAATTCCCTGTTAATGAAGATTTGAGTGGGCTTTGTGGGTACATTGTCTATAGCTACTCCTTTAATTATATAATCAATAGAAATTATAATTTCAATTGAGAAGTGGCAATTATAGCATCTGATGATAAGGATATAGTTTTCCTGGTTTATATAATTGTGTAGTCACATAGTTTTTACTTTCATAAATTAGTATTTAAAATTTCCAATACAATTGGTACTTGTCTCTCACCAATAAGATTTTCTGATGGACAATTTTTGTGAATAGCTATTTCTCCTTTTCAGCCTATTGCTTTTGTAAGGCTCTCTTTTGATTAAATCAACTTTCTGTTCAGTTAGTATCACTGCTATTTTATTGTCATCTGAAATGTCAGGGTCAGTGAGTTGTTATCTTGTAAGGGACAGCACTCTGCAGGTGGTAGTTATGAACCTTAGCTCCAGAGCTTGGGCTCAAATCCTGACTTTATTCTGTGTGACCAGGGGCATGGAACTTAAACTTTCTGAGTCTCAGCTTTCATCTCTAGAACCGGGATAAAAGTACTACTGTGGGTGTTTGGAAGAAATATATGAGATGGTGTATGAGGGTTGTTTACCAATTATCTGGCCTATGGTAAGCACACAGTAAATGTTTAGCTGCTGTCACTGGTATTACTGTTGTTATTCAGGGTGAGTAGAAGAAATGACTAGCTTTTTTGGAAGAGGAGGTGTTTTTTTTTTTTTTTTTTTTAAATGTTATTAGTGATTTAAAAATTAGTTAAGTAGAAGAGAACATATTATTATATAAATGAGATTAACCCAGATTGGTATGTTTTCATGACAAAATATTCTTTCTTTAAAAAAAAAAAATTCACAGGAGAAAGAGAAAGAATTAGAAAGAGAACGAGAAAGAGATAAGAAGGATAAAGAAAAATTGGAATCTCGGTCCAAAGACAAGAAGGAAAAAGATGAGTGTACTCCAACAAGGAAAGAAAGGTATAACACTTCTAATTTAATACCTATACTGGTTTTAGGATTTAGAATGATGTTCCATGTTATATTTTCAACACCGATTCCAACAAACTAGAAAAGTATTTTTTCATAATAAATATGTTTGGCTCTTGCCTACAGGAGGCAGAACTAACTAAAAAATGGGACCATTAGTTAGCACTTGGCTTAGTTAACTAAGCCATCATCCCTTTATATCCTTTCACATGGTTTGAAAGTTACCTTAACCTTAGTTCAGTACTAAGAATTTAGTTACCATACTAGGTATCAAACTTAGTCTTGAATAACTAAACAGCTTGCTAGATCTTTCTTGTTGTCTCCAATATAAGCATTCTGTGCTGCGTCTGCTACGTATAAACTTGAGTCTTCCAGTCCTACCTGGAAAGGAGATTATGTACATGGACTGTAAGGACTTGCTACTTACTTTATCTTCATTCCAATAAACATTGCTTCTCTTTTAATTTTTATTTTCTATGTTAATAATCCTCAAATCTGATTTAGTAGAGAAAATTGCTTCAATTAACAGTTAACTTTTTCCTAATAAAAACAAAGTGAATGCAAATTTAAAAATTCTGGCTTAGTCACTCTACAAATAGTTACAAATAGCTAAACCTATTTTTTTCTTTTTTATTATTTTGATATTTTAGATTTACAGAAAAGTTGCAAGAATAGTATAATTTCCAGATGTCTTTCATCCATGTTCCCCAAATGTTAAATATTTCTACTTTTGCCTTATTTTCTTCTCCTTTTCCCTTCCCCCAACAATTTCAGAGTAACTTGATGCCCCATCCTTCCTATATAATAAAAGGCTAATATGCAAATTGTCCCCCTCAACTGTAAGTTTCACTAGGGGGTGGGGCTGGCCGACCCCCCCAATCGGCCCCGCCCCCGATCGTTCTCCACCCCAATCCCCAATCGGGGGTGGGACTGGCCAGTCAACCTCCCATGGGTCAGCTGGACCCCACCTATGCATGAATTCATACACTGGGCCTCTAGTTATCGATAAAGGCCTAAGCAACCGTTCGACCGGTAGCTGTGATGCACACTGACCATGAGGGGGCAGACACTCAATACACAGGCATGGAACAGACTGATGAATCTCAGAGGGAAGGAGGGAAGGGGAAGGGCAGAAAGAGATTAACCAAAGATCTTATATGCATACTAGAGGGTGCACGTAATCATCCACCAGTGGGGTCCCTTGGCCTGGCCTGCAAGGATCGGGCTGAAACTGGCAGTCCAATATCCCCCAAGGGGTCCCAGATTGTGAGAGGGTGCAGGCCAGGCCAAGGGACACCCACCAGTGTACGGGCCTCTAGTCTTATATAAACCACAATAAAAGTTTCAAGATTATGAAATTAACATTTAAAAACCTACCTGATTAGAGACCTAATGAAATTTTGTCCATTGTCTCAGTAATCTCTTATAACAAAAGAAAATCCAGTATCCTTGATTTCAATTTTTGTCTTGATCAGTCTGTCTTTAAGATTTAATTGGATCTTGCTATAAAAGGCTTTGAATGTTTTGGGAAAATAACATCAGTAACGTTAGTGAAATAAATTTAGTACAAACTGGTAGGAATTAATAGCTAATTTAGTAGCAGGAACTTGAATGCCTGATCCTTTGCTCACTTATGGAATATTTTCGGGCTTTGTTCCATAGGAAAAGGCGACACAGTATGTCCCCTAGCCCATCTCGCAGTAGCAGTGGTAGACGAGTGAAGTCCCCATCACCAAAGTCGGAGCGATCAGAGCGATCAGAAAGATCTCATAAAGAGAGTTCGCGGTCCAGATCATCTCACAAAGATTCTCCTCGAGATGTTAGCAAAAAGGCCAAAAGGTAAATGCAAATCATTTTTGGCAATATTTGAAATACCAATTTCCTTATCATTCCACCACCTTTTGATAATGTTTTGGTTGGTAGCTATGTTTTACAGCAAGCATGTCAAACTCAAAGGCTATCACTGGCCAAATAAACAAGGTTTAAGTTTATGTGGGCCGCAAAAAACCAAAAGCTTTGATTTTCATAGAAATGTAGGTTTATTTTGATAGAGACATGCTAAATACAAAGGGCTGAAATAAATGAGTAATCTATACTAGTAAAAGGGTAATATGCAAATTGGTCAGGATGCCCTCACAATAACACTGAACAGCAGGCTGCGTGGGGCTACCAGGCTGGCAGAGGGGTGCAGTGAGGGGTGACCAGGTCAGCAGAGGGGGCGGCAGTTGGGGGTGACCAGGCTGGTGGAGGGGCCAGTAAGGAGCGACCAGGCCGGCAGGGGGGCGGGCAATTAGGGGTGATCAGGCAGGCAGGCAGGTGAGCAGTTAGGAGCCAGCGGTCCTGGATTGGAGAGGGTGCAGGCTGGGCTGAGGGGACACCTCCCCGTCCCTGTGCACGAATTTCGTGCACCGGGCCTCTAGTCATTAACATAAAAGAATAGAACATTTTAATAAAAATTAATATTTTTTCTTGAACATTAACTTACCAGACACTGAATAGCTACACAAATTAATAAGTGTACTGAAAGCAAAATATTTCCTGTTGCACACACCAAACATGTCAGTCCAAGACTAATCACATGGCAATCGGCCGCTAAAATATTCACTGCTATTATTAGTGGAGAGAAATGGTGCACCTGCGCGTACAGGAAATGAATGCAACATGATTATAGTAATCAGTCATTAGAGGATGCTGTAGTTTGTTATTAATAGTTATGTATAGGTTATTGTAAAAATTAAGCTATGACTTTTTTATTAAAACATTTCTTACATACTGTTATATTGGCTGGGCCTCAAAAATACTCAATGTGGCCACGAGTTTGACATGCTTGTTTTACAGGATTTTAGAAAACCAAAAAGAGATACTTTCATTTTAGATTATGCCTTCCCATCTCCCAACACCAGGCTCATGACTAAAGCACAAGAAGGCTTCCAACAAGTAAAGCCAGCCAATAACTTTAACATCACATCCACTGTTTCCTATGGAATAGGGATAGCTGCTTTAATCTTTATTCTGTTCTTTAGTTTCTATAGAACATTTTTTTATTTTTGTCAAGGCTGAAAGAAAAATACATCCTCCTTGCCCCCCATATTTCTCCTGCAATCTTAATAGTAAGTTTTTGGGTAGAGACTTGTGAAAATAAACACCATTTCTTCAGTGTATAATTTAGTGTGTACTTGTTTCCTTGTAGTTCCAGAGAAGTGGTTCAGAAATATTTTATCTGGTGTTATTTTCCTAAGAGCTAAAACTTTATCTCCTAAAACTTTATTATTGTAACCATTTTTAGTAAAATCTTTATAAAATAGATAAATTACTGGTGTACGTATGCACACACACACACACACACACACACACACACACACACAAATGCATTATTTATTTTGGTAATCTTCATGAACAGCACTTATAAAATTATGCTGCTTTACATGATTCCCTTGAATGATACTGCAATAGTTGGAGCCTTTTCCCTCAAGGAGATAGGCTGCAAAGCTGTCTTCTGTTTAAAATGTTGTGAATGCTATTAATTAGATCTCATTTTGAACTTTATCTTGTAGATTTAGAGGTTCAGACTTGGAGGTATATCACTAACTTGGGGAACTTTTAAAACTGCAAATCCCCAGTTCTGCCTTGAGATTTTTTGATTCAGTAGAGCAGTGTGGTAAGGCTTAGGATCCTGGCTTTTTAAGCAAGCGCACTATTGATGACTGATGCAGTGCCCAAGTAGTACAAAATCTGTGTGTGTGCGCATAGGCATAGTGTAGACCTGGGAAATTTACAACCTTATGTATTTCAGTGACTTTCGTTATGTTCAGTTAAAGCTCATTTTAGATAATTTAAGGAGTCAATTTTGATCACAGAGTACTATGATAAGCTGTTTTTGTTTGTTTCCTCAGATCACCATCTGGTTCAAGAACACCTAAAAGGTCTAGGCGATCACGGTCTAGATCCCCTAAAAAATCAGGGAAGAAATCCAGATCCCAGTCCCGATCTCCACACAGGTCTCATAAAAAGTCAAAGAAAAACAAACATTGACATACATTTTTAAGATTGCTGTCGCTTATTGGAAATGCAATTTTGTTTTGTGCCTGAACGGTCTGTTAAAAAAAAAAAAAATCAAATGAAAGAGCATTCCTGGGATTTTTGTTTGTTTATCTGTGAAGCATGTGTAAACTCATGAGTAACTGCATATGTAGACCTGTCATTGTTTTATATTGTGTAAATTACTTTCGTTGTGGCTGTTTTCAAGATGAAATTATTGTGGTAATGAATTTCATCAGAAATGTGTATAATGGATCTGCTGGCAGTAGTAGTATTTTGTTTTAGAATGCTGTGACTTAGCAAAACTAATACAGATGTCTTTTCCCATTTTGTAGCTTTGGCAATTTGAATTAGATTTCAAATAAAATCTGAACAGAAAACCATAATGTTGTTTTTTTTGCCCTATTGGTAAAATCAAGTCCCTTAAAGTCCTAGTCCTACTAAGTGAGTTTAGCACTTCTGTTTGTTATATTTGTATACCTAACACACTATACCTAGCTCCATTGTTCACGCAGCTAAAGTTTTATATTTACTAAGATGACCATAAAAATTAGGGAACCTGATACTCCTATTTGGTAGGTTTGCCAGCCAATTTCTTCGATAAGGTTCTCTTGGGTAATACTAGTACCCAGAGGTCAAAAGATGAGGTGAATGTGGCATGGTGTATTGCTGGCTAGAGTATATTTTATTTTTTCAAAGAAGCAATATGATTTCAGTACACTCAACCTATGTCCTAAGCAAAGTGGAAGGGAGAGAGAGAGAGAGAAACATCACTGTGAGAGAGACAAATCAATTGGTTGCCTCCTGCACTTGCCCCGACCGGGCCGGGGATCCAGCCTGCAGAGTTGATAACCGAGGTATGTGCCCTTGACCAGAATCGAGCCCGTCTGCAGGCCAACACTCTATTCACTGAGCTAAATCTGCCAGGGTAATAGTTGTCCCTTTATAGCCTTCCGTAGGCTATCTTCAAACCCCTAATGTTAGTAAATTTCTATAATATTCTGTTTAAAGTACCTGTGTGTGTGTGTGTGTGTGTGTATTTAAAAATTCAGTTTTAGCTTTAAGTAAAGTTTAAAAATAAAATAGTTTTAAGGAAACTTAACATCCAGTGGTTTGTAAATTCAAGTGCAGAAAGTTGATTAAAACCATTTGCAGAGTTGAAATCTGTTATGCAGTAGGAGAAACATTGCTGCCATCTGAGGAAGAAATAAACCTTGTATGATGTCGATCACAGTATTGCTATAAATGTAATGGGGTAAAGGGCTTTGTAAATGGAACCAACACTGCTCTTTTTGAATCTATCTCCGTTTCACATTTAGGCACTGATTTGATGTGGGGGAGGAGGGGGTTTCCCCTTAAAAGAGAGAGTAGAAAACGATCCCAAATAATAGGTTGTTTGAGTTACTTGCTTTTTAAAAATCTATTTTCAATTGTTTTACTTAATCTTGCCTAGTCACAAAATAAAATAAGTTGCACCCATTTTGGAGGGAGTTAGGTATATTAGCTGAGCAGTGAGGCATGCTATTTCCAAACTGGTCAAACAACCTACAATAGCTTTAGAAGTGAGCCAATCATATTATTTTACGTAGTGGTTCTTATCAACATGCAGTATTGCTTGGAAGTTATTCTTTTATTGTTCACTTTTTTGTTCATATTTGTTAATTTCTAAATGTTGCTCAGAATAAAGATGAACATTTGGTGCTGGTTTTTAAAAACTACATATACAGCCATTTAAAAAATTATCTTTTTCTTTGTTCATTGCTTGAGAGAATAGAATATTATATAACTAGAGGCCCGGTGCACGAATTCATGCATGGGTGGGGTCCCTCAGGGTGGCCTGCGGAGATCGGGCCCCAGCTTGTGCCCTGTCTCGCAGCCCCGCCTGGCACCCCGCCTTGGCCTGGTGCCATTGTCTCACCTGCTCCACCATTCCAACTGCAGGGCAGTCAGTCAGGGCCCAGCCCCTCACCTGGCTCCCTCAGTGCCTGGGAGCCAGGTGGTAGCCCCGCCCCCATCCACCACTGCTGGTCACTATCTGTGGGGCAATCAGGCCCCTGCTTGCCTTAGCCTGGTGCCACCCGCTCACCTGTTCCACCATCCTGCTGCAATCCCACTCTCATCGGGGCCAGCAGCACCTCCACTGCCACCCGCTCCCAGCACCGCATCAATGCCACCCACCATGTTCCGCAATGCCCCCTGGTGGTGAATGCACATCATAGCAAGCGGTCAAACTCACAGTCTCCTGGTTGAACGACCGCCAGAGGGGACAGTTTGCATATTAGGCTTTTATTATATAGGATTACTTTCTTTGGCAAAAAAAAAAGTTGAGTTTCTGCTGATTTGGGCATTTCATAATTCTCTGGTATCTAGTATAGGCTTAGAAATGAGTCAGGTAATGATTTTGCCAGTCAAGTTGCAAGGAATGCTTACTTATCTCTTAAAATATATCTGGGAGAAGTAGGAGTGAGTAGAAATTGTTAGGTCAGTTGTGGGTGCTTATTTGTAGTATTTTTTTCTATTGCAATGGGATTTAGCAGTTCTTTTAATGTGGAACCAGATACGGTGAAGATAGTTTATGTCACAGTGGGTAAGACTGGCTTCCTTTTGAATGCATGGGTGGGGATTGCTTGGTCTTGATAGAATATGTATTCTCTGAAGTTTGTTAATGTATATATTAGATTGTATTGGATTTTTTTTTTCCTGGAATTGCAATACTATTGTTAGATAAATTTTACTTACTGAGAAAATATCTAAAGTAAGCCTGTTTAATTTTCCATGGATTTCTATGAAAATTTAAGTGGATCCAGAAATTGGTGTATAGTAAGGGGGGAGATAGTCTACCATATTTTTATAATAGCATATTGCATAATGCTAAATTGAATAGCAAAATTTCTACAGGTTGACTAAAATGTTAATAGGCAAGGCCTGCTAGTTACAGAAAATGCTCTGTTTTGCTGGCTCTGTGATAGACAGTTACTATCTTCTGCCATAGTTGTCTGCTCTTCTTATAAAGGGCGTGGTGTACACCCTTTACCCTCTAACCCAGTGGTTCTCAACCTTTCTAATGCCGCGACCCTTTAATATAGTTCCTCACGTTGTGGTGACCCCCAACCACAAAATTATTTTTGTTGCTACTTCATAACTGTAATTTTGCTACTGATAAGAATCGTAATGTAAATATCTGTGTTTTCCGATGGTCTTAGGCTCTACAGCAGCGATTCTCAACCTGTGGGTCGCGAGGCCTACTCTTGCATGAATTTTGTGCATTGAGCCTCTAGTATCATATAATCTCCCTCTATTATACAGGTGAGAGAAAGGAAGTAAATGGGAGTCTATTTCTTACCAAAGAGAGACCTATGATTGAAAGAATCATGTTTTGGAATTTTTTTTTTTTTAAATATATTTTACTGATTTTTTACAGAGAGGAAGGAAGAGGGATAGAGAGTTAGAAACATCGATGAGAGAGAAACATCGATCAGCTGCCTCCTGCACACCTCCCACTGGGGATGTGCCCGCAACCAAGTTACGTGCCCTTGACCGGAATCGAACCTTGGACCTTTCATTCCGCAGGCTGACGCTCTATCCACTGAGCCAAACCGGTTTTGGCTTTGGAATTTTATTTTTTTTTTTAAATATATTTTATTGATTTTTTACAGAGAGGAAGGGAGAGGGATAGAGAGTTAGAAACATCGATGAGAGAGAAACATCGATCAGCTGCCTCCTGCACACTCCCCACTGGGGATGTGCCCGCAACCAAGGTACATGCCCTTGACCGGAATCGAACCCGGGACCCTTCAGTCCGCAGGCCGACGCTCTATCCACTGAGCCAAACCGGTTTCGGCTGGCTTTGGAATTTTTTTGACACTGTATTTACTTATTACTGTTAGTGTATGGGCATTTCTGAACTGTAACATGTTGAGTACTTAGAGATTAAAGAACTAAATAAAAAGCCCTGACCCCAGAGAATACTCTTATTTGTCTCAGGATCTTTTTGGCTTTCCAGATAAAGTTTGCAGAAGTTATTATACCCTGACCTAATTTTTCTTTTTTGCAGACCATTCCTGTGGGCTTACCCTGAGACTTTCATCCTAATTAAGGAATTTCAGAGGGAGGAAAGATTTGTATTTTGCCCCCTAAACTTGAGTATTCTTGAGCACTTGAAAATATTTTTTAAGAAGTTCCAGTTGTGCCCTGACCGGTTTGGCTCAGTGGATAGAGCGTCGGCCTGCAGACTGAAGGGTCCCAGGTTCGATTCCGGTCAAGGGCATGTTACCTTGGTTGCGGGCACATCCTCAGTAGGGGGTGTGCAGGAGGCAGTGATCGATGTTTCTGACTCTCTATCCCTCTTCTTTCCTCTCTGTAAAAAAAATCAATAAAATACATTAAAAAAAACAAATAAATAAAAAAGAAGTTCCGGTTGTACCCTAGCTGATTTGGCTCAGTGGAGAGAGCGTCGGCCTGCCGACCGAAGGGTCCCGGTTTGATTCCGGTCAAGGGCACACCCGGGTTGTGGGCTCGGCCCCAGTGAGGGCGTGCACCAAGTTGTGATCTAATTGAGGTTTATTAGAAATATTCTGTACACATTTGTCTCTGTGGTGATGTAAATTCTGAAAAATTATTTGGCCATGGTAATAGTTTATCATTTTGATCATTAAAAATGAGAGCAAATTAATCTGCTTGCCAAAGTTGCTTAACCTATTCTCAGATGATAACATAATACGTTTTTTTTAAAATATATTTGTATTGATTTCAGAGAGAAAGGGAGAGGGAAAGATGGAAACATCAATGATGAGAGAGAATCACTGATCGGCTGCCTCCTACACTCCCCCTACTGGGTATCAAAGCCACAACCCAAGCATGTGCCCTTGGCCAGAATCGAACCTGGGACCCTTCAGTCCACAGGCCGACGCTCTATCCACTGAGTCAAACCAGCTTGGGTCAGTATTATTTCTTTAGTAGAAAAAATTGTTTTTGAAAATAAATAGTACCACTTTCCTAATACTATACATTTAAGAAATAAGAGCTTTGTTTCCTTTGTTGTTTTCCTCTTATACTAGGTGTACCAGTTAATAATGGCGGATTTTGTAATCAAAACACGATAATTTCAAGAGAAACATCAAAAGTGCTTTTTTCAAAGTAATGTCCATCGCTAGGTACGCATTTCCCCATCTTTCAGGTAATTTGTGGATACAGTCCCAATGGAACTTTTCTTGTTTTGAGGCAAACCATTCAGAGACCCAATTTTCCACTTCTTCGTACGTTTTTAAGTGCTGCTCAGAAAGTGTGTGTACCATCAATCAGGACAAGTGGTAATCTGAAGGAGCAAGGTCTCGTGAATATAGCGGGTGGCTTAATACTTCCCAGTCAAGATCTTTTAACGTGTCTTTAACTGGTTTTGAAGTGTGTGATGGTGGGTAATCATGAAGCAAAATTATTTTGCCGTGTCTTCTGGCACATTCTGGTGGTTTTACGATCAAAGTGTGGTTCAAATAGATTATTTTTTGTCAGTAGTGATCAGTATTAACAGTTTCACCTGGTTTTAGAAGCTCATACTACATTACACCTTCTTGATCCCACCAAACGCAGAGCATTGTCTTCTTTCTGAAGCGATTTGGCCTTGCAGTCGATGGTTGACCTGGATCAACCCATGATTTTGTGCATTTGGGATTCTCAAAATAAATCCACTTTTCATTGCCAGTCACAATTCAATGCAAAAAAAAGACTTCCTTTCGTGCCGTTGAAGCAACGTTTTACTGATGACTTTGCGGTTTTCCATTCGTCTTTTGTTCAGTTGATGTGGCACCCATTTTCCTTCTTTTAAAATCTTGCCCATTGCTTGTAAACGATTGGAAATTGTTTGCTGAGCAATGTTTAATCTTTTTGCAAGTTGTTTTTGAGTTTGACATGCATCTTCATCCAATAATGCTTGTAATTATTGGTCTTTAAACTTTTTCGGTTGACCTGGATGTTCTTTGTCTTTCACATTGAAATCATCACTTTTAAAGTATTTAAACCAGCGTTCACAAGTAACTTGAGATGGAGCATGTTCACCATAAGCTTCCCGAAGTATACGATAACTTTTTCTTCAAAATAAAGTAATGAATTAAAACTTCCCGCAAATGGCCCTGACTGGTTTGGCTCAGTGGATAGAGTGTCGGCCTGTGGACTGAAGGGTCCCAGGTTCGATTCCGGTCAAGGGCATGTACCTTGGTTGCGGGCACATACCCAATAGGGAGTGTGCAGGAGGCAGCTGATCGATGTTTCTTTCTCGTCGATGTTTCTAATTCTCTATCCCTCTCCCTTCCTCTCTGTAAAAAAAATCAATAAAATATATTTTAAAAATAAAATAAAACTTGCCGCAAATGTTCTTTTTTTGGCACAAAATTCAACATTTTTAAGCATAACAATATCTATGATGTTAATACCTTCAGCAAATTTGACATATGAAGTTTTGAAGCTTGCTGTCAATGCAACAAAATAGCATACATATCAAATTGCATATATATCAACATGTGTAACTCCATCTATTGAAAAAAATCTGCATTATTAACTGGTACACCTGGTATTTTTAGGAAAAGCTAATTACAGAAAATTCAGTGTAGATACTAATGAAGTCATTATAAGTTTAAAGGAACATGTGACTAAAACTCAGAGATTGGTTTATTCACACTTCATATGCACGTTTTAGGTTAGAGTTCAGAGGTCTTTAATTCATTATACTTGTGGCTTTTTCTTTATTTTTTGTTACCAACTTCCCAGGACTTAGATAATATACAGATGCAAATCCCAGGGGAAGTGCTGTGATGACAAGACTGGGAACTGCTGCTGCTCAAAGTGAGCCCTGTCCCAGGTGAGGATGTAGCAGTGCTCCCTCAGTGCCACCACCTGAGCTTCCTGTACATGGGTTACATGCATAACTTGGTATCATATAGTTTTACTAGAAGCCCAGTGCATGAAATTTGTGCACGGGGCGGGAGGGGTATCCCTCAGCCAAGCCTGCACCCTCTCCAATCTGGGACCCCTTGAGGGATGTCAGACAGTCAGACATCCCTCTCACAATCCAGGACTGCTGGCTCCCAACTGCTCGCCTGCCTGATTGCCCCTAATCATTTCTGCCTGCCAGCCTAATCACGACCTAACCACTCCCCTGCCAGCCTGATCGATGCCTAACTGCTTCCTTGCTGGCCTGATTGACCCTAACTGTCCTCCCCTGCTGGCCTGGTCGCCCCCAACTGCCCTCCCCTGCTGGCCTGATTGCCCCCAACTGCCCTCTCCTCCTGGCCATCTTGTGGCAGCCATCTTGTGTCCACATGGGGGCAGCCATCTGTGACCACTGGGGGCGGTCATCTTGTGTGTTGGAGTGATGGTCAATTTGCATATTACCTCATTATTTGATAGGATATTTGGAGAGAATGACCTCACTCATTTCACTTGTAATTATTCTTGGGGTATTTGTGATTTATCTTTTTACTTCTACAGGCTCTTATACATTTTACCTTTGGTGATTTTAAATATCAGGAAATACAGTTTTTCAGAAATGAAAATAATATCGTTGGCATCAGCTCAGCTGAAATGTTCTCCAGTAAGACAATTTCTTTTGGGTGAACTGATTCCATGATTTACTCACTCTTGATGTCAGGGTTAAGTATATTTTGGAGCTGCTCTCCAGACTGTCACTTCATGGTTTTTCCGCATAAGGATTATCTATTTACAGACAAAGGTTGTAGAATTCCCCTTTTGTTGTTTTTTGACTTTTGATTACTTTAATAAAAATATGTTCTTTTCATAGCAAACTGTATACTGTTTCACATAATTTTCTCTGTATAGTTTTCTAGTGCAAGCCCAGCAACCATATCTAGTTTTTGGCAGCTTTCTTCCAAGAGAAGTAAGTGATGTGTCTGTCATCTTTATCAGTGGTAGCTAAAGTGTTACTACATTTCACATGTTTAAACTACAATAAAATATTTTCTTGAGAGATTATTCTCTTGATTAGGAAATTTTATTATTGGTTCTTTCTTTTTTTGAAGTTACTTTGTTTTATTTCATTGAGGAAAATTTAAAGCATACAATTTTAGAATTAATACTCATCAACCTGCAAATATCAACCTATTAGTATATATTTAAGTGTTTTGTTTTTAAAGCATAACTACGGTATTATTACTACATTAAAAATAATTCATTGTTTCCTTTAAAATTAAAAATTTCAATTGTGGCCGAAACCGGTTTGGCTCAGTGGATAGAGCGTCGGCCTGCGGACTGAAGGGTCCCGGGTTCGATTCCGGTCAAGGGCATGTACCTTGGTTGCGGGCACATCCCCAGTGGGACGTGTGCAGGAGGCAGCTGATCGATGTTTCTCTCTCATCGATGTTTCTAGCTCTCTATCCTTCTCCCTTCCTCTCTGTAAAAAATCAATAAAATATATTTTTAAAAAAAAATTTTCAATTGTGAAATATTCAACAAAATTTACCATCTTTAGGTATACAGTTTATAAGTATTGAGTGTATTTACATTGTGCAACCAGTTTCCACAACTTTTCATCTTACAAAATTGAATCTTTGCCTTTGCCCTGACCGGTTTGGCTCAGTGGATAGAGCGGCGGCCTGCGGACTGAAAGGTCCCAGGTTCGATTCCAGTCAAGGGCATGTACCTTGGTTGCAGGCACATCTCCAGTAGGGGGTGCGCAGGAGGCAGCTGATCGATGTCTCTCTCATTGATGCTTCTAACTCTCTATTCTTCCCCCTTCCTCTCTGTAAAAAATCAATAAAATATATTTTTAAAAAAGTTAAAAACTTTGCCTTAAACAATTCCACACTTCCCCCCCACCCTTGGCAACCTCCACTTTACCTTCTGTGACTTTGATTGCTCCCGATGCCTCAAGTACATGGAGTCATAGTATTTGACCTGTGACAGGCGAATTTCACTCAGCGTGGTGCCCTCAAGTCTCGTTCATGTGGTAGCAGGTGCCCTGGCTCTCTTAAAATCCACTTTTTTTCAAGCTTCTGTTGTTTCCTTACAGAATTTTAAAAGATTTTCCCCAAACGACATGTTAGTATTTTCTATTCTGAGTAAAACGTAAAGAAAAAAAAGTAATGCCAAATTAATTCACTCAGACATCCCTGACTGTACATGGGTTACATGTAAAGGGATGTCTGACTGTCTTAATTCATCACTTTCCCTTGCTAGGTGCAGATGCATTAACTACAGTATATGCCACCTACTCCACACCACTTTCTTTACCATTTTATCACTTTTTATGTATGATGTAATTTAATCTCAATACTTCATAGCATGAGTACAAAATATATTTTCAAAGAAAACTGTGATTTTGAAATAGTACTATATTAATGTCAGTGACCATTATAAATGTTTTATTAGTTTTATTTATTGCCTGATGAAAAGGAAATGAAAATTCTGGCATTTAATAAACTCAGTGATTGGATTAGATATTCATTTTTACTGTGGAGTTATATTTGGACTTAAATACTAGGTCTTCCTCACCATGATTTTTGAAGCCTTATTTTCTCTTATAAAATGGGGTGAATCACCCTGTGTGTTTATTATAAGGATGAAAACACATGTAAATTATTGGCACATGGTTGTCATGCAGTTGTATTTGAAATTCATAAACATTCAGTATTTCTGAAAACTAATGATATGAACATCTTTTAAAATAAAAACACTACAATTCCATGGCACTGGTACCTTTAAAAGATATTTTCTTGTACTTGATTTGTACTTATTTAACAGATTTTACATTTGGGGATAGTTGGTTTATTGCACACTGAATATTTTGTAATCTGCTTTCCCATCCTTCTGGACATTTAATTATTAATCTCCTTTGAGAAAAACTTTTATTGGGTGAATTTTTAAAAATATGTTCTATTGCCAAAACCGGTTTGGCTCAGTGGATAGAGCGTCAGCCTGCAGACTGAAGGGTCCCAGGTTCGATTCCGGTCAAGGGCATGTAACTTGGTTGCGGGCACATCCCCAGTGGGAGGTGTGCAGGAGGCAGCTGATCGATGTTTCTCTCTCATCGATGTTTCTGGCTCTCTATCCCTCTCCCTTCCTCTCTGTAAAAAATCAATAAAATATATTTTAAAAAATATATATGTTCTATTGTTTTTTATTGTAGAATTGCATAAATCAAAAGTTCCTGAAAGGAAGCCCATAAAAGAAAGTCTCAATGTAAACAGCTTAAATCAGATATATGCAGAGTGGAAAGAGCCTGGAGAATAGTATGAAATACACCACACTGGATTTGGTTGTCCAAGTTCAAAATAAAATAGAAAAATTTATACAAATTATCAGAGCTGAGCAGTAATGTGCAATTTTCACAAAATGAGTGGACAGAAGATTCAAAAGAGAGTTAATAATGTGTAATTAAACTTGTATTTGTGTGTATTTGCAAGTTATAATTTTTATTTTCAGATTACACAGAAATAAGAACTGTACCTTAAAACTACTTTTAGAATAGATAGCTAAAACTATAGAATTTGAAAAGGAAATTACACTGTAAATTCTGCTCAGGACATCTGTGAAGCTCTTTGGAGTTGTAGAAACTGTCCACACATAAGTTTGGAAAAACAAAAGTTTGATTTAAAACAGCCTTGAGCCGAAACCGGTTTGGCTCAGTGGATAGAGCGTCGGCCTGAGGACTGAAGGGTCCCGGGTTCGATTCCGGTCAAGGGCATGTACCTTGGTTGCGGGCACATCCCCAGTAGGGGGTGTGCAGGAGGAAGCTGATCGATGTTTCTCTCTCATCGATGTTTCTAACTCTCTATCCCTCTCCCTTCCTCTCTGTAAAATATCAATAAAATATATATTTAAAAAAATAAATAAATAAATAAAAATAAAACAGCCTTGGTCTTCCATCTAGCAGAGACCTTGGCATTGAATTAAGTGCCTCCCTGTCTGTACTGCCATCAGTTGAACAGCAAAGCAGTTCTAGCACGTGAAGTGCTATTAGATGATCTTTCTTGCTCAGTGTATTTTGTTTTATTGCACTTCAATAGCTATTGGGTGTGAGCAGTTTATTAAGAGTATTTAGGAAAATGCTTTCAGATGGTTTTTGGCCATGCTAACGATTTAATAAAGGATTTGTCAAATTCCTAATTTATTTCTGGGAGAATAAATTGTCAGGGCCTAATGTAGGCCTCATGGGGGTGTAGTGAGCTCTCAAAACGGAAAGGTGTTCTAAGTAGATTTTTATCTTTATATTCTTCAATCACAATAGTTTAGCTAATGTGATTTCAACAAAGTCTCAAGACCACATATGTGTACCTCATAAGTGTTTTATAGGGTGCTTATCTTCAACTCCTGATATATCCCATTTTAACAATTGTTTCCTCCCCAGAAAAATCTGCAGCATGTCTAGCTCTGTGCCAAACACTATACATGTGTGAGTGGGACAAGCAGAAATCTCACTCATGTGCCTCTCAAGATACTGGTTTAATTTTGAACTGATTGTCCTAAAAGCATGATTAATTTTACTTATATAGCAAGCAGATGTGAGAAAAAGTTTTAAAGCAGGAATTTTTTTTTTGTTCTGACATGAGCTTGTCCAAGCCACTCAGATTATTTTTTATTTGTATGTACTTTGTAATGAAACGGTGTAGTCTTTATTTTCGTCTATTCTATATAATAAAAGGCTAATATGCAAATAGACCAAAGGGCGGAACGACTGGTCGCTATGATGCGCACTGACCACCAGGGGGCAGACGCTCATCGCAGGAGCTGCCCCCTGGTGATCAGTGCACTCCCACAGTGGGAGTGCAGCTCAGTCAGAAGCTCAGAAGCTGGGTTCATGGCTGGCAAGAGCAGCGGTGGTGGCAGGAGGCTCTCCCTCCTCTGCAGCAATCGCACATATCCCAAGAGTAGCTGCAGGGGATATACCAGTATGATTAAGAGTAGGACAGCCTAGTTATCCTTGATCATGGAATGTGCATATTAATGGGAGAAACCAGACAAGAAAATCAAATGAGATATTTCAGATGGTAAAATAAACTGGGAGGGAAAAGAGTGGTGAGACAAAATGGGTGAGGATTTCCTCTTAGTGAAGTGGAGCTGACTGTAGTGTTGCAGGCCCAGGTAGCTGCATGTATGGTTGTTTTAGGAGGGGGTACAGTGTTGGTGTTTGGAGGAATGGACACAGCAGTCAGTGAGGAGAGGAAAGTGTGGCATATCATGAGGTTAGGTAGAACTGGACATTTTAAGCAAGGAAAGTGGAGTCATTTCAGATCATGGCCGCTGCCAAGAGCATGGGAGAGGGGCAAGAGGAGAAGTGGGAACCAGCAAGGAAGCTTTTGGCTGTGAAGAGTCAACAGGATCATATAAGTAAGTGGCATTACCCCAAGCACATAGCAGCTTCCTAATAACTAATCCAACTGCTCCTCTCATTTTCTTGGCTCTTGTATTCATCCTAAGATTAACTTCACTCTTAAACATCTAATCAGATTAGGACACAGCACCCTGTGGCTCCTAGACTGACCTCTGAGGAGATTATAAACAACTACAGAGCACTCTTTCCTGTCTTTAGTACCCACTGCTTGGCTACTTACTGCACTGCAGGGTGATAATAGGCACTGCTTGAAAAAAATTGTGTGATCAAGTTGGGAAACAGGGCTTCTTTGCAGTAACCCATCTCAGAACCTTGAATTTGTACTGTGTACTCCCAGGTAGGAGATGACTTATTGTATTTCCCAAACTTACCTGTCTGAGAAAGGAGGGGTGTTATCCAAGGCATCCCTTGAGATAAACTTAACCATGCAGGTATTTGGACATTTTAACATGTTAAGCACCCAACCTGTTTTGTCTTCTGGACGGAAAGTATAGTGTCAGTCACCGGTGATTGACATGACGCTTAACGTGTTAAGTAGTTGCTAGCGAAGAGACTAAGCCAGCAGGACCAAGGGTAGGCTTAACACTTAGGATCATTAAGAGTTATCTGGTCCTGACCAGTTTGGCTCAGTGGATAGAACATCGGCCTGCGGACTGAAGGGTCCCAGGTTCAATTCCGGTCAAGGGCATGTACCTTGGTTGCCAGGCACATCCCAGTAGGGAGTGTGCAGGAGGCAGCTGAATCGATGTTTCTCATTGATGTTTCTAACTCTATCCCTCTCCCTACCTCTCTGTAAAAAATGAATGAAATATATTTAAAAAAGAAAAGAAATGAAGGTCTCTAAATACGCTTAAAAAAAAGGAGTTATCTGGAGGAAATACGCCACACAAGATTTATGCAGTTGCTAAATTACACAGCACACTTTATTTTACTCATATATAAGGTCCTGGTGCCATGGGTGAAAGGGCGGGGAGAGACCGACTCCATGTTCCCTTTGTTCCATATCTCCCACCTCGTGGAGTCAGGTTCCCGCCCTAGAACCTCTCCAAGAGCCCAACCCACACTTCTGAATTAGCCAATAGAAATGCAAGGGGAAGGTAAGCCGCGCCCTGCCCCCATGTGCAACCTGATCCCGACCAATCAGCAGAGGCAACACTACCTCACCTCTCCTACCTCTCCCAGGCCCCCTATAAATCAGCGCGTTTGGGGGCTGACTCTCTCTCTCTCTCTCTCCACCTCGCCGCTGCGCTGGTGGGTGTGTGTGTGGGACTGAGCTCGAGCTAGCTCGATTAAAAAGGCTCTTTGCTTTTGCATCAAACTCGGCTCCCTGGTGGTCTTTGGGGATCACGAAATCTGGGCATAACATTTGGGGGCTCGCCCGGGATCCCCAAGAACCTCAAGGGACCCCCGATCCGTAGAGTCTGACTGGCCACGGTAGGTGTCTGTCTGTTCCTTGTCTCTTTTTTGTGTGAGCTCATTTCTGAATCTCTGGTAGTGCCCGAAGCGGTCTAGGTGGACGCACCGGAGGACCACGGGCGGGAGGAATCGGGAGACGTCCCGATCCTCCTTCAGGAGGGACGTGTATTCCCCTCAAACCTCTGGGACGAGGTGGGTCGCTCCCACCGATCGGTGTGAGGCCGTCGTCCACACTTTCGGTTTTGTCAGTTTTTGTTCCAACGACTCGCATTGGAAAGCTTGTCTCAAGGGCCCTTTGTTTGTCTGTGTCTGTGTTTTTCTGTTTTGTTTTGTGGACTCTGTTGACGGACATCATGGGACAGACTCAAACCACTCCTTTAAGCATTATGGTTGATCATTTCAAAGAGGTTAAGGGAAGAGCTAGCAAACTCAGTGTAGAGGTCCGGAAGGGCCGGTGGTAAACTTTTTGTTCTAGAGTGGCCGACTTCACCCAGAGGGGACCTTCTCTCCCCACCATCCACCGGGTGAGGGACATCGTCTCTCAGCCCAAGAAGGGACATCCTGATCAACTCTCTTACATTATTACTTGGCAGGACCTCGTGGAAGAGCTACCCTCCTGGCTTAAGCCCTTTCTGTCCCTGCGCCCCCTGGAGCTGAAACCCATACTTGCTTTGCAGGAAACGGAGAAGGTGAAGAAGGATCTCACCCCGCCATCAGCTCCCCTCTACCCTGTCTTTCAGGGGGGAACTGAAGAGGAACTAATCTTTCCTCCCTTATATCAGGCCCCTAGGAGTCCACAGGGGGGTGATCCTCCCACGCAAGGGGAAGCGGACGCCACGGGGAGCGGAGTTCCGGGAGCGGCTACGGTTCCAGTGGGCTCCCAGATGCAGATGGCAATCAACCCCATCACTATTGGCCTTTCGCCACTAGTGACCTTTACAACTGGAAGGCTCAGAATCCTAAGTTCTCTGAGAAGCCAGCAGGGCTTATTGATCTGTTAGATTCTGTCCTTTTAACCCACCAGCCCATGTGGGACGACTGCCAACAGCTTTTACAGGTCCTGTTCACAACTGAGGAGAGGGAAAGAATCCTCAATGAGGCCCGGAAAGTGGTTCCAGGCATGGACGGGAACCCAACCACCAACCCGGTCCAGATAGATGTCTCTTTTCCCTTAACTAGGCCTGAATGGAATTTCAACACGGCAGAAGGTAAGGAGAGGCTCCGCGGACTCTTCAGAAGAACGGAACCGCCGTCTCCGCCGACTCGCCGGCAACCAGGAGGACGGTAAGGGGACCGCCCGGGGCAGGAGGCGGAAGCTGCAGAAAGATCAGTGTGCTTACTGTAGGGAGATAGGGCACTGGAAACAAGAATGCCTGAGAAGGGCCAGCAAAAAGGGAGGCGAAGCAGATCGAGTGAAGGTCCTGGAGCTAGATGAACTGAGTGACTAGGGGAGTCGGGGTTCGGATCCCCTCCCCGAGCCCAGGGTAACTCTTAAAGTGGAGGGGACCCCCATTGACTTCCTTGTTGACACTGGAGCGCAACACTTGGTCCTCTGTACGCCTCAAGGAAAATTAACAAATAAGAAGTCTTGGGTACAAGGGGCAACTGGTATGAGCCAGTATTCATGGACTACCCGAAGAACGGTGGATTTAGGGACGGGCTGGGTATTCCACTCTTTTATGGTAATTCCAGAATGCCCCTACCCACTGTTAGGACGAGACTTGCTCACTAAGATTGGAGCTCAGATAACTTTCAGATAAGGGGGGCCTCAGGTTACTGATGGCAAGGGCCACCCCATTCAGGTCCTGACCATAAGGCTGGAGGATGAGTACCGGCTTCACCAAAAAGCCTCTCCAATAGAGGGCAGCACGGACGAATGGCTGCAGGAGCTCCCCATGGCTTGGGCAGAGACAGGGGGAGTGGGGCTCGCCGCCCACAGGGCCCCAATCCTGGTAGAGTTAAAACCAGGGGAAGGCCCTGTGAGAATCAAACAGTACCCCATGCCTCAGGAAGCCCGGAAGGGAATTCAGCCACACATTCGGAGACTGAGGGGCCTAGGGGTGCTGGTCCCCTGCCAGTCTGCCTGGAACACCCCCCTCCTGCCAGTCAGGAAGCCCCACACGAATGACTACCGGCCCGTACAGGACCTCTGAGAAGTAAATAAAAGAGTTATGGCCGAAACCGGTTTGGCTTAGTGGATAGAGCGTTGGCCTGCGGACTCAAGGGTCCCAGGTTCGATTCTGGTCAAGGGCATGTACTGTGGTTGCGGGCACATCCCCAGTGGGGGGTGTGCAGGAGGCAGCTGATCGATGTTTCTCTCTCATCGATGTTTCTGGCTCTCTATCCCTCTCCCTTCCTCTCTGTAAAATATCAATAAAATATATTTAAAAAAAAAAAAAAAGAGTTATGGACATACATCCAACGGTCCCCAACCCATACACTCTCTTAAGCTCTCTGGTGCCCTCCCGTGTCTGGTATACTGTGTTAGATTTGAAGGATGCCTTTTTCAGTTTGCTGCTCGCTCCCTGTAGTCAACCCCTGTTTGCTTTCGAATGGCATGACCCGGAAGAGGGTTACAGTGGACAACTGACGTGGACTCAGTTGCCTTGGGTTCAAGAACTCGCCCACCATCTTCGATGAGGCCTGCATGAGGACCTGGGAATCCTAGAGCAAGTGAATGGGCTCCGGAAGGACCTGACCGACCAGCCCCTTCCAGATGCAGACGTCACCTGGTTCACCGATGGAAGCAGCTTCGTACGGGACGGAAGCAGGTATGCGGGTGCAGCTGTAGTTACTGAAACGGACACTGTATGGGCAGAGGCTCTACCCTCCGGGACGTCAGCCCAGAGAGCAGAGCTTGTGGCCCTCACCAAGGCCCTGACACTGGGAGCTGGAAAGCGGCTCAACATCTACACAGACAGCCGGTATGCATTCGCCACCGCTCATGTTCATGGGGCAATCTACCAAGAGAGAGGGCTACTAACAGCAGAGGGGCGGACTATAAAGAATAAACAGGAGATAACTCGACTTACTCTCAGCCTTATGGCTCCCTGCCAAACTGGCCATCATACACTGCCAAGGACACCAGAAGGCTGACAACCCAGTGGCAAGAGGAAACCGCAGGGCTGACCAGGCGGCCAAGGCAGTAGCCATTTCTCCGATCCCCACCATGGCCCTACAGCTCCCAGACCCAGGAGACCCAATTCCGCCAGTTCATCCAGGATATTCCCTGGAGGAGTTACAGCACATTAGGAAGCTTCCCCAAGCAAAGGAGGAGAAGGGGTGACGGTATATGCTGGAAGACATCTTGCCCAGGTAAGGTTTTCCCGCTGAGATAGGGTCAGACAATGGACCAGCTTTTGTCTCGCAGGTAACGCAGGCAGTGGCCAAGGCCATTGGGGCAAATTGGAAATTGCATTGTGCTTATAGGCCCCAAAGCTCAGGGCAAGTAGAAAGGTTGAATAGAACTCTAAAAGAGACCCTGACCAAATTGACCATGGAGACTGGCGGGGACTGGGTGGCTCTCCTTCCATATGCCCTTTACCGGGTTAGGAACTCCCCCTACACCCTGGGTTTTACTCCTTATGAGATCATGTTTGGCCGGCCACCCCCTATTATCCCTAACCTTAAAGTCGAATTTCTTACAGAATTTGAAAGTCAAGAACTGTTTCTTTCCTTGAGAGGGCTCCAGAGAGCGCACGAAGACATTTGGCCACGCCTCCGCGCTATCTACGAGACCGGCCCAGCCCCGACTCCTCATCAGCATAAGCCTGGGGACTGGGTCTATGTCAAGAGACACCGCCGGGAGACCCTTGAGCCACGATGGAAGGGTCCCTATGTCATGGTGCTGACGACCCCCACCGCTCTCAAGGTAGACGGCGTCGCGACCTGGGTCCATCACACTCACGTCCGGTCAGCAGACCCATCTGTGATCCGGGAAGACTTCGTCACCAAATGGAGCATCGATCAAGATCAACGCAACCCGCTCAAGCTCAAGCTACGGCATGCTCGACCTGCCTGATGCTGGAGGGGGAAGGAAGGCTACTTGATGGGACACCGGAAAGACTTGGGGACTCCGATTTTATCAGTGCAGGGAATTTGGGATGTTGTACCCTCGTGACCCAGGAATGTTGTCCAGTAGAAATACAAACCGACCCATGATTGGGCCTGTAAGTTTCAAGACAAGGGGGGAATGAAAGGGCGGGGAGAAACCGACTCCATGTTCCCTTTGTTTCATATCTCCCACCTCGTGGAGTCAGGTTCCCGCCCTAGAACCTCTCCAAGAGCCCAACCCACACTTCTGAATTAGCCAATAGAAATGCAAGGGGAAGGTAAGCCGCCCCCTGCCCCCATGTGCAACCTGATCCCGACCAATCAGTAGAGGCAACACTACCTCACCTCTCCTACCTCTCCCAGGCCCCCTATAAATCAGCGCGTTTGGGGGCTGACTCTCTCTCTCTCCACCTCGCCGCTGCGCTGGTGGGTGTGTGTGTGGGACTGAGCTCGAGCTAGCTCGATTAAAAAGGCTCTTTGCTTTTGCATCGGACTCGGCTCCCTGGTGGTCTTTGGGGATCACGAAATCTGGGCATAACAATGGGTACAAGCTTAAAAGGGATCCCAGGGTCTGGTGGCTTCCTCTGAGCGATGTCGTCTCTGTGGGCTGGTGTGTTGGTCCCAGCAGGGTGAGGAGAGGGGTAGTGTCCCCATCCGAGATCCAGGTGTCCCTCTGAAGCAGATCGAATCAGAGGCTCATCTGTTAGTCTGCCATCAGTGTGGAGCGGAGTGGGAGGACTGCACCCAGACTGGGGGTGATCAGCGAAGGCAAGCTTCCAGGGATTGAACCACCAGCGTGGGGCAGGGATCAATGCAATCAGTGACGACACGCGTCCAGTAATCAAGTGAGTGATCACCTAATGTCTCTTCAGACCCCTTTTTATAGCTCATCTGTCTACCCACAGCAGTCCAGGTTCTTTAAACAAAATTTAAGGTTTTACATAGGTTTCTTATGGCATTATCAGTAAACAACTCCACTCGGCACTCTGTGTGGGAGGGGGAATACACTCTCTTGCTTATCTAAGTTGAACACACACAGCTCTTGTAGTAAGAGGTTACAAGTTAAAGTCCAGGGTTTTTCTCTACACGATTTCAAAACACTTCAAAACAAATACAGAATATTATTCTAATACATTTTTTCTAATACACACTAGGCTATTATTATTCTATCCTAATACATTACCTGAACTCAGAGGGCTAAAGTTCCATTGAGCATGTTTGGGAAACGTCTTTCAAATTGTGACTGTGAAACAGGAATTTGTTAACGTAAAAAACATTCAAACCTGTAAATAATTTTTGTGAGTTTATTTGAGCCAAACTATCAACATATGCCAGGAAGCAGAACCTCAATGAATTGAGATAATGCTCTGGAGAATGGTGGGTTACATCTGTATTTTTTAAAAATATATTTTTGTTGATTTCAGAGAGGAAGGAAGAGGGAGAGAGAGATAGAAACATCAGTGATGAGAGAATTATTGATTGGGTGCCTCCTGCAAGACCCCCACTGGGGATCCAGCCTGCAACCCAGGCATATGCCCTTGACTGGAATCAAACCTGGGACCCTTCAGTCTGCAGGCCGATGCTCTATCCACCTATCCACCGAGCCACACCAGGAAGGGCTACATCTGTATTTATGGTATACATTGCAATCAAAGGAAAGTGATGCAGGGAAGGTTACATGAAATCCATTGGTGATAGACTAGAGGGGCAGGAGAAAGCAAAGCAGGAAAACCCCTGGGATTGGATAAAAAGTAAAATGATAGACACATACTTAGTTGGGTGCAGGAACAATTAACATAACAATGAAGGAATTTGTGGTATCTGTCCTGGTGCCCAGGTGCATTTGGTTTTGCCCTGAGGGGTCTGGAAAAAGAAGTTACAAGTTACCCTGACATTTCATCACAGGCATGTTGTCTTAGATGCAAAAAGACAATAGGCTCAGTTAAGATAAAGGTTGACCTTGTCAGTGAAGATACTGGCCTAGGATGTAACTACCCACCATAAATGCTTTTAGTTAAAGTTTAATTTCAGACCATCCTTTGTGGTTACTTTAGGTCTCTGAGTTTGCTATACAGGCCTCCCCTGAGCTTGTCAGGTGAGGATGTGGCCCCTTTTGTCCACAAATTTTTGGGGGTGAAAAAGACAGGTTTTAGGAAATTTTAGCAATTAAGAGGACCATAAAAGAAGCACAGGGCCAAAGAGCAGCAGAAGGTATATTTCCATAGAATAGGGAAGCTGAAAAGCTGCAACAGGTACATTTCCATAGAATGAAGGAGCTGGGAACAGCAAAAGTCTATATTTACAAAATAAAGAGAAGGAAGCTCTTCATCCAGAAGGAGAAGAAAGCCCAAAGGGAATAGGAAAACAATGTCCCATGTGAGGTTCAACCTTTGAGCCCAGGAGTTACCATAGTAACCAGTCCAAGGGACTAGTGACCAATCAGAGGGGATATCAAGGCACCAAGATCTGCAGCCTTTATAAGCCAGAGGGAAAAGAAACTTGGTGGGACTGTTTCCCCCTCCCCACGTGGGAGTCTGTACTTGTTCTTTAATAAATTTCCACCTTTGCTATACCACCTTCTGTCCATGGATTCATTCTTCAACTCTGGTGGACAAAGAATCTGGGTTCCAGTCCAAAAATTCCGTATCAAATTGGTGTGTTGGCCGGGAATTTCTCCATAAATCAGTCAATCCTCTTCTCGTGGAATGGTGAGTAGCCATGGAGTCTGTCCCTTTTCTGTCTCTTGTATGATTTTGGAGGCTGACGGATGCCCGCCAGCATTTAAACTTGACTGCCGTCTAAAAAGCAGGCATCTCTCTCTCTTTCTCTCTTTTGCTGCTCCTTTCTGGATGTATTCTCCAGGGCCAAAAATGAAAGTGGGCATGGGTCAGTCAAGTAAAGGCCAATAGGGCGACTGCTGCTAGGAAAAAAAAAAAAAGTCTCTCATGGAAAGATAAATGGGTGCCGGGTTGGGTTAGAGCAGTGGTCGGCAAACTGCGGCTCGCGAGCCACTGTTTGCTGCTCTGTTGACTAATGAGTTTGCCGACCACTGGGTTAGAGCATTAGGCTTCCACCAGTCACAAGTCAAAGCCTGGCCATCGACTAAATGAGTGCTTGGGTCCCCGCACACCCCCTGCACCCCCCTATTCCCGCCCAACCCGGTCCGGAACTCTCGGATGTTTTTACCTGAGTAAGAACCACAGCAGGGGTGCTGGGAGAGAATCTCTCCATGGCATGTAGACCACCTCATAGGGTTTTAACAACACATGTAATTTAATTCTGACCCATCCAGGAGATGCATAGAATCCAGTATTGGTTAAGAAAAGCCTGAAATTTGTTCCTTTTTGGTAACCTGATATTTTTTCCAAAGCCTTTAGGACTTCCTCTTTACCTTGTAGTCAGGAAATGTTAGTAGGATGTGTCTCAATGAAGCCTTTTCTTTTTTTTTAATTTTTTTTATTAAGGTATTATATGTGTACATATCTTACCATTGCCCCCCCTCCCACTCCCATACATGCCCTCACCCCCCAATGTTTTGCATCCGGTGGTTACTCTTATATGCATGCATATAAGTCCTTCAGTTGATCTCTTATTTCCCCCTCCTCTCCCTAACCTTCCCGCTGTAATTTGACAGTCTGTTTGATGCTTTACTGCCTCTGTGTCTATCTTTTTGTTCATCAGTTTATAATGTTTTTCATTATCCCCAAATGAGTGAGATCATGTGGTATTTTTCTTTCATTGACTGACTTAGTTCACTTAGCATAATGTTCTCTAATTCCATCCAGGTGCCTACAAATGGTAATAATTCCTTCTTTTTTATGGCAGCATAGTATTCCATTGTGTAGATGTACCATAGTTTTCTGATCCAGTCATCTGCTGACGGGCACCTAGGCTGTTTCCAAATCTTAGCTATTGTAAATTGTGCTGCTATGAACATAGGGGTGCATATATCCTTTCTGATTGGTGTTTCTAGTGGGATTACTGGGTCAAATGCTAGTTCCATTTTCAGATTTTTGAGGAAACTGCATACTGTTCTCTACAGTGGCTGCACCAGACTGCATTCCCACCAGCAGTGCACGAGGGTTCCTTTTTCTCCATATCCTCACCAACACTTGTCGTTTGTTGATTTGTTGATGATAGCCATTCTGACAGGTGTGAGATGGTATCACATTGTCGTTTTGATTTGCATCTCTCGGATAATTAGTGACTTTGAGCATGTTTTCATGTGTCTCTTGGCCTTCCTTCTGTCTTCTTTCGAAAAGATTCTATTTAGGTCCGTTGCCCATTTTTTTATTGGATCATTTATCTTCCTTTTATTAAGTTGTATAAGCTGCCTGTAGATGTTGGAGATTAAACCTTTATCATTGATAACATTTGCAAATATGTTCTCCCATACAGTGGGGTTTCTTGTTGTTCTGTTGATGGTTTCTTTTGCTGTGAAAAAGCTTTTTATTTTGATGTAGTCCCATTTGTTTATTTTCTCTTTGGCTTCTGTTGCCCTAGGGGCAGTATCAGTGAAGAAGTTCTTTCAGCATATGTCTGAGATTTTGCTGCCTGTGGATTCCTCTAGTATTTTTATGGTTTCCCGTCTTATATATTTAAGTCCTGTATCCATTTTGAGTTTATTTTTGTGTATGGTGTAAGTTGGTGGTCTAGTTTCATTTTTTTGCATGTATCTGTCCAATTTTCCCAACACCATTTATTGAAGAGACTGTCTTGACTCCATTGTATGTTCATGCCTCCTTTGTCAAATATTAATTGTGCATAGTGGTTTGGGTCGATATCTGGATTCTCTATTCTATTCCATTGATCTATATGTCTGTTCTTGTGCCAGTACCAGGCTGTTTTGAGGACAGTGGCTTTGTAATACAGCTTGAAATCTGGTATTGAGATCCCTCCTACTTTATTCTTCTTTCTCAGGATTGCTGTGGCTATTCGGAGTCTTTTTTTATTCCAGATGAATTTTTGGAGAGTTCTTTCTAGGTCTGTGAAATATGCTGTTGGTATTTTAATGGGAAGTGCATTGAATCTATAGATTGCTTTGGGTAGTATGGACATTTTAATGATGTTGATTCTACCAACCCATGACCATGGTATGTTCTTATATCTGTTTACATCTTCCTCTATCTCTTTTTTCAGTGTCCTGTAGTTTTCCGCATATAGGTCTTTTACCTCCTTGGTTAGGTTTATTCCTAAGTATCTTAATTTTTTTTGGTGCGATGGAAAATGGGATTGCTTTTTTAGTCTCTCTTTCTGTAAGTTCACTATTGGTGTATAGAAATGCCATAGATTTCTTGGCATTAATTTTGTATCCTGCTACATTGCCGAATTCATTTATTAAGTCTGTTAGTTTTTTGATGGAGTCTTTTGGGTTTTTTATGTACAATATCATGTCATCTGCAAATAAGGACAGCTTTACTTCTTCTTTTCCAATTTGGATGCCTTTTATTTCTTCTTCTTGTCTAATTGCAAAGGCTAATACTTCCAGTACTATGTCAAACAGGAGTGGTGAGAGTGGGCATCCCTGTCTTGTTCCTGTTCTTAGGGGAAATGGTTTTAGTTTTTGCCCATTGAGTATGATGTTAGCTATGGGTTTATCATATATAGCTTTTATTATGTTGAGGTATGATCCTTCTATTCCCACCTTGTTGAGAGTTTTTATCAAGAAAGGGTGTTGGATTTTGTCAAATTCTTTTTTTGCATCAATGGATATGACTATGTGATTTTTATCTCTCAATTTGTTTATGTGATGTATCACATTTATTGATTTGCGGATATTGTACCATCCTTGCATCCCTGGGATAAATCCTACTTGGTCATGGTGTATGATCTTTCTAATGTCCTGCTGGATCCGATTTGCTAGAATTTTGTTGAGGATTCTGGCATCTACGTTCATGAGGGATATTGGCCTGTAATTCTCTTTCATTGTGTTGTCTTTATCTGGTTTTGGTATTAGGGTGATGCTGGCTTCATAGAAGGAGCTTGGAAGTGCTCCTTTCTCTTGAGTTTTTTGGAATAGTCTGAGGAGGATAGGTTTTAGTTCTTCCTTGAATGTTTGGTAAAACTCTCCTGTGAAGCTGTCTGGCCCCGGGCTTTTGTTTGCCAGAAGCTTTTTGATGACTGCTTCAATTTCTTCCATAGTTACTGGCATATTGAGCTGTTTAGATTCTTCCTGATTGAGTTTTAGAAGGTTATATTTTTCTAGGAATGTGTCCATTTCCTCCAGGTTGTCCAGTTTGTTGGAATAGAGTTGTTTATAGTATTTTTTAACAATCCTTTGTATTTCGGCGGGATCTGTTGTTATTTCACCTCTTTCATTTCTGATTTTGTTTATTTGGGTCCTCTCTCTTTGCTTCTTGGTTTGCCTGGCTAGAGGTTTATCAATCTTGTTTATCCTTTCAAAGAACCAGCTCTTGGTTTTGTTGATCTTTTGTATTGTTTCTTTGGTCTCTATGTCGTTTATCTCTGCTCTGATCTTTATTTCCTTCCTTCTGCTTACCCTGGGCTTTTCTTGTTGCTCTCTTTCTAACTCTTGAGTTGTAAGGTTAGGTGATTTATTACCATTGTTTCTTGTTTTTTGCAGTAGGCTTGTAGAGCTATGAAATCCCCTCTCAAGACTGCTTTCGCTGTGTCTTATAGATTTTGGATTGTAGTGTTTTCATTGTCATTTGTTGCCATGATGTTTTTTATTTCTTCCTTGATCTCTCTGGTAACCCAGTCATGGTTTAATAGCATGCTGTTTAGTCTCCATGTGTTTGATTTCTTTGGGTTGTTTTTATCATAGTTGATTTCCAGTTTTATGCCACTGTGGTCTGAGAAGATGCTTGATATGATTTCTATCTTCTTGAATTTGAAGAGACTTTGCCTATGTCCCAACATATGGTCTATCTTTGAAAATGACCCATGTGCACTTGAGAAGAATGTATATTCTGTGGCTTTGGGATGAAATATTCTGAAGATGTCAATTAATTCCATCTGGTCTAGTGAGTCATTCAAGATTGATATTTCTTTGCAGATTTTTTGTTTAGAGGATTTGTCCAATGGTGATAGTGGGGTATTAAAGTCTCCTACTATGATTGTATTGCTGTCAATCTCTCCCTTGATGTCCTCCAGGAGTTTTTTTATGTATTTGGGTGCTCCTGTATTGGGTGCATATATGTTTACCAGAGTTATTTCTTCTTGTTGGATTGCTCCCTTTAGTATTATGAAGTGGTCTTCCTTATGTCTTGTTATGTCCTTCACTTTGAGATGTAATTTGTCAGATATAAGTATTGCTACTCCAGCTTTTTTTTTCAGTTCCATTTGCCTGGAAAACCTTTTTCCATCCCTTCACCCTCAGTCTGTGTGCGTCTTTTTTTCTGAGGTGGGTTTCTTGTAGACAGCAGATATATGGGTCTTGTTTTCTTATCCAATCCGTTACCCTATGTCATTTGATTGGGGCATTTAATCCATTTACATTTAAAGTTATTATTATTATTATTATTATTATTTTTAAATATATTTTATTGATATTTTACAGAGAGGAAGGGAGAGGGATAGAGAGCTAGAAACACCGATGAGAGAGAAACATCGACCAGTTGCCTCCTGCACACCTCCCACTGGGGATGTGCCCGCAACCAAGGTACATGCCCTTGACCGGAATCGAACCCGGGACCCTTCAGTCCGCAGGCCGACGCTCTATCCACTGAGCCAAACCGGCTCCGGCTAAAGTTATTATTGATAGGTACTTATTTGTTGCCATTTTTATTCTTTACCCCTGTGTTCCGTCTTCACTTCCTGTTTCTTTTCTTTTTTTTTTTTTTACAGCAGACCCTTTAGCATTTCTTGCATTGCTGGTTTGGTGGTAATAAACTCCCTTAGTCCTTTTTTGTCTGTGAAGCTCCTGATTTCACCTTCAATTTTGATTGATAGCCTTGCTGGGTACAGTATTCTTGGATTCAGACCCTTCCTTTGCATAACTTTGTATATTTCATTCCATTCCCGTCTGGCTTGATGAGTTTCTGTTGAGTAATCAGTTGCTAGTCTGATGGGGGTTCCTTTGTAGGTAACTTTCTGTCTCTCTCTTGCCGCCTTTAAGATTCTTACTTTGTCGTTGGTGTTTGCAAATTGAATTATAATGTGCCTTGACGTCAGTCTTTGGGGGTTCATTTTGCTTGGGACTCTGTGAGTTTCTTGGATTTGTGTGAGTTTTTTCTTCCCTATATCAGGGAAATTTTCTGTCATTATTTCTTCAAACAGGTTTCCTATTCCTTGGCTCAGTTTCCTTTCCTTCTGGAACCCCTATTATGTGGATGTTGTTTTGTTTCATGTTGTCCCAAAGTTCCCTTAGGCTTTCCTCCTGCCTTTTAATTTTTATTTCTAGAAGTTGCTCTACTTGGGTATTTTTTCCCATCTTGTCTTCTAGCTCACTGATGCGGTCTTCTGCTTCTTCTAGTCTACTCTTGATGCTTTCTATTGAGTTCTTTACAGCAGCGATGTCATTTTTCATTTCTTGGTTCTTCTTCATTTCCTCTTGGTTCTTGCTCATATTGTCGAATTTGTCTTCCATTCTTTTCAGCCACCTTATGACCATTTCTCTGAATTCTTTCTCTGGAAGGTTGCTTGCCTCCGTTTTGTTTACTTCCTTTTCTGGCGATGCCTGCTTTTCTTTCATATGTGGGCTGTTTCTTTGTCTGCCCATGGTCTCTCTTCTCTGGATGTCCGGTTATGTAGTTCTCTCTCTCCTGCATTGATTTAAAGGCACAAAATACTGCACTACCAGGTACAACACACAAGGCACTGAACAGAAATGTATTCATGATATTAATAACCTCCAATAAAGGTGACCACCAGAGAAAGGCAAATTAGGGGATAAGAGAGAAAGAAGAAGAGTAAAAAGAAAGAAAGGAAAAAAAAAAGGAGTGTCAAAATGAAATTTGGAAAAGGAAAACAAAAGTAAGAGAGACAAGAAAGAGACTAAGAGAGAAAGGGGAACAAACTATATATATGGGGATAAAACTCCAATAGAACTATCACTAATCCCAGCAAATGCCAGCAACAAGTACCTGAGGATCATACAAACTAAAACACCAACTAATATTGAGTGAGGCAAGGGAAAATAGAAGCACAAAACAAACAAAAAAATAAACAAGCAAAAGAAGAATAAGCAAAACAATCTCACAAAGAAGCATAAAAATTCTATATAATGCCAGGACTGGTTTGGCTCAGTGGATGGAGCATCAGCCTGAGGGCTGAGGGGTCCCGGGTTCGATTCCGGTCAAGGGCATGTACCTTGGTTGCGGGCGCGTCCCCGGTGGGAGGTGTGCAGGAGGCAGCTGATCGATGTTTCTAGCTCTCTATCCCTCTCCCTTCCTCTCTGTAAAATATCAATAAAATATATTTAAAAAAATAAATTCTATATAATCAACATTCAAGCAAACAAAAGGACAGAGAGAAAAACAATTTTTTGGATAGTGAAGACAGCGAAGAGAGAGGTGTGTATGGACTTGGAGCAGGGGTTTGGAGATTAGATATGTAAGTACGGTGAAATTTTAACAGGGGGTAACAGAAAGAATAGGGAAAATCTAAAGCAGTAAAGGGGTAAGATAAACAGGACACCAAAAAGGAGGTTAGGAAGAGAGTGATGGCATAAAGGTAGAATTGGGATAGAGTAAAACGATGCTAAAGGAAAGTTGAAAATAGAATGTAGAACACTAATCCCAAAGTAAAATGAAGAGAAAATAAAATGACACTTAAAAAAAAAAAAGATAAAATAGCAGTAGTAATAATAAGGATTGAAAATAAAACTATAATAATTAAAAAGGTAAAAACAAGTGAGGAAAAAAGAAAAAAATTAGTTTCGTGAGTAAAAGATGCAAAACATGAAAATAAAAAAATAAAAAAATAAAAAATAAAAATAAAATGTGGAGTAGTGAAGTCATTCACTTCCTCTGTTGTTCTGTTTGGCATGCCTGTTTCTCAGTCCGGACAGTGTTGCAGTTCCCTGCGTTCCACTGCTCTTCAGTGTTGTAAGCCAGTCCTGATTTTAAGCAGGTGGTGTGTCTTAATTTCTCGTATTCCTTTATTTTTGATTACACAAGAGTCAATTTGTGATTCAGCCCCTGGGTGGCAGTGTTTCTGGATTGACTTCCGGGTCTATATATGGCCTCTCTAGGCAGTGTTAGAGCCTTCTTTCCCTGTGGCACTCACTACCAGTTTGTGGGAGTGGGCTGCCTCAGAGCTGGCTCTCCGATGGTCACTCCCTGCTCTGATCCCCAGGTTCCAGAAAAACGCTTTCCCCTGCAGTCTCCCAGGGTGTCCCCAACTGGGTGATCCTATGTATTGGGCTTAGTAATCAGGGGCAAGGATTTGAAGAGGAGAAAGCCCAAGTGTGTGAACAATGGGTCTGCGTGCAAGTCTAAGTAGCCGGCACACCTTTGAAATTCTTAGGGTGTCCCTGCACGTCAGATCAAAATGGGTTGCTTTTTAGAGATCCCTTCTGTTAGCAGCTCTGAGGACCCCCTTCCACATTCACGGATCATGCCAGCCCCAACAGCCACGGATTTTTCTATGCACAGACTTCCCTGGTCCTCCAGCTCCCGCAAAACGCGCGTTCCTCTCTCCCGCCGGGACCAGAGACCTCACCTTATCCCAGGCGAAATCTGACCTTTCTGTGGTGGAGTGTAGAGCTCCTCTGAATCCGTGTGTTTGTGTCAATTGGGGACCAGTGTTCTGGGGCTTGCAGCTGTTCCGTGGGTGCCGCAGTTGTGGATTCTCAGGCTTTCGATAAGCTCCACTTTCCCATTCAAGATGGTGCAGACTCCGCGTGCGAGCCCATAGCTCTGGGAGGGGACCCAGCCGCAGTGGGGGCTGCCAGGTCAGGGGAACCCCATCTAGCAGTCCCCCACCTTCTTCTGGAGTTTAGCTGTCCCTTAACTTGCCAACAGACACTCTTCGTGCAATCCTCAGCTCTTCTTTCTTTCTACTCCGGGACAAGGCTCGGAACACGTCTGTCTATTCCGCCGCCATTTTTCCTCTGAAGCCTTTTCTTTAATCTTGTTTGGAACTTAATATATTTTTATTGCTTTCAAAGGGGAAGGGAGAGGAAGAGAGAGATAGAAACATCAATGATGAGAGAGAATCATTGATTACTGCACACCCCACACTGGGGATCGAGCCCGCAATCTGGGCATGTGCCCTGACCAGGAAACAAACTGTGACTTTCTGGTTCATGGGTCAATGCTCAACCACTTAGCCATACTAGCTGGGTTGAAAATTCCTATCTTTTTTTTCAGTTAAGAGGCAGCTTGTTTTATTACTATTTTGGTTATTTCTTCTCTGCAGGTATGACTGTACATGCCTACTGGATCACTATGAGATATATGTCAAGCTACCTGAGATATTCTCTTTCTGTACTTTTCTGTCACATTTTCTATTTCTTTGTCTTTTTGCTCTATCAGTTCTCAGAGATAGTGACTCTGCCTTTAAAACCAACAATTTGCTCTTCAATCTTTTCCACTATTCCTTCTCTTATTTTATGTTGGGGATCATCTTTTTAATTGATTTTTCCTCATTTTTTCTGATTGACCATTTCCACAGCACTCAGCAGCTGACATGAGTCCCTTTCCTGAAGCAGGAGCCTTGTTTTCCTGTAAGTTGGTGGGCCGTGTTGAACGGCCAGCCTTTTGGTGCACTGAGAAGGACAGTTAGGCAGTGGCCTGGAGACCATGCAGCCAGCACCCAAAGTTTCCATTCTGGGGTGCAGTGCTTCCGCGAGGCCAGCTTGGGCTGTTCGAACAGATGTCACTGAGCCCAGCTGACCTCAGTGCCATCTTTGCACTCCAATGATCTGCCCTAGGATGGTCCTTTGTATATGTAGACCATGCTCAGGGCTCCTTCAGGCAGACCTGTACCCTGCAGTGAGGCCTCTTTTCTTTTTTTTTCTTTTTTTTACTTTTTATTTTTTTAAAATAAATCTTTATTGTTCAGATTATTACAGGTGTTCCTCTTTTCTTTCCCCCCCATAGCTCCCCTCCACCTAATTCCCCACCCCACCCTCTGCCCTTACCCCCTGCCACTGTCTTCATCCATAGGTGTAAGATTTTTGTCCAATCTCTTTCCACACCCCTCACACCCCCTTCCCCCTGAGAATTGTCAGTCAACTCCCTTTCTATGTCCCTGATTCTATTATATTCATCAGTCCATTCTGTTCATCAGATTTTTTATTCACTTGATTTTTAGATTCACTTGTTGGTAGCTATGTATTTGTTGTCTTTTTGTTGTTCATAATTTTTATCTTTACCTTTTTCTTCTTCTTCCTCTTCTTAAAGAATACCCTTCAGCATTTCATATAATCTTGGTTTGGTGGTGATGAACTCCTTTAGCTTTTTCTTATCTGTGAAGCTCTTTATCTGACCTTCAACTCTGAATGATAGCTTTACTGGGTAGAGTAATCTTGGTTGTAGGTTCTTGCTGTTCATCACTTTGAATATTTCTTGCCACTCCCTTCTGGCCTGCATAGTTTCTGTTGAGAAATCAGCTGACAGTCGTATGGGTACTCCCTTGTAGGTAACTAACCATTTTCCTCTTGCTGCTTTCAAGATTCTCTCTTTGTCTTTTGCCCTTGGCATTTTAATTATGATGTGTCTTGGTGTGGTCCTCTTTGGATTCCTCTTGTATGGGGTTCTGTGCGCTTCCTGAACTTGTAAGTCTATTTCTTTCACCAGGTAGGGAAAATTTTCTGTCATTATTTCTTCTAATAGGTTTTCAATATTTTGCTCTCTCTCTTCTTCTGGCACCCCAAAAATTCGGATGTTGGTACGCTTAAAGTTGTCCCAGAGGCTCCTTACACTATCTTCATATTTTTGGATTCTTTTTTCTTTTTGTTTTTTCTGGTTGGGTGTTTTTTGTTTCCTCATATTTCAGATCTTTGGTTTGATTCTTGGGGTCCTTTGATCTACATTTAAATTTCTGTATATTCTTTATTTCAGACAGTGTATGCTTAATTTCTGACTGGTCCTTTCCCATTTTTTTGGCATTCTCATTAAGGTCCTTGAAGGTCTCACTAAGCTCCTCAGAGGTCTCATCAAGTTTCTTGGCAGTTTTCAGAAGATTCTTGAGTAACCTTATAAATGTGGTTTTGAACTTTATGTCCAGTAGTTTGCTTT
Source organism: Plecotus auritus (assembly GCF_963455305.1). NCBI lineage: Eukaryota > Metazoa > Chordata > Mammalia > Chiroptera > Vespertilionidae > Plecotus > Plecotus auritus. The sequence continues at coordinate 110,958,391 of NC_137771.1, forward strand.
CCTCCATTTCTTTCATTCGTGACATGTTTCTTTGTCTCTGCATTTTGCTGCTTCCCTGTGTTGATGGAGTGGTTTTCTGTGGTAGGTGACCAGTGGTTCAGCCTATCACCCGAGGTGGACGCTCTTGGTGCACCCCTTTGTGGGCTGTGTGCAAAGTCTTGGTGTAGTTAAGCCTTGATTGCTGTTGGTACACTGGGAGGAATTGACCTCCAGGCCAATTGGCTGTGAGGATCCACTGTGTCTATAATGGAACAACTGCTGTGCAGGAGACACCCTTATGGGGCAGGACTTGCTTCAGTGGGGCTTTGGTGCTCACTGAGTCTGCCTTTTGAATGTGTCACTTATGGATGTGAGGAGTTGAAATCTGGTGTCTCACACTGTCCACTAGGTACACTGGCTTCTGGATCTCCAATGGGGTGCAGGTCAGCTACTGTCTGAGGCCACCCCGCAGGAGTTACAGCGAGAGCTACAGTTTTCTCCTCTTTGCTTGGGGTTTGGAGATTTTGGAGCTTTCTGACCAAAGTTGCAGTTTGTTAGGTTAAGTTGCAATATGGCAGACCATTTATATGCAAAAGCTGCTGCGTGGAGCTTGGGTGGGTTTGTAGATTGTGCGGGGCGGGGTCTCAGGGATTCACTAGGCTAGGGTGTGGCAAGCAATGATGGCTGCCAGTTAGCCGTCTCTGAGTCTCCGCGTTTCCAAGTCCCCGCATCCTGCACCCCAGCGCAGTAAACAATGATTGCTGCGCGCACCTCTGCAAGAAAGCCACCCTCACTTTCTGACCTGATGGCAGACAGTCCACCTTCTCCCCGTAGGAGTTTGGGTCCCCAGAGTCTCCCCAGAAACTGGAGTTCAGAGTAATCGGGAGCTTGTCTCCCTTCAAGTTGAAAAAAGCAGCGCACCCAGTCGCCCGTCGCCAGCCCGATTCGCGCACCTCCGTACCTCAGCTTTTCAGCGCTTGTGCATACTTGCACTCAGCCAGCTTTCCCATGGTTCTGGGTGATAGACGTTTTGTCTTTCAGTTGTAGTTTTGAAATTGTTGTGCGAGGCAGCAGTTTACGTGTTTACCTATGCCGCCATCTTGGTTCGCCACCTCACTCAGGCCTCTTTTCCACACTGCCTCTCTCTCCACTCTTGTTCCCTCAGAGAGTGCTCAAAACTTCTGTCTTTGATGCTACCTTTCCCTGGGGCTGGAGAAAGAGATGAGATAAATGGGTGTCTTTGGTCCACCATCAGAAACCAACAGTTGGGAAAGTTTTTATCTTGTGTTGTTCAAAATTCTGCTAAAAAACAAAACAAAACAAAAAAACCCTTTGCATGAAACAGTCCCACAGAGAATCTATCAAGTTGATCTGTATGCTGTATTTCTAAGGTGGCTAATATGCCTTGCATCTTACAGGTTGGAGATGCACAACCCAACAGTTCTCAGTTAGCTCTTCTACAAAATTGCTCATTTGATGACCACTCTAATGAAGCTAAGAATGCCTCTTCTGAAGCTGGGTATTCTTCCTACCTTAAGTACTGTATCTCCTTCAACCATCTGGCAGCACTTAACAGACTCATTATCTTCCAAATCCCAGTGTCTATTTTCATTCTCTGTTGATTTTATTAGATACAAAATAAAATCACTACCTATTAAAATTGCATTAAAGTACTAAGTTAAAATGACAAAAAACCGAGAAACAGAAGCCTGAGCATTTGCTTGGCCTCCTGTGTGTGGTGATTCCTGTGTTTTGTAGACTGAGTGGACTGGACCACCACGCTTGATGGGGAGCCAGCAGCACAAGATGCCAGTGAAAGGACTTGATTTCCCACCAGTCAGTGATTGAATAGACTTTCCATGGCTCAACAGTTATTTACTGATTTCTAGAATCAAATGAGGCCCATGTGAAGACTGGAAGAGAGTCGTTTTTCCGTGGCCACAATAGTGCCTCAGAAAAGTGTGGTGCTGGAGACAGTCCCAGCTGGTTACTGGGGGCTGCTGGCAAAGAGGCCAATAGAGTGGTTATACTTGCAGTATCACATATCGATGTTACTTTCTCCAGAGATTCAAATATAAATATTAACCAAAAAAAATCCTTGGTTCTTATAAAAAAGAAAAAGAAACAAAAGATTATGTGCCCATGACTTTCCAAACCAATGTCACCTGGAGTGGGGCAGATGGCCTCTGAGGGCATTTGGAAGTGTACAGCTGGATGCTGCACAGAGTGAAGGCACTGGCTCAAAGAGAACTCTGTGTGTGTGTGTGTGTGTGTGTGTGTGTGTGTGTGTGTGTGTGTAGGTGTAATGTAAAACTGGCTTTCTACTGTGTGCTGTGGCAAAAATATTTATAAGATTCTGGTTTGGACAAGTTAATGAATGAGATGGGGTGAGAAGGGCTAGGTGTTGGTGAGCCTAAATGTCTTTCTCCAGAAATGGATCATTAACTTATTTTGTCATTTCAAACACTCCTTTTACATTTCTATCTCCTTTGCTTGTGGTTCTTTCTAGATCTAAAATTCTATGATCCTTTGAGAAGCACAGACATTTACTTTGTGCCTTGGCAGGCAAGAGAATGACAAAGTCACTGGACACTGACAGGCTTTACAGGGTGCTTTTTCCTGAGCAAAGAGGAGGCTGTTTTTTTCTGGGCAGGGGACCAGCATGAGCAAAGACATGGAGGCAGGACTCCAAGAGAACAGGAGTGGAGGGTAACACACAGGTAGGGTGACAGTTTGGGCAAAATCTGTTGGCAGTGGGGAGCAAATGAAATCTTTAGATCAGGAGAATAGATTGAAAAAAGTGAATTTAATTATGAGGTTGCAAATTCCACAGAAGCTTAGGCAGGTGCTATGAAAGAATGAAGAGGACTAGAAGGGAGTGTGATGAGCTACCTCTTACAGGGCCCCTCTGAAGGGCAGCCACCACTCGGCTCCGGAAGGCTATCTTATAAAAATGCAGGTCCTATGTTGCTAGTTTTCAGGTTTTTTCAACAGAAATTTGAATTTTTACGTGAAATATCCTGATTTGCAATGTAGACAATGATATTAATTATGGTAAAAAGCAAATACTGTCCGAATTCATCAGGTACTCCTGTACAAGAGCACTGATCTGTGTGGATACTGATTCATCACTAATATGTTCCTAGGATTCAGAATATGTAGAATTCGTATTGTAATTTCCCTGGTTCGCTTTAGTTTGCACTGATGAATTTTGACAGGGTAATTGCCACTTTATTGTGCAATACTGCTGTAAATAACTGCAGATTTTTTAAAAAGAAACTCAAGCTTTTTATGTAAATAAAACTTTTCAACTGGTTAAAAAAGAAAAAAAGAAAAAGGAACTACTGTGTCAAATACACTTCAAAATATAGTGCCTTTAAGAAAATGGCCGGATGGAGGGGGGCTCTTTGCTCCATGGTCATTCAGAGACCAAGACTCCCTCCATCTTGCTATTCTGCCAGGCCTTAGGGCCTGTCCTCATCTGCATGATCAAAGTGGGGCGCAGGCCTGTCTGTGTCCTAGTGGCTCTGCAATAGGCAAACCCAGAGGTAGCTGTTGGATAGGGGAGATCTGCCAATTGCCCCCCTGCAGGTGGGCAAAAGTCGCTTTCTCACAGCTCTCTGTCTACCCCATGATAATGATTCAATAAATATATTGAATATATCAATAAATATATTAAATATATCAATAAATATATTTCTATAGCATCATATGTAATAGTTAACATAGACTGATAATATGGACATACCAGATCAGGTGGATATACTCATCTGCTTCCTTCTTTTTGGACTTTTAGATTGTTTTCTATATTTGCTATTAAAAACAATATTGTAGCCCTGGCTAGGTAGCTCAGTTGATTAGAGCATTCTCCCAATACACCAAAGTTGGAGGTCAGGGCACATACAAGAATCAATCAATGAATGCATAAACAAGTGTAACAGGTCTCTCTCTCTCTCTCTCTCTCTCTCTCTCTCCTTATCTCTCCCATTCATTCCCTGAAATCAATTTTAAAAAATAATATTGTAATGAACATTTTTAGATAAATCTTCACACACATCCTTGTTATTTTTGTTACAAAAATGTTATGTTAATCATAGATATGCATCTTTCTACCTCCTATCTCTTATTTTCTCCTTCCTTTTCTTTCTTTATTCTTTCCTTGCTTTTTATTCTTTCCTTCATTTTTTTTTATTTCCTTTTATATTGTAAAATATACCACACGGTAGAAAAGCACATAAAATGTACATTATAATTAATACTAGTAAGGTAAACACTCATGTACCACCATCTAAGTTAAGAAATATAATGTCATGAGTTCCCTTAAAGCAGCCCCATATGCCTTCTTCTTTTTTCTTTATTGATTAAGGTATTACATATGGGTCCTTATCCTCCCATTGCTCCCCACTCTCCCCCACTCATGCCCTCACCCCCCTGGTGTCTGTGTCCATTGGTTAGGCTTATATGTATGCATACAAGTCCTTTGGTTGATCTCTCCCCCTTAGCCCCACCCTGCCTTACCTTCCCTCAGAGGTTTGATGGTCTGATCGATGCTTCTCTGTCTCCGGATCTGTTTTTGTTTATCACTTTATGTTGTTCATTATATTCTGTAAATGAGTGAGATCATGTGATATTTACCTTTCTCTGACTGGCTTATTTCACTTAGCATAATGCTCTCCAGTTCCATCCATGATCTTGCAGATGGTAAGAATTCCTTCTTTTGAGGAGCTAGAAGATGGCAGCTGGCAGGACAGAGGTGAGGGAGAGGATGTGAGTAAGGGGGTGAAAGAAGAGTGTGTGGATGTGTGTGGTGTGTGTGTGAGTGAGTGAGGGACAGTTAAATCCTGCAGGAGTAGCAGGGGCTGGTAGATCTGGCGCTCCTGGTCAGGGAACACCTACCACTGCTGCGGACACTCCCTGGGCTGCGAGACTCGGGCACTGAGCCCATGTCATCTTGAAGGGGAGAGCAGCCTCTTCTAGGAACTCATCAACACCACCACCCAGACAGGCCTTGGACATTGCCTGTGATGCGGCAGCCACTCCAGCCAAAATCCTGCTGCCCCACCGCAGACCTGCAGACCCTAGGACCTACACCTCCAAAGGTGCACCGTTCCCACAGCAGTAAGTGAGACTTCCCCCATCTCCAGCGGCAGATCTCCAGACACCACAGTCATACATTTACAGTGCACATGCCTCCTGAGCCCACTGCTCCATAGGCCACTCTTGGATGCTGCTGTGAGCTCACGCTGGGCATGCTCTTATACAAACAAGGGCATACTGCCCCAGCAGTAGGAATTCTGAATTCCCTCTTCCTGGATACAAGCCCACAGACACCTCGGTTGCGTGGCTTTAGTGCCAGGGCACCTCAGAGTGCGTCAGTGCCCCGAGCTGGCAAATGCACCGCAACAGTCATGCTTGTCCAGAGAGCAGGCCTCCTGAGCCCATCGCTCCACAGGCCGCTCTTGGGTGCCGCTGCAAGCCCCTGCTGGGTGTGCTCATGTACAAACAGGGGCACACTGCTGGGCAGTAGAAATTCTGAATTCCCTCTTCCTGAATACCTTCCCACAGACACCTCAGTCAGGTGGCTTCAGTACCAGGGCCCCTCAGAGTGTGTCAGTGCGCTGCGCTGGCAAATGCATCATGGATGCCCCTGTGAGCTGTCACTGGGCGCGCATGTATCCAACCACAGAAGCAGCAGCAAAAACGGAGTCTTCCCAACCCACAGCTGCAGAACTCTGGACACCACAGTCACGCCTTTCCAGAGCACAGGCCTCCTGAGCCCCACCACCCTGACAGACAGCTCCTAGGTGCCTCTGTGAGCCCCCATTGGGCACACACAATTTCAACCAAGGGCGCAAGGTAGCAAAAATTGGGACATCCTCCTCCCAGCTGCTGACTTCTGGACACCATAGTTGCGCCTTTCCAGCATGCAGGCTTATCGAGCCTGCTGCCCTACAGGCAGCTCCTGGGTGCCCCTTGAGCCCTGGCTGGGCATGTTCATATCCAAACAAGGGTGCACAGCTCCAGCAGTTAAAATTTGGACTTCCCCCTTCTCAGTTTCTTTCTTTCTTTTTTTTTTTTTTAATATATTTTATTGATATTTTACAGAGAGGAAGGGAGAGGGATAGAGAGCTAGAAACATCGATGAGAGAGAAACATCGATCAGCTGCCTCCTGCACACCCCCCACTGGAGATGTGCCCACAACGCGGTACATGCCCTTGACCAGAATCGAACCCAGGACCCTTCAGTCCTCAGGCCGACGCTCCATCCACTGAGCCAAACTGGTTTCGGCACCCCTTCTCAGTTTCTTACCCACAGACACCGTGGTCGTGTGGCTTCAGCACACAGGCCCCCTGAGGCCACCGCCCCAGCAGGTGACTCCTGGGTGGCTCTGTGAGCTGCCACAAGGCACACTCATATCCAACCAAGGACTCAAGGCCCTGGCAACAGAAACTCGGACTTCTTCCTCCTCAGCTGCCAACATCTGGTCACTGCAGTTGCACCAATCCAGTGCACAAGCCCCCTGAGCCTGCTGCCCCGACAGGCAGCCCCTGGGTGCTTCTCTGAGCCACTGCAAGGCACAACCCTGACCAATGGCATCCAGACCCACAGTAGTGTCACTGGATATGGCTCCTGGGCACCTCTGTAAGCAGCCATTGGGCATCCATATCCAACAAAGGGTGCACATCCTCCAAAGCAGAAACTGGGACTTCTCCCTCCATGGGGCCAGTGGCACAACACAATCACTCCGATCCACTGTGTGGGCCCCACAAGCACACACCCCTTGCAGACATCTCCTGGGCCCCTCTGTGTGCTGCCACTGGATGTGTGCCTCTCCAACTAAAGGCTCATGGCTCCCTCAGTAGGATCCATGACATCCCCTTCCTGGCTACCTACCTCTGGACAGCCTGCTGCTGGATTCTGAACCCTTCGTGATTTAGAGAGGGAAATCACTTTGGCCAGGGTCCCACTGCCTCAACCACAGACTACAAGACACCCGCTCCCCACTGTCACAGGCTCCAGGCCTCTCATAGTGAGTTGCAGAGTGATGCTAATCCAGTAAGAGTCACACCACACTGGTCTCAGACCCCAAGACTCTTTCCTCCCAGGCCGTGGACTCTGGGAACTTACAGTGAGCACATACAAGTTAGACCTCAGACAACCTTTTCCACAAGAGCCGGAACCACAATCACAACGAAGCTGGGTGTGAGTCACATTGCTAAAGGGAGAAGAGACTTCATCCACGAATAAGAAACTAACATTCAAGACCCAACTACATCAAGAGAACCAAAATAGTTCAAATAGGAAGCTCTGCTAGATTACCAAGCCCAGGAGACCTGAGAGATCACACCAGTAGCACCACCCCCAAAAGAACCTCGGTAGCAAAGCAGTTGGATCTAGGACACAGAAACAATTAAAACATTACAGCAAAACATGGGGAGACAAAAAAGCAATCCCCAAAGGAGACAATAAGAGGAATCACCAGAAAGGGAGTTAAATGAAATAGAGGCAAGTAACATTGTCAGAGAAAGAATTCAGAGTAATGGTTATAAGGATCCTCAAATGGCTGGATGACAAATACACACAACTCAATGAGAACTATAAGGAGCTGAATGAGAATGTCACCAACATGAAAAGAAACCAAGAGGAAATGAAGAATGACATAGCAGCAATAAAGAACACAATGGAAGGCTTAAATAGTAGACTAGAAGAGGCTGAGGACCGCATCAGTGAATTAGAAGACAAGGTAGGAAAAAACACACAAACACAGCAGCAACTGGAAAGAAAACTTAAAAAGCAAGAGGAGAGCCTAAGGGAGCTTTGGGACAACACAAAATGAAACAACATCTGCATAATAGGGGTACCAGAAGGAGAGGAAGTGGAGAAATGAATAGAAAACCTGTTTGAAGAAATAATGACAGAAAACTTCCCTGATATTGGCAAGGAAAAAACTACTCAAGTTCAAGAAGTACATAAGAGTCCCAAATAAGATGAACCCAAAAAGACCAGCACCAAGACACATCATAATTAAATTGGCAAACATCAACGACAAAGTAAGAATCTTAAAGGCTGCCAGAGATAGACAGAAAGTCACCTACAAGGGATCTCCCATTAGAATATCAACTGATTGCCGAAACCGGTTTGGCTTAGTGGATAGAGCGTCAGCCTGTGGACTGAAAGGTCCCAGGTTCGATTCCGGTCAAGGGCACATACCTTGGTTGCGGGCACATCCCCAGTAGGAGGTGTGCAGGAGGCAGCTGATCGATGTTTCTCTCTCATCGATGTTTCTAACTCTCTATCCCTCTCCTTTCCTCTCTGTAAAAAATCAATAAAATATATTAAAAAAAAGAAAAGAATATCAACTGATTTTTCAACAGAAACACACCAGGCCAGAAGGGAATGGAATGAAATATACAAAGTGATGCAGAACAAGGGACTGAATCAAAAAATACTATACCCAGTAAGGCTATCATTCAAAATTGAAGGTGGCATTGGGAGCATCACAGACAAAAAAGGGCTAAGAGAGTTTATTATCACCAAGCCAGCAATTCAAGAAATGATAAAGGGAATGCTGTAAAAAGAAGAAACAGAAAGGCAAGAAGAAACACAAACATTAAGAATAAAAATGACAACAAACAAGTACTCATCAATAACACTAAATGTAAATGGATTAAATACTCCAATCAAAAGACATAGCTTAGCTGAATGGATAAGAAAATATGACCCATATATTTGCTGTCTGCAAGAGACCCACCTCAGAACAAAGGATTCACACAGACTGATAGTGAAGGGATGGAAAAAAATTTTCAGGCAAATGGAAATGAGAAAATAGCTGTGGTTGCAATACTTATATCTGACAAAATAGACCTCAAAGTAAAGGCCATAACAAGAGATAAGGAAGGCCACTATATAATACTAAAGGGAGCATTTCAACAAGAAGATATAACTCTGGTGAACATATATGCACCCAATACAGGAACACCCAAATACATAAAACTACTTCTAGAAGATATCAAGGGAGAGATCAATGGCAATATAGTCATAGTAGGGGACTTTAATACCCTACTGACACCACGGATAAATCCTCTAGACAAAAAATCAGCAAAGTAACAGCAATCCTAAATGACTCACTTAGAGCAGATGGACTTCATTGACATCTTCAGACATTTCACCTCAAAGCTACAGAATATACATTCTTCTCCAGTGCACATGTGACATTTTCAAAGATAGACCACATATTGGGTCACAGACAATGTCTCATCAAATTCAAGAGGATAGAAATCATAAGCATCTTCTCATATCACAATGGCATAAAACTAGAAATGAACTACAATAAAAACAATGAAAAAAATCAAACACTTGAAGGCTAAATGGCATACTATTAAACAATGATTGGGTTATGAAAGAGATCAAAGAAGAAATAAAAAGCATCCTGGAAACAAATGACAATGAAAACACAACAACCCAAAATCTATGGGGTACAATGAAAGCAGTTCTGAGAGGGAAGTTCATAGCTCTACAGTACTACCTCAAAAAACAAGAAAAAATTGTAATAAATTATCTAACTTTGCAACTTAAAGAATTAGAAAGAGAGCAACAAGAATAGCCCACAGTATGCAGAAGGTAGGAGATAATAAAGATCAAAAGCTTCTGCACAGCCCTAACCAGTTTGGCTCAGTGGCTAGAGCATCGGCCTGCAGACTCAAGGGTCCCAGGTTCGATTCCGGTCAAGGGCATGTACCTTGGTTGCTGGCACATCCACAGTGAGGGGTGTGCAGGAGGCAGCTGATTGATATTTCTCTCTCGATGTTTCTAACTCTCTCTCCCTCTCCTTTCCTCTCTGTAAAAAATCAATAAAATATATTAAAAAAAAAAAAGCTTCTGCGCAGCAAAAGAAACCATCAGCAAAACAACAAGAAAGCCCACTGCATGGGAGAACATATTTGACAATTTTATCTCCGATAAGGTTTTAATCTCCAACATTTACAGGGAACTCATACAACTTAACAAAAGGAAGATAAACAACCCAATCAAAAAATGGGCAAGGGACCTAAATAGATACTTTTCAAAAGAAGACAGAAGGAAGGCCAAGAGACATATGAAAACATGCTCAAAGTCACTAATCATCTAAGAGATGCAAATCAAAACGACAGTGAGGTACCATCTCACACCTATCAGAATGGCTATCATCAACAAATCAACAAATGACAAGTGCTGGCGAGGATGTGGAGAAAAAGGAAGCCTCCTTCATTGCTGGTGGGAATGCAGACTGGTGCAGCCACTGTGGAAGACAGTATGGAGTTTCCTCAAAAAACTAAAAATGAAACACAATGGAATACTATGCTATGGTAAAAAAGAAGGAAGGAATTCTTACCATCTGCAACAGCATGGATGGAACTGGAGAGCTTTATGCTAAGTGAAATAAGCCAGTCAGAGAACGATAAATATCACAATATCTCCCTCATTTGTAGAATATAATGAACAACATAAACTGATGAATGAAAACAGATCCAGAGATAGAGAAGCATGGATCAAACTGTCAAACCTCAGAGGGAATGTAGGGTAAGGTGGGGCTAAGAGGGAGAGATCAACCAAAGGACTTGTATGCATGCATATAAACCTAACCAATGGATGCAGACAACAGGGGGTGAGGGCATGATTGGGGGGGGGTGGGGGTGAGGAGGGCAATGGGGGGGGGGATAAGGACACATATGTAATAACTTAATTAATAAAAAAAAGAATTCCTTTTTTACTACAGCATAGTATTCCATTGTGTAGATGTACCATAGTTTTTTAATCCACTCATCTGCTGATGTGCACTTAGGCTGTTTCCAAATCTTAGCTATGGCAAATTGTGCTGCTATGAACATAGGGGTGCATATATCCTTTCTACTTGGTGTTTTTAGTTTCTTGGGATATATTCCTAGAAGTAGGATCACTGGGTCAAATGGGAGTTCCATTTTTAGTTTCTTGAGGAAACTCCATACTGTTCTCCACAGTGGTTACACCAGTCTGCATTCCCACTCCCATACGCCTTCTTAATCAACATCTGCTTTCTCCTCCAGTGGAGGTAAATGAGACAGGCCAGGAAGCCAGGACAAGCATAATGTGGAAACTGAGACAGAGAGCTGAACAAGCTGACTGAGCAATTTACAGTAGATACAGAAGGTCACCTCACTAGAGATAACATCTAGGCCTCAGTTGTATTTCAGCTTCAGGCCCAGAAAAACAGCAAAAGCAGGACCAGCTGCAATGACTAATGACCCCCTGCCCTGACACTGACCAGTCAGTGGAGATCATGACCCTGGAAGAGCACACCTGGAAAACTGATGAATATTCTGCTGAAACTCTTCCCTGAGACCTCCCCTAAGATTCCTGCCCGCAAGAGAAATAAAAGCCTCAAGACAGGACCCAGTGTGTGCTCTCACTCTGAAAGCAACCTCTGCCATTCACTTCCCCCTCTAATTCCCCCACTTTTTCTCCACAGACATGCATCTCCTGAACTCTAAGGAATCCCATGAGACTTGCAACCCTGGGAGCAATGGGCAGCGGCAGGTTGTCCCAGGCTAACCCTTTGAACCTGTCTCCAAGACCCACGTTTTTCTGACTTCCCAGAGAGGTAAGGCAGCCCAGCCTGGACTCTCCTGTTGCTTCTTCTATGCTAAGCCCTTCCTTGTTTCACTGTCCCTCCTTTAACAAACATACCATCAAAATCACTTGGACTTGTATTGTGAAATCTTTCTTGCATGAAGTTAAGAACCCACACACATACCCTAGCTGGTTTGGCTCAGTGGATAGAGCATTGGCGTGTGGACTGAAAGGTACTGGGTTCGATTCCAGTCAAGGGCACGTGCCTGGGTTGTGGGCTCAATTCCCAATCTGGGGCGTGCAGGAGGCAGCCAATCAATGATTCTTATCATTGATGTTTCTATCTATCTCTCCCTTTCCCTTCCTCTCTGAAATCAATAAAAAAATTTATATATTTTTTTTTAAAAAAGAACCCAGACACTACTGTCTGGTAGCAGTTACCATTGTATGATTTTTGTAAAAAGCATTTCCTTGATTTAAGAAATATATAGTTTTATTATGTATGTATTTAATCTAAAAGAATATATTGTAGTTTCACCTGTTCTCAAAAGTCATGTAAATGAGATAATACTGATAATCTGTCAGATCTGTCATAGGTATATATCTTTTAATCCTCACCTGAGTATATTTTTCCATGATTTTTAGAGAGAGTGGAAGGAAGATGGGGAGAGGGAGAAAGAAAAACATCAATGTGAGAGAGACACATTGATTGGTTGCCTCCCATACACACCCCCATTGGAGGCGGAGGGGGGAGGGGACAGGGACCCAGCCTGCAACAGAGGTACTTGCCCTTGACTAGAATCAAACCCAGGACCCTTCAGTCTGCAGACTGATACTCTACCCACTGAGCAACCGGCCAGGGCTGTCATATTTTGTTTATACTCTAGTTCATTCCTTTCTGTTTCATATTTCATTGTTTGACTCTATAATTTATTCATCTCTTTTACTGTTTTGAATTTTGTAAACATTGTTGTTTTGAAGATTTTGGTCTTTCTCCTGGTGTACATGTGCACAAATTCTGTAGCCAATATATCCTATCGGTAGAGATATTTTGAAGTTTCCTAAATGATGACAAAACCTGTTTCTAAGGTAGCAGTTATTTATGATCCTCAGCAGCAGTGAAGGAGAGTTCCCATCCTCACCAGCAAATTTAGTACTGCTATATTATTTGTTTGAGCAATGTGGTGGTGTATAGCAACATCTCATTGTGATTTTCAATTGTATCTCCCTAATTATTAATGAGATTGAGCACCTTTTTGTAAATTGGCAATTTCAACTTATTCCTTTGTGAAGAGCCCATTCAAAATTTTTGCAGTTTTTTCTATTAGGTTACCTGTCTTTTTCTTGCCTTTTTCTTACTAATCTGTGGTAGTTTTTTGTGTAATATGGATAGCAGTCCTTTGTCACTGACATGTGATGCAATATCTTCTCCCATTCCATGATATATATTTCCTTTTTATTTATGTTATTTTTTATTTTGATGAACAGAAGCTCTTATTTTCTTAAAGATTTTTAGAGAGAACAGAAAGGAGAGGGAGAGAGACACACACATCAATGTGAAAGTGAAACATCGATTGGCTGCCTCTTGCACACCCCCACCAGGAATAGAGCCCTCAACCCAGGCATGTGCCCTGACTGGGAATCAAATCAGCACCCTTGTGTGCACAGGAGGATGCCCAACAAACTGAGCCACACCAGTCAGGGCAAGAATCTCTTATTTTTAATGTAGTTAAGTACATATATTTTTTTCTTTATCTAGTGCTTTTGTATAAATGTTTAAAAATTTTTTTCCTATTGAGATTATTAAGCTTTTCTTATTCTTTTTTATTACCTTCTAAAGGCATTAGTGTTTTACCTTTCACATTCAGGTTTGGAATTTAGCTGGAATTGAGGTTTACTAGTATATGTAGTGTGAGGTTGGTGTCTGATGTCACTTTTTCCATATGAACATCCAATTGTCCAGGCATCACTTATTGAGAGACATCTCTGTCCTATCCTATTGCAGTGCTAACCTTGTTACAACTCAGTTTTCATCATGCTTGAGTCTGTGATAGAGCTACTTGGCCTCTTTTAGTCCATGGTCCATGTTTCTGTTGCTGCACCATTATCACATTGTCTTAAACATGAGAATTTTATACCAAGTTTTGATATCTGCAGGTCTTCCTTCTTGTTCTCTTTTGAGGTTCTCTTGGCCCTCTACATTATATGTCCATAAACTTTTATAGTTAGTGGGTGTGTTCATCCAAATAGCCAAGCTTGCCATTATTGGAAGCGGTACCTTCTGAGTAAAGCATTTGTAAGGACTTGGATATGTAACAGCAATTGGCACCCTGGAAAAAGTGATACCAGTGTGTACTCCCACAGCAGGTCAAAAGCAAATTTGTAATAGAAGACAACTATACTATATATGTTTTGTGATTTTAATTTGGGTAATGATATATTGTTGACCTCATGCCTTTAGTAGCTGCTTAAAAATTATGAGCTTAATATATGAATCTTTGGGTAAATAGAAAAGCCAAGTGCAGTGGCAAGCAGAATCTACTTTCCCTTATCATTGTAACTGCATGTGTGGTACCCCTGTGCCCTGAAGTTTTAAAATAACTGATTATATACTACTAGAAGCCTAATGCACGAATATTCGTGCAAAAATGGGCCTTCCTTCCCCTGGCTGCCGGCACTGCCTTTGCTCTGGCCGGAGCCGCTTTTCCGCCTTCCCACGCTGCCCAGAGGCCCGGAGTGGCTGGGGTGGGGCAGAATGACTGTGTCGTCACCATGGTGACGATGCAAGCGTCCCACCCTGCCCCTGGCCCCTTGGCGCCTGTGTGTGCAAATTAATCCGCCATCTTTGTTGGGTTAATTTGCATAGTCCTGATTGTCTAGTGGGCATAGCAAACGTACGGTCAATTAGCATGTTACTCTTTTATTAGGTAGATTCTGAAAAGAAGGCCTAGATATACTCAACAGAAAAATTAGCTGTTTCTAAACTACAAACCTTAAAAGCAAAAGTAAACTATATAGAGTTTGCAGAAGCATTTCAAAGGAATTATTAGATTTTAGGTGCCTGAAGTTTGCTAACAACTTTTGCAATGCTCATGAACGAGGAGTAGAAATATTTACCTTTAAATTAATAAGAAAATAGCATGAAGAGTTCATTGAGCTGGAGCCAGAGATGCAGGTTGAGAGAAAATGCTTTAGGCTGCACACGTAAACACCCAAATGCTCAGGAGCAGGGAAGCTGGAGGTTACTACTACACATACAATCCTAAACCAAATCCAAATGTACACAGTGACTAGTGGCTCATGACCTGGCATAAATGAAAGTGGTGATATGGCACACAAGATGAAAAGGGTAATAAACAAACAAGCAAACTCCACTTCAGCCTCTGTGAATCAGCATTCTGACCTCAATCATATCATAGGCAAATCAGGTGCTCGCTACTGGAATCCTGCAATTGGAATGCACCACATAGGGGAAGGAGTTCATAGGGTAGAATTTGTATTGTACTATGGAGATAATGAACTGAACCACTAAAGGTTAATGAAGTAGTCAAACTGAGGAATGTTGCAAAATCAACTTCACATCTAGGATGTTTGTACATTCCTTCATTCATTCACTCAACAAATATGTGTTCGGTGCAATCCATATACAAACACTTGTGCTAAGTTCTAAAGCAATTTTAAACATGTACATGATAGTATTTGTGGGGGGCCCTGGCAAGACTACACCAGAGGTTAAAGGCCCATTTGCCATAGCATGCGTGAAGGCAATGACTCAGCAATATCAGTAGATGCACTGACTGCACAGGTGCACTCTTATATAACCCACCTGTTTTGTGTAACACTGATGTCACTAATTGGCAAGAAGCCTCTTTTGTTTGAGCCAGTATAAAAGGTGCTACTGAACAGCTGGTGGCTGACTACTTGTTTGCAATAAAGCATGTCCCATGTACCTGCAGCTGCTTGTATCTTCTTCTGATTCCCAGTGTCCAAGGACATCTCCTCTCTAGCAAAGGAGCTCGGACCCAACAACTGGTATAGTCTTCAGGATGATCCTGGGGTAAGTACCCTCATCTGCCCCGCTGGAGGACATGTGGCCTCTGACCAGGCTGTGATATATGGCAGCAACGGTCCTGATGTCTTGGACCCTCCCAGAGGATTGGGAGCAGGTCGAGGTAATGCTGATGGCATTGAAGAAGGCGTTGTTATCCCTGATGGACCAGATCCTCAAAGACCAGCAGAAGGCAGCAGGAAAGAACTCAGAGAATTAGGAAAACAAAGCTAGCAGAGGTCAGGGGAGCTGATTCTGGCATGGCTCCTAAGGTTGTGGGAGGACGGTGCAGATAGCTTGCAGCTGTCTCCGACCAAAATGGAAAAGTTGGCCTCCATAATGACACATTCCTCCTTGCGACAACGACTACAGATCAATTGCTGTTTGGGAGCTGAATGGGGAGACCGTTTCCTGATAGATGGGTTAATAGCCGTGTCTTGAAGCAGGATGCAGGAGAATTGCCAGAAGTCGTGAGTGAATGGACTATGTATATAGATTTAGTGCAAATAATTTGGGAAATGGGCATGAGACAAGCCATGTTTAATTTGAATACTTGAGGTCCTGATGATGAGTGTTTTACAACGTACATGAAAAACTTGATTCTTGCTGTAGCCCGCCCCCTCTCCTTCCTACCCCCAGCAGCCTTCAGCTTGCTGGTAGCCTTTTTGACCCCTTTTGTAGACCATCATATACATGAAGTTACTACGGCCATGGCCGACTTAGGGGACATGGAAATCAAGCAGCGAGAGAAGGGAGTGGTGAGACCTGTGACTGTACAGAAACCTAAGGTACATAACACAGTGCCTAAGACAGCAGGCCCGGGATCCGTGAAAGTGGCAGGGACAGAGTCTGTGAAAGTTTCCTGCATGCAAATGTGTGGTAGAACAGCGATTCCAGAAGCTGCCTAAGAAAGGCAGTTCCCCTAGACCAGTATGCCTCCAGGACTATTTAGACTCTTCCAGAGAGGAGTTTGATCTCTAAGACTGAGGAACAGGCCAAGGCACCCGGTTAGGGGGAAACCCGGAAGACCGGAGGCCACATGTTAAACTCACTATATATTGGTTCCCCCACAACGTGCATGCAATGTGTGTTGGCGTTGGTGGATACCAGCGTGGACTGTAGTTTGCTCTGTGGTAACCTGGACAGATATACAGCCTGGTGGCCCATATGGACGGGTATAGGGGGAGAACTGTCCATGTATGGCAGGCAACTTTAATGCTGGGCATTGGCCGCTTATCCCTGAAGGCTTATACAGTTTATATTCCCCCCATACCAGTACATCTTGGGAATAGATGTACTGAAAGGGTTAACGATGGCAACAACCCAGGGTAAATTTCCCTTGAGGGTGCGTGTAGTGAAGCCCATCACTAGGGGGCACCGCATCACACGACCATAGGATTGGATTTCCTAACCCCTGCCCAGTGGTATGGGTACTGCAGTATCGTGTCCCAGGGGGCCATAAGGAGATTAAACAAATGATACTGTAGCTGGAAAAGGTGAAGACCATCCAGTCCATGCATAGCCCCTAAAATTTCCTGGTATGGCTGGTAAAGAAGCCTAATGGCACCTAGTGGATAACCGTGGATTACAGGGAACAGAATAAAGTGATTCCCCCACTACGTTCCGTGGTTCCAACTATAATGAATCTCATAGATGGCCTTACACTGACGTTGGGGCGATACCACAATCTAGTGGACTTAGGTAATGCCTTCTTCTCCATACATATTGCCCCAGGGAGTCAAGAACAGTTTGCTTTTATGTAGAAAGGTCGACAGTAGACTTTTCTTGTCCTCCCTCAAGGCTATTTGCATAGTCCCACCATTTTTCATGGTTTGGTGACCACCTGGGGGCAAGCCTCCCACAGTGACAATGTTCCATTATGTTAATGATATTTTGCTAACCTCTGATTCTCTTGCAGATTTGAATGCAGCTGCTAGTAGTCTACGGCAGGCCTTGGACTCATGGGGTTAGGAGTCAACGACTACAAGGGCCAGGAGCCTGGCTTATCTATCAAATTCTTAGGAATTGTCTGGTCGGGTGAGACTAAGGTGATCCCTGAAGTGGTCATTGACAAGGTACAGGCTTATCCCTGTACCCACAATGGTGAAACAGTTGCAGACCTTTGTTGGTCTTTTGGGGTATTGGCAAATGTTTATTCCCCACCTGGTGCAGTTGTTATGGCCATTGTAACAGTTGTTTTAGAAGGGGGCGACATAAGACTAGACCTCAGAAGTAGAGGAGGCCTTTATAGCTGTCAAGAGGGTAGTTGCCCAAGCCCAAACCCTACAGGTTGAAGACCCAACACAACCATTCCAGTTGGACATAACTGTTACTCCTTTGGGATTTGTTTGGGGTCTGTAGCAACAGTATGGGTGGAGAAGGGTACCCTTTGGGGTTTTGGTCCCAATTGTAGAAAAGAGTTGAGAGCTGGTACTCTCATTGAGAAACAGTTGGCAGCCACGTATGCTGCCTGTAAAGCTATTATGGCACAAAGTAAGGTGCTTGCAAAGACAGCTTACCCCATAGCCAGTTGGCTTACGTCCTAGGTAACCACACCCAAATCAGGAGTGGTGTAAACCTCAACTTCAGCAAAGTAGGGGGCCTATCTAGAACAGGGGCAGCTGTAAGTACCAGCCCTCTGCCACAAGAGTTACAGACCCTGTTGGGACCTGTAATTTATGAGACCCTGTCAAGGGATAAAGCTTGTCTGTTCTGAGAGGATTCACCACCCCTCCCGGATACCAAATAGTATACAGATGGTTCTAGTAGGGGGAACCCTGCTACATAGATGGCAGTGCTATCCATTTGGATACTGACAAACTGTAGTTTTTTTCTGGTACTGGGCAAAGTAGCCAATAGTCTGAATTATGAGTGTTCCAGATAGTTTTGACAAAAGAGTCTGGTCCTTTAGCTATTAGAACAGACAACTGGGCTGTCTTTAGAGGCTTAACTTTGTAGTTGCCAAAAGGCACAAACAATCCTATATAATAAAGAGGTAATATGCAAATTAACCCTCACGCCATCATAAGATGGTGGCGCGCACAGCAGAGGCTGGGTTCCTGTAACACAAGATGGCTGCACCCACAGCGGAGGCAGGGCTCCCGTAACAAGCTGTAACGAGTGATCAGCAGGGACCTGAGGTTGCATCCCCCCCCACCCAGCAGGGCTTGAAGGGGGACCTCAGGCCATGCTCCCCACACCAGCGGGGCTTGACAGGGCACCTCAAGGCACGACCCCCACCCCGGCCCGGGCCAGGGGACCTCAGGCTGTGCCCCCCGCCCCAGCACTGGGCTAGGATACCTCAGGCCACATCCCCTACCTGGCGGGGCTTGACAGGAAACCTCAAGGCATGCCCCCTGCCTGGCAGGGCTTGACAGGGGACCTGAGGCTGTGCCCCCCACCCAGCACCAGGCTGGGGGACCTGAGGCTGCATCTGGCCCCAGAGGGGCTTGACGGGGGTGAGGCTGGCCGGGTCTGGATCTTGCCCAGTGGGGTGGGGCTGACTAGGTCTGGGTCTCACTCGATTTCGAGGTGCATGTGGGTGGGTGGGGACTTTACTCTGGGTCCCTCGGCATGCCCCAGACTCTGACAGGAGGAAGATTTTCATATACATGTTACTAATTTTCTTTCATCTCTGACACTTCTATTATAGAGAAAGGGCAAATAGCAATATTAAAATATTTCCTCTAATTAATTCCCTTTTAATGTGAATGATTTCTTGCACCAGGCCACTAGTAGTAGATAATAGAACATTATCCCATGTATGGATAGGAAATGTAGAAGGGATATGTAGGAGCTAGGGACTACTAAAGAGGCAACAATATATCATTTGAGTGGCCATCGACCGCTGTTAGCCCTTAGAAATAATAAGGCAGATGCCTTGACAAGGGTCCCTCAAAGATCAGGCTTGGTAGCTCCATCAGAAATTGGGGCACATGGGACCGTGGACAATAATGTAGGTAGCTGAACGTTAGAACTTGGCCCTGTCTACAGCGGAACCCCTAATCACAGTATGAGGTCGTCCCCGCTGCACTCAGGCACACTTCCATCTATACAGTCTCCAGGGGGAAAAGGGCTATGTCCTCAGAGGATGTACCCCCTTAGAACATTGACAGGTAGATTTTATTAGGTCTCTCCCCATAGATCAGGGTTTTAAGTATGCCCTTATGGCTATAGATACTGCCATTGGCTTATCCTATGAGGAAGGCCACCCAATGGACAGCTGTCCAAGGATAAGAACACTTGGGGGCCACCTATGGGTGACCCCATAGCATAGCAAGTGATAATGGAACCCATTTCACAGGGAAGGAGGTACACAGGGAAGCCAAGGCCCAGAACATAGCTTGGCAGTTCCATGTTCTATATCATCCCCAAACTACTAGGATAATTGAATGATATAACGGCCTGTTGAAAGACAAGCTCTGCCTAGGGGTAGACCCGCCTAGTCTAAAAGGTTGGGCTAGAATTGGATACAACGGTCAGATTGCTGAACAAACAGCCCAGGAAAATGGGTGATTCCGCTTAGATTTAATTATGTGAAGGTATCCTCAGTCACTGCATGTACAGGTAAAAACAACAGATGAACTGTTGTGACCTAAAGTACACTCATCTAGAACCTTGTTGCTGCCCACACCTTCCCCCTTGGCAGAGGGGAAACAGGGAGTGTGGACATGGCCATGGTCTGTTACTATCCCTGTAGGGAAGTGGGTATGATTATCAGTTACAGTTGCACCCCTTGATCCAGCCCTGGCCAATAACGGTACTGGTCATAACATGTTACAGTTTATATTGTTGTGGTAGACTCTGTATTCAAGGAGCTGGCATATGGACCAGCATACTCCAGAAAAACAATTGGTGTAAGGGGTTGAGTGTGGGAGCCTGACCAGAGTACATTGAATGTTAAAGGCCCGTTTGCCATACACATGCGCGAAGGCAATGACTCAGCAGTATCAGTATGTGCACTGCGCAGGTGCACTCTTATATAACCTACCTGTTTTGTGTAACACTGATGTCACTAACTTCCAAGAAGCCTCTTTTGTGTGCCCAGTATAAAATGTACTACTGAACAGCTGGTGGCTGGCTACTTTGTTTTCAATAAAGCATGTCCCATCTACCTGTGGCTGCTCATGTCTTCTTCCAATTCCTGGTGTCCAAGGAGGTCCCATCCCTACCAGAGGAGCTTGGACCCAACAGTATTATAAAGCATTTAGATTGACTTCTTAAGTGGCAATATGTCTATCTTTGAATTGTTACATTTCTCATAAAATATTGTCCTTGTCTTTGAGAAACTTAATTTCTGGGGCAGTGTTTCTTGAAGACTAGGAACCCCTCTACTCACATTATGTCAGATCATTTTCAGGAAACTAAGGAATGTCAAAGTAAGAAACATTCAAACCTGTGAAGAATTTTTGTGAGTTTATTTGAGCCAAATTGTTGACAATTGCTGGGAAGCAAAACTTCAATAGATTGAGAAAATCTTTAGGAAAATGGCAGTTTTGCCTCTTATTTTATACATTAAAAGTGACCCAGTGCACGAAATTCATGCACATTAAAGGGCATTAATTAGAGGAAGTATTTTAATATTGCTATTTGCCCTTTCTCTATAATAGAAGTGTCAGAGATGAAAGAAAATTAGTAAAATGTATATGAAAATCTTCCTCCTGTCAGAGTCTGGGGCATGCCACGGGAACCAGAGTCAAGTCCCCACCCACCCACCCACATGCACCTCAAAATCACATGAGACCCAGACCTGGCCAGCCCCACCCCAGTCAAGCCCCGCAGGGTGGGGGTCATGGCCTCAGGTCACCTTGCCTGGTGCCGGGGCGGGAGGTGCGCCTTGAGGTCCCCTGGCCCAAGTCAGGGGGTATGGCCTGAGGTCCCCCCCATCAAGCCCTGCCAGGCGGGGAAGTGCAGCCTCAGGTCCCCTGGCCCAGCATTGGGGCAGGGTGTGCAGCCTGAGGTCCCCTGGGCCAGGGCAGGAGGCATGCCTTGAGGTCCCCATCAAGCCCTGCCAGACGGGGGCATGGCCTCAGGTCCTCCGGCCTAGCGCCAGGGTGGGGGGCCAAGCCTGAGGTCCCCCATCAAGCTCTACCAGGCTGGGGGCGCAGCCTCAGGTCCCTGCTGATTGCTCGTTAAGGCTCATTACAGGAACTCAGCCTCCACTGTGAGCACAGCCATCTTGTGTTATGGGATCCCCACCTCTGCTGTGGGCACAGCCATCTTGTGTTATGGAATCCCTGCCTCTGCTGTGGGTGCAGCCATCTTGTTATGGCATGATGGTCAATTTGCATATTCCCTCTTTATTATAGATAGGATAATCAAAAGAGGAGATGTAAGTGGGTTAATGAGATCCACTGGTGATAGATTAGGGAGGTGGGATAAAGCAAACCAGGGATTGGATATAATAGATACATCTTTTACACAGGTGGGTGCAGGATGTGGACGCAAGGGGCCACATGCTAACCTGACAAGCTCAGGGAAGGCCTGTGTGGCAGTCTTGCAAACTCAGAGACCTAAAGTAACCACAAAGGATGGTCTCAAATGAAACTTTAACTTAAAGCAGTTATGGTGGGTAGTTACATCGTAGGTCCGTGGTCGGCAAACTGTGGCTTGCGAGCCACATGCGGCTCTTTGGCCCCTTGAGTATGGCTCTTCCACAAAATACCATGGCCTGGGAGAGTCTATTTTGAAGAAGTGGCCTTAGAAGAAGTTTAAGTTTAAAAAATTTGGCTCTCAAAAGAAATTTCAATCATTGTACTGTTGATATTTGGCTCTGTTGACTAATGAGTTTGCCGACCACTGTTCTAGGCCGGTATCTTCACTGACAAAGTCAACCTTTACCTTAACTGAGCCTATCTGTCTTTTGCATCTACAATAACATACCCTTGAAATGTTTGGGTAACTTGTAACTTCCCTTTTACTGGACCCCTTGGGGCACAAACCTAACGTGCTGGGCACCAGAACAGATACCACAAATTCCTTCATTGTTATGTTAATTGTTCCTGCACCCACCTAAGTGTGTGTCTATCATTTTACTTTTTATCCACTCCCAGGGGTTTCCCTGCTTTGCTTTCTCCCGCCTCTCTAATCTATCACCAGTGGATTTCATGTAACCCACCTGTGTCCCTTCCTTTGCTTGCAATGTATAAATACAGATGTAACCCACCATTCTCTGGAGCATTATCTCAATTTGTTGAGGTTCTGCTTCCTGGCATATGTTGACAGTTTGGCTCATATAAACTCACAAAAATTCTTTACAGGTTTCAATGTTGGTTTTTTTTTTTTTTTATGTTAACAAGGATAGTTAATAATCAACAGTTAATTCAATAACAATGAGGGGTGGTCTCTGCAAAGTGGTGCCTGTGCTTTGAGGGGTTTGGAAAAAGGAAAATTACTTTGACATTCCAAAGATATGTTATTGTAGATGCAAAAACAATATACAGGCTCAGTTATGGTAAAGATTGACCTTTGTCAGGGAAGATGCTGGCCTAGGACATGACTACCCACCATAAACTGCTTTTAATTAAAAAAGTTTTAATTTCAGGCCATCCTTTGGGTTATGTTAAGGGCAGAAATAGAATAGTGGGGACTAGCTATAGTTATAAGAAATATTAATCATGCTCTGCTAACTGTGATTGTTGTGTTCTGATTAGAGAAAGCGTATTCTAACTTGGCTGAGAGTTGTATGCCCCAGGACATGCAATCTAAC
Organism: Plecotus auritus; assembly: GCF_963455305.1. Classification (NCBI taxonomy): domain Eukaryota; kingdom Metazoa; phylum Chordata; class Mammalia; order Chiroptera; family Vespertilionidae; genus Plecotus; species Plecotus auritus. The sequence goes on from NC_137771.1 coordinate 110,981,713, forward strand.
ATTTGGAATGAAGAACATCTTCCTTTTCTGAGAAGTGCCTATCACATTCTGGAAAGATTAACAACCTTGTTGCTGAAACAGTCTGATCCCAAAGGCACCCACCCTTTGACCTCCAGCCCACATTGCCTGTAATCTGTAACCATTATACCTTGCCTACTTCCCCATGCCTGTAATTCCTAGTTTTCCATGTAATCTTTGTCCTTCTACCAAATGGTGAAGGGTGGGGGAGGGGTGCAGAGCAGATTTTCATAGATGACCTGCTGCTCTCCCATACTGCTGGCATTATTGGAATAGATGCTCATATATGACCCCATCTCTGCTTAATTGGCTCAAGTAGTGATAGGCAGCCCAGATCCCTTGGTTGTTTGGTTTTAGTTACTTTATGTCTCTGAGTTTGTAAGGCCACCACATAGGCCTCTCCTGAGCTTGTCAGGTTTGGTATGTGTCCCTTTTTGTCCACAGGAATGATTTTCAATTTTAGTTTCAGGCTGGTCTGTCTTTAACACTTTTTAATTCGTGTTAATCTTCCTCTCTTCTTTAAAAAAATTTTAAACAGAGAGCATGTCTAAGCCTTTTATAGGATTTAATCTACCTAGATTTAATAATTTCTTTTTTTGTTTTGTTACATTTATTTTTTGGTTACTTTTCATTTCTGGAACATGATAATGATTTTCCATTTGTAGTGGTGATATACAATTTCCATTTAAAATAAAGATAATTTGGGTGTTAAAAAAGAAAATATGAAATTAACAATAGAACAAGAGTTATCTGCACATGATAAGAAAGTGGTGGAGGAATGAGTGAAGATTGGGTGTTCAGCTAAGTCAGTGGTTCACAGAAAGAGCTCTGGGCATGACTGCCTTTTCTTCCTGTGGATGGAGACTGGCATTGGAGCAAGAGGTCTTACAAGTGGGGAAAATGACTATGAAAGCACAAGGGTCAGGGTGTGTGTGGCAGCTGACAGGGTTCTTCAATTTATGTGTGCGTCATAACCAGCTGGAGGGCTTGTCCAGGGTCTGCTCCTGGAGATAATGACTCAGGGGGAGGGGAGTGTTTAAGCCTCATCTCCAGAAGGTCCTCAGACCACAAGTTAAGAAGGCTTGTGAATCTAGAGAGAATAAATGCCCATATATGACAGAGCTTTGGGTCAGACCCCCTGAGGATTTTTTGTGTTCATGGATTTGCAATACAACTGGGCTGCTTCCACTTTCTTCATCTCTTCTCCGTAGTCCCTGGCAAAGTTCAATTTTCAGCACGTTTACATATTTCTCACATTACCCATAGTCTTATGTACATATTTGCTACCAGTCAGGTGGCAGTACTGCTGGAGAGATTAGGAGGAGAATGCTTGGGTGTGAGAGGATGGGGACAGGAGACCTTCTTTTCTGCATTCTTGATGCCAGACACAATGGGTTCGAGGCTGCCTGTCACTACTTGAACCAAACTAGGCAGAGACAGGGTTGAATCATGTATGAGCATTTATTCCAATACTGCCAGCAGTATGGGGGAACAGTTGGTCACCCTGGAAATTCTGCTCTGCCTCCCCTCTGGCTGATTTTATACAGCAGGGGTGGGGAACCTTTTTTCTGCCAAGGGCCATTTGGATATTTATAACATCATTTTTGGTCCATACAGAATTATCAACTTAAAAATTAGCCTGCTGTATTTGGTCAAATACACCAAATGATTTCTCAGGCCTTATATGGCCCATGGACCTGATGTTCCCCACCCCTGATGTACAGATAACTCCATGGAGTTTTGAGCTGCAAGTGTAACAGAGAAAGGGGAGGGGAGCGTCTGCAGTCTGGCCTTCCAAGAACTGAAAGTCTGATAACAAGGTGGCTAATCTATGCTGTTACAAAGAGCTCAGCCTGTTCCTGAGACCAGAGAATGGTCAGCATTCCTGAGGCAAACTTCTGGAGGAGGTCAGTGTCTAAGCATAGCAACCAAGTCAAAGTGTGTCCTGTCCTTGGTCTGCTTTTAAAATGTATTTCTTTTTACAGACCTGTTTTTTTTCTTGCCACATATCTGCCAGTTTCCCAGGGTCTGTAAGAAAACCTCTCAACTATAGTTAGTAAGGTAAATAATTGAACAACTGTGGTTCTATTCTTTTTTGAAAAAAATCTTTATTGTCGAAAGCATTACATAGCTCCTCCTATCCCCCCAATTAATCTCTTCCAGCGGGCTTTGTCCTTGCCCCAGGCCCTCACCACACTATGGTCTGTGTCCACAGGTTATGCATATATGCATACAAGTTCACTGGTTGATCTCTTCCCACTCACTGTCCCCTGCTTTCCCTGTGAGATACAACAGTATGTTCATGCTTCTATGTCTCTGGGTCTATTTTTGATCATCACTTTATTTGGCTCATTAGATTTCACATATGAGTAAGATCATGTGATACTTGTATTTCGCTGACTGGCTTACTTAGCTCAGCATAATACTCTCCAGTTCCATCATGCTTTTGCAAATGGTAAGAATTCATTCTTTTTTATTGCCGCATAGGTATTCCATTATGTAAATGTATCACAGCTTTTTAAAAAATTTTTTAAAATTTTTTATTTTTTTTATTGTTTAAAGTATTACATATAGTAGTACATATATCTCCTTTTTTTCCCCCCATTGACCTTCCCCCAGCCTCCCCTACCCCCAGTCACATGCCCTCATCCCACCCCCCACAGTGTCTTGTGTCTATTGGTTGTGCTTATATGCATGCATACAAGTGCTTTGGTTGATATCTTTCCCCCCTCCCCAACACTCCCCAGCATTCCCACTGTAATTTGACAGTCTGTTTGGTGCTTTACTGCCTCTATATCTATCTTTTTGTTCATCAGGTTATAATGTTCTTTATTTTCCATAAATGAATGAGATCATGTGTTATTTTTCTTTCATTGCCTGGCTTATTTCACTTAACATAATGCTCTCCAGGTCCATCCATGTTGTTGCAGATGGTAAGAATTCCTTCTTTTATATAGCAGCATAGTATTCCATTGTGTAGATGTACCATAGTTTTCTAATCCACTCATCTGCTGATGGGCATTTAGGCTGTTTCCAAATCTTAGCTATGGTGAATTGTGCTGCTATGAACTTAGGGGTGCATATATCCTTTCTGATTGGTGTTTCTAGTTTCTTGGGATATATTCCTAGAAGTGGGATTATTGGGTCAAATGGGAGTTCCATTTTTAGTTTTTTGAGGAAACTCCATACTGTTCTCCACAGTGGCTGCACCAGTCTGCATTCCCACCAGCAGTGCACGAGGGTTCCTTTTTCTCCGCATCCTCGCCAGCACTTGTCATTTGTTGATGATAGCCATTCTGACAGGTGTGAGATGGTACCGCATTGTCGTTTTGATTTGCATCTCTCAGATAATTAGTTACTTTGAGTATGTTTTCATATGTCTCTTGGCCTTCCTTCTGTCTTCTTTTGAAAAGATTCTATTTAGGTCTGTTGCCCATTTTTTTATTGGATCATTTATCTTCCTTTTTTTGAGTTCTGTAAGTTCTCTGTAGATGTTGGAGATTAAACCTTCTTTTACCTCATTGGTAAAGTTTGTTCCTAGGTATCTTAATTTTTTTGCTGCAATGTTAAGTTAGTTGTTTTTTTGTTTTGTTTTTTTTAGTTTCTCTTTCCTAGAGTTCACTATTGGTATATAAAAATACTATGGATTTTTGGGTGTTAATTTTGTATTCTACTACATTTCCAAATTTATTTATTAAATCTAGTAGCTTTTTGATGGAGTCTTTATGGTTTTCTATGTACAGTATCATGTCATCTGCAAATAATGAGTGTTTTAATTTCTCCTGTCCAATTTAGATGCCTTTTATTTCTTCTTCTCTGATAATGATGGCCAGGACTTCCAGCACTATGTTGAACAAGAGTGGTGAAGGAGGGCATCCCTATCTTGTTTCTGTTCTTAGGGGAATTGATTTTAATTTTTGGCCATTGAGTATGATGTTGGCTATAGGTTTGTCATATATGGCATTTATTATGTTGAGGTATGAGCCCTCTATTCTCACTTTGCTGAGAGTTTTTATCAAAAAAGGATGTGGATTTTGTCAAATGCTTTTTCTGCGTCAATTAATATGATAATGTAATTTTTTTGTCTTGCAATCTGTTTATGTGCTGTATCACATTTATTGATGTGCAAATATTGTACCAATCTTGCATCCCTGGAATAAATTCCACTTAGTCATAATGTATGTTCTTTTTAATATATTGTTGAATCTAATTTGCTAAAATTTTGTTGAAGATTTTAGTGTGTATGTTCATCAGGGATACTGGCCTGTAGTTCTCTTTCTTTGTCGTGTCTTTATCTGGTTTTGGAATTAAGGTAATGCTGGCCTCATAGAAAGAGTCTGGAAGTTTTCCTTCCTCTTGAACTTTTTGGTATAGTTTGAGGAGAATATCTCTTAGTTCTTCTTTGAATATTTAGTAAAACTCCCCTGTGAATCCGTCTGGACCAGGGCTTTTGTTTGCTGGGAGTTTTTTTTTTTTTTTTTTTTAAATACTGCTTCTATTTTATCAGTTGTTATTTGCCTACTCAGGTTTTCTGATTATTCTTGATTGAGGTTTGGAAGATTGTATTTGTCTAGGAATATGTCCATTTCGTCCAGATTGTCCAATTTGTTGGAGTGAAGTCATTCATAGTATTTTTTTATGATCCTTTGTTTTTCTGTGGGGTCAGTTGTTACTTCACCTCTTTTGTTTCTAATGTTGTTTATTTGGGTCCTCTCTCTTTGTTTCCTGATGAGTCTGGCTAAAGGTTCATCAATCTTTATAGTTTTGAAGAACCAGCTCTTGGTTTTATTAATCTTTTGAATTTTTTTGGGGGGGGTCTCTATGTTATTTTTTCCTCTCTGACCTTTATTATTTCCTTCCTTCTACTCGTTCTGGGATTTTCTTGTTGTTCTCTTTCTAATTCTTTAATTTGTAGTTTTGGATAACTTATTACCAGTTATTTTTGTTTTTGTTTTGTTTTTTGAGGTAGGCCTGTAGTGCTATGAACGTCCCTGTTTTCACTGTGTCCCATAGATTTTTGGATTAGAGTGCGTTCATTTTCATTTGTTTCCAGGGTGTTTTTTATTTCTTCTTTTATCTCTTAGGTAATCTATTCATTGTTTAATAGCATTCTATTTAGCCTCCATATATTTAATTGTTTTTGAGCATTTTTATTGTAGCTGATTTGTAATTTCATGCCATAGTGGTCTGAGAAGATGCTTGATATGATTTCAATCTTCTTGAATTTATAGAAACTTAGCTTCTGTCCTTGTGCTGTGCCAGCACAGCCAAGGGTTTGGTGAGCCTGGCGGGGGAGGCAGTGAAGGATTGAAGAAAAGACAGACGAAGTGAATAAGCTGGGTCTAGGTGGATCTCCTGTGCCTGGCTAAGGCCACAGAGAAAAGACCTAGATGGCTAGCTGAGCCTTTATTTTATAGCCAGAGGTAAACAAGGTAGTGGTCACCATAGTTACCATGTTCTTGTGAGTTTCACTTGTTTTGACAGCACTTGCTGCACCTCCCAGGGCCCATTAGCTACCCAGATAAGATCTAGAAAGTGTCATAAGGTCAAGCTTAATTATGCTAAGAGGGCTGTGCCCTCTAAGCTGGGACTTGTTTGTGGCTTTACCAACAGGTCAGTTTGAGGCTTAACACTATAGCCCAGTCGTGGGCAAACTACGGCCCGCGGGCCGGATCCGGCCCGTTCGGTTGTTCTATCCAGCCCGCGGAGCCGAAAGAGCAGAGGGTTCTCTTGCTCTCCCCTCCGCTCCTTTACTTTGAATTTGTATTAGTTCACACAAACACTCCATCCATGCTTTTGTTCCGGCCCTCCGGTCCAGTTTAAGAACCCATTGTGGCCCTTGAGTCAAAAAGTTTGCCCACCCCTGCTATAGCCGCTCCCTACATGTCCTAACATGTGGTCTATCTTTGAAAATGTCCCATGTGCACTGGAGTAGAATGTATATTCTGTGGCTTTAGGGTAGAATGTTCTGAAGATGTCAATTAGTTCCATTTATTCTAGAGCTTCATTTAGGATTGCTGTTTCCTTGTTGATTTTTTGTCTAGAAGATTTATCCAGTGATGTTAGTGGGGTATTAAATTCCCCTACTATGATTGTATTGCTTTTTATCTCTCCCTTGATATCTTCCAGAAGTTTTTATTTTTTATTTTATGTATTTGGGTGCTCTTGCATTGGGTGCATATATGTTACCAGAGTTATACCTTCTTATTTTATTGATCCCTTTAGTATTATGAAGTGGCCTTTCTTATCACTTGTTAATGGTCTATTTTGTCAGATTTAAGTATTGCTCCCCTAGGTTTTTTTTCATTGCCATTTGCTTCAACATTTTACTTTCCATCCTTTCACTTTTGGTCTGTGTGAGTTCTTTGTTCTGAGGTGGTTCTCCTGTGGACAGCATATATATGGGTCATGTTTTCTTATCCATTCATCTACCATCTGTCTTTTGATAGGAGCATTTAATCCATTTATGCTTAAGGTTCTCGATAGGTACTTGTTTGTTGCCATTTTTATTCTTTATACCTGTGTTCCTTCTTCACTTTCTATTTCTTTTTTTACAACAGACCCTTTAGTATTTCTTGCATTGCTGGTTTGGTGGTAATAAACTCCTTTTGCCTTTTTTTTTTTTTTTTGTCTGCGAAGCTCCTGATTTCACCTTCAATTTTGAATGGTAACCTTGCTGGATAGAATATTCTTGAATTCAGTCCCTTGCTTTACATCACTTTGTATCCTTCATTCCATTCCCTTCTGGCCTGATGTGTTTCTGTTGAGGAATCAGTTGATTGTCTAATGAGAGATCACTTGTAGGTACCTTTCTGTCACTCTCTCGCAGCCTTTAAGATTCTTTCTTTGTCTTTTACATTTGCCTATTTAATTATGATATGTGTTGGTGTAGGTCTTTTTGGGTTCATCTTGATTGGGACTCTCTGCTTCTTGGGCTTGTGTGACTTTTTTCTTCCTCAAGTTAGGGAAGTTTTCCATCATTATTTCTTCAAACAGTTTTCTATTCCTTGCTCAGCTTCCTCTCTTTCTAGCACCCCTGTTATGGGATATTGTTTCATTTCATGTTGTCCCAATATTCCCTTAGACCAGGGGTGGGCAAACTTTTTGACTCGAGGGCCACAATGGGTTCTTAAACTGTACTGGAGGGCCGGAACAAAAGCATGGATGGAGTGTTTGTGTGAACTAATATAAATTCAAAGTAAAGGAGCGGAGGGGAGAGCCAGAGAACCCTTCGCTCTTTCGGCTCCGCGGGCCGGATAAAACAACTGAACGGGCCGGATCCAGCCCGTGGGCTGTAGTTTGCCCATGGCAGCCTTAGACTGTTCTCCTATTTTTTTAAAAATTTTTTTCCAGTTGCTTTTCTGCTTAAGTGTTTTTTCTACGTTATTTTGTAACTCACTGATTAAGTCCTCAGCTTCTTCTAGTGTACTGTTGAAACCTTACTTTGTGTTCTTTATTGCATTTATGTCATTCTTCATTTCCTCTTGATTCTTACTAATGGTGTATTTTTCATTTAGCTCCTTAGAAATCCCATTGCATTGCATGTATTTGTCATCCAGACATTTGAGCATCCTTATATCCATTACTCTGAATTCTTTCTCTGACAAATTACTTTCCTCCATTTCATTTAGTTACTTTTCTGGTGATTCTTCCTGTTCTTTCATTTGGGGTTATTTCTTTGTCTCCCCATTTTTGCTGTTCCTTTGCATTTGTTTCTGTGTATCAGATCAAACTGCTATGCCACCCAGATTTTTTGGGTTGATCTTATGTAATGGACTAGAGGCCCGGCACATGAAATTCATGTGTGGGTTTGGTCCCTAGGCCTGGCCTGCAATCAGGGCCATCTTCCCCAGCTGCCCGCAGTCGGCCCTGCCCCTTGCTGCCACCCACCCCCGGTTTCCCATTTGCAAGTGAGTGATCGGTGCCTGAAGGCCGGGGGAAAGCACTGAGAGGTTGGCTGTTCCCGCCTGCTCACTGGCCCCGTCCTCGTTGCGGGTGGCCATCAGGCGATCAGAGCTTGCTGGCCAGGGAAAGGGACCAAAAGGTGGTCAGTGTGCCTCATAGTGACTGGTCCAGTGGTTGTTCTACTGTGAGGGTCAATTTGCATATTACCCTTTTATTATATAGGGTATAGGTCTGGTGCATGGGTGGGGTCCAGCTGGCCTGCCCTAAAGGGGGCCCAGGATTGGGGTAGAGGTCCCCACTGGAGGGCAGGGCCAGCAGGGGCAAGGGGCCGTGTGTGTTTTCAGGCTGGCCACACCCCAATTGGGGTGGGGGTCCTTGCTGGTGGTGGGGCTGGCCTGGGTGAGGGGCTGCTGGCAGTTTTCAGGCCGGCCATGCCCCCTATCAAGGTGGGGGTCCCTGTTGGGGGCAGGGCCAGCCTGTGCCGGGGCCACCGGGGGTTTGCAGGCTGGCCACACCCCCATCTGGGTGGTGGTACTCACTGGAGGGGTGGGGCCAGCCTGGGTGAGGGGCCACTGGGGGTTTGCAGGCTGGCCATGCCCCTGATCAGAGTGGGGGTCCTCACAGGGGTGTGGGGCCGACCTGGGCAAGGGGCCACTGGGGTTTGTAGGTCAGCCACGCCCCTGATCGGGGTTGGGGTTCCCTCTGGGGGCGGGGTTGGCCTGGACTAGGGGCTGCAGGTGGTTTTCAGTCTAGCCACACCACCAGCTTTGTCAGGAAGGACATCCGGAAGATGTCTGTTCTATCTGGTCTAATTAGTATATTACCCTTTTATTGGTATAGATGTTTTGTGGGACCAGTGGTGCAGTCTCTCAGGTCTCCTGGGCTGAGTGTTCTAGGGAGGCCCCCTACTTGAGATATTTGGATTCTCCTGATGTAGTTGGGTCTTGAATATTATTGTCCCATTTGTGGATGGAGTCGCCTCTCAGGGTTTCTGATTATGTGGCTTGCTCTCTACCATGTCGTGCCAGCTATTGTGGAGGTGCTGACAGAACAGCACAAAATACAACAAGACATGACACAGAAAGAACAGAATACAAATGTACACAAGACCCCTAAAACCCCAACAAAAGTGGTCACCAGAGAAAAGAGAATTAGGAAAGAGAAACGAGAGTACGAATGATAGAAAAAAAAAGGAAGAAAATATATGGGGAGAAAACGTAACAAAAAAACAAATAAACCTAAAAGCACAAATAAAAAACACCCAGAAAAGGGGCGGAGACAGAATGTTAATGCAGAGCTTAAATAAATAAAATAAGGTTAAGGAATTGGAGGAATAGGAAGGGCCACAATTTAGAATAGAGGAGAGAGAAAAGAAATCAGAAGACAAAATTTTTTTTTTTTCAGACAGAATAAAGGAGAGAGCAGATAGGCCTAAATTTACCAAATGAATCAAGTTAAAAAATGAGAAAAAGAAAACAGCAGGATAAAAGTGAAAAAAAAAATTGAGTAGTGAAGAAAAAGAAAAGAGAATGGGTAACTGAGTAGAAGCAAGGAAGAGGAAATTAGATATAAGAACAAACCAACAGAGACTAGAATTAAAACAAACCAATAAAGCAGATAGATGATGAAAATCAATTTTTTAATAAGTGGGAAAAATGAAAGGAAAGAGAAGAACTAAAAAGGAAAATGGAGGAGAAAAATGGGAGTAAAAAAGAGAAGAGTAGAAGAAAAAAGTGCAAGAAATAAAGAAATAAATAAAAGATAAAAAATGAGGTGCTCTTTGCTTCAGCCGAGTTTTAATGCCCCATGGTAGTTGGCTTAGAACCCCAGTCTTCTGTTCTGTTTGCCAATTATGGGCTTTCTGTTATGTACTTAGGTGCTAACCACTGTCAGGCATTGTCTTTTGCCTTTTAGCACCCTGCTTGAAGTTCCAAGCGATCCACCGGTCCACTGCTTGTCTCAATAGGCCTTGGCTGCAAGCAGGAGGGGCCAATCTGTTCTCTTTGCCTGTCCTCCAGCTGTCAATCATAAGCACTCAAGAGTCTGTTTCTGACAGGGCTTTAAGTAGGGTTAGTGCTGTTTCATTTTCAGGGAATATGATAGGTATGTTTTCTTGTCCCAAAGCTACTCCTCTGTGAGTGGCCCAAAATATTACTCTGCCTTTGGTTGGACAGAGATCCTTGTTTGGAGACCAATGGGGTCAGCTGGGACACTGAAGTTTTTATCAGTCTGATTCCCAGAATAGCAAAGTGGATGGCCCCTCTTCCAATCCAGTCAGTGAGGGCTCCATGAGACTGTTCAGACCCTTGGCCTCTGCCTTTGTTTCCTCTGTAAAGCTCAAAATGCAGGGTGTGGCAGGCTGTGCCACCTGCCCTGAGGCTACTGGGAGGGGCTAGCTCCTCTGGGGAGAAATGGACGCTTAGGTGCTTAGGTTTGGAAGCCTTAAGAATGTCCCAATGCAAGACTCCTGGCTACTGCTTTTCCATGTCTCCTTGCCCTGCTTCCTTCCCCTGCTTCTCCTCAGTCACCTCAAGTATGGGCCTCCCTCCCTGAAAAGCCTTGGGTGAGTGGTTGCAACTGAAAAGTCCTGTGTTTTGGGTTTAGAGAATAAAAACAAAAACAAAACAAAACAAAATGAATGAAACTGCGGCTTTCTCTCCCACCAACACTGCATTGCTTTCCCCTTTCTTTTTTTTTTAAAAAAATGTACTTTATTAATTTTTTGCAGAGAGGAAGGGAGAGGGATAGAAAGTTAGAAACATCGATGAGAGAGAAACATCGATCAGCTGCCTCCTGCACACCTCCTACTGGGGATGTGCCTGCAACCAAGGTACATGCCCTTGACCGGAATCAAACCTGGGACCTTCAGTCCACAGGCCGATGCTCTATCCACTGAACCAAACCGGTTAGGGCTGCTTTCCCTTTTCACGGCGCAGCCTTTTGTGGCTGTGGTCTCAGGTCCAGACTCCCCAGCAGCCATCAGCCCTTGTGGCTTTTCCTTTTCACAGTTGGATGTTATGCCTGCCACTGTGGGATGCGGCTATGTTGCTCAGCCTGGGCCAGGCTTCTATTTTTCTGAGAGAACAGATACTCCTGTAATGCAGCTTCCTCCTCTCCCTTTTAGCCTGCCAGCCTGCCACCCCTCTAGAGACCTCACCACCCTTCCTTGCCACCCTTCCTTCTGGTTTCTTGGCGTCTTCATTCCTTCATTGCTAGAAGTCGCCTCCTCAGCTGAGCCTCACTTGTTAATTCTGGGTGGATGTTCTCCAATTTAGTTGTATTTCCAGTCTGGCCCTGGGACGAGGTGCATGACAGGTCTGCCTATTTGGCCGCCCTTTTATCAGAACCCTGTGGTCTTATTCTTATCACATGCCCTTCTCTTCTATCATTCTTAGTTTATACTTTTTATGTAAGTCTAGGACAGGGTTAGGCATTCCATAGTCCTTGGGGAACATCATGAGATAAGGTTGCTAAAATTCTACTGGACCTAGCTATTCATGGACAAAATTAGTGCCTCATTTCCAGTCTTCTTGAAATTTCTATCCTTCTCTGATGGGGGAGTATAAGGACAAGCTTCTGTGAATTGTTTTGAAAGTGAATCATGATTGTAAAATCAGATGACAATATACTTTCTTTTAAAAAATATATATTTTTATTGATTTCAGAGAGGAAGGAAGAGGGAGAGAGAGATAGAAACATCAATGATGAGAGAGAATCATTTGATCGGCTGCCTCCTGCAAGCCCCTCACTGGGAATCGAGCTCACAACCTGGGCATGTACCCTTGACCGGAATCGAACCTGGGACCTTTTAGTTTGCAGGCCGACGCTTAGCCAAACCAGCTAGGGTGACAATATACTTTCTACTGACTGCACAGATCAGCACTGTGGGAAGTCTTGTAGGAAAGAACATGGGATTAGACTAAATGTGAGCCCAAATGCACACAGTGCATGTCCAGCACTTTGCCTTGAACTACCAGATGGATAAAAATCTGTTCAGGGATGTTTTTCTGTGTGGGTTATTTAAAAGGATATAAAAGATTGCTGACCCAGGCTTGGACCTTGGACAAGCTGTAGGCATGTGTTCAGTTATTAAACACATATTTCTAAGGGCTTCCTGTAGACCCTCAGAAAGCAAGTGCCTGCTTATGTGATATGAAAGTTTCATAAAGGCCATAAACATCCAAGGTGATGGCCAACATAGTTGGACAAATCCAGCTGTTTACAGAAACAATACCATTTAGCCAAGACATACCAAATGGCACCATCTCTCCTGGGTTCTTCTCCAACATGGCATGCCAAGCAGAGAAGCAAAATTTGAGACATGGACACCCAAGGTCTCTGATCTGATGACACCAGTAAAAATGCTATAATATGTGAAGATGTGGCCTCCATATCATGGACAGAATTAAATGGGCCAGGGACACAAAGCTTCCAGAACAGTGCCATGGATATGAATTGTGCACAAAGAAGGAGCCACATATTAAACTTGACAAACTCCTGGGAGGCCTGCTTGGCAGCCTTACAAACTCAGAGACATAAAGTAACCACATAGGATGGTCAGAAATTGAAATTTCCTAACTAAAAGCAAATCATTGCTGGTAGTTATATCCTAGGTTGGTATCTTCCTTGACAAAGGTCCATCATAAATTGATCCTGTCTATTGTGTTTTTGCATCTACAATAACCTACCTTTGTAATGTCAGAGTGATCCCCTTTTCCTAGACCCCTCAGAGCACAATCTCCCACCAGGGCACAGAACAAAGAACCCCTCATTGTTATCTTGTTCTCCCACATACCATCTCTATGTTCTGTAAATGTTAATTGTTAACTGTCCTGTACCCACCAATGTAAAAAAAGTATGTGTCTCTTTTTTACTTTTTATCCAATCCCAGAGGTTTCCCCACTTTGTTTTCTCCCACCATTTTCCCTAATCTATCACCAGTGGATTTCCTGTAACCCTCCTTAGGCCTCCTCCTTTGATTCTCACACATAAAATAAGTTGCAAAGCTGCCATTCTCTGGAGCATTTTCTCAGTCTGTCGAGATTTTCTTTCCAGTAATTGTTGTCAGTTTGGCTGAAATAAATTCTTATAAGACTTTTTCTCTTGTCGACATAATTGAGAAGAATTACTTTTCACCAGAGGGAGAGGGCTTCCTTCTGTCATCAGGGCCTGTCACTCTTAACTGTTGACACTGCCATTTTGTCAAGCAAAACACCATGTGGTGCAGCCCATCAAATCTTCATTCTCTGGGCACAGAGTCCAGTTGGTGGCAATGGCCGAGCAATGCTTCTCTATTATTGAGACAGGCCAGTAAGCCAGGACAAGCAGAATGGGGAAACTGAGACAGAACTGAACAAACTGACCAAGCAATTTAAAATAGATACAGAAGGCCACCTATCTAGGCCTCAGTTGTATTTCAGCCCCAGGCCCAGAAAAGCAGCAAAACCAGGTGGGCAACACTAGGACTAGCTGCAAAGACAGATTGGTCAGTGCCTTAACCCTAAAGAAACACATCTGGAAAACTGACGAATATTCTGCTGAAACCCTCCCCAGAGACTTCCCCTAAGATTCCTACCTGCAAGAGAAATAAAAGCCTCAGGACAAAGGACCCAGTGAGTTATCCTTCCCAGGAGCACGCCCTTTCCTCTCCACCTTCTTCCCCCACAAACATGCATCTCCTAAACTCTAAGGAACCCATGAGGCTTGCAACCAGGGAGCAATGGGCAGTGGCAGTTCATCCCCGGCAACTCCCCCTGAACCTGTCCCCAAGGTCCATTTTTCTTTGACTTCTTAGTGAGCCAAAGCAGACCAGCCTAGGCTCATTACCCCACCTTGTCTCTCTCTCCTATTGATTCTTCTAACCTATGCCTTTCTTGTTTTGCCATTCTCAGCTTTAATAAGTGTCCTCTAAAATTCACCTGGACCCATATTGTGAAATCTTTCTGGCATGAAGTCAAGAACCCACACACTACTGGCCAGCCTTAGGCAGACCCGCTCAGGGCCAGGTTCCCTTTATACTCACCATCATGAGTATAAAGCCATGAACTAAAGCAGTGGGTCTAAAGACCACCAGTATCCTATATTCTGGACAGAGAACATTTGAGGGGAAATGAAACAAAATATTCATCATTAAAATAGTGAGGAAAAGGTAAGTGTGGATGACCCAGGTGTTTATTGTAAAAATCAGAAACAGATATCTCAGTATAATAAATTCCTAATTTCTTATGTTGTACTAAAAGTTCATCAAGTGAATTAGATGCTGAAATAAATGACAAAAGGGGCATTGGCTGTAGATGAAGAAAACAATATATTTCCACATGAAGGCCAGGAGTTTAGGTATTTATTGTATTGGAATTTGACCTGTGACATTAAAATGAAGACTGCCTCCCAAAAACTGTAAGTGGGATAGGAACTTGAAGAAGAGACTTTTCTGCATAATAAGGTGGGTCCTAACAATAAAATCTTACATAAAAATAAACAGCTAACAAGGCAAAGGAAAATAAACAGTTCAACAAATCAATAAAACATTTTGTGCTGTTGAAATAGATGTGGCACAATGTGCTTGAGCTGAAAGGTTGCTCCTTTGAAGTAAATAAAACTTCATGCTATGCTGTGACTGAGAAAAGAAAAATCTGTAAAAAGGCAAGGACATATCATCTAAAAACTAATAAGGTGTTACATTTTGAGCCAAAATTGCATCTAACTTCTCAGCATGTAAGTAGGCAAGATCTGAGCCAAAGGATAAAGAGTTGACATAAAAATTTGCTTGTTCAGAACTCAGACACAGCCATAGAAGATAAAGGGGTTGGGGTGGGGACTAACTAACTATAGAGAAGAAAGATGCAGAATAAACTCTTTAAGTGGAGAACTACTTTATTTCTCTAATTTTCTCCCCTGTTGGACTTCCTATATCGTGCATGCCAAAACAATGTATCTATAAAACTGTCCCATTCCACTTCATTCACCAATACATGGCAAAAATTAAATACATGAGCAGGGAAGTCACCAGTGGAAAGTTGCTATGCTTCTGCCTAATAGTTTTCTGTAAGTTGCAAGAATGGAGATAACTGAGCCTAAATTTGCTTTTGTGTGTGGCAACATGTACTGAGAAACTCATGCCTGCCCAAAGCACCTGTCTGTCTTCAGAAAGAACTAATATCACAGGGTGTTCTTATTGTAATTAAAAGCCACCATAATTTCTTTTTCATTCTGTTTAATGCAAGCAAAGCAGCTATTTTTTATTGCTTTTGATAAATACCAAAGTTGAGAGTGATGGACTAGTTCTGGGAATTTGTAAGTATTATTTTACATATTGTACACAATATGCACACAAGCTACAGCTTCTGCTTGCTAGCTGTGCAACCAGGCATGGGCTGTACCTGTGGCAGGGAAGAGGGGCAGAGAGAAATCTCTCTTACATTTGCACCTCATGGACTAGCAGCTACTCCTGAAGAAGACTCTCCCAGCCACCTGATAACCTTCTGCAAGAGAAAGGGGTGGAAAGCCAGTGTCCATCCCTCCACACTACCCTGAGTTATTTATTGTAGGTGTTTGCTGACAATTAAGCACCAAAGTGACTGCTACTGTACTTCCCAAACCTGATGTGCAGACTCAGGGATCTTGTTATAATGCAATGTGTGTGTGTGTGTGTGTGTTTAGTAAACATTCCTTGAATGAATCCACATGTTCTTACTGGGCCATATTTTTCTTTGAGCATTTTTTTTAAAAATATATTTTATTGATATTTCACAGAGAGGAAGGGAGAGGGATAGAGAGCTAGAAACATCGATGAGAGAGAAACATCGATCAGCTGCCTCCTGCACACCTCCCACTGGGGATGTGCCCGCAACCACGGTACATGCCCTTGACCGGAATCGAACCTGGGACCCTTGAGTCCGCAGGCCGACGCTCTATCCACTGAGCCAAACCGGCTTCGGCGAGCATTTTTTTTAAAAAAAAAATGAGTGGCCTAGGTTATCAATATGACTCCTGCATGGAGTTTGTTCTGGCCAAGTGGCCAATCTTTGGAAACTCACTTGGAAAGCAGAAAAATGACATTTAGAAGTAGACTATTTTCAGTTTTAGAGTGAATATTATACTACCTTGAAGTTCTATTTCTTTCTTTTTTTTTTTTTTTTTTTTTACAGAGAGGAAGGGAGAGGGAGAGAGAGTTAGAAACATCGATGAGAGAGAGAAACATTGATCAGCTGCCTCCTGCACACTCCCTACTGGGTATGTGCCTGCAACCAAGGTACATGCCCTTGACCGGAATCGAACCTGGGACCCCTGAGTCCGCGGGCCGATGCTCTATCCACTGAGCCAAACCAGTTAGGGCTTGAAGTTCTATTTCTATGACTGTCTTGAGTTTGAGAGTTAAAAGATTAACTTCGTTGTATTCTTTTTGTCTCTCTCTGCCTCCACAAGTAAGCACCTAGAGGCCAGGTTCTACATCTTGAATTTCTCTTATTTATTGTTATTCCTATAACACCTGGCTAATTATTCAAAGGAAAGAACTCTGTGGGTAATTGCTGATTTAATTTGGTTTTATACAGTGCAGATTCTGATGCAAGAGGTCTGAGGCCTGAAATTCTGTGTTTCTAGCAAGCTCTTAGGAGATCTTCATGCAGCTGGTCCACTGATCGCACTTTGACAAACAAGGCCCAGTGGACGACAAGGTCAATGAACCCCCACTGTGATGAGCCCCATTCTCCCTATTGACAGCTGAACACTTTTCCCCATCTTTCTGCCCCTACAAATCTCAACCAGAACCATCCTTACCCTGAATAAAACTCCTCACCAAACTAAATCACCACAGGTCCCTCATAAAAAGGGGGTAAAGAAAGGGATATAGTATCCTTTTTTTCTTGTGGACCCTGAGTTCCTTTAACTTGCTTCATTCCTCCCCAAGGAGAAGAGGCCATTCAGCTAATGTGGGAGTAGGAATTATTACTTACTAACCACTCCATGCCATGCTGTGTGCTTTACTCTCCCAGCTTGCATTGATTTGGCTTATAAAAACCAGTACCTCTGCCCTAACTCTATAGTAATTTTCTAGCCATTCCATGACACAGCCACTGTAACCCCTCTATTACAGATGGGAAACTGAGGCTCAAGAGATTACATATCTTGTCCAAGAACATAGAACTAGTGAGTAAACTTATAGGAACTTGAATCCAGGGCTGATTCCAAATTCTGTGGATAAGCCACTATATCTGTTTCTAAATCTCAAGGATCTTAATTCCTTCTGTCAATAGACATAATGTCGATATTCAGTTGACTAAAAGCAACTCCATCCACCATTCTCATGGTCTGGCCTGCTGGCTCATCCCAGCAGACTGCATGCATCTTTTTATCATGTCAAAGTGCATAGGAATGAATAACTTCTAGGGAAAGGCTTCTTGGAGAAACAATTGCCAGGAAACAAAAAACCCAGTTTCTGTCATCTGTTTCCTCATCTCATGCAGCTGACAGCCTTTTATCAGATAGCTGCTGTGGTAATGAGGTAGAAGTCACACTGAAGGCATGGGGTATTATACTATAGTTCCTTATCTGTTTAAACAGACTTGGATTACTGCAGAGCCATGTGGATGGCTCAGAGAGTTTCTGCTAATGTGATGTCATCTCTACTTCTTCATGACAGTTGACTTAGTGACTCGTTGATTTTTTTAAAAAAAGCATTTTTTATCATGGACCAAAACCTCAGTATCAATGCATCTCCACATTTTCAAATGCAGTGTTTCAAAATACAGTGAGGGTTGTCTCTCTTGACTGACTAGTCCTCGGTGAGGGATGGGCCCAGAGGGTTGACAGGCAGTGGGCTGGGCATCTTTCAGTGAATACAGGAAGGAATGGCTTCTAAGCACCTGACTGCCAGGGACAGGTCCTCCATGGAGAGAACTGGTTTACTCCAAGGAGGAATTCCTGCAAGTTGAAGCTCCAGCCTGGGGATGAGGGGCAGTGGTCAGAGCAAGGTCCTGCATGCTCCCAGCTTCAACCCCATTTTCCTGTGTTCATAACTCATGAGAGCTGGGACAATGAGGTGCAAGCCAGGGGAAGTGAAAGGATTCTCAAAATGCTTTAAGACTACTTTCTAGCTGAGAATAGCACAAGACAGCTTTTACTGCCATTGGGAGATTATTTTATTGCATGAGATGTGGAAATAGATGACAGAAGCTGGGTTTTTATTTTCTGGCGATTGTTTCTCCAAGAAGCCTTTCCCTAGAAGTTATTCATTCCTATGCACTTTGACATGATAAAAAGCTGCATGCAGTCTGCTGGGATGAGCCAGCAGGCCAAACCATCAGAACGGTGGATGGAGTTCTTTTAGTCAACTGAATATTGACATTATGTCATTAGATTGCATTGATTTGGCTTATAAAAACCAGTACCTTCTGCCCTAACTCTATAGTAATTTTCATTATAAATTGTAGAGACATATTTAAGGACATATTCTACTTTCTATACTAAATAATTCTTTTTATAAGGACCCATAGAAAGTCAGCCAAAAGATTTATTGAGTACTTATATGTCAGATACTATGCTAGTATTGTGAATAAAGTAGTTAACAAAGAAATCACATGAATCAAGCTTATAATAGAGGATAAAATTTTTTCTTAGTTCTCTATAGGCGAAGCTGTCAATCCCCTAAGCAACTTTCCTTTTTCACTCTTGCTACTAGGAGGCTCAGAGCTTCTGTTTTGGACTCACCTTTAGCAATTACACAGGACCCATGGAATGAATTGTTATATACCCCTGGCTTCATGTTATTTTTCCTTTGATTAATTTTTTTGTATTTATTTTTGTGGGCCACCTCACATTTTATATATATATATATATATATATATATATATATATATATATATATATATCAAAGAGGGGCTATTATTAAATAATAATAAAAGAACCCAGCCGGTCCTTGGGACCAGAAGTTAGGAGATATTAATGATTAGAATCAAGCCTACAACCGGGGCACATGGCCTGACTAGGAATCAACCCATAACCTATCTTGTGTAGTTTGTTTTATATTCTATACACTACTGTTTGGGAAGATGGAAGCAGATTTCTCATGGTGGAGAGGGGAAAGTTAGTGGGGGAAGAGAACAAGACAGTGTGAAGGGGAGCTAGAGAGAAGAAGAGCAGAAAAACGATGTGTATTTAGATAGAATTTAAATGTCAGATTCATGAATTTTTATGAATGAATGTTACACAGCCATAAAAAATTTTAAAGTGTTAGTTTGGTTTATTGGCTCATCCTTAATAGATTCCCCAAGAATCGTCCACAGGCCAAAATGTTTCCACACATTTGAAAAAGTGCCCCCCAACAAGTATCATGTGCTACTGCTTTTGAGATAAAGATGGGATAGAAGGCTTCTCAGAGAGTTGAAACATTGAGGGGCATGCAGAAAGCTAGCAACCACAATTTAATCTCTAAAAAGGATGTCAACAGCATGTGCTATACCATATGCTTACCATGCTGAAAGGCTTGAAGTAACTCAAGAAAACTTCAATCAGAACGTCAAACCTCAGGGAAGGTAGGGGACAGTGGGGGTAAGGGGGAGAGATCAACCAAAGGACTTATATACATGCATATAAGCCTAATCAATGGACACAGACAACAGGGGGTGGGGGCATGAATGGGATGTGGGGGGTAATGGGGGAATAAGGACACATATGTAATACCTTAATCAATAAAGAAATTTTAAAAAAAAGAAAGAAAAAAAAATAATTAGATGTGGTCTCTAATTAGACGTGGAAATAAATCTGACTAAAAAGGAATACTAATTAGTGTGAGAGCAGTCCTGGCTGTGTGGCTAATGGGGTCAGTGGTTAAATGTGTCAACAAAAAGAACAAAAAAAAGAACTCTTAGAAAAATAGAAAACAAACAAACAAATAAAAACAAATGTGAGCAGCCCAGCCATTGTTGGTGATTAATAGGACCAGGCCAAGGTATGAGTGGTGAGGTCACTGATGCTGATGTGGGGACCAGGCTGAAGTTCCTTAGGATTGCCGGCTGGCTAGATACTAGAATTTAAAGGTGGGAACTCAAAAGTGAAAGCACTGCTTTACAGGTGGATGGAAAATTAGGTACAAAGACAAAGCATGGATGAAACCAAATCTATAATTAGGCAGTAAGCCACTATGCCAACTAGGAATTTTTGGTTGTAAGTAACAGAAACCTACTCTGAAGAATTTAATGGGGAGAAGGGAGAAATTTATGGATGCATTTGGAGCAGCTCACAGAATCTAAAGAAAAAGCACATAATAGGTTTGCAAGGGACAGGGTTCCCTCTGGGAAAAAAAAAAAAAAAAGGACATCTCTCTAGGGTTCCACTGTTGGAATGAGAGGGCAGCAACTGTTTTCCATCTTTTGGTCTTTCTTATGAAGATTCACATTGACTGGCACACAGTAGGAGCTCAATACATAGATTGAATGAAGGAAGGAATGGATGGAACTTTCATGGAGAGAACATCTAATTTGCTAGCCTGGATCACATATATGACCCCTGTGAGGAGGGGAAGGTCTCACCAAAGCCACATACAATAGGGTAGGGTGGTTCAGACTCTGTGGAGAATAGATGGGGGGCAAGCAGAACCCCAGAATTGCCTGCTACAGGCAGCAAAGAAATGGCTGGTGGATTAGAGAAAGTGGTGTCTCCAGTCACGGTGGGGGAACATCTGGTTGCATAGCTCTAGACATCTATTAATTTCTAGAAGGAAAACTTCAGAAAGAAGCATGCCAACCTTCCTGGCTTGGGTGAGACCCAGGAAGTAGACAGCTTAACTAGCTCTAAAAAGAGGTGAAGGTGCTGAAAGGTGGAGCATGTTTAGGTGAGTCTGGAGAGGAGAGTGGGGCTCAAATAAGGATAACACCAGGGTGACACATTTGATAATAGCTACTTAAGTTCTTGAAATAAGCCTACTTCCTGAGAGCACACTTCTCCCATAATATCCTTTTTTCTGAATATTAGCAAATTGCTTTTTAAAATCTAAAGTTAAGGATACCCCTTCAGGTATTGCAAACCAGGACACATCTTGGTTAGGTGGTCATAGTCATCTTTCTCCTTGGGCTCAACCCAACTTACCCCCTTCTATTCTTTAAATACTAGAGGCCTGGTCCATGAAATTCGTGCATGGGGGGAGGTGGTCCCTCAGCCCAGCCTGCACCCTATCCAATCCAGGACCCCTTGGGGGATGTTCAGCTGCCTCTTGCAATCTGGGACTGCCTGCCTGATCGCCCCTATCCCTCTGCCTGCCTGCCTGATTGCCCCTAACCACCTCTGCCTGCCTGATCACCTCTAACCACCTCTGCCTCGCCCCACACCCAGGACCAAGGATTCCCTCCTCCGGCTGGCCGCAGGTACCCGGGACCCGGGCTTCCCTCCCTCTGGCCAGCCGCAGGCACTCAGGACCCAGGCTGGCTTCACCCGGGCCGGCCGCAGCCACAGGGGACCGTGGGTGAGTGGCTTTGCCTGGGTCGCAGCCACTGGCTCCCAGAACCATGGGGCGGGTGGCTTGTCCCTCTTCTGGGCTGCAGGAGCAGCCATTGGTGCCCGGGACCATGGGGCGGGTGGCTTGTCCCTCTCCTAGGCCGCAGGAGCAGCCATTGGTGCCGGGGACCGTGGGGTGTGAGGATTGTCCCTCTCCTAGGCTGCAGGTGCAGGCACAGCCACTGGCGCCTGGGACCACAGGGCGGGCTGCTTGTCCCTCTCACAGGCCGCAGCCTGGCTGGTCCCCATTCCTCTCTCGCGAGCTCATTTGTGCCTGGCTGGTCCCCATTCCTCTCCGCAGTGTTGAGTGTCTGAGCCCTTACAGAGTTAAGGCATGAGGGCATGATGACCATTTGCATATTAGCTCTTTATTATATAGGATGGCAATCTCATCCCCAGCTCAGGGCTTCTGCACTTGCTGTATCATCTGCATGGCATACTCCTCCATGTTTTCACCAGGCTGCCTCCTCATTCTATACAAGGGTCACATCCCCAATTTATAGATGCTTCCAGTCACTCTCTGCGAAGTGATTTATAGTATTTCCTCCGTAGCACTTACTGTTCTCTAAAATAATCTTACCTGTTTAAATGTGTGTGTTTACTGAATGTCTCCTACATTAAAGTGTAGATTCCATGAGAGTAGGGACCAGGCTTGTTTGTTTCACTTCTGCATCCTGAAGAGTTAGATCAGCAGCTGGCACCTTGTAGGTGCTCAATAAATATTCATCAGTATTAAGTTATCCTTCATTCCTAGAATAAACTCAACTTAGTTATAGTGTTGTCTTTATTCCCACACTCAATTAGATTTGTTTTGCTGATATTTTATTTAGGAGTTTTATGTATATATTAACCAGTGAAAAGGACCTATTTCCTACTCTGAAATCCCCCTCTGGTTATTATTTGTTTAGTTATTATGAGTTGGGGAAGCATTCCTTGTTTTCTATTCTCTGGAAGAGTTTGTATAAAATAGAAATTATTTAACCCTGAGGCTGGCAGAACTCTCTCTAAAGCCCTTTGGGCCTGTTGTTTTTCTTATGGGTAGACTTTGCATGACTGCTCCATTTTCTTAATAATTGTAAGACTATTCAGGCTTTTTCTTTTCTTTTCTTTCCTTTTCTTTTCTTTTTTTGGTAGGTAAGGAAAGTCCTCCCCCACCCTTGGAACTTGACCATTTCATTTAAATTTTTGAACAAAATTAAGTATAGTAGTTATACCTGGAGTTTTTGTGTTCTATGATGGATTGATGTATTCAAATTATTATTTAAAATAATGTAAAATGTAAAAGGTCCACCACAGGCCTAATGATGACAGTGTATGATAAATCAAGGATTATGATTAATCCAATTTGGTGTATTCAGTTTCCTTTGAAAATGCAGTATTTGCTGAAAATATGACTGACTGAATCCATCTTGGTGCCCAGGGGCAGATACTCCCCAAAGGTGAATCTTGCAGATCTCCAGTAACACAGACAAGCCTCAATGAAAACTGTCCAGTCAACTCAGTCTTATATCTTTTTTTTTTTTTGCCTCAGAATTTTATTTATTTTTTTAAATAAATCTTTATTGTTCAGATTATTACAATTATTCCTCTTTTTTTCCCCCAAAGCTCCCCTCCACCCAGTTCCCACCCCACCCTCTGCCCTTACCACCACCTCACTGTCCTCATCCATAGGTGTACGATTTTTGTCCAGTCTCTTCCCGCACCCCCACACCCTTTTCCCCCTGAGAGTTGTCAATCCACTTCCTTTCTATGCCCCTGATTCTATTATATTCACCAGTTTATTCTGTTCATCAGATTTTTTATTCACTTGATTTTTAGATTCACTTGTTGATAGATATGTATTTGTTGTTCATAATTTTTATCTTTACCTTTTTCTTCTTCCTCTTCTTAAAGAATACCTTTTAGCATTTCATATAATACTGGTTTGGCGGTGATGAACTCCTTTAGCTTTTTCTTATCTGTGAAGCTCTTTATCTGACCTTCAATTCTGAATGATAGCTTTGCTGGGTAGAGTAATCTTGGTTGTAGGTTCTTGCTATTTATCACTTTGAATATTCCTTGCCACTCCCATCTGGCCTGTATAGTTTCTGTTGAGAAATCAGCTGACAATCGTATGGGTGCTCCCTTGTAGGTAACTAACTGTTTTTCTCTTGCTGCTTTTAATATTCTCTCTTTGTCTTTTGCTCTTGGCATTTTAATTATGATGTGTCTTGGTGTGGTCCTGTTTGGATTCCTCTTATTTGGGGTTCTCTGCGCTTCCTGGACTTGTAAGTCTATTTCTTTCACCAGGTGGGGGAAGTTTTCAGTCATTATTTCTTCAAATAGGTTTTCATTATCTTGCTCTCTCTCTTCTTCTGGCACCCCCATAATTTGGATGTTGGTACGCTTGAAGTTGTCCCAGAGGCTCCTTACACTATCTTGATATTTTTGGATTCTTTTTGCTTTTCCGGTTGGGTGTTTTTTACTTCTTTGTATTTCAAATCTTTGACTTGATTCTTGCGATTCTCTAGTCTGCTGTTGGATCTCTATAATATTTTTTATTTCAGTCAGTGTATGTTTAATTTCTAGTTGGTCTTTTTCATATCCTCGAGGGTCTCGTTAAATTTATTGGCCTTTTCTAGGAAATTCTTGAAAAACCTTATAACCGTGGTTTTGAACTCTATATCCAGTTGTTTGCTTTCCTCCATTTCTTTCATTTGTGACCTGTTTCTTTGTTTCCACATTTTAGCTGCTTCCCTGAGTTGATAGAGTGGTTTTGTGTGCTAGGTGTCCTATAGGGCCCAGTGGCTCAGCCTCCCCAGTTACTTGAGGTAGACACTCTTGATGCACCCCATTGTGGGCTGTGTGCACAGTCTTATTGTAGTTAAGCCTTGATTGTTGTTGGTATCACTGGGAGGAATTGACCTCCAAGCCAATTGGCTGTGAGGATCAGCTGTGTCTACGCTGGGAGAACTTTTGTGCTGGAGATACCCTTATGAGACAAGACTTGCAAAAGCCTCTGTGCTCAGCTTGGATGGGGTGTTGTCTCAGGGCGGAGCAAACATCGATGGCTTCCCATCAGCCCTGCCCTAAGAGGCCCCTGTGTCTCAGTGTCCCGTGGTAATCACTGCAAGCACCTCTGAGAGAAAGCCGTCCTCGAGTTTTGCCCACTTCCAGACAGTCCAGTTTCTCCCCGAATGAGTCTGGGTCCCCAGAGTCTCACCCAGAACTGGAGTTCAGAGCAGTTGGGAGCTTTTGTCTCCCTCCCGATTCAAAAGGCAGCCACATACTCAGTTGCCAGCCCTCTCCGAGCGTGCCTCTGTACCTCTGCCTTTTCCTCCACAGCTCCTCTGAGTCTCAGTGTGCTTTCCTCTTTCCTTCTAGTTGTAGAATTTCCACTCAGCCAGCCTTCCTGTGCTTCTGAATGATGTCCGTTTTGTCTTTTAGTTGTAGTTTTGAAATTGTTGCGCGAGGCAGCAGTTTAGGTATTTACCCATGCCGCCATCTTGGTTTCTCCCTCAGTCTTATATCTTTTTAAAAATAATATTTTTTATTGAGCGGAAGGGAGAGGGAGAGAGAGATAGAAACATCAGTGATGAGAATCATTGATTGGCTACCTCCTGCATGCCCTACACTGGGGATCAAGCCTGCAACCCCAGGCATGTGTCTTGACTGGGAATCAACTATGACCTCCTGATTCATAGGTCAACATTCAACCAGTGAGCCATTCCAGCTGGGCTCAGTCTTACATCTTCTCCCAATTCAGACTATGAAGGTCTTGAAAGATCTCTCTGCTGTATTCCACAGGTTGGGTGCTGGGCCTATAGCACTCCCAATATGAGCCCCCTATTTGTCAAGGGTTAGGAAAAAGCCATATAACTTTTCCAACAGTAGTTTCCAGACACCAGAGGAGAGTGAAGAAGCATCCTGAAATAGAGCTGAATTAAAAACAGCCCTGTGGCATGACGCTCCTCTGCCAATGAAATTATTATGGGACTTAATATATGTCTAGGTCATCACCATGCTACAAGGATAAGTGCATTAAAAAGAAAGGAATTTCTGAACAAAAATGGTGAAAAGTTTGCTAGTAAGGAGAGGGTGGAGATTTAGGAACCTATAAATTGATGTCAGCTGAGCATTCATTGTGGGGTATTTGGCAAATGGATTTACTATTTTTCCAACTGTAATAAAGTATTACAGAATTGCTTCTATGCAAACAATTGTTTAAAAAGGGCTCTTACATCAAACAATTGCAATTCATGTGCTTTTCAAGCAATCACAAAGCTGGAGACTAACTTAGAAGTATTAGAAATAATTTTGCTTGGAATCATGCTGAATACTAAGATTGAGGTGCTCTTTCCTCCTCAATTCTCTCTCTTTCATCAATATCCCCCCTTTTTTTAAAATCCTCACCCAAAGATATTTTTCCATAGATTTTTAGGGAGAGTAAGAGAGAGAGGGAAAGACAGAGAGAAACATCGATCTGAGAGAAACACATGGATTGGTTGCCTCCTGCATGAGCCCCGACCAGGGCCTAGGCCGGGGAGAGCCTGTAACCAAGATACATGCCCTCGACCAGAATCAAATCCTGAAACCTTTGGTAGGCAGGTCAACACTTCATCCACTGAGCCAGTCTGTCTAGGGTGGGATCTGTCTTTTAATGCACCAACTCCACAAACTAAACCACTTTAGTTTCTGTGGAGAAAGAGTAGAGGGAAGACAGGATAGGGACATTTGAGACAATACTGTGAATGGAGGCAGGTGTATCCAGAAATTTAAGATGGAAGTCACTCAATTAAACTCTACCATCTTCATCTGTAAATAGGGATTAAAAACATCTGCCTGTCCTGATGGGCTCCCAGGGGGGAATGATGGACTACTTGAGAAAGCTGCATATAAAATTCCAGCTCTACTAGACTCCCTCTATCTGCATAAAGTCTGTCATAGGAAGCCTCATCCTTTCACTTTATCAGGACCACAGCGAGGAAATTATATGAACTCTGCTGGTGGCTGCCTGGGTGTTTCTGTTCAGGAATCTGGAGAAGGGGTTGCAAGTAAATTAAATAAACTAGACATAAAATATAAATTTGGGAGGCATTCTTTTGGGGAGCCAGGGAAGTCTTAGCTATAGTAGCTAAGTTCCCTGAATCTCTGGACCCCTAGCTTTTTATTAACACACTAGAGGCCCGGTGCATGAAATTTGTGCACTGGGGGTACGGGGATCCCTCAGCCTGGCCTGCACCCTCTTGCAGTCCAGGACCCCTCAGGGGATGTCCGTCTGCCAGCAGGTGGAAATCCCTCTTGCAGTCCAGGACCCCTCACTCCTTACCACCCGCCTGCTCACTGCTCCTTACCATTCAGCTCACTGCTCCTTAGTGCTGCCACGGAGGCAGGAGAGGCTCCCACTACTTCCACTGCACTCACCAGCCGTGAGCCATATCTTTCTGTGTAGCTGTCTGTGGGCCAACTGCTCTCTTCCTTCTCACTTAGGGCGAGCAGCATGTGAGGGCAGAGCGTGCTGTCGTGGAATGCAGAGGGCTGCCCAGAGCTGAGGGGAGTGGCCAGGCCCATGGGGTGAGAGGTGGACACAGAGGATGCTATTTCACCCAATTGTGGGGTGGGCTGGCTGGCCTTCATCTGCCTGACCCCACCCAGGGAGGGACTGAGCAGGGTGTCCACCTCTCCATTCTCTATCCTTCTATCTGTGACACCTATCACCCTTACCAGGCCTCCCCCAAAGTGAGTTCAGCTCAATCCCTGAATGTAAAAGGGCATGGGGGTGGGGGGAGCCTCCACTCCAGTGCCCCCTGATTCCCAGCGGAATCAGGACCTGATCTCAGGATGGTGGCCACAGCTGCAGAACATAGATCTGTTTCAAGAAACATTGGGAATGCACACTTTCCTATGAGACCCTATTCCAAAAGGTGGCAGTTTATTCATATGTGGCAAAGACACCTTCAAGAGTAACATAAGTGGGTAAAGTCAGGGCCAAACGGGGCCATTTCCTCAACCAATCTCTCTGAGGCGAATGGGCAGAATCAAATCTCAGCTCTTTGCAGGACATTTCTGTTTTTTTTTTTTTTGTTGTTGTTTTTTGTTTGTTTGTTTTGTTTTTTGCCTAACGGACAGTAGTCTGTCTCCATTCTTGTTCTGTGGGATTTTTTAATCGTCAGATTAAAGGATACGTACATTGGGGCAATCCTTGAGATACAATATTCCAGTTACACCCAAGTGATGATGACAGTGCCCCTCAGAGGGAGGGAGCTGACAGATGGGGCGCAGGGAATTTTGAAAACCAAAGCGATGACAGAGATGCTATTCCTTTCCTTCACTCATCTGACACCCCTCCTCAGGCAGCCTGCAGGCCGGGTGTCTGCTGGACCTTTACCACTTGATGTCCTGGCAGGCTGCCCTGGGCCCTGCAGGGTGGTGTGCAGGGTTGCCTGGGCCCAGGGGGAGTCTCCCCCCCATCCCAGCCACTCCTGGTACAGCTTCTGCACATGGGCGTGGGTCTCCGGGGGCCACACCGGCATGGCAGCGTAGATGCCTTCCATCTGCCGCAGCAGTACCCTGTCTGCACGCCTTTCCTCTGCTTGGGCCTGGCCCTTGCTGCTTAGGCATCTCCGGTGCAGGCCAGGACCTCCACGAAGTGGCAGGGGAACTTGCCCCTCTACAGCTTCAGGACCACTTCTAGATGTTTCAAAAGCTGTAAGCAGCCTCAAAGCGTAGCAGAACCTCTCTGTCCCTTTCCTGGAAGTCTTTGTTCCTCAGGGTGTGGCAAGTGAGCACTCCCACATCCTCATTGAACACCTCCTTGGCTATGTGCCTGAAGATGCATGCCAGGTACCCATCAGAGCTGGCACCCTCGTGGAGCCTCACCTCCTTCTCCTTCATGTCTCCAAATAGAGTGTCCACGGCAGTGTCATTCTAGGCGAGGTCACTTTGCTCCATTATCTGGACAATTTCACTTGAGGTTAACATGCAGTCAGCACCCTGGGAACTATGTAGAGCTGTGGGAACATCTTCTCAAAGGGCCTCTAGTTTCTTGTCATAACACAGGGCCACAATGACATGGAAAATCTTTTCTGGGGACAGGTTCTGCCATCTGGCAAAGAAATCCTTCATCAGAGAGCCCATGATCTTTTGGGGAGACTTGGCTGTGCAGAGGTGGGGGTGATGGGGTGACTCAGCAAACGCTCTGCATATTGGTCCCAGCCGGGGCAGGCAAAGGTCAGCATTGGTAGCCATGGCTCTTCCTCACGGTGCTGGCAGTACCGATGCACAAATTCCTTCTGACTCTCCAGGATGCTGAAGTCCACAGCTATCTCATGTCAAAGATAGTGTGCCCAAGGCTTTTGAGAAAGCCGCGGAGTCTTCTGGATGCATCAGTGACACTGAGGCTGAATTTAGCAGCAAAATAAGGCAGAGACTGAGGACACACAGACACTGCCAGCACCTTGTGCTGTGAGGTATCACATTTCTTATTAAGGTTCAGAACACGGAAGAAGTCCTTGGTGTTCTGTTGAGAAATCTGGACTCCTTCCTTTGCGGTCACACAACTGTCACACGCCAGGCAGTCACTCAGAAATATCTTGGCATCGGCCAGGTTTGGAATTCTCCCTTCTCTCCATTCTCCTGAGCTGGACTCTGGACGTTGACTGTGGCATTCTCTTGGTCATCGGTTTTTGTTTTTTTACTACATTCCTTCCGTGTGCAGTGATCACACTTCATCTGGAGTGGGGCAGGTGGGGGCCAGCCGAGTGACCTGGAGGAAACACAGGGAGAGCAGTCAGTCACCACTGGTTGCCCCTGACGCTGCTGGAAGTATGCTTTCTTCCTTGTGGAGCATCTAGGGAGGGAAAGCGGCCACGGTGCCCGAGGCCGAGTTCTAGGAGGCCGGCAGCACTGTCAGGATCGTGACGGCAGCGCTGGTCTGTTGGTGCCTGGCCTGTCCTCTGGAGATTGTACCTGCAGGACTACTAAGGGAGCCAGTCCCCAGTTCATCCCCGCCTCTGCCACCGATTGATTGGAGTCTGAGGGCTGGGAGGAGGGATCAAGAGGCCTGCCTTCCAGCTGCTTGCCAGTCCCCGCCACGCCACTCAATCTGGTTCCCTGTCAGCCATCCCCTGATCAATGGCAGCCTGTGGACTGGGGGAGAGACCAAGCGGTCTGCCTTCTGCCCACTCACCAGTTGCTGCTGCCATGGATTCATTGGAGTCTGAGGGACCTGGTTCCACCGTTAGCCATCCCATGATCAATGGAGCCTAAGGGCCAGGGTATGGACCGGTTATCTGTTCGGTCATTATGGACCCTGGGTTTTTATATATTAGGATTTTACCCTATAGCAAAGCAGATATACATATCAAAGGTAAGGTTTGGTAAACAGTTAAAGATTTCAGGTTGGGGGAACTGCCCTCAGCTGTCTGGCAGCAGGCAATAATATACGCAGATTTTCAACCCTGCTGAAAGAGTCCATTCAACCTTTTGAGGACTTTCTGCATTTATTAGACCCTGCTGGAATTAGCCTCCAGCAGGTGGCATTATGAATTTTTCTGGAAAACGGGGTTAAGTCAAGTTCTTTGAACGTTTTTCTACCCTGAACACCCATATGAGTTAAGTCACTTTTTCAAGCCCTTGCACTTAGAATCCTATCTAATAAAAGAGCAATATGCAAATTAACCATCACTGCTACACCCACAAGCCACGCCCACCAGCCAATCAGGAGCGAATATGCAAATTAACCCAACCAAGATGGCTGTGGCCACAGAGCAAGCAGGAGGCTTGGGTTTCCCCAGCAATGGAGGAAGCCAAGCTTTCCACCTGCCCTTGCCAGCCCAGGCCTCCACTCAAGGCTACAAAGTTTCAATTATAGAAGATAAATAAATCCCAACAGAAATGGCAGCAGCCACGGAGCTGGAGAGAACAGGAGGCTTGAGTTGCCCCCGGCGATGGAGGAAGCCAAGCTCCCGCAGCCCTGGCCTGCCTTGGCCTCTGCTCAAGGCTACAAAGTTTAAATTATAGAAGGTAAATAAATCCCAACAAAAATGGCTGTGGCCACAGAGCAAGCAGGAGGCTTGGCTCTGCTCAAGGCTACAAAGTTTCAATTATAGAAGATAAATAAATCCCAGATACCAGGGCCTCCGCTTGGGTCGCCAGGGGGCATGGCCGGCCTCAAACCACCACAGGCCCCTGGCCCAGGCCGCCCCACACCCCAAGGGAACCCCCACCCTGATCCGGGTCACCATTCAGGGCAAACCAGCTGGCCCCCACCCATGCACCAGGTCTCTATCCTATCTAATAAAAGAGTAATATGCAGATTGACCATCACTCCAACATATAAGATGGCTGCCCCCATGTGGTCAAAGAAGACTGCCCCCATGTGAACAGAAGATGGCCGCCATAAAATGGCCAGCAGGGGAGGGCAGTTGGGAGGGACCAGGCCTGCAAGGGAGGGCAATTGGGGGCGATCAAGCCTGCAGGGGAGGGCAGATAGGGGTGACGAGGCCTGCAGGGGAGGGCAGTTAGGTGCAAACAGGCTGGCAGGGGAGCAGTTAGGCATCAATCAGGCTGGCAGGGGAGTGGTTAGGGGGTGATCAGCTGGCAGGCAGAAGTGGTTAGGGGCAATCAGGAAGGCAGGCAGGCGAGCAGTTGGGAGCCAGCAGTCCTGGATTGTGAGAGGGATGTCTGACTGCCCGTTCAGGCCTGATCCTACCGGGATTGGGCCTAAATGGGCAGTCGGATATCCCTTGAGGGGTCCCAGATTGGAGAGGGTGCATGTTGGGCTGAGGGACACCCCCCCCACCACCACTGTGCACGAGTTTCGTGCACCGGGCCTCTAGTATTCTATAGGACTAACAGAAGAATAATGTTGCAAACAGCAACATTTTTTTAAAACATATTTTATTGATTTTTTACAGAGAGGAAGGGAGAGGGATAGAGAGTTAGAAACATCGATGAGAGAGAAACATCGATCAGCTGCCTCCTGCACACCCCCTACTGGGGACGTGCCCGCAACCAAGGTACATGCCCTTGACCGGAATCGAACCTGGGACCTTTCAGTCCGCAGGCTGACGTTCTATCCATTGAGCCAAACCGGTTTCAACACAAACAGCAACATTTTATCCTCTGGTTGAGAGAGGCTGTCCAAAATACACAAAAATAAATTTTTGTTAACTTTTTCAAATTTCTAAAAACTTCTTAGGACAGGAGGCAAACAAAATACCTCCAGATCTGCAGCATTTACTGGCCCACAAGCTTCTGGATTCCTCATGATTCTGCCAACGCCTCAACTGGGGTCTAATCAACTGGGCACTGAGCACCCCATCACCTTCAGTTACTAAAGGCTATTGCAATTGTCCCTCTTTTACAGATGAAATTGAGGTATGGCTTGGTCTTCTTTGGGAGAGAGAGAGAGAGAGAGAGGAGGATTTTCTCATCTTTATATTAATGTAACTAAAAAATGATCTACTTCAAAAACGGTGTTTCCTTTAGGGCCAAATCGTTTGATCTCATCTTTGAGACCAAGAAGCAAGACAAGTATTTTATTGTAAATTAAAACAAAGAGTCATCTCCCTGCACCCCCGTTCCCGAGGACGTCAGTCACAGTGGTCGCAGCATTCAAAGCTGAGTTGGGGAAAGCATCTGCTGGAGCTTAATAAACCCGAAGAATCCCTATCCATAGGTGGGGGAAAGCCTGAAGAAGACACCGCTGGTACAGTCCCTGGAAGACGTCTTCTTTGATCCCGGTGTCAAAAAGATTTATTACTTCCTCGGTGAGGGAGAAAACTCACGCCAGCAGAACCCGGGAGCACCGAGCAGAAAGCCTGCGGGCGGCGCTTTGCGGCCTAGGAGCACTTCGGCCCGCGGGCGCGTCCTGGGTTTCCGGAGGGGTCGGGCGGTTCTGACCCCTAAAGAAGAACAGAGTGGGCGGCCGCTGGGAGATTTCTACTTTACCAGAAAGCAAAAATGTGCAGATGAGCCCGACAGCTGCACGCAGAATCCAAATTACCCAGAGCCGAGCCCAGCGCTGCGAACCTCCAGTCCGCGCTCCGGAGTTCTGCGCACGCGTGTTTGCGGCCTCCCTCGCGCAATGGCCACCAGAGTAGCCCCGCAGTAAATCTTGGCCCACGTCTCCAGACCTCAGAGCGGTGCGGCGGGAGGGGGCGGGCGCAGGACCCGCGGCGGAGGGCAGCGCAGCGAAGGGGAGGAGCCGCAGCGACAGACAGCGGCGCGCACCAACCCTGCACGCCTGGCGGGTGCGGCGCCGAGGCTGGCCTGGGCGTGTTGCAGGCGCTCCGTGTAGGGGCATCTGATAGCATCCTCCCTTTCGCGTGTCGGTGGCGGCAGCGGTTGGGGGGTTCCTCTACCCGGACAACTTGTGGGCCTGAAGCGGCTAGTGCCAGGATCGGAGCGGGCAAGTGAAAGCTGCGGCCCGCGCTTTTTAGCGGAGAGCTCTGTGTACAGGATCCTTCCGGGCCGGTCGGAGGCTGAGGAGCGGCGGGTGCCGACTATGCCCGCCGGAGCATCCTCTACGTAATGGAAGAAGCCGCCGCCACTGCTGCAGGGTCGTGGTGCGCCCCATCCACTGACGCCAGAGAGATGGGTAGAGTCGGGGTGCGGAGGCCAAGAACGAGAGAGGTGGAGCCGCTTTGCCCAGAGCTGGGTCTCGTTTAAGCCCCCTCCCCTCAACCTCCCCCAGTGGGCATCGGAGCCCGGAAGGAAGCTGCTGTCCAGAGAAGTCAGAGGATACGTAGCAGGAGCCGGGCGCACTGGGCTCAGAGGAGCGCGGAGCAGAGCTCCAGGCCTGGTGAAAGTTTCCCTTCCCCAGTCGCAGGGCACCCGCTTCCCGGAAACTGCCCAGGGCTTGGGCTTCAGAACCCCGTGGCCCGCTCCGAGGCACCCCCAGTGGAAGACAGCGCGCGAGAAATCGAGGAACGAATAACAACAGCAGGACAGACCTCCGGGCCGCGATCCCAGGCCGCTCCAGGTCGCGCTCGCGGCTCCAGGTGAGCTGGGGAGCCAGGCAGACTGGAGGGTGGTTGGTACTTAGGCAGAGGCGGCGGCTGGGAGAAGGATTGAGGCGCACCAGTTTACTCCGCTTAACCCTCGCAGGTCTTTCTGGGAGCCGCTGCCATGGGACAGCCAGTCCTGGGCGCCGAGGACCAGCTGCCGCTGCTGCAGCCGCGCCCGCCTAGGAGCCGCGGCCCCAGTACTCGCGCCCGAAGCCGGCCCACTGCGTCCCCCTCCCGGGCTGCAGGGCCGCCTCCGCCACGCCGTGGACCCCGAGTGTGCCTGTGATGAGCCGCAGCCCCCTGGGAGCCCTGTCCCCGGGCGCGCCCCCAAGGTTGCTCCCGGCCGCGCCTGCCGCCGCAGCACGCGCCTTGCTCCCGCCCAGGTCCCGGCGCCCGGGCCGCCGCTGGCCCGCGTCGCCCCTCGGAATGAAGGTGTTCCGTAGGAAGGCTCTAGTGCTGTGCGCGGGCTATGCGCTGCTGCTTGTGCTCACCATGCTCAACCTCCTGGACTACAAGTGGCACAAGGAGCCGCTACAGCAGTGCAGTCCCGACGGACAGCTAGGTGCTGCGGCAGGGGTGGCTGGGGACGGCTGGGGGCACCCGAGACCTCCTCCAGCTGTGTCGCGTCGGGCACACACCCGCTTGGACCCCCGCACCCCGTACCACTACCCCGCTGCCGCTGTCCTAGGGGCGGCACCAGCAGCCGAGGCGGGGGCCCGGGCCGTAGCCTCTTCCGGCAATAGCACTCGCAGCGCTAGGGGCAGTGAGATCAAACGGCAGTTGGTGTACGTGTTTACCACATGGCGCTCGGGCTCGTCCTTCTTCGGGGAGCTCTTTAACCAGAATCCCGAGGTATTCTTCCTATACGAGCCAGTGTGGCACGTGTGGCAAAAACTGTACCCGGGGGACGCTGTGTCTCTGCAAGGGGCAGCGCGGGACATGCTGAGCGCTCTCTATCGCTGTGACCTCTCAGTCTTCCAGCTGTACAGCCCCGCTGGCAGCGGGGGGCGCAACCTCACCACACTGGGCATTTTTGGCGCTGCCACCAATAAGGTCGTGTGCTCTTCGCCGCTCTGCCCTGCCTATCGCAAAGAGGTCGTGGGGCTGGTGGACGATCGTGTGTGCAAGAAGTGTCCACCACAACGCTTGGCGCGCTTCGAGGAAGAGTGCCACAAGTACCACACGCTGGTCATCAAGGGTGTGCGCGTCTTCGATGTGGCCGTGTTGGCGCCGCTACTTCGTGACCCGGCCCTGGACCTCAAGGTCATCCACTTGGTGCGTGATCCTCGTGCTGTGGCTAGCTCACGCATCCGCTCGCGCCACGGTCTCATCCGTGAGAGCCTGCAGGTGGTACGCAGCCGGGACCCGAGAGCCCATCGCATGCCATTCCTGGAGGCTGCTGGCCACAAGCTGGGTGCCAAGAAGGAGGGTGTGGGTGGCCCGGCAGACTACCATGCACTTGGCGCTATGGAGGTCATCTGCAACAGCATGGCCAAGACACTGCAGACAGCCCTGCAGCCCCCTGACTGGCTACAAGGCCACTACCTAGTGGTGCGGTACGAGGACCTCGTGGGAGACCCCGTCAAGACCCTACGGAGGGTGTACGACTTTGTGGGACTGCTGGTGAGCCCTGAAATGGAGCAATTTGCCTTGAACATGACCAGTGGTTCGGGTTCCTCCTCCAAGCCTTTTGTGGTGTCTGCCCGCAACGCCACACAGGCAGCCAACGCATGGCGGACTGCCCTCACCTTTCAGCAGATCAAACAAGTGGAGGAATTTTGCTATCAGCCCATGGCTGTGCTGGGCTATCAGAGGGTGAATAGCCCCGAGGAAGTCAAAGACCTCAGCAAAACCCTGCTCCTAAAGTCCCGGCTCTGAGGGTTTCCTGGGAGGCCTGACTGGAGGTGGGAGACACACACAGGAAGACTGTTGAGGTGGGAGACAACCTACGCACAGGGTACTGGGGTGTGTTTAAACAGAAACAGTCCAGACCCAAGCCGAGGAAGCCCACATATTCTATTATAGATGTGTAATATAAATAACCACACAGACACTTGCTGTCAATGTTCCGAGTCTTGCATTTCAAGAAGAGTCACAATGCACACACATCTCAGAAAAGGAGAGACTTGAAAGTTCTGACTAGCTGCCTTCCTGTCTCGCTGCCTTTTCTCCCTTTCCCTTTCTCCCAGGTCTTACCCTCTCTCCTACCTGCCCTGCATTTTGAAGTGGGATACTGATGAAATCAAGATCCAGTAACCCAAATCTTGTTTACAAAGTTTTTGTGGTATCTGTGAACATGTGGTATCTGTGAACATGTAGAACATGGATGTGGGGTGAGGGGATAAAAAAAGGGGAAGTGGCCCAGGAGCAGAAAGCCCCATTGCGAATAATAAACCAAGGAGGCATTCATTTAAAGTAACTTTTCTGTAAAAGCAAAGGTTATATGTGAGTATTAATAAAGAAGATAATAAATAATACTAATTTTTATACTTGCCTCCATTACTTTGGATTTACTTGTATTGATCCGTGTAGCTTCAGATGGAATCTGCTTCCCATCCCCGAACTCCCATTTCCAGTCTTTTTCCTAGAGAACAGTTAAGATGGGTAGGAGCAGCTTCTTACTCCCTGGGAGTTGTTTTCTTACATGTAAATCGTAGTCTGTTAGGTGCCAAGGAATGGGGACAAATCTTCAAATTCAAAACCAAGCCAGGAGCACAGAAAGGAAAAAGCATTCGGTGTTAATGAGTTTAGACTGGGGAATCCTGAAGTAGAGAACGTTTCAGTCCAGAAAAAAAATTAAAAAAAAGAAAAAAAAAAAAGAAAGAAAAGTATGTAATTAAACAGTATTTCTGATTATTAGAACACAGACCTCAAATGTTAGTGTGTTCATATTGTGACAATGGTAGCAACTTCTTGGGTTAGAAAAGTAAGAGAAATATATGTGTATGGCATGTCTTTCTGCTTCTGACACAGGGAGGCATATGAAAAGGAAGTTTCACCTGAGGAGTGTAAGGGCACTCACAGGCTTTTCCTTGCTTTTGATCCAAATTAGTACAAAAGAGAATGTGAATTTATAATGGTTTATATCGGATGCCCCTGGGGTATGCTGCTTTTCTTTATCATAGTTCCTAAAAGTAAAAGTGCAGAGAAACTATAACATGTGCTGACCGTATAAGGTTTCAGCTGAAAGCTTCTTTTAGATATGAAAATGAACTATGAGCTAGTGTGTTGAATTTTGAGATTTGGTGTTTTCCAGGGGGGGAACCCATTGCAATTTTCCTCAGTGGCGTTGCTGCTGCAATGAGCCCATTGTGTGGGAGCATTTTGCAGAATGGCATATTACAATGCTACGAAACCTAAAATGAAACGAGAGACAGTGTAATTACATATTACATTAAATGGGATACAAGTTCAATATAATGACTGTTACATGTATTGTGAGATCTCTACAGGCCAACTTGTATAGGTTAAATGCTGAGGATTTTATTTTAAGGAAAGAATGTTAAAAAATATGTATGGCATGGGAAATATTTGTATGGGAAATATTTTGACATAGGATGATTCTTAAGTATAATTTTCATTATGTGAAATCTATACTGTTAAGAATTCCAAGGTAAGCAAGCACGGAGGTTTAAACAAGATGTATTTAGCAGTGG
The DNA here is from genome assembly GCF_963455305.1 of Plecotus auritus. Classification (NCBI taxonomy): domain Eukaryota; kingdom Metazoa; phylum Chordata; class Mammalia; order Chiroptera; family Vespertilionidae; genus Plecotus; species Plecotus auritus. The sequence continues at coordinate 111,018,770 of NC_137771.1, forward strand.
ATTTTATAACGAATTCTAGAATGACTTACTTTTAATTTACTAAAATAGTTTATAATATTGTGTTTCATAAGCCCTATTACAGCTATAACATTGTTCATGTTTTCAATGATAGCTTCATGGTAGTGCTTATGCTGAATTATCTTCAGCAACAGAATATTTGTAATGGCTTTAATTTAAGAATACTTTAAAATTAAATGAACAAAATAAATATTAATGTTGGGTGAGTATGATGGAACAGATTTATGAGGAAATTAAGACAGCATAATTAAGAAGCAACTACTCAGAATAAAATAACCATTTAAAAAGAACTTTCATATGGCATTCAGCTCTTCTCACTTAATCACAGTAAAATTCATGCTTAGTTTCTCAGTGAAGGATTTTTAAGCAGTTGAATTCATTCTTTTCTCAGTATATTGAAGCACTTTGATTGCATTATAGTGGAATTACAATGTTCTGTGACCTTGATTTAACAATATATTAGATGCTGCATAGAGCCCTTGCAGCCTGCTGAGTATCTGTGGCCTCTGCTCAGATGAAATTTTAAGCTAAACACCAACAATTCTCCCTTGCTGTGTTCAAATCAGGTTTTCAGCTATGATTCTCTTGTTTTGTAGCAGCTGCATTCTCTCCACTCCCACTCCTTGGGCTCTGTAATTTGAAAAGATGAATTGTTGCTCCTAGAGATTTGTACCTAGCTGCATTCTAGGAAAGTGAGACAGGTGCAGTTCCCCCTAACAGCCCAGATAGTCCTATCAGTGACATTCAGCTCCCACAGGCTGAAGAAGGAAAACAGTGTTTTTTGGCATTAATAAGCTCTGTCAAGCCCTTGGTGCAAGAAGACCTGTGCCTCAACAAATTACAACAGAGCCTGTGGCCATTTCTGAGGCAGCAAAATGAAAGAGGTTCACATTTCCCATCTTGGCAATATATCCATCAGCAGGAGGAAATATTTTTCAGAGTAGGTTATAAGAGTGATTTTTAATTAATTAATTAACTAATTAATTAATTAAATTTAAATTATTTATTGTTTAAAGTATTACATATGTCTCCTTTTATCCCCATTGACCTCTCCCCAGCCACAGCTCAGAGGATAGCATGCCTGACTTACCCCTTTGACTTTGGAATGCCTTTATCAATGAGATAGTCCTATTTATAAAATGACCCCATTGCATTTAGTCAACAATATGTGTTTGGAACAAGGCAGCAGCACAGGCTGGAGCTTGAGTTTCAAGAGCTCAGAGAGTCTCAAAGGCCTCATTCAATCTGACCCTGGGTACCTTGCAGGCAGGGACTGGGGCAAATCCTGTTTTCCTTCAGTGTCTATCACAGTGTGAGTGCTTGATGAGTATTTATTATGTAAGTGAATGGAATATGTAACTATCAAATTTTGAAAGTCCTCAGAAGGGAAAGAGGAAGAATGTGTTACTTCTTTGGAGAGAGTGCTAGGCAATTCACCAAAGATTACTGAAGGAAGTGGGCCTTAGGTTCTGTCTAGATGTGGGGAGTGGGCAATAAAAACATCTTTAAGATTTCCAGAATGAGCTTGCATAGACTAATATTTCTCACCGATGAATTAGAAACAAAAATTCAGAATTTCTGAATGTGGAGAGGTAAGTTTCCAAATGAGAAATTTGATTTATACTCTTCGTTTTCCCAAGAGCAAGTTCAAGTTAGGGATCATATACCTGCAAAATGAAGGCTGCCTTAGTGCCTAAGGGAGGGCTAGAAAGTTGTTTATTATTGCAGAAACCATGTGGCATATATTTATAGTTTTAAGTGCTGTGAATGAGCAGTTCAAAGGACTGTGAGGGGGATTTCACCCAGACATAGGAGTAGCTACTTTCAAGAATTTGTGCTAATGTGGATGCTGAATGAGACCATGCCTGCCTGTTTCCATGCATCCCTGCCCAGTCCCGCCCTGTTCTGGCTGGGATTTCTGTTGTACACACTGCAGTGTGGCTGGATTATGCTGTCAGTTTGAAATTAATGTGAATTTGAGTGAGGCAATAAATTAATATTCTCTGGTTCTAGGCAATGAAATAAAGATCACATTTGAAACTCAGTCTCTAAAGATGATTTCTGAAAGACCAGGAGGGAAACAAAAAGGCATGTGTTCTTCATAGTCATGAATAAGGATGAGGCATACCTCACCACTCCCCAACTTTCTTCTTTCTCTGTGCTCCTGCGCACCTGTGCATACAATGGAGTGTCTGAATGGTCTTTAGGTCTGGAGGAGAGAATATGTTCATGCCAGCTAATGAGCATGTGGAGAGGGACACTTGATCTCTGGCCTCCAGAGAGCGAGTGGCCAATGATTCTTTCCAACCGTATAACAGTTCTTTTTTTTTTTTAAATATATTTTATTGATTTTTTACAGAGAGGAAGGGAGAGGGATAGAGAGTTAGAAACATCGATCAGCTGCCTCCTGCACACCTCCCACTGGGGATATGCCCACACACCTCCCACTGGGGATGTGCCCACAACCAAGGCACATGCCCCCGACCGGAATCGAACCTGGGACCTTTCAGTCTGCAGGCCGATGCTCTATCCACTGAGCCAAACCGGCCAGGGCCGTATAACAGTTCTGTGTCAGGACCTACTGTGAACAGGTAGAAAATAAGTGTGTGATGAGATGTCCCCAGGTAAATGCATAGTTTACAGAGCCCTTTAGTCACTCACCTTGAGGAGGGTCCTTTCAAATCTGTCGTGGCTGAGAACATAATTTCACAGTCTCCCTCCTTTCTGGGCACCCTAGCTGCTACTTCTGCAGTTCAGGTAGAGCCACTTAGCCTCTTGACTACAGGCTCTGGTACAAGTGTTTAATAATTGAAATTACAGGGCTTGACTTTTATTACATCTGATGCAATTCCACACACCCTTAATCAAACAATGCTAAAGAAATTGTCAAATGCTGAATAATATCAAGTTTGCAGAACAGGAAACTTTATGAACCGGTGTTTGGGGATGGTACTGTTTATAAACTTGAAGGAGGCTTGAAGGGGCAGGATCCTGTCTGTACACTTGTCAGGTGGCCAAGGCCAAAACTTAACTTTTGGTTGAACCAGTTGTTTGCAATCAGAGGGCAAAGTGTTTTTGGACTGCTTGAATTTTCCGTTTGTGACAGTCACCTGCCAAGGGAATGAATGTGAAATTGATCACTATAACCAAAAACTACTCAGAACCATTCAGTAATGGTTCTAATCCCAGGTCCAGAGACAGGGCTTGATGGAAATTCACCTTGAAGCAGTTAGTCCTTAGACAGGACCAACTATGTAATTTTTGGGGCTCAGTGCAAAATGAAAATGTGGAACCCCTTGCTGAAAATTATTAAACATTTCAATTTGGCAAACAGCAAGGAAGCGAGGCCCTTCTGAGTGTGAGGCCCACAAACTGCATCCAGATGCAGATTTTGAAAAGCCTGACCACAGAGTAAATAATTGAAAGTACAGAAAGAGTAAATAAGGGTGGCCTTATACGCTCCTGGAAAGTGGGTGTAAAGTTATGAATTACTGTGTGTAACTATAATTACAGAAAAAATCCTAGCGAGACAAGTGCACTTTGTATGATGGAATTCAGTGAGTGCACACAGGACTAAGTCCCTGGCGATTGCAGCAAATGATGGACAATGTCCTCTGAGTCATCAATGGGTCTGGTCCTATTCAGGTCCCAGACAGTCTATGCTTTTGTGGAATCCATCTCAGAACAGGTCAGACATCTTCTGTGAGGATGACCTCCTTGTCCTCAGTGTGTGGATGCTGGCAAGGCCTGCTAATGATAATGTTCTCTCCCTTTTAGAACTACTGTAAGACTCTATTTGCATTGTGTATAATATATAGAGAAAGTCTGTATATGGAGAAGCAAAATGCAAGTCACAATAAACTGAAGGAATAAAGGTTCAAGATGTGCTTAAGCCAACTGGCATGCCTCCTCAATGTGCTAAGTGAGGTCAGCTAAATTGGCTTTTATTATAGATGTGATATGCCCCACTTTCCTCTGGGTAACAGTTCTTCATCCTTTCTACACCTCTTCTGTCTCCCATTTCTTCTCTACTTTGTGAAAGGATCCTGGATATTTTTGAAGCTTTTATTTATCAGCCCTGCTCCAAGACACAGACTGCCTTTCTGCTCCCTACTCCCACTGCTGCCTCATCCATAAGTCTCCTGGTGGTAGTGACTGCAGACTAGGATTATTTGTAGCCAACTTTTTCTCCAGGAAGGAAAGAACAGGCCTTATTTGTGTGTGTATCTTCTCAGTACTGGGGCCACACCTCATTTGTAGGTCTTTATGAAGTGAGTGCTAAGTAAGAGATATAATCCAAGAAGGCAGAGCAGACTGGATTGAGGGGCAGACACTTTGTCAAAGAGTCTGTAGAGCTAGTTTGCAGCAGTCCATGATGTCCTGAACTTCATGTGTGTGGCAGACAAGCTAAAAAGAAGGCAAATCCCTATGGATGAAAAGAATACCAAGTAATGCCTGCCGAAGGCCTCAAATGTGGTCTTTTAATGTTTGAAACAGAGAAATAATTAGAGTCCCCCCAAAGGAAGGTAACAACTAAATTACAGTTAAACAGAAATGATACAATTTTTTAAAGGGCCCAGTAGAGAGATATATTACTGCAGCACAGGCTGAGGCTGTGTACTGGTTTTTGCCATGTGGAGCTCACTGCCAAGGTGATAGTTTAGGAAAAAACTTCAGGAAACAATTGGAAGGTCTAAAGATTACATTTCCATTTTCATATGTCCCAGTTACTCTGATAAGCTCTATTCTCTCTAGTACTGGTTCCTGGGAGGAATTAAAATACTTGATGCTCAGTATCTTTAGATGAAAAAAGGTATATTATGTTCTTTTTCTTTCTGAAATAATGGCATTCAGATTTATGGTTTTTGGGCCTGTTATTTAACCAGACATGAGTTCTGAGTGCACTTTACTTAGATTCACTCTTTGCTGTACATGTTCTTCCATTTATATTTCTGCATTTCCCGAATGACTTCTCAACGTATTGTGCTCTTTGTAACTTTCTATCACCATCTTAATTCATTTTATTTATTTATTTTTTTAAAATATATTTTATTGACTTTTTACAGAGAGGAAGGGAGAGAGAGCTAGAAACATCGATGAGAGAGAAACATTGATCAGCTGCCTCTTGCACACCTCCTACTAGGGATGTGCCTGCAACCAAGGTACATGCCCTCGACCGGAATCGAACCTGGGACCCCTGAGTCTGCAGGCCGATGCTCTATCCACTGAGCCAAACCAGTCAGGGCCATCTTAATTCATTTTAAAATGCCCGGAGTAGCGATTCTCATGATGGTGATGGTAATAATCATGCCATCATTTACCCTTTGTAGGACATTCATTATGTGCCAGTCACTGTGCAAAGCATTTTATGGGCATAATTCTATTTCATTCTCATAACAATCCTATAGAATCAGTATTATTATTGCCTCTATTTTATAGAAAGGAAATATAGATTTAGATGGGTAATTTTTCTAATTACCACAGTTAGTAGTAATTTTCCTAAGGTCAAACAGCTAGTAAGTGAGGAAGCCTATTTCTTTTTCCTTTGAACATAAGAGGTCACATGGTTTCCACTTAAGGGATATTAACAAAATAGGAAATCCTCTCCCCCTTCCCCCCACCCCCGCCAAATGCTTTCTGAGAAATGCATCCTGGATGTTTGAGGCATTATGCTTTCAGCCAGGTGGTTTGAGTACCTTTAGAGATACATTTAAAATTGTTTTCACATATGCACATAGTTTTATTTCATTATTGAATTTATTGGAATGACATTGGTAAATACAATTACATAGGTTTCAGGAGTACAATTCTATACCTCATCTGTATATTGTGTTGTGTGTTCACCACCCCAAGTCCCCTTCCATCAACATTTATCCCCCGCATACCATCTTCTACTTCTCCCCATCCCCTTCTTTTTGGTAATCATCAGATTATTGTCTGAGGTCCCCCCCCCCCCCCCCCCGCTTAATCCATTCACTTATTTCACCCAGCCTCACAACTCTCTCCCCTCTGACAACTGTCAATCTGTTCTCTGTAAGTCTTTCTATTTTGGTTGTTAGTTTATTTTGTTCATAAGATTCCACAATATAAGTGAAATCATATGTTACTTTTCTTTCTCTGACTGGCTTATTTTACTTAGCATAATTCCCTCCAGGTCTATCTATGCTGTCACAAAGGGTAAGAACTCCTTCTTTTATACAGCTGATGGGCACTTGGCTGCTTCCAAATCTTGGCTACAGTGAACATAGGGGTGCATATGTTCCTGTTTCTGGTGTTTCTGGTTTCTTTGAATATACTAGTATTGCCAGAAGTGGAATCGTTGGGTCATAAGGCAGTTCCATTTTTAATTTTTTGAGGAAACTTCATACTGTTTTTAATAGTGGCTGCACCAGTCTGAATTTCAAATGGTGTCCAAGGTTCCCTTTTCTCTACATCCTTGACAACACTCTGTTGATTTTTTGATGATAGCCATTCTGACAGGTGTGAGGTGATATCTCATTGTGGTTTTAATTTGCATCTCTCTGATGATTAATGACATTGAGCATCTTTTCATGTCTATTGGCCATCTGTATGTCCTCTTTGGATAAATGTATATTCAGGTCTTTTGCCCATTTTCAATTGGATTGTTTGATTTTTGGTGTTGAGTTTTGTAAGTTCTTTATAAATTTTGGATATTAACCTCTTATCAGATGTATCATTGGTGAATATGTTCTCCTATTCAGTAGGTTGTCTTTTCATTTTGTTGATGGTTTCCCTTGCTGTGCAAAAACTTTTTAGTTTGACACAGTCCCATTTATTTTTTTCCTTTGTTTTCCTTGCCTGAGGAGCTATATCAGAAAAAATATTGCTAAGAGAGATGTCTGAGATTTTGCTACCTATATTTTCTTATAAGATTTTTATGATTTTGAGTTTTACATGTAAGCCGTTTATCCATTTTGAATTTCATTTTGTATATGGTGGTCTAGTTTCATTTTTTTTTTTTTTTTTTTTTTTTGCCGGTAGCTATCTGATCTTCCCAACACCTTATATTAAATACTGTCTTTACCACATTGTATGTTTTTGCCTTTCAATTATTTATTTTTTTCCCCCCGAGCGGATGCCTTGATAACGGACCAAGTTTGACATAGTTTAATCGCAGGGACACGGGACAGAGACCTGCCTGCCGGTCGCCTTCTGGAACTTTACTCACTGAACTTAAAGCCACACACTTAACGGGGATGGACAGGGGAGCCTAGGACGGCAGACGCCCGGGGTCCTGACGCACAGCTGTCACTGGAGGTTCATCTGGAGCCGCCCAAGACCCGAGGCCACTCTGCTGAGACGGGCCAGAGAGCGAGAGGCGCCGGATTCTCAAACCACCAGGGCGAGTCCCGGCCGGTGGCACAGTGGTTGGAGCGTCATCCCTGTACACCCAAAGGCTGTGGGTTTGAGTCCCCATCAGAGCACGTGTGGGAGGCACTCTCTCTCCTTTCCTCTCTAAAACCAGTAAAACAGATCCTCGGGTCAGGATGTAAAGGAAATTAAAAAACAACGACAACAAACAACACCGAGGTGAGTACTAAACCGTAGTGGGAAGGCTGAGCCTCAACCACTCCAGCCAAACTCATTGGCTCAGCTTCTGGGTCTTGGAGCCCTTCCCTCCTGCCGCTCGAGGTGCAGCAATGCGGCGCAGGTGCAAGCACTGGGTGTCACCGGGCCTCTGCCAGATGCTCCCGCCATGAAGTGATTTACAGAGAAGGGTCTGCTGTGTGTCCTGCGGGCCAGCTCCGCTCGAGGGCACAGAGGGCTTTCTGCTTAGCACAGCTGATACCTACCAACAACAAACACCAAGAGACATGCAAAAGCTGCGAGAACTGGGTGTGAGAACGGGCGTGGCCGCGGGGAGCTGTGACAGGCGTGACGGGAACTGCCACTCGGGCTCCAGGTCCGGGGTCACTGCACACAGGGCCTAGCGTGTCTGCTCTCCACCTTCCCCCTCAGGATTCGCAGCTGGTACCCCGTCAGGCACCGAGCATTCTTGTGGCTTTTGGTCCAAATGGGGCTCTTAGGAGTCTTTTTACATCTTTTTATTCATCTGCGAAGAGCTAAGTTCAAACGCTAGAAACCGGGATGTCTCAGGTGCCAGGACGTTGGAGAGAAAGTGGATCGCACCAGCCATGCCTTCAAAGAGTGAATAGGTGTCGGGGATGCGGCACTCGTGGGTGGGCACCATAGCCCAGACACCACTCTGCAAACTTGCAAGTGCGGTAGAGGTACTTCCTGTCCTGGGTGAGGTGGTACAGGGACAGGAAGGAGTAGCTATTGCTGTGGCAGAGCCAGTAGTCTTTGCGCAGCAGGCCTCGCTGCCAGATCACGTTGCACTCCATGGCGTCCTTCAGGTACTTCTCCTCCCTGAACACCTTGTATGCTTGCATCAGCATGTGGATGACCCCCGAGGCTCCGTGGCATCAGTGGACCAGTCGGTCTGTTTCGTTGCTTAGAGACGACGGGTAATTCCTGGAGCGGAAGCGCTTGTGGCGGGCATAATCAATGTTAGGCTTCACCATCTTGGCCAAGGTTTCCTGGTCCACTTTTGCTGCTGGCTTCATCAGCATGTAGTAAATGCCGGCCATGCCTTGGGCGGCCCCCACATACTGCTTCCTGTGCCACTGGTACAGCAGGGGGGCAGCACTCAGCCTTCCTCTCCTCCCTGGACAGAGCCTTGCCTGACTCAATAATAGCAGTGACGACCTCTCTAACAGCTGACTCACACACGGTGCCTGGCCGGATCTCCATGTTCAGGTAGAGGAGGGCATACAGATACCCTGCCCAGCCATAAAGCAGTTCGTCGGGAAGGTCCGAATCTTGGCAGACAATGGATCTCTGGAGCTGCAAAAGTTTTGCGATGCACTCCTGGGACTCTCCATCACTTCTGAGTTTGTGGTATACCACCGCTCCCACGGCCAGCGGCCCAGCGTCTCCGCAGAGGAACGTGACCCTGCGGCCATTCAGATTCCGAAGAGTCCTCTTGACATAATCCAGGGACCGCAGCAGGTGGGTCTGGTCACACGTCACCCGGTACAACTGCTGGTACAGCAGGGCTATGCCTGTCCAGCCAGTATAAGCAGAGCAGTCATGTGGGTCAGCCGTCTTCAGCCCTTCTTCCATTTGCTGTAGCAGATCTTTGATTTTGGTCTGGATCCGCCTTGTGAAAGTGTGAATGATCTTCCCGTCGTAGTGAAACGCGAGGCCGAGCTCGTCGGGGGCGGGCGCGGGACAAGCATCGTCCGTGTCATCGGCGGCGGCGGAGGCGGCGGCCTTGTAGTCCGGAAGGGGTTGGGGAACGTGCGCTCCTCCATCTTCGCCTCGGCGCCCAGGTGCAACCTGAGCCGCTTGGACATGGTCTCGCCCATAGCCGCGCGCCGGGCCCAGCGCCGGGGCCGCGCGGGACGGTGCGCGCGCGGGGACAAACCTGCGGCGCGGCGTTCGCCCGGGGACCGCTCGGGGACCCCGCGGGGGCCGGGCTTCCTTTAGGAGGGCGGCGGGCCGCGGGGGCGGGCTCGGCGGGGGAGCGCGCGGAGCCTCTCCGCGGGGCCGCGGGCCGACACATCTGGCCACAGCTGGCGCGCCCCAAGTGGTGCCCGCCGGGCCCGACGCTGTCCGGGCAGCGGGGCCCCGCGGGGAGCGCTGGGCGGCTCCGAGCCCGGTCACGGCCGCCGGCCCAGTCCCTTCGGCAACCGCCCGGCCCGCGAGCCCCCGGCTGGAAGCGCCTCCCGCGGCCGAGCCCTTCCCACGATTCTCGAGAGAAGCGGGCGGCCGCGAGGGGCACGTTCCCGCAGGGAAACCTGGAGCGGATTCGCCGTCATCCAAAGCGCCCGCTGTCCCCGGGCGCGCCGTCACCCCCCTGTATTTTCTCCCACCGGGCGGCCCGCCGGCAGGGAGCAGCTCTTTGTTCCGATTCAGGAAAAATATCGCCTCTAAGAAAATACCGCCTTTCAATTATTAATTGAGCATATAGGTGTGGGTTTATTTCTGGACTCTTTATTTTGTTCCATTAACCTATATGTCTGCTTTTATGCCATACCATGCTGTTTTGATTACTATAGCCTTGTAGTATAGTTGATATCAGGTAGCTGGTTCCTCCAATTTTGTTCTTAAGATTGCTGAGGCTATTTGGGGTCTTTGTGGCTCCATATAAATTTTTGGAATATTTGTTTTAGTTCTGTAAAATATGCCATTGGTATCTTGATAGGAATTTTGTTGAATCTAAAGATTGCTTTCTATCCCTGAACATAGTATATGCTTCCACTTATTTGTAACTTCTTCAGTTTCTTTCCTTGGTGTCTTATAATTTTCTAAGTACAAGTATTTTACATTCTTGGTTAAATATATTCCTAGGTATTTTTTAAAATATAGATTCTTTTTTATTGATTTCAGAGAGGAAGGGAGGAGAGAGAGAGAGAGAGAGAGAGAGAGAGGCAGGCATCAATGATGAGAATCACTGATAGGCTGCCTCCTGCACACCCCACACTGGTGATCAAGCCCACAACCTGGATATGTGCCCTGACCAGAAATCGAACCATGACCTCCAGGTTCATAGGTTGATGCTCAACTACTGAGCCATGCTGGCTGGGCTTCCTAGGTATTTTTTTATGCAATTGTAAATGGGATTGTTTTCTTTATTTCTCTTTCTCATAGTTCATTATTGATATATAATAAAGAGGTAATATGCAAATTGACCCTCACACTGTAACACCATCACAAGATGGCTGCCCTTCCCAGCCCCTCCCCTGGCCCCACCCTTGATCAGCCTCTCCCCCCAGAATTGAGGGTGGGGTGGCTAGCCAACCCTCCACCCCGCCACGGCCCCTTACCCAGGCTGGCCATGTCCCCACACTTTCCTGGGGCTGAGGTACCTCAGGCAGGCTGCAGGCACAGCGTTGGTCAGAGGCAAAGGTCCTGGCTGTCCCTGGCCTAGAGAGTCCAGAAAACCTCAGCAGTGACCAAAGACCAAGACCGAGTGGAAAGGTCCCTGCCGGCGCTTATGGCTCAAAGTGCCAGGAGGAGGCAGACTGTCTTGAACCTGCAACTCTGGCATCTGCACATCAAGCCTTGGGGCACACCACGCTGGTGGTGCCTGTGGGTGAAAGGGAGAGAGCAGGTGTAGAGGGCTTCCTGGGAAGGCACATGGGCATTTCTTTAAATTGTTGTCAGCTGAGCCCGAGGCGACTGGCAGAGCCGCGTCTCGGTTACGCCCTCCCCAAGAAGGTGGGGGGCGTTATCAGTACTGACCTTTTACCTTTGTCCAGGTGCCAGGGAGCAGGCTTTGATATGTAAATCCAGGCAAGCACCAGGAATACTAGGGCCTACTCAAGAATGCAAATAAGGTCCTTTGATCCTAAGTTTTGGTGATACTTCCTGGTATTTGGGGGTATAAAATAAATGTGCTGCGTGGGCTCCGGGGTCCCTGCCTCTCCATCAGAGAGGATGGCGTCCCACCTGGCTCCCAGCTTTGTTTCTATCTTTCTATCTGGTCTCTTTCTTTCTTTTATTTCTTAATCCCCAGCTCCTCCACTCAGCTCCTCCTTTTCCGTGCTGGAGGCGGAAAAGAGAGAACACCTCTACAAGCAGGGAGCTGGGGTGCGGAGCTGGGAGGGGCCTAGAGTCTTCAGGAGCAGTCTGCCTGCCGAGGTTGCTGTGACCCGTGTGCTTGGGCTTGGTCAAAGCCCCTGGTCAGCTCTGCTGCTTGCCTTCCAGGTGCGGCTAGCCCTGAGCTGGCTGGCGTTGCGCTCAGAGAAGCAGTTGTCACTGGGCTCAGTTAAATAAGAGAAATCAAAGAGCCGTGAGCAAATATCCTCCCAGCCCCTTCCTATGACCCCGGGCGAGGAGGGCTGGGCATGGGGGTAATGGAAAACAGCTGCTGTTTTGCATTTTATAATGAAAAGACTCCTCCTATGTAGAGAGGAGAGCTGATTCATTTCCAGCAACACCTGGCATGTTCCCTGCCCCAGCCCTGAAGCCTGACAGCACCTAGCAAAGGTGTGTCCACACAGCCATGTTGACCTGGCTCCTGAACGTTGGAAGGAAGTTTGAGCTGCATTGATAAAAAAAGGGGGGGGGGGTAAAGATTGAAAAACACTGCGTTGTACTCAAATGGCACTATAAAATGCAGATTACAGCATCTGATTTTGTCTTCTGTTTTGATTTTGAAGCAGAGCACAAATAGGTTCATGGGAAAAGCAGAAAAAAACAAAGGGAAAGGGAGAGGATTCTGCCATCCACAGCACTGAACATTGTTTTTTTTTTGTTTTGTTATTTTTCCTTCTGTTCTTCAAGTCAGTATATGCCATTTAAACCACTTTATGCATTAGGTAATGACCTAATGCTTCCTCTACTAAGAGCAAGCAGCAGTGCCTTTCATATGAGTCACATACATTTAATCCATTCAAATGGAGCATACTGAGTGGAAAGAATGGTATGTGTCATATAAAGAACTTGGCATTATGATGCTATATGGCTGAAGATCTTATTTATTTTGCAATTTAGAGAATGTAGACAAATCAGGCATTGAAAATGAATGTGCATGCTTAAGTGCATGACTTTATTTTCATCTGTAATGACCAATTGACTGGTCACCAGGAGGTGCATTGATGGGTTCCCTGGTGTGATGGGTCTGGGGTCTCATGGCACGGTGGGTCTGGGTGAGGCTGTGTGGCACGGGCCAGGGACGGGGGACCTGAGGCTGTGCCCCCTGCCCCGGCGCCAGGACATGAGACTGCATCCCCTGCCTGGCGGGTCTTGACGGGGATGGGGCTGGCTGGGTCTTAGTGTCACCCAATGGGGGTGGGCCTGGCCGGACACTTCTATCATAGAGAAAGGGCAAATAGCAATATTAAAATATTTCCTCTAATTAATTCTCTTTTAATGTGCACGAATTTCATGCACCAGGTCACTAGTTGATATATAAAAATGTAACTGATTTCTGGATATTTACTTTGTATCCTGCTACTTAACTAAATTCATTTATCAGGTATAGTAGTTTTTTGGTGGCAACTTTAGGGCTTTCTATATGCATTATTATGTCATCTGCAAGTAATGACAGTTTTACTTCTTTTTTAATTTGGATACCATTATTTCTTCATCTTGTCTGATCACTGTGGCTAGAACCTCCAGTAGTCCACTGAATACGAGTGGTGAAAACAGGCATCCCTGTCTTGTTCTTGATCTTTTAAAAAAAATCTTTATTGTTGAGAGTATTTTCCCCCTAAAGCCCCCCTCAACCCAGTTTCTGCCCTGCCCCAGGCCTTTACCACCCTATTGTATGTGTCTATAGGTAATGCATATTATACATATAAGATCATTGGTTAATATCTTCCCATCTCCCGTTCCCCCCTTCCCTCAAATTTATCAGTCTGTTCCATGTTTCCATGCCTCTGGTTCTATTTTATTCATCAGTTTATTTTGTTCACTAGATTTCTTGTTTGTTTATTTTGATTTTTAGATTCAATTGTTGATAGCTATGTATTTATTGCCATGTTATTGTTCCTCCTCCCCCCTCTCCTCCTCCTCCTCCTCCTCCTCCTCCTCCTCCTCCTCCTCCTCCTCCTCCTCCTCCTCCATTTCTTAAAGAATACCTGTCAACATTTCATGTAATACTGGTTTGGTGGCAATGAACTCCTTTAGCTTTTCCTTGTCTCTGAAGGTCTTTATCTGACCTTCAATTCTAAATTATAGCTTTGCTGGATAGAGTAATCTTGGTTGTAGGTCCTTGCTATTCATCACTTTAAATATTTGTTGCCACTCCCTTCTGGCCTGCAAAGTTTCTGTTGAGAAATAATCTCACAGTCTCTCATGAGTACTCCCTTGTAGGTAACTAACTGCTTTTCTATTGTTGCTTTTAAGATTCTCTCTTTCTCTTTATCCCTTGGAATTTTAATTATGATGTGTATTGGTGTTGGCCTCTTTGGGTTCCTATTGTTTGTAACTCTCTGTGCTTCCTGGACTTGTAAGTCTATTTCTTTCACCAGGTAGAGGAAGTTTTCTGTCATTATTTCTTCAAATAGGTTTTCAATATCTTTCTCTCTTCTCCTTCTGGCACCCTCCTAATGCAAATATTGGTACACTTAAAGTTGTCCCAGAGGCTCCTTACAATATTTTCATATTTTGGATTATTTTTTCTTTTTGCTCTTCCGAGTGGGTGTTTTTTTGCTTCCTCATATTCCATATCATTAATTTTATTCTCAGAATCCTCTACTCTACTGTTGAATCCCTGTAAACTTTTCTTTATTTCAGTTAATGTAAGCTTAATTTCTGACTGGTTCTTTTTCATGTCTTTGAAATTCTCACTAAGATCCTTGAAAGTGTCATTAAATCCCTTGAAACTCTCATTAAGATCCCTGAGCTGCCTTGTAACGGTTGTTTTTAAATCTGTATCTAGTAGTTTGCTTGCTTCCATTTCATTCTGTTCTTTTTCTGGAGATTTCTTCTATTCTTACATTTGTGACATCTTTCTTTGTCTCTGCATTTTGCCTATTTCCCTGTGTTTTTATTAGGTAGAGCTGCTATGTCTCCTGGAGTTGGTAAAGTGGCCTTGTGTAGTAGGTGTCCTGTAGGGCCCAGTGGCTGAGCCTCCACAGTCACTTGAGCTGAGCACTCCAGGTGTGCCCCTGTGTGGGCTGTGTGGAGTGTTGTTGTAGTTGAGCCTTGATTGCTGTTGGTATCACTGGGAGAAATTGACTTCCAGGTCAGTTGGCTGTGAGGACTAGCTATGGCTACAGTGGAAGAGCTGCTGTGCAGGAGACACCCCTATGGAGCAGGACTTGCTTCAGAGGGGCTTTGATGCTCAATGTTGCTGCCCCTTGAGTGTGTTGTTTGTGGATGTGTAGGGTTGTAATCTGGTACTGTCTGAAGCTGCCAACAGGTGCACTGGCTCTGGGACCTCCTGGGAGGTGTAAAGTCAGCCACTGACTGGGGCCACTCAGCAGGAGCTACAGAGTGATCTGCAGATGGCTGCTACTTGTATGGGGCTTGGAAATGCCCAGGTGAGGCCAAGTTCTGAAGCAAGGCAGGCTGGTGCTAGTGCTGGGTCTTGGGCCTCCTATTGATAGGTATGGAGCATGCTGATGCCCACTGCTGCTTGTGTGGGAGATTTTAGGCAAGTCTGAAGCCTGAGCCAGGACAAGCCATGCATATGGAAAAGCTGCTGCAAACAGCTTAGGTGGGGCTAAAAATTAGATGGGGCGGGGTCTCAGGGAATCACCAAGGCAGAGGAAACAGTGTGAGCCATGCTGATGGAAACTCAGAAATGACTGCCATTCAGCTCTGTGATAAGGGAAGTCCCCGCACAGGAACCTGTGAGCATCCCTGTCTGGGAAAAAGCTGCCCCTGAGTTCCTTCCCCTATGCCAGATGATCCAGTTCCTTTCTGCATGTCCTGGATCTCCCAAAGCTGCCATCCCAGTGCTGGAGCCCAAAGGGAGCAAGTCCAGGTAAGCTCATGTGCCAGCCCTTTAAGAGGAACTGCCTGGGCCTCTAGCAGCCTCTGAGTCACTCAGCCACAATCCCCACTGGTTTTTATAGCCCGACGTTACAGGGATTTTTCTTCCCAGCTCTGGAACCTTGGGCTAGGGTTTTGATGTGGGGCTGGGACCCCTACCTTCTCAAGGGAGGCCTCCACAGCAGAGATATCCCTCCTGATTAAAAAAATGCCTCATGTGGGTGTCAGACCAGCTCGTTCTGTGCCTTTGCTCCTCCTATTTTGATGTGCTTTCTTCTTTACTTCTCTAGTTGTAGGACTTCCATTCAGCCAGATTTCAGGCGGTTCTGAATAATGGTTGTTTTATATTTTAGTTGTAATTTCAATGTGGTTGTGGGAGGTGGCGAGTACTGGTATTTACCTATACCACCATCTTGGTTCTCTAAATTTCATCTTGTTCTTGATCTTAAAGGAAACAACTTGTAGTTTTTGCCCATTGAGTCTGATGTTGGCTGTGGGTTTTTCATACATGGCCTTTATGACATTGAGGTATGTTCTCTGTATTCCCACTTTGTTGAGAGTTTTTATCACAAATGCTTGCTGGATTTTATCAAATGCTTTTTCTGCATATATTGTGATCATGTGGTTTTTATCCTCAATTTTTTTAATGTGGTATTTCACATTTATTGATTTGTGGATTTTGTACTAGCCTTGCATCCCTGGAATAAGTCCCACTTGGTCATGGTGCATGAATATTTTAATACTAGAGGCCCGGTGAATGAAATTCATGCACAGGGGGGTATCCCTCAGCCCAGCCTGCACCCTCTGCAATCTGGGACCCCTTGAGGGATGTCCAACTGCCCATTTAGGCCCTCTCACAATCCAGGACTGCTGGCTCCCAACTGCTCACCTGCTTGCCTTTCTGATTGCCCCTAACTGCTTCTGCCTGCCAGCCTGATCACCCCCTAACCACTCCCCTGCCAGCCTGTTTGCCCCTAACTGCCCTCCCCTGCAGGCCTGGTCACCCCTAACTGCCCTCCCCTGCAGGCCTGGTCACCCCTAACTGCCCTCCCCTGCAGGCCTGGTACCCCCAACTGCTCTCCCCTGCAGGCCTGGGTCCCCCCAACTGCCCTTCCCTACAGACCCAGTCACCCCCAACTTCCCTCCTCTGCCAGCCGGGTCACCCCTAACTGCCCTCCCCAGCAGGCTTCATCACCCCCAACTGCCCTGCCTTGCAGGCCTGGTTCCTCCCAACTGCCCTCCCCTGCTGGCCATCTTGTGTCCACATGGGAGCAGGATCTTTGACCACATGGGGGCAGCCATCTTGTGTGTTGGAGTGATGGTCAATCTGCATATTACTCTTTTATTAGATAGGATAGAGGCCTGGTGCATGGGTGGGGGCCAGCTGGTTTGCCCTGAAGGGTGTCCTGGATCAGGGTGGGGGTTCCCTTGGGGCGTGGGGCGGCCTGGGCGAGGGGCCTGTGGTGGTTTGCAGGCCGGCCACGCCCCCCCAGCGACCCAAGCAGAGGCCCTGGTATCTGGGGTTTATTTATCTTCTACAATTGAAACTTTGTAGCCTGGAGTGTAGCCAAGCCTTCTGCTCGCTCCGTGGCAGCAGCCATTTCTGTTGGGATTTATGTATCTTCTATAATTGAAACTTTGTAGCCTTAAGCGGAGGCCAAAGCAGGCCAGGGCTGCAGACGCTTGGCTTCTTCCATCGCCGTGGGCAACCCTAGCCTCCTGATCTTCCAGCTCTGTGGCTGCCGCTATTTCTGTTGGGCTTTATTTATCTTCTATAATTGAAACTTTGTAGCATTGAGTGGAGGCCTGGGCTGGCAAGGGCAGGTGGAAAGCTTGGCTTCCTCCATTGCCAGAGAGACCCAAGCCTACCTCCTGCTCTCTGTGGCTGCAACCATCTTGGTTGGGTTTATTTGCATATTCCCTCCTGATTGGCTGGTGGGCATGGCTTGTGGGTGTAGTGGAGGTATGGTTATTTTGCATATTATTCTTTTATTAGATAGGATATTGCTGAATCTGGTTTGATAATATTTTGTTGAGGATTTTAGCATCTGTGTTCATCAGGGACATTAGCCTATAATTTTCTTTCTTTGTAGTGTCTTTATCTGGTTTTGGAATTAGGATAATGCTGGTCTCATAAGATGAGCTTGGGAGTCTTTTCTCCTCTTGAATTTTTTCGAATAGTTTGAAAATAGGTGTTAGTTCCTCTTTGAATGTTTGGTAAAATTCACTTGTTGAGGCATCTTGTCCAGGACTTTTGTTTGCTGGGACATTTTTTATTACTACTTTAATTTTAGTAGTTGTAATCTGTATATTCAAATTTTCCATTTTTTCTTGATTCAGTTTTGGAAGATTGTATATTTCTAGGAATTTATCCCCTTTGCCCATATTGCCCAATTTGTTGGCATATAATTGTTCATAATATTTTCTTATAATCCTTTGTATTTCTTTGGTGTCAGTTGTTACTTCTACTCTTTCATTTCTGATTTTATTTATTTGAGTCCTATGTCATTTTTTTTTTTTTTTTGACGTGTCTGATTAAAGGTTTGTCAATCATGTTTTTCTTTCCCAAGAACCAGCTCTTAACTTCATTGATGTTTTGTAGGGATGTTTCAGACTTTATTTTGTTTATTTCTGCTCTGATCTTTATTATTTTCGTTCTTCTACTCACTCTGGGCTTTGTTTTTGTTGTTGATGTTTGGTTCCTTAAGGTATAGAGTTAAATTGTTTATTTGAGCTTTTTCTTGTTTCTTGAAGTAGGCCTGCAATGCTATGAATTTTCCACTTAGGATTGCTATTGCTGTGTTCCATAGGTTTTGTGTTGTATTCTAATTTTCATTTGTTTCAAGGTCACTTTAGATTTCTTCCTTAATATTATTGTTAGCCTATTTATTGTTTAGTAACATGTTATTTAGCCTATATATTTTTGCATGTTTTTTAGTTTTTTTTCTTGTGATTGATTTCTAGTTTTATACCACTAGAGAATATGCTTGATATGAAATCAATCTTCTTAAATTTATTAAGACTTGTTTAGTGTTATAACATGTGGCCTATTCTAGAAAATGTTCCATGTGCACTTGAAATAAATGTATATTCTTCTGTTTTGTGGTGAAAGCCCTGAAAATATCAGTTAAATCCATCTAATTTAGTGTGTTATTAATGGCACTCTTTCCTTATCGATATTGTGTCTGAAAGATCTATACGTTGATGCCAATGGGGTGTTAAAATCCCCTACCATGACTATATTACTGTCCCTTTATGTCCATCGAGATTTGATTTATACATTTGGGTGCTTCAGTGTTGGGTGCATATATGTTTACAAGGGTTATATCCTCTTGTTGGATTGATCCCTTTGTAATTATGTAGTTTCCTTCTTTGTCTCTTATTATGGCCTTTGCTTTAAAGTCTATTTTGTCAGATATAAGTATTGATACCACAGAGTATTTTCATTTCTACTTATATAAAATATCTTTTTATATCCTTTTACTTTTAGTTTGTGTGTATCTTTCAATTTGAGATGAGTCTCTTGTAGACAGCATATATATAGGTCCTGCTTTCTTTTTTTTTAAATATTTTTTTTATTGTTTAAAGTATTACATGTAGTAGTACATATATCTTCTTTTTTCCCCCATTGACCTTCCCCTAGCCTCCTCTAACCCCTGTTGCATGCCCTCATCCCATCTCCCCCAGTGTCTTGTGTCCATTTGTTGTGCTTATATGCATACATGCAAGTCCTTTGTTTGATCTCTTTTCCCCCCTCCCCAACACTCCCCTGCTTTCCCACTGTAATTTGACAGTCTGTTCGGTGCTTTACTGCCTCTGTATTTAACTTTTTGTTTATCAGGTGATAATTTTCTTTATTTTCCATAAATGAGTGAGATCATGTGGTATTTTTCTTTCATTGCCTGGCTTATTTCATTTAACATAATGCTCTCCAGGTCCATCCATGCTGCTGCAAATGGTAAGAATTCCTTCTTTTTTTATAGCAGCATAGTATTCCATTGTGTATCAGGGGTCCTCAAACTTTTTAAACAGGGGGCCAGTTCACTGTCCCTCAGACTGTTGGAGGGCCGGACTATAGTTTTAAAAAAAAACTATGAACAAATTCCTATGCGCACTGCGGGCCCGGGACGAGTTGGCTGCTAAGCAGGACAGGCATCAGCACCCGGCAGGCTGGATAAATATCCACAGTAGGCCGCATGTGGCCCGCGGGCCGTAGTTTGAGGACCCTGTAAGGTGTATCATAGTTTTCTAATCCACTCATCTGCTCATGGCCATTTGGGCTGTTTCCAAATCTTAGCTATGGTGAATTGTGCTGCTGTGAACATAGGGGTGCATATATCCTTTCTGATTGGTGTTTCTAGTTTTTGGGATATATTCCTAGAAGTGGGATTACTGGGTCAAATGGGAGTTCCATTTTTAGTTTTTTGAGGAAGCTCCATACTGTTCTCCACAGTGGCTGACCAGTCTGCATTCCCACCAGCAGTGCACGAGGGTTCCTTTATCTCCGCATCCTCGCCAGCACTTGTCATTTGTTGATTTGTTGATGATTGCCATTCTGACAGGTGTGAGATGGTACCGCATTGTCGTTTTGATTTCCATCTCTCAGGTAACTAGTGACTTTGAGCATGTTTTCATATGTCTCTTGGCCTTCCTTCTGTCTTCTTTCAAAAAGATTCTATTTAGGTCTGTTGCCCACTTTTTTATTGGATCATTTATCTTCCTTTTATTAAGTTGTATAAGTTCCCTGTAGATGTTGGAGATTAAACCTTTATCAGTGATAACATTTGCAAATATGTTCTCCCATACAGTGGGCTTTCTTGTTTTGTTGATGGTTTCTTTTGCTGTACAAAAGCTTTTTATTTTGATGTAGTCCCATTTGCTTATTTTCTCTTTAGTTTCCATTGCCCTAGGAGCGGTATCGGTGAAGAAATTGCTTCGGCATATGTCTGAGATTTCTCTGCCTGTGGATTCCTCTAGTATTTTTATGGTTTCCCGTCTTATGTTTAAGTCCTGTATCCATTTTGAGTTTCTTTTTGTGTATGGTGTAAGTTGGTGGTCTAGTTTCATTTTTTTTGCATGTATCTGTCCAATTTTCCCAATACCATTTATTGAAGAGACTGTCTTGACTCCATTGTATGTTCATGTCTCCTTTGTCAAATATTAATTGAGCATAGTGGTTTGGGTCGATATCTGTTTTCTCTATTCCATTCCATTGGTCTATATGTCTGTTCTTGTGCCAGTACCAGGCTGTTTTGAGAACAGTGGCTTTGTAATACAGCTTGAAATCAGGTATTGAGATCCCACCTACTTTGTTCTTCTTTCTCAGGATTGCTGTGGCTATTCGGGGTCTTTTTTTATTCCAGATGAATTTTTGGAGAGTTCTTTCTAGGTCTGTGAAATATGCTGTTGGTATTTTAATGGGGAGTGCATTGAATCTATAGAATGCTTTGGGTAGTATGGACATTTTAATGATGTTGATTCTATCAATCCATGAATATGGTATGTTCTTCCATCTGTTTACATCTTCCTTTATCTCTTTTTTCAGTGTCCTGTAGTTTTCCGCATATAGGTCTTTTACCTCCTTAGTTAAGTTAATCCTAGGTATCTTAATTTTTTTGGTGCAATGGTAAATGGGATTGCTTTTATAGTTTCTCTTTCTGTAAATTCACTATTGGTGTATAGAAATGCCATAGATTTCATGGCGTTAATTTTGTATCCTGCTACATTGCTGAATTCATTTATTAAGTCTATTAGTTTTCTGATGGAGTCTTTCGGGTTTTTTCTATATCATGTCATCTGCAAATAAGGACAGCTTTACTTCTTCTTTTCCAATTTGGATGCCTTTTATTTCTTCTTCTTGTCTAATTGCAATGGCTAATACTTCCAGTACTATATCGAACAGGAGTGGTGAAAGCGGGCATACCTGTCTTGTTCCTGTTCTTGGGGAAATGGTTTTAGTTTTTTCCCATTGAGTATGATGTTAGCTGTGGGTTTGTCATATATGGCTTTTATTATGTTGAGGTATGATCCTTCTATTCCCACTTTGTAGAGAGTTTTTATCAAGAAAGGGTGTTGGATTTTGTCTAATGCTTTTTCTGCATCAGTGGATATGACTATGTGATTTTTATCTTTCAATTTTTTTATGTGATGTATCACGTTTATTGATTTGTGGATATTGTACCATCCTTGCATTCCCGGGATAAATCCTACTTGGTCATGGTGTATGATCTTTCTGATGTACTGCTGGATCCAATTTGCTAGAATTTTGTTGAGGATTTTGGCATCTATGTTCATGAGGGATATTGGACTGTAATTCTCTTTCATTGTGTTATCTTTATCAGGTTTTGGTATTAGGGTGATGCTGGCTTCATCTAAGGAGCTTGAACGTGTTCCTTCCTCTTGAATTTTTTGGAATAGTCTGAGGAGGATAGGTTTTAGTTCTTCCTTGAATGTTTGGTAAAACTCCCCATGTGAAGCCGTCTGGCCCTGGGATTTTGTTTGCTGGGAGCTTTTTGATGACTGCTTCAATTTCTTCCATAGTTACTGGCCTATTGAGATATTTAGATTCTTCCTGATCGAGTTTTGGAAGGTTGTATTTTTCTAGGAATATGTCCATTTCCTCCAGGTTGTCCAGTTTGTTGGAATAGAGTTGTTCATAGTATTTTTTAACAATCCTTTGTATTTCTGTGTGGACTGTTGTTATTTTGCCTCTTTCATTTCTGATTTTTTTTATTTGAGTCCTCTCTTTTTGCTTCTTGTTGAGCCTGGCGAGGGGTTCATCAATCTTGTTTATCCTTCAAAGAACCAACTCTTGGTTTTGTTGATCTTTTGTATTGTTTCTTTGGTCTCAATGTCGTTTATCTCCACTCTGATATTTATTATTTCCTTCCTTCTGCTTACAGTGGGCTTTTCTTGTTGCTCTCTTTCTAACTCTTTGAGTTGTAGGGTTAGGTAATTTATTACCATTGTTTCTTGTTTTTTTGCAGTAGGCTTGTAGAGCTATGAACTGCCCTCTCAAGACTCCTTACACTCTGTCCCATAGATTTTGGATTGTTGTGTTTTCATTGTCGTTTGTTTCCATGATTTTTTAAAATTTCTTCTTTGATCTCTCTGGTAACTCAGTCATTTTTTAATAGCATGCTGTTTAGTCTCCATGTGTTTGATTTTTGGGGGTTGTTTTTATTGTAGTTTATTTCCAGTTTTATGCCACTGTGATCTGAGAAGATGCTTTATATGATTTCTGTCTCCTTGAATTTGAAGAGACTGCCTATGACCCAATATATGGTCTATCTTTGAAAATGACCCATGTGCACTTGAGAAGAATGTATATTCTGTGGCTTTGGGGTGAAATGTTCTGAAGATGTCAATTAATTCCATCTTGTCTAGTGAGTCATTCAAGATTGATATTTCTTTCCTGATTTTTTGTTTAGAGGATTTGTCCAATGGTGATAGTGGGGTATTAAAGTCTCCTACTATGATTGTATTGCTGTCAATCTCTCCCTTGATATCCTCCAGGAGTTTTTTTATGTATTTGGGTGCTCCTGTATTGGGTGCGTATACATTTACCAGAGTTATTTCTTCTTGTTGGATTGCTTCCTTTAGTATTATGAAGTGGCCTTCTTATCTCTTGTTATGTCCTTCACTTTGAGATCTAATTTGTCAGATATAAGTATTGCTACCCCAGCTTTTTTTTTCATTCCCATTCACCTGGAAAACCTTTTTCCATGCCTTCACCCTTAGTCTGTGTGCATCTTTTTTCTAAGGTGGGTTTCTTGTAGACAGCAGATATATGGGTTGTGTTTTCTTTTTTTTTTTTAAATAAATCTTTATTGTTCAGATTATTACAGGTGTTCCTCTTTTTTTCCCCCATAGCTCCCCTCCACCTGATTCCCCAATCCACCCTATGACCTTACCCCCCGCCACTGTCTTCATCCACAGGTGTAAGCTTTTTGTCTAATCTCTTCCCGCACCCCTCACACTCACTCCCCCCTGAGAATTGTCAGTCCACTCCCTTTCTATGTCCCTGATTCTATTGTATTCACCAGTACATTCTGTTCTTCAGATTTTTTATTCACTTGATTTTTAGATTCACTTGTTGGTAGGTATGTATTTGATGTCATTTTGTTGTTCATAATTTTTATCTTTATCTTTTTCTTCTTCTTCCTCTTCTTAAAGAATACCCTTCAGCATTTCACATAATCCTGGTTTGGTGGTGATGAACTTCTTTAGCTTTTTCTTGTCTGTGAAGCTCTTTATCTGACCTTCAACTCTGAATGATAGCTTTGCTGGGTAGAGTAATCTTGGTTGTAGGTTCTTGCTGTTCATCACTTTGAATATTTCTTGCCACTCCCTTCTGGCCTGCATAGTTTCTGCCGAGAAATCAGCTGACAGTCGTATGGGTGCTCCCTTGTAGGTAACTAACCGTTTTTCTCTTGCTGCTTTCAAGATTCTCTCTTTGTCTTTTGCCCTTGGCATTTTAATTATGATGTTTCTTGGTGTGGTCCTCTTTGGATTCCTCTTGTATGGGGTTCTGTGTGCTTCCTGAACTTGTAAGTCTATTTCTTTCACCAGGTAAGAAAAGTTTTCTGTCATTATTTCTTCTAATAGGTTTTCAATATTTTGCTCTTTCTCTTCTTCTAGCACCCCAAAAATTTGGATGTTGGTATGCTTAATGTTGTCCCAGAGGCTCCTTACACTACCTTCATATTTTTGGATTTTTTCTTTTTGTTTTTCTGGTTGGGTGTTTTTTGTTTCCTCATATTTCAGATCTTTGGTTTTATTCTTGGGGTACGTTGATCTACAGTTGAGTTTCTGTATATTCTTCATTTCAGACAGTGCATACTTAATTTCTGACTGGTCCTTTTCCATTTTTTTGGCATTCTCATTAAGGTCCTTGAAGGTCTCACTAAGCTCCTCGGAGGTCTCATCAAGTTTCTCGGAGGTTTTTAGAAGATTCTTGAGTAACCTTATAAATGTGATTCTGAACCCTATGTCGTCCATTAGTTTGCTTTCCTCCATTTCTCTCATTCGTGACATGTTTCTTTGTCTCCGCATTTTGCTGCTTCCTTGTGTTGATGGAGTGGCTTTGTGTGGTAGGTGACCTATAGGGGCCAGTAGCTCAGCCTCCCCAATCACCTGAGGTGGATGCCTTTGTTACAACCCCTTGTGGGCTGAGTGCAAAGTCTTGGTGTAGTTAAGCCTTGACTGCTGTTGGTACACTGGGAGGAATTGACCTCCAGGCCAATTAGCTGTGAGGACCCGCTGTGTCTATAATAGAAGAACTGCTGCGCTGGAGACATGCTTATGGTGTAGGACTTGTTTCAGTGGGGCTTTGGTGCCCACTGAGTCTGCCTCTTGAATGTGTCACTTATGGATGTGAGGAGTTGAAATCTGGTGTCTCACACTGACCACTAGGTACACTGGCTTCTGGATCTCAATGGAGTGCAGGTCAGCTACTGTCTGAGGCCACCCAGCAGGAGCTACAGCAAGAACTACAGTTTTCTCCTCTTTGCTTGGGGTTTGGAGGTTTTGGAGCTGTCTGACCCTGGCTGCAAGTTTGCTATGTTAAGCTGTGATTTGGCAGGCCATTCATATGCTAAAGCCGCTGCTTGGAGCTTGGGTGGGTTCGTAGATTGTGCAGGGCGGGGTCTCAGGGCGTGACTAGGTTAGGGCGTGGCAAACAGCGATGGCTGCCAGTTAGCCGGCTCTGCGGCTCTGCGTCTCCCACCGTGTCCCCGCACCCCAGCACAATAAACAATTGTTCCTGCACACAGCCCTGCAAGCAAGCCTCCCTCACTTTCCTACCCCACGGCAGACAGTCCAGCTTCTCCCTGTAGGAGTTTGGGTCCCTCGTGTCTCCCCAGAAACTGGAGTTTGGAGTAATCGGGAGCTTATCTCCCTTCAGGTTGAAAACAGCAGCGCTCCCAGTCACCCGTCGCCAGCCCGATATGCGCGTCTCCGTACCTCAGCTTTTCAGCGCTTGTGCACCCCTCAATGCTGTTTGCTCTTTCCTTCTAGTTGTAGAATTTCCACTCAGCCAGCTTTCCTGTGGTTCTGGGTGATAGACGTTTTGTCTTTTAGTTGTAGTTTTGAAATTGTTGTGCGAGGCAGCAGTTTAGGTGTTTACCTACATCGCCATCTTGGATCTCTCCTGGGTTGTGTTTTCTTATCCAGTCCGTTACCCTATGTCTTTTGATTGGGGCATTTAATCCATTTACATTTAAAGTTATTATTGATAGGTAGTTATTTGTTGCCATTTTTATTCTTTACCCCTGTGTTCCTTCTTTGCTTCCTATTTCTTTTGTTGTTGTTGTTTTGTTTACAGCAGACCCTTTAGCATTTCTTGCATTGCTGGTTTGGTGGTAATAAACTCCCTTAGTCCTTTTTTGTCTGTGAAGCTCCTGATTTCACCTTCAATTTTGATTGATAGCCTTGCTGGGTACAGTATTCTTGGATTCAGACCCTTCCTTTGCATGACTTTGTACATTTTATTCCATTCCCTTCTGGCCTGATGAGTTTCTGTTGAGAAATCAGTTGCTAGTCTTATGGGGGTTCCTTTGTAGGTAACTTTCTGTCTCTCTCTGGCCGCTTTTAAGGTTCTTACTTTGTCATTGGTGTTTGCTAATTTGATTATAATGTGCCTTGGAGTCGGTCTTTTGGGGTTCATTTTGCTTGAGACTCTGTGAGCTTCTTGGATTTGTGTGAGTTTTTTCTTCCCTATATCAGGGAAGTTTTCTGTCATTATTTCTTCAAACAGGTTTTCTATTCCTTGCTCAGTTTCCTCTCCTTCTGGGACCCTTATTATGTGGATTTTGTTTTGTTTTGTGTTGTCCCAAAGTTCCCTTAGGCTCTCCTCCTGCTTTTTAATTTATTTTTTTCTAGAAGCTGCTCTACTTGCGTATTTTTTCCTGCCTTGTCTTCTAGCTCACTAATGTGGTCCTCTGCTTCTTCTAATCTACTCTTGATGCCTTCTATTGAGTTCTTACAGCAGCGATGTCATTTTTCATTTCTTCTTCGTTCTTCTTCATTTCCTCTTGGCTCTTACTCATATTGTCGAATTTGTCTTCAATTCTTTTTAGCCACCTTATGACCATTTCTCTGAATTCTTTCTCTGACAGGTTTATTACCTCCATTTCATTTACTTCCGTTTCTGGTGATGCCTGCTTTTCTTTCATATGCAGGCTGTTCCTTTGTCTCCCCATGGTCTCTCTTCTCTGGGTGTCTGGTTATGTAGTTCTCTCTCTCCTGCGTTGATTTAAAGGCACAAAATACAACACAACCAGGTATAAAGCACAAGGCATTGAACAGAAATGTATTCACGGTACTAATAACCCCCAATAAAGGTGACTACCAGAGAAAGACAAATTAGAGGATAGGAGAGAAGGAAGAGAAAAAAAAAAAAGAAAGGAGTGCAAAAATGAAATTTGTAAAAGCAAAAAAAAGTAAGATAGGAAAGAAAGAGAATGAGAAAGAAGAGGGGAACAAACTATATATATGGGGAGAAAACTCCAATAGAACAGCCACTAATCCCAACAAATGCCAGCAACAAGTATCTGGAGATGAATACAAACTACAAACAACAACTAATATCAAGTGAGGCAAGGGAAATCAGAAGCAAAAAACAAACAAACAAAAAAAAGAATAAGCAAAACAATCTCACAAACCAGCATAAAAAATTGACATAATCAACAATCAAGCAAACAACAACAAAAGGACAGACAGAAAAACTATTTTTTGGATAGTGAAGACAGAGAAGAGAGAGGTGTTTCTGGACTCAGAGCATGGAATTGGATATTAGATATATAAGTAGGGTGAAATTTTAACAGGGGGTAAAAAGAAGGAATAGGGAAAATCTAAAGCAGGAGAAGGGTAAGAGAAACAGGACAACAAAAAAGGAAAAGTTAGGAAGAGAGTGATGGCATAAAGGTAGTGTTGAGATAGAGTAGAATGATGCTAAAGTAAAGATGAAAACAGCATGTAGAACACTAATCTCAAAGTCAAATAAGGAGAAAATAAAATGACACTTTTTTAAAAAAGAGGTAAAATAGTAGTAGTAATAATAATGATTGAAAATAAAAATGTAATAATTAAAAAGGTAAAATCAAATGAGGAAAAAAATTAGTTACTTAAGTAAAAGATGAAAAAGAAAAATAAATAAATAAATAAATAAATAAATAAATAAATATAAAATGTGCAGTAGTGAAGGTCATTCACTTTTTCTATTGTTCTGTTTGGCACGCCTGTTTCCCAGTCAGGACAGTATTGCAGTTCCCTGTGTTCCACTGCTCCTCAGTGTTTTAAGCCAGTCCTGATTTTTAAGCAGGCGGTGTGTCTTACTTTCTTGTATTCCTTTATTTGTGATTACACAAGAGTCAATTTGTGATTCAGCCCCTGGGTGGCAGTGTTTCTGGGTTGACTTCCGGTCCATAGGTCCTCTCTAGCTTGTGCTTAGATCCTGCTTTCCCTGTGGTACTCAATACCGGTTTGTGGGAGTGGGCTGCCCCAGAGCTGGTTCTCTGATGGCTATTCCTCGCTCTGATCCCTAGGTCCCAGAAAAACAACTTTCCCCTGCAGTCTCCTAGGATGTCCCCAACTGGGTGATCCTATGTATTGGGCTCAGTAATCAGAAGCAAGGATTCAAAGAGGAGAAAGCGCAAGTGTGCGAACTCCGGGTCTGCGCGCAAGCCTGCGCAATCCCCTTTTCCCTTTTGTGTTCAAGCAGCCGGCACACTCCCAAAATTTTTAGGCTGTCCTTCTGTGTCAGATCAAAATGGGTTGCTTTTTAGAGATCCCCTCTGTTAGCTGCTCTGAGGACCCCCTTCCACATTCACGGATCACGCCAGTCCCAACAGCCACGGATTTTTCTAGGTGCAGACTTCCCCCGGTCCTCCAGCTCCCGCAGTGCGCACATTTCTCTGTCCTGCTGGGACCAGAGACCTCACCTTATCCCAGGCGAAATCTGACCTTTCTGTGATGGAATGTAGAGCTCCTCTGAATCCGCATGTTTGCGCCAATTGGGGACTGGTGCTCTGGGGTTCACAGCTGTTCGGTGGGTGCCGTATTTGTAGATTTTCAGGCTTCCGATAACATCCACTTTCCCCTTCAAGATGGCGCGGTCTCCACATTCGAGCTGGTGGCTCCGGGAGGGAACCCAGCAGCAGTGGTGGCTGCCTGGTCAGGGGAGCCCCATCCAGCAGTTTCCCCCAGTCTCCTGGAGTATAGCTATCCCTCAACTCACCAACAAACACTCCCCATGCAACCACACACTCTCCCTTTGTTTTCTCACTCACACAGTATCTTGCAGTCTGCCTTCCCTTCGGCAGCAATCTTTTTTCCCCCTGATTTATTTCTTCTACATTTATAGATATTTATAGAGATGTCCACTGAAAGATTTGCATAAGAATGTTCATAGCAATATTGTTCATAATATCTAGAACCCAGAAACAACCTACATGCTCAGCAGCAGGTAAAAAGATAAGCAAATTATGTATATCCATATAATTGAGTACTATTTATCAATGAAGAAGAACAAATAGCTGATATATAGCAACATGTGTGAACCTCATGCTGAGTGAAAGAAATGGGACACAAAAGAGAATATACAGCATAATCCCATATATGCTAAATTCTAAGACAGACAAGATGCATCTTTAGTGATAGAAATTGTTGGCTGTCTTTATGGGATGAAATGGACTGGAAAATAGCACAAAGCAATGTTGTGGGGTGATGGACATAGTGTTGATATTTTCTGAATTTATCATTACCCAAGTGTATATAATTGTCTAAACTTAATGAGCCGAATACTTGCATGCTGCATATTTTGCTGCATATAAATTATTCCTCAATGGGAAAGGGCAGCATAGTACAGTGCATGGTACATGGTAACTTCTCACGAAGGGTGGCTATGGGCATGACCAGCATGGACACCACCACCAGGGGTTTTCATTTTGATCCTGCTCTGTTGGCTTCTTCATTGCGTTGCAGGGTCCTGTGGAACTCGCTGGCCACTCTTGACAGATGATGTGATATTCCTGTTGTTACCCACAGTGGTGCACCTGAATCCTTAACTCACAGATATTCTCCCTCTGCCCTCACGCCTCTCTTTCCTCTCTCTCTCTCTCTTACACACACACACACACACACACACACACACACACACACACACACACTCATGGTTCTTCCTTTTTTTCCTTCATTGTCTTTATTTATCATCTTCATTCCAGCTCATTCCAAAGCTAATTTAATGTGGCTTTTAAAAATACATGTCAGCCACTGATGTAGGAAATAAATGTAAATCCAAAGTCACAAAGAAATAGACATCGCTGGTCTTGAACCCTTGAGGCTAGAGGTTCAGCTCTGAGCTTTTTAGCCTCAGCAAGAAAAAGGGAAACACAATCAGTTACTAAAAAGCCCACAGAGTGATTCACTTTATTACAAAGCAGTTTCCTGGGCTGCTATCTGTTATTCAGAGCTCCAGGTTTCCAATTTGTTTGCCTGAGTGGCAGATTAGTGATGAGGGGAGAAGGGACTGGAGATGTTTTTGCTTTTGGCTCAGTTTTCCTGGCAGGGAGACACTGAGAGTTTCCTTGTGGAAGTGAGTGGTGCTGGGCCCTGCAGCAGAGATAGTATTTGGTCTCTGCTGTCATCCTTTGTGTGATCAGCTGGCCCACTGCATAGTTCATCCTCACGCTGTTTTTCTGCATTCTCAATTTTGATGTTGACACCTTCCCTTGAGTTGTATTCTGGCAAGACAAGTTTGTCGCTGAATGGCTCGCTCCAGCAGACATCTCTTTCATTTGTCTTGGCTGTTTTTCTTTGCTCATGATAGGCTTACTTTTTTCCTTCCCCTTCTTGAGTTATTTTTAGTTTTAAAATCTCCTCTTAGGTTTTCACCTGGAACTATCAAATGCAGGCATTTTTTAGGCAGAAAGCCCTCTCCTATTGACCCTTTTAAGAATGAGTTTCCTAAGTACAGGCAGTCACTAGTCTTGCAATATATTACACATCCTCCTTTCTCTTGTCTTAAAGAGTTACTTTTCCTAAGAATCTGTCATTTGGTAGCTGGAAGTGAGATTTTCAGACTGATCACTGGAATTAAATTTTGACTTCCAGCCCTGGCATGTGGCTCAGTTGGTTGAGCATTGTCCCATACCAAAAGGTTGCCAGTTCAACACCGGGTCAAGCGCACAGGCCCAGGTTGCAGGTTTAGTCCTGCTCGGGTGCGTACCAGAGACAACTGATCAATTTCTCCCTGTCCCTGTCCCTGTCCCTGTCTCTCTCTTTCTCTCTCTCCCTCTTTCCCTTCCTCTCTCTCAAAAAAGAAAAAATTAGAAAAGAAAAAATGGGAGCTTGTTGTGTGTCAAACCCATCAGACTGGGTGTTGGAGTATGTAGATTCCAGGTTAACTTCTGGAATGGATCCAGATGTTAGACAAGAAATGTAACTTTCCTGGGCCTGCTTTCCTCATAGTGCAATGGAGGAAATAATCTTAGAAAGGTTGTGAAGGTCTAGCAAGATATAGAATGCCCCTTACCCATGGTTTCACTTTCCAAGATTTCTGTTATCCATGATCAACCTTGGTCAGAAAATATTAAATGGAAATTCCAGAAATAAACAATCTATAGGATTTTAATTGGGCACCGTTCTAAGTAACATGATGAAATCTTTTGACATCCCATTCCATCCTGTCCTGGATGTGAATCATTCTTTGTTCAGGATATCCATGTTGGATACACTCCCCACTTGTTAGTCACTCCTATTAGTCACTTAGTAGACATCTGGGTTATCAGATCAACTGTAGTTTCATCATGGTGCTTGTGTTTAAGTCACCCTTATTTTACTTAACAGTGGCTCCAAAGAACAAGCTGGCAATTTGGATATTCTAGAGAGAAGCCCTAACGTGCTTCCAGTAAGGGAAAAAGGTGGATGTATAGGAAAAACAGTCTATGCAGGGTTCACTGGGGGCCTTGGAACATATCCCGAAGATTAGAGGCTACTGTATAACACTTGAAAATGCTTTGAAAACCTGAGTGTCTTAAACTCGAAGTTTGTAAGGGAGAAGAAAAGAAGAAAAAATATTTTTCCTGGTATTGAACTTTCAGGTTGTATTCAGTACCCTGGTAGGGGGACAAAGGAACTAGGACACATATTTCCTGTCCTGGAGAGTTTTAGACAGAGTTTGAAGGATGTATGTAAAATGCAAAACATTTATTATTGAAACCCATCTGAAGTTTTTTTCATTTCTGAAGATTTTAAGGCCAGACTTGTTTTTTTAATTTTTCCTTCTCTAAATACTTAACTTTCTCCTCTTAACAATGATATCTAGACCCTATTTTTGTTGAGTGGATGATTCAGATAATTGAGAGTTCTGTGGCTCATCAGGCTCTCTTTTTGTTTGCCTGCAGTAACCCTACAGCTCCACGGTAGCTTAGTCTAAATAACCATGATACCCGATGGTTGAAGCACTTTCTTTAGCTTCTTCTTTTTTCTACCTGATATACCATGTAATTTTTCTTTTGCATTTGAGAAGCCTTATTGAACATGTTTCTTTTGATGCACATTGTTGCAGGTCTTCTTTTGGAAGTAGAATCATTTATATCAAGTAATTTGGAAGTGAAAATAATACCAACACATAACAACACATAATTAACACTGTCCTATGGGGAAAATGCATTTTGAGTTCTCATTCAGCTTCTCTGCTCCTGTCTCAGTGGTTTGAACTCTGAAGCAGCTGTGGCAGTCAGTGGCTCCCACTGACAAAAGGAGTGCCAGGTGATAGGCACCAGCTGCTGGTGAATTCTTTTGAAGTGCAGAGGACAAGCTTTGGGCTGGGTCATTTTCAGCAGCTCAGAATGGTCTGTTTAAGCAGATTTCCTGTCTCCATTTGTAGATGTATGTATAATCAATGCTTGGAAACCAAACCAATACTTCTTAAACTTTAACATGCTTACGAATCACCTGGGGATCTTGTTAAAATGCAGATTTTGATTCATTATATTTATAGGATGAAGCCTGAGAGTCTGCATTTCTAAGAAATTCCAAGGTGATGCTGCTAGTGGTGATGGTCTATGAACTGTGTTTTGAGTAGCAAGGACTTTGAAATCATTCAGCCCAATCTGTGGAATACATGATTGTGACTTGGTCAAGAGGCATAGTTCCTAATTTGAGAACTGATTGTATCACTATACCCCTCTTCTCTTAAAAATCCTAGCTCTTCACAGTCCCTACTTTCTGTCAGCTGAGGATCATGGGCTAGAAATGTCTTTCTACCACCTGTTGATGATCTTTTTCTTCTCTTCCTCCCATCCTGACCCACATCACATATTCCTAGAGAGAACATGTTGTGAGCTGTAGTGTTTTTGGATGAGTCCAGTCTTTCTAGCCTTGGAGGCAAACTGGCTTGTACTTTCCATAGAACAGGGGTCTTGCAGGGCCTTGCACCAGTGGGTGCTTCTTAGATATTTGTTAATTATTGATTGGCCTATGATTCTAAATATTTTTGCTAACTGAGAAGAGACTAGGAAATTGCCAAGAATTGGCTGCCTTTATCAACCTATCCCTGCTCATAGAAGCAGAGGTTAACAATGCATACTGCACTGATTTAATAAACTGATGTGAAGACTGAGGCCCTTATTTGCAAGAGACCAAGGGCTGGGGCTAGGTATTGGTGTTCAAGCACTGGTGCATTCAGGTCAGGCTTTCAGCAGTTCCTCTAGTGCTGGTTTACCATATATTAGGCCACAGAGACCACAGTTATACATAGCCTAGTGGCTGGGAAATGCTACAGATTATGCTGTGGAGGCTGTATGTGCAAAGCCATCAGCACCTGCTCCATGCCACTCGCTTGCTGCTGTGGCTCTTGTTCACTCTCTTCACCTCCATTACTTTCCTTCCTGCCTCAATCAGGGATGCAAGTTGCATTTCTTACTTGCCCACATGATATGTGATTTAGTAATACAAAGTAATGCTTAACATGAACCTGCAAAGTGGACCTCTCCCTGTTGAGTTGTTCACCTTGGAATAAGATTATAGTTGCCCTAGGAAAGGATGGGTTTCATTTAAGTTACAAAACATCAGACATTAGCTGTGTCAAAACAAACTTGTTATTGGTCATGCTTCAAGCATCCAAATTTGTTAGTATTTAAAAAAAAATGAATGAGTATATTCAGGAGTTTCTACATAATGATTTCACGCTCATTGATTTGCATTTGATATAATGTCAGGAATGGGAGAGAAAGGTTTTGTTACAATTAATGAGTGGTAAGTTACATATACATCAGATGTTGGATGATATTCCTGCAGTCTTACAAAATTCAGCTGAAGCTCCAAAGTCAACAATGACTGGATTGCCCCGGCCCGCGGGGCAGCAACGAGGGCACGCAGGAACCACCTAAGAGAATGAAACAAACAAGGAACGCGAAGAACGGAGGCAAGACAAGGTTCTGATCAAGCCTCGTTTTTTTATTCGAGTGTTGCGGTATATAAGCACTCAAGAGGAGAGGGGTAGGCTAAGGAGTTGCCATGGGATGATTGGTTGGGGACTGGGTATCTGTCCTAGCTGATCGGTTATTCTGATATGGGGGGTTCTTCTGGCCCTTGGGCGCGCGGGCTTTCTTTGTCCTTGCTCTTTGTCCTTGCTCAATCAGGAAGTAGGGCTGACCAGGAAGTAAGACCAAATTCTTCTTTTATGGCTCCCGGCACTGGATGATAATTTCCTAGGAAGTTGCTGTTAGACATCATGACCCTATAGCACCTACCAAGTGGTGGCATGGCCAAACAAGCCTGGATAAAGAGAAGTCTAGAAATTCAAGGGGGAGCATTAAGGAAATGGATCACATGCCTGGGGAGAAGGCTTTGGCTCCTCCTTCCAAGCCTGGGGTGGAGCTTCCTCAGGGCACCAACACGGATCATAAAAGTACAAATCAGGTCCCCCTTTTCCTTGAACCAACCCTGGAAGAGAGTTGGGTGGAGGTGGAGGAGGTGTGAAAGGGCAGTGGGAGTACGGACCACTGACCGCTCCCATGCAGGTCTGGGCTAAGCTAGAGGCAAGGGGATCAGGTTGTTTATAGAGACTGAGCATGGAATTATATGGTATTGATATTTTGACTGAGAATGGACCAGGTCTGGGAATGAGTCTTGATTACCACAATGAGGTTTGTTCTTAGAACTGGCAGTGACTAGAAAGTTTGGGATCTGTCAAATGTGGTCGAGAAGTAGAGAGGGAGATATGATAGGGCAGGTCTGAAGGCAATGGCTGTAGGAAAACAAAGGTGTCTCCTGTTCGAACCCTGTTTGATTCAGATCATTCAAGCAAGCCTGAGTACACCCATGGAAGTATGTTCTATTAGTGATTGTTATCGGTCCTGGGTGTCTCAGGGGAAAAAGGGTAAGGAGCTTTTGGACTACATCTTTTTTTAATCCTCAAAAAATACTATCCTGGTGCTGAAGGACTGGTCTGAGGAGTAGTTGAAGGCCCTGTCCCAAGATGCGTCCCTTGTAGATATTTTCTCATTTGAAACCTATTTCTTTGGATTAGCAAACACTTTTTTATTGCCTTCAGGAAGTTTTTTTTTTTTTTTTTTAAATTGAAACATAAGTATTTCCAGGAGACAACACCTAAGGTAATATTAGTCAGTGACTTTGGGGGATTATCTGATGGAATCTGTGATTAAGTCTGAACAGTTTAGACTGGCACATATGAACTGCTCCAAGATTAGTCTTCTAGTCTAGACTCTTCTGAATTCTCCCATCCTATCGCACATATCACTCTTACAGCTCTTCTGGATTTCACAGACCCTCTTGAATGCGCTGCTCACTTTCCCATGTATTCCCATCATGCTTTCCTCCCCATCACTGCCTTAAAAAGTCTATCTATTGGACTGGGTTCAGATGCCACCTCATACATAAAATCTTCTTTGAGCCTCCTACTTGATTTCTCTCTCCCTTAATAATCCTTAATGCAGAAACCAGTCCTACTTAGATAAGATGACATTATACATCAGGAGTTAGAGACAGAGAGGTAAAAAGTTTTTAGCAAAATGACAGCTCATGAATATTTTATTGGACAAACACTGGGATGAGAGTATGTCATCAGCACTGCCCTTCCCCCATTTTAATAGTTCTAAGGTTTACGCTCTCATAATGAGTATAATGAGGTCTCCTTCCCCCGAGTGTCATCTGGGTCCCCTTCCTCTGCAGACCACAAGGCAATTCTCAGAGGGGTTCCCTCATAAACTTCACATGCTAAAAAACTGGCTGATGAACACTCCCCTCCTCCTTTCCCTGCAGATCTTTTTTTTTTTTTTTTTAAACTTTGCACATTTTAATGTAGGAAAATCATTCATGTTAACAAACAAACAAAATTGTGAGGAAAACTATAAAAGCTGTGCTTGTGGCACTGGGGCTGTGGTGCATTTGTGGAGCAGGAAGCAGATCAGGTGTGTAAGCTCTAGGGGTCTGCCAGGGCTCTAGGGTACACTTGTCCACCACCTGCATGGGGGTCAGACAAGCTCTAGCCACAGTAACCAGTCAGGCCAGGGCTCACTCGGGCCTTTGTTCTGACTCCACCATCAGACCCTGACTCCAACTTGCTCCAGGCTTTTCAGTTACACAGAAATAAAATCAGAGGCTTGGGTGACACTGGGTGTAGTATCTGCAGGCAGCAGGGTGGAGTCACCTGAGGACTGGAGATTGCAGGTTGTTTCAGCCTAAGGCTCAGGACCTTGGGCCCCCATCCTCAGCTTCAGGAATGCACCCCAGGTGCTAGGCCTGCCCCTGGCCTTCACGCACTTAGGTGCTGCAGGTATCAGGCCCCGCCACTGTACCCTGTAGTCCTTGGGGAGACCAAGGAAAAGTTGGTCTCCGGGCTTCTTGTAAAGTTGTTTTAGTTAGATTCCAAACAAACCAAAGTGGAGAGAAGAGGTGACGACAAGTTAACCTGTCCACTCATGGGCTGGGAGCCCCAAGTCTCTGGCTCCAGCCAGTGGGGCAGTAGACAGTGCTGGAGTCCCGGCCCTCAGGCCACCTTTGCCCTGAGGCCCACCAGGTGCCCAACACTAATGGGGCCCCTCCTCTCTGAAGCAGAGGAAAACCCAGAGCAATCATGGGGAAAGGAAAGCGAGACTAAGGAGACAAGGCAAGAGCAGAGCCACCTCCCTGAGGTAGTCTCGGCATCAGGAGGTGCCCGAGAGCCCACAGAGTCTGGGCCTGGTGAGGTAAAATCTGAGTTTATTTGGCGCAGGACATGGTGTCAGGACTCCTCGTTGCCAGAGTCATCCTCATCGTTCCCAAAGCCCCTATCAGCTTCGGCCTCTGTATCCTCGTCATAGTCATCGCAGAAGAGAGCCTCGCCCTCATCGGGCGCAGGTCCTTGGTCTCACGCAGTACTCATCACCTTACATCATCCCGCTCCGCGTCTACCATGGTCCCCAAGACCTGCTTGCGGATGTTGTCTCCCGGTCCTTGTCTTTGCTCTCTTCCCACTTCCGGTGCATCACAGAGGCGTCCACGTTAGCCTGGGAGAAGGTGTTGGGTTCCTTAAGGAGGGAGATGACGCTCGGGACGGTCATGACATTGTGGGTGGGGTTCCACTGCTCCGAGGGCAGCTCGCCGCTCTGGGGGTCATTGACTGGGGCGTGGAGAATGGAGATGTACACTTGCCCCTGTCTCATAGATATTGGGGTGCCACATCTTGGTCAGGAACCGAAAGGCTGGTGGGGAGTAAGGGAAGTCGATGGGAAACTTGAGGCGTGCCCTAAGTAGCCGCCCTCGTAATAGGTGTTGGGGAGGGTGCGAAAATGGCCACCTCCCAGTTGTGTAGATTGCCCTCGTCCAGCAGGGTCACCCGGAAACCCCCCACCGGCTCCTCCTGCAGCCCCTTAAGCTGGAACAACAGCACTTTTTGTGAACTGGGTATTAGTGGCTGGGCCATGGGGGGGCGTGAAGGAGCCCAGGAGCCGGGGCGGGCTGGGTGGTGTGCAGGGGGGGGGGGTGCCATGGGGACCGCAGCTGCCTTCCTCCTTGGCGCCCCCCCCCCCCCGCAGCGCTCCACTTGCTGTGGCACAGCCTGCCTGGGCTTCCCTCTCCCTCCCTCCCCCCACCCCCCCATCCTCCGCAGATCTTAGTAAACAAGAAATTTTTATAAAAATTCCCGTGTCTATAATATCTACATCATCTTATAGCTTTGCTTCTGTATAATTCTAGCACACAGTACTGCCTGTCAGCCTTGAATTTTCTACTTGCTACCCTGATAGACTATATACTTCTTGGCAGTCCCTTCATTGGTACACACATTCTATGACTCTATGTAGAGTACTTTGTACTTTGTAGGTGCTTAATAAATGTTTGGTGAATGACAACCCATGAGACCTCAATCTGTAGGATAAAACCTGCAGAGAGAAGCTAAATGAGAGTGAAAAGAGAGCTGTTGGAAGAGGTGTGGAATGAGGGGCTCTGTGGACCAGCTGACATTTTGCCTGGGATTGGCCTGGAATCAGGCTGCAACATACCTGCTCCATCCTATCTAATAAAAGAGAAACATGAAAATTGACTGTACCTCCACTACGCCTACAAGCCATGCCCACCAACCAATCAGGAGTGAGTATGCAAATTAACCCAACAAATATGGTGGTGGCAACAGAACTGGAGAGAGCAGGAGGCTTGGGTTGCTCCCGGCGATGGAGGAAATCAAGCTTTCTGCCCGCCCTGACCTGCCCTGGCCTCTGCTCAAGGCTACAAAGTTTCAATTCTGGAAGATAAATAAATCCCAGATACCAGGGCCTCCGCTTGGGTCACTGGGGGGCATGGCCAGCCTGAAAACCACCACAGGCCCCTCACCCAGGCCGCCCCATGCCCCAAGGGAACCCCCACCCTGATCCGGGATACCCTTCAGGGCAAACCAGCCGGCTCCCACCTGTGCACCAGGCCTCTATCCTATCTAATAAAAGAGTAATATGCAAATTGACCATCATTCCAACACACAAGATGGCTGCCCCCTGTGGTCAAAGATGGTTGCCCCCATGTGGACACAAGATGGCTGCCACAAGATGGCCAGCAGGGGAGGCAGTTGGGAGGGACCAGGCCTGCAAGGGGGGGCAGTTGTGGGCGATCAGACCAGCAGGGGAGGGCAGTTGGGAGGGACCAGGCCTGCAAGGGAGGGCAGTTGGGGGCAATCAAGCCTGCAGGGGAGGGCAGTTAGGGGTGACCAGGCCGGCAGAGGAAGGAAGTTGGGGGTGACCAGACCTGCAGGGAAGGTCAGTTGGGGGGAACCAGGCCTGCAGAGGAGGGCAGTTAGGGGCAATCAGGCTGGCAGGGGAGCAGTTAGGCATCAATCAAGCTGGCAGGGGAGTGGTTAGGGGGTGATCAGGCTGGCAGGCAGAAGCGGTTAGGGGCAATCAGGAAGCAGGCAGGCGAGCAGTTGGGAGCCAGCAGTCCTGGATTGTGAGAGGGATGTCCGACTGCCCGTTTAGGCCTGATCCTAGGATCAGGCCTAAACGGGCAGTCGGATATCCCTTGAGGGGTCCCAGATTGGAGAGGGTGCAGGCTGGGCTGAGGGACAGTCCCCTCTCCCCCATGCACGAATTTTATGCACCGGGGCTCTAGTAGGGCTATAAACCTATGAGGAACTTCACGTCCTTTTCCTTACTTTACCTCTGCATGCATGCTCAGATGTGTGTGTGTGTGTATGTAAGATGGGGGTAGGTAGCACAAACGTGGGCTTGGGAGTAGGAAAAGTTGTAGTTTTGACCACTGCAATGTGTGAGGAAGAGGGTTTGAATTTTTAATGGATTCAGTAGGGTCTAAATATCAGGTTGGTGATAACTATACCCTTCATTTGTTGGTTGGCAAAATTTAACACAAATGTTACACCCAGATCAAAGAAAGTGCCAGAGACACACTAGTGTTTTCAGGATTAAATTATCCCTCCTCCATGGAGTCTTTCAGATTCATATAGTGTACATACATCACTCCTTTATGAAAGATCCTACAGCACTTAATAGTTGATTCGGCAAAAGCTCTTGATTATAATATCTTGCTATTTTTAGTTAGTTTCTTTAACAGCTTCTGTCTTTCATTTGCTTCAAAGCTCATATCTTTCATTGCATCCTTGCTTCTTGTCACATGAAGCTTTGTTGAATACATAGGAAGAACTGAGTAATTATTAATTATTTTATTCTCTAATTAGACCCACTATGGAGTAGATACTATAGTTTTTAGGGGTGTGGGAAAGTAATTTGGCAGAGTCATCTCTAAAGATCAAATGTGCAAATATTAACTGAGTTTGCCTCTCGCTAGTCCTCAGGGGACTTGAAGCAGACCAACAAAAATTTTCAAGAAATAAACCACAAGTAGCTGAAAAACACACAAGTTCAAATCACATCCAGTGTGACCCTGTGAGAGAATTTCTGTAGCAGAAGGAAGTCTTTTATACTTGACCTCAACTTTAATTTTTTGTGATAATGTGGGGGCTTCAGAGATGCTTTTAATCACACTGACAGAGTTGCATTCTTATCCATAAATCATAGTTGAAATTAGAGGAACCAACTGACTGATAGTGAAAAATTTCCCAGTGACAGTATATGTATATATATTTAGATAAAAGTAATATATATATAAAACCCTAATATGCAAATAGAATGAATGACGGAACAACTGAACAACTGAACAACCGAACAACCAGTAGCTATGATGTGTGCTGACCACCAGGGGGTGCATGTAGAAAATGGTGGGCATTGGCAGCAGGTGGCAGAGTGTGGAACATAGCGGGTGTTGGCCACAGTGAGATGGTGGAGCAGGTGAATAGGGGCACCAGATCATGGAAGAGCACCGGTCGCTGTCATTGCCCACCACTTGCACCCACTGCCAGCACCCCGCTCCAGTCCTGATCACTCCTGAGGGCTTCTCCACCTCCCCCTACTCCTGAGGGGCAATCGGAGCAGCAGCTGCAGCTTACACCTGTTGCTGGTGCTGGCCCCAATCACTCTGAGCCATCAGTGGGTGTGAGTGGGGCCAGTGCCATCAGCACGTGGGTGGCAGCGGGAACAGGGGCTGCCTGTCGGCAGACAGGGGACCAGGGGCCACAGTGGGAGGGGCCAGGCAGGGGCACGGATGATGGGCCGAGACTCACCCCTGTGCCCACTGCAGCCTCGCAGCCCACAGTTCCTTTCAAGATGAACTGTGCACTGGGCCCCTAGTTGGTTAATATTATGAAAAGGTCACCTCAGTTTTAAGTGGTGTTTTTCTTAATTTGATGTGCATTATTTTAAAAACACAGCACACACATAGCCTTAAAACTCCCCGCACCCCCCCCCACCCCACTTCACAACGCCTCTGGCATTATTCATATAGAAGCTTTCAGCCAGCGACTTGGAAAGCACTTTTTACTAGAGCTCATAGAATTAGTGTTTCTGCTGTCCAAAAAAAAAAAAAAAAAAAAAAAAAAAAAAGGGAGGTAGCTTAGTAAAAGGCTGAGGAAAACATAAAATGTGAAGGGTAATAGATCTGTTTCTTAAACATTTTTCCATGCAATGAACATCCTAATGATTTTTCTCAATTTATATGTTTTCACATATTTGAGAATGAGATACACAAGAGTATTTTGTTAGCGTCACCTATGTTTACTGAGATGTGAACTTTGGAGCCATTCATTGGTCTTTACTCAGTTTTTTTTTCTGCTAGGCTCCCCTCTGGGCCCTCACAGCTTGGTGTCAGCTCCTCATCTTGCTTCTGATCTCCAGATTGGACTTTCTAGCTCCCTGATAAATATTTTAGAAAAGTCCTATTGATATTTCTAACTCAACAAGCTAAAAGAGACCTCATGGTATTATTCCTAAGCAATATTTGCATTAACAACATTGGCATTCTCCACATACCTGAGTCAACTTTGACTTCTACAATCTGTCTCCTACAATCAATGGTGGCCAAATCCTGTTGATTCTGACTTTGAAATGTCTAAAGAATACTCTCTCAGGTTTCCATTTATATTTTCACTGTCTTAGTTTAACACCCTTTTTTGCTTGCCTGAGTCATGGAAATAATAATTGTCTAATTGGTCTCATGGGCTGCCATTGGTTCCCTCTCAAATATATACTTCATG
The DNA here is from genome assembly GCF_963455305.1 of Plecotus auritus. Classification (NCBI taxonomy): domain Eukaryota; kingdom Metazoa; phylum Chordata; class Mammalia; order Chiroptera; family Vespertilionidae; genus Plecotus; species Plecotus auritus. The sequence continues at coordinate 111,060,354 of NC_137771.1, forward strand.
TTGCCTCGGGGTGCTCTTCCTGAAGAAGGACACTTTCTTTTTCTTTGAAAAACCTTGTGGTGGGTCCCCCATTGTTTATTGAATCTGTTTCCAATTTAACTCTTCAGCCTCATTTTTTTTTCAACTCCCTCCCATCTCCCCACACTGAACCCACTGAGACAGCTCACTGTTGCTCAATGAGATACCCACTTTCACCCTGTGTGTGTTCGCTTGGATTGTTTTCACCACTAGAGCCTTCAGTAAGACAAAATGTTAATGTCCTACAACTTCCTTTAGCCTGTCTCCTCTCCCTGTCCCAAGCATGACTCTCCTTTAAGGTTTAAAAAGATAATTCCTCTTAGAAGGCTTTATGGAGATGTTTTCTACATTTCTGTCTGTCTTGCACATCATACTCTCTTAGTGAACAGAGACTGTGTCATTTTTATCTTTTTTTTTTTTTAAAAAAGATTCAACTTATTGATGGATATATATTAAGTGCTAAATGAATTCTTCTTGTTGAATGAATAAATGAATTATTGCCTCCCTTGTGAATCTTTACCTGATCCTATGAAGCAAAATTCTTCTCTCTATTATGCAACCACAACATATTGTATATTTATCCAAGTTTTTTCTCTTTGCATATGGTTTTTTAACAGAGTTCTATGATGTAGGTTGACATGTTTTTCTTTGTATTTATCTTATTTAAAGCTTGAAGATCTTCTTGAATGTGTGGCTTGATGTCTTTGTAAAATTCATGGTAATTATTTCTTCAAATCTTACTCAGCCCCTTTCGTGCCCTTCTTCTCTTTGAGACTCTAATTCCATATGTTGAGAATTCAAAAAATAGACCTAATAGAAGATTAGACACAGTTGGAAGGATAAGACAGTGAAAATTATCCAGAGCGAAATACAGAGAAAAAGGATGGAAAGTAGTGCAAAAGTCTATTTATTGAGTTCTCAATTTGTGATATCAGTTTTAGAATTTTTATTTGATTATTTTTTATACATTCCAAATCTTTGGTAAAATTCTCACTCTTTTTATCTATTTTTATTAATGTATAAATCAGAGGGGACTTCAAGTATTTAAATAATTTCTTGGTTTGTAGGTTGTGTGGGGCGGGGTCTCAGGGCGTCACTAGGCTAGGGTGTGGCAAACAGCGATGGCTGCCAGTAAGCCGGCTCTGTGTCTCTGACCGCGTCCCCGCGTCTCCCGCCCCAGTGCAGTAAACAATTATTCCTGCGAGCAGCCCTGCAAGCAAGCCACTCTCACTTTCCGACCTGATGGCAGACAGTCCAGCTTGTCCCCGTAGGAGTTTGGGTCCCCCACATCTCCCCAGAAACTGGAGTTTGGAGTAATCAGGAGCTTGTCTCCCTTTGGGTTGAAAAAAGCAGCGCTCCCAGTTGCCCATCGCCAGCCTGATATGCGTGCCTCCATACCTCAGCTTTTCAGCGCTTGTGCATGTCTCAATGCTCTTTTCTCTTTCCTTCTAGTTGTAGAACTTCCACTCAGCCAGCTTTCCCATGGTCCTGGGTGATAGACGTTTTGTTTTTTAGTTGTAGTTTTGAAATAGTTGTGCGAGGCAGCAGTTTAGGTGTTTACCTACGCCGCCATCTTTAACCCACCCAAGCTCCAAGCAGCGGCTTTAGCATATGAATGGCCTGCCCTATCACAGCTTAACATAGCAAACTTGCAGCCCGGGTCAGACAGCTCCAAAACCTCCAAACCCCAAGCAAAGAGGAGAAAACTGTAGTTCTCGCTATAGCGCCTGCTGGGTGGCCTCAGACAGTAGCTGACCTGCACCCCATTGGAGATCCAGAAGCCAGTGTACCTAGTGGTCAGTGTGAGACACCAAATTTCAACTCCTCACATCCATAAGTGACACATTCAAGAGGCAGACTCAGTGAGCACCAAAGCCCCACTGAAACAAGTCCTGCACCATAAGCGTGTCTCCAGCGCAGCAGTTCTTCCATTATAGACACAGCGGGGTCCTCACAGCCATTTGGCCTGGAGGTCAATTCCTCCCAGTGTACCAACAGCAATCAAGGCTTAACTACACCAAGACTTTGCACTCAGCCCACAAAGGGGTGTACCAAAGGCGTCCACCTCAGGTGATTGGGGAGGCTGAGCCTATAGGTCACCTACCACACAAAGCCACTCCATCAACACAGGGAAGCAGCAAAATGTGGAGACAAAGAAACATGTCACGAATGAAAGAAATGGAGGAAAGCAAACTACTCGTCGACATAGAGTTCAGAACCACATTTATAAGGTTACTCAAGAATCTTCTAAAAACCTCCGAGAAACTCGATGAGACCTCCAAGGAGCTTAGTGAGACCTTCAAGGACCTTAATGAGAATGCCAAAAAAATGGGAAAGGACCAGTCAGAAATTAAGCATACACTGTCTGAAGTAAAGAATATACAGAAATTCAACTGTAGATCAACGTACCCCAAGAATCAAACCAAAGATCTGAAATCTGAGAAAACAAAACACACCCAACCAGAAAAACAAAAAGAAAAAAGAATCCAAAAATATGAAGATAGTGTAAGGAGCCTCTGGGACAACTTCAAGCGTACCAACATCCGAATTTTTGGGGTGCCAGAAGAAGACAGAGAGCAAAATATTGAAAACCTATTAGAAGAAATAATGACAGAAAACTTTCCCTACCTGGTGAAAGAAATACACTTACAAGTTCAGGAAGTGCACAGAACCCCATACAAGAGGAATCCAAAGAGGACCACACCAAGACACATCACAATTAAAATGCCAAGGGCAAAAGACAAAGAGAGAATCTTGAAAGCAGCAAGAGAAAAAATGGTTAGTTACCTACAAGGGAGCACCCATACGACTGTCAGATGATTTCTCGGCAGAAACTATGCAGGCCAGAAGGGAGTGGCAAGAAATATTCAAATGATGAACAGCAAGAACCTACAACCAAGATTACTCTACCCAGCAAAGCTATCATTCAGAGTTGAAGGTCAGATAAAGAACTTCACAGACAAGAAAAAGCTAAAGGAGTTCATCACCACCAAACAGGATTACATAAAATGCTGAAAGGTATTCTTTAAGAAGAGGAAGAAGAAGAAAAAGATAAAGATAAAAATTATGAACAACAAAATGACATCAAATACATACCTACCAACAAGTGAATCTAAAAATCAGGTGAGTAAAAAATCTGATGAACAGAATGGACTGGTGAATATAATAGAATCAGGGACATAGAAAGGGAGTGGACTCACAATTCTCAGGGGGAAGGGGGTGTGAGGGGTGTGGGAAGAGATTGGAAAAAAATCTTACACCTATGGATGAAGACAGTGGCGGGGGGTAAGGGCATGGGGTGGGGTGGGGTGGGGAATCAGGTGGAGCGGAGCTATGGGGGAAAAAAAGAGGAACACCTGTAATAATCTGAACAATAAAGATTTATTAAAAAAAGTAAAGACTTGCAGAGCTCAAAAAAAAAAAAATAAAAAAATAACTTCTTGCATCTCTGGAGGGTTTGTTTCTATTTTCTTTTTCCCTCTTGAATGTCTCATAACATTTTATTGAATTGCAGTGATTATAGTTGATACTTTCTTGCTCCAGAGAGAACTTTAAAAATCTTTCAGTACTTTGATATTGATGGTACTGCTGCCCAACTTCTTATAGTCTTAGAAGCCACTACCATGTTTTCCCGAAAATAAGACAGTGTCTTATATTAATTTTTGCCTCCAAAGACATGCTAGGTCTTATTTTTAGGGGATGTCTTATTTTTCCATGAAGAAGAATACGGTACACATTTATTGTTAAATGAAAATAAAGGAAATTTATTACCTGTATACGGTATGGTAGTACGGTAGTTGTCAACACAAACCAGACAAACTGTGAATCCTACAGTATCAAGAATTTACTCATTTATTCATTGACAATCATGTCATCATCTTCCGGAACATCATCATAACAATCCAATTCCTGAATTTCCTGGTGAATTTCTTGTGACTCCATTTCTTTCAGAATCAGTGGACCAAATCTCTCATGTTTAGCAATAGCACTGTCTTTAAATGAGTACTTCTTGTCACGGTAGCCTGCTCGCAGTGCATTTGCAATGCAACTGTCAGTGATTTTCTCCCATGAATTCTTCACCCAAGTCACAACTTCTTGCAGTTTAGGTTTCACAAAGTTTCCACGCTGATTTCTCTCCATTCTATTTTCAATGTAGTCATTAATTTCCATGCGCAAATTGTCTTTGAATGGCTTGTTTATTGCAATATCAAGAGTCTGGAGATAGGCTGTCATTCCTGCGGGAATCATTATCTGATCTATTTTTCTTTCGTGAAGAAATGTCTTCATGTCTTTAGCGCGGTGAGTGCTGGCTGCATCCCAGACTAGCAGACCTCTTTGGCTCCCTCGCATAACAAGCGGCAGCATTCAATCGACCCACTTCCTTATAACTGCTTGTGTGGCCCAGGCTTTTTCAGTTTCAAGAATAAAAACACCCAAAACACGTTCAATCTTTTCCTTCTTGCCCTTAGAAATGATTAAAGGTGGGATTTTAGTGCCATCCATTCGAATTGCCAAAATACAGGAAACACGTGCACTTTCGTAAGCAGTGGAGGGAATGTACGCTAAGGAGGCACCCTGCTGTTCAATTGTTGTTTGAGATGATTGGCCCATAAACACTGCAGTTTCATCCATAGCAATCATGTTGGAAAGATTGTATTTAGAGAAGTCAGCATCATCAATAAAGGACTTGAATGCAAGTGCTCGCTTAATAACTTGAGTATGTTCCAACCTAAACAATGTTGTAGATCTTCTTAAAGACAGTTCACTTCGCTGAAGGAAATTATCCAGCCAGTGTTGTGATGCTTTGAAGTCTTCGGGGGCTATGTCAAACTGTGGTGCCATTGCAAGGGCAAATTCTTGAATCTGAGCCCTATTCACAACCAAAGCCTTTGCTCTCCTGTCAACAACCCATTCACAGATCAGGTCTTCCAGCTCGGAAAATAATGGTTGCCGACTTGATCCACACTTGCGCTTTTTAGCATTTCCCTTGTCCACTTGTTCAATGAGGTTACCATACTCTGCTTGCCATTTTTGGACCAATCGGATACTCAACATCTTCTCTTTGCGGAAAGCAGTAAGATTTTGGCCCCAAGAGTCTTCCACGATTCCTTTCTTGTACTCCACAGAGTAGCCTTTTCTTTTTGCGCTCATTTCTAGGGGTAAAAAAAAGGAATTGGGGTATCAAGGTGGGGGGAGGGGGATCACTCAAAATGACACAGGGGGGATCAGAGGGGGGAATCAAAATGCACAGGAGAATCAGAGGGGGGATTACCATTTTAGTAACCCCTTTTGATCCTCCTGTGTCATTTTGATTGCCCCCTCTGATCCTCCTGTGTCATTTTAAGTGATCCCCCTACCCCCACCCCTGTGCCACTGAACACCTTCACCAGACATCCCCCCTACCCCTTTATCAGACATTTACCCCCTGGGGCCTGCCTGGTGATTGTCACTGGGCTTGCTGGGGCCTGGATCTGGGCTGGAGCAGGGTCTGCCACTGACTGAGAACCTTCAGTCATCATGAAGGCGGCCACGAGCATCAGGTAGTGTCACCAGAGACAGACCAGCACTCACCACCTTCGCCGCGTCCCGTCCACTCTAATCCTCCTGTTCTTCTACATGCATCTGTGAAAGTCTCCTCCTCTCTCCCACCCCGCGCTCACTGCTCACTCCGACCTCCGCTCCGCCTCCACACAGCAGTGACGTCAGGACTCCATGTAATGTCACTGGTTGCTAGACGCCAGTCGGGGCAGCCCTAGTGACCAGTTTACGGTAAATTAATTTTCATTCTGAGACAGAGCCTGGGGGCCTTATTTTCGGGGGATGCATTATATTTCACCCAGAAGGAAACCTGTAAGTAGGTCTTATTTTCGGAGGATATTTTATTTTCAGGGAAACATGGTATATGCCTCTCTATAGGTGCTTCTTATAACTGCCTCAAGGGGAAATCCTGCTCAGATTTTTGGGTTCACCTTTCTCTGTTTCTCTCCTATCCTCAATCTTGGCACTTCAACTCCTGGTGCTTTGCTGGCCTTGAACTTCAAATTTTGTCTCCATATCTCTGTGAAATGAAAGTTCTACTCAGCTTTTTGGTCTTAGCAGTTGCTTTCTGCTTGGCATCCTGGTCTTTCCACACAGGCTGTGTATGAATCAGCAAATGAAGGAGCTAAGTGGTATGAAATGTTGGGCTTACTGCAGTGAGTTTCCTTCTCATTGAGCTCCTAGTCCTGCAAAGTCTGACTTGCTTGAAAGTTTCCAATGTATTCAAAGAGATGTGTTTATTTAATTTTATTACACATTTGTAGTTTGTTCAGTGGGGTGATTGATCTGTTATAAGACAGACTGCTGGAAGTGGGACTCCGTATTTTTCTATTATAGTAATTTCTTCTACTATAAATTTCCAAGTGTGTTCTTTAACCCAATTCTTTCTCCCTTGAGAGCAAAAACAGTGTTTTATTCCATTTTTTCTCTTGTAAAATGCCAATTCATTTATTAATTTATTCAACAATATTTTTTGAGCTTATGAGCTAAATGATGAGGATATATCAATGAATAAAATATTGAAGGTCTCAGCTGTTATGGACCTTATGTTCTAATGCAGAAGAAGGCCCACAAATAAACAGAAAAAATATTAAATAGTAAAATATCAAATGTACAGGATTAAATTAGAATACTAGGGTAGGGTGAGTGGCTACGTACAGGCCTTTCTGAGTGGGTCACCTTTAAGCTGAGATTTAAATGGAAAGAAAAGGTCGACCAGGGAGAGTTTCGGAGAATTCCAGGTAGAGGAAGGAGCAAGGCTGAGGGACCCAAGGTGCTCACTAAAATGAATTAAGTTTGTGAGATTCTAAATGAAAAATGTCAACATAAGCTATATTTGAGAGAGAACATTATATATTTTAAAATATTTTAATTTTTGCTATTAATATTTTCTCTAATTGTAAGTGTATACTATGTATAAAGTACTTTAACTCATTTAGAAATCATGAATATTACCTATAGCTCATGGAAGAATTATGATACCTGCAGTAGACATAGCTCCCTGCAGGAGGACCCCTCATTCACCAGGATGGTAGAACTGAGTAGAAACAAGAACTGTTTTTTCTTACTTCTGAGGTATATGTAAATATACTATTTTTGTTTAGTAATCACATTAATAATTATAATTTACATAACATACTAGCTTTTTACTAGGGTTCTGAATCAGTCTGGATCTTAGCAAAAACTAGAATTCAATGCACACAGTTCAAGAAACTGCAAAGGCCGAAACCGGTTTGGCTCAGTGGATAGAGCGGCGGCCTGTGGACTGAAAGGTCCCAGGTTCGATTCCGGTCAAGGGCATGTACCTTGGTTGCGGGCACGTCCCCAGTAGGGGGTGTGCAGGAGGCAGCTGATCGATGTTTCTCTCTCATCGATGTTTCTAACTCTCTATTCCTCTCCCTTCCTCTCTGTAAAAAAAATCAATAAAAAAAAAAAAAAAAAAAGAAACTGCAAAGAAGATTCTTCTTACAAGTGCGTGAGCAGGTGAGGGAGCAAGCAGAGATGGTGAGGTGCCTGGAGACTTGCACAGCAGGAGCCAGTGCTGCCCTAGGCTTGAATAGACATGGGCATTACATGGGCACTTTAGTCCAGTTCAAGCTGAAGTCAGGGAGGGATACAGCTGCTGCTAGAAACATGGCCTGGAGCAGGGAGGGAGCAGAAAAGAAATGCCCTTTTTTCTCATTCCTCCTGTCACCCTTTGCAGTGCCTCCCTTGGCCAAACTTGCCCAAGAGCCAGCTGGCAGTATAGACTGGCTGGTGTAGTCCATGGAGCCAGCCCCCCAGGGCTCAGAGCTGTACAGACAGGGCCAAGGATGGACCCAGGAAAAGGGAGCAAACTAAGGACAACTCACATGCTCACTTTGGAAATAGCAAGCAATAATGGGCCATGTTATAAATTGAAACATTTACCAAACATTTAGAGCTTGAGCCTCGCTGGGAATTGTGGGATTTAAAGAGTTTTTCCCAAACCAAGTAGAGAGAACTCAAATGGTTTTCAGTCACTCATTTTGTCTTTAAGGACAGAAAATTATTGTGAAGAAAGTTTAAATTAGCTTAGGAGATTGTGGCATCTGGAAGAATTACTTTAAGGCAGAGTCTGGCATGTGTGCTGGTGGGAGGAAAAGGCAGACCAGGGCAGAGTGGGGACAGAGATGCAGGTCAGAGAGAGGTCTAGGAAGAAGGGTCCTGCAGTAGAGCATGGGTTGTTTGATGTATAATCATTCATACTTCCCAAACTACTTTAAATACAGTCATATGCTGAAAATCTATTTGCTAACAGAGGGTCATAACATTGATTTGACTATTGCTTTATGACACATAAATAGCTATCTTTTCCATTCATCAATTAAAAATAGAAAAATATTAAATTTTTATTGCCTTGCATGTACAAAAACATCCATATATACTTGTCTACACAAAATGTTGATGTTCCCAGGCCTGGAGACTTGGTGGATTTAGGCTAAATTGTATGTAGTTCATGTATGATATTTTTCTGTAAATATCCAAAATGAAACAACCTCTTATTCTACATCTGAATAGTGTATAACTTTTCTGTCAATATGTTGTTGTTGTTAATTTGTAACTTAAATTACTTTTTTTCACATTGAAAATAGGACAGTTCTTAGATGAATAAGGGCAACCAATCATACTGGTTCAGAGCATTTTGTTTCTGAGAGTTTGAAATAATTTATGTCAGATATTACATTTCAAAAGTTTAGCTAGTATTTACTATTTTATAAATTTTTAGCTCATCAAATCTCAAGCAACTTTGTGAAGTATATAATATTATTATCATCTTCATTAAAATATGGGAAGGGTGAGAAGTGTGGCACAGGGAGATTAAATAACACCAGACCAAACAGTTACCAAATTGGGGGAGCTGGGATTCAATCCAGGAGTTTGGTTGGACAGCCTAAGGGTTAAACCACTATGCCAGGCTGTCTGTATTCAATGGAGGCTTGAGTTTATGATAATTCTGCTCCTGTAGGGTTCAGGTTTCCAAGTTATGAATTGAAACATTTACCAAACATTTAAACTTTTTCAAAAGTGCCCAGTTATATACTTACACTAGAGGCTTGGTGCATGAAATTTGTGCATGGGAGGGGGGTCCCCTCAGCCCGGCCTGCACCCTCTCCAATCTGGGAACTCTCAGGGGATGTCCGACTGCCAGTTTAGGCCACCGGACATCCCTCTCACAATCCAGGACAGCTGGCTCCTAACCACTCACTTGCCTGCCTGCCTAATAACCCCTAACAGCCTCTGCCTGCCTGCCTGATTGCCCCTAACTGCCCCTCCTGCCAGTCTGGTTTCCCCCAACTGCCCCCCTCTGCCGGCCTGGTGGGCCCCAACTGCCCCCCCTGCCAGCCTGGTCACCCCCAACCGCCCCCTCTGCCAGCCTGGTTGCCCCTTACTGTCTCCCTGCCAGCCTGGTCACCCCACGCAGCCTGCTGTTTGGTTGTTTGTCATGCCTCACTGTCCCCCCCACCCTGGTCGCCCCACGCAGCCTGCTGTTCAGTCATTTGGTTGCCCCTCACTGCCCCCCTGCCAGACTGGTTGCCCCACTCAGCCTGCTGTTCATTCATTGTGTGAGGGCGTCCTGACCAATTTGCAAATTACCTTTTTATTAGTATAGGTAATCATTGCCTTAAAAACACTGTTGATAGGAATAAGAGAATCCTCAATGTTCCTTTGGGCCAATGAAAAGAAAAAATCTAATCAGTGTTTCTGAAAAAATGTGTTTCCTACAGAAATGCCTTGCAGGATACTCCCTGCAGAAAATGTTTCTGTAATCAATACAGTTAGCATATCATCATGTGTTATGTCCCTATATTTGAGATTCACAACATATATATTAAAGACTAGAGGCACTGTGCACAAAATTTGTGCATAGGGGGAGGGAGGTACCCTTAACCCAGCCTGCACCCTCTCCAATCTGGGACCCCTCGGGGGATGTCCAACTGCTGGTTTAGGCCCTCTGGCTCCTAATCGCTTACCTGCCTGCCTGCCATCCTGGTTGCCCCCAACTGCCCCCCTGCCGGCCTGGCCACTCCATGCAGCCTGCTGTTCAGTTGTTTGGTCACCCCACACAGCCTGCTTGTTCAGTCATTTGGTTGTAACCCCCCGGCCAGCCTGGTTGCCTCATGCTGCCTGCTTGTTGTCCGTCACTAACCCTCCTGGCGGCCTGGTTGTAGGCAGCCATCTTGTGAGGGTGTGAGGGGCAATTTGCATATTACCTTTTTATTATAGAGGATACTGAACAGTTCTTCAGTAGATACCTGTTTAACTTCTTGTTTTTTGGTTTAAAAAAATGTATTGACTTCAGAGAGAGAGAAACATCAATTTTGTTGTTCCACTTATTTATGCATTCATTGGTTGATTCTTTTATTTGCCCTGACCAGGGACCACAACATTGGTATTTGGGACAATGCTCTAAGCAACTGAACAACCTGAGCAGAGCTAACTTCTTTTTCAACCTAGGCTTCATCAAGTTAAATTTACCAAATAACAATTTATCACAAAATATCTATTAACATCCTGTAGAAACAGCTTTGTACAATTTTTAACTGGTTTCTTAAAATCAAAGCTTTGGCTCATAAATTTCTAGAAGGCTAACAAAAAGTGAAGCGGGTTTTAAAAAATGACCAGGAAGTAAAACAAAAATACAGACTTTTTTTTTTTTTTAACCTATACTGTCTGAAAATCTGCTAAACTGATATTTCTTATCACCAAATAACATTGTCCATTGGATTTCTTTCTGCTCTTAGGCAGCTCTAGATATAAATTTGTGAAATATAATGGCGAACCTCTCTTGCCCTCTCTATATGTGCTGTAAATAGGTCCTCAAATAGGCTTGCTTCACTTGACATTTTAGAATGATTTTGAATATTCATAAAGGGCATATCTAAATTCAGTTCTGGTGAGAAATGATATGATTTATCTGAGAAGAGCCATGGAGTGCCACATATGTAAAAGAGATATTTTTATTTTCTTTTAAAATATTTTATTTTTTAATTACAGTTTATATTTAGTATTATTTTGTATTAGTTTCAGGTGTATGCACAGTGGTCAGACAATCATATACTTTACAAAGTGTTTCCCCAAATATTTCCAGTACCTACCTGGCACCATACATAATTATTATAATATTAGAGGCCTGGTGCATGAAAATTCATGCACTGGAGTTGGGGGGGTCCCTCAGCCCGGCCTGCCCCCTCTCACACTCCAGGAGCCCTCAGGGGCGGGAGGCGACCCAGTGATCAGGGGAAGGCAATGCCCCATCACACCTCTGCTGCTGCCACTGCCGGAAGCGCAAGCCTTGGCTGGCCCTAGTTACCTGAGCCTTGGGCAGCCCTGGGCAGCTGGGCAGCCATCATCAGGGGCTTGCCTGTGTCTCAGGCTGGCTCTGGGTGGCTGGGCAGCTGCCATCTGAGGATTGCCTGCACCTTGGGCTGGCCCTGGGTGGCTGGGGGCCTGAGGTGTCTGGGGGACTCCAGAGGCAGGTGCGCAGAGTGGCTGGACCTGCCTGGGGGTGGGCCCGGCATGCCAAGTGCCTGCCGCCCCGGCAGGGCTGAGGGGACTGGGCACTCCTATCTTGTGGCTGTGGGCGCCGCCATATTTGAGGGCATGGCAGTCAATTAGCATATTCCCCTGGGATTGGGCCTAAGCTGGCAGTCGGACATCCCCCTCACAGTCCAAGATCCCTCACTCCTTACCGCCTGCCTGCAGCGGAGGTGGGAGAGGGTCCCGCCACCACCACTGCGCTTGCCAGCTATGAGCCTGGCTTCTGGCTGAGTGGCGCTCCCCCTGTGGGAGCGCACCGACCACCAGGGGGCAGCTTCTGTGTTGAGCGTCTGCCCCCTGGTGTCAGTGTGTGTCATAGTGACCGGTCGTTCTGCTATTTGGTCTATTTGCATATTATGCTTTTACTATGGGCCCAGAGCATGAATTCATGCACCTTAAAAGGAACTGTGGGTCTTGAGGCTGCAGCGGGCACAGGGTTGGGTCTTGACCCATCCTCTGCACCCCTGCCTGGCCCCTCCTGCCATGGCCCCAGTCCCCTGTCTTCCAGCAGTCCCACTCCAGCCACTGCTGCTCCCATGCGCTGATGGTGCCGGCCTTGTTTGCACCCGCTGATGGCACAGAGCAATTGGGGTCAGTGCCAGCAGTGGATGTTAGCGGGGCTGGTGCCATACGTGGATGCAAGCAGTGGCTGCTGCCCTGATCACCCCTCAGGAGCAGGGGGAGGTGGAGAAACCCTCAGGGGTGATCGGGGCCAGCAGCCACCACTCTCACCTGCTGATGGCGCAAGCGATCGGAGCCAGCACCAGGCGCTGGCAGTGGGTGCAAGCAGGGCCAGTGCCGGCAGCAGGTGTGAGTGCTGGGCAGGACTGATGCATGTGGGAGCAAAGAATTATCAGTAACCACCAGAAGGTCAACCCGATGACAGCGACTGGCGAACTGCCTTGGTCTAGCGCCCATGCTCACCTCCACCATCACACTGCAGCTGATGCCCACCATGTTCTGCACCCTACCATGTGCTGCCAATGCCCACCATATTCCCTGTACACCCCCTGATGGTCAGTGCATGTCATAGTGACCGGTTGTTCAGTTGTTCTGTCTTTCGGTCTATTTGCATATTAGCCTCTTATTATGTAGGATTATATAGGATGGTTAAGAATGTTGGTAACAAACTCCATAGCTTTTTCTTATCTGGGAACCTCTTTATTTTCCCCTTAATTTTAAATAATAGACTTTCTGGGTAAAGTAGTCTTGGTTGTAGGTCCTTGTGTTTGATCACTTTGAATATTTCCTGCCAATTCCTTCTGGTCTGAAATGTTTCCATTGAGAAATCAGCTGACAGTCTTATGGGAGCTACCTTGTAGGCCACCAACATTCTTTCTCTTACTGCTTTTAAAGTTCTCTTTGTCTTTAACCTCTGCATTTTAAATATGATGTGTCTTGGTGTGGGCCTCTTTGGGTTACTCTTGTTTGAGACTCTCTGGACTTCCTGGACTTGTGTGTCTATTTCCTTCACCAGGTTAGAGAATTTTTCAGTCATAATTTCTTCAAATATGTTCTCAACCCCTTGCTCTCTCTCTTCTCTTTCTGGTATCCCCATTACACAAATGTTGTTACACTTCATGTTATCCCAGAGGCCCCTTAAATTATCCTTATTTATTCAAATTCTTTTTTTTTTTGCTGCTCTGATTGGGTCTTTTTTCTACCTTGTCTTCCAAATCATTGATTCAGTCCTCTGCTTCATCCAACCTACTGTTTATTTCTTCTAGTGTATTCATTTCAGATATTGTATTCTTCATATTGGACTGGTTCTTTTTTATTGTTTTTATGTACTTTTCCAAAGTATTGTATTTCCACTAGGTTGCTTGAGCATCCATATAACCATTTCTTTTGAACTCTATATCTGATAAATTGGTTGCCTCTATTTCATATAGCTCTCTTTTTGTCACAAAAAAACCCTGAAAAATACACAAAGCCATAGAAACTAAATAATATGTTACACAACAATGAATAGGTTAACAATAAGATCAAGAGAGAAATCAAAAGATACCTTGAAACAAATGAAAATGAGAACAAAGAGAAAAAAAAATGGCGGTGGAATAGACAGATGTGTCCCGAGCCTTATCCCAGAGCAGATAGAAAGAACAGCTGAGGGTCGCATGGGGAGTGTCTGTTGGTGAGTTAAGGGACAGCTATACTCCAGGAGAAGGTGGGGGACTGCTGGATGGGGCTCCCCTGATCGGGCAGCCACCACTGCTGCTGGGTTCCCTCCCGGAGCCACCGGCTCAGATGCGGAGACCGCACCATCTTGAAGGGGAAAGTGGATGTTATCTGAAGCCTGAAAATCTACAACTGCGGCACCCACCGAACAGCTGCAAACCCCAGAGCACCAGTCTTCAATTGGCGCAAACATGCGGATTCAGAGGAGCTCTACATTCCATCACAGAAAGGTCAGATTTTGCCTGGGATAAGGTGAGGTCTCTGGTCCCGGCAGGACAGAGAAATGTGCGCACTGCGGGAGCTGGAGGACCGGGGGAAGTCTGCACCTAGAAAAATCCTTGGCTGTTGGGACTGGCGTGATCCGTGAATGTGGAAGGGGGTCCTCAGAGCAGCTAACAGAGGGGATCTCTAAAAAGCAACCCATTTTGATCTGACACAGAAGGACAGCCTAAAAATTTTGGGAGTGTGCCGGCTGCTTGGACAAAAGGGGTAAAAGGGGATTGCACAGGCTTGCGCGCAGACCCGGAGTTCGCACACTTGCGCTTTCTCCTCTTTGAATCCTTGCTTCTGATTACTGAGCCCAATACATAGGATCACCCAGTTGGGGACATCCTAGGAGACTGCAGGGGAAAGTTGTTTTTCTGGAACCTAGGGATCAGAGCGAGGAATAGCCATCAGAGAACCAGCTCTGGGGCAGCCCACTCCCACAAACCGGTATTGAGTACCACAGGGAAAGCAGGATCTAAGCACAAGCTAGAGAGGACCTATGGACCGGAGGTCAACCCAGAAACACTGCCACCCAGGGGCTGAATCACAAATTGGCTCTTGTGTAATCACAAATAAAGGAATACAAGAAAGTAAGACACACCGCCTGCTTAAAAATCAGGACTGGCTTAAAACACTGAGGAGCAGTGGAACACAGGGAACTGCAATACTGTCCTGACTGGGAAACAGGCATGCCAAACAGAACAATAGAGGAAGTGAATGACCTTCACTACTGCACATTTTATTTTTATTTATTTATTTATTTTTCTTTTTCATATTTTACTTAAGTAACTAATTTTTTTCCTTTTTTCCTCATTTGATTTTACCTTTTTAATTATTACATTTTTATTTTCAATCAGTATTATTACTACTACTATTTTACCTCTTTTTAAAAAAAGTGTCATTTTATTTTCTCCTTATTTGACTTTGAGATTAGTGTTCTACATGCTGTTTTCATCTTTACTTTAGCATCATTCTACTCTATCTCAACACTACCTTTATGCCATCACTCTCTTCCTAACTTTTCCTTTTTTGTTGTCCTGTTTCTCTTACCCTTCTCCTGCTTTAGATTCTCCCTATTCTTTCTCCTTACCCCCTGTTAAAATTTCACCCTACTTATATATCTAATATCCAACCCCCTGCTCCGAGTTCATACACACCTCTCTCTTCTCTGTCTTTACTATCCAAAAAATTGTTTTCCTCTCTGTCCTTTTGTTGCTGTTTGCTTGAATGTTGATTATATCGATTTTTTATGCTTGTTTGTGAGATTGTTTTGCTTATTCTTTTTTTGTTTGGTTTTTTTTTGCATCTGTTTTCCCTCACCTCGCTTGATAAAAGTTGTTGTTTGTATTTTGTATTCATCTCCAGGTACTTGTTGCTGGCATTTGCTGGGATTAGTGGCTGTTCTATTGGAGTTTTCTCCCCATATATATAGTTTGTTCCCCTCTTCTTTCTTATTCTCTTTCTTTTCTCTCTTCCTTTTTTTTCCTTTTCCCAATTTCATTTTGGCACTCATTTATTTCTTTTTTTTCCCTCTCTTCTTCTTTGTCTCCTATACCCTAATTTGCCTTTCTCTGGTGGTTACCTTTATTTGGGGTTATTAATATCGTGAATACATTTCTATTTAGTGCCTTGTGAGTTGTACCTGGTTGTGTTGTATTTTGTGTCTTCAAATCAACACAGGAGAGAGAGAACAAGATAACCAGACACCCAGAGAAGAGAGACCATGGGGAGACAAAGAAACAGCCCGCATATGAAACTAAAGCAGACATCACCAGAAAAGGAAGTAAACAAAATGGAGGCAAGCAACCAGTCAGAGAAAGAATTCAGAGAAATGGTCATAAGGTGGCTGAAAAGAATAAAAGACAAATTCGACAATATGAGTAAGAACCAAGAGGAAATGAAGAAGAACCAAGAAGAAATGAGAAATGACATTGCTGCTGTAAAGAACTCAATAGAAAGCATCAAGAGTAGACTAGAAGAAGCAGAGGACCACATCAGTGAGCTAGAAGACAAGATAGGAGAAAATACCAAAGTAGAGCAGCTTCTACAAAAAAAATTAAAAAGCAGGAGGAGAGCCTAAGGGAACTTTGGGACAACACGAAACAAAACAACATCCGCATAATAGGGGTTCCAGAAGGAGAGGAAACTGAACAAGGAATAGAAAACCTGTTTGAAGAAATAATTACAGAAAACTTCCCTGATATAGGTAAGAAAAAACCCACACAAATTCAAGAAGCTCACAGAGTCCCAAGCAAAATGAACCCCAAAAGACCGACGCCAAGGCACATTATAATTAAATTGGCAAACACCGGGAGAAACCAAGATGGCGGCATAGGTAAGCACCTAAACTGCTGCCTCGCACAACAATTTCAAAACTACAACTAAAAGACAGAACGGACACCATCCAGAACCACAGGAAAGCTGGCTGAGTGAAAATTCTACAACTAGAAGGAAAGAGAAAAGCTCACGGAGAATTGGAGGTACGGCAAAGGGTCTTTGTGTGCGCAGAGAGGAAGGGCGGCTAAGAGCCTGGCTGACTTTCTCTGGCGGAAGGGGGAAGGAAGCCCCCGACCGCACTGAACCCCAGTTCTGACTGCACTGAACCCCAGTTCCAGGCGAGCCCCTGGGGACCCACGCTCTTGTGGGGGGAGTCTGGACTCTCGGGTGGAGACTCTGGAGCAGGGGAAGGCAGAGGTCTGAAGGCGTGCGCGTGCCAGTGCGCACAAAGGCTGCGGAGGTTGCCACAGGCTTTCCCTAGTGGAAGGGAGTCAGAGGCTCCTGACTGCACTGAACCCCAGTTCCAGGCGAGCCCCTGGGGACCCACGCTCTTGTGGGGGGTGTCTGGACTCTCGGGCGGAGACTCGGGAGCCGGGGAAGGCAGAGCTCTGAAGGCGCGCATGTGCGCGCAAGGGCAAGGCTGATGGGAAGCCAAGACTGAGACTCCACCCCATCCAAGCTGAGCACAGAGGCTATTGCAATTTGGCAAGTCTAATTCTATAAGGCTGTCTCCAGCACCGAATTTCTCCCAGCATAGACACAGCTGATCCTTACAGCCAACTGGCCCGGAGGTCAATTCTTCCCAGTGATACCAACAACAATAAAGACTTAATTACAACAAGGCTGTACACACAGTCCACAAAGGGGTGCACCAAGAGTGTCCACCTCAGGTTAACTGGGGAGGCAGACCCACTGGGCTATATTGGAAACCTAGCACACAAATCTACCTTACCAACTCAGGGAAGCAGTGAAAATGCGGCGTCAAAGAATCAGATCACAAACGAAAGAAATGGAGGAAAACAAACGACTGGATATAGAATTCAAAACCACGGTTATAAGGCTTTTCAAGAATATCCTAGAAAAGGCCAATAAATATAACGAGACCCTCGAAGATATGAAAAATGACCAACTAGAAATTAAACATACACTGACTGAAATAAAAAATATTATACAGAGACCCAAAAAACAGACTAGAGGAACACAAAAATCAAGTCAAAGAATTGAAATACAAAGAAGCAAAAAACACTCAACCGAAAAAGCAAAAAGAAAAAAAAAAATCCAAAAAGTTGAAGATAGTGTAAGAAGACTCTGGGACAACTTCAAGCATACCAACATCAGAATTATGGGGGTGCCAGAAGAAGAGAGAGAGCAAGATACTGAAAACCTATTTGAAGAAATAATGACTGAAAACTTCCCCCACCTGGTGAAAGAAATAGACTTACAAGTCCAGGAAGCGCACAGAACCCCAAACAAAAGGAATCCAAAGAGGACCACACCAAGACACATCATAATTAAAATGCCAAGAGCAAAAGACAAAGAGAGAATATTAAAAGCAGCAAGAGAAAAACAGTTAGTTACCTACAAGGGAGCACCCATACGACTGTCAGCTGATTTCTCAACAGAAACTATACAGGCCAGATGGGAGTGGCAAGAAATTTTCAATGTGATGAATAGCAAGAACCTACAACCAAGATTACTCTACCCAGCAAAGCTATCATTCAGAATTGAAGGGCAGATAAAGAGCTTCACAGATAAGAAAAAGCTAAAGGAGTTCATTACCACCAAACCAGTATTATATGAAATGCTGAAAGGTATTCTTTAAGAAGAGGAAGAAGAAAAAAGTAAAGATAAAAATTATGAACAACAAATACATATCTATCAACAAGTGAACCTAAAAATCAAGTTAATTAAAAACCTGAGGAACAGAATAATCTGGTGAATATAATAGAATCAGGAGCATAGAAAGGGAGTGGACTGATAATTCTCAGGGGGAAAGGAGTATGGGGGGTTCATGAAGAGAATGGACAAAAATCATACAGCTATGGATGAGGACAGTGGGGGGGAGGTAAGGGCAGAAGGTGGGGTGGGAACTAGGTGGAAGGGAGCTATGGGGGGAAAAAGGAGGAACAATTATAATAATCTGAATAAAGATTTATTAAAATAAAAAAAAATAAATTGGCAAACACCAATGACAAAGTAAGAACCTTAAAAGTGGCCAGAGAGAGGCAGAAAGTTACCTACAAAGGAACCCCCATCAGACTAGCAACTGATTTCTCAACAGAAACTCATCAGGCCAGAAGGGAATGGAATGAAATGTACAAAGTCATTCAAAGGAAGGGTCTGAATCCAAGAATACTGTACCCAGCAAGGCTATCAATCAAAATTGAAGGTGAAATCAGGAGCTTCACAGACAACAAAGGACTAAGGGAGTTTATTACCTCCAAACCAGCTAGGCAAGAAATGCTAAAGGGTCTGCTGTAAACAACAAAACAAAAAGAAATAGGAAGTGAAGAAGGAACACAGGGGTAAAGAATAAAAATGGCAACAAATAACTACCTATCAATAATAACTTTAAATGTAAATGGATTAAATGCCCCAATCAAAAGACATTGGGTAAAGGATTGGATAACAAAACATGACCCATATATCTGCTGTCTACAAGAAACCTACTTCAGAAAAAAAGACGCACACAGACTGAGGGTGAAGGCATGGAAAAAGTTTTTTCAGGCGAATGGAAATGAAAAAAAAAAGCGGGGGTAGCAATACTTATATCTGACAAATTAGATCTCAAAGTGAAGGATATAACAAGAGATAAGGAAGGCCAACAAGAAGAAATAACTCGGTAAACATATATGCAACCAATAAAGGAGCACCCAAATACATATAAAAACTCCTGGAGGATAACAAAGGAGAGATTGACAGCAATATAATCATAGTAGGAGACTTTAGTACACCACTATCACCATTGGACAAATCCTCTAAACAAAAAATCAGCAAAGAAACATCAATCCTGAATGACTCACTAGACCAGATGGAATTAATTGACATCTTCAGAACATTTCACGTCAAAGCCACAGAATATACATTCTTCTCAAGTGCACATGGGTCATTTTCAAAGATAGACCATATGTTGGTTCATAGGCAAAGTCTCTTCAAATTCAAGAAGATAGAAATCATATCAAGCATCTTCTCAGATCACAGTGGCATAAAACTGGAAATAAACTACAATAAAAACAACCCCCAAACAATCAAACACATGGAGACTAAACAGCATGCTATTAAAGAATGACTGGGTTACCAGAGAGATCAAGGAAGAAATAAAAAAACATCATGGCAACAAATGACAATGAAAACACAACAATCCAAAATCTATGGAACACAGTGAAAGCAGTCTTGAGAGGGAAGTTCATAGCTCTACCAGCCTACTGCAAAAAACAAGAAACAATGGTAATAAATTACGTAACCCTACAACTCAAAGAGTTAGAAAAAGAGCAACAAGAAAAGCCCAGTGTAAGTAGAAGGAAGGAAATAATAAAGATCAGAGTGGAGATAAACGACATTGAGACCAAAAAAAAAAAAAAAAAAAACAATAGAAAAGATCAACAAAACTAAGAGCTGGTTCTTTGCAAGGATAAACAAGATTGATGAACCCCTAGCCAGGCTCACCAAGAAACAAAGAGAGAGGACCCAAATAAACAAAATCAGAAATGAAAGAGGTGAAATAACAACAGATCCCGCCGAAATACAAAGGATTGTTAAAAAATACTATGAACAACTCTATTCCAGCAAACTGGACATATTCCTAGAAAAATATAACCTTCCAAAACTCAATCAGGAAGAATCTAAACATCTCATTAGGCCAATAACTATGGAAGAAATTGAAGCAGTCATCAAAAAGCTCCCAGCAAACAAAAGCCTGGGGCCAGATGGCTTCACAGGGGAGTTTTACCAAACATTCAAGGACGAACTAAAACCTATCCTCCTCAGACTATTCCAAAAAATTCAAGAGGAAGGAACACTTCCAAGCTCCTTCTATGAATCCAGCATCACCCTAATACCAAAACCAGATAAAGACAACACAATGAAAGAGAATTACAGACCAATATCCCTCATGAACATAGATGCCAAAATCCTCAACAAAATTCTGGCAAATTGGATCCAGCAGTACATCAGAAAGATCATATACCATGACCAAATAGGGTTTATCCTGGGAATGCAAGGATGGTACAATATCTGCAAATCAATAAACATGATACATCACATAAACAAATTGAGAGATAAAAAATCACATAGTCATATCAATTAATGCAGAAAAAGCATTTGACAAAATCTAACACCCTTTCTTGATAAAAATTCTCAACAAGGTGGGAATAGAAGGATCATACCTCAACATAATAAAAGCTATATATGATAAGCCCATAGCTAACATCATACTCAATGGGCAAAAACTAAAACCATTTCCCCTAAAAACAGGAACAAGACAGGAATTCCCACTCTCACCACTCCTTTTCGACATAGTACTGGAAGTATTAGCCATTGCAATTAGACAAGAAGAAGAAATAAATGGCTTCCAAATTGGAAAAGAAGAAGTAAAGCTGTCCTTATTTGCAGATGACATGATATTGTACCTAAAAAACCTGAAAGACTCCATCAAAAAACTAATAGACTTAATAAATGAATTCAGCAATGTAGCAGGATACAGAATTAATGCCAAGAAATCTATGGCATTTCTATACACCAATAGTGAACTTACAGAAAGAGAGACTAATAAAGCAATCCCATTTACCATCACACCAAAAAAAAAAAAAAAAAGATACCTTGGAATAAAATGAACTAAGGAGGTATAAGACCTATATGCGGAAAACTACAGGACACTGAAAAAAGAGATAGAGGAAGACGTAAACAGATGGAAGAACATACCATATTCATGGATTGATAGAATCAACATCATTAAAATGTCCATACTACCCAAAGAAATCTATAGATTCAATGCACTCCCCATAAAAATATCAATGGCATATTTCACAGACCTAGAAAGAACTCTCCAAAAATTCATTTGAAATAAAAAAAGACCTTGAGTATCCACAGCAATCCTGAGAAAGAAAAACAAAGTACATGGGATCTCAATACCAGATTTCAAGCTGTATTACAAAGCCACTGTTCTCAAAACAGCCTGGTACTGGCACAAGAACAGATATATAGATCAATGGAATAGAATAGAGAACCCTGAAATTGACCAAAATCACTATGCGCAATTAATATTTGACAAAGGAGGCATGAACCTACAATGGAGTCAAGACAGTCTCTTCAATAAATGCTGTTGGGAAAATTGGACAGATACATGCAAAAAAATGAATCTAGACCACCAACTTATACCATACACAAAAATAAACTCAAAATGGATCAAGGACTTAAACATATGACGAGAAACCATAAAAATACTAGAGGAATCCACAGGCAGAAAAATCTCTGACATATGCCGAAGCAATTTCTTCACTGGTAATTCTACTAGGGCAATGGAAACTAAAGAGAAAATAAACAAATGGGACCACATCAAAATAAAAAGCTTTTGCACAGCAAAGGAGACCATCAATAAAACAACAAGAAAGCTCACTGCCTGGGAAAACATATTTGCCAATGATATCAACGATAAGATTTTAATCTCCAACAGTTTACAGGGAACTTATGCAGCTTAACTAAAAGAAGACAAACAACCCAATCAAAAAATCAGCAACTGATCTAAATAGACACTTTTTGAAAGAAGACAGAAGGAAGGCCAAGAGACATATGAAAACCTGCTCAAAGTCACTAATCATCAGAGAGATGCAAATCAAAACAACAATGTGGTACCATATCACACATGTCAGAATGGCTATTATTAACAAATCAACAAATGAGAAATGCTGGTGAGGATGTGGAGAAAAAGGAACCCTCGTGCACTGCTGGTGGGAATGCAGACTGGTGCAGCCACTGTGGAGAACAGTATGAAGTTTCCTCAAAAAACTAAAAATGCAACTCCCATTTGTCCCAGTGATCCCACTTGTAGGAATATATCCCAAGAAACTAGAAACACGAATCAGAAAGGATATATGCACTCCTATGTTCATAGCAGCACAATTCATCCTAGCTAAGATTTGGAAACAGCCTAAGTGCCCATCAGCAGATGAGTGGATTAAAAAACTGTGGTACATCTACACAATGGAATACTATGCTGTGGTAAAAAAGAAGGAGTTCTTACCATTTGCAATAACATGGATGGACATGGAGAACATTATGCTAAGTGAAATAAGCCAGGCAGAGAAATTTAAATATCACATGATCTCACTCATTTGTGGAATATTATGAACAACATAAACTGATGAACAAAAACAGATCCAGAGACAGAGAAGCATTGATCAGACTGTCAAACCTCAGAGGGAAGGTAGGGGAGGGTGGGGGTAACGGGGAGAGATCAACCAAAGGGCTTATATGCATGTATATAAGCCTAATCAATGGACACAGACAACAGGGTGGTGGGGTCATTAATGGGAGGTGGGGGGTAATTGGGGAATAAGGACACATATGTAATACCTTAATCAATAAAGAAATTAAAAAAAAAAAGAAAATGAGAACACAACTACACAAAACCCATGGGGCACAGAAAAAGCAGTCCAAAGATGGAAATTCATAGCATTCCAAGCCTAACTCAAGAAACAAACAAACAAAAAAATATCAAACAATCTATCTTTACACTTAAAGGAAATAGAAAATAACAAACAAAGCTCAAAGTGAGTAGAAGAAAGGAAAGAATAAAGATCATAGCAGATACAAAGAAAATAGAGTGTAAAAAATCACTATTAAACATCAATGAAATAAAGAGCTGGTTCTTGGGAAAGAAAAACATGATTGACAAACCTTTAACCAGTCTCATCAAGAAAAAAAGAGAGAGGACCCAAATTCAAAAAGATCAGAAATGAAAGAGGAGATGTAACAACTGACACCAAAGAAATACAAAGAATTGGAAAAAAATATTACAAAAACTATATGTCAACAAATTAGTCAATCTGGACAAAAGGGATATATTCCTAGGAGCATACACTCTTCCAAAACTGAATTAGGAAGAATCAGAAAATCTGAATAGACAGATCACAATTACTAAATTGAAGCAATAATAATAATAATAATAATAATAATAATAATAACTCTCAACAAACAAAAGTCCTGGACCACATGGTTTCACAGGGGACTTTTACCAAACATCCAAAGAAGAATGAATGCCTATACTTTTCAAACTACTCCAAAAGGTTAAAGCAGAGGGAAGACTCGCAAGCTCGTTTTACAAGACCAGCATTATTCTAATTCCAGAAACAGTAAAGACACTCTAAAGAGAAAAAATTATAGGCCAATATCCCTGATGAATATAGATGCTAAAATCCTCAACAAAATATTTGCAAACCAGATACAGCAATGTATTAAAATGATCATACACCATGGAATAAACTTGGGATTTATTCCATGGATGCAAGGTTTGTATAATATTGCAAATCAATAAATGTCATACACCACATAAACAAAATAAAGAATAAAAATCACATGATCACATCAATATTGCAGAAAAAGCAATTGATAATATCCAGCACCATCTACCTAATAAAAGAGTAACATGCTAATTAACTGTACCTTCACGACGCCCACCAGCCAATCAAGAGTGAGTATGCAAATTAACGCAACAAAGATGACAAGTTAATTTGTATACATGGGCGAGCAGCCGGGGGTGGGAAGCTTGCGTCGTTGTCATGGTGACGACGCAGGTGTTCTGCACCAACCCTGGCTGCTTTGAGCAGCATAGGAAGGCCGAAAGGCGGCTCTTGGCTGGAGCGGAAGGCAGCTCCGGCCAGAGCGAAGGTGGTGCCGGCAGCCAGGGAAAGAAAAGCCCATTCTGACATGAATCTTCGTGCATTGGGCTTCTAGTTTATAATAAAAACTCTCAGCAAAGTGGGAATACAAGGAACATACCTCAATATAACAAAGGCCATATGGCAAACTCACAGCTAACATCATAGTCAATGGGCAAAAACTAAAAGCATTTTTCTTAAGATTGGGAACAAGACAGGGATGTCTGCTTTCACCACTCTTATTTAACACTAGAGGCCTGGTGCACAAAATTCATGAATGGAGGGAGGGGGGTCCTCTCAACCCAGCCTGCACCCTCTCCAATCCCTCTCACAATCCTGGACTGCTAGCTCCTAATTGCTCACCTTCCTGCCAGCCTGATCACCCCTAACTGCCCCCCTGCTGGCCTGGTCACCCCTTACTGCCCCCCCTGCCAACCTGGTAACCCCCAAGTACCCCTTTCTGCTGGCCTGGTCACTCCTAACTACCACCCCGCTGGCTTTGTCACCTCTTACTGCCTCCCCTGCTGGCCTGGTTGCCCCCAACTGCCCCCCTCTCCTTGCCTGGTTGCCCCTAACTGCCCCCCACCCCCACCGGCCTGGTTGCCCCACACAGCCTGCTGTTCAATCGTTTGGTTGTCCCTCACTAACCCCCCTGCAAGCCTGGTCATAGGCAGCCATCTTGTGAGGGTGTGATGGTCAATTTGCATATGACCTCTTTATTATATAGGATAGTACTGGAAGTCTTAGCCATAGCAATCAGACAAGAAGAAATAAAGTCATCCAAATTGGAAAGGAAGAAGTAAAACTGTCATTATTTGTAGATGACATAATATTATAAACAGAGAACCCTAAAGATTCCACCAAAATTTTTAAATGAATTCACTAAAGTAGCAGGATACAAAATAAATATCCAGAAAGCAGTTGCATTTTTATACACCAATAATGAACTATCAGCAAGGGGAACTAAGAAAACAATCACATTTACAATTGCATAAAAAATACCTAGGAATAAATTTAACCAAGGATGTAAAACACTTGAACTCAGAAAATTATGACACTAAAGAAAGAAATTGAATAAGATACAAATAAGTGGAAGCATATACCATACTCATGGATAGGAAGAATTAGCATCATTAAAATGTCTATCCTTTAGCCTTGGCCAGTGCACTGAAGGGACAGTGGGTTGATTCCCAGTCAAGTGCATGAACCTGGGTTGCCAGTTCAATCCCTGGATCTGATTGGTCAGGGGCATTAGGGAGGCAACCAATCAAGGTGTCTCTCTCACATCAATGTTTTTCTCTCTTCCCACCCCCTTTCTTCCACTCTCTCTCTAAAAAAATCAATGGAAAAAATATCCTCAGGTGATGCTTTAAAAAATGTCTATACTTTTCAATGCAATCTATAGAATCAACGCAATTCCTATCAAGATACCAATGGTGTATTTCACAGAACTCGAACAAATATTCCATAATTTATATGGAACCACAAAAGACCCCAAATAGCCTCAGTGATATTGAAAGAGAAAATCAAAGAGGGCAGGCTGAGGGACCTTCCCCCCACCCCCGGGCACAAATTTGAGGAAACATGCTACCTGATATCAAATTACACTGCAAATAATCAAAACAGCATGGTACTGGCATAAAAACAGATGTATAGATCAATGGAACAGAATAGAGAGCCCAGAAATAAACCCATGCCTTTATGGTGAATTAATATTTAACAAAGGAAGCAAGAACATACAATGGGGCAAAGACAGTTCATTTAATAAATGTTGTTGGGAAATTGAATGGATAACATGCAAAACAATAAAACCAGACCACTTTTTTTGCACCAAACACATGAGAAACTCAAAGTGGATTAAAGATTTAAATGTAAGAGTCAAAACAAAAGTCCTAGAAGAAAATGTAAGCAGTAAAATCTCAAACATTCCTCTTAGCAATATTTTTTTCTGCTATACCTCCTTGGGCAAGGAAAACAAAAGAAAAAATAAACAAATGGTACTACATCAAACTAAAAAGTTTTTGAACATCAAAGGAAACCATCCACAAAATGAATGGGAGGATATGTTTGTTAATGATATATCTTTTAAGGAGTTAATATCCAAAATTTATAGAGAACTCAAACAACTGAACATCAGAGAAACAAGCAACTCCATTTAAAAGTGTGCAGAAGACTTGAAAACACACTTTTCCAAGGAAGATATACAGATGGCCAATAGACATATGAAAAGATGCTCATCAGAGAAATGCAAATTAAAACCACAATGAGGTGTCACCTCACACCTTTCAGAATGGCTATCATCAATAAATCAACAAACATGTGCTGGTGAGGATATGGAGAAAAAGGAACTTTAGTACACTGCTGTTGGGAATGCAGATTGGGTTAGCTATTATGGAAAACAGTATGGAGTTTCCTCAAAAAGTTAAAAATGGAAATGCCTTATGAATCAGCAATGCCACATCTGGGAATATATCTGAAGAAACCAGAAACACTCATTTAAAAGAATATATGCACCCTATGTTCATTGTAGAGCTATTTATAATATCCAAGATTTAGAAGCAGCCCAAGTGCCCATCAATAGATGAATGGATAAAAAGCTGTGGTGCATTTACACCATGGAATACCATGCAACAGTTAAAAAGAAGGAACACTTGCCGAAACCGGTTTGGCTCAGTGGATAGAGCGTCAGCCTGCGGACTGAAAGGTCCCGGGTTCGATTCCGGTCAAGGGCATGTACCTTGGTTGCGGGCACATCCCCAGTAGGAGGTGTGCAGGAGGCAGCTGATCGATGTTTCTCTGTCATCGATGTTTCTAGCTCTCTATCCCTCTCCCTTCCTCTCTGTGAAATATCAATAAAATATATTAAAAAAAAAAAAAAAAGAAGGAACACTTGCCATTTGCAACAGCATGGAGGGACCTGGAGAGTATTATGCTAAGCAAAATAAGCCAGTCAGAGAAAGACAAATATCACATGATCTCACTCATTTGTGGAATCTAAAGAACAAAATAAACTGATGAACAAAATAGATCCAGAGACAGAGAAGCATGGAACAGACTGTTGAATCTCAGA
Source organism: Plecotus auritus (assembly GCF_963455305.1). Taxonomy (NCBI): domain Eukaryota; kingdom Metazoa; phylum Chordata; class Mammalia; order Chiroptera; family Vespertilionidae; genus Plecotus; species Plecotus auritus. The sequence continues at coordinate 111,087,636 of NC_137771.1, forward strand.
GGGAAGGTGGGGGTGGGTGGGTGGAAAAAGATTAACCAAAGAACTTATATGTATACTAGAGGCCTGGTGCACAAAATTTGTGCCTGGGGGTGGGGGGAAGGTCCCTCAGCCTGGCCTGCATCCTCTTGCAATCTGGGACTCCTCAGGGATGTCAGGCCTAAACCAGCAGTCGTACATCCCTCTTGCAATCCAGAATGCTGCATGCACTAGTGACCATAGTTTTGATACAGGTGAAAGGCATCTTGCTGTTGTATGGGCAGCTACATTTTTTTGCCCTGATTATAAAAAGTAGTACATAACATGATCCTGCTGAGGCAGTAGTACCATTTTTCCCATCTTATGGGTGGAAAAACTGAAACAGAGAGAAGTTAAGTAATTGGCTTTGTCACACAGTTATAAGTGTCAGAATCAGGGCTGACCACAAAATGTGCAAGCCAGAGTCCATGCATGTCATCACTGCACCATCCTGTTTTTTCAGTGTTAGAGTAGCCTTGCCAGGTTTTAATTTTTAAATCTAAGAGACTGTTCCCAATATATAGGGTAGGGTCCCTAGGCCTGGTTGGCAATCAGGGCTATCTGTGGGGAGGCTGGTGGGTGGGGTGATTAGGGGGCCTCCCACTGGCACCCGCCTTGGCTGGTGGCCTGGCTCCACCTGCTGGCTGGCCCCGCCCCCCGCCGCCTCCCACTTGGGGGTCTGCCCCCTGGTGGTCAGTGTGCATCATAGCAACTGGTTGTTCCGCCGTTCGGTTGATTTGCATATTAGGGCTTTATTATATACTAGAGGCCTGGTGCGTGAAATTCGTGCATGGAGGGGGGGTTCCCTCAGCCGAGCCTGCACCCTCTCCAATCCAGGACCCCTCAGGAGATGTCCAACTGCCTGTCTAGACTGGCAGTCGGACATCCCTCTCACAGTCCTGGACCGCTGGCTCCTAATTGCTTACATGCCTGCCTGCCTGGTTGCTCCTAACTCCCCCCGCTGCCTGCCTGATCGCCCCTAACTGCCCCCCTTGCCGTCCTGGTCACCCCTAAATGCCCCCCTGGCCAGTGTGGTCGCACCCAACTGCCCACCCCCCACTGGCCTAGTCACCCCTCATGGCCCCCCCTGCCAGTCTAATCGCCCCCAACTGCCCCCCCCCCACCAGCCTGGTTGCCCCCAACTGCTTCCCTGCTGGCCTGGTTGCCCCCAACAACCCCCCTCCCTTCCAGCCTTGTCGCCCCACGCAGCCTGCTTGTTCAGTGGTTTGATCATCCCTCGGGCTGGCTCTGAGTGGCTGGGGGACTGAGAGGCCTGGGGGACTCCTGAGGCAGGCGCGTGAAGTGGCCGGACCCGCCTGGGAGCGGGCCCAGCCATGCCATGTGCCTGCCGCCCCAGCGGGGCTGAGGGGACTGGGCACCACCGTCTTGTGTCTGTGGGCGCCACCATCTTTGAGGGTGTGACAGTCAATTAGCATATTCCCTCCTTATTGGCTGTGGGCACTGCCATCGTTGAGGGCGGGCAGTCAATTAGCATATTCCCTCTTTACTGACTTTGGGCACTTCCATCTTTGTGACAGTGTGAGAGTCAATTAGCATATTCCCTCTTTATTAGATAGGAGGATATGCATAACCCATGGACACAGACAATAGGGTGGTAAAGGCCTGGAGTGGGGAGCGGGCTAGAAGGGTCAATGGTGAAAAAAGGGGACATCTATAATACTTTCAACAATAAAGATAAATTTTAAAAAAGAATATATGCACCCCTGTGTTCATTGCAGTGCTATTTACAATTGGCAAGATTTGGAGGCAGCAAGTGCCCATGAGTAGATGAGTGGATAAAAAAGCCATGGTACATCTACACAATGAATTACTACTCAGCCATAAAAAAGAAGGAAATCTTACCTTTTGTGACAGCATGGATGAACTTAGAGAATATTATCCTAAGTGAAATAAGCCAGTCAGAGAAAGTCAAATACCATATGATCTCACTCATATGTGGAATCTAATGAACAAAGTAAACTAACAAACATAATAGAAACAGACTCATAGATACAGAGAACAGACTAATAGCTGTCAGAGGGGAGGAGGGTTGGGGGGCTGGGTGAAAAAGGTGAAGGGATAAAGCAAAGAAAAAATCCTCATAGACACAGACAACAGGATGGTGGTTACTAGAGGTAAAGGGGGCGTGGAGGGAGGTAGAAGAGGGTAAACAGGGAATAAATGGGTGATGGAAGGAGACTTAACTTGGGGTGGTAAACATACAATACAATATACAGATGATATATTATAGAATGTACACCTCAAACCTATATTATTTTATTAACCAATGTCACCCCAATAAATTCAATAAAAATTAAAAAATAAGTTGTATTCTCTCCCCTCTCCTCTCCTCCCCTCCCTTCCCCATGTTTCCCCTTTTTCTTCCCATTCTCCCTCCCTCCCTCCCCCACTCTCTGAATAGCAGTCAGGTTTAGGTTATTTCTGGACAACTGGTTCTGACTTGGTGTGGGCCTCTGGCTTTGTCCTCTCCATACCTTAGTCATGGGAGTCTGTCCATTCCCTTTCCATTCTTTTGGTTCCCTTTGAACAAAAAGTTGACAGTCTCCAGAGCAACACAGAGGACAACTTTGCTTTCTCGCACTCATTATTTCTCATCGTGTTTCTCTCCCTCGACTTGGCTCCCGAGGCCCAGGACAATTGGGAGCCACTGTTACATAGACCTTCAATGCTGCACTTCAACACTTCGTTAGACTTGGACCTGCTCTCTGGAAGTAACTTGTGAACTGTGAAAAATGAATTCTCTTTGCCATGGCACCAGAGGACCATATAATAAATTACTTTTATTGCACAGAATACCACCATGGTGTCCTGGAAGATGGAATTGGATGAGCTGTTTTCTCCCTGAGAAAATAGGGTTCTGGCTTGCCGGTGAGCTTGAGCCTGGCATAGACCTGGGGAATATTTGACTGAGGATCTGCCTGGACAGGGCAAGCATGGGGATAGAGTTGGGTGTGTGAAACTTCTAGAATGGTTTTCTGCTGACTCTAAAATGGAATTCTTGACCACAGTTTGCTGAAGTAACATTGATTGATGACAACAAAAATGGCAACATGGTTCATTTAGTGCCTATCAAACTCTGGCACGTCGTGAGGCACTTCACCCATATTCTGCCACTTAGCAAAAACAGTATGAGAAAGGTATCCTATCTAATAAAGATGGAATATGCAAATTGACCATCACACCATCACAAATATGGCGGTGCCCATAGCCACAAGATGGTGGTGCCCAGTCCCCTCAGCCCTGCCGGAGTCCCCCAGTCCTTTCAGCTCAGCCAGGGGGGTGGCAGGTGCATGGTGTGGCCATACCCGCCCTCAGCCCCCCAGCCACCCAGAGCTGGCCCGAGGTGCAGGCAAGCCTCAGATGTCTGCTGCCCAGCCCATGCCCGAGGTGCAGGCAAGCCTTGGATGGTGGCTTCCCAGTTGCCCAGAGCCGCCCGAGCCTCAGGTAACCAGGGTCAGCCAAGGCTTGCGCTGCTGGCAGTGGCAGCAGCAGAGGTGAGATGGATGCATCACCTTCCCCTGATTGCTGGGTCGCCTCCTACCCCTGAGGGCTCCCGGACTGTGAGAGGGTGCAGGCTGGGCTGAGGGACCCCCCCTCCAGTGCATGAATTTTCATGCATTTGGCCTCTAGTTTTGATATATCATTATTTTATGGATGAAGAAATTAGACTGTAACGAGGTTAGTTCCATACTTGAGGCCATGTACATAGAATACATTGAAGTAAGGGTTCAAACTCATTAATTTACTCAACAGATATTTATGATTCAGGAATAGTTCTATATGCCAGAACTATAGCAGAAAAAAACCCAAAAGCGAATTTAGTATAGTAGATGATGAAAGCTGTAATGGAGAAAAATAAAACAGCACAAAGAGACAGAAAGCATTTGTGTGGATGACAGTTCTATTTTATGTGGGAAGGGGTCAAGGAGTCCTTTCTAAGAAGATGACATTTAAGTAGAGAGTGAAAGGGAACGCAGAAACAAGCCATGTACATATTCCAGAGACAAGGAAACAGAAAGTGCAAGAGGCCTGGAGTGGGCAGATGCCTGGTGTAGCCAAGGACAGAAGGATACCAAAATGACTAGAGCAGAAAGGGTGAAGGGAAAGGGTAAGAAATGAAGATTAATACCCATATAAAAGAGACTTGAAGAGCTTCCTTGCTCCTTTTACCATGTGAGGATATAAGAAGATGGTGGCTAACTATGTACGAACCAGGAAGCAAGCCTTCAGCAGACACTGAATCTGCTGGTGCCTTGATCTTGGACTTCCCAGCCTCCAGAATTGTGACATATAAACATTGTTTATAAGCCACCTAGTCAATGGTAATTTTATTATAGCAACCTGAACAGACTGTAAAGGCTAGTAATGGGTCCTTTTTTTTTTTTTTGGCAGGAGAGATGTCAAGAACCTGGTACCTTTTAATTGCTCAGGGTCAGGTGGCCTAGACTTTATGCTCCTGAAAGAGAATACATGCCCTTTGGGCTCCCATAAATGGATCACAGATGGCTGCTCTAATTCTTCATGATTCCAGCTGGTGATAACTGGGAAGGATATTCCCTTCATTCCCCTTACCTCATACCTTTTGAAACTTGCATAGGGAGTGGAGCTGCCCAGCAGAATAGCTCTGGGGAGGCCCCTGCAATCTCCACTTTGAACCACAAGAATGGACAGCTGGTTCTGGGTCTTACCACATTTCTTCTTCTTTTAAAAAAACACACAATGTTTTTATTGATTTCAGAGAGAGAGAGGAAGGGAGCGGGAGAGATAGAAACATCACTGAGAGGGAAACGTTGATTGGCTACCTTCTTCACGCCCTCTACTGGAGATGGATCCCCCAACTTGGGCATGAGCCCTGACAAGGAATGAACTGGTGACCCTTTTGGTGCACAGGACAATGCCCAACCACTGAGCCACACCAGCCAGGCCCCACATTTATTCTTTTTTTTTAATTTTTAATAAATCTTTATTGTTCAGATTATTACAGGTGTTCCTCTTTTTTTCCCCCATAGCTCCCCTCTACCTGATTCCCCACCCAACCCCATTCCATTACCCCCCGCCACTGTCTTCATCCATAGGTGCAAGATTTTTTTCCAATCTCTTCCCACACCCCTCACACCCCCTTCCCCCTGAGAATTGTCAGTCCACTCCCTTTCTATGTCCCTGATTCTATTATATTCACCAGTCCATTCTGTTCTTCAGATTTTTTATTCACTTGATTTTTTTTAAATAAATCTTTATTCAGATTATTACAATTATTTCTCCTTTTCCCCCCCATAGCTCCCCTCCACCCCTTTCCCACCCCACCTTCTGCCCTTACCTCCCCCCCACTGTCCTCATCCATAGGTGTATGATTTTTGTCCATTCTCTTCATGAACCCCCCATACTCCTTTCCCCCTGAGAATTATCAGTCCACTCCCTTTCTATGCCCCTGATTCTATTATATTCACCAGATTATTCTGCTCCTCAGGTTTTTAATTCACTTGATTTTTAGGTTTGCTTGTTGATAGATATGTATTTGTTGTTCATAACTTTTCTCTTTACTTTTTTCTTCTTCCTCTTCTTTAAGAATACCTTTCAGCATTTCATATAATACTGGTTTGGTGGTGATGAACTCCTTCAGCTTTTTCTTATCTGTGAAGCTCTTTATCTGCCCTTCAATTCTGAATGATAGCTTTGCTGGGTAGAGTAATCTTGGTTGTAGGTTCTTGCTATTCATCACATTGAAAATTTCTTGCCATCCCGTCTGGCCTGCATAGTTTCTGTTGAGAAGTCAGCTGACAGTCGTATGGGTGCTCCCTTGTAGGTAATTAACTGTTTTTCTCTTGCTGCTTTTAATATTCTTTCTTTGTCTTTTGCTCTTGGCATTTTAATTATGATGTGTCTTGGTGTGGTCCTCTTTGGATTCCTTTTGTTTGGGGTTCTGTGGGCTTCCTGGACTTGTAAGTCTATTTCTTTCACCAGGTGGGGGAAGTTTTCAGTCATTATTTCTTCAAATAGGTTTTCAGTATCTTGCTCTCTCTCTTCTTCTGGCACCCCCATAATTCTGATGTTGGTACGCTTGAAGTTGTCCCAGAGTCTTCTTACATTATCTTCAACTTTTTGGATTTTTTTTTTTTGCTTTTTGCTTTTTCGGTTGAGTGTTTTTTGCTTCTTTGTATTTCAATTCTTTGACTTGATTCTTGTGTTCCTCTATTCTGTTTCTGGGTCTCTGTATAATATTTTTTATTTCAGTCAGTGTATGTTTAATTTCTAGTTGGTCCTTTTTCATATCTTCGAGGGTCTCGTTATATTTATCGGCCTTTTCTAGGATATTCTTAAAAAGTCTTATAACCGTGGTTTTGAATTCTATATCCAGTCGTTTGTTTTCCTCCATTTCTTTCGTTTGTGATCTGATTCTTTGACCCCGCATTTTCACTGATTCCCTGAGTTGGTAAGGTAGATATTTGTGCTAGGTTTCCAATATGGCCCAGTGGGTCTGCTTCCCCAGTTAACCTGAGGTGGACACTCTTGGTGCACCCCTTTGTGGACTGTGTGTACAGCCTTGTTGTAATTAAGTCTTTATTGTTGTTGGTATCACTGGGAAGAATTGACCTCCGGGTCAGCTGGCTGTAAGGATCAGCTGTGTCTATGCTGGGAGAAGCCCGGTGCTGGAGACAGCCCTATAGGATTAGACTTGCCAAACTGCAATAGCCTCTGTGCTCAGCTTGGATGGGGTGGAGCCTCAGTCTTGGCTTCCTGTCAGCCCCGCCCCTGCGCGCACGTGCGCTTTCAGTCCTCCGCCTTCCCCAGCTCGAGTCTCCGCCTGAGAGTCCAGACTCCCCCCACAAGAGCGTGGGTCCCCAGGGGCTCGCCTGGAACCGGGGTTCACTGCAGTCAGAACTGGGGCACAGTGCCGTCAGGAGCCTCTGACTCCCCTCCACCAGGGAAAGCCCGCGGCAACCTCCACAGCCCTTGTGCGCACCGGCGCGGGCGCGCTTTCAGTCCTCTGTTTTCCCCGGCTCCCGAGTCTCCGCCCGAGAGTCCAGACTCCCCCCACAAGAGCGTGGGTCCCCAGGGGCTCGCCTGGAACTGGGGTTCACTGCAGTCAGAACTGGGGCTCAGTGCAGTCAGAATCCTCTGACTCCCCTCCACTAGGGAAAGCCTGTGGCAACCCCCGCAGCCTTTGTGCGCACCGGCGCTCGCGCTCGTGTGCACTTTCAGTCCTCCGCCTTCCCCGGCTCCCGAGTCTCCGCCCGAGAGTCCAGACTCCCCCCACAAGAGCGTGGGTCCCCAGGGGTTCGCCCGGAACTGGGGTTCAGTGCAGTCAGAACTAGGGTTCAGTGCGGTCGGAGGCTTTCTTCCCCCTTCCGCCAGAGGAAGTCAGCCAGGCTCTCAGCCGCCCTTCCTCTCTGCGCGCACAAAGCCCCTTTGCTGTACCTCCAATTCTCTGTGAGCTTTTCTCCTTCCTTCTAGTTGTAGAATTTTCACTCAGCCAGCTTTCCTGTGGTTCTGGATGGTGTCCGTTCTGTCTTTTAGTTGTAGTTTTTTTTTTTTTTTTTAATATATTTTATTGATTTTTTACAGAGAGGAAGGGAGAGGGATAGAAAGTTAGAAACATCAATGAGAGAGAAACATCGATCAGCTGCCTCCTGCACACCCCCTACTGGGGACGTGCCCGCAACCAAGGTACATGCCCTTGACCGGAATCGAACCTGGGACCTTTCAGTCCGCAGGCTGACGCTCTATCCACTGAGCCAAACCGGTTTCGGCTTAGTTGTAGTTTTGAAATTGTTGTGCGAGGCAGCAGTTTAGGTGTTTACCTATGCCGCCATCTTGGTTTCTCCTCTCACTTGATTTTTAGATTCACTTGTTGGTAGGTATGTATTTGATGTCATTTTGTTGTTCATAATTTTTATCTTTACCTTTTTCTTCTTCTTCCTCTTCTTAAAGAATACCCTTCAGCATTTCATGTAATCCTGGTTTGGTGGTGATGAACTCCTTTAGCGTTTTCTTGTCTGTGAAGCTCTTTATCTGACCTTCAAATCTGAATGATAGCTTTGCTGGGTAGAGTAATCTTGGTTGTAGGTTCTTGCTGTTCATCACTTTGAATATTTCTTGCCACTCCCTTCTGGCCTGCATAGTTTCTGCCGAGAAATCATCTGACAGTCGTATAGGTGCTCCCTTGTAGGTAACTAACCATTTTTCTCTTGCTGCTTTCAAGATTCTCTCTTTGTCTTTTGCCCTTGGCATTTTAATTGTGATGTGTCTTGGTGTGGTCCTCTTTGGATTCCTCTTGGACAGGGTTCTGTGCGCTTCCTGAACTTGTAAGTGTATTTCTTTCACCAGGTAGGGAAAGTTTTCTGTCATTATTTCTTCCAATAGGTTTTCAATATTTTGCTCTCTGTCTTCTTCTGGCACCCCAAAAATTCGGATGTTGGTACGCTTAAAGTTGTCCCAGACGCTCCTTACACTACCTTCATATTTTTTTATTATTTTTTCTTTTTGTTTTTCTGGTTGGGTGTGTTTTGTTTTCTCATATTTCAGATCTTTGGTTTGATTCTTGGGGTACGTTGATCTACAGTTGAGTTTCTGTATATTCTTTATTTTAGACAGTGTATGCTTAATTTCTGACTGGTCCTTTTCCATTTTTTTTGGCATTCTCATTAAGGTCCTTGAAGGTCTCACTAAGCTCCTCGGAGGTCTCATCAAGTTTCTCGGAGGTTTTTAGAAGATTCTTGAGTAACCTTATAAATGTGGTTCTGAACTCTATGTCGATGAGTAGTTTGCTTTCCTCCATTTCTTTCATTCGTGACATGTTTCTTTGTCTCTGCATTTTGCTGCTTCCCTGTGTTGATGGAGTGGCTTTGTGTGGTAGGTGACCTATAGGGGCCAGTAGCTCAGCCTCCCCAATCACCTGAGGTGGATGCTCTTGGTGCACCCCTTTGTGGGCTGAGTGCAAAGTCTTGGTGTAGTTAAGCCTTGATTGCTGTTGGTACACTGGGAGGAATTGACCTCCAGGCCAATTGGTTGTGAGGACCTGCTGGAAGAACTGCTGCGCTGGAGACATGCTTATGGTGCAGGACTTGTTTCAGTGGGGCTTTGGTGCTCACTGTCTGCCTCTTGAATGTGTCTCTTATGGATGTGAGGAGTTGAAATCTGGTGTCTCACACTGACCACTAGGTACACTGGCTTCTGGATCTCCAATGGGGTGCAGGTCAGCTACTGTCTGAGGCCACCCAGCAGGAGCTACAGCAAGAACTACAGTTTTCTCCTCTTTGCTTGGGGTTTGGAGGTTTTGGAGCTGTCTGACCCTGGCTGCAAGTTTGGTAGGTTAAACTGCAATAGGGCAGGTCATTCGTATGCAAAAGCTGCTGCTTGGAGCTTGGGTGGGTTTGTAGATTGTGCGGGACGGGGTCTAAGGGTGTCACTAGGCTAGGGCGTGGCAAACAGCGATGGCTGCCAGTTAGCCGGCTCTGCGTCTCTGACCGCGTCCCTGTGCCCCGTGCCCCAGCACAGTAAATAATTATTCCTGCGCGCAGCCCTGCAAGCAAGCCACTCTCACTTTCCGACCTGATGGCAGACAGTCCAGCTTCTCCCCGTAGGAGTTTGGGTCCCCCGCGTCTCCCCAGAAACTGGAGTTTGGAGTAATTGGGAGCTTGTCTCCCTTCGGGTTGAAAAAAGCAGCGCTCCCAGTCGCCCGTCGCCAGCCCGATTCACGCGCCTCTATACCTCAGCTTTTCAGCGCTTGTGCACCTCTCAATGCTGTTTTCTCTTTCCTTCTAGTTGTAGAACTTCCACTCAGCCAGCTTTCCTGTGGTTCTGGGTGATAGATGTTTTGTCTTTTAGTTGTTGTTTTGAAATTGTTGTGCGAGGCAGCAGTTTAGGTGTTTACCTATGCCGCCATCTTGGATCCTCCCCACATTTATTCTTGAGAGACTACTGGACCAACCCCATGGAGGTTATGAATATTATTTCTTAATTCTTAATTCCCATCATATAACCCCTCACTTTATGTTCCCTTATTGCCACACTACTTTGTACATCCTGAAACCTAATCCTTCTTCCATTTCTCTCCAACTGTTAAAACCTTTCCATGGTGCCCTTTGGGGTTCCTACTCTTTCATCAACAGATATACATCCTCACCACTTCCCTGAATGCTCCCTTGGCCTTCCTGCTCTTCATGAAGCCTGGCTCTCCCTGAGGACACTGCTTCCTCTGCAGTCTACTCAAGGAGAGACTTTTGATTTCAGACACCATGGACCTTATCACTTGAAAAAAAAAAGCATTTCTTTTTCACTGCCTTTTGCTCCTTCTGCTTTTGCTTCCAACTTCAAAGACTATCCCCTTTGAAGCCTGTCATCAGATGTTATCACCTGCTACCCCACCTTGTTGCTGTCACTCACTGACCTCAGTCCTTGGTGCCTCCAGTGCCTGCTTTGCTTTCTTCCTCTCTACTGCCAATGTGACAATGACAGCACTTTGTTTTCTCTCTTCTGGAACTTTTCTAAGTACTCTAAAAGCATTATTTTGTTTAATTCCCATGATACTATGAGACAGGTACTATTATCATCCTTATTTTATAGGTGCGTAAACTGAGGTGCAGAGAGTAATATACTTTTTAAAATTTTTATTTTCAAACAAACAAACACTGGCTGGAAACCATGCCCTGTGCTCATACCTTGCCATGGTTTGCTCCATCAAAGTGCCCATCACACCATAGTGCCACTGATCACCACTGGTCCATCTTCCCAGCTAGACTGAAAACGGGACCTGGAACCCTGTGTGATTTTCCCCTGCAGTGCCCACCTGGTCCCTGTGGCTTAGGAAAGCTCTTGCACACCCCACCTTCCTTTCCTCCTTCCCTCCTCCTTCCAGCTGATCCAGAGTTTTCTCTTCTGTGGAGCAGCTGCCCACCCAGTTTGGGGTCAATTAAAGTCTCCCATTACTGTTTTGCTGTCCAAGGCACAAGCTTCCCTGATGACGTCCTACTGCCCTAGTCACATTGCCAGACGCTCTACAGTGGGGATGGTGATGTCTTCCATCCCTGGTGACTCTGGGTAGCACCTGAAGCAGAGCTCAATATTCAGCTGGTGCTCAGGGCAGATCCAAGCAGCATTTTCAGAGCCCCTGGCCTGCATAGTCAACAGTCTCCTGGAATACTTCTGACAGTGCTGGGAGGTTGGGACTAGCACTGTCACTTCAGAATCAGGCTCAGATAGAGTGGCCAGCAGAATAATGGCCTTCCCCAAGGATGCCCACATCCTAATCCCCAGAACCTGGGAATATGTTACCTGAAAGGGGAAAGGGGGATTAAGGTGGCAGGTGAAATTAAACTTACTAATAAATTGGCTTTATTTATTATTATTATTAAATCTTTATTGTTAAAAGTATTACATATGTCCCCTTCCGCGCCCTGCCCCCTCCACCCCAGGCCTTCACCACTCTATTGTCTGTGTCCATGGGTTATGCATATATGCATACAAGGTCTTTGGTTGATTTTCCCCCTCCTTCCCTCCAAGATTCCACACTCTGTTCCATGCTTCCATGTCTCTGGATCCACTCCGTTCATCAGTTTATTTTGTTAATTAGATTCTACATATGAGTGAGATCATGTGACACTTGTCTTTCTCTGACTAGGCTATTTCACTTAGCATGATACTCTCCAGGTCCCTCCATGCTGTCTCAAAGGGTAAGAAATCCTTCTTTTTTACTGCTGCATAATATTCCATGGTGTAATGTACCACAGCTTTTTTATCCACTCATCTACTAATGGGCACTTGGGCTGTTTCCAGATCTTAGCTATTGTAAATTGCACTGCTATGAACATAGGGGTACTTGCATTATTTCTGATTGGTATTTCAGGTTTCTTAGGATATATTCCTAGAAGTGGGATCACTGGGTCAAATGGAAGTTCCATTTTTAATTTTTTTGAGGAAACACCATACTGTTTTCCATAATAGCTGCACCAGTCTGCATTCCACCAGCAGTTTCCTTTTCTCCACATCCTTGCCAGCACTTGTCATTTGTTGATTTGTTGATGGTAGCCATTTTGATAGGTGTGAAGTGTTACTTCATTGTCATTTTAATTTGCATCTCTGTGATGATCAGTAACTTTGAGCATTTTTTCATATGTCTCTTGGCCATCTGTATGTCCACGTTGGAGAAGTGTCTATTTAGGTCCTTTGCCCATTTTTTAAATTGGATTGTTTTTCTTCTTTCTGTTAAGTTGTATGAGTTTCTTATATATTTTGGATGTTAATCCTTTATCAGATGTATCATTGCCAAATATGCTCTCCCATACAGTGGGTTTTCTTTTCATTTTGTTGATGGTTTCTTTTGTTGTGCAGATGCTTTTTATTTTGATGTAGTCCCATTTGTTTATTTTCTTCTTAGTTTCATTTGCCCTGGGAGATATACACTGAGTGCCCAGATTATTATGATCTCTGAATGTATAATAATCTAGCCACTCAGTGTATATCCTATATAATAAAAGGCTAATATGCAAAATTGTCCCCTTGACCCGGAGTTCGACCATAAGGCAGGCCGGCCAACTGCCCATGTCCCCTCCCCCTGGCAAGATTGGCCAGACCCCACCCATGCATGAATTCATGCACCAGGCCTCTAATACACACACACACACACACACACACACACACACACACACACACACACTGAGTGGCCAGATTATTATGCATTCAGAGATCATAATAATCTGGCCACTCAGAGTATACATAAACATATTGCTGCAAGAGATGTCTGAGATTTTGCTGCCTATGATTTCTTCTAGGATTTTTATGATTTCCCGAATTACATTTAAGTCTTTTATTCATTTTTAGTTTATTCTTATGTATGGTGTAAGTTGGTTTTCTAGTTTCATAGAATGTTGACAAAAGAGATAGAAGGAGGTAAGTATCTGCATGTATTTGGCCAATATTCCCAACACCATTTACTGAACAGACTGTTTTGACTCCATTGTATGCTCTTGCCTGCTTTGTTATATATTAATTAAATTGAGCATAATGGCTTGGGTTGATTTCTGCGGTCTCTGTTCTGTGCCATTGATGAATATATCTGTTCTTGTGACAGTACCAGGCTGTTTTGATTATAGTAGCTTTGTAGTATAACTTGATATCTGGTATTGTGATTCCTCCAACTTTGTTCTTTATTCTCAAGATTGCTGCAGCTATTTGGGATCTTTTTTGGTTACATATAAATTTTTGGAGTATTTGTTCTAGATCTGTGAAAAATGGTGTTGGTATTTTAATAGGGATTGCATTGAATTTGTAGATTGCCGTGGGTAGTATGGACATATTAATGATATTGATTATATTAATCCATGAACATGGTATATTTTTCTACTTGTTTATATCTTCTTCTATCTCTTTTGTCAACGTCCTATAGTTTTCTGAGTACAAGTCTTTTACCTCCTTGGTTAAGTTTGTTCCTAAGTATCTTCATTCTTCTGTTGTAATGGTAAATGGAATTATTTGGTTAGTTTCTCTTTCTGAGAATTCATTATTGGTGTATAAAAAAGCCATCGATTTTTGGATGTTGATTTTATATCCTGCTATATTGCCAAGTTCATTTATTAAATCTAGTAGTTTTTTGGTGGAGTCTTTAGGGTTTTCTATGTATAATATCATGTTATCTGTTAATAATGAGAGTTTTACTTCCTCCTTTCCAATTTGGATGCCTTTTATTTCTTCTTCTTGTATGATCACTGTGTCTAGGCCTTCCAGTACTATCTTGAGTACAAGTGGACATCCCTGTCTTTTTCTTGTTCTTAGGGGAAATGGTTTTAGGTTTTGCCCATTGAGTATGTTTGCTGTAGTTTGTAATATATTATTTTGAGATATGCTCCCTCTATTCCCACTTTGCTGAGAGTTTTTATAAAAGATGAGTGGTAGATTTTGTTGAATGGTTTTTCTGCATCTATTAATAGGATCATGTGATTTTTGGCTTTCAATTTGTTTATGTGATGTATCACATTTTTTGATTTGTGAATATAGTACCGGCCTTGCATTCCTGGAATAAATACCACTTGGTCACAGTATATGATTTTTAAAATATATTCCTAATATGATTTGCTAATATTTTATTGAGGATTTTAGCTTCTATGTTCATCAAGGATATTGGCCTGTAATTCTGTTTCTTTGTAGTGACTTTATCTGGTTTTGGAATTAGGATAATGCTGGCCTCATAAAAAGAGCTTGGAAGTGTTCCTTCTTCCTGGATTTTTTGGAATAGTTTGAGGAGTATAGCTATTAGTTTTTCTTTGAATGTTTGGTAAGACTCCCCTATGAAGCCATCCAGACCTGGGCTTTGTTTGGTGGTAGTTTTATTTTTTATTTTATTTTTTTATTATTGCTTCTATTTCATCAGTTGTTATTGGCCTATTCAGGCTTTCTGATTCTTCCTGATTCAGTTTTGGGAGATTGTATTTTTCTAGGAATTTGTCCATTTCATCCACATTGTCCAGCTTATTGGCATATACACTGAGTGGCCAGATTATTATGATCTCTGAACGCATAATAATCTGGCCACTCAGTATATATATGTATTAGAGGCCTGGTGCATGAATTTGTGCATGGGTGGGGTCCGGCCAGCCTGGCCAGGGGGAGGGGACATGGGCGGTTGGTTGGCCTGCCTGCTGGTCGAACTCCTGGTTGAGGGGACAATTTGCATATTAGCCTTTTATTATATAGGATATACACTGAGTGGCCAGATTATTATGCATTCAGAGATCATAATAATCTGGCCATTCAGTGTATATTTAGGTGCTCTGGTGTTGGATGCACATATGTTTACCAGATTTATATTCTCTTGTTGGTTTGATCCCTTTAATATTATGTAGTGACCTTTGTTGTCACTTGTGATGACCTTCATTTTGAAGTCTATTTTATCAGATATGAGTATTGATACCACAGCCTTTTTTTCTTTTCCATTTGCATGGAAATATTTTTCTATCCCTTCACTCTCATCCTGTGTCTTTTTTTCTGAGGTGGGTTTCCTGTAGACAGCATATAGTTGGGTCATGTTTTTGTATCCATTCAGCTGCCCTATGTCTTTTGATTATAGTATTTAAGCCATTTACATTTAAGGTTACTATTGATATGTACTTATTTATTGACATTTTAATTCTATCTGCCTACATTTCTCTCTCTATTTTTTCTTCTCATTATAGCAGTCCCCTAAGCATTTTTTGTAATGCTAGCTTGGTGGCAATGAACTCCTTAGCCTTTTTTTTTTTTTTTTTTTTGTCTGGGAAGCTTTTTATTTCACCATGTATTTTTTTTTACGGCAGCCTTGCTGGATATAGTAATCTTGGTTTCAGATCCTTGCTTTCCATTACCTTGAGTACTTCATGCCATTTCATTCTGGCCTGTAGAGTTTCTGATGAGAAATCAGGTGTCAGCCTTATGGGAGCTCCTTTCTAGGTAACAGTTTGCTTTTCTCTTGCTGCCTTTAAATTTCTCTCTTTGTCTTTAATTTTTGGCATTTTAATTATGATGTGTCTGGGTGTGGGTTTGTTTGGGTTCTTCTTGCTTGGGGTTCTCTGTGCCTCCTGAGCTTGTGTGACTTTTTCCTTTATCAGGTTAGGGAAATTTTCTGCCATTATTTCTTCAAATACATTCTCTATCCCTTTCTCTCTTTCAGCCTCATCTCACACACCTGCTATTCTAATATTGTTATGTTTCACATTGTCCCACAGCTCCCTTAAGCTCTCCTCCTGTTTTTTAATTGTTTTTTTCTTTTTGGTTCTCTGATTGAGTGATTTTTTTCAACCCTGTCATCTAATTCACTGATTTGATACTTAGCTTTCCCTAATTTGCTGTGTATTTCTTCCAATGTGTTCTTTATTTGTGCTATGCCATTTTTAAAATTTCTGTTTCATAGTTACTATATCTTTTCTCATGCTGTTGAGCATCTTTACCATCATTATTTTGAATTTTATGCCTGATAAGTTTCTTATCTCCATTTCATTTAACTCTTCTTCTGGAGAATTCTCTTGTTTTTTCATTTGGGGATTGTTTATCTCCTCATTTTGAAAACTGCCTCACGATGCCATTGTTACTGTTCCAAAGGAGGGGTGAGATGTGAGCCCTCAGTAGGAGGAGGTGGGCCTCATGTCAGAGGCATGGAGCCCTGGGCACTGTTACCATTTTGCAAAGCTCCAGGGAAGCGAGACAAAAGAATGGAGCAGCTTTGAAAATCCCTGCCAAACTCTTCTTAAGAACAGCAGGATCAGTAGGAAAATGAAGCTTCTGAGAGCATGACCAAGCATTTAATGCCCCCTTGAAACCCACAAAACAAAAACACAATAATTTTCATCTCATGATTAAAAAGGAAATATGAAGGACAGTGCCTTTGCTTGATCTCTATAAGTGGATTATAAAGCTTAGCTGGAAATTCTTTTGCAACAAAGTGGCCAAAGCTTTGTGGCCAGGACAGAATAACTCAGAGCAGAGCTTCAGGTGCACATGAGACCTTTCATCCCTAAAAAAATGAGGCGTAATTTCTACATCATATATGATTTTAACCTGCATACTTTTACTGCTTTTGAACAGATTCAGTATCAAGAACAATGAAACTCCAACTCAGTGATGGAAGCCCTTAATAGCTTACATTTACATGGATATCTTTGAAAGCTTTGTTTTTTCATTGTCACAAAAAATGAACTGGTGATGCATAAGTAAGCCCTAGAAGAAGAGTTTAATATATTGACAGATAAAAATACAGCACACTCTGAAGAAATGTATTGTGGACATACACCATAAAAATGTTTTCAACTTCATTTGGGGTTAAGATACATCGTTCGAAACTGCACATGGAATGTTTACGGCAGTATGCAGATGTGCCTGAATTAATGAACCCATTCTTGTGCTGTGCTTTTCAGCTCCACCCAGGCTCCCAGCATCTGGAAGTTGTGGCCATGCTGAGTGAGGTAAAATGATTCAAGATTTGAGGGACAGTATGAGGCCTTTTGCACAAAATTTATGTAACATTAAGTTTGCAGCTAACTAATGTAGTACTCTTAGAGGTTTCTGTAAGGTAAATCCTCATAAGGAACTTCTAAGGTGAAGAGAAAGAGTTTTCTCCCAGCCTCAGAAACCTTTTCTTTCTTTCTTTTTAAAGATGGTGTAACATAAATTCATCCTGTTTGTACACATTGAAATCTTTTCTCATTTCATTGTGGAAAATACCTTACTTCAAAGCCCCCTTTTCAATTGGGTTCTGGGGAAGCATTTAATTCCATACCACGGGAGGAGTGCTTCATGTG
Source organism: Plecotus auritus (assembly GCF_963455305.1). NCBI lineage: Eukaryota > Metazoa > Chordata > Mammalia > Chiroptera > Vespertilionidae > Plecotus > Plecotus auritus. The sequence continues at coordinate 111,104,933 of NC_137771.1, forward strand.
GATAAAGAGTGGTGAAAATGCTATGAAAGTGACATGATTGAAAGAGAGAGTAATATGAATTCTAAAACCAAACAGACAGTTTTCTTTGACTTCATTGCAGACTTAAGGAAGAGGCAGTGTGAACCAGCATCCTGCAGGCAGAAGCAGCCAGGGCTCTGGGGCAGCGCAGCTGGGCAGCTGCTCACTAGGATTTTGTTGGAGATTGGGAATTTTTGAGCATGCTTCCTCCTAGTGAGAAGGCTAACCCCTATATTGTAAAACTACTGTTTGGAATTCTCTGCTGTTTTTTTTAGACAAACTCTTATTCTAAAAAATAACTTTGCTTTCTAGCCTGCTTGAATAATGAGGAAGATAAACTTAGCTGTCTGACCTTGTAGGCCAGAGACTAGATATGCCCATACTCTCAATGCCATGCCAGGTGCATTTTTTAATTGGATAGAACTGTGTTGTTTTCGAGGCCAGCAGCGAGATAACCACTAAGCGCAAATAGGGCTGGCTCTTTAATTAAGGAAAACTGCTTTGTTTTAAATTGTTTTAGACTGTTTGCTCTGCAAAAACAGGATGTAGTGAATGGGTTTAAATATGGTCGGACACAAAGGGTCGGGGCTGCTCTCTGATCTCCCTGCGTGGAGAGAGAACAGTCGCCGGCCGTCAATAAAGGCTCCCTAAATTTTAATTTGGTCTGGACTCCAGTGGTCTTTACTTGCGTTCGCTCCACAACAATTTCTCACTCCATCCTTCCACAGGAATGGCACTAGCTCCCCTTTCTCTTCCTGCTGCCTTTGCAGTCAGGCCCTGAAGCTGAGCACGCCCACAAGTGTTGCCTCTTTTTCAGCCACTTCTACAGGCTCCCAGTGTTTCTCAAGAGCAAATTTCACCAACTCTGGTTGGCCTTCCACGTCTGCCAATGTAAGTGGGGTCTCCCAGTTAAACACCCTCACAGCACTCGTGGATTTTCTTCGTGGTTCCCATGGCTGTCTGTAAATATGCCTCTACTTGTGTGCTTACCAGTCAGGGCTGCTGCTCCTAGCACATGGAGCCTGGCACAGAGAAGGTGCCAGTACATCCTTGTGACAAAGGAGTGAACTCTGTGGTGTTCGGGGAAGACTGTGCTTTCCCTTTGCCAGCCTTGTCCAAGCAGAGTTCTCCAAGTTTCATTTTCATCTGTTTCCTTTGTACTTTCTCATTCCCTTTCTCTGTCCTTTCCTTCTTCCCTGGTTCATTTGTAACAACTTTATTGTTTTTCTTGTTTTTGTTTTTTTCCTCTCCCATGTTGCTCTAGAAGGAAACAGATGGATAGAGAATTTTAGATGAATACTGAATATCACATTGCCATTGCTGAGATCACTTCAGAATTTTCTAAAATTAACATTCATGGTCACATGGCCAGAGAGAAAATACCCTGAGTTTTGAGAATTGGGATGCTATGGCCAGGTTTCGACATGATTAAAGAGACAAAGACTCACCAGGATAAAGCTGCTGGAGTTTTTTCAGCAAAGAGAATAGAGTTAATAAATAGTGCCCACCTGGAGGCATGCTCCTTCTTCTGTGTGTGTGATTCTTGTCATTGTAGCTAAATGTTCTGTCTGGGAGAGCTTATCTCCCTTTAGACACTTACAATTGCAGCCACCTTGAAACTGCTAACAGGAGATTACTTGGCCTAGAAAAGAACAATATTAATAGCATGAGATTATTTTTTCCTCTCCCTTTAAAAAAATGTGGGCAAACATGTCAGAAGGGCAATGTCATTCCTGGAGTATATGAAAGGTGTTCTAGATATTATTGCCTGCTGGCTACATTTGAGTATCTTATCCCCAGCTCTCTGGAAAATGAAGTGTGTATGGATTGGGCTGTTTCAGAAAGGCAATTTGAATGTCGGCATTGTTAAGCTCACCAGTTGGGTATGGAGCCATCTCTAGTATTGACAGCACAAGCTGAGCTGGATACAAAGGCAGGCACACATAGGCACGGAACCTGGTAATGAGTGGTATGCCAGAGCAATCTGATTGTCCCAGGGATGTTCATAGCAATTTAACTCCAAGTCAACCACCCTGCTCTCCCACCCTCATCTCCGCCTGCCCTGGTGCAAAGCTGCAGTATGTCACATATCAGTCCAAGCACATGGGTCTTTTAGTAACCTAGCAATGTAGCATCAGAAGCATCTTAATGCTGTTTAATTTTTCAAGTAATGAAATGATAGCCATAACATTTTGCATACAGTGTCCAAGGACCTAAAAGTCTGTTGTAAGTAGAGAAAATGAGTCACAGAAATCTGCTCCTTCAAGCATGGCTAGCTCCAATTCACAGATGGCTAAGCTAGACCAGACACAGCATGGGGTCCATTCCATGTGAGCCACAGAACTAGGAAGCATGTAGAAAGAGTTTCTAGTCAATGGAGGAAACAAGAAAAGGAACTATAAACCAGCCTATTTTTCTCATTAAACTTTACAACTCCAAGGGAGCATAGAATGTGTTCTTCATATATTTTGAAAAGTAGCAACCTTCCTGATTGCTAAATTATAGATGAAATCAATGGGTATATGGTCTATCTTACAGCCTCACTGCTAAATGCAGAATCGGCTATAGGAAAAGTTTGCAAGACATAAGATTTCTAAAAGTGTTATTATCCTGTGGTTGTTTTCTGAAAATGTAATTCCTATCTGCTCTAAGGCAGATACTGTTGTTTTTTTTGCTAACAGGGCTGGTTTTAAAAAATTGCCATAAATTTTTTGATACTCCTTCCATTAGGAGACAGGGTTTTTGTAATCTCCCCTTGAGTTTGAGTGGGCTTATGACTGATTCAACCTATAGAGTATTATGGAGGTTATGTGATATGGCTTCCTAGGCTGCTTCATAAAAGGTGATACTACTCCCTCCCTGTTCACTAGAATACTCATGCTTGAAGACCAGGGAAGCCATGTAAAGAGTCTGACTACCACGAGGCCAGCCTGCTGTGTGGAACCAGGTCCTCTGGTTAAGCATTGCAGCTGAGCTCAGTTTTTGAGTCATTCCCACCCAGGCACCAGACATGTGAGTGAAGAAGCTTCCAGATAATCATTCGGGTCCCTAGCTATTCAACCTTCCCACCAGAGACCCCTGCTGCTGTGAAGCAGACACTACCTATTCACGCTCTTTCCAAATTATCTGCAGGAATAACTGCCAGTGTTGTTTAAAGTTTAAGGACATTTCTTAAGTAACAATAACTGGAACATTAACAGAACTTGTCCAGGGAGAGAGGCTGTGGCCCCTTCTTAGCCGTCAAGGTTGAATATTTATTTGTCTAAGGTAATTATGGTCATCTCATTTATCTTACTATGTGTTTAAGTTGGGTTTGGTAAAGAGATACAATTCTGACCAATAAGATGAGTGGAGAAGTTTGCTTGGGCTGCTTCTGGAAAAATTTCCCTTATTCTGAATAAGATTTGCAGGATAGAGTTGTTCTCAGTGATACTGTCAGATGTTGTCTGCAGATGGTGCCTACACCTGTGGTACCCATCCTAGGACTGCCAGTGGGCCAACAAACCAAAAGGACAACTATACACTGCAGGTGACAGGTCAGAGAGAAAGATGGAGAAGCTATGTCCTTGATGATGCTCAATCCTGGGACTACGTCCTCTGATGTACTTGTTATGTAGTATAATTTTCTCATGCTTAAGCCTGTTTCTATGGGGCCATCTGAGAGCCTCAGCCAAAGCTTCCTAACTGGCCATTGATGTTTTGAAGAATAGGTTTTGTTCATAAAGATCTAGGTTCAAATCTTGGTTTCTTACTAGCTAAGAAACTGAGATGTTCTGACTCTGTTTCTTTATCTGTAAAGTTAGGATCAAAAGGTTTTCATTACTGAATCCTGGTAAAGATAAAAAAAGAATTTTTTCAACAAATCTTTATTGAGTGTCTGCTGTGTGCCAAGCACCATTCTTGGCACTGGGGAGCTAGCTTTGAGTGAGATGGGCAAGCTTCCAACCCTTCCTGCTTAGATTTGTATGAGGGAGACAGATTATAAATCAGTAAGTGACCAAGATAATCTCAGATAGTGGTGAGTGCTATGGAAATGAAATGAGATGAGGTTTCTCAGCACTGGGCCTGCACACTGCAAGAGTAACGATGTCTGTTATTTTTATTACTAAGGTAGCAGTAGTCAAATTACCATTAGTTGGTGAGTGAGCTTGAGTGAACTTTGATTTTGGTCTGAAGGACGTTTGTCCCCCTATTTCCATCCCTTAGAATAAAGTAGTTGAGGCTTGCTCTGCCATGCACTAGTCTGAATTCTTACCCTTTAGGATACTGGAATTGATTCCTTCCATGGCTTGCTCCACCCCAACTGAGCTAAGGCAAAGAGGGGGCTCCATGGGAGGGGGTCCCCACTGGCTCTGTTCTGACCCTTGGGCTCCCAGAACTGGTGCAGTGTGTCATGTGGAGGTGGCCAAGTGCCATCATATTCCCAGGTTCTCTAGAAATTGCCTCTGCTGACTCAGGCCACCCTGCAGTGCAAAGGAATGATGGGGAACTGGCTCCTGGCGCCCACATGCTGGGGCTCAGAAAGATACAGGCTTGTCTGGTGCATAGTGCCACCCTTTGGCCTTCATAGCGTCCACTCCTGCCAAGGCTTCAAATGCCTAGAAGTTGGAGATCTATGACCAAAACAACTCAGTGTGGAGTTTTGTAGGAAGGCGTGAGCCAGTATTGGTAAAGTATCTAGAAATTGTAATTGTAGCTAAGAGCAATGTTTGCAATGTCCTGCCTCCCAGGTCAAAGTGGCAGAGAAAATTCTTCCCATGAGCCGGCCTGGCCTCCGGGGTTGGTAGCCAGCCTAGCTCCGCTCACTGCAGGCTTTCAGACCCAGCACTGATGGAGCCTGGGCCACTTCTCCGCCCTTATTTCTCTATCATTATTTCTCTCCTAAGGCATCCTATTGCTCTTTTCTTGTGCACTTTCTCCCTGACAGTCACAACTTGCCAGTGATAGTAGCTCCTGGGAGCAGTTTTAGTGAATCCACACTTGCAGTGGAGAGGTGAGTTCTTCGCCAGGGTGCTCTGGAGCATCACTTAATGCTGCGTTCTGTCTGGACCCCGGTTCTCTTGAAAAACACTCCCCTCCCACATTTCAGCATCTGGGCTGGGATGGGATTCAATCTGGCTGGCCTGTCAGGACCTGAGTAAGGTCTTCTGCTGCTGCTGTCAAACCCATGGTGAAGAAAAACAAGTCCTTCTGCCCAACTCTGGCAGCTGGCTCCTGAGAACTGCAGCTGCCACTCATGTCCTGAGTGAAGGGGATGGTGACCGCTCACTCACCTGTGCAGTCACTTCCAGAAATGCACAAGCTGCCCTTTCTTTTTGTGTACTTGCACCTGCTCATTGAGGCATTTCACTGGAGCTTAGGCTGGCACTTATTTTAAAGGGATTGTCAGTCCCAGGTGCTTCTTGCAGTCTTGCAAAGGAAGCCTGCTGAATCACCTCCAATGTCCCAGTATTGTGGCCAGAGCTGGCATTTCATGATGTTTCTGATGCAGGAGGCCACTGACAGCTCAATCCTTAGTCCTTCCTGAAGGGATCTGATAGCCTGTTAGGAAGTAGGTAAGTAGTTGCCTTCTGGGACCAAGCCTGTCATTTCACCTCCTCTTGATTATAGAGAAAATACCTGGCCTCTTAAGTTAGACAGAGCTAGGTCTGAAAGCTGAACTTGCCATTTTGACACTTTGGATAAGTTACTTAACCTCTCTGAGTCTCTAAGTCTGCTTTTTATTTTTTCCTCATGGAAATGAAAATTATGCTTAATTCACAGGGCTGTTGGAAGGTAGGTGAGCTCACTGCATAGCAGAGTGCTCAATAAATTTCTCCATTTAGACATCTGCTGGAAGCTATCCATTGTCCACACTATCAGGAAAGTGCAAACAAAGAACCCAGAAGTCTGATGGACCTTGAGCTTTGGCAAGGGCTAAAGCTATGCATCGATTGTTCTGTCGAGACAATGGTGGCTCAAGCAATTTCCTGACCTAATAGTCTCAAAGTGAATCTTTACTAATATTTACTTTTAGATAGTCTGTCTGCTACCAGAATTGCCTGCCTGACTAAGGGCAAGATGTGTATCTAAAATTGAATAAAAAGCTAGCAGGGCCTGGGCACCAGTGAAGCCTTTCCTCTTGAGAAAGACTCTCTGCCTGGCCCCCTGTAATTTCCAAATTCATATTTCTTGTCTAGTCTCTTCATTTGTGCACAGCCCTTTTCCAGGTCCTAAACCCTAGCCGTGCAAGTTGTGGCTTCACATCTTTCACAGACATCCTCTTTGGAAATAAGTGTCATTTCAAGGGTTCCTTTAACTCAATTAGCACTTCCTAATGATGACAAGGATGGACAGGAGTCAAGTGAAGAGGGTCAAAGGGGAGAGGTAGCATCTCACAGGGAAGGGCAACAGCAAGAAAGACATGGATTTTCCCACCCAACAGCATCCCCTTGGGTCAGGCCTTTCAGGGGAAAATACCATATATCTAGTTTTCTTTTTTGCAATCAGTTCTAAGGTACACAATTTTCTCATAGTTTAATATCTCCAAATTTTGAATTGATTTGATAATTTATGGTATTTATAATTATTTTTTGTGTGGTATATGAAACAAGAACACATCTTATAATTGATGACATTTTAGTTTTGATGAATATGCTAATACCTTTTGGAACAACAATAGTTTTAAGAGTCTGGGGCCTTCGCTGGGATCTCATTAGAGCTACACTGGCCCAAACAGTAGCTGCTAGCTACTGATGGGTTTTGAACACTTGAAATGTGGCTAAATTGTGATGTGCTGTAGTGCAAAAGACCAGGTTCTAAAGATTTAGTATGGGAAAATAAGTCTGAAACAAAATATCTCCTTAGTATTTTAATTGATTATGGGTTGAAAGAATAATATTTTGGGTCTATTGGGTTAAATAAACTATATTACTGAAATTGATTTAACCTGTTCCCTTTTACTTTTTTAAGGTACTAGTAGAAACTTAATTTCCACATGCAGCTCTCTTTATGTCTTCCTGGACAGTGCTTTCTAATTAGCAAAGACCTCAGGGACTGTCTATTGGCACCACCCTGAAGAACCTAGGTGGATTTCAACCCCAAATCTGGTTCACATGCCGAGATCAATGCCCCTACATATGAAGAGGGTATAAAAAGAGTAATCACTGACAGAATAGGGCTTTCTGGTGAGAGCAGTAGATCCTAAGCAAGTCCAAAAACAGCTTAAGAGAGGAGAGAAAGGGGAGTTCACTTGGGGCTCTCATGGTGGTTGGGGGCAGAACTGGGTGTGGGGTCCTTTGTGCTGAGCCAGGGGACACTCCCCTGAGGGAACATCTGGGCTTTCTTTCCAGGTTTCCCAGACAAGGGGAAGTTCCAATTGTGACTCAGACACATAAAGGGGAGGTGATTTGCTCAAGGTGAGAAGGCTAACCCCTATTTTGTAAAACTACTGTTTGGAATTCTCTGCTGTTTTTTAGATGGACTCTTTTTTTTTTAAAATATATTTTATTGATATTTTACAGAGAGGAAGTGAGAGGGATAGAGAGCTAGAAACATCGATGAGAGAGAAACATCGATCAGCTGCCTTCTGCACACCTCCCACTGGGGATGTGCCCGCAACCAATGTACATGCCCTTGACCGGAATCGAACCCGGGACCCTTCAGTCCACAGGCCGACGCTCTATCCACTGAGCCAAACCGGTTTTGGCTAGATGGACTCTTACTCTAAAAAAAATAACTTTGCTTTCTAGCCTGCTTTAGACTGCTTGAATAATGAGGCAGATAAACTTAGCTGTCTGACCTTGTAGGCAAGAGACTAGATATGCCCATAATTTCAATGCCATGCCAGGTGCATTTTATAATTGGATAGAACTGTGTTGTTTTCAAGGCCAGCAGTGAGATAACCACTAAGCGCACATAGGGCTGGCTCTTTAATAAAAAGGGAAGTTCTGCTTGTAGCCTTGCTTAGAATTTGAATTCATTTTCTCTAAGCCCACTGTGGTGAATAAAGTGTGACTCCAAACTCTAGGAGCATTGTTTGATTAGTCTGGTTCTCTGTAACATTATTGGTTCCCTGACCAAGAAAACCAACCCATGCTTGGCTTTTTAGCCTCTTGTGAGTGGACCGGGTTTGGGGCCCAGGGGCATTGGACAGGCCTCCGGGAGGCGCCACTCTGCTGAATTAGCAGAATTAAACCGGGGGACTCTGGGCACTCCCGGAACTCAGCCCAGGACCCGGCCGGCATCTTGGAGAGAGTGGATGGACACTTCTGGACCTGTCGACAGAATCGGTAAGGTAGGGGCCCTGTCAGTTCAGCCCACTCCAAGTGAGTGGAAGGGGGAGCTTGATCACCTCCCTGGAAGCCATATGGTTTCCTCAGGCAAATTAATCAGTAATCAGGAATTGGGTGGATTGTTGTTTAAACTCTGAGTGAATGTCTGGTGAAAGTGTGTGAGTGTGGAGGGAGAGGGCCTGCCCTCTCCTCTCCTTTGTGTGGCTCCACGACTTTGGTTATGGAGTCCGAGTGGGCCCCAATCTGCGGTTCCGCGATTCGTCATATGGCATAACAGTGACTCACCCCCACGTGGAGGTGACCAGGCCCGGTTTTATATGGGTGCACCTTAGCTAAGCTCCCAAGGGACACGGCCAGGTGGGCATCTGAGTGAGGATCTGTGAAAACAGGTCACCCCCTCCCTTGTCTGTCTCATGCCACCGATCATCATGGGGTTGGGACAGAGTAAACCCACTGTTTTCAATTGCATGTTGAAAAATTTTAAAAAGGGATTTGATGGGGATTATGGAATTAAAATGAATTCTGAAACACTGAGGAAATTCTGTGAAGTAGAATGGCCAGCCCTCGGAAGGCTCTTTAGATGAAGGACTGGTCAGGGCGGTCTGAAATGTAGTCACAGGAGACTCTGGACACCCAGATCAGTTTCCCTACATAGACAGCTGGTTAGAAATTGCTCAAACCTTGCGGTCTTGGGTCTGGTTCTGCATGTGTAAGAAGGGACAGAGTAAGGTTTTAGTAGCAGGAGTGAAGAGGCAGGCAGGGCAGGAGCAGGCTAAGGAAAAGCAGGCAGGAGAGGAGAAGCAGGTCCCTCAGAAGGAAGTTCAACCCCCTATTCTACAGGACCCCCCCGAGGAAGTCCCACCAGTGTTACCACCTCCATATGAGCCACAGGCAGCACCAAGTGCTCCCCCTGCTAGACTGGAAGGTCCGGAAAGTCTGGAAACATCGCCTCCCTCCATCTCCCCTCAACCAGGTTCTCCAGAGCCGGTTGGGCGGCACTTGTGTTCAGCCGATCAAGGGCCCAAACAACAGCTGGCACGTCAGATGCCTCTCAGGGAGATTCGGGGTGCCCAAGTGCTTGGTGAAGATGGGACCTTACAGGAAGGAAGGCTGGTCTATTATTATCAGCCCTTTACCACAAGTGACATTCTGAATTGGAAGCAACACATTCCAGCTTATTCTGAAAAACCTCAGGCCATGGTAGATCTCCTAGAAATGATCTTCCAGACCCAAAAGCCCACCTGGGTGGACTGCAAGCAGCTCCTTTTTGCATTCTTTAACACTGAGGAGCGCCTGAGAGTAATGACAGAGGCTCGGAAGTGGCTCCAGACCCAGGCCCTGGCAGGGACCTTAGACACAGACAGATGGGCAAGGGAGGCCCTCCCTGATGAGGAACCTAATTGGTCCCTGAATTCAAAAGATGGAAAGACCAGGCTAAAAAGATATCAGCTGGCTTTCCTCCAGGGGGTCAGGGCCAGAGCCAAGAAGCCCACCCATATGGCTAAAATCTCTGAGGTTTTCCAGAAGCCTGATGAAAGTCCAGCAGCTTTCTATGAGAGACTGTGTGAGGCATACCGGATCTACACTCCCTTTAACCCTGAGGCCCCGGACACTCAAACCATGGTAAATGCTGCTTTTGTAGGCCAAGCCCAGCCTGATATCAGGAGAAAATTACAGAAGCTGGAAGGGTTTGCAGGAAAAAATGCTAGTGAACTGCTAGAGATAGCCAACAAGGTTTTCATCAACCGAGACAGGGCAGGAAAAAAGGAGGAAGAAAAGAGAATACAAAGAAGGGCCAATGTAATAGCAGTGGCTTTCAGAGGTTCAGGCCCCCAGACAGCCCAAAAAGGGAAGCAAGAAGACAGATCAGGAGGGAAAGGAAGAGCAAGCCTGAGACGGGACCAGTGTGCCTATTGTAAGGAAACAGGGCACTGGAAAAATGAATGTCCCAAACGGCAGAGCAAGAAAATAGGGTCCCCTTTTCCACCCAGTCGCTATCAATCAGAATCACCTGAAGCAGACCTTATTGGGCTGGCAGCAGCTGACTCTGACTAGGACAGACCCGGCTCTTTTCAGCTGGGCCCCCACGAGCCCATGGTCAGAATGAAAAATGGGGGACAGACTGTGGACTTTATGGTTGATACGGGAACGGAGCACTCAGTAGTCACACAGAAAGTAGCTCCTCTCTCAGGAAAGGAAGTCACCATTATTGGAGCTACTGGAGACCAGACCCGTAGACCATTCTGCCGGCCTCGCCGATGCCAACTTGGTGGCCACTGAGTAATTCATGAATTCCTATACTTACTAGACTGTCCAGTACCTCTGATGGGTAGAGACCTTTTAGCCAAAATGGGGGCAGAAATCACTTTTGCTCCAAATGGCTCAGCACAGCTTCGCCTAAGTGAGGAGACTTCTCCAATGATCCTGTTCTTAGCAGTGCCCTGGGAGGAAGAATGGAGACTTTATGCCCCTCAGTCAAAGGCCTCACCTTTAGAGCCTGAATTAGAGGAAGAATTTCTTCCACTGGTCTGGGCAGAAGGAAATCCCCCTGGCCTGGCCAAAGACCTTGCCCCGATACTAATTGACTTAAAGCCTGGGGCACAGCCTGTCAAAATCTGCCAATATCCAATTCCACGGGAGGCATACCTAGGAATTCAGGTCCACTTAGACCGCCTACTTCAGTGGGGACTCCTTAAAGATGCCAGTCACCGTGGAATACTCCCCTCTTGCCTGTCAAAAGTCTGGGACTAATGACTAATGCCCAGTATAGGATTTATGGGCTGTTAATAAGGCTGTTCAAAGAAGCAGATAAACCCCTAAAGAATCTGGACTTAGTATTGTTCACAAATGGCAGTAGCTTCTTAGATGAAGGAAAAAGATGAGCTGGGTATGCAGTGGTATCAGACCTTGAGACAATTGAAGCACAGGCCCTGCCTGAAGGATGGTCAGCGCAGAGGGCAGAACTTTGGGCCCTCGCCAGAGCCTTAGAACTCAGGATAAGCATGCCAACAACTACACTGATTCATGCTATGCCTTTGCTACCCTGCATATTCATGGGGCTATATACAAGGAAAGGGGGCTTCTGACAGTGGGAAGAAAGGAATCAAAAATCAAAATGAGATTTTAAAGTTACTAGAAGCAGTTTGGGAGCCTAAAGAAATAGCTGTCATTCTTTGCAAAGGTCACCAGAAAGGGAAAGACTCAGTGTCAGAAGGAAACCAGCATGCTGACGCCGCAGCAAAGCAGGCTGCCAAAGAACAAGCAGCACCGGCACGGATCATGTTGGCCCCCGAATTACCTGAACCTCCAAAGTACACTCCGCAGGAGGAATGGGCTCAGCAAGAAGGGGGCAAAAGAACAAAAGATGGTTGGTGGATACTCCCAGATCATAGGGTCTATGTCCCAGAACAGTTAGCCCATAAGGTAGTCCTCCAGCAGCATGAACTTACTCATTTAGGAAAGACTGCTCTAGAAGCTTTGTTAGGCAGATACTACCTAATTGCCCGACTTCCCTCCTTGGGTGCCTCAGTTTCTCAGCGTTGCCTCCTCTGTGTACAGAACAATGCCAAACAGGGTCCAGTGGGACCGATAGGAGTTCAGCGCTGCGGGCAAACTCCCTTTGAGGACTTAGTAGTAGACTTTACAGAAGTAGGGCCTAGCAGAGGAAATAAATACCTACTGTTATGCCCAGATTTTGTGATCCCCAAAGACCACCAGGGAGCCGAGTCCGATGCAAAAGCAAAGAGCCTTTAATCGAGCTAGCTCGAGCTCAGTCCCCCCCGCCCCCCACACACACACACACCGGCGCAGCGGCGAGGTGGAGAGAGAGAGAGTCCCAGACCCCAAACGCGCTGATTTATAGGGGGCCTGGGAGAGGTAGGAGGGGTGAGGTAGTGTGGCTTCCGCTGATTGGTCGGGGTCAGGTTGCACATGGGGGCAGGGCGAGGCTTACTTTCCTCTTGCATTTCTATTGGCTAATTCAAAAGTGTGGGTTGGGCTCTTGGAGAGGTTGTAGGGCGGGAACCTGACTCCACAAGGTGGAGGACATGGAACAAAGGGAACATGGAGTCGGTCTCTCCCCGCCCTTTCATTCCCCCCTCGTCTTGAAACTTACAGGCCCAATCATGGGTCGGTTTGTATTTCTACTGAACAACATTCCTGGGTCACGAGGGTACACCATCCCAAATTCCCTGCACTGATAAAATCGGAGTCTCCAAGTCTTCCCGGATCACAGATGGGTCCGCTGACCAGACGTGAGTGTGATGGACCCAGGTCACGACGCCATCTACCTTGAGAGCGGTGGGGATCGTCAGCCCCACAACGTAGGGACCCTTCCAACGTGGCTCAAGGGTCTCCTGGCCGTGTCTCTTGACGTAGACCCAGTCCCCAGGCTTATGCTGATGAGGAGTCGGGGCTGGGCCGGTCTCGTAGATAGCACGGAGGTGCTGCCAAATGTCCTCGTGCGCCCTCTGGAGCCCTCTCAAGGAAAGAAACAGTTCTTGACTTTCAAATTCTGTAAGAAATTCAGCTTTAAGGTTAGGGATAATAGGGGGTGGCCGGCCAAACATGATCTCATAAGGAGTAAAACCCAGGGTGTAGGGGGAGTTCCTAACCCGGTAAAGGGCATATGGAAGGAGAGCCACCCAGTCCCCGCCAGTCTCCATGGTCAATTTGGTAAGGGTCTCTTTTAGAGTTCTATTCATCCTCTCTACTTGCCCTGAGCTTTGGGGCCTATAAGCACAATGCAATTTCCAATTTGCCCCAATGGCCTTGGCCACTGCCTGCGTTACCTGCGAGACAAAAGCTGGTCCATTGTCTGACCCTATCTCAGTGGGAAAACCGTACCTGGGCAAGATGTCTTCCAGCATATACCATCACCCTTTCTCCTCCTTTGCTTGGGGAAGCTTCCTAATGTGCTGTAACTCCTCCAGGGAATATCCTGGCTGAACTGGCAGGACTGGGTCTCCTGGGTTTGGGAGCTGTAGGGCTATGGTGGGGATCGGAGAAAGGGCTACTGCCTTGGCCGCCTGGTCAGCCCTGCGGTTTCCTCTTGCCACTGGGTTGTCAGCCTTCTGGTGTCCTTGGCAGTGTATAATGGCCAATTTGGCAGGGAGCCATAAGGCTGAGAGTAAGTCGAGTATCTCCTGTTTATTCTTTATAGTCCGCCCCTCTGCTGTTAGTAGCCCTCTCTCTTGGTAGATTGCCCCATGAACATGAGCGGTGGCGAACGCATACCGGCTGTCTGTATAGATATTGAGCCGCTTTCCAGCTCCCAGTGTCAGGGCCTTGCTGAGGGCCACAAGCTCTGCTCTCTGGGCTGACGTCCCGGAGGCAGAGCCTCTGCCCATACAGTGTCCATTTCAGTGTCTACAGCTGCACCCGCATACCTGCTCCAGTCCCGTACGAAGCTGCTTCCATCCGTGAACCAGGTGACGTCTGCATCTGGAAGGGGCTGGTTGGTCAGGTCCTTCCGGAGCCCATTCACTTGCTCTAGGATTCCCAGGTTCTCATGCAGGGCCTCGTCGAAGATGGTGGGCGAGTTCTTGAACCCGAGGCAACCGAGTCCACGTCAGTTGTCCGCTGTAGCTCTCTATTGGAGAGGCTTTTTGGTGAAGCCGGTACTCATCCTCCAGCCTTATGGTCAGGACCGTCCTCCTGGTTGCCGGTGAGTTGGCGGAGATGGCGGTTCCGTTCCTCGGAAGAGTCCGCGGTGGTGGCGAGCAGGATCTTAGCTAGGTCTCGGGTTTGTTTGCTGCTCGCAGCCCCCGCAGCGTGAGCCTGCCTTTCTTCCGGGGGCTCCCTGTTATTATACACCTTCTTGGCTACCTCCAGTAGGTACTTTAAACTCTTCTCCCCCAACCTATCTACTTTTTGCAGTTTCTTTTTTATATCCCCAGCCGATTGGTTTACAAAGCTTATGATCACAACTGCCTTGTTTTCAGGAGCTTCTGGATTCATGGGGGTGTAGGTGCTGTATGCCTCCATGATCCGTTCTAAAAAGACAGCTGGAGACTCATCTCTTTCCTGCTGAACATTCCCTACCTTGGCCAAATTAGTTGGCTTTCTAGCAGCCATTCGGAGACCCCCCATTAGAGTCTGGCGGTAGACCCAGAGCCTCTCCTTACTTTCTGCCGTGTTGAAATCCCATTCAGGCCTAGTTAAGGAAAAAGAGACATCTATCTGGACTGGGTTGGTGGTTGGGTTCCCGTCCATGCCTGGAACCACTTTCCGGGCCTCATTGAGGATTCTTTCCCTCTCCTCATTTGTGAACAGGACCTTTAAAAGCTGTTGGCAGTCGTCCCACGTGGGCTGGTGGGTGAAAAGGACAGAATCTAACAGATCAATAAGCCCTGCTGGCTTCTCAGAGATCTTAGGATTCTGAGCCTTCCAGTTGTAAAGGTCACTAGTGGCAAAAGGCCAATAGTGATGGGGTTGATTGCCATCTGCATCTGGGAGCCCACCGGAACCGTAGCCGCTCCCGGAACTCTGCCCCCAGTCGCTCCCGGAACTCTGCTCCCCGTGGCGTCTTCTTCCCCTCGTGTGGGAGGATCACCCCCCTGTGGACTCCTAGGGGGCTGATATGAGGGAGGAAAGATTAGTTCATCTTCAGTTCCCCCCCTGAAAGACAGGGTAGAGGGGAGCTGATGGTGGGGTAGAGGTCCTTCTTCTCTTTCACCTTCTCCGTTTCCTGCAAAGCAAGTATGGGTTTCGGCTCCAGGGGGCGCTGGGACAGAAAGGGCTTAAGCCAGGAGGGTGGCTCTTCCATGAGGTCCTGCCAAGTAATAATGTAAGGAAGTTGATCAGGATGTCCCTTCTTGGGCTGAGAGACAATGTCCCTCACCCAGTGGATGGTGGGGAGGTCAAAGGTCCCCTCTGGCGGCCACCCGACACTAAAAGTCGGCCATTCCCTAGAACAAAAAGTTTACCACTGGCCCTTCCGGACCTTTACACTGAGGTTGCTAGGTCTTCCCTTAACCTCTTTGAAATGATCAACCATAATGCTTAAAGAAGTGGTTTGAGTCTGTCCCATGATGTCCGTCAACAGAGTCCACACAACAAAACAGAAAAACACAGACACAGACAAACAAAGGCACCTGGAGACAAGCTTTCCAACGCGAGTCCGTTGGAACAAAACTGACAAAACCGAAAGTGCGGACGACGGCCTTACACCGATCGGTGGGAGCGACCCACCTTGTCCCAGAGGTTTGAGGGGAATACACGTCCCTCCTGAAGGAGGATCGGGACGTCTCCTGATTCCTCCCACCCATGGTCCTCCAGTGCGTCCACCTAGACTGCTTCGGGCACTGCCAGAGATCCAGAAATGAGCTCACACAAAAGAGACAAGGAACAGACAGACACCTACCGTGGCCAGTCAGACTCTATGGATCGGGGGTCCCTTGAGGTTCTTGGGGATCCCGGACGAGCCCCCAAATGTTATACCCAGATTTCGTGATCCCCAAAGACCACCAGGGAGCCGAGTTTGATGAAAAAGCAAAGAGCCTTTAATTGAGCTAGCTCGAGCTCAGTCCCCCACACACACACACACTGGCGCAGTGGCAAGGTGGAGAGAGAGAGAGTCCCAGACCCCAAATGCGCTGATTTATAGGGGGCCTGGGAGAGGTAGGAGGGGTGAGGTAGTGTGGCCTCTGCTGATTGGTCGGGGTCAGGTTGCACATGGGGGCAGGGTGCGGCTTACTTTCCTCTTGCATTTCTATTGGCTAATTCAAAAGTGTGGGTTGGGCTCTTGGAGAGGTTGTAGGGCGGGAACCTGACTCCACAAGGTGGAGGACATGGAACAAAGGGAACATGGAGTCGGTCTCTCCCCGCCCTTTCACTACTAGTCTTTGTTTGCCCTTTTTCAGGCTGGGTCGAGGCATATCCCACTCGCACAGAAAAGGCGAGAGAAGTCACTAAGGCATTGCTAAAGGATGTAATTCCGTGGTATGGAATGCCCCTGAACATAGGGTCTGATAATGGCCCAGCCTTTGTAGCAGAAATAGTACAACAGGTAACTAAGGCTTTAGGAATTATATGGAACCTACATACAGCTTACAGGCCTCAGAGTTCAGGGAAAGTAGAGCGCATGAACCGGACTCTAAAGCAGGCTATGGCTAAGCTATGCCAAGAGACAACCCTACCCTGGACATTTATCTTGCCTCTTGTACTCCTGCAGGTACGCTGTGTCCTGAGGGCCAAGGTAGGTTTCCCTCCCTTTGAAATTCTATATGGTAGACCCCCTCCCTTAATTTGGCCAAAGGGAGATTTGGGGGAAATAGGAAACTTAGAAATCCAGAAGCAACTACAAGGACTTGGAAAAACTGTCTTTGAGGTCCACAGATGGGTTACTGACCAACTACCCATCTCTCTAGGAACAGCTGTACATCCTTATAAACCTGGAGATCAGGTTTGGGTAAAAGACTGGAAAAAAGAGCCCCTTAAGCCAATTTGGAAGGGATCTATCCAGTCATACTAATCACTCCCACAGCTCTCAAGGTTGCAGGACTGAACAATTGGATTCACCACTCTCGGGTGAAAGCAGCCCACCAGCCAAGCGATGCTCAGCCTGAGTGGAAGGTGATCTCTGACCAGAAACACCCCCTGCGGATCACCCTCAAGAAGACAACGGACCTGGCTGATCAACCTGCCCCAAGGAATTCAGAAATGCCCTGCTGAATTCTTCCTTACACTAATCTTTCTTCCTTATCTTCTCTTAAAGGCAAAATGCTCTGGTATCTGGATAATCATTGTTTTTATCTTTCTAATAATTCTCATTTTGTCTTTTTATGAGTGCCTCCAGAACCCGAGGCTAGTCCCAGGAGGAGAACTCTTCTGCCCTTACTGGAACACAGAAGCACTGCTTCCTACACAGCAAAGGAACAAGATGAAGCTAAGGCTAATTTTTTTACTGTTACTGAACTCTCTTAATCTAGACCACTCTCAGGTCTACACTCTGCCTCTTGAAAACCTCCTGAGTCCTCACTATCTCTACCAAACGCTTAATCTCACCCTCTCCCTCTTAAAAGAGCAGTCCAGCTAATCCCTCTCTTTATAACACTTGGCATTTCAACAGGGGTTAGCACTGGAATAGGGGGACTGGCAACTTCCCTCTTCTACTATCAGAGCCTATCCAAAGACCTTGCTGACAATTTAGAAGAAATAACTCAAAGTATTGTTGCAGTACAGGATCAGATTGACTCACTGGCAGCCGTTACTCTCCAGAATTGAAGAGGACTAGACCTTCTCACAGCAGAGAAAGGGGGGCTGTGCCTGTTCCTTGAGGAAGAATGCTGTTTTTATGCTAACTAGTCTGGTACTGTAAGGGGTGGGGCCAAGAAACTAGCTGATCGAGCTTCAAAAATAAGACCGGAGTTATCTGAGACCTGGGCTGCATGGGGGTGGGGCGGGGGGAGTCTGGAAATGTCTCCTTCCATTGACAGGACCACTGTTAATGCTACTCATAGCCATAACCCTAGGACCATGTCTTCTAAATCTGTTAACTCGCTTTATCTCATCCCGTCTAGATGACTTTAAACTTCAAATGGTCCTACAAGCTAGAATTCCCTACAAACCTCTCCAAGAGGAAGAAACGGGATGCTAATCTCTTGGATATCGCCCCTTTCCAGCAGGAAGTAGTAAAAGAGTTTCGTCACCACTGTTCACCGTAACATCCCGTGGTTAACCCCTATTTTGTAAAACTACTGTTTGGAATTCTCTGCTGTTTTTTAGATGGACTCTTACTCTAAAACAAATAACTTTGCTTTCTAGCCTGCTTTAGACTGCTTGAATAATGAGGAAGATAAACTTAGCTGTCTGACCTTGTAGGCCAGAGACTAGATATGCCCATACTCTCAATGCCATGCCAGGTGCATTTTTTAATTGGATAGAACTGTGTTGTTTTCAAGGCCAGCAGCGAGATAACCACTAAGCGCACATAGGGCTGGCTCTTTAATAAAAAGGGAAGTTCTGCTTGTAGCCTTGCTTAGAATTTGAATTCATTTTCTCTAAGCCCACTGTGGTGAATAAAGTGTGACTCCAAACTCTAAGAGCATTGTTTGATTAGTCCGGTTCTCTGTAACAAAGGCACATAGCCCATTAGTGACAGGCCAAGTTGGCACTAGGTGCCTAGTCTCTGCAGACCAGAATTATTTCTTCTCTTTCTCAGCACCTCATGGAAACTACCTTAGATGTCAAGAAACTTCTGTGTCCAGGCTGTGGCCTCCTCATCGTGGATCTGTTAGGAAAGAAGGATGCCGGGGGATGGGAGTCAGGTGCAGACTAGCCACCTCACACTTGTATCTTCTTTTGCTGGGGCAGCCCAGGCCGACTTGGCTAACGATTGTTAAAATGTTGGTTCAGGAGTGACTTGAAAAGTAAATACTAAATCAACATAAAATTAAAAGGAAATGGAGAGTCTGAAAAAAAGTCAAACAAAAGGAAAAACCAAAACACATACAGATTGGTGAAAACAGAATGGGCATTGTGAACTCACTTTTTGTTCTTGACATTAAAGTGGCTTTGAATTGAACCAGGAAGCTCTCATACCTACATTTCACTTGAGGATTAAAAACTTCAGGATTACAGCGGGAAGGTTAGGGAGAGGTGGGGGAAATAAGAGATCAACTGAAGGACTTATATGCATGCATATAAGAGTAACCAACGGATGCACAACATTGGGGGGTGAGGGCATGTATGGGAGTGGGGTGGGGGGGGCAATGGTAAGATATGTACACATATAATACCTTAATAAACAAACAAACAAATAAACAAACAAACAAACAAACAAAACTTCAGGAGAGGAACAGTGATCCAGTTGCAGTGCAGAGCTTAACTGCTTTACTCTGCAAAGGAAGTAACCCCACTGGGGTTTGCTTTGACACTTCTAAGAGAGTTGCTGTGGGCAGCATGCATTGTGGAAGCCCGAGTACTTAAAACACACTCCAGAGGGGATTGGTTTTAAAATCAGAATCTTTGTCTTGTTCTTGGCTTCTCTGAAGTGTTAGTAGTTTAGTGTTTTCTGTTTATTGTTCCCCACAAAGGTAAATCTGAAATTGTTTTGATTTTCCTGATTTTCTTCTACCCTGGAAATAGAGCAGCCTTTTTGGTGGAAATGACTTTGGATAAAAGTCTCAGTTAATTACCAATTCCAGATGACACTGACTGGGCCCTGGAGCACACCTTATCTGCTGCCTTCTAGGAAGACAAAGGATAGAAGGAGTTAAGTGAGAACCAGATACAAAGCTCATCCTATGTCATGGGCAACCAAGAGAATTTCATAAATATTTATGGTGAAGGGACATAAGGAATATAAAAGGGGGAAAGTTGTTACTTATATTTAGTTTTGAACTGTGTTTTGCTTGGTACTGTCTTTTGAATATAAGGGATTTTATCATTAAACAGTATCAACAAATATCAAGAACGTATTCTGTGCCAAGCCTGGGGTAAGGCTATTTCTCATTTATGGTCTCTATTGATTCTATTATTTACTCTCTGAAGGGCTATTTTTTTTTTCTTGGAGTGGAGCACTCTCTACTACCTACCTCTCCACTGATGTCCAATTTATCAGTGTTTTAGATTTGTGAGGAATAGATAGACATTTCTTTAATCACTAAATAATTACTTTTCCTCTAAATATTTACACATGATTTAACACACTAATAAGTAAAATTTAGGAGATTGAGGAGCTATTCCTCCTAAGCTTAGAAACTGTAGAGAGCCGTCTGGGAAGGCACATGGATACTTTTTTAATTCTTATCAGCTGAGCCCAAGGGCACTGGCAGAATCCAGTTATCAGTACTGATTTCTTATCCATGTACTTGGAATGAGGAACAAAAAGGACCTTGACCCACCCAAAATAAGGAGCTTACTCAGATCCTGATGAATAGGATTTGGGCACACCCAAAACTCCTTTTGATCATAAAATCCCTTTTGGAAACCAATAAATATGCTGTGTTGTCTGAGGTGTGTGTGACTGTCTCTCTATCAGAGGACAGGAAGCCACCCGGCACCCAGCTTGAATCTATTTCTGTCTCTTGTCTCTTTCTTTCTCTAATTTCTTAACCCCCAGCTCCTCCCCTCAGGAACCTGTCTTTCTCCCTTTCCGTGCGGGACTCGGAAAAGGAAGAAACACCGCACCACAAGAAACTTATTTAATTAAACTCTTGAGCAGTTAATTTTCCCAAGTCCAATGTATCAGATTCTCCTAATGACCTAAACACCCTAAGCAGGAGGGAAGACACACCAAGTATCACAACAATTGTGACATTATTCTTACTGTAGTGACTTCTGGGCCTAACTGCTTCTAGGCTTCTGCCTTGAAAAGCAACACATTGCTCATCTGGGCCAAATCCAAGATTTATCTCTTCCTCTTCTCTAGACCAATAACTAGAGTTAAGTCACAATATAACCTGGTCAGAGAAGAGAGAAAAGGAAGCAGCAATCTCTGGCCAACATGTGGAAAAATGGAGAAAGTATGAGTGGGATGCTGGACTAAGTGGGCATGGCGTTGAAGGGGAAATATAAAGTTGGTTAAAGAAGAGTTTATTGCTATGGAAATAGCCCAGTCCTCATTCTCACTCCCATTCTTGTACCTCTCCAGAGAAGTAGTCATGTTACCAGACTTACATAGCAGGTTTTGGATGTATCAGCAGATTCTTGGTCTAGACATATGACCTGTTTTTGAAGTTCAAAATGATTTAAACCAGAACCCTGATCAATGGCACTGCTGGGTCCACTTTTTAATTTGGTTCTTTGCTGGTTATGAGATTTTAGGTTTTTGAGGCTTTTAGGCTTTAGATATTTGTTATCTGTCTCATTATCATGCCATTATTGTATATTGGCAAGGTCTTTAAGTGTCATTGAAACATAGTTATGCTTTTCTTAGGTCTCATTATTGTTAATAAGTGTATTTAGACAATTAGTTTGGTATAGTAAATTCTCTTCTCTAGGCTTTATAAGAGATGCTGTGTTGTACCTTCCAGCTCCTCCCATGAGGGCCGAGGCACTCATTCTCCCAGTGCACAGACATGCTGCCTGCTGATGGCTCATGGCAGAGCCCTCATCACAAACGGTTCTTGGATAAAGGGAGCTGCCTTGCTCCAAGGAAAGGTTGATGTGGTCATACAAATTCTCGATACCCCTGCCTCATTATGGGATGTCTCTGAAGAGCCATTCCAGTTTTAGAGCCCCATGGATCAGCTGAGATTTTGTAGTCACTGCATCACAGTTCAACTTTCCCCTCTGCCCACCCTGCTTGCTTATAGACGTTGTTCCCCAAAAGACGACTCAATAAACCTTCATCTCAGAGTTGTTGCCAGGGACCCCACTGCAAACGTTGGTGCCAAGCATAGTCTATATTTGGAAGCAGAATCCAAAATATGATTTTGGGGCTGGATCACCAGCCAAGTGGCAATGATAACCCTATCACTGGTGGTAGCCCCCTGCTATGAGGTATCATGCAATTGCTAAAATGTCACTGGTGGTGAACTGAACTGGGATACTGGTAGAAAGGAATTCACTGGAAGATGCAATATCTCAGCATTTGAGAGGTTTGGAAAAAGTAAAAATTGTTAGGATTATGGAATTGAATGATGGTTGGGAATATAAAGGCACTGAGAAAAGGAAAGGTTGAGGGTGATTAATCACCAATTTAAGCTGAGATATGGTAAGTAGATGGCCTCCTTGACAAAATATAAAGAAATTCTCATATCTTTCAGCCAAAGGGCAGAAAAAAAATGCACCCTCAAGTCTAGGACTTAATTCTAAGGGGGATGGAGCTCCAGGACAGACTGGATTTTCAATCCTGGCAAATCTGCTGCCCCAAGGTCAGGGTCCTGCTGAGAAAGGTTGGACTCTGAGCCTTGGGATGGGGTCATCTGGGTTAATGTAATTGAAAATCTTAATCCCCAGAGTTCCCTGAACTCTCCGAGTCTAGAAATAGCCACAGACCTCGTTATTAAAGGCCAGTGCACCCCTCTCTCTCTTTTAAAAAAAAATATATATTTTATTGATTTTTTTACAGAGAGGAAGGGAGAGGGATAGAGAGTTAGAAACATCGATGAGAGAGGGGTGCACTGGCTGCCTTCTGCACACCTACTACTGGGGATGTGCCCGCATCCAAGGTACATGCCCTTGACCGGAATCGAACCTGGGACCTTTCAGTCCACAGGCCGACGCTCTATCCACTGAGCCAAACCGGTCAAGGCATCCTCTCTTGAAGGCAAGGCGAAGGCAAGGCAAAAGCCTCTGCCTTGAAAAGCTACACATTGCTCATCCGGGCCACATCCAGGATTTATCTCTTCCTCTTCTCTAGACCAATAACTAGAGTTAAGTCACAATATCACCTGGTCAGAGAAGGGAGGAAAAGGAGTAGCAGTCTCTAGCCAACATGGGGAAAATATGAGTGGTACTAAGTGAGGGTGACATTGAAGGGGAAATATAAAGTTGGTTAAAGGTGAGTTAGTAGTTTAATTAACTATCAGAAGCAAGAAGGGCACAGTTATTATAATTCATGGCAAGGTCAAGGTGGTAGCCAGAAGCCCTGACCCATTGAGAGCTATGAAAATGGTTATTAAAATGTAGCATCCCTCCAGGTAAGATATATGGGCAGCCAACAAAAGATGGCTCAATTTAATAAAAATAAAAAGATATTAGCCCTGGCAAGTATGGCTAAGTTGGTTGCAGTGTCATCCTATACACCAGAAGGTAGTGGGTTCAATTCCTGGTCAGGGCACATACCCAGATTGCGTGTTCGCTCCCCTCTTGGGGGTTCAGGAGGCAACTGATCCATGTTTCTCTTTCACATCAATGTTTCCTGTCTCTCTCTCTCCCTCTCTCTTTCCCTCTTCTCTCTCTCCCTCTCCCCCTCCCTTCCTGCATGAGATCAATAAAAAACATTACATGTAAAAAAACCAAGGAGGTTGTGTGAACTACCCAATAACAATTTATGATGTCCCTTGTCCAGTTTCCAGACCTGAGACAGTTTTTGCTCATGGAACCTGTCAACTGAAGGGGAGGCAGTCTCCTCAGGAGGAAGGACCCTGCAGCAACATGGCAGGTGAATGTGACAATAGTTCCCCCGATGGCCTCCCATGGTTTACTCAATTAACTGTTTATTGGCTAAAGAGGAATACCCAAACATTTCAAAGGTTATTTGCAGCAAAGTATGAGTTGACATTAATACCTGGGACCCCTCCCTCTTAGATAGCCTAGGTCCAACTCACAGAGTACACTGAGTTTATGGACTCATCCAGAGGTCATTTCCCTGGAACAGACATCCCTGGTGATTTGCAGAACTGCCATATTTATTTCTTGGCCTGTAAGCTAAGCAATATTGTAGTGGAAAGAGCCAAGTAGAAGACTTTGGAAGTGCTCTTTCCTATTGGCTAAATAGGCAGTTGCTTTGGTGGCTCTCAACGAGCTATCTCCCAATATTCACACCTTTGTGTAGTGCTTTCCAACATTGACTCTAAGTTTGGCAAAATGGATTAGAACAGGCAAGAGCAAGCAAAGACTATATAAGAGTTTGCACACAGGGCCTTGTCTTCTTGGAATGCTTGCTTTTGGGATCCAGCTGCCATATAAAGAAGCTCTAGGTAGCTACATGAAGAGACTACATGGAAAGATAGATTCCAGCCTCCCATCCATGTCTGCTAAGGTGCCAGCCACCTTAATAAAGCTATCTTGGACATTCCCTGACTATCTGCCATATGACTGCATCTACATGACAGTCTCCAAGCAAGACCCACAGAAGACTGGTCCAATTAAGCTCCTGTTAACTCACAGAACAGTGTTGACTAATACAATGGTTGCTGTTTTAAGTCACCCAACATTTTGTGACAATTTGTTATTCAGCAACAAGTTAGTTAAACAACTGTAAATAAAAAACAATACAGCATCCGGAGGGGAAAGGCAGAGATTAGTGTAACTGATAAATACCTAAACCTTCTCACAGGGCAGACTTTTGAGTGGTGTATCTTGTATACATTTATGGAAGGAGAAATGGTTCAAGTTAAGAATCTGAACAGACTCCTGGGCGATGGAGAATGGCTAGACTGGTTGGTCAAGCCTGGCAGGAGAAAGATTAGAAGGCTGAGACAAGGAAAAAAGGCATGTGGATAGATCTATGGGAGTGGCCATAAAGTGTATGCTGTAGGTATTGGAGAACATTTCACTTCTGTGTTCCAACTGGCTTAACTCCATGCTATATATGGGAACTATTATTCCTAAATTTAACTTCTCTCTCATTTCCTGAGCTTGTTTTTGTCCTGATATATATCTTCCTAGGAGCAGGTAGGTCATTATATGTGTAAGGATTAAATGACTTTCCTGTGATGAGAAATCCCCAAACCTCCCTTGCTGTGATCTGGGGTAGTGTTCAGATGATTGTACCATAAATAATGAACTTTTCCTATTGGTTTGAATGCTAAGATTTGTGTATACTGTTTACAATATCTGCTACATATATTATAATTAATCTTTAACTTTGTAACCTGAATCTTAATCCAGGAAACATGTTCAGAGATGGCCAGGATCACATTGAAATTTATATTACTTGAGGTAGAACATCTTATCCTTCCTTTATTAAGAAACTTGAGTAGATACTTGGTTTTGTCATTAACTTGGTTAGATACTTGGCTATCTTCCCAGTTCACAATAACATGCTTTCTTAGAGAATACACTTACTCACAGGGATGCTGCCCTGGCAGCCATGTTTTACTACCTGACTGTGCCTCTCTGGCCACAGTTGAATGGGCCAAGGGTGCACCCCTGATCCAAGCTGGACCAATCAGATTTTTTCCTCCTAGGAACTTGGAGTTGAGAATATGACCCAGTAAGTCTCAGCTGGTCTTTTGAAGAGAGAACAGAATCTCAGGAGCTGGGACATGTTCACCTTCTGCTCAGACATGCATGGAGAAGCATCAAAGTCTAGTCTTCAGGGGAAAAAGGAGCAGGTATTCAGAGCTTTCCATTTGTTGGCTCCTACTCCCCTAATACCACTTTCCTCACTCCTCTATTTTTACACACTGTCCTCCCAACCCTCTTAAGCCAACTTGAGTTATTTTTTTTTATTTATAACCAAAGAGATTTAACTAACAGAGGCCCTTTTGCTGGAATGTACTACTGGTACCTGTAGGTTGCTGCACAACTTTTCCTTTCTTCCTCCCACCCTATTTTCCTCCCTGCCTCCTTCCTTCTTTTTCTCTCTCTTCCTTAATTTCTCTTAATTCCACTCCCCTCCCAAGACTGCATTATGATTGTGCATTCAGGTTATAGAGAATCTGTGTTTTAACGCAAAGCCATTTTCTTGCCAGGAAACCCATAGCTACAAACTCTCAGCTTTGAAGTGTAAATTAAACTGAAGGGTGTACCTTCCAGAATATAGTTTACAATCTATTATCTGAAGAAAAAAAACAAGGTCATTGTTCTTCCCTAAAGGCAGCCTCCTCTTAGTTAAGTATGTAGGTCTGGTTCCATTTGCTTGATTGTCAACAGCTCCTTTCACTGGGAAGGGAATAACAAGCACTCAGAAGACAAAGGAAATCCAAAGGGGGTTGTGACCTTTCACATGAGTGTCTTTATGTTCCTTCAAGATTCTTTAATACAGAAGAAAAGAGACTTGACAGTCCCCTCATCTGTTATTCAAGGAGAGTTAAAATGCAGTGCATTTGTTTAAATATATTTGGTAAATCTCCACTCAGATTCAAGTACTCTTGCTTCTCATGGCAAAGGGAAAATAATAAAAACTTGGAAATAGTGCAAATTTTTAGAAATAGGAGAATGGTTGGATAAACTATTGTTAACGTAAAAAAAAACATTGAAACCTGTAAAGAACTTTTGTGAGTTTATTTGAGCCAAACTGTTGACATATGTCCGGAAGCAGAACCTCAAGGAATTGAGATAATGCTCCGGAAAATGGAGGGTTACATCTGTATTTATACATTGCAATCAAAGAAAAGGGACGTAGGTGAGTTACATGAAATTCATTGGTGATAGATTAGGGAGGTGGGATAAAGCAAAGCGGGGAAACCTCTGGGATAGGGTAAAAAGTGAAATGATGGACATGTGCTTCTTTTACAGAGATGGATACAGGATACTTTAAGGTAATTAACAGTTGACAATTAACTTGATAACAATAACGATGAGGGAATGTCCCGGTGCCATTTGTTGTGCTCTGAGGGGTCTGGGGTAAAAAGGAAGTTACCCAGACATCTCACAGATATGTTATCTTAGAGGCAAAAAGGCAAATGGGTTCAGTAAAGATCTAAGTTGATCTTTGTCAGGGAAAATATTGGCCTAGGACATGACTACCCACTATAACCTGTTTGTAGTTAAATATTTAATTTTCAAACCATCTTTTGTGATTATTTTAGGTCTCTGAGTTTGCAAGCCTCCCATGCAGGCCTCCCCTGAGCTTGTCAGGTTAGCATGTGGCTCCTTTCGTCCACACTATGATACATCCACACTTTAGAAAATTGAGTGTTTATTCAAAAGAATGACTTAAAGTGACATGTGTTTACCTTCCTCACAAATAAGTCTCTCTCTTTCCATAATTTTTAGCTGGGCACATAGCTCCAGGGAAAAGACTACATTTCCCAGCTTTCCTTGCAGCAAGGTGTAACCATGTAACCAGATCCTCGTTAATGAGATATGATGCTGAAAAGGAGGGGTGGGATATATTCTTTCTTCGTTCTTTTCTCCATTTTACTTCCTGGAACATAGCTATGATGGCAAACTAACTTAGGCCAGGTGGATGAGGGGTACTGCTTGGGGAGAGTGGGCAACAAAATGGAAAATCTTGGATGCTTGGCTCATTGTGTGGAGCAGAGTTCCAGAAGGCCACCTGATTATCTACCTATGGATTGCTAAGTCACGTAGAAAGAAACTTCAGTCTTCTTAATTTGGATCTCTCTTACCTGTAGCTAGACTTATAACCCAATTTAATACCTATTTTAGCGGGCAAAGGAATTCAGTAGTAGAGTGATGTTTATAATATATAATTAAAAATATCTGTGAAGGAATTTGCCATATATATAATATATGGGAAGATATATGACCAAGCTTCTAACTTTGATTTCCTAAGAGGTATGGTGAGGGGAAAGTGTTTACACTTTTCTTTTAAAAATCTTTTTTTTTTTTTCAACATATAACAATCAAAAAAGTTTTTTAATTTATAGAAAAACACTTATTTCAAGTCTTCGTGAAGTGGGAGTAACTAATGTGATGGTGCTTATTTAAGCCATGCAGTTAAACACTTTGGGGGTAAAAGTTCCAGAGCAGAAGCCCAGACTGCTGCTCTGCCATGGCAGGGTGCTATATCTGTCGAGAGATTTATGTTTGTGGGTCAAACTTGTTTCTGGATAGAGGCCCTGCTAGCTCTTTTATGTGGTTGGGTAAATGTTGTTGGGAATATGGATTATTTTTATTAAAAAACAAAGAGGAGCTATTGTGTTTTGCTCAAAATTTTCTCTTGATTTGCTTCCACTGTGGAGCAATTGTGGGAAGAAGTGGACAGAATGAGGGAAGGAAATAATAAGCTGTGGGAAGACATTTCCCTAGTGACTTCTCGTTGGCTGACCACCTGGCCAAAGTTCAGGGAGAGAAGGGGTGTCAGATAACTCTGACTTTACTCCCCAGAATGTAGACAATAACATCACCCACAGGATATGTTGACATTTACATATTTGCTGATATGGAAATAAAACTCAAGAAAATAGAGGCTTCAGAACCAGTAACCAGCAGCAAAGGCTTTCAAATGCCCTTTCTGAGAAATTTGTTCAGAAAAAAATCTTTTTTGTACTTCACCAAATCTCTTCATTTCTCTAAGGAAAGAATGAATGCCATAGATCATAGTTTGACAAAAGTTAAAATTTCACTATTTACACTATTTAAGAGCTAATTAAAATTTTCCACTTGAGCAAGAAAAAGGAAAACCAATAGCTTCCTTTGGTTTTTCAGCTCTTGGTAAAATGGAAAAAATAATCACTGAGAAGGGAAGGGTATGGCAACACACTTGGAAAGACATCTTTTTCAGGCCCCAAATAAAAGCTATTATAATATACAGTATTAAATAAATTTTGAATGGTATCATTAATTTGACATAATTGGAGATGTCTGGAATAGTAGAAAGAATATGAAATATGGAAGCAGTTAGGTGTGAGCTCAAATCCTTGATTTTTCCAGGGCTTTAAGACCATGGCATTCACTTATATCAGAAAGTGAGATATGAAACCACCATGAAGGAATTGCAAGGAAATGTTCAAAACCAGCCTCTTATTCCCTCAGCCATCCTATATAATAAATAGGTAATATGCAAATTGACCCTCACACTTTCACACAAGATGGCCACCCCCATGTGGTCAAAGATGGTTGCCACAAGATGGCCGGCAGGGGAGGGTAGTTGTGGGTGACCAGGCCAGCAGGGGAGGGCAGTTAGGGGTGACCAAGCCAGCAGGGGAGGGCAGTTGGGGGGGACTGGACCAGCAGGAGAAGGCAGTTGGGGGTGACCGGGCCTGCAGGGGAGGACAGTTGGGAGGGACCAGGCCTGCAGTGGGGGGGGGAAGTTGGGGGGAACCAGGCCTGCAAGGGAGGGCAGTTGGGGGCGATCAGGCCGGCAGGGGAGCAGCTAGGCATCGATCAGACTGGCAGGGGAGTGGTTAGGGGGTGATTGGTCTAGCAGGCAGAAGTGGTTAGGGCAGGGGTGGGCAAACTTTTTGACTCGAGGGCCACAATGGGTTCTTAAACTGGACCGGAGGGCCGGAACAAAAGCATGGATGGAGTGTTTGTGTGAACTAATATAAATTCAAAGTAAAGGAGTGGAGGGGAGAGCAAGAGAACCCTCCGCTCTTTCGGCTCTGTGGGCCGGATAGAACAGCCGAACAGGCCGGATCCGGCCCGCGGGCCGTAGTTTGCCTACGGCTGGGTTAGGGGCAATCAGGCAGGCAGGCAGGTGAGCGGTTGGGAGCCAGCAGTCCCAGATTGTGAGAGATGTCTGACTGCCGATGTACACCGGCAGTCAGACATCCCCTGAGAGGTCCCAGATTGGAGAGGGTGCAGGCTGGGCTGAGGGACACCCCCCTCCCAGTGCCCAAATTTTGTGCTCCGGGCCTCTAGTTAAAGATATAAAAGTGTTGAATAGAAATTAGAAGAAAATTTTTGTTTGGAAAGGTGGAAGATTATTACTTTTTCTTTTACTTTAGGTCTTCACTGAGGCCACCAGTGGTTTTGACATTTGTCCCCATGGTGGATGCTTGAGTCATGCCTGAAGCATAGAAGGGTAAAGGACTGATGTTGCTTTACTTTGCTGACAAAGGAGTGAAAAGGTGCTGCAAAGGGTCTTACTTTCACTCCCCAAGTTGATTGGGACAAAGAATATATTTCTGTTTTACCAGATGTTGCCATGAATGTGAGAAAAATGACGAGGGTTGTCTTAGATATCAACCAGGAAGGCTGCTGGAAGGCAAAGTGGACCCAGAAGAGAGTTTGTGGGGGTATGCTGGGCCCACTTATATGGGAAAAATCCAGTGTTAGGCAGAGTCTCTGAAGAACCCACAAGAGTGGCCTTGAAATAGTTAGTTGTGTATGACTGCCAGTCCTGGGAAGCACTGGTGTCGATGGCACTGACTGGCAGGTGGGGCATAATGTCTAAAGAAGACTCACAGGGTCCTATGTTCCAGTGCTTACAAACCCACAGATTATTGTAGGAAGTGGGTAAAGCAGCACCAGCATTACCTCAAGGATATACCTCTCGACCCGAAGGCTGCATCACAGCCAAGGGCAGGGAAGGGGCACAAATTCTAGCTGTCTTCCTGCTGCAGGAACCATTGCTGTATACCTGGGAGCCAGGCAGCCCAGAGCAGAGCCTTGGCTGGGGATTCCATACTCTACACCTCAGGTAGGTGTATCCTTATTATGTGACTAGTCCCAGAGGTGAAACTTGTTGGGGGGGGCGGTCTCATGAAGACCAGGTGCAAATCATCCTCACTGTTATCAATAAACAGTGCTGATGAGATGGTACGAATTACCCTGGTCTGGACACATGGTTCTCAGGTAACACTATTAATCATGCCTTTTGGTGCCATTTCTTATTTGAGCAGATCAGTGCAGATACATTCCAGGATTGCTGGAATTAACCTTCATAGCGCACCAACTTGTGAAGTATCTGTCTCGTGAGGATGTTTCTGCCCCTTAGCTCTCCCTACACTCTAAGCCTAGAAGATGGAGACACTGCCTAGAGAGTGGAGGATGATAGAAGCTCATGGTGAAGACACAGAGGAGTCGATCACACCTATTTCCTTTTCAAAGCATGTCTGACAGAAAAAAAGATTTAATTATAAATGGAGTTGAATTCTGTGATTAGTACATAGGACTAGATATTTTAATTTCGACCTGAGACTGTTTGCATAACTACAAGTAGCTGGAAAAAGAAATATGTGTGTGTGTGTGTGTGTGTGTGTGTGTGTGTGTGTGTGTATATATATATATATATATATATATATATTTGGTGATGATTGACCATAAAACCATAAGACTTGCCTTAAATTTTATCTAGTGGGCAAGGGAAAAATTAGCCCCACAGAATGGGTTTGAATGAATAGGTAGGAGAAAATGATCAAGTCATTTGTTAATTATATCACAGGACTTTGATTTTCTTAATGTATAACTTATATAAGAATATCAAAGGTGAAATTGGATAAATGTTAAGGAATGTCCAAGAAAAATTAGAGAAGTTACAAACCTAACTAGAAATGAACACTGCCATCTTTTTGCTTTCTTTTATTTTTTTATTTTAAAATATATCTTTACTGATTTCAGAGAGGAAGGGAGAGGGAGAAATAGATAGAAACATCAATGATGAGAGAGAATCCTTGGTTGGCTGTCTCCTGCATGCCCTAACCCCCCCCCCCCACCATGCCCCCCACCGGGTATCGAGACTGCAACCTGGGTTTGTGCCCTGACCGAGAATCAAACCGTGACCTCCTCGTTCATAGGTCAACACTCAACCATGGAACCACAATGGCCGGGCCCTTTTTACTTTCTTAATAAAGCAAAATGTTTACATACACCATTTGGCTTGATGATGAAGGAAAAGAGATTAAGATACCAGTTTCATGAGTTTAAAGAGCTGGTTTGCAGGATTGAGAGATATATTGAACTGTTGGGAAGATTGTAGGATTGACATGTGAAATATGCTCTTCTAGGTCATTAAGTCATGTGACCAGAAGCAAAATGACAGCCCCATCCTTCTTTGCAGTTTGGGGCTGTGGGTCTGGGTTCAGGCCATCTGCTGAGGGCAGAAGTGGCATGAGCCACTTACAGTCCTGGATCTTAAGTCAGGTGGATGCTCCACATTTTTCTTTCTTTGCTACTGTGATGTTTAGAGGTCATGTTTTCTAGGTGGAGACAAGTCATGGGATGTTCAGCTGACCTGTACAGAGCTCTGTGTGGGCAGGTTCAGCCAGAGAGATATTGGGTTACACTATCCTGACTAATATGTGGGAGAAAGACTATGAAGAAAGAAGCAGGGATGTGAAGCAGTTTTCATAAACAAAGGTTGAAACTTGGAGTCAATATTTCTTTTAGATCAATATTTGTTGAAAAGAAAAGGGGATAGGGTAAGAATGAAGAAATGACATTAAATAAATAAATTTACCTTATGGTTACATTAAAAAACTTTTATAAAAGAATAAACATATATACAGAACTGTACAAACATCATGCAATTTTCCCAAACTGAACATGCCCATGTATCAGGCACACAAATGAAAAAACAAACAAAAAAACATACCAGAGTATTACTAGGACCCCCGAGGCTGTCTTCATGGCCCTGTTCAGTCACAAGCCCACAGGAGTGCACCATCCCCACTTCCAGTGCTATGGCTGTACCTTGACCTCTGCTTGACCACGTGGGTAAAAAAGAATCTCATTCCCCAGTCCCACTTACTTTCCATATTACTCACAAACTCTGGACATCTTAAAACTCCTTAATTTTCTAGTTTCCATAACTAGTAAAAAAAAAAAAGTTAAGAGGATTGAATGAAATAACTATCAATCTGATTTTAATTCTTAATGAATTTCATTTTAATGACTTTTATTTTCTTTGAATAAAATTATACATTTTTGTATGTCCACAAAAATGTATAAAATTAGTTATATATATTACCAAAAAGAACCTCTTATTACATTTTTAAAGGTGGGGATTTTATGAGGCAAATTGTATATTCAGAATCCAATATAATTAAAAATAAACACTGGAAAGTAAACAAAATATCACTATACAGAGGGTAAGAATAAATAGAAAACACTCTGTATAATCAAAAATCAAAACAGAATTTACAATATATTTAAAAGCAATGAAAATAATACTTTATACTAAAACCTTATAGTCA
Organism: Plecotus auritus; assembly: GCF_963455305.1. Taxonomy (NCBI): domain Eukaryota; kingdom Metazoa; phylum Chordata; class Mammalia; order Chiroptera; family Vespertilionidae; genus Plecotus; species Plecotus auritus. Next base: position 111,137,607 of record NC_137771.1, read on the forward strand.
TTTCAAAAGCTATTATCATAGAAAAATTCATAGCCTTAAATATATTTATTGTTTATAGAACTAAAATCAAGCATAGAAAAATACAATAAACCAAGGTAAACCAGGAAATGAGGATTGTTATATTTCATTGCCTCTAAGGCCCACTTTGTTTTTTTTATTTTGACATCTCTGAAACCAGAATGTGCCCTCAATTTATGCTGACCGTGTAGCAGTGTGACCTTGTTATTGTCTGTACACATAAGAATGTGGCTGATTTCCTGGGCTGTGACTGAAACCCTTTGGCACGCCAGTCAAAAATCCACTTAAACATTATTTGAGGAAGGGGTATGGATACTGGTTGAAATCTAACTATGTATTTTGAATGACACGTCCATTGGGAGAGAACCAGCATCGATGATTGCAGAATGAATAGCAGCAATTTGGAAGAGAATCTTGGAAACAGTGGATCTCTCCTTTGAGAAACACTGTGTCCCTAGCACAGAGCACAGAACTGAACTGAAGAATGGGGACATTGATCACCGAGTGGATGGTGATTTAAACGAGCTTGACTCTCAATGAGAAGACATATGAAAAATGTTTTAGGCATTTCATATTTCCCTTTTATAGATGGATAAAAGGAAAATATGATTTAAATTTATGTCTCATAAATCTAAAAGAGTTTGTCTAATAAGTACAAAATAAACATTCTAAGTGATAGGCCTTATGTACTAAATTCTGTGAAATTGTTTTATTTTTCTTAGTGATATTCAAAATAAGTATGAAATATGGTAACACAGCCAAAACCTAATGTTAACAAAATATAAAACTAATGAGTAGAATGTATAAGTAAATATAAAACCAAGATTTTTGAGGAGATTACTAATATGTACATATAAACATTTCTTGAGCACAATTAAGAAAAAAGCAAAATCACCCAAGATTAGGAGTAAGAAGAGAGAGCTACAGAGAAGGCAGAGTAAAGCAGTAAGACAATATCACATGCAATTTATTGGCAGTCTATTTGAAAATCAAATATGATTATAGACCTAGAAAAAACAAAAAATTCTAGTTAAAATTTTTTTAGAATAACAGAATTTGATAATGTTGGACACTGCTTTTCTTTATTCTAGAAATAAAAACATAGAAATGAAAATAGGAAAACATTTCATTTAAAACACCAATAAAAATGTTAAAAATATGGATAAAAACTACAGACCCTGTATGAAATAAGTGATAATATAAAGTGGAAGAATATAAATCAACATCTGAACTTTTAAAAATGGAAAAATTTATGTTCATGTGTGGAAGAGTTATTATTATACAAAATCAATTATGTCACTATTGATATATGGATGCGATTCCAATTAGTATTCCAATGAGAGCTTTTGGGAGGGATAATTGATTATGATGATCTTCAATTTTATGTGGAGGGAAAAAATATCTATGAACAGCTAGTAAAAGTGTAAAAAGAGGCCAAGTTAGGAGGCATCTATCTATAAAAAAGACTAAGCAACTGTTGCAACCAAATGGACGACCAAACAGGCTGCGTGGGACAACCAGGCCGGCAGGGGGATTAGTGAGGGGCAACCAAACGACTGAGCAGCAGGCTGCATGGGGCAACCAGGCCCACAGGGGGGTCAGTTGGGGGTGATCAGGCTGGCAGGGGGGCAGTTAGAGGCGACCAGGCCAGTTGGGTGACCAGGGGGTGGGCAGTGAGGGGTGATCAGGCTGGCAGGCAGGTGAGCGGTTAGGAGCCAGCAGTCCAGGATTGTGAGAGGGATGTCTGACTGCCAGTTTAGGCCTGATCCTGGAGATTGGGCTTAAACTGGCAGTCAGATATCCCCTGAGGGGTCCTGGATTGGAGAGGGTGCAGGCTGGGCTGAGGGTACCCTCCCCCCGTGCACAAATTTCATGCCTGGGGCTTCTAGTCCTATATAATCCAATATAATAAAGAGGTAATATGGAAATTGACCATCACTCCAACACACAAGATGGCCGCCCCCATATGGTCAAAGATGGCCGCCCCCATGTGGACACAAGATGGCCGGCAGGGGAGGGCAGTTGTGGGCAATCAGGCCAGCAGGGGAAGGCAGATGGGAGGGACCAGGCCTGCAAGGGAGGGAAGTTAGGGGGGCGACCAGGCCTGCAGGGGAGGACAGTTAGAGGTGACCAGGCCTGCAGGGGTGAGCAGTTGGGAGCAACTAGGCCAGCAGGGGAGGGCAGTTAGGGGCAACCAGGCTGGCAAGGGAGGGCAATTAGGGGTGACAGGGCCAGCAGGGGAGGGCAGTGGGGTGACCAGGCCTTCAGGGGAGGACAGTTAGGGGTCACCAGTCTGGCAGGGGAGGGCAGTTAGGGGCGACCAGGGTGGCAAGGGAGGGAAGTTAGGTGTGACCGGGCCAACAGGGGATGGTAGTTGGGGCGACCAGACCTGCAGGGGAGGACAGTTAGGGGTGATCAGGCCTGCAGGGGAGGGCAATTGGGGGCAAACTGGCTGGTGGGGAGGGCAGTTAGGGGTGACTGGGCCAGCAGGGGAGGGCAGTTGGAGGTGACCAGGCCTGCAGGGGAGGACAGTTAGGGTTGACCAGGCCTGCAGGGGAGGGCAGTTGGGGTGACCAGTCCAGCAGGGGAGGGCAGTTAGGGGCAATTGGACCAGCAGGGGAGCTGTTAGGTGTCGATCAGGCTGGCAGGGGAGTGGTTAGGGGGTGATCAGGCTGGCAGGCAGAAGCAGTTAGGGCCAATCAGGCAGGCAGGTAGGCGAGTGGTTGGGAGCCTGTCATCCTGAATTGTGAGAGGGCCTAAATGGGCATTCGGACATCCCTTGAGGTGTCCCAGATTGGAGAGGGTGCAGGCTGAGTGAGCAGAGGGACAACACACACACACACACACACACACACACACACACACACACACACACCTGTGCATGAATTTCGTGCACCAGGCCTCTAGTCTATATACAAAAAAGCTTAGCAACCAGAGCAGTGGAATGACCAGAATGACCAGAACAACTGGTGGCTATGACATGCACTGCAGCATCCAACCAGCTGAATCTGGGCCCTAATTGGCCCCCCCACCCTGGCCATTCCCGCCCCCGTTTCGCCCCCAACCCCGATTGGAGGCAGGGCAGGCCAACTCCCTGTGGCTCCTCCCCCTGGCTGGCTCCGCCCCATATTGCCCCCCCAGATCGGGGGAGGGGCCAGCTGGCCCACCACCCATGGCCCCTCCCCCCCACCAGCCCAGCCCGATGGGCCCCTGTCAGGGTGGGCCAGCCAGACCCCACCCATGCACGAATTCATGCACTGGGCCTCTAGTTTGCTTTATTAGGTATTAACACATGGAAAAGCCACCATAGTAAATCAGCATGTGATACCAGCTAAGGAACAACTATACAGATTAGGACACAGATGGACAACTCAGAAACACATTTTACTTTATACGAGTATTTATGAAAATGTGGTATTTCAATTCAATGTAAGAAGAATGATTTATTTAACAAATAGTGTGAGTGCAACAGGCTCTCTATCTGGAAGAAAATCGAAGAGGATTTGTATCTAGTATCATTTATAAAAATAAATTCCAAATCCATTAAGGCAATGAGGCTTGCAGGGTCTCTTTAAAACTTATGGACCTCATATTTTGAAACTCTTCTTTGGCTACCACATCTCAAGTTACCCCATCCCAAATCCTCACAGGATGAAAGGGCAGCTGGATGATGGAAGACACAGGGAGCTTAGAAGGTAAGGCTTTCAAAGCAATGGAGGAAGAGAACAGATGCTGAGTAGGCAAAGGGTAGTGCCTGCTAAAGAAAGCCAGAGAGAGAAAGAGAGAGAGAGAGTGAGAGAGAGAGAGAGAGAGAGAGAGAGAGAGAGATTATATTGGAATATTTATTTTTGTCTGGGATCAGTAGCTGTTACTACAAGACAGGATAGCTTCTGGCCAGGCTATTTTCTTCACCACATAGATGTGGGGGTCATTAATCATTTCCCCAGCAGTTGGCAGAGGAGGACGCCCAGGTCAGGTGTTTGAAAGTGAGCAGGTAAGGCCCCTGGATAGTTGGTCTTGAGAAAATCCTATTGCTGGTACTCCTGCATCCAGTCATAAGAGACAGGCCAGGCCTCATCTGAGAGGCAGTGGACATGGAGAGGAATAAAGATCAGGGTTGGCTGGACAGCAGAGCCCAGGAGAGGCACATCCACTGCCTAAGTCCTGTCAGAGGCTGGGGGAGCAGCTGGCCTGAATTGAGGACCCCAAGAGAGAAAAGGAGCACTCAGCCATGCTGGTCAGAATGTGAAGGACATTTGAACTCAGATGCCGAGGCGAAGCATTGCTGCAGCTACTGATAACCATCTGGAGGATGAAAGGATCTGGGAGGGTAGGGAAGGGTTCTCCAGATGCAAGTAACCATTCCCCAGGCCAGTGAGAGGTTATCTAAGGGCTGATAAGTGAGGACAGAGCAAAACACATCCAGTATCTTGGAGGTTCTTTGACAGAGACAGGGCCTGGGCAGGCCTGTGTTCCTCTGTAGAGGCACAGCATGAACAGCCCAGGTCTCCAGTTCTCAGTAACCATGCCAGCTCAGATAACTTTCCCAAGTGTGAAGTGATCAGGGCTGGCCACTCCTCAGGAATGTGTCTGGGCTTGAATCCTAAGTGACACACTCACTATCTATCTGATCATGGGCAGGTGGCCAGGCCCTCTGAGCCCAGTTTTCTTGCTGTTAATATGAAAATTAAGAGACTCCACAGAGTTGTCAGGGGAGGGGGCTCAACAGAAATGAATTAGACAGCACTTAGTACAGTTTGGTACAAAGTAGGCACTTAATTATGTGACTTGTCTTTATTCTCTCGAAGCAAGATGGCCTTCCATGGTGTCCTGAAGGTCCACTTTCCTTTAGTAAGGCTCATCTGGCTCTGCCAAGGTAGGTAGGGAGAGTTTGGCCTAGTGAGCTTTATCTCAAGGTACATTGATACCTGATGCTTTATCTAACTTCTTTACTATTGTATCCTTTTGTCAAGAATAGTGCCTGGCACATAGTAGGTGCTTAATAAAAATGTTCAATGAATGAATTAATTTGTGTCTTTAATTCTTAGACTACTTTGAGTAAAACCTTAGGAATTCCATAATTTTGCCTGGATAATTATTGTCACCTGGAGATTCACATTCCTCTTTCAGTTCATAGTTTTTCACAAAGAACTGCCACCTTCTAAGGTCAGTATCAAGTCTTAGACCTCAAATCACATTATCACAGGTATTAATGCACACATCCAAAGTCAGCATTAAAAAATAAATATTTTGTGTAAAATAAGGAAAGTTTTCTGTATGATGTTTCAGACATTATTGGCTATTAGAAACTTAATTAATAATTTGCTAGGATTTCTTGGCAATCATCATGCCTGCTTGGGAAGTTTTGCAAGGTTAACAAATCTAACTTACAAATTGTTTCCAAGTATAATGGAATTTTTATGAATAAGAAACTGAACAATTAATGAATTTAAAATTTGTATTTTGGCAATAAACAATTACTAATTTATATTTTGTGGGCACTGGGCCTAGAATGCGTGATGGAGAAATCGTCTCATAGGGTTAGAGACTCAGCACATTTGTAATTCATTCTTTTCTAGAGTGGGCCTAGGTGTCATATTGGAAAAGGGAAAGGACACTTTAGGAGACTGTCTTCTAGCACTGGCTTCTTCATTCAGCCCTGATTCTCCTTCTAGTGTCTTACCCCCTACCCACCTCCTTTTGTTTTCACTCTCTGCATTGAAACCTGTCAGCTACATTACCTCCTGCCAGGCCACAGTTCCTAGCTGTCAGACACACTGATGTGCATTATTAAATTCCTGTAGGTGACATCAGAGAAATGGCAGCGTGAGAGCATACCTTGTTCTCTTCCCTTGAAATTTCAAAAAGTTAATCAACTATAATTCAACAAAGAAATTCATGCTCAACCCAGAACACGCTTGAGAGACCCACACACTAAAACATCTAAAGGTGGGCAACCAGGAATAAATGGGAAGATAAAAGGGAGGAAAAGCTCAGACAGCCTGTAGATGCAGCCCTGCAACTGGAAGCTCATAGTTCATCTGGCCCGGAGAGGGGAGAAAGCATGTGGCAGCAGGTGCTTCCTTCAGCCTGGAGAAGCAAAGAGCTGGGGGCGGGGTGCAGGGGGCGGGGAGGGGGCGCGCAGCCCAGAAGGGCAAGCAGTAAGAGAGCAAACAGTGGCTGAGTTAGCAGAACCCTGACAGAGCACAGGTGTCTGTCATGCGCCTCAACATTGTCGACTGGGTGGTGTTGTTTCAGACAAAGAAACAGAACTACAGAGCTCTGCCATCACTTAAACTCCCAAAACTTGCCTCCCATTGCCATTGGAGTCAGGTCCAGGAGTATATTATCTGTAAACCATGAATAACCATGGTAACCAGGATGACAGAAAAAAAAAAAAAGAAAAAGAAAAATCCCCAGAAAGCAAGCTGGAACACATGAAAATATGTAAAATAAATGATGGAGACTTCAAGATTGCAGTTCTGAAAATACTCAACAAGATGTGAGAAAATACTGACAGGCAATTCAGTGCACTCAAAACAAATCAATGAACAAAATGAGTACTTTATGAATGAGATTGAAACTTTAAAAACAAACTAATAAGAAATCCTGGAAATGAAGCATGCAATTAAGGAGATTAAGAGTGAAGTACTGAGTAAACAGATTCAACAGGATGGTGGAAAGAATTAGTGATATCAAAGATAGGAATCTAGAAATGACTCACAGGGAAGAAGAAAGAGACCTGAGCATAAAGAAAAATGAAAGAGCTCTATGAGACCTATCTGACTCGGTCAGAAAAAGCAATATTAGAATTATAGACATTGCAGAGGAGGAAGTGAAGGAGCAGAGAATGGAGGGTCTATTCAAACAAATAGTGGGTGAGAGTATCCCAAATCTATGGAAAGAACTAGATCCTCAAATCCAAGAAGCATACAGAATACCTAGTTACCCCAATCGAAAGAGGTCCTCTCCAAGACACTTGGTATTGAAGCTGTCAAAAATTAATGACAAAGAAAAAATTCTCAAAGCAGCCAGGGAAAAGAAGGATGTGACCTACAAAGGAAAATCCATCAGAATTTCATTTGACTTCTCAGCAGGACCTCTCTACAAGCCAGAAGAGAGTGGAATCAAATACTCAAATATCTGAAAGAGAAAAATTACCAGCCACAAATAATATATCCAGCAAAATTATCTTTTAAATATGAAGGAGAAATAAAGATGTTCCCAGATATACAGAAGCTGAGAGATTTTATCACCAGAAAACTTCCATTGCAGGAAATACTCAAGGGAATTATTCTAACTGAAACAAAGAACATAAGGTCACAACACTAAGAGTAAGATCAACAAAAAACTTACAGCATAAACAGGGATAACTTGAAACAACAAAAACATAAAAAGGAAGAGGGTAAAGTTCTGAACTGGCAAATGAAGATGATCAGAAGCAATCAAAAGAAAAAAAGCTATCATATATATGAAACTTAATTTTTTATAAACCTAATGGTAACCACATAAAAAAAAATTTCCAAATGAGGACATATAACTTAAAAAATGAGGAAACAGAGGAAAGAAGTATGGAATACCACCAAACAAAAAGAACAGACAGAAACACAAAGGAAAAGAACCAATGGCGGCACAGAGCTACTAGAAAACAAAAGATATAAAGGCTGTAGGAAATCCTCATACATCAATAATTACCTTAAATGTAAATGGTCTAAATTCACCAATAAAGTGGCACAGAATAGCAGAGTGGATCAAAAAGCAAAACCCAAACATAAGTTGCCTACAAGAGACATATCTAGGCTGCAAAGACAAAAATAGATTCAAAATGAAAGGGTAAAAAATGACTCTCCAAGCAAATAACATCCACAGAAAAGCAGGTGTAGTAATACTTATATCTAACAAAATAGATTTTAAGGTAAGAAAGATAGCAGGAGACAAATATGGACACTTTATAATGATAAAGAGGACACTACATAAAGAAAACATAACACTTCTTAATATATATATATGCACCCAACCAGGAAGTATTGAAATATATCAAACAACTACTCCCAGAACTATATGGAGAAACAGATCAAAACACAATCATAGTGGGGAACCTTAATACTCCATTTATAGGTCTAGACAGATCAACCAAATGGAAAATTAGTAAAGAAATATTGACCTTAAATCAAACACTAGACCAAATGGATATAATTGACATTTACAGAACCTTTCATCCCAGAATATCAGACTTATACACTCTTTTCTAGTGTACATGGAACATTCTTAAGGATTGACCATATGCTGGGTCACAAAACTAGCATCAACAAATTCAAGAAGATTGAAATTATACCAAGCATATTCTCTGACCATGATGCCTTAAAATTAGAAATAAATGATAAAAATAAGTAAAGAAACCCACAAATTTGTGGAGATTAAAGAATGTACTACTACAAAATGATTGGGTCAAAGAAGAAATAAAAGATGAGATCAAAAGATATATAGAGACAAATGAGAATGACAATACAACATATTAAAACCTCTGGGATGCAATGAAAGCAGTAATAAGAGGAAAATTTATATCATTACAGGTCTATCTCAAGAAACAAAAGGAATCCCAAGTAAACAACCTAACATCACATCTTAAAGAACTAGAAAAAAAAGAACAAAAGCAACCCAAAGTCAGCAGAAGAAAGGAAATAATAAAAACCAGAGCAGCATTAAAGAAATAGAGAATAAAAATACTGTACAAAAAATCAATAAAATAAAGAGCTTGTTCTTAGAAATCTTAATAAAATTGAAAAACCCCTGGCTAGAATCACTAAGGAAAAAAGGAAAAAGACCCATATAAATAAAATTGGAAATGAGAGAATAGAAGTCACCACAGTCATCACAGATATACAAAGGATCATACTAGATTATAAAAGACCATACACCACCAAATTCATTTACCTAGAAGAAATGGATAAGTTCCTAGAAATATATAACCTTCCTAGACTAAATTATTAAGAACTGGAAAATCTAAATAGACTGATCAGCAGTGAGGAAATTGAAACAACCACCAAAATCCTCCCAAAAACAAAAGTCCAGGACCAGATGGCGTCACCAGTGAATTCTACCAAACTTTCAAAGAAGACTAAAAACCTTTGCAAACTCCTCCAAAACATTGAAGAAGAAGCCAATATAACCCAACACATTTTATGAGGCCAATATAGCCTTGACACCAAAACCCGGCAAAGATAACACAAAGAAAGAAAACTAAAGACCAATATTTCTGATGCAGAAATCTTAAACAAAATACTAGCTAATCAAATACAACCGTAAATCCAAAAAAACAGTACATCATACTCAAGTTGTGTTCATTCCAGGGGCACAAGGATGGTTCAGCATATGCAAATCAATCAATGTAATACACCACATTAACAAATAAAAGAATAAAAATAATATGATTTTATCAATAGATGCAGAAAAAGCATTTGACAAGATACAACATCCATTTATGATTAAAACATTCAATAAAATAGGAATAGAAGGAAAGTACCTCAACATAATAAAGGCCATCTATGATAAACCCTCAGCTAATATTATACTCAATGGTGAAAACCTGAAAACTTTTCCTCTAAATCAGGAAAAGAACAAGGATGTCCACTCTCACCACTCTTATTCAACATAGTGCTGGAAGTCATAGCCAGAGCAATAAGACAAGAAATAAAAGGCATCCAAATAAGGAAGGAAGAGTCAAACTCACCTTTTGTGGATGACATGATTCTGTATATAGAAAACCCTAAAGACACCACCAAAATCATTAGAAACAATTAACAGTCATGTTGCAGGATACAAAATCAATGTGCAAAAAATCCATTTGCCTTCCTTTATACTAACAACAACACCTCAGAAAAGAAATAAAAAAAAAATTTCTTTTGCAATAGCAATCTAAAGAATAAAATACCTAGGAATAAATTTAACAAAGAACATAAAGACCTATGTACTGAAAACTACAAAGCATTATTAAAATAGATTGAAAAAGACACAACAAAATGGAAAAAATACTTTGTGTTCATGGGTTTGAAGAAGCAACATAGTTAAAGGCCATGTAATCCAAAGCAATATACAGATTTAATGCAATCCCCACCAAAATCCCAAAGTCATTTTTAAAGACACAGAATGAAAAATCATCAAATATGTATGGAACTACAAAATACCTCGAATAGTCAAAGCAATAATGAGGAAAAAGAACAAAGCTGGAGGTATCACACTACCTTATTTCAAATTATACTAAATCGCTAAGATAATTAAAACAGCTTGTTATTGGCAGGGAAACAGACACACAGATTAATGGAACAGAATAGAGAGCCCAGCTATAAAACCACATATATATGGACAGATAATTTTTGACAAAGGAGCCAGAAACACACAATGGAGTAAAGTAATCTCTTCAATAAATGGTGTTGGGAAAATTGGAAAGCCACATGCAAATGAATAAAACTGGATTACAGTTTGTCCCCATGTACAAAAATTAATTGGATCAAAGACCTAAATATAAGACCTGAAACAATAAGTTACATAGAAGAAAATATAGGTACAAACTTATGGACTTCAGTCGTAGAGAACATTTTATGAACTTGACCCCAAAGGCAAGGGAGGTAAAGGCAAAAAAAAAAAAAAAATGAATGGGACTGTATCAAACTAAAAAGCTTCTGCACAGCAAAAGAAACTGACAACAAAACAAAGATGCAGCCAACCAGATGGGAGATGATATTTGCAAACAGTAGCTCCAACAAAGGTTTAATTTCCTAAATATATAAAGAACTCATAAAACTTAACACCAAACAAACAACCCAATCAAAAAGTAGGCAGAGGACCTGAAAATACACCCTCTCCCAAGAAAATATACAAACAGCCAATATATATATGAAAAGATGTTCAACCTCAGTGTCAATTAGGGAAATGTAAATCAAAACTACAATGAGATACCATCTCACACCTGTTAGAGTGGCCATTATCAACAAGATAAGCAATAACAAGTGTTGAAAAGCTTGTGGAAAAAAGGGAACCCTCATTCACTGCTGGTGGGAATGTACACTGGTACAACCACTATGGAAAGCAGTCTGGCAATTCCTCAAAAAATTAAGAATAGAGCTACCCTACAACCCAGCAACCCCTCTCCTGGGTATATACCTGAAAAACTCAAAATCATATATTCACAAAGATATGCACCCCTATGATCATTGCAACATTTTTCACAGTGGCCAAGACATGAAAATAACCAAAGTGTCCCACGATAGAGGACTGGATAAAGAAGATTTGGAATACTGCTCTGCCATAAGAAAGGATGAAATAGGGCCATTTGCAACCACATGGATGGACCTTGAGGATATTATGCTAAATTAAATAAGTTAGACAGAAAAAGCTAAGAACTATATGATTTCACTCATATGTGGGATATAAAACTGAACCTCAGGAAATCAAACAGCAGTGTGGTGATTGCCAGAGGGATGGGGGAGTGAGGTTGGGAGAGAAAGGGTCCTAATATAAGGTAGCAGGATAAGATTTGACTTTGGGTGGTGGGCACAAGGTACAATATACAAATCTTGTAACATAGAAACCCATACCTGAAACCTATATGTTCATGTTGACCAATGTTACCCCAACTAATAAAAAAAAAGCAGTTAAAAATATTAGATGTATTTATTTATTATTTTATTTTATTTCATTTTTAAAAAAATATGTTTTATTGTTTTTTTACAGAGAGGAAGGGACAAGGATAGAGAGTTAGAAACATCGATGAGAGAGAAACATCCATCAGCTGCCTCCTGCACACCCTCCACTGGGGATGTGCCCGCAACCAAGGCACATGCCCTTGACTGGAACCAAACCTGGGACCCTTCAGTCCGCAGGCTGATGCTCTATCCACTGAGCCAAACTGGTCAGGGATATTATTTTATTTTTCCCCTCATCATTTATCCCTGATATGCCCTCTTTCACCCCCTTGCCCCACCCCCTGAAATCACCACATCCAATGATGGACATGGATGAAATCTTTGCATTAACTAACACACCACCTCCATTCCCAGGTCCCACAGCTATCTACGTGGCCTTCTGGTGAAGGTGGTCCTATCTTAAAATCCCTTCAGTGTCTCTCTTCGTCATCCCAGCAGCAGCCTCTGGTCTTATCCCTATCCAGGGAGTGGACAATGGAATGAGGTGAAGGGAATGGAGAGGAAATATCGGAGCCCTGATTATCCAAATACCTTATTAATCTTGCTACTCATACTATGGTCTGAGAATGAGTAGCATCTGTATCGTCTGGGGGCTTATTAGAAACTAGTGGCCCAGTGCATGAAATTCATGCATGGGGAGGGGTGTCCATCAGCCTGGCCTGCATCCTCTCCAATCTGGGATCCCTGTGGGATCGGGCCTAAACCAGCAGTCGGACAACCCCCTCGCAATCCGGGACTGGTGGCTCCTAACTGCTCACCTATCTGCCGGCTTGATTACCCCTAACCACTTTGCCTGCTGGCCTGCTTGGCCCCAACTGCACCCCCCTGCCAGCCTGCTCATCCCCAACTGCCCTCCCCACCAGCCTGATTACCCCCAACTGCCCTCCCCTCCTGGTCTGATCACCCACACTGCCTCTACCTCGGCCCCGCCACCATGGCTTTATCCGGAAGGACGTCTGGAAGGTCTCATGGTCTAATTAGCATATTACCCTTTTATTAATATAGGTAGGATATGACATACTGCCATAACTATAACATATCTACCAGTATTATTCTATGAGAATACGTACTTCATGTGATAGGAAGGCATCTAATACATTACATTGTATATGTTGTAAGTAGTAGGAAATACTGTATTCGTAGCAATAATATACACCCTGTGACTTCCCTTCCTGATTTGGGAATGGTTCCCTAGTTATTTGAACGTTTCCTGGCATCCCATTTTCATTATATATCTATATATCTATATCTATATCTATATCTATATCTATATCTATATCTATATCTATATCTATATCTATATCTATACACACACACACACACACACACACACACACATATATATATATATATATATATTGTCATTCAGTGTAACTTTATTTACCGTTTATTGCCCATGATTTGAGGTCTTTAATTTCTAACCACCAAAGATTCAAAGGACTATTTTTTCCATGAAGTTTAACATTAACATTAGTGAATTCATGTATTCATGTGTTTTTATTATAAACATCTGAATTATTCACATTGTCATAGATCCTGAACTCATAAGCGTGGATCATGTACAGGCTGGCAGCAAGCCGGGAAGCCACTCTGCAAGCAAACAAATACTCTGCATAAGGAGAAAAGTCATAGCACAACATTTAATGTCCAACCTGAGTCACCTCAGAATGTTACATATATTGACTTCTTAATTCATATAGTATTGGGAACTCAACTGCTTGGTTGGTGACGGGGTTGACCTGGTTTCAAGAGGATTATTCCTGAAATAATTAAGGGCTCAATCTTTCTTCTTGGTTGCTTGCTCCTCCCCAGCACCTTCATCTTTCTTCTGATCCTCAGCTTCTTGGGCATCTTCTCCTTCACCATCACCTCTTTCTTCTTCCTCCTTTGTGTCCTCAAATCCTTCCTTGGCACCTTATTCCTCTTCCTCTCCTTCCTCTTCCTAAGCCTCTTCCTTCTCCTTCTCCTCCTCTTCAGCTTCTCCTTCAGAGGTGGATTCATCCTTAGCTTCCTTGGCTTTTGTCGCCTCAATGGTCTTCTCCACCTCGATCTGCTCCTCCTGGACTTGGCTGGTGTATTAAGAAGGGAAGGAGTGAGTGGACATAGAGTAGGAGCTAGTCTGTAAACCACCGTAGGCAGATCGACCAAAGACCTGGGAACTCTGGGAGTAGCTGCTGGCTATGCTTCCCACGCTGGTGAAACTGAGCCGGGTCTCCTCACCTTCCAAGAGTTTCCTGTAAGCTGCAATGTCAATGTCCAAAACCATCTTCACATTGAGAAGGTCCTGGTATTCTTTTAAATATTGTGCCATTTCACTCTTTGTAGTTCTCAACTCATTCTCTAATTTGTTGATTGTGTCCTTCCTGCATAGCACTAATGTCGGTGTTCTGCTTATCCTCCAGCTCTTGCAGCAGCTCTCCGAGTGCTTCGTTCATGCCCCGGCTTGCTTCAATCTCCGGGGTTTTGGCCTTGAGCAGGCGGCGGCTCTCGGACACCTTGTCCTTGGTGGTGCCCACTGTGTAGATGTTCTTGGCAGCACTCTTGGTCAGCAAGGTGAAGAGGCTCTTGTACCATTCTTTGGCATTCTGCATGTTCTTGGCAGCCAGCTTCTCGTACTGGGCATGGATGTCCTTGAGCGTGGCGGAGAGGTCGGACTTGGAGAACATGTCCATCTCCACAGAGATCCGAGCATACTGGATCTGCGCCTGCAGCTCGGTGATCTCCTCTTCGTGCACCTTCTTCAGAAAGGCGATTTTGACCATCAGGCTGTTGATGCACTTTTCCAGTTCAGCGCCAGCGAGAGCTGCCTCATCTGCACCTTTGTGCGCCTCCATTAGCCAGCCCTCTGCATCCTCATGGTTAAGCACCTCTTCCTGGTAGCATGCCTGCAGGTTGCTCCCAGCCCCTTCCGAGCCCCAGTGCCTCCTAACTGCCCACTTCCCTCTCTTGTCAGGGACAGGGCGCAGTGGGGCAGGACACAGGCATCCCATTTTCATTAAAATGTTCAACCAGGGCCTGCTCCATCGGTGTCCGCAGGCGGCCCCGGGGGCAGACAGTGATCCTGGAGACCCTGGCCACCCCTGCCTACCCAGGTACCCGATTGTGCCTGGACCCCGCGGGCGATGTCAGGTGCTCCCTGTGCAGCCTGCCTGGGTCCCCGATCGTGGCCTGGACCCCACAGGTGGTGTCAGGCGCTGCCTGCCTCACCTGCCTGGGTCCCCGATTGCGGCCTGGACCCCACGGGCAGCATCTGCCACTGCCTGTTCTGCCTGCCCAGTCCCCAATCGGGGCCTGGATCCCATGGGCAGCATCAGGAGCTGCCCGTGCTGTCTGCATATGCAAATTTATCTGCCATCTTTGTTGAGTTAATTTGCATATCACTCCTGATTCGCTGTGGGTGTAGCGGAGGTACGGTCAATTAGCATCTTTCTCTTTTATTAGTGTAGATGGGAAACCTCAGGCTTCACCCCAGACCTGCTGAATCATGAGCTGAATTTTTTTTTAAATAAATCTTTATTGTTCAGATTATTACAGGTGTTCCTCTTTTTTTCCCCCCATAGCTCCCCTCCACCTGATTCCCACCCCACCCATGCCATTACCCCCCCACCACTGTCTTCATCTATAGGTGTAAGATTTTTGTCCAATCTCTTCCCACACCCCTCACACCCCCTTACCCCTGAGAATTGTCAGTCCACTCCCTTTCTGTGTCCCTGATTCTATTATATTCACCAGTCCATTCTGTTCTTCAGATTTTTTATTCACTTGATTTTTAGATTCACTTGTTGGTAGGTATGTATTTGATGTCATTTTGTTGTTCATAATTTTTATCTTTACCTTTTTCTTCTTCTTCCTCTTCTTAAAGAATACCCTTCAGCATTTCATGTAATCCTGGTTTGGTGGTGATGAACTCCTTTAGCTTTTTCTTGTCTGTGAAGTTCTTTATCTGACCTTCAACTCTGAATGATAGCTTTGCTGGGTAGAGTAATCTTGGTTGTAGGTTCTTGCTGTTCATCACTTTGAATATTTCTTGCCACTCCCTTCTGGCCTGCATAGTTTCTGCTGAGAAATCAGCTGACAGTCGTATGGGTACTCCCTTGTAGGTAACTAACCATTTTCCTCTTGCTGCTTTCAAGATTCTCTCTTTGTCTTTTGCCCTTGGCATTTTAATTATGATGTGTCTTGGTGTGATCCTCTTTGGATTCCTCTTGTATGGGGTTCTGTGCACTTCCTGAACTTGTAAGTCTATTTCTTTCACCAGGTAGGGAAAGTTTTCTGTCATTATTTCTTCTAATAGGTTTTCAATATTTTGCTCTCTCTCTTCTTCTGGCATCCCAAAAATTCGGATGTTGGTACGCTTGAAGTTGTCCCAGAGGCTCCTTACACTACCTTCATATTTTTGGATTCTTTTTTCTTTTTGTTTTTCTGGTTGGGTGTTTTTTGTTTTCTCATATTTCAGATCTTTGGTTTGATTCTTGGGGTACGTTGATCTACAGTTGAGTTTCTGTATATTCTTTATTTCAGACAGTGTATGCTTAATTTCTGACTGGTCCTTTTCCATTTTTTTGGCATTCTCATTAAGGTCCTTAAAGGTCTCACTAAGTTCCTCAGCGGTTTTTAGAAGATTCTTGAGTAACCTTATAAATGTGGTTCTGAACTCTATGTCGTCCAGTAGTTTGCTTTCCTCCATTTCTTTCATTCGTGACATGTTTCTTTGTCTCCGCATTTTGCTGCTTCCTTGTGTTGATGGAGTGGCTTTGTGTGGTAGGTGACCTATAGGGGCCAGTAGCTCAGCCTCCCCAATCACCTGAGGTGGACGCCTTTGGTACACCCCTTTGTGGGCTGAGTGCAAAGTCTTGGTGTAGTTAAGCCTTGATTGCTGTTGGTACACTGGGAGGAATTGACCTCCAGGCCAATTGGTTGTGAGGACCCGCTGTGTCTATAATGGAAGAACTGCTGCGCTGGAGACATGCTTATGGTGCAGGACTTGTTTCAGTGGGGCTTTGGTGCTCACTGAGTCTGCCTCTTGAATGTGTCACTTAAGGATGTGAGGAGTTGAAATCTGGTGTCTCACACTGACCATTAGGTACACTGGCTTCTGGATCTCCAATGGAGTGCAGGTCAGCTACTGTCTGAGGCCACCCAGCAGGAGCTACAGCAAGAACTACAGTTTTCTCTTCTTTGCTTGGGGTTTGGAGGTTTTGGAGCTGTCTGACCTGGGCTGCAAGTTTGCTAGGTTAAGCTGCAATAAGGCAGGTCATTTGTATGCTAAAGCCGCTGCTTGGAGCTTGGGTGGGTTTGTAGATTGTGCTGGGTGGAGTCTCAGGGCGTGACTAGGCTAGGGAGTGGCAAACAGCGATGGCTGCCAGATAGCTGGCTCTGGGTCTCCGACCGCATCTCTGCATCCCGCGCCCCAGCACAGTAAACAATTATTCCTGTGCCAGCCCTGCAAGCAAGCCACCCTCACTTTCCGACCCCACGGCAGACAGTCCAGCTTCTCCCCGTAGGAGTTTGGGTCCCCCGCGTCTCCGCAGAAACTGGAGTTTGGAGTAATTGGGAGCTTGTCTCCCTTGGGGTTGAAAAAAGCAGCGCTCCCAGTCCCCCGTCGCCAGCCCGATTCGCGTGCCTCCGTACCTCAGCTTTTCTGCGCTTGTGCACCTCTCAATGCTGTTTGCTCTTTCCTTCTAGTTGTAGAACTTCCACTCAGCCAGCTTTCCCGTGGTTCTGGGTGATAGACGTTTTGTCTTTTAGTTGTAGTGTTGAAATTGTTGTGCAAGGCAGCAGTTTAGGTGTTTACCTACGCCGCCATCTTGGATCCTCTCCATGAGCTGAATTTTTAATAAAGTCTTTAGGTAAATTAGTGTGAACATTAGTGAGAAACCCTATACCAGACTTAACACCTGGATGTCTCTTACACTCAGTGCCCACTGGGCTGAATCTAACTGGATCATCTACCCCCATGGCTTATCTCATTCCTAAGGTTCCTCTCTTTCTCTGGGTTTCTCGAGTGTTAAATATAATTTCATTACAAGACACTTATTGTCCATTATGTTATATTTTTACTGCTTTCTCCCATTTAGACTATAAGACATTCAATAAAATAGGAATAGAAGAAAAGTACCTCAACATAATAAAGGCAAATTCATTTTCTACAATCAGTAGCTTAAATGAACATAAAACATTTTGACTTCTGTAGACCTTGGCTTTCTCATCTGGAAAGTGTAGGAGCTAGGCTTCATCTCAACATGCTTTCCAATGCTAACACTCTGTGATTCTGTGATATGCCTGAAAGAATCAGAAGCACCATGGAAGTCATCTAACTCCACAACATTCTCCCCGCATCTTTCCCCATGAAATCCTTCCTAAAGTGTAAACCCTTTTAGCCGCATCCTCCTAAAATGACTGTCCAACTTACGCAAGATATCTCAAGATATTTAGAACCTCTGCAGTTAACATATTTCATTTCCAGAAAGATCTACATTTTTATAAACATGTTTTTGAGGCTTCATAGTTAAATTAGAAGAAGATAAATAATATTGGAATAAGATAGAACTGGTCTCCAATTCCATGAGAGCCACTAACTGACTGAAAAGATTCTAAGATGACCCCATGACCCCTGCCTCCTACTGTTCATGCTTCTGTGCAATTCTCTTTCCTTGAATGTAGGTGAGTCCTGTGACTTATTTCTAACCCCACTGCTCTGATTCATTACAGTATGTGGCAAAAGTGATGTCACTCCCTAATT
Source organism: Plecotus auritus (assembly GCF_963455305.1). Lineage (NCBI taxonomy): Eukaryota > Metazoa > Chordata > Mammalia > Chiroptera > Vespertilionidae > Plecotus > Plecotus auritus. Next base: position 111,156,069 of record NC_137771.1, read on the forward strand.
ATGTTATACTAGAGGCCCAGTGCACGAAATTCATGCATGGGGAGGGGGGTGGTGTCCCTCAGCCCGGCCTGCACCCTCTTCAATTCGGGACCCCTCAGGGGATGTCTGACTGCCTCTCACAATCAGGACTGCTGGCTCCTAACCACTCACCTGCCTGCCTGCCTGCCTGATCACCCCTAACCACTTCTGCCTGCCTGCCTGATCACCCCTAACTGCTCCCCTACTGGCCTGATTGCCCCTAATTGCTCTCCTGCTGGTCTGATCGCCCCTAATCACCACTGCCTTGCCCCATACCTGGGACCCAGGATTCCCTCCTCCAGCTGGTTGAAGGTACCCGGGACCCGGGCTTCCCTCCCTCTGGCCAGCCACAGGCACTCAGGACCCAGGCCGGCTTCACCCAGGCTGGCTGCAGCTGCAGGGGACCATGGGCGGGTGGCTTTTCCAGGGCCACAGTTGCAGGCACCCAGGACTGAGGGGTGGGTGGCTTGTCCCTCTCATGGGCTGCAGCCTGGCTGGTCTCCATTCCTCTCTCGCGAGCTCTTTTGTGCCTGGCTGGTCCCCATTCCTCTCGCCCCAGTGTTGAGTGTCTGAGCCATTATGGCGTGATGGCGTGATGATCATTTGCATATTAGCTCTTTATTATATAGGATAAGACTCTATGTCTCTAGAAGACTGTCTTGGTATGTCCAATGCTGGCTTTGAAAAAGCAAGCTATCATGAGTTTTACAGCCACAAGGAGGTAATTTCCACCATCAACCTGAGGGAGCTTGGAAGTAGAACCTTCTCCAGCTGACTCTCAATATGAGAAGAACCTAGCTCTGCCTAACACCTTAACTCCAGCTTTGCAGAGGACCCAGCTGAGCCATTTCTGACCCCCTGACTCTCAGAAACTGCAATAATAAAAATGTGTTGCTTTTCATCGATGTTTCTGACTATCTATCCCTCTTCCTTCCTCTCTGTAAAAAATCAATAAAATATATTTAAAAAAAAATGTGTTGCTTTAAGCTGCTATTTGTATTTCAAGAAGTGTAGAAGGGAAGGTGGCATCATGACAGTAGTAGGGAGGTGGGAATGTATCAATTACGTGACTTTGGGCAGAAAACCCAGCTATTAACAATGGATTAATAATAAAGATGTTTAATATCTCACATAACAGAAAACAGTGTTATACTTACTTGGTTAAGAAAGTGGCTCAATGGTGTTATCAAGGATTTAGGTGCTCTCCATCTTCCTTCTCTGCCATCTTCAGTATGTGTCTTTATCTTTCAGCTAGCCTCCTTATGGTTGCAAGATGGCTCTGGTAGCTCCAGGCCCAGAGGTGGAAAAGACACCTTTCTTTTCTCCCCATGTGTCTTTGTTATTAAGATCCCAGAAGCCTTGCCCCCTCCCTCTTCCATCCCTTCATATCTCATTGATCAGACCTGGATTACATGACACCCTAAAACAACCAATAAGAAAGAGAAGAGGTCATCATGTTGGGATTGGTTAATTAAGATTCCCTGGAGTGAAGGAGAACCACATCTCCTCTGAAGCAAAAGGCCCACCAAGCCTTGAAACAAGTTGGGGTTCTTTTATCAAGAAGAAAAAGGGAGGGGAGGGCAATTGATAAAGTGGGTTTTGGCTTGGGTACCCAGACCTCTTTCAGTTTCAAATAAAAGTCTGCAAGTGGCTACTTTGTCATGAAATGTGAAACTGCCCTCTACAATGTACCCTGATGGTCTGATCCTTTATAGTTAGGTGACACACTTCCTTCATCAGTCCCTGTTCTCCTTTGTGACTAGACAGTTTTTTTTTTTTTTTAAATAAGCACAGGAGATTTGGCCTCCTTTAAAGCTGACCTCCTCAGGTACCCAAGACAAAACAAATGGGGTACACGGCTCCTAGGACACTTGCAGGTGTTTCTTCCCAGGTGATAGCAGCCTGCAGATGAATCAGAAATGATGGCCTGGACTGATGCCCGAGAACTTGGGATGGGGCTCAGGCATGGTTATTTTTAATCATCTCGGTAAATTATTTGAATGTACGAATAGGGTAAGAACCAATCTTCCTGGCTGTCTTGTTGATGTGGTGTGGAGCCATCTCACCCTTAAATGCAGCTTGTAGGGCCATGGCCAGAAGGGCAGGCCTTTGCTCTGTTATTAATGATAGCCACATTCACTGTGCTCTGCAGATACTGGAGGAAGAATGTGGGCTTATCCTAGGGGATGGCAGACACAGCGTAGCGTCTTGGGAAGCAGTCAAGACCATGAAGCAAATTGAAGCACCCATGAGTCTTTTAGGCACCTGCATGGGCAAATCTGAATAGAACAGGTGGGACTGCCTTAAAGTGAGCAAAATTATGCTGCTTGAAACTGTCAGAAGTCCTTGAAATAAAGTGGTGGATAAAACAACTTACTTAGTCTTTCCAGAAGCCTTTATTAAAGTTGTTTGTAAGAAGAAACTCGGTACTGGGGAGGGACCTGCGGATCTGCCAGGGATCAGGGACCTATTAAGAGATTCAGGATGGCTGTTTTTCAGTGTGGCAAGTTTCAGCAGGATCTTGCACAGGGCTCTGATCAGCAAACTGTGATTCTGAGGAGTCTTTATTACTCAATTCAGAGCACCTTTTGAGAAATAAGGCTCCTCAAGTGAAGGTGTTAATGACCAGCGCTCTGCCCTTGTCCCTATCCACACAGGCTTCTGCAGGACAATAGCAGGATGAGTGGCTTTAAGTTAGAGCTGGAGTCTCACCATAAAAATATAAGCTCTTCTGACTTGTCATAAAGCCAATAAATCACGGGTGTTTAGAGGCTGTATGAAAAGGCTGGTGGGAAGGTAGTGATCCACTTACTAGTGGGCAGACAGGAGGAGAGCTGTAAGCAGACATGTGCCTAGAAATTACTTGGCTCTCCTTTCATCTCCAGGGTCTCGTACACTGGCCTGAGATGCCGTGTAGCCCAGTTAACCCTGCCCTGTATCTTAGGTCCTGTGGAAGGTTCTGTTTCTCTAGCATCTATTCTTGCTTCTTTTAATCTTAGTGTAGGGAGCGGTTATAGGGTTAAGCCTCGGACTGACCTGTTGGCAAAGCCACAAACCAGTCCCAGCTTAGAGGGCACAACCCGCTTAGCATAATTAATCTTGATCTTGTGATGCTCCCTAGATCTTTCCTGGGTAGCTAATGGGCTGTGGGAGTTGCAGCAAGTGCTGCCAAAACAAGTGAAACTTACAAGAACATTATAAATTACCTTGTTTACCTCTGACTATAAAATAAAGGCTCAGCTTGCAGTCTGGATCTTTTCTCTGTGGCCTCAGCTAGGCACAGGAAGATCCTCCTAGAGCCAGCCGTGGGCAAACTACGGCCCGTGGGCCGGATCCGGCCCGTTCAGCTGTTCTATCCGGCCAGCGGAGCCAAAAGGGCGGGGGGTTCTCTTGCTCTCCCCTCCGCTCCTTTACTTTGAATTTATATTAGTTCACACAAACACTCCATCCATGCTTTTGTTCCGGCCCTCCGGTCCAGTTTAAGAACCCATTGTGGCCCTCGAGTCAAAAAGTTTGCCCACCCCTGTACCCACCTTATTCTCTTTGTCTGTCTTTTCTACATCCTTTGCCGTCCTCCCTCAGGCTCAACAAACCCTTGGCTGTGCAGGCACAGCACACTTAGTACTGCGTATTTTTCTTTGGCAAACTACTCATTACCCATTCAGTCCATGGAGTTCAGGTGGGAGCTGTAACTACTCCCTCTCCCCTGTTACAACAGCATATATCTTAGCTCCAAGGGTAGACATGCCGCTGAAGCCTGGCCAATTAGCAATTCCATCCCTTTGGCTTCATGACTGGTATGGGGCTGGTCACCTGGTCCAGGTTGGTCTAATAAATTGTGGCCCAGGGATTCGCTGGAAATACTGAGAAAGAGACTCCCTCTGTGTACTGAGTATGCTAAGCTGCTGAGCAGGGGCTTCCATAAAGAGGTGCTTCTTGAGAAAGGGAAAGAGAAGGAAGACAGCAGAGCAGGAGAAGGCATGCGACATGCTTCCTGAGAGCACTTTGAGTACTGTCTCTAGTCCTATTTATCATATAGGCCCTCTGGACTTTCTTGCTACATTAACCAGCAAACTCCTTGCTCCACATTTCTTTCCTTAAGTTTTCTAAGGGGCATCTAAGCCTGTAAAAGCCTTAACCTTGTCAAAGCTGTGCTCTGTCACTCACAGGACCATTCATATGGGCCCTAGAGAATACCTTCTTATATCTCCTAGTGTCTATTCCACTGAAACCAGTCTGTCCTGTTTCCTTAGGGACAAGCTCTTGGCAGTGGTGCACAGTGGGCCCATCTAACACACGGGTCTGTGCTGACTAGCTAATGGGGAGTAGACTCAGGTGACATTGTACAGAAGTTTTCTGCAGCCCATGGTTCTCCAGAGTGAATGTGAGGAACACAGGAAGGAGGGCCTGGGAATGATCATTCCTGAGTACCTTCTACATGTCATTACTGCCAGGTGCTTAACATATGTTATCTCACTTAATTCTTATCCAGTCTTGTGTAGATTATTACATTTGTCTCACAGATCTTAAAATAAAATTAGTAACAATAATAACTACTATGTATTTTTTAAAAATATATTTTTATTGATTTCAGAGAGGAAGGGAGAGTGAGAGAAGAATAAAAACATCAATGATGAGAGAGAATCCTTGATCAGCTACTTCCTGCACATCTCCTATTGGGAATCGATCCCAAAACCTGGGCTTGTGCCCTGACCGGGAATCGAACTGTGACCTCCTGGTTCATAGGTCAATGCTCAACCACTGAGCCATGCTGGCCGGGCAATAACTACTCTGTATTGAATGCTGTGTTCCAATGCTAGCTGTAATTCTGCTTTATCCATTACAATCATAGTAATCTGCAAGTTGGAGATTGTAATCTATATTTTATAGATGATGAAACCAAGGTTCAAAAATGTTAAATGTTAAAATGTCCAAATGTTAAAAGGTTAAATTCATATCACACTGCTAAAAACAAGACAAATCTGTACTTAGACCCAGTTTGGAAGTCAAGCTCAATAGGAAACATCTTCATTTACAGGCTTGTGATGGACCTGCCTGGGGAGATATTTTGGGCCAAAGAAGACCTCTCAGCATGTTTGACACTGAAAGGGAGACAGTCCACAGAAATAGATGGTGGATGGTGTTGACACAGAGCTACCACATCAGGCCCTGGCATGGTGACCACCAGCTGTAGTTGGGAGCTCTGGTTAGGGTACTTGCTTAAAAAGGTCTAGTAGTTCTCAACCCAGAACTGTATCAAGACAACAAGAAGGAATAACTAGGAACACAATGTAGGACACAGGTTTCATCCAGCTTACAGATTGTAATATAAACCATACGGATCCTAAACAGGATGGTCCTATACTCGAGCATCTGGTGTTAACTGCTAGTTGCTAATATGTGGAACTGGCTTGTATTAAAGGGTGTTTGTGGGCCCTATTAGTATTATCTCCATATGTTGTGCCAGTCTCAGGGTTCTGGCGATCTGTGCTAACATCCTGTGGTGACCTGTGTCCCACGTTTACCGTGCCAGTCCACTTCAGATGTGTAAACTTCTCTCTAAGCCAGAGTCAGTGTCCAGGTTATAAGACGTCTTCTGTTTCTTAGGAACAGCTACTTGAAGCTCAGTCTTGGAGACTGGTGACCTGTATTTCAGTTTTGCCATTTGCTCCTGCTCCAACTATTACATTGACTGAGCAAGAAGGCCATCAGGCTGAGGTGGCTCTGATGCTATAGTGCCTATCATAAGCAGAGCAAAATCTAAGCCTGTAATAAATGCTAAGGACAACCATTCACAAAAAGCAACTAGGCTTTAAACTTTACCAACCAAACATTTTCTTCTTATCTTCTGCACCCAAGTCTTTCCCCAAGCTCATGTCAGCAGAACCTTCACAACCACTTTCAGTTTGGAGCTGCCTAATTAGAATTGGTTTTTATTCCAAAGAACTCTCAATCAGAAAGGATATATGCACCCCTATGTTCATAGCAGCACAATTTACCATAGCTAAGATTTGGAAACAGCCTAAGGGCCCATCAGCAGATGAGTGGATTAAAAAACTGTGGTACATCTACACAATGGAATACTATGCTGCACTAAAAAAGAAGGAATTACTACCATTTGCAACAACATGGATGGAACTGGAGAGCATTATGCTAAGTGAAATAAGTCAGTCAGAGAAAGATAAATATCAAATGATCTCACTCATCTTGGGAAATAATGAACAACATAAACTGATGAACAAAAACAGATCCAGAGACAGGGAAGCATAGATCAGACTGTCAAACCTCAGAGGGAAGGTAGGGGAGGGTGGGGGTTAGGGGGAGAGATCAACCAAAGGCCTTGTATGCATGCATATAAGCCTAATCAGTGGACACAGACAACAGGGGGGTGAGGGCATGAGTTGGGGGGGGGTTGGGAAGGTAATCGGGGGATGAGGACAAATATGTAATACCTTAATCAATAAAGAAATTAAAATGCAAAAAATAAAAATAAATAAAAAAAATATTTAGTACACCTCAGTCTATCTTTGAACAGCACCCATGGCTATGATGCTTGAGGTAGGCTGAAAACAGCTCCCACGATGCTACATCCTGAATCCTGAATCCTGAATCCTGTGACTGTTGCCTCCCATGGCAAATGAAACTGTATAGATGTGATTCCACACCTCCTTTTTTTTTTTTTTTAGCATATCAAGCTTTTATTATATAGGATAGAACATTTTTAATCAAAAAATTTACTTTTATTTTATTTATTTTTTAAATTTTTTTATTGTTTAAAGTATTACATGTATTAGTACATATATCTCCTTTTTCCCCCCCCTTGACCTTCCCCCAGCTCCCCTACCCTCTGTAGCATGCCCTCATCCCACCCCCCTCCCCCAGTGTCTTATGTCCATTGGTGTGCTTATATGCATGCATACAAGTCCTTTGGTTGATCTCTTTCCCCCCTCCCCAACACTCCCCTGCTTTCCCACTATAATTTGACAGTCCGTTTGGTGCTTTACTGCCTCTGTATCTATCTTTTTGTTTATCCAGTTATAATGTTCTTTATTTTCCATAAATGAATGAGATCATGTGGTATTTTTCTTTCATTGCCTGCCTTATTTCACTTAACATAATGCTCTCCAAGTCCATGTGATTCCCCCTTTTAATTAAACTTATTGGGTGACACTGGTTAGCAAGATTATACAAGTTTCAGGTGCACAATTCCACAACACATCATCTGTAAGTGTATTGTGTGTTCATCACCCCAAGTCAAGTCTCCTTCCATCACTATTTATCTCTTCTTTTCCTCCTTCACCTCCCAGTCATCTGTTATCTGTGTCCATGAGATTTATCTCCCTTTTTTTCTCATCTCCTCCACCCTGTGTCCCCTACAGATGAGCTTTAGTTAAGGACTCTGAGTTGGGGAGAGTATCCTGGGTTATCTAGGTGGGCACCATGTGACCACAGGGTCCTTGTAAGAGGAGGGTCAGGAGGATGAGTCAGAAGGAGCTATGTCAGAGGTGAGAGGTTGGAGTTTTGCAGGAAGAGTGAAGAACCAAGGAGTTCAGCAGCTGCCAGAAGCAGGAAAAGGCAAAAGAAACCGATTCAGACCCTGAGCCTTGAGAAGGAACCAACTGAGCTGACACCTTGACTTTAGGGCAGTGGTGAGACTGACTTTGGCCTTCTGACCTTAAGCCCCGTAGGCTGTGTTATCTAAGTAACTAAACTTGTTGCAGCAACAGTCTTCCACACCAAAGTTTAGATGCTGGAGGGATTTTTTTCTCCTCTTGCAAGTGCCTTCTGCGAATATCTGCCTCTCAGTGTTTCCATGCAGTGTTTGTGAGGATGCACAAATGACTTCCCTGATCCACCCATGTGGGTTTCACAGTTCCTCTGGCTTTAAGAGAGGAACGAATATCTTTTGTCTGTGTGCATCCTCAAAAATGCCTGTATTCTCCACTTGCTTCCTGTGTCCCACCAGCAGTCACCTACCCCCCACTCCACCCCACTCCAACCCCCACTCCACCCCATTCTCCCCCACCTTTCCTCTCTTCCCCCACCCTCCTGAACCCTCCCCCATTCCACCCCCACTTAACCCCCACTCCACCCTCACTCCACTGCCACAGCAAGTGTTGGTAAAATCTGCTCACTTGCTTTTTCACTGGGTTTTACTGTGATAGAACAATTCTTGTCAGTCGACTAGTATAAAGTTAACGCTGTGATTCACACTCGTGCAGTAGTTTGAAGAGAGCAGGGCAGGCAGCTTTCATGGGGAGTGGGGGAGTACGGGGTGATGAGGGGGAGGGAGATTAGAGGGTAGGGGGGGTGTTACTGAGGCCCCAGGGGAGGGGGATTCATCCAAGGATGGAGCCTCAGCTGGACAGGAGAGTGACTTCACCTGGAATATGACTTTGCTACTATTGGAGCCCATTAAACTCATAAGAGGCTGATGATTAAACTGGATTTTATAGCTTCATAATTAGGCATATTTAATGCTGGTGACTGGTATTGATACTTGCCATTTGGGAACCTTCTTCCCGTTAGTAGGGAGAAGAATTATCATCAAAAACCTGCTTAGTAGCCATGAAGTCAGAGCAAAGGGAAGTATTAATATATGAGAGTTTTGGGGGTACTTAATTCAGAACAGCTGTTTTTAAAGAGGCATTTTTTAAAAAAATAAAAGAAATATTTGGTGGAGTCTAGTATGAGGGAGTTATAAAGGAAGAGCTCTTCCCAGTGCCTCAGGGGAGGGGTTCCTCTTCCTCCCCTGTGGTGGCCCTGAAGAACTTTGGAGAGCCAGCATGGCCCTGCCTGGGACAGGCCTGGCATTTCAGCCCTGTGCCATGGCAGAATGAGCCTCCCCATTGATTCCAGCCTTGCCCCTCCCATCAAGACCCATGACCTGAACCAACACTGTTGAAGGTGGGCCTCCGAGCCCCTGTCTCTGCTCCAGGACACCCACTCACTCTTGTGCTCCAGCGTCTGTTTTTAAACTAGGTTCAATAAAATTGATTAGGATTTATTTCTCTAAATTACAATTACAGTTTGGTTTTGTTTCTCTGAAATTACACCTGGTCCCCTTGATTGAGTTTTGAATATTCCCAATGTTGTCAGCCACACATTTGCAATCTTTTGGTTTATTTTCATAGATGGCTGAACTCATGATTATGTATGAATTTTACAGGTGGTGTTTTAGAGGGCTAATTCATTCCTGAATGTTTGCAGGGCATTATGGTTACCCCATGTTTTATCCACGTATGTGATGACAGCTTCACCTTTGAGTGAGGCTGCACACTCCCCTCATGGAAACCGATCCATTAGTAGAGAAACTGTGCCTGTGAGGGGCATGGAGCTCACAGTACCAATTTCCCCCAAATTTCTGAACAAGGAGGGGGCTGTAAGTGTTGAAGTTTCAAAAAGCTATAAACTCATCTTTATATTTGAGAAACACAAGTCCTGCATCTCTATTCTGCAACTGTACAAAGTGCCTGTGTTTTGACCAATCTGGAACAGAAAACAAACACAATTTGAATACTCAGGTGCAACTCAGCTGATGACAACACTTCAGTCCCAGCAGCTCTGTGGTCAGTAGGAGCATGCTAACAGCTCTGCTACAGCCGTGGGCAAACTACGGCCCGCGGGCCTGATCCGGCCTGTTCGGCTGTTCTATCCGGCCAGCGGAGCCAAAAGGGCGGAGGGTTCTCTTGCTCTCCTCTCCTCTCCTTTACTTTGAATTTATATTAGTTCACACAAACACTCCATCCATGCTTTTGTTCCGGCCCTCCAGTCCAGTTTAAGAACCCATTGTGGCCCTCCAGTCAAAAAGTTTGCCCACCCCTGGTTAGAACCTATATTTCTTACTATCCTTCAATCAGTTGCTATTTCAGATGAGGTTGGTTGTGACCTTTCTTTTAATTGTGTTTAATTAACAACAATGTAAAAAATGGTTTTCTTCCCCAAGCACCCATCAGGAGCTGTGCATGTAACTGTAGCTTCTGTCTCGCCCTCTGCTCCCTCCTCTCCTCACAGCAGCTCTGCCCGCACCTGGTTCAGAATTCCCATGAGCGATTGAAGAGGAGGAACAACTTCACTGGTGCACCCCTGTCGTGTGCCCTCTGTTCCCCCAACATTAGTCAAACACCATATGGTTCAAACTACTGTCCTGTCTCCCAGGGCATCAGCATTTACTCAGAGACCCTCAGACCCAGCCTCGTCTTCTCTGAGGGCCCTCTGGCATGTTATGAAGCTGTGCTACCTGCCTTGATCACTTAAACTTGACCTACTGATGCTGCCTTCAAGAAAGTTTACCACACAGAGCAGCAACTTTTTTTGAGGTTAAAGTCTGCACAAGTGCTTGTGAAATGTTGATGGCTGGAGGGAAATAGCTAATAATTCCCCTGTCATTTTCAGGTCACCTGAGAAAGTTAAGTCTAGTGGGTGTTAGAAAGAGGACCTGTCATTGTAACATATGTGAAGGCTAGAGGTCATCTTAACTGAGCTGCTGAATGAACTTGTGTATATTTTTTTCTTTTTAATGTGGATGGGTAGTGCTCTTATGGGTGCACCTGTTTCATCTTTCTTAGACTGAAACTTATTAGGATTAATTTTTTCTTCCAATGGAAAGCCTCTCCTACTTTCCTCAGGTATTACCTGACCTGTGCAGGTGAGTGACTGCACTGGATTTGCTTGCAGCTCCTTGGCATATGTTCTCAAATGTTAGCACATAAAAATACCTAGAAAGTAGCACATAAAATACCATTTTAATAGAAAAAGCTGCAACACAATGTTTAGAAAAGTAGCATTACAATTACATCAAAAATTAAAAACAATAGTTTTGTCTCAGTGAGAGACATGGCATGGCTTGTCATCCTTTGCTCCTGTGCCCATGCCTGAATGCAGCTCTATGTGCTGTATCTGTGGGGCAGTCGGGGGTTTGAGCACAGGATGAGCTTCCCTATTCAATCAGTTGCTCTGTAGTTTGTTTTCCCCCTAAATTTGAAAATCCTAAATCATAATTATATCTTTGCTAATGGAAAGACATGTAGGATGGTTATCAGATAGGTCTGGATATCTGTCTGGAACATGAACCTAAATTACAAATTATGTTCTCGGTATTGTCTTAGTCCCCACTGCCTTCTACCAATTAGCACGTCCTGCAATGACAATATGGACGTTTCAGCAAGAAAAATGATGGCAAATGGCACATGAATTCCTTATTTAGTCTTTTTTTTTTTTTAAATAAATCTTTATTGTTCAGATTATTACAGGTGTTCCTCTTTTTTTCCCCCTAGGTCCCCTCCACCTGATTCCCCACCCCACCCCACCCCATGCACTTACCCCCCGTCACTGTCTTCATCCATAGGTGTAAGCTTTTTGTCTAGTCTCTTCCCACACCCCTCACACCCCCTTCCCTCTGAGAATTGTCAGTCCACTCCCTTTCTATGTCTCTGATTCTATTATATTCACCAGTCCATTCTGTTCTTCAGATTTTTTATTCACTTGATTTTTAGATTCACTTGTTGGTAGGTATGTATTTGATATCATTTTGTTGTTCATAATTTTTATCTTTACCTTTTTCTTTTTCTTCCTCTTCTTAAAGAACACCCTTCAGCATTTCATGTAATCCTGGTTTGGTGGTGATGAACTTCTTTAGCTTTTTCTTGTCTGTGAAGCTCTTTATCTGACCTTCAAATCTGAATGATAGCTTTGCTGGGTAGAGTAATCTTGGTTGTAGGTTCTTGCTGTTCATCACATTGAATATTTCTTGCCACTCCCTTCTGGCCTGCATAGTTTCTGCCGAGAAATAAGCTGACAGTCTTATGGGTGCTCCCTTGTAGGTAACTAACCGTTTTTATCTTGCTGCTTTCAAGATTCTCTCTTTGTCTTTTGCCCTTGGCATTTTAATTATGATGTGTCTTGGTGTGGTCCTCTTTGGATTCCTCTTGTACGGGGTTCTGTGTGCTTCCTGAACTTGTTAGTGTATTTCTTTCACCAGGTAGGGAAAGTTTTCTGTCATTATTTCTTCTAATAGGTTTTCAATATTTTGCTCTTTCTCTTCTTCTGGCACCCCAAAAATTCGGATGTTGGTACGCTTAAAGTTGTCCCAGACGCTCCTTACACTATCTTCATATTTTTGGATTTTTTCTTTTTGTTTTTCTGGTTGGGTGTGTTTTGTTTCTTCATATTTCAGATCTTTGGTTTGATTCTTGGGGTACGTTGATCTACAGTTGAGTTTCTGTATATTCTTTATTTCAGACAGTGTATGCTTAATTTCTGACTGGTCCTTTTCCATTTTTTTGGCATTCTCATTAAGGTCCTTGAAGGTCTCACTAAGCTCCTCAGAGGTCTCATCAAGTTTCTCGGCAGTTTTTAGAAGATTCTTGAGTAACCTTATAAATGTGGTTCTGAACTCTATGTCGACGAGTAGTTTGCCTTCCTCCATTTCTTTCATTCGTGACATGTTTCTTTGTCTCAGCATTTTGCTGCTTCCTTGTGTTGATGGAGTGGCTTTGTGTGGTAGGTGACCTATAGGGGCCAGTAGCTCAGCCTCCCCAATCACCTGAGGTGGACGCCTTTGGTACACCCCTTTGTGGGCTGAGTGCAAAGTCTTGGTGTAGTTAAGCCTTGATTGCTGTTGGTACACTGGGAGGAATTGACCTCCAGGCCAATTGGTTGTGAGGACCCGCTGTGTCTATAATGGAAGAACTGCTGCGCTAGAGACACGCTTATGGTGCAGGACTTGTTTCAGTGGGGCTTTGGTGCTCACTGAGTCTGCTTCTTGAATGTATCACTTATGGATGTGAGGAGTTGAAATCTAGTGTCTCACACTGACCACTAGGTACACTGGCTTCTGGATCTCCAATGGGGTGCAGGTCAGCTACTGTCTGAGGCCACCCAGCAGGAGCTACAGCAAGAACTACAGTTTTCTCCTCTTTGCTTGGGGTTTGGAGGTTTTGGAGCTGTCTGACCCGGGCTGCAAGTTTGCTATGTTAAGCTGTGATAGGGCAGGCCATTCATATGCTAAAGCCGCTGCTTGGAGCTTGGGTGGGTTCGTAGATTGTGCAGGGCGGGGTCTCAGGGCGTGACTAGGCTAGGGCGTGGCAAACAGCAATGGCTGCCAGTAAGCCGGCTCTGCGGCTCTGCGTCTCCCACCGTGTCCCCACGTCCCGCGCCCCAGCACAATAAACAATTGTTCCTGCGCGCAGCCCTGCAAGCAAGCCTCCCTCACTTTCCGACCCCACGGCATACAGTCCAGCTTCTCCCCTTAGGAGTTTGGGTCCCCCGCGTCTCCCCAGAAACGAGTTCGGAGTAATCAGGAGCTTATCTCCCTTCGGGTTGAAAACAGCAGCGCTCCCAGTCACCCGTCGCCAGCTCAATTCGCGCGTCTCCGTACCTCAGCTTTTCAGCGCTTGTGCACCCCTCAATGCTGTTTGCTCTTTCCTTCTAGTTGTAGAACTTCCACTCAGCCAGCTTTCCCGTGGTTCTGGGTGATAGACGTTTTGTCTTTTAGTTGTAGTTTTGAAAATGTTGTGCGATTAAGCAGTTTAGGTGTTTACCTACGCCGCCATCTTGGATCTCTCCCTTATTTAGTCTTTAGTTGTATTCATAAGGTTTTTTTTATTGCCTAAAGTTTTAAATATGTCTCCTTTTTCCCCAATTGACCCCCCACCCAGACATTCCCACCATGGGCAAGCCCTCCCCAGTGTCTGTGTCCATTGGTTATGATAATATGCATGCATACAAATCCTTTGGTTGCTCTCTAACCCCCCCTCCTCTACCATTTGTCTCTGGATCTATTCTTGTTATCAAATTATGTTGATCACTAGGGGCCCAGCATGCGAAATCATGTGAGACCCAGACTTGGCATGCTGTGGGATCCAGAGTCAAGTACTGCTGGTGCTTCGGGACCCAGCGTCAAGTCCCACCCATGCTGTGGGACGCACTGTCAATGCCATAAGACTGTGACAGTCTTTGTTCATGATGGCATTACGACCACTGGGTTTTTATTACATAGACTAGAGGCCCAATGCACGAAATTCGTGCACAGGGGGGTGGGGTTGCGAGGAGGGGAGAGGTGTCCCTCAGCCCAGCCTGCACCTTCTCCAATCTAGAACAACCCTCTCACAATCCAGGACTGCTCGCTCCCAACCACTCGCCTGCCTGCCTGCCTGATTTCCCCTAACTGCTTCTGCCTGCCACCCTGATTTCCCCTAACTGCTTCTGCCTGCCACCCTGATCACCCCCTAACCACTCCCCTGCTAGCCTGATTGAAGCCTAACTGCTCCCCTGCCAGCCCAGTTGCCCCTAACTGCCCTCCCCTGCTGGCCTGGTCACCCCTAACAGCCCTCCCCTGCCGGCCTGGTTGCCCCCAACTGCCCTCCCCTGTAGGCCTGGTTGCACCTAACTGCCCTCCCCTGCCAGCCTGGTTGCCCCTAATTGCCCTCCCCTGCAGGCCTGTTCCCCCAAAAACTTCCCTCTCCTGCTAGCCCAGTCACCCCTAATTGCCTTCCCTTGCCAGCCTCATTGTTCCTAACTGCCTTCCCCTTCTGGCCTGGTCCCCCACAGCTGCCCTCCCCTGCTGTCCTGGTCACCCCTAACTGCCCTCCCCTGCTGGCCTGGTCACCCCCAACTGCCCTTTCTTGCAGACCTGGTTGCCCCTCACTGCCCTCCCTGCTGGCTTGGTCACCCCTAATTGTCCTCCCCTGCCAGCCTGGTTGCCTCCAACTGCCCTCCCCTGCAGGCCTGGTTGCCCCTAACTGACATCCTCTGCCGGCCCAATTGCCCTTAACTACCCTCCCCTGGTGGCCTGGTCACCCTTAACTGCCCTCCCCTGCTGGCCTGGTTGCCCCCAACTGCCCTCCCCTGCAGTCCTGCCCCCCTCCCCCCAGCTGCCCTCCCCTGAAGGCCTGGTCACCCTTAACTGCCCTCCCCTGCTGGCCTGGTCACCCCCAAACTGCCCTCCCCTGTAGGCCTGGTCCCCCCAACTGCCCTCCTCTGCCGGCCTGGTCACCCTTAACTGCCTTCCCCTGCAGGCCTGGTCACCCCCAGCTGCCCTCCCCTGTTGGCCTGGTCACCCCCCAACTGCCCTCCCCTGCTGGCCTGGTCACCCCCAACTGCCCTCCCCTGATGGCCATCTTGTGGTGGCCATCTTGTATCCAAATGGGGCCAGCCATCTTTGACCACCTGGGGGCAGCCATCTTGTCTGTTGGAGTGATGGCCAATTTGCATATTACCTTTTTTTAATATATTTTATTGATTTTTTACAGAGAGGAAGGGAGAGGGATAGAGAGTTAGAAACATCGATGAGAGAGAAACATCGATCAGCTGCCTCCTGCACACCTCCCACTGGAGACGTGCCCGCAAGCAAGGTACGTGCCCCTGACCAAAATTGAACCTGGGACCCTTCAGTCCGCAGGCCGATGCTCTATCCACCGAGCCAAACCGGTTTCGGCTGCATATTACCTTTTTATTATATATGATTATATCCCACATATGAGTGAGATCATGTGATATTCATCTTTCTCCGACTGGCTTATTTCACTTAGCATAATGCTATCCAGTTCCATCCATGCTGTTGCAAATGGTAAAAGTTCCTTCTTTTTTATAGCAGCATAGTATTTCTTGTGTAGTTGTACTACAGTTTGTAAATCCACTCATCTGCTGATGGGCACTAAGGCTGTTTCCCAATCTTAGCTATTGTAAATTGTGCTGCTATAAACATAGGGGTGCATATATCCTTTCTGATTGGTATTTCTGGTTTCTTGGAATATAGCCCTAGAAGTGGGATTACTGGGTCAAATGGGAGCTCCAGTTTTAACTTTTTGAGGAAACTCCATATTGTCTTCCACAGTGGCTGTACCAGTCTGCATTCCCACCAATAGTGCAGGAGTGTTCCTTTTTCTGCACATCCTCACCAGCACTTGTCATTTATTGATTTGTTGATGATAGCAATTTTGAGAGGTGTGAGATGGTATCTCATTGTTGTTTTGATTCATATCTCTCGGATGATTAGTACTTTGAGCATGTTTTTATATGTCTCTTGGCCTTCTGTATGTCCTCTTTCGATAAGTCAATTTAGATCCTTTGCCAATTTTTTGATTGGATTGTTTATCTTCCTTTTGTTAAGTTGCATGAGTTCTCTGTAAATTTTGGAGATTTAACCCTTATTGGAAATATCATTGGCAAATATGTTCTCCCATGCAGTGGGCTTTCTTCTTGTTTTGTTGATGGTTTCTTTTGCTGTGCAGAAGCTTTTTATTTTGATGTAGTCCCATTTGTTTATTTTCTCCTTAGTCTCCATTGCTCTAGGAGCTCTGTCTGTAAAGATATTGCTATGATAAATGTCTGCTATTTTGCTGCCTATGAAGTCCTATAGGATTTTTATGGTTTCCTGTCTTACATTCAAGTCCTTTATCCATTTTGAGTATGTTTATGTGTATGGTGTAAATTGGTGATCTAGTTTCATTGTTTTGCATGTATCTGACCAAATTTCTCAGCACCATTTATTAAAGAGATTGTTTTGACTCCATTGTATGCTCTTGCCTCAATTGTCAAATATTAATTGAGCATAATGGCTTGGGTCGATTTCTGGGTTCTCTGTTCTGTTCCATTAGTCTATATGTCTGTTCTTATGCCAGTACCAAGCAGTTTTGAGAACTGTGGCTTGGTAATACAGCTTGATATCTGGTAATTATGATCCCTCCAACTTTGTTCTTCTTTCTCAGGATTGCTGTGGCTATTTGGGGTCTTTTTTTATTCCATATGAATTTTTGGAGAGTTTGTTCTAGATCTTTGAGATATGCCATTGGTATTTCAATAGGGACTGCATTGAATCTATAGATTGCTTTGGGTAGTATGGACATTTTAATGATGTTGTTTCTACCAACCCATGAACTTGGTATGTTCTTCCATTTGTTTATGTCTTCCTCTATCTCTTTTTTCAATGTCTTATAGTTTTCCAAGTACAGGGCTTTTACATCCTTAATTAAGTTTATTCCTAGGTATCTTAATTTTTTTGGTGCAATGGTAAATGGGATTGTTTTTTTCACTTCTCTTTCTGTGAGTTCATTATCCTAATATATAAAAAAACAGGGGCCATCACGAATGAAACAACGGGACGGACGACTGAACATAGGCTGTGTGGGGCCACAAGGCTGGCAGGGGGTTAGTGAGGGATGACCAAACAACTGAACAGCAGGATGCGTGGGGTGACCAGGCCAGCAGGTCGGGGGGAAGTTGGGGGCGAACATATCAGTGGGGGGGGGGCGGTTAGGGGTGATCAGGCTGGCAGGGGGGCAGTTAGGAGCAATGAGACAGGCAGGCAGGTGAACAGTGAGGAGCCAGCAGTCCCGGATTGTGAGAGGGATTTCCAACTGCCGGTTTAGGCTCGATCTCCAGGATCGGGGATCGAGCCTAAATGGGCTGTCAGACATCCCCTGAGGGGTTCTGGATTGGAGAGGGTGCAGGCTGGGCTGAGGGAAACCCCCCCCCCCCCTTGCTCGAATTTCATTCACCGGGCCGCCAGTTGGTGTATAGAAAGGCCATAGATTTCTGGGTGTTAATTTTGTATACTGCTACATTGCTAAATTCATTTATTAGTTTTTTGATGGAGTCTTTGGGGTTTTCTATGTACAGTATCATGTCATCTGTGAATAAGGACATTTTTACTTCTTCTTTTCCAATTTTGATGCCTTTTCTTCTTCTTCTTGTCTGATTGCTATGGCTAGCACTTCTAGTACTATATCAAACAGGAGTGGTGAAAGTGGGCATCCCTGTCTTGTTCCTGTTCTTAGGGGAAATGAGTTTGGTTTTTGCCCATTGTGTATGATGTTGGCTATAGATTTGTCATATAGGGCATTTATTATGTTGAGGTATGATCCCTCTATTCCCACTTTGCTGAGAGTTTTTATCAAGAAAGGGTTTGGATTTTTTCAAATGTTTTTTTCTGCATTGACTAATATGATTATGTGATTTTTGTTTCTCAGTTTGTTTATGTGATATATCACATTTATTGATTTGTGGATATTGTACCATCCTTGTATCCCCAGAATAAATCCCACTTGGTCATGGTGTATGATCTTTCTAATGTATTGCTGAATCTGATTTGCTACAATTTTGTTGAGGATTTTAGCATCTGTGTTCATCAAGGATACTGGCCTGCAGTTCTCTTTTTTTGTGGTGTCTTTATCTGGTTTGGGATTAGGGTAAACTCTCATCGAAAAAGCTTGGAAGTGTTGCTTCCTCTTGAATTTTTTGGAATATTCTGAGGAGGCTAGGTTTTAGTTTTTCTTTCAATGATTGGTAGAACTCTCCTGTAAAGCCATCCAGACCTGTGCTTTTGTTTGGTGGAAGATTTTTGATCGCTGTTTCAATTTCTTCAGTAGTTATCAGCCTATATTTTTTTTATTGTTCTTGATTGAGTTTTGGGAGCTTGTATTTTTATAAGACTATGACTATTTCTTCTAGATTGTCCAATTTGTTGGAATAGAGTTGTTCATAGTATTTTTTCATAATCGTTTGTATTTCTGTGGGATCAATCGTTACTTCACCTCTTTCATTTCTGATTTTGTTTATTTGGGTCCTCTCTCTTTGCTTCTTGGTGAGCCTGGCTAGAGGTTCATCAATCTTGTTTATCCTTTCAAAGAACCAGCTCTTGGTTTTGTTGATCTTTTGTATTTTTTTTTGGTCTCTATGTCATTTATTTCTGCTCTGATCTTTATTATTTCCTTCCTTCTGCTTATGTTGGGCTTTTCTTACTAACTCTTTCTAACTTTGAGTTGTAGGGTTGGATAGTTTATTACCATTGTTTCTTGTTTTTTTGAAGTAAGCCTGTAGAGGTATCAACTTCTCTCTCAAGACTGCTTTCACTGTGTCCCATAGCTTTCAGATTGTTGTGTTTTCATTGTCATTTGTTGCCATGCTGCTTTTTATTTCTTTTTTGATCTCTTTGGTAACCCAATCATTGTTTAATAGCATGCGATTTAGCCTCCAGGTGTTTGATTTTTAAAATTGTTTTTATTGTAGTTGATTTCTAGTTTTATGCCATTGTTATCTGAGAAGATGCTTGATATGGTTTCTATCTTTTTGAATTTTGAAGAGATATTGCCTGTGTCCCAATATGTGGTCTGTCTTTAAAAATGACCCATTGAGAAGAAAGTATATACTGTGGATTTGGGGTGAAATGTTCTGAAGATGTCAATTAATTCCATCTGTTCTAGTGAGTCATTTAGGATTGATATTTCTTTGTTGATTTTTTGTTTAGATGATTTGTCCAGTGGTGTTAGTGGGGTATTAAAGTCCCCTACTATGACTGTATTGCTGTCAATCTCCCCTTTGATATTCTCCAGAAGTGTTTTTATGTATTTGGGTGTTCCTGTATTGGGTACGTATATGTTTACCAGAGTTATATCTTCTTGTTGAATTGCTCCCTTTAGTATTATGAAGTTGCCTTTCTTATCTCTTGTTATAGTCTTCGCTTTGAGGTTTAATTTGTCTGATATAAGTATTGCTACCCCAGCTTTTTTTTGTTTTCATTTCCATTCACCTGGAGAACCTTTTTCCATCCCTTATCCATCAGTCTGTGTGAGTGCTTTATTCTGAGGTGGTTTTCCTGTAGATAGCAGATATATGGGTCAGGTTTTCTTATCCACCATGTCTTTATTTTGGGGCACTTAATCCATTTACATTTAAAGTGATTATTCATAGGCACTTGTTTGTCGATATTTTTATTCTTTATACTGGTGTTCCTTCTTCCCTTTCAATTTCTTCTTTTTACAGCAGACCCTTTAGCATTTCTTGCATTGCTGGTTTGGTGGTAATAAACTCCCTTACTCCTTTTTTGTCAGGGCCAGCCTGACAGGTGAACCGGGCTGAGGTAGGGAGGTGGGAATTAAGAAAAGAAAGACATGAAAGCGGGATCGGGAGGGCTGCAAGCATTGACAGACTGCAGCAACTTTATTAACTGCGCAATAACTTTTATACACAAACACTGACTGGGAGGTCAGTTCAAAGGAACATACTCTCTGTTCCTCTTAATCTCTAAGGGATAGATATAGCAGGAAGGCAAATTCTTGGTACAGCAAATTCAGTAAATAGTTACAGACTTCTGGTAAGCCATGAAAGGTCACTCTCATTCTGCTGACAATTGGAAATCGCCATCCAAACAAGTCAGGGAACACTGTGTGGGTAGGGGACTGAATCTTATCAGTCCCTTCGGGTGCAAGGACTCTGTCAGCTTACACCTGGTCTCCAACACTTTTTTATCTGTGAAGGTCCTGATTTCACCCTCAATTTTGATTGATAGCCTCACTGGGTACAATATTTTTGGATTCAGACCCTTGCTTTGCATGACTTAGTATATTTCATTCCATTCCCTTCTGGCCTGATGTGTTTCTGTTGAGAAATCTGTCGATAGTCTGATGGGTGATCCTTTGTAGGTAACTTTCTGTCTCTCTCTGGCAGTCTTTAAGATTCTTATTTTGTCATTGGTGTTTGCCAATTTCACTATAATGTATCTTGGTTTTGGTCTTTTGTGTTCATCTTGTTTGGGACTCTGTGAGCTTCTTGGACTTGTATGAGTTTTTTCTTCCCTATATCAGGGAAGTTTTCTGTCATTATTTCTTCAAACAGGTTTTCTCTTCCTTGCTAAGTTTCCTCTCCTTCTGGTACCCCTAGTATGCATATGTTGTTTCATTTCATGTTGTCCCAAAGTTCACTAAGGCTCTTCTCCTGTTTTTTTAAGCTTTTTTTTTCTAGATGATGCTCTGCTTGGGTATTTTTTCCTTCCTTGTCTTCTAGCTCACTGATGTGGTCCTCTGCTTCTTCTAGTCTACTGTTGATCCTTTCTATTGAGTTCTTTTTTGCAGTGATGTCATTTTTCACTTCTCTTTGGTTCTTCTTCATTTCCTCTTGGTTCTTACACATATTGTTGGATTTGTCTTCCATCGTTTTCAGTGACCTTATTACCATTTCTCTGAATTCTTTCTCTGACATATTGCTTGCTTCCATTTTATTTACTTCCTTTTCTGGTGATGCCTCCTTTTCTTTTGTATGTGGGCTGTTTCTTTGTCTCCCCATGATCACTCCTGTATAGCTCTCTCACTTCTGCATTGACTTAAAGGCACAAAATACAACACAACAAGACAGAACGCACAAGGCACCAAACACAAATGTATTCATGATACTAAAAACCCCAAATAAAGGTGACCCCCAGAGAAAAGAGAATTAGGGGATAAAAAAAAGAGTACAAAAATGATATTGAGAAAAGGAAAAATGTAAGAGAAAAGAAAGAGAAGAAAGAGAAGGGGGAAACATATATGTATATGGGGAGAAAACTCCAATAAAACATCAACTAATCCAAAAATTGCAAGCAGCAAATACCCAGAGATGAATGCAAACTATAAACAACAATTAATCCAAAAAAATGCAAATAACAAACACCCAAACAACAAACACTGAGATGAATCTGAGGAGGCAGAGTTTATTTCCAATAGGTAAGGTCAAGGAATTGAATGAATGGAGAGATAGCCACAATTCAGTATAGAGGAGGTAGAAAGAGAATGAGTGTATAAGAAGAAAAGTAAAAAACAAAATACAAAAAAAGAAAAAATATATATGTATCTTACCTAATAATAGACAAACATGTAAATTGACCATACCTCTGATATGCCCACAGCCAATCAGAGTTATATGCAAATTAACCCAACAAAGATGGCGGTTATTTTGCATACATAGGCGCCAGTGGCCTGGGTCCTGGGAATATCTTCGGCACCCAGGTCACTTGGAAGTAGGCCCTGCATGGGCCCTGAGCAGCCTGGGAAGGTCCTGAGCCAGGGGGCCCCTGGGCAAGGCTGAGCCTGCAATCAGAGCCAAGGGGGGGCCCCTGCCCAGGACTGGAGCCGGCAATCAGAGGGAGCTGGGGGACCCCTGCCCAGGCCTAAAGCCTTGGCTAGAGGTTTTAGGCTTGGGAAGGGGCCAAGCTGGTGATCGGAGGGAGCTGGGAGGGGGGGCCCTTCCCAGGCCCTGAGGCTTTAGGTCTTGCCAGGGGTGGAGCTGGCCATTGGAGGGAGCTGTGGGGCCCCTGCCCAGGCCTAAAGCCTTGTTTAGAGGCTTTAGACCTAGGCCTGGGCAGGATCAGAGCCAGTGATCAGAGGGAGCTGGGGGGCCCCTGCCCAGGTCTAAAGCCTTGGTTAGAGGCTTTAGACCTAGGCCTTGGCAGGGGCCGAGCTGGTGATCGGAGGGAGCTGGGAGATCCCTGCCCAGGTCCTGAGGCTTTAGGCCTGGGCAGGGGTGGAGTTGGCCATTTGAGGGAGCTGGGGGGCTCCTGCCCATGCAAGGAGGCTTTAGGCCTGGGCAGGGGCAGAGCTGGTGATCGGAGAGAGCTGGGGGACCCCTGCCCCGGCCCCAGCCCCAAGGATTTAGGCTTGGGCAGGGGCAGAGCTGGTGATTGGAGGGAATTGGGGGTCCCTTGCCCATGCCCTGAAGCTTTAGGCCTGGGCAGGGGTGGAGCCAGTGATAGGAGAGGGCAGGGGCCGAGCCAGTGATTGGAAGGAGCTGGGGGGGCCCTGCTCAGGCCCTGAGGCTTTAGGGCTGGGAGGATGGAGGCGGCGATCAGAGGGAGCTGGGGGGACCCTGCCCAGGCCTAAAGCCTGGGCCAGAGGCTTTAGGCCTGGGCAGGGGCAGAGCTGGTGATCGGAAGGGGCAGGGGCCAAGCCAGTGATCGGAGGGAGCTCCAAGGCTTTAGGCTTGGGCAGGGGCTGTGCCGGCAACTGGTGTGAACTACAGGGGAAACACCTTTTCTGACCGCTCATTGGCTAAGCTCATTGTATGCCACTGGTAATATTCTTAGTAACTTGGGTAATAAGAATCCAAAAAGGTGATATAGGGTTTTTCCACCACACTCCTGGAGAAAAAAACGAAGGTCCACTGCTGGAGGGCTAGGAAATGTCATAACCTGCCCTCGCCGGTTGGCTCAGTGGATAATGCCTCGGCCTGTCGACCGCAGGGTCTGGGTTTGATTCTCATCTAGGGCATGTACCTAGGTTGCAGGCTCCTGCAGGAGGCAACCAATCAAAGTGTTCCTCTCACTTTGATGTTTCTCTCTGTCTTTCCCTTTCTCTTCCACATTCTCTAAAAATCAATGGAAACATATCCTCAGGTGAGGATAAAAAAAAGAAAGAAATGTTATATCCTATGAAAGACACATCTTGAAAATGCCTAAAGAAAGTTGTCATTTTTTCATGGTGAAGGGTCTGTAGTCCATATTGATGAAAACACCTTGGTGGTTGCAGTGACTGTCAGTGGCTGCAGCAGCTGGGTGATGGGGCTGGTGCCTTCCCCTGATCAGCCTGGTCACCTCCCACAAAGCGAGGCCAGACTGCGACTTAGCCATCAGTAGGACATCCTCTGAGGACTCCCAGTATGTGAGAGGGGGCAGGCTGGGCTGAGGGACTCCCCCCGCCCAGTGCACAAATTCTGTGCACCGGGCCCCTAGTGTGTGTGTGTGTGTGTGTGTGTGTGTGTGTGTGTGTATATATATATATATAAATTTTCCCCTTCTTTAATCTATCTATCTATTTATGTATTTGTTAACTATTGGAATAGGAGAATAGAAAGTAGATAGTCCTGAGTTGGTGATTGGAATTAGTTAAGCTATTAGCATAAGAAGACAACAAGCGAGGAGAGGAAAAACAGAAGCCAAAAAAGGGGGAAAACAAGCAAATAAACAAAAACCCAAACTAATCAATAATCAAACAAACAAAAACAACAAGACAGAAAGAAAAAGGCAAAACAAAAGACAAAAAACAAAAAGAAAAAAGAAAGAGAAAAAAATTTGGATAGTGAAGAGAGAGAAGAGAGAAGTGTATATGGACTTGGAGCAGGTTAGCGGGAATTAGATATATAAGTAAGATCAATTTTTAACAGGGGGTAAAAAGAAAGGATAGGGAAAAACTAAAGCAGGAACAGGGTAAGAGAAACAGGACAAAAAAAGGGGAAAAGTGAGGAAGAGAGTGTTGGCATAAAGGAAAAATTGAGATAAAGTAATGCTAATGGAAAAATGAAAATTGAATGTAGAACACTAATCCCAAAATAAAGTAAAATAAAGAAAAAATAAAATAAAACTTAAAAAGGTAAAATAATAGTAGTAATTATAATTAAAAATAATAAAAAAGGTAAAATCAAGTGAGAAAAAAGAAAAAAATTACTTTCTTAAGTAAAAGATAAAAAATAAAAATGTGCAGTAGTGAAGGTCGTTCACTTCTTCTACTGTTCTGTTTGGCATGTCTGTTTCCTGTCAGGTAGTCAGGACAGTATTGAAGTTCCCTGCGATCCACAGCTCCTCTGTGTCATAAGCCACAACCCTGTTTTAAAGCAGGTGGAATGTCTTTGTTTCTCAGTCTGCCTTTAGTTGTATTTACACAAGAGTCAATTTGTGATTCAACCCCTGGGTGGCAGTGTTTCTGTATTGATATCCAGGGCTAAAAGGCCTCTCTACTCAGTATTTAGATTTTGCTTTCCCTGCTGCACTTAATACTGGGTTGGGGGAATGGACTGCCCCAGAGCTGGTTTTCTGTTCATCTCTCTCCACTCTGATCTCCAGGTTCCACAAAAACAACTTTCCCCTGCAGTCTCTGTGAGTGTTTTTAATTGAAAGTTCCTATGTACTGGGCTTAGTAATCAAAAGCAAGGATTTAAAAAGAAAAAAAGCCAGAGTAAGCACGTGGACTCGCAACTTTTTCCCCAGCTCTGCACATGTCTCTGCGCATGTCTTTTTTCCCTGGCACTGTGCAGCTGGTATACTGGTAGAACTTCAGGCTGCCTTTCTGGGCCCAGCCCATCTGTGGTTGATTTCTAGAGCTCCCTTCTGCCAGCAGTCCTGTGGACCCCCTTCCATATTCACAGACTACACTGACCCCAATGGCTGTGGATTTTGTGGGGCACAGTCTTCCTCTGAGACTCTAAATCCTGCTGCATGTGTTTCTCCCTCCAGCCTGGATCCTAGACCTCACCTTCCTCAAGGTGATATCTGACCTTTCTGTTCGTGGATTGCCTCACCAGCCATGTTTAATTTGCCAATTCCAGGTGGGTGTTGATTGATTCAGCTCTTCCTTCAATCTGCTCTGTGAGAAGGTGCAGGGTTCGTCCACATCTGCGTATTCGTGCTGCATTGTCTCCACCTGGACAGACTATTTAGGTGCCTGTGGTCAGGGAGGCTGGAGTCCTGGTGTTTGTGGTTTCACAGTTGAGGCAGCTGGTCCCTGGAAGTTGTGGTTGTAGGGTCTCGGGAGGTATCCGAGGTCTCCCTGGTTGAAGGTAAGGCTGGGCTTCTGATCCCAGCCAGTCTCCCAATCACAGCCGGTCTCCCCTTCAAAATGGCGTGGTCTCTGTGGCAGAGCTGGCTGCTCTGGAGAGATTTCAGCCGCAGTAGAGGATGACTGTTCGGGGGAGGTGGGGGCAGTCTGCCAGTCCCCAACAGTCCCTTGGAATATAGCTGTCCCTCACTCACAAATACAGACACTCCCTGCATGTCCATGCACTCTCCTTTTGTTCTCTCACTCACACACTATCTTGCAGCCTGCCATCCAGTTGGCAGTCATCTTGGATCTTGCCTTCATAAGTTTTCTTCATATTCTTGTGTAATGTTTAGAATATTACATATTCATTTGTAATGTTCAAATATGCCCATTAATAGACCACGTATTTCTCCCTTTCAGAAGAAAAGAAAACTATTTTGGAAAGTAGTCATTTCCAGAAATGGAGTTGCCTGCATCACAGTTTGTTTCTTTAAAAATCCTGATGTCTTATTTCCAACATTAAAAATATGTTATTTCAGCTTTAAAGTGATAGGTTTGGGCTGTTTATGACATTGACTGTGCAACTGTGATGACAAGCAACACAGTTGGAAATAGTCTCTAGTGGCATCCAGAGTCATGAAGAAAAAAAAATATATCTTATCAGCCACTTCAAACACTGTTGAGCCCCTTTCACTATGACATTTAGAGCATTTCTGTGAATTAAAGCACTGAAGACTCACTGTCCCTTCTTCACATGGCGCTCTGAAAAACTATACTGGTGGCCACAATTTGATTTGATATGGAACTTTTTAATGTTAAATCAAAATCATGGCTTTAAATGTTCTATGTATGTTAATGATTCTTATATATAGAAAATTCTAGGTCTAGCCTACTAGTCCCAGGCAAGGATGGGAGGTGCAGTGGGGCTAACCCTGGTGGTTTTGCCCCAATGGGACCAAGCCTGGATCCCCAGACCCTCAACTGATTCACAGACACACAAGTTAAATAAATGCTTACTGTTTGTGTCCTGAGATTTTGTAGTTGTTTGTTATGAAGTAACTAGAGGCCTGGTGCATGGAATTCATGCACGGGGGTGTGTGTCTCTCAGCCCAACCTGCACCCTCTCCAATCTGGGACCCCTCGAAGGATGTCAGACTGCCCTACTGGGATCAGGCCTAAATGGGCAGTCAGACATCTCTCTCACAATCCAGGACTGCTGGCTCCCAATAGCTCGCCTGCCTGCCTTCCTGATTTCCCCTAACTGCTTCTGCCTGCCAGCCTGATCACCCCCTAACCACTCCCTGGCCAGCCTGTTTGCCCCTAACTGCCCACCCCTGCAGGCCTGGTCACCCCTAACTGCCCTCCCCTGCAGACCTGGTCCCCCCAACTGCTCTCCCCTGCAGGCCTGGGTCCCCCCCAACTGCCCTTCCCTGCAGGCCCGGTTGCCCCCAACTTCCTTTTTCTGCCAGCCTGGTCACCTCTAACTGCCCTCCCCTGCAGGCTTGATTGCCCCCAACTGCCCTCCCTTGCAGGCCTGGTCCCTCCCAACTGCCCTCCCCTGCTGGCCATCTTGTGGCAGCCATCTTGAGTCCACATGGGGGCAGTCATCTTTGACCACATGGGGGCAGCCATCTTGTGTGTTGGAGTGATGGTCAGTTTGCATATTATCCTTTTATTAGACAGGATAGAGGTCTGGTGCACGGGGGCCAGCTGGTTTGCCCTGAAGGGTGTCCCGGATCAGGGTGGGGGTTCCCTTGGGGCGTGGGGTGGCCTGGGTGAGGGGCCTTTGGTGGTTTTCAGGCTGGCCACACCCCCCGGTGACCCAAGCAGAGGCCCTGGTATCTATTTATTTTCTATAATTGAAACTTTGTAGCCTTGAGTGGAGGCCTGGGCCTTCCAGGGCAGGCGGAAAGCTTGGCTTCCTCCATTGCCGGGGGCAACCCAAGCCTCCTGCTCTCTCTGTGGCTGCAGCCATCTTGGTTGGGTTAATTTGCATACTCGGTCCTGATTGGCTGGTGGGCGTGGCTTGTGGGTGTAGCAGAGGCACGGTCAATTTGCATATTACTCTTTTATTGATAGGATAGCTTACAAAACTTCAGTCCCAGCATTACCTCCCTCAAGTCAACTTGCAACATGGCAGCTAGGTAGGTCCTTTTAGAGGTCACATTTTGTCAGTTATCTGTTGCCCCTGCAACTGGCTGCAAATGATTCTTCTTTCACTAATACTAAAACCAAAACCTTTGGAAAGCCCACATGATCTACTCCCCACTCACTTTCTTGCTTGTTCTGCTCTAGCCACGTGCCTTTTCTTGCTGTCTTCAAACATTCCAGACAAGGCTGGAACTTTCCCTCTGCAGATATCTCTACCTTGCTCAAATTTTTGATTAAATATCATCATCTCAGAGAGGCCTACTCTAATCACCTATTTAAATTTCAGCCTGCACTCTAGTCCCCGTCCTGTGTTCTCAACCTCCCCCCACTGCTCTAGTTTTCTCTCCTATGGTGCTCACTTGGTAATATATCTCATGTTTGTTGCTACTGTCTACCATTTTCTAGAATAGAATGTAAGCTGTGAGGGCAGGAAGCTTTGTTTAGTTCACTCATATATTCTAAGCACTTGGAACAATGCCTGCCATATTGTAAGTACTTGTTAGATATTTGTTGAACAAATAAAGGTCAAGGGGTATGCTGGTGACCACTGAGGTTCTCTTGAATGACACTGTGTGGATGACACTTTTCTTTGCCTGCAGAGGCCTGCCTGGCCACAGTGACAGTATTTTGTCAGAAGGTTCCTAACAAGCCTTTTCTGTCCTGCCTCACCAGGCACAAAATTATTTTCAAAATGGAAAATCTTTTCTCTAACAAGGGCTTTCAGTAACAAAGATAACATAAAAAGTTACAGGGTGTTTTACTTTATTTATCTCACACAAGCCAAGAACCAACTTGCACTCTATTCATTGTGCAACTGAAATGTGAAATGTCAACCAGCAAACACATGACTACAAAGGCTTCCACCGTGAGAACCATGTCCTGAAGCTCACTCTTGTTTTCCCTCTAGACATGACATTTATAATTAAATTGGCTTAACAAAGCTTTGTCAACAGTAGAGTTTGGCCCATTTTTGCTGTTAGACATGCAACTCTGAATGATGTTTCTGTGGCTTATGATTCCTTTCCAATTTTGGGCTGAATTTGTCAATTTTGTACTGAAAAGTATTATTTTGTACTATTGTAGAAAAAAATCAAATGTCTTACCACAAAAGGTAAAATAAGATTTCCTCCTCACTCTGAAGATGAAGGTAAAGTGTGATACCCTCCTCTGACACGTTTCCTAATAGATGATGTCCTGCGAGGGGTGGACTGGTGATGGCGGAATTTCAGATACTTTCCCTTCCTGTGATTGTCATCCCTGTGGACTCACCTGCCTGGCCACTAGAACCACACCCCATGTTCTCATGAGAGCATGGTTTGCTGCCTAAAAGTGCATTATTTGAAATTACAGTATTTGCAGTACTATTTCTATCTCTACTTTTTTGTTCCAATGAACAACTTTTGAATTATTGACCAATTTTATGAAGTGTAATGACACAATTGTAAGAAACAAAATCTATATATGACAAATGTAAACAATAATGCCCATTATAAGGAGAAAATCCATGAAACAAGATGAGCTTTGCCCTGTTAACTGTGGAGTAGATAACTGAAGAGGAATTGGGGCAAAGTGGCCAACACCATCCTTATCAGACCAGAACAAACTTTAAAAATAGAAGGATTTTTGTGAAAATCACAGTGAATATTACATGACAGAATCAAATGGTTCTGCTACTTTATCTCTGAAGTTGCCAGCAGACCCCTGGAGTTGGCTAGAAATGCAGGACCTCAGGTCCCACCACAGACCTTCAGAATCTGCATCTACATTTTAAAGAGACCCTCAGGGCATTCAAATGTCCAGTGAAGTTTGAGAAGCAGTTCTCTGGACATTTGTTTTGTGACTAAGATGGCTGTCAGGAGGTGTCCTTTCTAAATAGAGACTAGAACAGAAGGTCTGCAGGTCTTCCAGGGTGGCCTCCTGCACTGACTGAGTTGGTAATCCCTGACTGCAGCAATAGCCATCTCTTCATTTACATCTGGTGCAGAGGGTTGGAAACAGGGGTAGCTCTTGGTGAAGGTTTCACCAGGAAAAGGGGTGCACTTGGAGGCCTGTAGCCAAGGTTGACCAGCCAGAGTTGGGCCAAATTCTGATACAGTTACTCTCAGATTTAGTGTTATGAAAAGGCGACAATTGGAGTGATTTGGTGAATGACGTTCAATGCCACAGAGGCTTGAAGGGAGCAGTTATTTTTTCTCCTTTTGTTCAGGCAGCTGTGGCTCCCAAATGTGCTGCGTTTGATGGGGATTTACAACTTAATGATTCACAGGTTTTTCAAGTTAGTGCTTTTATAGCCGGACAGTGGTATCTGCAAATCATGTAGCTATAGCTGGGGGATGAGAATTAGATCACAAATGACAGCACCATTTCTGTCACCTTCTAGTTACTTTTTATCCTATGTGTTCTTTATGGCCCCAGCAAACCTGATACCACCCTCAGGCCCTAAGGTTCCCCTTCCCATAAACACCACAGCTTGTTCCTGCTTTTCTTTGTCCCTGGAGTGTCTTCCCAACATTCCATCCAAAACGCCAGTTCCCCTGGGAAGCCTTTGATGATTGTCTGTGACTGGATAACATCTCTCCCTTCCAGAAAGCCCCTTGGTGATTCCTAATCTTTGCTGCACATTAGAATCATCTGGGAAACTTTAAGAAATGCTGAGATTCAGGTCACAGCCCTGACCAATAGTAAGAATAGCTGGGGGTGGGGCACAGGCAGCAGTAGTTTGTAAAGCTGTCCAGGTTTGTACAATGTTCAGCCAGGATGGAGAACCAGTACCATAATCCTGTTCCTGTTAGGGTCTACTTAAGCCTAACTCTGGGATAGATTACACAAGAGACCATTATTTTCACTTTACCCCTATGCCCTGATTGGGAGATCTCAAGTCAGGAAAGTTTTCTCATTTCTGTATCCCTGATAGCATCTAGCAGATAGCTCAGTGAATCCCAACATTATTTCTCCCTCCATCATTGATCCTGCTGTGGGGCCCTTGGATGACCACTGACTCAGAGTAGAGGATTTGTAGGTACTGCTGCTTGTGTTGCCACCATCACATCCATCTCTGGATTCAGTAGGGCCTGGGAAACTATATATATATAGCTTAGAGTCCCGGTGCACAAAATTCGTGCACGGGGGGGGGGGGGGGCTGTCCCTCAGCCCAGCCTGCACCTTCTCCAATCTGGTGGGATCAGGCCTAAATGGGCAGTCGGACATCCCTCTCACAATCCAGGACTGCTGGCTCCCAACTGCTCGCCTGCCTGCATTCCTGATTGCCCCAAACCTCTTCTGCCTGCCAGCCTGATTGATGTCTAACTGCTCCCCTGCCAGCCTGTTTGCCCCTAACTGCCCTCCCCTGCAGGCCTGGTCACCCCTAACTGCTCTTCCCTGAAGGCCTGGTCACCCCCAACTTCCCTCCTCTGCTGGCCTAGTCACCCCTAACTGCCCTCCCTTGCAGGCCTGGTCCCTCCCAATCGCCCTCCCCTGCTGGCCAACTTGTGGTGGCCATCTTGTGTCCACATGGGAGCAGGATCTTTGACCACATGGGGGCAGCCATCTTGTGTGTTGGAGTGATGGTCAACCTGCTTATTACTC
Source organism: Plecotus auritus (assembly GCF_963455305.1). NCBI lineage: Eukaryota > Metazoa > Chordata > Mammalia > Chiroptera > Vespertilionidae > Plecotus > Plecotus auritus. The sequence goes on from NC_137771.1 coordinate 111,187,100, forward strand.
TTTTATTAGATAGGATAGAGGTCTGGTGCACGGGTGGGGTCTAGCTGGTTTGCCCTGAAGGGTGTCCCAGATCAGGGTGGTGGGGCATCCTGGGTGAGGGGCCTGTGGTAGTTTGCAGGCCGGCCACACCCCCCGGCAACCCAAGTGGAGGCCCTGGTATCTGGGATTTATTTATCTTCTACAATTGAAACTTTGTAGCCTGGAGCAGAGCCAAGCCTCCTGCTCTCTCAGTGGTGGCAGCCATTTCTGTTGGGATTTATTTATCTTCTATAATTGAAACTTTGTAGCCTTGAGTGGAGGACTGGGCCCGCCAGGGTGTGCGGAAAGCTTGGCTTCCTCCATCGCCGGGGAAACCCAAGCCTCCCTCCTGCTCTCTCCATTGCTGCAGCCATCTTGGTTGGGTTAATTTGCATACTCGCTCCTGATTGGCTGTTGGGTGTGACCTGTGGGTGTAGCAGAGTGATGGTTAATTTGCATATTACTCTTTTATTAGATAGGAGATATATGTAGCTAATATGCAAAGTGTCCCCTCAGGAGTTCGACCAGGAGACCGGAGTTCAATCGCTCACTATGATGTGAGCTGACCACCAGGGGGCGGTGCGGAATGAAGGAAGGCCCTAGCCCAGAGCTGGCAGCTGGGGGAAGGAAGGCCCCTGCAAGCAGCCAGCAGCTGGAAGGAAGGCTCTGGCTGGCAGCCAGAAGGCCCCAATCATCCCTGATCACCATCCAGGCCTAGGGACCCTACCCATGCTTGAATTTAGTGCACTGGGCCTCTAGTATCTATATGTGCTGAGACCAGGACAGCAAAACTCGGGTATTCAAGAGCCATTATCATTAAGCAAGGATTCTACTCTGCTAGAAAAAAAGTGTGCTTAAGGGTATAGATGGCTACAAACTTCTTTTTGTCTGTTTAGAAAGTTTTAGTTTGAATTATCTATTGCTACATAACAAATTATTGCAAAATTTGAGATGAAACAAACACATGATATAATTTAATTCTCCTGCTTTCTGTGGATCAGGAATTTGAGAGTGGCTTCATTGCATGGCTCTGTTCCTCATTAAGCTGCAGTCAAGACTTAAACTGAGACTATGGTGGCCAAAGGCCTCAGTCCCATGGCAAAAGTTGCTGCTGGCTTTTGGCAAGAGGCCTCAATTATTTGTCACATGACCTCCACATGACTGCCTGAGTGTCTTCAGGACAGGGCAACTGATTTCCCACCAGAGTGAGGATCGAAGAGAGGAAGGCATAATTTGAAATGTTTTTATAATTATGTACTTCTAGTAGCCCTGTGCAAGAATCCGTGCGCCAGTAGCTCGCTGCCGCCCTCCAGTAGCTCTCCGCCCACTGCCCCACCCTCCTGTAGCTCCCCCGCCCCCCTCCCCTGGCTCCTCCCTCATAGCTTGCTGTCCTGACCCCTCTTGTAGCTCTCCACCGCCTGCTTATAGCCAGTAGCTTGCTTCCACTCTCTTGTAGCTCTCTGCCTGCTGCCCCACCCTCCTCTAGCTCCCTCCCCCCTCCTCCTCATAACTTGCTGCCCTGCCCCCTCCTGTAGCTCGCTGCCCCACCCTCCTGCTGATAGTGATCCAGTCGTTACACAGTCGGTCGTTATGCTTCATGGTGTAATGACCATTTGCATATTACATCTTTATTATATAGGACTAGTGGCCTGCTGCACAAAATTCATGCACACTAAAAGGGAATTAATTAGAGGAGATATTTTAATATTGCTATTTGCCCTTTCTCTATAATAGAAGTGTGAGAGATGAAAGGAAATGAGTAAAATGTATATGAAAATAACACACGATTTTATTAATAAATAAACAATAACAAAATGATATAAAAACAAACACATGATATAAAAACAGCAAAAACATGATAGAAAAACAACATTGATGCAAACAATAACTGATAAAGTGATTAAATTTATTCCAATATCTCCCTGTATACCACATTAAGAGTGAAAACACACTCAGAGTGCTTGACTAATTTCCCTTGGGATGAAGTATTTACAACTTTAACTTGAACGTCACATGCTCTTTGAACTCAAGAGAAAGCAACATATAACTGACCATGTACAAAAACGGGTTCAGGTAGGAATATTCCTACTCTTTCTAGAGTTTGTCCTTGTGATTTATTAATAGTCATCACAAATGCTGGCATCACGGGAAACTGTCGTTGAATTAATTTAAATGGGAGGCCAGTGTCAGATGGGGACAAATCAATTCTTGGAATCAGAACAACCTCTCCCTCTGCAGATCCTGTTAATACTTCAGCTTCGATTATGTTAGGTCATAATCTTTTGATAATAAATCTAGTACTATTACAAAGACCCCATTTACTATTAAGATTTCTCAATAGCATGATGATTGCACCCACTTTCAATTTTAATTTATGACACGGCATTCCAGACAGAGTAATACTATTAAGAAATTTAATGGGAAAATTTTCCTTTTAGCGTCATCTGTTGAGTCAATGGAATCATCACTCAAATAGGTGTGAAAATCTCCATCAAGTATATCCAAAATTTCTTCATTTAATTTTTGAACGTGCTCATTTTTTGGACAAAGAATCACACATTTCGATATATTTTTAGTATTATCTATAGATATACTATTTCCAAAGGTAGCTTCAATATTAGATCCATTACAAATCATTTCATGGGGGATTTCAATAATATCCATTCCTAAATGAAAACTGCTATCAAGTTTGCCATCTCCAAGTTTTACTAACTATTCATTATAAGCAGAATCCTCTGATCTCATATTTGATTTAAGAGACAACTTTCTGAAACATCCTCAAACACTACAGTACTTTAAACTTGTTTGTACTATGACCGATCGCATAGCATGCGGCATAACACTGAGACATTGTTGAAAGTCCCCTCCAAGAAGGAGAACTTTCCCACCAAATGCAACATTCAAATTCAAAATTTCTCTTAGTAATCTGTCTATGGTGTTTATAGCATGACTGGATGCCATGTGCATTCATCAATAATGAGAAGCTGGGCCTTTTTAATGGTTTTAGCAACTTCACTCTTTATATCGAGTCTAGAAATTGAAGTTTCATTTAATGGAATTGGTCATTTATATTGGGAATGAAAGTTCTTCCACCAAGAAGTAAATTTGCAGCAATTCCTGTAGATGCTGAGGGTAAAACAATACCACCATGACCTCTAATATAATGTATTAAAACTTTATACAGATATGTTTTTCCACTACCACCTGGACCATCCAAGAAAAAGCATTTGGGATGTACAGTTTGATCTTCAATGGCTGAAGTTATAGTCTGAAAGTCTGCCAATTTCATTATTCAGAGAATTTACCAAAACCTCTGCCTGTTGTCACTCGTACGATTCATCACATTTATTTGCATTTATTAATAAAGGGTAGTCCGGAAGTTTGAAATGTGAACATTTCATTCCATGCAATGTGAATACCTCTTGAATTTTGTTAAGGGCATGCATTTCACAGTTTACACAGGCACCTTCTCTTCGGTGTAATTTCCACCAGAAATCTTCAATAAAATGAGATTTATTCTCATCCCAAAATTTGTCTGCAGCAGAAGGACATCCAAACACACATATGTATGCAAAAGGTTGCCATAGTTGTTTGGGCATATTAAGGATGATTGCATCGTCAATCGTATCTTTCCAGATAGTGTCATCAAGTAATAATCCTCGGTGTTTAGCAGCTTCACGAAATGTATGATAAATTATACCTCCTACAGTTCACAGATCAGCAAAACTTATCGCACCTTTTACATGCAGGAGAAAAAGTCTAAGGTAATATCATTCTGGTTCTCTAAAGCTCACAGTGAACAGTCTACCTAATACTTTATTCCCACCCTTTTGGCGTTTTGTCCATAAAGAATTATTAAACACACTAGAGGCCCCGTGCACGAAATTTGTGCATGGGGAAGGATGTGTGTCCCTCAGCCCACCCTGCACCCTCTCCAATCTGGGACCCCTCGAGGAATGTCTGAAAGCCTGTTTAGGCCCGATCCTGGTGGGATCAGGCCTAAAAGGGCAGTTGGACATCCCTCTCACAATCAAGGACTGCTAGCTCCCAACCGCTCGCCTGCTTGCCTTCCTGATTGCCCCAAACCGCTTCTGCCTGCCAGCCTGATCACCCCCTAACCACTCCCCTGCCAGCCAGTTCAACACCTAACTGCTCCCCTGCTGGCCTGGTCACCCCTAGCTGCCCTCTCCTGCAGGTCTGGTCACCCCTAACTGCTCTCCCCTGCTGGCCTGGTCGCCCCCAACTGCCCTCCCCTACAGGCCTGGTTCCCCCTAACTGCCATCCCCTGCAGGCTTGTCCCCTCAGCTGCCCTCTGCTGCAGGCCTGGTTGCCCCCAACTGCTCTCCCTGCAGGCCTAGTCCCCCCTAACTGTCCTCCTCTGCAGGACTGGTCATCCCCAACTGCCCTCATCTGCTGGCCAGGTCACCCCTTACTGCCCTCCCTTGCTGGTCTGATTGCCAACAACTGCTCTCCCCTGCTGGCCATCTTGTGGTGGCCATCTTGTGGTGGCCATCTTGTGTTCACATGGGGGTGGCTATGTTTGACCACATGAGGGCGGCCATCTTGTGTGTTGGAGTGATGGTCAATTTGCATATTACCACTTTATTATCTACACTAATAAAAGAGCAAGAGCCAAACTGACAGCACATTCACAACACCCACCAGCCAAACAGTAGTGAGTATGCAAATTAAACGAAAAAATGGCTGGTTAATTTGCATACGCAGGCTCCTGGCAACCGGGGGTGGGGCGTGATGCTTCCGTAGTCGACTTACAGGCGTTCTGCACCGCCCCAGCCGCTCCGGGCCTCTGGGCAGAATGGGAAGGCGGAAAGGCAGCGCTGGGTTGGAGCAAAAAGGTGGCTCCAGCAAAGAGTGAAGGCAGAGCCAGCAGCCAGGGGAAGGAAGGCCCATTCTTTTTTTTTTTAAATTTCTTTATTGATTACAGTGTTACATATGTGTCCTTATTCCCCCATTACCCTCCCAACCCCCCCCCCCACCTCATGCCTCACCCCCCTGGTGTCTGTGTCCATTGGTTAGGCTTATATGCATGCATACAAGTCCTTTGGTTGATCTCTCCCCCTTACCCGCACTGTCCCCTACCTTCCCTGATGTTTGTCGTTCTGATTGATGTTTCTCTGTCTCTGGATCTATTTTTGTTCATCAGTTTATGTTGTTCATTATATTCCATAAATGTGTGACATCATGTGATATTTATCTTTCTCTGCCTGGCTTATTTCACTTAGCATAATGCTCTCTAGTTCCATCTATGCTGCTGCAAATGGTAAGAACTCCTTTTTTATAGCAGTGTAGTATTCCATTTTGTAGATGTACCACAGGTTTTTAATTCACTCATCTGCTGATGGGCACTTAGGCTATTTCCAAATCTTAGATATTGTAAATTGTGCTGCTAAAAACATAGGGGTGCATATATCCTTTCTAACTGGTGTTTCTATTTTCTTGGGATATATTCCCAGAAGTGGGATCACTGGATCAAATGGGAGTTCCATTTCTAGTTTTTTGGGAAAACTCTATACTGTTCTCCACAGTGGCTGCACCAGTCTGCATTTACACCAGCAGTGCACAAGGGTTCCTTTTTCTCCGCATTCTCGTCAGCACTTGTCGTTTGTTGATTTGGTGATGATAGCCATTCTGACAGGTGTGAGATGGTGCCTCATTGTCGTTTTGATTTGCATCTCTTAGATGTTTAGTGACTTTGAGTATGTTTTCATAAGCCTCTTGGCCTTCCTTCTGTCCTCTTTTCAAAAGTATCTATTTAGGTCAGTTGCCCATTTTTTGATTGGGTTGTTTATCTTCCTTTTGTTAAGTTGTATGGGTTCCCTATAAATGTTGGAGATTAAGCCCTTATCAGTGATAACATTGGCAAATATGTTCTTCCATGCAGTGGGCTTTCTTGTTTTGTTGATGGTTTCTTTTGCTGTGAAAAAGCTTTTTATTTTGATGTAATCCCATTTGTTTATTTTCTCTTTAGTTTCCATTGCCCTAGGAACAGTATCGATGAAAAAATTGCTTCGGCATATGTCTGCGATTTCTCTGCCTGTGGATTTCTCAAGTATTTTTATGTTTTCCCATCTTATGTTTGAGTCCTTTATCCATTTTGAGTTTATTTTTGTGTATGGTGTAACTTGGTGATCTAGTTTCATTTTTTTTTTGCATGTATGTGTCCAATTTTCCCAATACCATTTATTGAAGAGACTGTCTTGACTCCATTGTGTGTTCATGCCTCCTTTGTAGAATATTAATTGAGCATAGTGGTTTGGGTCAACTTCTGGGTTCTCTATTCTATTCCATTGATCTATATGTCTGTTCTTGTGCCAGTACCAGGCAGTTTTGAGGACAGGGGCTTTATAATACAGCTTGATATCTGGTATTGAGATCCCACCTACTTTGTTCTTCTTTCTCAGAATTGCTGCAGCTATTCGGGGTCTTTTTTTATTCTAGATGAATTTTTGGAAAGTTCATAGGTCTACAAAATATGCCATTGGTGTTTTATGGGGAGTGCATTGAATCTATAGATTGATTAGGGTAGTATGGACATTTTAATGATGTTGATTCTACCAATCCACGAGCACGGTATGTTCTTCCATCTGTTTATGTCTTTCTCTATCTCTTTTTTCAGGGTCCTGTAGTTTTCCGGGTAGAGCTCTTTTACCTCCTTAGTTAAGTTTATTCCTAATTATCTTAATTTTTTTGGTGCGATGGTAAATGGGATTGCTTTTTTAGTCACTCTTTCTGTAAGTTCATTATTGGTGTATAGAAATGCCATAGAATTCTTGGCGTTAATTTTGTATTCTGCTACATCGCCAAATTCATTTATTAAGTCTAATAATTTTTTGATGAGTTTTTAGGGTTTTCTATGTACAATATCATGTCATCTGCAAATAAGGACAGTTTTACTTCTTCTTTTCCAATTTGGATGCCTTTTATTTCTTCTTGTCTGATCGCAATGGCTAGTACTTACAGTACTGTGAATAGGAGTGGTGACTGTGGGCATCCCTGTCTTGTTCCTGTTCTTAGGGGAAATGGTTTTAGTTTTTGCCCATTGAGTATGATGTTGGCTGTGGGTTTGTTATATATGTTTTATCATGTTGAGGTATAATCCTTCTATTCCCACCTTGTTGAGAGTTTTTATGAAGAAAGGGTGTTGGATTTTGTCAAATGCTTTTTCTGCATCAACTGATATGACTATGTGATTTTTATCTCTCAATTTTTTTTAAGTGATATATCATGTTTAGTGATTTGCGGATATTGTACCATCCTTGCATCCCCGGGATAAATCCTACTTGGTCATCGTTTATGATCTTTATGATGTACTTCTGGATCAGATTTGCTAGAATTTTGTTGAGGATTTTTGCATCTATGTTCATGAGGGTTATTGACTTGTAATTCTCTTTCATTGTGTTGTCTTTTTCTGGTTTTGGTATTAGGGTGATCCTGGCTTCATAGAAGGAGCTTGGAACAGAACCCTGGGGTTCTCTTTGCTGGAAGCCTTTTGATGACTGCTTCAATTTCATCCATAGTTATTGGCCTGTTGAGATTTTTAGAATCTTCCTAATTGAGTTTTGGAAGGTGGTACTTTTCTAGGAGTATGTCCATTTCCTCCAGGTTGTCTAGTTTGTTAGAATAGAGTTGTTCATAGTATTTTTTAACAATCCTTTGTATTTCTGAAGAGTCTGCTGTTATTTCACCCCTTTTATTCCTGATTTTGTTTAATTGGGTCTTGTCTCTTTGCTTCTTGGTGAGCCTGGCTAGAGTTTCATTAATCTTGTTTATCCTTTCAAAGAACCAGCTCTTGGTTTCATTGATCTTTTTTATTGGTCCTTATGTCATTTATTTCTGCTCTGATATTTATTATCTCCTTCCTTTTACTCACTCTGGGCTTTTCTTGTTGCTTTCTTTCTAATTCTTTGAGTTGTAGAGTTGTTAGATGATTTATTACCTTTTTTTTTTTTTTTTTTTTTTTTTTTTGAGGTAGGCCTGTAGCACTATAAACTTCCGTCTCAGGACTGCTTTCAATTTGTCCCATAGATTTTGGATTGTTGTGTTTTTATTGTCATTAGTTTCCAGGATGTTTTTAATTTCTTCTTTGATCTCTTTGGTAACCAAATCATTGTTTAATAGCATGCTATTCAACTTCCAAGAATTTGAATTTTTTGGGCTGTTTTTATTGTAGTTTATTTCTAATATTATGCCATTGTGGTCTCAGAAAATGCTTGATATGATTTCAATCTTCTTAAATATGGGGAGACTTTGCTTGTGACCCAATATGTGGTCTGTTTTTGAAAATGTCCCATGTGCACTTGAGAAGAATGTATATTCTGTGGTTTGGGGTGAAATGTTCTGAAGATGTCAATTAAGTCCATGTGATCTAGTGAGTCATTTAGGCTTGCTGTTTCTTTGCTAATTTTTTGTCTAGAGGATTTATCCAGTGTTGTCAGTGGTGTATTAAAGTCCTCTACTATGATTGTATTGTTGTCTATCTCTCCCTTGATATCTTCCAGGAGTTTTTTGTGTATTCGGGTGCTCCTGTATTGGGTGCATATATGTTTATCAGGGTTATATCCTCTTGTTGTATAATACCTTTAGTATTATGAAATGGCCTTCTGTATCTCTTTTTATGGACTTCACTTTGAGGTCTATTTTGTCATATATAAATATTGCTACCCCAGCTTTTTTTTCATTTCCATTTTCCTGAAAGATATTTTTCCATCCCTCCACTTTCAGTCTGTGTGAGTCCCTTGTTCTGAGGTGGGTCTTTTGTAGACAGCATATATATGAGTCATGTTTTTTTATCCATTCACTCACTCAATGTCTTTTGATTGGAGCATTTAGTTTGTTTACGTTTAAAGTTATTATTGAAAGGTAATTGTTTGTAGCCATTTTTATTTTTTTGCCTGTGTTCTTTCTTACTTTTTTATTTCTTCTTTTTACACCAGTCCCTTTAGCATTTCTTGCATTGCTGGCTTGGTGGTGATAAATTCCCTTAGCCTTTTTTTGTCAGTGAAGCTCCTATTTCCCTTTCAATTTTGAATGATAGCCTTGCTGGATAGAGTATTCTTGGATTCAGTCCCTTGCTTTGCATCACTTTGTAAATTTCCTTCCATTCTTTTCTGGCCTGACATGTTTCTGTTGACAAATCATTTGATAATCTAATGGGAGCTCCATTGTATGTAACATTCTGTCTCTCTCTTGCAACCTTTAAGATTCTCTCTTTGTCCTGAACATTTACCATCGTAATTATGATGTGTCTTGGTTTGGGCCTTTTCAGGTTCATCTTGTTTGGGATTCTCTGTGCTTGTGTGACTTTTTTCATCACCACATCAGGGAAGTTTTCTGTCATTATTTCTTCAAATAGATTTTCTAACTCTTATTCCTCTTCCTGTTGTTCTGGCACCCCTATTATTCGTATGTTGCTTCTTTTCATGTTGTCCCATAGCTCCCTTAGGCTCTCCTCCTGTCTTTTAATTTTTTTCTCCAATTGCAGTTCAATTTGGGTGTGTTTTGCTTCCCTGTCTTCTAATTTGCTAATTCGGTCCTCTCCTTCTCCTAGTCTACTGTTGAAACTTTCCAGGGTGGTTTTTATTGCAGCTATATCACTCTTCATTTCTTCTTGATTCTTACATAAGTTATTGATTTTTTCATCCATTTCTTCTTGATTCTTACATAAATTGTTGATTATTCCTCCATCCGGTTTATGAACTGTATGACCCTTATTCTGAATTCTTTTTCTGACATATTGTTTGCCTCTGTTTTGCTTAGCTTCTTTTCTGGCGATTCCTCCTTTTCTTCCCTTTGGGTGTTTCTTTGTCTTCCCATTTTTGGTCTCACCGACTGATCTAGATGTTGAGTTGTGCAGGGGCTGCTCCTTGCGTGGCTGCGGCTCCTCTGGTGGGAGTGAGTTGCACATGCAGCTGCTGCTCGTCAGACCAGTGCAGGCTGAGTGTGGCTGCTGCTCCTTGGACCAGTGCTGGCTGGGCAGGGCTGCTGCTCCTTGGATGTGGGCGGTCTGCTCGTGTGGTTGCTGCTCCTCAGTCTGGGGCGGGCTGCTCGGGCGGTTGCTGCTCCTCGAATGGGTGTGGGCTGCTTGCAGCACTGCTGTTCCTTGTACGGGGCCGGGCAGTTCACACAGCTGCTGTTCCTTGGATGGGGGCAGGTTGCTCGTGTGGATGCTGCTCCTTGGACATGGGCCGGTTGCTCGCGCAGCTGCTGCTCCTCAGATGGGAGTGGGCTGTGTGGGGCTTCTGCTCCTCAAACGTGGGCAGGCTGCTCTTGTGACTGCTGCTCCTCAGATGGGGTGGGCTGCTAGCATCGTTGCTGCTCCTTGGATGGGGTCATAGGCTACTTATACAGCTGCTGCTCCTTGGACAGGGGCCGGAGGAAGGCCCATTCTTGCATGAATCTTCGTTCATTGGGCCTATAGTATAGGATAATGCTGTGGAATCTCCCAATAATAATAATTACGTGCATTGGAATCTTCTCTATTCAATAAGAACCAAGCCATCAAAGTTGAGTTATGTCTTTTATTCCTATCTAAAACTTCAGCAAAATCATTGGCATGAAAATACAAATTCTGTTAATTTGGCAAATCTTGTGATTGCATGAGATTGGCATTGCAAAAAGTTTCCAAACAGCCTCAGGAGTGCTCAGATACCTGGAGTCAATGAAGTCCTGTACTTCATCATGATTGATAATATTTTTTCAGAAATTTGAATATTTGCACAATCATGCCCTTTATAGATGTATTTAAATAGATATTTGACACTTTTAATTGATCCACAGACTTCAACATTTATATGACAGTTATATTTGAGGCACAAATTCGGGTTATAAGGGACACTCCAAGTGTTATTGACAACTTTATTTCCAATAAAAATGGTACTACCAGATCTTCGTTTGTATTTGGGATATCCACCAATATTTCCAATGGTTGCATTTTGAAATTCTTTTGGACATCCCTTCGAACATTTTCCATTTTCCATACATGGACTATTTGGATTTTGTATTCCACATGGTCCATGTACCATATTTGATTTTACAATTTGAAAAAGTCGAGGACACTGGTCTTCATCTGGAATTTCTGCCTTAACTATACAGTCAATGTCATCTTCTGTCCGTAATTTGGATTCACTATCTAATATCAATAATATGTGAGCGTGAGGCAGTCTGCGTTTCTGAAATTCAATGACATGAATTTTAGCTATTACTTTGCCTAATAAATTGAATTTACATATATCATTTAAAAGAGCACTCAGCTTAATATTAAAAACTCTGGTACCAAGTCAGGTCTGTTTTCAACTTTTTGCCAGCATTGTAAATTGTTTGTAATGTCTGCCTATTTGGGGTTGCATGTCATGGTTATGAATAAATCATGCTTGCCATACTTCATTACAATTGCCATAGCATCCTGATATCACTGCTGCATATTTCTGGGACTACTCTCGAAAGATGATGGAAATATTATCATTTTATCAGCACATTGTCATTTTCAGATCTAGATTTGAGATATTCCATCAAACCACTGTATTTTTCAACTCTCAACTTAGATTGGTTTGCTTTGATGAAATTTATCCAATTAGCCTCCATTTTTTAATATGAATCCACGATAAACTGTTGAGGTAATTTTCCTGCATTTAAAATTGGATTGAATGTGTCCCGCACAGAGAGATGAAATCCATAATACTGCATTTGTGTGACTCGTGTCCTTACATTTTGTCTAGTATCATTGTCGATTACACTGTTGTCTCTGATTCTTAATGCAATATCTGTTCCCCAGCCTTTTTCACCATGTGGAAAAAGAATAGGATATGTCATTGCACCCTGTAGGAAACAGGATACTGATTTGTTTCATTTTAGTGGCATTCGGATTATTGGGATCTTGTTTAAAATGAATGAGCAAGTCCCTTTCAAAAGGAGGTTCTCCATCTTCGTTTCTGAATATGACAGCAACCTCGGTTACACGGGGAGAATTATATCTACCTGGGTCACTGTTATGATCATATTTAATTGCCATTGTTACTTCCATGGGAGCAATACCTTTTGCTTCTGCTTCAGATTGGGCTTCCTTTTCTACCTCATGTAGCATCTTGTACAATTTTGTTAATTTATTTCATGCATGAGGTTGTTGATGTTGATCATGAGTCTTTCTGAGCAGCCCTGGTTTTCTGGCATTGCTAATCTTTTACTTGTCGCTTTGGCCATATCCAAAATATAGAGTTGAGCAAACTTCTGAGAAACACCATCCAAAGGATGTAAAGTTCCAGTATGGTGATAAACTTGTCCGTGTATTCTAAAACAGTATGGCCCATATCCTGATGGTGATGCAATATTTGCACCCATGGAAGCAAAAGCAAAATAACTATTTATGGAATGAATATTTTCCATGAAATTTTTACTGTCAGAATTTTTGTCTGTTATTAATCTTTTTAAATATGCTGTGTATTCTGCAAAATGTATATCATTTGGACACACTTTGCTACAACATCGAGTAAACTTCCCATTGGATGTTTTTTCATCAGAGAAATTTAGTGATAGGCAAGATTGACATCTAACTGTCATTCCACCACAACTATGTTCGAGAATTGCATCCTCATTTACTCCATTTTTGCTGAGAAGGCAGTTCCTACCAGTATTGGTAGTACTTGTTGATAACTGTTCTCTAGACATATTCTGTAGTAACCACTGCCTTCTTTCAACTTCAAAGGCACGTTGGTCTTTGGACATTTTCTGTTGATGATGCTGGCTTTTTTTCAGCTTCAGAGCAACATTTTTCCAATTGCTGCTCTTCAGATACATTCTGTCGCAGGCACCACCTTCTTTCAAGATCAGACACAAGTTGCTCTTCAGACATTTTCTGTCGATACCAGCATCTTTCAGCTGCAGAGCTACATTGTATCAATAGTTGTTCTTTAGACATAGTCCCACCTCCCTGCTGTCATGGTCTGAGATGCAGGTAAATGAGAGTCCTGGCTATCAGGCCACTGAGAGCTGTCTGACCAATAGCTGATTCTGGCTGATTCTGTGGGGGTAGGACTTCCTCCTCCCTACTGTCAGTCCCCACGGAGGTGATGAGGAAGCAAGCTTTCTACCCTGGTGGGCTCTGTGGCTGCTGTTGGCGGCCAGGGTGTGTAGAAGGCTTGGCTTCCTTCATTGCCAGGGCAACGGAGGAAGCCAAGCTACCCGCTCTAGGCAGCTCCATGGCTGCCACCCAGAGGCCCTCACTCAGTCGTCTGCTGGGGTGTGCGGGAGGCTTGGCTTCCTTCATCGCTGGGGCAATGAAGGAAGTCAAGCCTCCCGCCCGCTCTGGCAGGCTCGTGGTTCCGGCCGGCACTACCATCTTTGTGGTATGGGCACTGCCATCTTTGTCATGGAGTGACAGTTAATTTACATATTACCCTTTTATTAGTATAGATTATCTCCACAATATCATACTGGCTATACAAGTCATCATGTGAAGGGGAAACTCAGAGGACTTGGATTTTCTTCACTACAGGAGCTGTGATTTAAACAGTTCTGATGCTTCTCCATGGATATTGGACTAACCCAATAACTCTTGGTTACTTGGTATAATTATTCATGGGCTTTGTGTTTTTCTGTCTCTGTCTGGATTCTTTCCTGTTGTCTTGTTCTATGTCCTGAGAGCTATTCTTCTCTCTCCTGCCATGACCAGCTTTCAGGGAGTTTTCTGTATCTATCCTATTCCTGCAAAGAGATGGTCTCTTATCTCTGCCAGCTGGATGATACATATACACCTGGCCAGCAGTTCAATAGGCTGTGAATCCAAGGTTAGGGAATATTAAATCTTATTCTGTTCAAGGGGGAAAGCACATGGTTTCCTGCATTTTGGAACAGCTGTTTAAAGACAGGACTCCCTATCTTTCTTAGGCTGATTCTGGGAGTGACTTGCATTTTCCTGTGAGGATATCTCTTGCATCCATAGTATTGGTATGAGTCCCAATAAATTCTACTGGTTAAGGTGTTAGGGGCAGAAATATAATATTGGAAACTAATTATAATTATAAGAAATATTAATCATGCTTTGTTAACCATGATGATTCTGATGAGAAAGTACATTTTTACTTGACTGGGAGTTGTACACCCTGGAACATGGGAGCTAACATCAGAATGCAATCCATCCTCCTGTCCTGAGAACTGACTATCATTATGGAAAGATTTACAACCTCGTGGCTGAGACAATCTAGTCTTGGAGGCATCTGCTCTTTACGATCCCCAGCCCCTATTACCTATAATCTGTCTCCCACCCCCCAGCCCGCATGACTTGTAACCTGCAATGATTATCCCCTGCCCACTTTCCCATACCTATAATTCCTACTTTCCCAGGTAATATTTGTCCTTCTACCCAATATAAGCAGCTGGCTTATGGTTGGTTGGTTGGGGAGGAGAGCAGATTTTTGTGGATGACATGATGCTCTCCCATAATGCTAGCATTATTGGAATAAATGCTTATATATGATTCAATATGGTCTCTGCTTAATTGTTTGAAGTAGTGACAGGCAGCCCAGAACCCTTGGTTGTCCAATTACAAAGGCCAGACAATGGATCTTTTTTATTTGGAAAAATTTTGAAATTGAAAAGAAAAATTTATCTTTAGAGAGCTCTCATATCATTATAATAGTTAGTCACAAAGATTCGCTTAATGGCAAAATCTTACTAAAATCAACCTAAACATTTTATGTTCTCAGAATTAGGCTTGTTAACTGTCGGGTTGGAAACTCCAAAATATGGCCAGACAGAAATGTGGGCTAAACTCCATTTACAGCTAGGGACCTACCAAACTGCTGCCAGCCCTGAAGGAAATGACAGACTCAAAGGAGAAAATATAAGGAAGGCTACATAAATCCATTGGTGTTAGATTAAAGAGATAGGAGAACACAAAGTGGGACAATCCATAGGATTGGATAAAACAGAAAAATGAATAGACACCTACTTCCTTTACATTTGTGGGTACAGGATGGTAAACATTTAACATTTGTAGACAAAAGTTCCAGAGGCCTCTTAAGAGAATTTAAAAGAGAGTTTTATTCTGATATTTGCAAATCAGAGAATGTAGCCTTGGGCATGAACAAGGAGCTGATCAGATCAAAGGGATGGGTTGCTAGGGAAACAAGACCATAATATTACATCATGCATCTTCTGATTGGTGGGGGCAACTGACTCAGTGCTCAGCAAGTGGGGTTGGGAGATAAGAACAATGATTAGTTTTAGTGACTCATGGTCAGCAGGAGGAGTCATGGGATACAGCTAACAGTTGGAGTCATCAGACATGATTTACAGAAGAGGGGTGTTACAAGACAGGGGCCAATGTCTCAGTTTCCTTTGGAGACTGCAGAATAAACTAGTAAAACTAGTTTTGTGGTGAAACGGACAATGCAGGGAATGCAGTTTGTCAGGCAGACAGAGTCAGAGTTTAAGCTGCAAAATGGCCTAGTCACTTGAGCAGGGTCAGAGTTCAAACTACGGAAGGGTCTAGATATTTGGTCACAAAATTATGATACTAGAATTCTCACATGTATAATAAATAGAGATGGTATGCAGGCAACAAGATAAAAATGAGGAGTTTCATGGTCTGGTACTCTGATACCTGTGGTTATGCCCCTAAGGGGTCTGGAAAAAGAAAATTACTGTGACATTTCAAAGGTATGTTATCTAGATGCATAAGAACAATGGACAGGCTTGTGTAAGGTAAAGATTGACCATTAGTAAGGGAGCTATGGCCTGGGATGTGACTACACATCGTGACTTGCACAGTTAGAAATTTATGATTAGACCATCTTGTGTGGTTACTTTCAGTTCATTAAGCTGGTCAGACCCACCATATAGCACCTTGTGCTTGCCCAATTTGCTATGCACTAAAGTTTAGATGGTCCAGCTCCTTCCTTTACCTACAGGATGGCTTGCTGGAGTTCTCTTCTCCCCACTCATTCCCAAGACTAATCAATCTGTGTGATGAAGTGATGAGATGGGCCAAGACACCTCCAAATTAATGTGCTTTCTGGACTTTGTGAGGGTTTAATAAATGTTTGTCAAACTGAGTGAATGACAGATTGATAGGCAATATTTGGGAGGTATACAGAACCTTCCATAGGTAAGCTTCTTATTCCTTGAAACCTACCCCTTAGTCTAATAGGTGCCCTGCTCTGAATAACAAATGCAACCGAATGCATCTTTGCTAATCTCACAAGTGCTTACATCAAGCGTGTGCTTCATAGTCATCTGATAAACATCAGTTTTCCTTCACCTGAGGTCTTTCAAATGTACGTAACTTATTCCTGAAGCCTTCTTTGGCAGTGTATATTCTGCCTCCCCCAGAACCACTCCCAGAATTGACCATACAGGAATATAGAAGCATTGTAAAAATTAAAATTAATTAGAATAAACCAAAGGCTCTCTTGATTCAGCCCTCCTAATATCACTCCCCTTTTGTTACCAGTCTGCTGTGGATCATTTCAGAGTGTTTTCTCACTAACAATTTATTTTGGAAATATTTCCATGTAGACCCATCTCTAACAGAATATAATTGCTGTGCACTGTAGATTACTCTTCTGCTTTTGATATATATTTTTCCTCCAATATTTTGCAATAACAGTCCCACAGTGAATATAATTGTATATGCCTCCTTATGCATAAATATCAAGTATTTTATTCCTATATAAATGCAAAAATGTAGAAGTCTCGATAAAAGTTGTATATATATTTGTTTCTACATATTTTCATATTTGGTAGGTTTTGTTTTTTTCTCATGCATTGGTAAGAGTTCTTTGTGTATTTTGAAGAATTGTCCTTGGTTTGATACACACATCTACACTAATAAAACAGAAAGATGCAAATTGACTGTACCTTTGCGAAACCCACCAATCAGGAGTGAGTATGCAAATCAACCCAACAAAGATGGAAGGTTAATTTGCATATGCAGGCACCAGGCGGCCGGGGGTGGGGTGGGACACTTGCATCATCGCCATGGTGACAATGCAGGCATTCTACACAGCTCCAGCAGCTCTGGGCCTCTGGGCAGCGTGGGAAGGCAGAAAGGTGGCTCCGGGCCAGAGCGAAGGCAGTGCCGGCAGCCAGGGGAAGGAAGGCCCATTCTTGCATGAATCTTTGTGCATCAGACCTCTAGTACATACAAATAAAAGAATATATATGTATCCCCATTAAAAATTTGCACATTGTCTTTTATAATAAAAATTTCATATCTTTACTAGAGGCCAAGCGCACAAAATTCGTGCATGGGGGGGTCCCCTCAGCCCAGACTGCACCCTCTCTAATCCAGGTCCCCTTGGGGGATGTCCAACTGCTGGTTTAGGCCCAATCCCCTACACCAGCAGTTGGACATCCCTCTCACAATCTGGGACCACTGGCTTCTAACTGCTCACCTGCCTGCCTGCCTGATTGACCCTAACTGCCCCCCCCCCCGCCAGCCTGGTCACCTCCAACTGCCCCCCCTGTGAGCCTGAGCCTGGTTGCCCCATGCAGCCCTGTTCAGTTGTCCGTTCAGTTGCGATGGTCGCTTAGGCTTTTATATATATATATATATATATATATATATATATATATATATATATATGTAGTCAAATTTATTAGTCTTTGTGGTTTGTGTCTTTCTCTGGAAGACAGTCCATATGTCAAGGTTATTTACATTTCTTTTTTTTTATTTTGTTATCCTATAATTTTATTTTTTACATTTAGCTGTTTGAATTACTTAGTTTTGTGTATGTTAGAGGGTATTACCTTAATTTTCTTTCTTTTCCAAATTGAAAGTCAATTGATGCACACTATCTATTGAATAATAATCTATTTATCCTCATGTTCAAATTGAATTGACTTTTTTTTATGAACTAAATTTCTAAATATATTCATGAGTTTGTTTCTATGCTTTGTAATAGACTTTCTTGATCTCTTTGTTTATTTCTTGGTCAATACCACACTGTTTTGGTTATGATAGCTTTATCATCTGTTTTGGTATTTTATAAGGAATCAATTGTTTTTTGGCTGTCTGTCTTCTATTAGATATTGGATGGATAAAACTTCATATTTGTCTTTGAATGTCAAAAACCTTTTACATAGTTTACATGTATGTGGGCTGAGTGATGGAAATGTATAGACCCAGAAGCCATTGATGCTATTGTTACTACACTTTGCATTCTCTAGGTCTCAAAGATCATGGTGAAAAGTAATAACTTTCCTAGTTTTTACTCTATTTTCTGTTGTAGCCCATTTCTTCAATGGATTACTTTCATAGGAATTTTATGATTATTATTTAACTTGTTATTTATCTTTATTGTTGAAAGTATTATAGATGTCCCCGTTTTTCCCTTCATTGACTCTCTCCACCCTGTGCTCCTTCCCCCAGACCTTCACCACACTATTGTCTGTGTCCATGGGTTATGTATATATTCATATAAAGAAATAATGAATCTACAAGAGGTACAAAGTGAGAAGTTAAGTGTCTTTTCAGTTCTTAAGAGGCAATTATACTACTAATTTCTCCATTAATCTTATAGAATGGCAGCATACCATCCACTCTGTTCTGCATCTTGTTATTTTTATTTAACAATATATTTGGAGATTATTCCATATTAGTACATATCAGATGCTGTTCCATAAAATGGTTGTGACATTTTATTTAACCAGGACGGCAATTCAGTTGTTTTAATAAATATTCTTTATATGCACAATATTCTCAAGTATCTAGAAAAAAAAGTTCTGTACATAAAATTGTTGGGTATTTAAATTTTCAGCTTTTTAAAAAAAATATTTTTATTGATTTCCTAGAAGAAGGAAGAGGGAGAGAGATAGGAACATCAATGATGAGAGAGAATCATCAATCGGCTGCCTCCTGCACATCAACTGGGGATCGAGCCCACAATGCAGGCATGTGCCCTTGACTGGAATCAAGCCCAGGACCCTTCAGTCCACAAGCCAACACTCTATGCACTGAGCCAAACCAGCTAGGGCTCAGCTTCTTTTTTATATTAAGTTGCTCTCCAAAATGTGTCTAGAAACTTTATGAATGAAAACCCTGATGACACTTGCCACCAGGTTTTAGACTTGCTCAGACGTTCATTGAGGAACAGGGAAAACACATAGAAACTCGACTGGGACCTGACACAGGGGAACTGTGGGTGTGTGAACGCATGAATGGATGTGTGTGTGATATACATATGGTAAGAAGCTTATGGAAGAATTCTAAGTCAATTAGTTAGAGTTCTATTTAAAGCTCTAATAATCAGTGGAAGTATTAGTGGTTTGAATAAAGCTCCTGACTTTATTATTCCTTGGAGACTGGCAGTAAATAATATTTGAATTTCACAGTCCTGGTGCTGGGAATCTCAAAGCACAGAACATTTCTTAAGCTTGTAAATTAGCATCCTTCTCAGCAGGAGCAGAAGGGAAATCTGGTGTAAAGGTCACTAACTGGGACACTAGCTTTGCTTGGGTCTTGGGCTGTTTCAGAGGAATGGAGCCTGGTAGTCACATCGTGAAGCTTCAACAAGGCCCACAGATGGGGTAGGTCAGTTTTTTCAGACTCAGTGCCCACCCTGGAGTTAGATGGAGTAAGTGGCCTGGGTGAAACAGGCCCTCACTATCCGTGCTGGAAATAGTTCCTGAGGTTTGGCTGGAAATAGATTTTTTTTTCTAAGCAAGAAAAGGAGTTTACCTGTGAAACAGGAGGCTATTTTTGCTCTTAGGGAGCTGGTGCAGGGTTGAGGCTCCCTACCTGCCCAGCCTAATCATCTCATTTCTGTGATCTGTCATATTTCCCTCCCTTCTGCTCCACTGACGCTTACCTTCTGTTGGGTGAGTTTCTCTTTCCGTGGTGTGTCTTTCTCCACTCAAATGAAAAGAAACAAAACACCACGCTCTCATTTCTTCTTTTCATGTGATAAGGGCAAAGATAAGATGAACCCTTATATGGACCTTCCTTTCTTTTCTCTGCAGTCTCTCCTCCCTAGTTTTGAAATGCCTCATGATTCTGGCCATCCGCAGTGAAAGGAGGAGGCCACCTCACTCTGCTGTTCTCTCAGCCCCGCACCGCTCTCAGCTTTATCCTCATTGAACGGTGACTTGGCTGGTCAGCCTCTATGGGCTCTTCCTGGGTCAGAGGATTCCTGCATCTCCTCATGTTACCTTTCCATGCCTGTTTCACCCTCTCTTCATGTACAGGACTTAGAACTGTCAATTAATACAAAGAAAATGCCTCGAATAAACATTAGCCAAATGTAATCATACTTTTAAACAAAATTTTATTAGGATTAAGTCAAATTAGAAAACTTCATGCTTTATTATTTGCTATAATTACCTGGAATGACTAGATTTATACTTTGCTGAGTATAAAACAATTTGTGTCCCAGAATTGTATTGTTTGGAAAACAAGTAAATCATGTGTGGCAGCGTGCTTGATACCACAATGGTTAATGTTTAAGGCCTGATGACTGGTCAGCAAAACATATGTTAATTCCCAGCTCCAGGAGGATGTCATTCTCTACCTCCCTGAAGCAGACTCTAATAGCTTTTGGAGTCTATTATTAACATCTATATTTCAAGAGAAGCTAGGCTCCTCCACCTTCCCTACCCCACTCAATTCATTGATAAAAATGGCTGCTGTAAAAATTTAAATTCTGTTGTATAATATAGAGGAACAATAATAAATTCTCATTTCTTTAGGCACCAGAGGATACATATGACAAGGGCTTGATTCTCTCCAATTTGCACTCTTGATACATTTTCTAGTCTCTCCTCTATGCCACCACTTCAGCTTGGCTTGTTCTCCCCAGTGAGCCCTGTATGGCTGTGATCACATCGGTGCTATTGGTGACCATTAATTCAGCTGGATTGACCCGGAGCTTGCTCAAGCTCGAGCTCGTAGCCTCCTAGGCCCAGGTCCCCTCATAAATGTTTATCCATTCATCTACTGATGGGCACTTGGGCTATTTCTAAATCTTAGCTATTATAAATTGTGCTGTTATGAACATAGGGGTGCATACATTCTTTCTGATTGGTGTTTTGGGTTTCTGCTATATTTTAAAAGTGTATCCAAATAGTATGTTTCTTGGGACGAGTGTCACAGACTTAAAATGGTTGGAAGTCACTGTAGTGGACAATGCTGTAAAGTAAGTAGCTCTGCCCAGTATAGTTTTCCTCACACAGAGGTTCCTTGATGGAAAGAACTGAGATGTCAACCCTTCTTTCATTGGCTTTGGGAAGGCCATGCAAAATCACTTGTGGAATGAGCCCTGGCTAGGTGACTGCTGGCTGCTGGCTTCCAACCTCAGCCTGTACTGGAACCACTTGGAGGGCTTCTTAGAACACAGGTGCTGGATCCCAAACTTAGGGGATCAGAGTCAAGACCTGATAATCCACACTTCGCAGAAATTCTGAGGTGGTAATGAGGCTTTGAGTCTGGGGACCAGACTTTGAGAACAGCTGCCTTGGGCTGAGTGCCCTCAGTGGGTGGAAGATGCGTTTTTCTGTTTATGAAGGGTCAGCTGGACAACCTGGATGGGTGCCTCCAACTCCACAATGCTTCTCTTTTGCAATCCCTGACACTGATTTGCTGTTAATGATTCTGATCTTCTCTCAGCATTTTTTGTGCCACTTTCCTGAGCTATATAGCACAGGTTCATACATTCAAAACCTCTGAACACAGCAGTTTGTGAGCACACATTACTTTTTTTACATCTCTAAATTTATTTTATGGTTAAAAATACTGATAACAATAACAACTTGCATTTTTCAAAGAAGATGAGCCCACATCAGCAACAAAAACAGCTTTTGGTGCAGTGAATTTTAAAAATGCTTCCTCCTCAAACTAGGAAGGAATAGCCTTGAGGTTGCTGGGCTTCACCATCCCTGTCCCACTCCAGACAGTTACTCACCTCATAGGCCTGAGGACTGGTGAACAGTCTGGAAACTGGATGGCACTATTCAGGTAACGTTGTGGTCAGTGGAGGACCAGAGTGGGTTAAAATTGGTTTCAGATATCTGGGAGGCCTGTTAAGGAATACTTGCCAAAAGGAAGTTAGGATTTATTTCTCATACAGCACAGACCTTTGCATGCAGCAAAAAAGACAGTTATATTCGCCTTTAAATCCTCTATTCCCTCATTTGAGAGACAATTTGGCATGCAAAAACTGGTGTTTATAATCTTTGCTCCACACTTTCCCAGCCCTCTCAGCAGCCGTTGGTAATGAAGAAGTGGTAGCTGGAGCAGCCAGTCTCAGAGAGAGCTGTAATATGCTCCTCTCCTCCCTTCTCCCACTCAAGGTCTCATCTGCTTAGAGAAGGCATTCTTAAGAATTATCTTAAACAACAGCATAGAAAAATTGTGTTTTCTTAAATTGCACACACAGCTTAACCCACCAGTAACTTTCACAAAGAAGCAAGGGTATTTCATAAAATGTTCAGTCCTTTTAGAGCCAGGTAGTGAACATAGTTTGTTTTCCAAAATACTTTATTTTTAACTAGAGGCCTGGTGCACGAAATTCGTGCATGGGGTGTGTGTCCCTCAGCGCAGCCTGCACCCTCTCCAATCTGGGACCCCTTGAGGGATGTCCAACGGCCTGTTTAGGCCTGATCCCACCGGGCAGTCGGACATTCCTCTCACAATCCAGGACAGCTGGCTCCCAACTGCTTGCCTGCCTGCCTGCCTGATTGCCCCTAACCGCTTCTGCCTGCCAACCTGATCACCCCATAACCACTCCCCTGCCAGCCTGATCGACTCCTAACTGCTCTCCTGCTGGCCCAATTGCCCCTAACTGCCCTCCCCTGCTGGTCTGGTCACCCCTAACTATCCTCCCTTTCATGCCTGGTTGCCCCCAACTGCCCTCCCCTGCAGGCCTGGTTCCCCCCAACTGCCCTCCCTTGCCAGCGTGGTCCCCCGCAACTGCCCTCCCCTGCAGGCCTGGTCCCCCCCAACTGCCCTCCCCTGTCAGCCTGGTTGCCCACAACTGCCCTCCCCTGCAGGCCTGGTTCCCCTCAACTGCCCTCCCTTGCCAGCCTGGTCCCTCCCAACTGCCCTCCCCTGCAGGCCTGGCCCCCCCAAGCTGTCCTCCCCTGCAGGCCTGGGTCTCCCCCAACTGCCCTCCCCTGCTGGACTGATTGCCCACAACTGCCCTCTCCTGCCGGCCATCTTGTGGTGGCCATCTTGTGTCCATATGGGGTGGCCATCTTTGACCACATGGGGAGGCCATCTTTTGTGTTGGAGTGATGGTCAATTTGCATATTATTCTTTTATTAGATAGGATGTTCAACATAGTCACTTCATGCTGCATACTTCAATTCCTCTGTATACAAAATTATGTTAAAAACCAGGTGACAGGTTTATTCTATTGTCTAGCACCCATCTTTCTCACCTCTTCACTCCAACTCTAAGGAGTCGAAAAAACCTGTTCATCTAAAGCCTCTGTGCTTCCCTTCCATCTAGCAATAGTGGAACCCCCAGGGGCTAGCGCAGGTTACCATATTATAGGTTTTGTTCAAAGAAAAGTAGCCAAATCATTTCACCATTCCAACAGAAACAACTTTTAAGCTTTATATTATTTCCTCTTCTGGAAAATACCTCATCAACTTCCTGCAAAGCTTTAATAACCAGGAGAATGGGGAAACATGGAAAGTAGCTCACATTGGTTGGCTGGTGAAGATCCACAGTCACCAGGCACTTGGGACACAGCAGACTCTGGGGATGGCTCTACTGGCATCCATCTCTAGCTGGACCATGGACACCTGCCATCCTGTGATCCCCAAGTGTGCTCGGATGAGGGGACATGCAGCCCACAGCAGACAGGAGTCTGGTTGCCTCTGGCTTCAAATAATTCGCCAGCAAAGTGGTGACAATGCAGGGATGCTCATGAACCCAGCCTAGTTTTGATGCAAGGAGAGTGACTGGAAAGACACTTTAGAGGGTCTGTATTTCTGACTGCACATGCAAGCTTGATGACTCTTCACATGGGCTGCTGCCCTCAGTTAAGGACTAAGGAAGATATTAAAGTTCAGAGCCTGGCATTCCCTATAACATATTAAACATATATCTACAACTCTGGAAAGCCCTTGATGATCTCCCATTAATTTTTATTAGTGTTATTTCTCCTTCCTTTTATAGATATACAAATGATTTTAAATAATACAAAGGCTCCCTTTGCTATTTGGGTTTACCCCATCATCCCTGGTAGAAGGTAATTTTTTCAGGGCAGAGTCAGCAGAAAAGCTTACACTCCTGGTCCTTGCTGGTGAGCTCAGACCCTCTCACGCAGGCATGTGCAAGGACACCTGATCTCATTAGTGTCTGTGGTGTGCATATGTCAGTGAAACATGCTCTTGCAGGGAGAACCGACAACAAGGAAGCAGTATTTCTAGAGAGGTCATGTAAAAAGGAAACAAAACCGAAACCAAAGAGGTTTGTCAAGGCTCCCAGAGAGGACTGGGCAACTTGCCCTGTTTGAAATTCTCAGTACACTGAAAAAGCAAGATGCCAAAATAATTTTACAAAAGTAAAATGCAAACTTAGCATTGCGTAATGAACATTTTTTTCTTTCAATCCGATGGGGTATTTCCCTCTCTCTCTCTCTCTCTCCCGCTCTTTCCTCCCCCAATTTATTCCTAACTCTAAAGGTAACTATATATTTATGCTCACCTTAAGGCTTATGCCAATGTTTTTTATGTCAATGTGATTTTTTACTTTTTTTTTTTTTAGTCATTTTAATTGTCAATTGTCTAATTGCTCTTCAGTAGATTCCTCATGAAGGAATCATGGGAACATTCTCTGAGTTCTTGAATATTAATAACAGTTTGTGACCTTTATAGTTTGAAAGTGTCTCCCCCCATCCACCCGGAAATAAAATTGTTGGCTTACACTGTCTGTATTTGGCTATCTTAAATATGTTGCTACTTTCTTTGATATAAGAAGTTTCTTCTGAGAAATATAATGAAAGTATAACTTTATTATATTAAAAAATACCTGAGACAAATGAAAATGAAATATAATATACCAACGTTTGTGAGATGCAGCAAAAGCATTTCAAAGAGAGAAGTTTATATTGATAATGCCTACTTCAAGAAACACGAAAAGTCTCAAATAAACAACCTAACTCTATGCTTTAAGGAACTAGAAAAAGAAGAACAATATGGTAAAGCTAAAAGTAAGTAGAAGAAATGAAACAATAAAAATTAGAGCAAAAATTAATGAATTAGAGACTAAATAAAGAAAATTAGTTAAACCAAGATAAACAAAATTGACAAGCATTTAACTAGGCTTACCAAGAAAAAAAGAGAGAAGACTCAAATAGATAAAATCAGAAATGAAAGAGAAGATGTTACAACTGATACCACAGAAATGCAAAGGATCATCAAAGACTACTGTGAATATTTATATGCCAACAAATTAGACAACCTAGAATAAATGGATAAACTCCTAGAAATATACAACCTACCAAGACTGAAACAATCATATGATAGAAGATCTAAACAAACCAATCACTAGTAAGGATAGTGAATCAGTAATTAAAAACCTCCCAATAAACAACAGTTCAGAACCAGTCAGCTTCACTGTTGAATTCTACCAGTTAAAGAATTACTACCAATTATTTTCAAGCTTTTCTAAGAAATAAAAGAGTAGATAACACTTCCCAACTCATTTTCTGAGGCCAGAATCACCCTGATGCCAAACAAGACAAGAATGCTACAAGAAAATAAAATTACAGGTCAATACCCCTGATGAACATAGATGCAAACATTTTCAATAAAGTATTAGCAAACAGATTTAAAAATTACATTAAAAGAATCATACACCATGATCAGCTGGAATTTATTCCAGGGATGAAAGGATGGCTCAACATCTGCAGTCAATGTAATACACCACCTTAACAAAATGAAGGATAAACATCATATGATCTTCTCAAAAGTTGTAGAGAAAGCATTTGACAAAATTTAATATCCATTTATGATAAAAACTCTCAATAAAAGGGGCACAGAGGAAACATACTTCAACATAATAAAAGCTATATATGATAAGTCCACAGCTAACATAATATTCAATGGTGAAAAGCTGAAAGCATTTCCTCTAAGGTCAGGAAAAAGACAAGGATACCCACTCTCACCACTTTTATTCAATATAGAATTGGAAGTCCTAGCCAGAGCAATTAGGCAAGGAAAAGAAATAAAGGGCATTCAAATGGAAAAGAAGTAAAACTGTCACTATTTTAAGATATTTGCAGACATGATATTACATATAGAAAATCATAAAGACTCCATCAAAAAACTGTTAGAATTAATAAATGAATTTAGTAAGGTTGCAGGACAAAATAATTACACAACAATCTGTTTTGTTTCTAGACACCAAAAATAAACTGGCAACAGTGTGGTGATGGCCAGAGGGAGGAGGAGTGGGAGCTGGGTGGAGGTTGGTAAAGAGGGAAGCCAAATGGGGAACATTGTAATAGTGTCAACAATAAAAACTTTTAAAAAGTGGGAATCTTAAAAAAAAAAAGAAGGAAAGAAAGACAGACAGAAAAAAATAATAAAATATCCAGGAATGAATTTAACCAAGGCGGTGTAAGACCAGTATATCAAAAACCATAAGACATTAATGAAAGAAACTGAAGAAGACACAAATACGTGGAAAGCTATTCTGTGCTCATGGATTAGAAGAATCAATATTGTCAAAATGTCCATATTACTTAAAGCAATTTGCAGATTTATTGCAATTCCTATCAATATCCCAATGGAAGTTTTCAAAGAAATAGAACAAATAATCCTAACATTTGTATGAAACTACAAAAACACTCTGAATAGCTAGAGCAATCTTGAGAAAAAGGAACAAAGCTGGAGACACAATACTCCTTGATTACAAACTATATTACAAAGCCATAGTAATTAAAACAGTATGATATTGGCATTTAAAACAGTCAATGGAACAGAACAGAGCCCAGAAATAAATTTGTGCATATATGGTAAATTAATTTATGTCAAAGGAACCAAGAATATATAATGTAGAAAGAACAGTCTTTTCAAAAAATAGTGTTGGGAAAACTGGACAGCCCCATGCAAAAAAATGAAACTTGACCACTATCTTACATTATACACTAAAATTAACTCAAAATGGATTAAAAACTTGAATGTAAGATCTGAAACCATAGAACTCTTAGAAGAAAACATAGACATAAAGAATGGACATAGGTCTTGTGTTGATTTTTAAAAATCTGACATCATAAGCAAAAATAAATAAGTTGGACTATATTATACTAGAGGCCCCATGCACGATATTTGTGCACTGGAGGGGGGGTCCCTCAGCCCAGTCTGTGCCCTTTCGGGGAGTCCTCGGGGGATGTCTGACTAACAATGGCTTAGGCCCACTCCTGTTGGACATCTTTAGCACTGCTGCAGAGGCTCCCCCTGGTGGGAGTGCACTGACCACCAGGCGGCAGCTCCTGCATTGAGCATCTACCCCCTGGTGGTCAGTGCACGTCATAGCAACCAGTCATTCTGCTGTTCAGTCAATTTGCATATTATCCTTTTATTATATAGGAGGATTAAGAAGCTTCTTCACAGTGAAGAATGCCATCAACAAAATAGAAAGGCAACTTATTGAATGAGGTAAAGTATTTGCAAATCACATATCTAACAAGGGACTAATATCCAAAATATATAAAGAACTCATGCAATTCAATAACAACAAAACCATTTGTGACAACATGGATGGACCAGAGAGTATTGTGTTAAGTGGAATAAGTTGTACAGAGAAAGACAAATACTGTATGATTTTACATATATAAGGAATCTAAAACACACACACTCCAAAACAAATGAACAAATAAAACAAAACAGAAACAAACTTATAGATACAGAGAACAAACTGATGGTTGCCAGAGGTGACAGAGATGGAGGGAACATAAAGTACATAAATGTTGAATCACTATGTTTTAAATCTGAAACTAAAATAATATTGTATGTCAACTATAATTAACATAAATTTTAAAATATTTAACAAAGACTGCTATTGATGCCACTGACATCTTCCCCAATCAAGGTATAAATGGTTTTAATTTACCACAGAAAGTTCCTTTGTGCAGGAGGAACTTCCAGCCAGCACCCCACCCCCACCCACCACCTCAGAAGCAACCAGATGAATCACCATTTACAACAGGAAGAAGAGGAAAGGCAATTTCTTGGAGTATGTATATTTGAGAAATTGTGTCATATGTAAGGAACCTCCATTCCTTTGACCATTATGTACCTGGGGCTGATAGTGTTTGGTCTCTGTTGGATAGAAGTTTGACAGAAATGAGGCTAGGAGTCAGCCACAGAGGGATGGAAAGTCATAATAATAATAGTAATACATTTCTTTCTCTTATAAATCACATGGTGTTTTCTAGATGACCAAAGGACTTTTTCTTTAAAGTTCATTAATTTCACTAAAATTTTTCTGATGTTTGTCATTTTAGGCTGATACTGTCAAATACACGGTGTCTCTTTCAATGTGTAGTTCCAAATGTGTTAAGTGTGTTGTATTTCAGGAAGGCTCTCTTGAATTAATACTTGTTTTGCTTCTTTGCTTTGCTCTTTTTCTTTAAGACTCCTATTTTCTGGATATTCATTGTTTTGCCTTTCTTCAAAATATTTAATTTTCTCTTGAATCTTTATCATTTTTTTTATTTCTTTTGATTTAAAATATTTTCTTTCTTTTAACCTGATATTTATCTTAAAGTAGTATACATCTTTTTTTTTTGCTTTTGTATCCTTTTAATTTACTATTCATTTCTGAAATATTTTTCTTTATTTTAAAGTATTTCCAGAGTTTTTGTTTTCTTATTTTGATTTGTGTTCTTTCATGTCTTGTATCATTTTCTTAATGTCTTTTAACTTGTTTTAATATAGTATGTTATAATTTTGATGTATTTATGGGCATGTCTTTTGGGCATGCTTTTATTTTCCTCCTTTTTCTTAAAGTAACTTATCTTTTTTTTTTTCTTACAATAACTCTGTATGGGACTTTACTTCTCTTTTTTTTGTTGTTATTTTTTAATGTGAAATTAGTTTTCCTGAATTTATAGAATGAGGCAGGGTTTAGGAAAGCTTTTTAACTTGACAGGGTTCCCTTTTTTGTTGTTTTTATATAATGTAAGCATTGGGCTTGCATTTTGAGTTTTCCTGCCCTGTTTCCTTCCCCAACTTACCTGGACCTCATCTTTCCTTCAACATTATTGTCTCAACCCAACTTAGTTTGGATTCTACACCAGGCAGTTTCTACTGAGTGTAGGTCCCTGGCCTGGAATGGAACCCTGGGAGATCCATTCTGAGAGCTCTCAGGGGTCTTGACTACTTTAGTCCCTTCAGTCCTTGTAGCTGGGACCTTTTAATTACTCCTGTTAGAGAAGGCAACATCCTCTATTCCCTGCCCCAACTTCTTATTAAAGTGGCCCAACTACACTTTCTAGGAAATACTATTGACTATTTAGTAGTTCTAGTTTTAAATCCTGTTCTTCCTTTTTTCTCCTGCACTAACACTTGCTGTCTCTGCTCACTTGTAACTTGGAGTTTGTGAGAAAACTTGCCCCTAGTTTTATATAAACATGTCTGTGTGCTTTGGCTCTGTAATCTCAGTGTTCTGTCCAGCTTTATGTTGGGATTTGCAAAAATTGAAAGACTGTTATTAATGCCAGTGCCATCTGCCATCTTCCCAGAATCCTCCAGGAACTGTATTTTATTTGATCATCTATCTTTGATAATTAGTGTCTAGCTGCTCTAGCACATTACTAATGAATGGGGATGTGGTCTACTAGATTTTTAAATTGAACTCTGTATGAACTACCTAATCTAACTGGGAACCGTCCATGATCCAAGCAATGGAGCTTAGATTTATCAAAATGCACTTCCTATGCCAGGTGAGTCAGATGGTTCCTGGAGCCATGGTCTTTTACTTTTCCTGGCCTTATACTAGCATCTCTCATGCCTATAAGTTTACAATTTCATGTGATATTACAGAGAGTTCCCAGGTGTCTTGAAACCCATCTATATTTCCCTTGAGGTCTTGATCTGGGAGACTCTGGTTAGGAGTGATTAAGTATTAAGGATGAGGGCAGACTAAAGGGTGATAAAGTGGTATGCTAGCTATCCTATTTGTATTGGGAGTTGGTCTTATCAGTGATATGTATACTAGTAGGATCTACCTATCAAATGTTAAGATAATTCAGTTGGGCTCTTCAGTTCCAGACAGACAATCCATGAACAAAGAAAGGGCAGAAGAGTTTGTTGGAAAAGTTAAAGGAAAGAAGACGCTGGTAGGACACCAAAGCAACCAGTGTAAGTAGGGCAAGTGAACTCAAGATAAACACAGATAAGAGGGGGAAATATTGGAATCCTGAAGCTGGAGGAAACCTGAGAGTTCATATGATCCACAACTCCAGATCTTAATACGGAAGAAAGTCTACACTTGGGTTTCGACAATGTGGTCATCTGACCATCTGCCTCAGAATCTCTGACCCTCTTGGGTGGAGACATAGTAATCTGCATTTTAACATTCCCCTGAAAACCACTGGTTAAAATATTGTAGAGCAGAACAGCATCTGGTTTCTCTAAGGACTAGATGTCAAGGCACCACATCTATGAGCTGAACAGTGCAGTAATAATAACAATGGCACAAATCATATTACTTTTAGTACTCTTGCTTCATCTCCTTAAAACTTTTTCCTTCAGACACAGGATGGGATCAACAGAGTTCCAGGAATTTGTGCTGCCTATCAGACACAGTTGAAATTCTTTGTACTAATGGAATATTACATTTGGTTCAAGTGTTTTGAAAGAAAACAGTTCCGGGAGAAACATGCTTCTGCTACTAACATAGGGTCTTAGCTTTTGGTGGTCTCTGCTTAGAGGAAATGTTGCTCAGATCCAGGCTGCCTCTGTCAGCTCACAGTGATCTTCAGCAAGCCTTTCTGGGCCATATCCCCAGGGGTGTGTAGGGGAATGAGGCTATGAGAAGTGACTGCTCCAGTGTTCTAAGTCTCTGCTCCAGTTTGGAGGAAAATCTTCCCTCGATGCCTCCCTCCATCATCAATTGGATGTGGTCTTGTGAGTGTTGGAGGTTCAGCTGGCTACCCCAGAATTCATATTTAAGACGGATGCAGTTAGCTCTGCCCAAGCGCTCTGGCTCATCCAGTACCCATGGGGCTGGGCTCTTCCCCTTAACTCCCAGAACAGAGTGTGTGTCTGATGGGCACTGTCTCCATGTGGGCACTGGCAGGGATTCCCATGGGGATACATAATTGTGCTCATTTTCTACCTCTGCAGAAATAGAAACAGTCACGTCTGCACTGTCAACTGCAGTGTAAACCCTATGGGACAGGATTCTCAGAGCATGGAGTTAAAGAGGAAACTGCCTTCAATGCTTTCATGGGGAGGGAGACAGCACACACCAAACATGGATGGCTGAGGTTCTGGCTGCTGTGAGTGCTTTTCAATTTGAGCAAAAGTCTCCACCACTTTGTGCCTCAATTTTCTTGTTGCTAAGGAGACACATGATGCTGTGTTAGATCTGGTTAGGTAATCATGAAGAGACTGCAATTACCTTGTGTATTTGTTTCCCAGGTTTGCTGTAACAAAGTACCATGAACTGGGTGGCTTAAAACAACAGGCATGTATTGTCTCACAGTTCTGGGGGCCAGAAGTCTGAGATTAAGGTGTGGGCAGGGTTGGTTCCCTCTGAGGGCTCTGAGGGAGAGTTGTCCCGTGCTTCTCTCACGCTTGCTATGGCCAGAATCCTGGGCTTCCTTGACTTGCAATGCATCACTCCTATCTCTACGTTGTCTTTCCATGGTGTTCTCTTTGTGTCTTCACATGACCACCTTCTTACAAGCAAGTAGTCATATTGGATTAGAAACCACCCTACTGCAGTATGATCTCATCTTAACTAACTGTGTCTGCAATAACTCTGTTTCCCTATGAGGCCACATTTTGAGGTCCTGGGGCTAGGACTTCAATATCTTTTTTTTGGGAAACAATTTGGCTCATAACTTCCTGCTATTTCTGAATAATACCAATATTTCTTAGAAGTTGTTAAATACTTTTTAGAGAGGATGGCTCTGCTGCTTATTATCTAAGAGGGGGCAAATTTCCTAAGCTCTTTGATCCTCATTTTCCTCATCCATTAAATGGAAATAGCTTACAATAGAGACCTCATAGGGGAGATGATTAAGTGAGGTGAAAATATATACAATTTTTACCACAGTTCTAGGCACATAGTAAGCACTCAATAAATGTTAGTTAACATTCCTTTTTTTACTGTCCCCTGAAGAGCTGTGTGTTAGAAATATATTTCAATCACCCCACACCAGCTAACTCAGGAAGCACCAACCACATGCCCTGCAGAGTTCATAGCATTTCTTCTATGCTGGAGCTCCCAGAAAGATAGTGCAAATTCTCTCAGCTGATACCCCTCAGCCCCCTATAGGGTCCCAGGGAGGGACTGAGCAGGTTTATGCCAGCAGGTGCAATGCAGCACTTACATCATGAGGGCCTGTCTCCACAGGAGCAAGGGCTGACTTGGAAGCTTAGTGCTTTCAGATTGGGCATCAGGTTCTCTTTTTCTAAAATAGAATTTTATTGATTTCAGAAAGGAAGGGAGAAGGAGAGATAGAAACATCAGTGATGAGAGAGAATCATTGATTGGCTACCTCTTGCATGCCCCTCAATAGGGATGAAGTCCGAAAACCCTGATCAGGAATCAAATTGTGATCTCCTGTTTATAAGTTGGCCCTCAACCACTGAGCAACACTGGCCAGGCAAGGGCATCCAGTTCTTAAGGTCACCTCAGAGCAGCCCTTTTCCATCCTCATGTTTATGTCTCTGGGCTCTGGTTGTCCTTGACACCACTCTAACTTTTCTCTATGCACCTTCCATTCCTGCCCATTTAACAAACTCCTGAGTAGATAGAATACATACCCTGAGGCTCTTTGAGGAATACTAAACTCTCTATCTCTCCCTCTGCCTCCCTCCTTCCTTCTCTCCCTCCCTCCTTCTCCTTCTCCTTCTCCTTCTCCTTCTCCTTCTCCTTCTCCTTCTCCTTCTCCTTCTCCTTCTCCTTCTCCTTCTCCTTCTCCTTCTCCTCCTCCTCCTCCTCCTCCTCCTTCTCCCTCCCCCCCCCCCCCTCTCTCACACACACACACACACACACCAGCAATGCTGATCCTGTAACTCATTGAGTTTTTACTGGAATCTGTGTAAGTGACATAGAGGGATTTTTGAGTTATGGAATGAAGCCTGCTCAGGAAACATTAAACTCTCTTTCCTTTAACTGAGCAGACACAAGAGGAGCGCCCCTTGTTGTTATAGAGTCACATGTAATAAATACTCTCATTCTCCTCTCCAGGCACATTTTTTTCTATCAGATGCAGTCATTTTCACTTCTAACTCAACTCCTGCCTGGAAGTACATTTCATGATTGGTACTCAATACATACCCCTACATCTGCTCAATTATACACATGTAAAACTAAAAACACTTCTGTGCATGCACTTGGATCTAGTCTATCCCCTACCATAGCCTACCCCGCTATACTACCCTACCCTACCCTATCCTGTTCTATCATCCTATCCTATCCTATCCTATCCTATCCTATCCTATCCTATCCTATCCTATCCTATCCTATCTATTTCCATTTCATCTGTCTTCTATTATGCATACAGAAGACACTGCTTGTGTGCACCACTGTCTAGCTCTCTTTCAGGTACCTGAAGTAGGGACATCAGTATCTTTGATATAGGTGGGGCTATATGACTAATTCTGGCCAATGTGCTGTGGTCAGTGTCACTTCTACACTGAAACATAGAAAGCCAGAGTATAACCCTCCCGCTGACTCTTTCCTTGCTACAGGGACCCAAGGAGGACTCAGGTTGAGATAATGGAATCAGACCCAAGCTGACTGGATCACTGAGTTGCCACATGGAGGACAATTGTCCTATAGGATCACCCATATCTTTAGCAGTCTTTACATGAAAGAGAAGTAAAACTGCTTGATGGGCCACTGAAAATTGGGAAATGTATAGTCTATCCTATTCTGACTACCACAGTATTCTCTTCTATTTATTTTTTTATAAATGTTGGTTTTGAGTTATTGAAATAATTTCATGACCTATTATGGGTAGCCTCCTACAGTTTGCAAATTATTTTCCAAAACATGTGCCACATTAATAGCCCCTAAGTATAGATAAAGAGAGAGCTCCATAGAGGAGGGATAGTGTATACCAGCTCACTCCCTCCTCAGGGTCTGAACTTGCTGGGATCAGTTGACTTAAGGACTAAGTGGCTGTGTGACCAGGGACCTAGAGAGTTAGGTTGCAATTGGTTTAGTGGGAGGCACTGGGGATCATTCCTTAGCAGACTGAAGAGTGGATTTACCCTTCTTAAGGGATTTTTCCTTTTAGGTATACATGGATCCAGAGCCAGACCACATATATTGTGTGGTATCAATAGGCCTGTGTACACTGGGAACTCAGAGTACAAGTGTATCCTGCTTATTATTAAAAGAAGTTGGAATACAAAGGCACAATGCTGCTACTGTACTGTTAAGTGGCGAGGTCAGAGGCCTCCATTCATGGATATGTCTTTGGCTATATATTTGAACCAAATTGCCCTCCATTAATCCCACCCCACTTATCTTTCCAACTTTATTCCAAAACTCTTTCACAAGCCTTAGTTTCTGATAAATGAGATTAAGCCCCGATTCCTGTTTATATATTATTGTCCCTCTGGGTCTTTGCATATGTTGTTCCCACCATTTGAATAGTTTTCTCTTCACCTTGGCACCTGGAAATCCCAAATTCATTCATACAGAGCTCAACTGTTACTGCCTCTGAAATCCCATTGATCTTTTATCTACTACTAGAGGCCCGGTGCATGAAATTTGTGCACTGGGGGGGGGGTGTCCCTCAGCCCAGCCTGTACCCTCTCTAATCTGGGACCCCTTGGGGGCCATCCCTCTCACAATCGGGGATTGCTAGCTTCCAACCCTTGCTTGCCTGCCTGCCTGATTGCCCTAACTGCTTCTGCCTGCCAGCCTGATCATCTCCTAACACTCCCTTGCCAGCCTGATCAATGCCTAACTGCTCCACTGCTGGCCTGATTGCCCCCAACTGCCCTCCCCTGCTGGCCCAGTAACCCCCAACTGCCCTCCCTTGCCAGCCTGGTCGCCCCCAACTGCCCTTCCCTGCTGGCCTGGTCGCCCTTAACTGCCCTCCCTTGCTGGCCTGATCGCCCACAGCTACCCTCCCCTGCCGGCCATCTTGTGGCAGGCATCTTTGACCACATGGGGGTGGCTATCTTGTGTGAGGATGTGAGGGTCAATTTGCATATTACCTCTTTATTATATAGAATTCCCCTATGACTTATCAGTCTCTACCTTATAATTATTAAAGTAAAGTTCTCCAATTCCACCTAGAACCAGAAGTGCTTCTCTTTTAGCTTTTTTACCTTAGAGTTCCACATAAAATTCCATCCAAACAAAAGGGTTCCTATGAACAACAATAACCACAACACATACCCCAAAGTCAGAAAATCCACTGACTTAAAAAAAAATGTTGATTTGCCCGGTGGGTGTGGCTCAGCAGTTGAGCATTGACCAGGAACCAGGAGGTTCCTGGTTTGATTGCCGGTCAGGGCACATGCCCAGTTGTGGCTCAATCAGGGGCGTGCAGGAGACAGCCAATCGATGTTGTTCTTCTCTCATTGGTGTTTCTATCTATCTCTTTCCCTTCCTCTCTCTTAAAAAAAATCAGTAAAAAATATATTAAAAAGAAATAAATAAAAAGGTTGATTTACTAAGTTTGACATGGAAGGTATTTCCAGGCTACTCAGAGTTTCCCTATCCACCAAATACTCTATAGACTTTTATATTTGCATGTTCTGTTTCCATTACCAGGAATGTTGTTCCTCACTTTGTCTTTTGGGGAAGACTATTTATTTAAAGCCTGTGGGATAGATTGCTATTTACCAACCCAATATCCAGTCTTGCTTTTCTCCTTGTAATAGAAGGAAGGTCTAGTTCCTCAGAAAATTGGGTGACCAATTAAATGAAATAAGTTTGTTGGGCCTGGTCAGTGTGGCTCAGTGGTTGAGCATCGACTTATGAACCAAGAGATCACCTGTTTGATTCCTGGTTGAGACACATGACTGGATTGTGGGCTGGGCCCCAGTGTGGGTGTACAGAAGGCAGCCAATCAATGATTCTCTCTCATCGATGTTTCTATCTCTCTATCCCTCTCCCTTTCCCTCTTTCTTTAAAAGCAATGAAAAGATTATAAATAAAAGAAAGAAGTTTGTTGGGTAGAATTTATAGAGAAGCTCCTTAATAAGAACATCTATTTTGCCTTTTCTGCCTTGTCTCCTGGAACTTGAATGAGGTGTATGGTGCTCCAGCAGCCATTTTGAGGCCATGAGTTAAACTTGAGGATAGAAGATGTATACTAAGGAGGATAGATGAGAAAGATAGGATAGAATAAATATTGATTACATCATGGAACTCCATTACCCGCTGCAGACTGTCTAATGCTGGACTTCTTTTACATGAAATTAACACCTCTATTTAGATTAAACAATTGTTATTTGGACTTTTCTGTTATATGCAGACACACATAATTCAAATGGATACACAGATTAATTCAAATAGAACCTCTTCTTTTTCACTATCCCTGTATCCCAACTAGAGAATTTCTTTACTGGGTCTCCCACAGGTCTTCACTCAGACCTCTCTGATAACATTTATATAATATATCAGAGATATTTGACAATATAACTCCTCTCCTGCTAGACTGTGACTGCCCTGAGGGAGGAACATTGTCTTATTCCTCTTTGTATCTGCAGTGCTTAATTCCCAGTAGTCAGAAATTAGTCCTTTCAGTTGATATTTGTTGAATTAAATTGAGACTTGAGAAGGACTTAGGGTTTGCTATTAACATGCAAATTCTTTGGGGGAGGGTATTATCTGAAACCTGAACTTTACTTGGGGTTTAGTTGTCAAGAAATAAAGTCATGGAAATGACACTGGACGGGGGCCTTAGGGACTGGGGTGTGAGAGATAGGTAAGGCTGAAAGGAAAGGTGGGAAAACTGCAGCAATAGATTTCAGCCTGTCTGGAGCTCCCCAGGGTGGCTCTTG
Source organism: Plecotus auritus (assembly GCF_963455305.1). Classification (NCBI taxonomy): domain Eukaryota; kingdom Metazoa; phylum Chordata; class Mammalia; order Chiroptera; family Vespertilionidae; genus Plecotus; species Plecotus auritus. The sequence continues at coordinate 111,224,291 of NC_137771.1, forward strand.
TTTGCAGGTATGCTTTCCTGTACACAAAACCTCACTCCTCTGGAAAGCCCCAAGAGGAGACTGCCTGCGTTAGGAATGCTTTCCATTGCCCCTGCTGCCTCTCTAAGAGGAAAAGCTTCTCTCCTGAGAGTGGGTATCACAGACAACTGGCTCCATGGTCATTCCTGCAAGTCCCTCCTGTGTGCCCCAGTGGTGTTCCCTTGGTCCTCCCAAATCATTTTAAAATGGTCGGTCATTCTTGAGTTGCAAGATTAAATGAATAAGTGTTTGGATAAGATGCTTTCAGGCCCTAGATCAAAGTCTTCATTGCTCAGGGTCTAGACCCCTTTCAGAATGAATATAAAGCCTGCCCTCCCCTTAGAATGAATAACAGTGCAAAGGAGAAAAGTTCTACCCATATCCATCCTATCAACACATCTTCTCAGGGGTAGAACTTAGGTGTGTACTAAGAAACCAGGGTGAGGAGAGAATGAAAAGATGCATTTTCTATTAAAACCACTCAAAAATGTTATAGGCATGCATTAATATGATTATATGGCTAAAAAAACCCACTGGGGAGCAAATTAAACCATGTCTCATGGTATAATTTTTTTCTCCTTGTAAAAACAATAAAAAATGTTTGGTACATTTGCTGTGTGTTTGTGTATCCACTTTAATGGACAGCATCAGAGCCTGTTTTTGAAAGTCATAGAACTGGGCTTAAGCCAAAAAGTGACAGTAGCTGTCCTGTGTGCTATGAAAAAAGGAGAAGAAAGCACAGAATCATTATACAATTTCCCTTCCCTAATCAAACCTGCCATTTGCCATGATTATTTACCATGGGTTTGTAATTGTGAGCAGAGAGGTGAGGGGAGCTGGGAGCCTGTTCATTTATTAAAGTGACATAAAGTGGCACTGGGGTCCCAAAAGATAATTGTTCTTTTCTCCTTGTTAATATCCAACTGCTTCTACGAGTTCTGTGAAAGGTTTGTTTAAGGCCAGCTCTAGAAATTTCTTTGGAATCTGGCTTGTGACTTCGTTTTGAAACCCGGTTTGAAACCACTCTCAGGAGTTGAGAAGGCTGCATTGATGTGACCTCCAGTCAGAATTCCTGTGTAACTGTGTTAGCAGGATGACACTTGTTCTCACTGACGTCCCTCTACCACCTAGTGGAGCTTATGGGTGGGAAGTACTGGCAGTTTCTCAGAATATGATTACTTTGAGGACATTTCCAGCTCAGCCTGAATCTTAGAAAATGGAATTTGGAAAGGAATCAAGATCTTATGTGATTTCCACCCAACCTAATGGAAAAAAGCTTGAAGCCTGTGGGACCCACCCTGCAGCCATGCTCTCGGGGCTTTCTCTTGCCCCATAGTGGAGTGATCATTTATGGGCAACCTGCCAAATCTAGTAAAAACTTTCTGCTGACAAAATGAGTGATACAGACAGCCTCATCCTTTGGCTCTCCATGAGGTTTCAAATACTTTTGAGATTCCTGTTGATCAACTACAAATAGGTATAGGGAAGGTAAATATTGCTCCTATCAATGGACCTTTCTATATATGAATGAGTTCCTGCTCTTTCTGTTTCACAATTTCAAATTTTATGTGACATCATTGAGTTTCTGACCTGGGTCAGATAAAAAGCAGAAAGCTCATGCCTCTTGACTCCCTAAGGGTTGCAATATTAATGATGCTTAGCACTTATTAAAGGCTAAGTATATTGGAAGCTCCGTGTTAAGCACTTTACATGATTAATCCCCTTAATCCTGGCAGGTAGCTTTATCATTATCCTCATTATATGCTTATATAGCTAGGAAGTGGTGAAGCCAGGATGTGAACTCAGGCTGCCACACTGAGTTTGCAAACATAACTCTCTCTTACTGTGATTCTAAAGCTTAGGGTGGTATGATCACATCCCTGGCCTCAGAAGAGTCACGTTTCTGCATTTTCTGAAGCTGCTTTAGCAGCACTAATACCTGAGGCCATCAACCCAGTAGATGACTGTAGCCCAGGAACTTTGTGGCATGATTCATGGTCTTGGGTTGGGAGCAGAATTACCCACAATTTGGTATGAAAAGATTTCTCATAGGAATCTGTACTGGAGACTTCCATTTGCACTGGCTTTAATATTTTGTCCCATGCATCCCTGGTTCTTTGAGGGAAAAGAAAAAGAAGGAGAGGAAAATAGGGACATCATGGAAGAGGAACTGGATCTCTCACCCTCCCCCCTTTCTCTCTACCATAGTTTTGAGCATTTTAGGAATTGAATACATAGTTGAGGGAGTATGAGATATACCTTATAAACCAGAACTAGGTTCAAGGCTGAATATAGAGGTTAGTAATACACCCCAAACTGAGATATTCTCTTTTTTTTTCAATCAACAAAGGGAAGTCAGGGACAGACATTCAGAAGTTGGTGAAGTTGGGGGATTTTCATGGTCAGCATGCCACCAGCTGACTGAATGCTAGTGGTCATCATATTCTAATTGAGCTTCTCTTTGTTATTGGTGATTTCAGGAGTGTTTCCAAAGAAAAGTGTGTGTTTTCTGGAGGCAGGAGTGGTAGGGAAGTGGTGGGAGTACCAACAAACCTTCCTCGGACCTGCCTGAGAGCTCTGGCAAAGCCCAGGCCTGTGCACTCAGTGCCCCTGGACACAGAGGCTCTGGGACCTGTTTGATGATTTGGAGGAGGCCAAGCCAAGCATTCAAGGACTCCTTCTGTTAGTGTGCACAGGGCCACAGGGCCCCTAATGTCATTCAGAGCCCTTGGAGTAAAACTGACATTTGAAAGAAGGCCAAAGTATTCTCAGGCATTGCCCACGGTCCTGCTGCTGATCACTGAGGTTTACTGTCTGGTGACATCCCTTCCAGGTCCCAAATTCCTTTCAGCTGCAGCATTATAAAGTATTTTTGCTCAGGAAAAGGCTGCATTGTTTTGTGGAGGAATATTCTCCATTGATCATTTCTAGTTTAGGGATGCAGCTCTAGACATAAGTGGAGCTGGAAAGAATCCCACCAGATTTCATTTATTGCAGATAACCATCAGAATGGTATCATCTTCTAGAGTTTTTCCCAGAAGCAAATGACTCATATTAACTTCAAACTCTTCAGAATAAAACTTCATAGTGTCTGACAGTCTGTATTTAGTGCCAAGGAAGGTTACCTTTGAATCATTATAGTTTGCATCATTCAAAGTTTTAAAGCAAAATGTGGTTTCTCTATTTCTGGATCTCATGAACTGTGAGTCAGCAGAATTCTTCATCTCTTGGCTCCTCTGTTCTGTGTCTGGGCTGGTGTGGGTGAAGGAAAATCGATGGTGAGTAGGGGAGGCTCAGGAATGCCCAGCAAGGCAGCCTGGATGGGCAATTGACGTTGACTGGAGAAGATAGCAAAGCTCGTAACATTTCCTATTGTGTGCTTGACCTTTGTCTTGGCGGACCCACAGCCTGGGCAAATGTTTTTGCTTTTCCAATTTAGAAGCTTGCTAATAAAGCAAACTATGATTTATTTGATGACTAAAAAAGTAGTCTATAGGGGGCAGACATCAAAGGGTGCTATGAACCAGAAGGAAAAACCTTTTTAGCTCTTCTTTACCCTGTGGGAGCTTCTTTGCCTGTGCTTACCATTGCTAACTTCTCTTGTGATTTTGTATCTTTTTTCTATGACTCACAGGTTCCTGAAGTTGGAAAAAGAACCCAGAGTAGATCCTCATTGTTCTGAGTTCTCTTTGCAAATTCTTTCTTTGCCTGAACCAGGAAGGAGCTGACTATTCCTTCAGGGTCTGGAATATTTCCCACTCCTGCTTCATGTGAGCAGGGTTTCTGTGCTCAGAGTGGGTGGGATGGATGCTTGCACGGCCCTTGTCTACACCTGCTCTGTTGTTGGGCTAAACAGAGGAGCTTGGTTTTGGAGGCTCAATTCACTGTCTCCCAAACAACAGCAGCCAGTGCCAGTCATGCCAGCAATGTAGTGCCAGTAACAATGCTGCTCCAGTACACTTTGACTTGACTTTTTGTTTCATTCAATTTCAAGAATTTTTCTGAATTACTTGTTTTAAAATGTCCTTTTGTCTTTACCTTTTCAGCCCTGAAGCTCTGAGAAAGGCCAAGACCCAGGAAGGACACTTCACATTTGTCCTGACTAAAATTTATCTCCTTGTCTCCTTCTCCCCAGACCTATTCCTACTCTGTGCTCCCTGTCTCACTGAAGCCTCCATCATCCACTTTCATGCTCAAGCATGGGCCTGACCTTCAACTCTTTCTCCTCCCTTCTTCACCACAGCCAATCAGTACATCAGTGAATCAATCACCAAGTTCTATTTCACCTGCCAAATACCTCCACATCCATCCATCCATCCATCCATCCATCCATCCATCCATCATCTATCCACTTCTCTCCAGCCCGCTGCTGCTGTCCTCGCATGGACTGCCATCCTCTCTCCCCTGGGTGGCTGAGACAGTCTCTGCACTGGTTCAGGGTTCTGCTGACCAGCTCACTATCCCACTCTATTCCCATGCATGGCCACAGTGGTTCTTTTGCAATGTTGACTAGATTTTGGTACTTCTCTGCCTACAGCCATGTCTTCCTGTGGCCCTAAGGAGTTTAAACCCTAAAGAATATGCTGCAACTAGACCCTTTGAGATCTGTCTCCTGCCGTTTTTAATGTAGCTGCATGTGCTGAGTCCTGTCTTCTCTCATCCCTTGCATTTGCTATTTCTTCCACCTAAGTACTGACTCCTCCACTGGCTACCTCCTTTTCAGTTACTCAGGACTTAAATTTTAAGTGTCAGGACCTCTAGGAAGCTTTCCCTGACTCTACCTCCTCTGTACTTCCATAGCCTGCACCCAATGGGACTATGGAATCTATCGTCAAAACTAGGGCACCCACTGAAGTGAAAGGGGGCACCTGTACATATTATGTATGGACAATGGGTGTAAACTAGGGCTGACCCAGGCAAACCTTAATTACAGCACTTATCACATTTTCAAATTGCTTGTTAATTGGCTAGGGCTCCCCCTACTCTACCTGGCAGACAGCGATTTCACTGATGACAGAGAATGACCAGTTTTTAGTGTAGTTGCTGCCACAGCAGGTACGCAATACATTCATATACTTATCTATATATATAAAAGCCTAAGTGACCCTTATGACTGGTCAACTGAATGACTGGTTGACTGGTTGTTATGAAGCACATTGACCACCAGGGGGAAGATGCTCAACATAGGAGCTGCCCCCTGGTGGTCAGTGCGCTCCCACAGCCAACATCCCGCGGTCCCTCCCCCTGGCCGGCTATGATTGGTCCCATTGGGACTGGGCAAGACAGCCCTGATGGGACCCAATCACCAGCCAGGCCGAGGGACCCCACCCATGCACAAATAAGTGCACCAGGCCTCTGGTATGTGTGTATATCCTATATAATAAAAGGCTAATATGCAAATCAACTGAATGGCAGAATGACCAGTCACTATGACACGCACTGACCACCAGGGGGCAGACGCTCAACACAGGAGGTGCTCCCTGGTGGTCAGTGCACTCCCACAGGGGGAGCACTGCTCAGCCAGAAGCCAGGTTCACAGCTGGCAAGTGCAGCGGCGGTGGCAGGAGCCTCTCCCGCCTCTGTGGCAGTACTAAGGATGTCTGAATAATGGCTTAGGCCCGCTCTCCACAGGGATATCCTCTGAGGGCATAGGCCGGGCTGAGGGAGCCCCCCACTTGAGTGCATGAATTTTGTGCACTGGGCCTCTAGTGTGTGTGTGTGTGTGTGTGTATACTAGGGCCCCGGTGCACAAAACTTGTGCACTGGGGAGAGGTCCCTCAGCCCAGCCTGCCCTCTCTCACATACTGGGAACCAGGGGATGTCCTACTGATGGCTTAGGTTCGCTCCCCATTGGGAGCAGACCTAAGCCGCAGTCTGGCCTCCCTTTGCGGGAGGCAACCAGGCTGATCAGGGGAAGGCGCCAGCCCCATCATCCCGCTGCTGCAGCCACTGCCAGTCACCGCAGCCACCAAGGTGTTTTCATCAACATGGACTCCAGTCCCTTCACCATGAAAAAATGACAACTTTCTTTAGGCATTTTCAAGATGTCTCTTTCATAGGCTATGACATTTCTTTCTTTATTTTTTCTTTTTATCCTCACCTGAGGATATGTTTCCATTGATTTTTTCCCCTTCCCTCTGATTCCAGGCTTGGCCCCTTCCCAAGCCTAAAGCCTCTGCCCCAGGCTTCAGGCTTGGGAAGTGGGCCCCCCACCCCACCCCACCCCTCTGATCTCAGGCTTGGCCTAAAGCCTCCGCCCCAGGCTTTAGGCTTGGGAAGCGCCCCTCCCCCCGCCACCCCTCTGATGGCCAGCTGGGAGTGACCTGAGTGCCGAGGAGGTTCCCGGGACCCAGGTATGTATGCAAATTAACCTCCATCTCTGTTGGGTTAATTTGCATACTTACTCTGATTGGCTGTGGACGTAGCGGAGGTATGGTCAATTTACATGTTTTTCTATTATTAGGTAAGATATATATACATCTAATAGCCTTGGTTTCTAATGGTACTAGGTCTTCTCTGCTTGCCCTCTGAAGCAGCCCTCAGCCATCACAAAAAGCATAGAAAAGGGGTAGATAAAGGACCTTGTCAACACCTGGCTGAAATAAAACAGACGTGTTGGGTCCCAAAGTGGGTTTCATGGCAGATAAGCACCTTGGAATGTTAAGACATATTACATGAAAAATAGGTTCTGGGCCCCCCAAAATAATGGAAATTAAGCATATCTCTTTAATGCTAAGATCCTTTAAACACTGTGAAGTAAGCAGTGTTTCTCAAATTTAATAGACACAGAACTCCTCCCTCTTGCATCTGCCATATCCTAGACTTCATGTTCCATCAACCCTACTATGAGAACCACTAAAATCATGTCCTTAGGGAGTGATGTACTTCATTTCTTTCCATTGCCTAGACCAGGACCTGACATACAGTTGATGCTAAAAAACTGTTTGTTGCATGTGGACTGGTATGCCATGTTTTCAGCTGAGGACGGAAGAGTTTGGGGTGAAAGTGCCATGTAAGCTGCTATACCAGCACTGCAGGTGACTTGGGAATAGGGAAGATACTGACATGCCTGAAAATGACACAAGAAATGATGAGGTTGGTGAAACTTCACTTTCATACCCTGTCACCCTCCCTCTTAGCAGTGTCTTCTTTGGCTTCACCCTGTTCTGAACCTACCTCCTGAGTGGAGTCCACTATCATAGCATTGGCTGTCAGTGTCTTCACCCAAGTGCTGAGCTGCTGAGGGTTAGTTTCATGCAGTGCTGCTGAGGCCTAGTCTTACCTAGTGCTGTGTGTTTAGTCTCACCCAGTGCTGTTTGCTTAGTCTCATCCAGTACTGCTGAAGCCTAGTCTCACCCAGTGCTGTTTGCTTAGTCTCATTCTTTTTTTAAAAAAATATATTTTATTGATTTTTTACAGAGAGGAAGGGAGAGAGATAGAGAGTTAGAAACATCAATGAGAGAGAAACATCGATCAGCCGCCTCCTGCACACCTCCCACTGGGGATGTGCCCACAACCAAGGTACATGCCCTTGACCGGGATCGAACCTGGGACTCTTCAGTCCACAGGCCGACGCTCTATCCACTGAGCCAAAAACAGTTTCGGCACTTAGTCTCATTCTTTGCTGTTTGCTTAGTCTCACCCAGTGCTGCTGAGGCCTGGTCTCACCCAGTGTGCTTGCTTAGCTGCTTCCTGTTGACTAGCACCCTCTTTCCCCAAAGCAGAGCAGCTGGAGTGGCAGAGGCCACATGGTAGGGCTTATTTAAGCAGGATCCTGCCTCACCCCTACCTCATCATATTTCTCACTCTACCCACTTGTGAGGCTGGCCCTATCATGTACTAAAGTTGTATGTTCTCTACATCACCTACAGGGGACCTCATGGGTCAGCATTCAGAAAAGAAGAGGATGAGGCTATTGGCCTTGAACATCAGGAAAGAAAACTTAAGTCCTTCCAATAATGGAGGAAATTAAATCTGGCTGGTCAAGCAGGTTCAAAAAGTTTGTCTTGAGAAATTGTATGCAGTGTAACTGATTTATTTTGCTTCTTAGATATTATTCCTTCTTTCAAATAAACTATTATAGAATGACAAAGTTCTATGGAGCTACAAGCTGACTATCTTCCTTTTCCACTGCCCTATTTCCATGTAAAGGAGGGGAGTCAGGAAGTGCCACAGTGAAATTCTGCAGTTGAGTCAAGGTGAACTGCAAGTGGGTCCAGCTGGAGGGATTGTCCCCTACACTGCTGCTCCACGCCAGTGTAGGGCCCATGGGGACTCTCACTTGTGGTCCTTAGCTCCTGTTGAGAAGAGCCATCCTCCAGGCTCCCTCCTGGCCTAACCTGCTCCTGCAGTAGGACAGCAAGCATGAACCAGGAGCTTAGAAGCAGCAGGAGCTTTGCTCCTGAGCACGTGGAATGAGGACACAGAGCCGGTGGCCTTCCATTGGCTTAGAAACCTCTGCACTGAACTTTGGTTGCCAGGGGATAAATAAGGACAGCAGTGGCCTCACTACTCAGGTCAGGCGCCCTCCTGGGAAGTTCACCTGGGCAGATTTTGCCACCAGGTGAACTAGCGAATGCTTCTGGTTTTTAGGCAGTTTAAGTTTCCAACCTACAAATGCTTCTGGTTTTTAGGCAGTTTAAGTTTCCAATCTACCAATGACAGGGCACCTTGTGAGTAATATCCATTACACAAGTGAGTATACTGAGGATCAGAAAGTTTAGGGAATTTGGTTCAATTCATACTTCTGTGATTTGAACCCAACTCGGCCTAGTTCCAGAGCTCATGTCCTTTCTGCTGTATCCTGCCTCCTCCTGAGCACAGGACGGTGATCTGCATTTACCTGTGTCTGCAGAGCAGCCCTGGAAATGTGGTGGGTGGATTAGATGATCTTGAAGGTTCCTTTCTGGCCTTGTATTCTGTTCTGCTGGGAGACAACACAGAAGGCACTACTCTACTAGGGCTCAGAGCTGTCCTTAGAGCTCTGATTTCATTTCTCTTTTACTGGCAGAGGCGGAGGTGGAGGAGTGCGAGTTGGGGAAGAGGCCCTTTAAATTGGAGAAAATGTCGGTATTAATCTCTCTTTTCAACTATCTTTATTTTGGAGTGTGTTTAAGGATACATATTATATGCATTCTTCTCCACATCTATCTCTATACTTATATCAATTCATAAATAAAATATACAACTGTTTGGCTCAAATATATCACTTGTCTGTAAGATCCTCCTGCAGTTAATGTCTCTGCCAGGAAAGCTGCTGGCTCATAGACTTTCCTGGGCACTGATGCAGGCAGGATTTAACAAGCGGCCTGGCAGATATGCACATCACATTATTTTAGTGATAGTTGGCTTCACTCTGTCAAAATAAATAGTATGTGCATAAAGTTAACTTTGCTATCTCATGTTTAGATAGAAAACCTGTCATGAACAGATACTTTTGGAAATGGCTGGGGGAGGGAAACTAATTCATGCTGCTTGTCAATCTGTTATTGGCACAATTGGCATTTTCCCGATAGTTGCCTTTAGTATCCTCAGTGCTTATGGGGCAGAGAAAATCTTCAAAATGGGATCCACCTGAGGCCTGGGCATCACTGTGCCTGTTCACTTTCTGTTGTTGAATGTGGCTTGAGACTGAGGTTGGTTGCTGTGAATTTTAGTATGCTGCTGTCAATCATGGGGCTTATGTGAGTCTTACTTGGCCTGGGATTGGGAATTTCAGAATAATGTGACACTCCAGCATTGGGGAGTCTCAGAATTGCAAGTTGGTTTAATCTCTGTTATTAGGTTTTAAAATATGATTCCTACAGTATTATTCTGCTAATCCTGAAGAGTTCTATCTTTGAGCAGACGATAGCATTCTGGACCTTGCAGAGGTATTCACTGTCAAAGCCAGCCTCCAGTTAGGGACCAGAGGGCAAAAGAAGAAAACATTTTATAAACCTCTCTTTTTATACACACCTGTGAAAAACTAGAACTAATAAGATGAGATAATAAAACAATAACTCATACAAAATGTTGTGGAATATGCTCAACTAATACAAACACTTGGTGCACTGAGAATTATGTTTCTTGTAAACTAAATTACAAAACGTTGGACAAAAAAATCAATGGATTATTATTTATGTTCTATTTAATCTAGGTGCTTTAATAATGTCTATCTGGCCAAATACAGTATTGCTTTTTCATTACTGTGGGATTCACTTAACCTCAAATAAAACTAAAGTAAACCAAACAAAAATCACCTGCCATTTCTTGTAAGTGTTGGTGTTCATAGTGGGAAATAATATGCTGAATTTAAGCACCTGAGAGAGGGGGAAGTTGGAGGAGTTTTGATTTTCTAGCTTTTTCAACTAACTAACACTATAAAAGGTGTGAGATAATAGAAAAAAATACCTACTAGTATATTGGTCTTTGCACCCTAGTTCCTAAGTGATAAGAATACTTAGAATGTCCTTTGTTCTAATGAGGTGACTCTGGTGGCTGCTAGAGGGCTCCTGGATGGAGAATATCACCTTAAAGACCAGGACAGGATGAGAAGCTTGGAATTTTGGGAATTTTCAGCTCCATCTCCCATGCTCTAGAGAGAGGAAATGGGCTGGAAATGGAGTTAATAATTGTTCATGCCTATGTGAGGCAGCCTTCACAAAATCCCAACAGTAGGGGGTTCTGAGAGCTTCCAGATAGGCAAACACACCCACACCATGAGGATGACACACTCCAACTCAATGAGGACAAAACTCCTGTGCTTGGGACCTCCCAGACCTCACCCTTCGTATCTCTTCACTGGCTGCTCATCTGTATCCCTTAATACACTGGTAAAAATAAATGTTTGCTTGAGTTCCGTGAGCTGCTCTGGAAAATTAGCTGTACCTGAGGAAAGGTCTGTGAAAGCTGCATCATAAGCACACGTGATAATCTGAGCTTGCCAGTGGTGTCTGAAGGGCTGGGACGGTTCTATGGGAATGAGTCTTTAACCTGTGGGATCTGCCTCCGTGTCTGGCAGACAGTGTCAGAACTGAGTTCAATTGTAGGGAACCCAGCCCATGTCCGATGCTGGTGTGTTGTTGTGGGGATAACCTGCACATTTGAAATCGGAGTATCAGAGCAGAGCGTGCTGTGTGAAGAGGCAAGGAGGCTCAGAGGAAGAGCTGGGCTTTTTCCTCCCAAGGAAGAAAACTCTGGATCTTTTATTTATAGTAGGGTAAGGCTCAAATCCTACTGGCATTTTCAAATCTTCACTAGGCAAACTGTTGCCACACAGGTGCCTGGAGATTGAGTGCAGGAACTGTACTCTTCATAAACCTTTTGAGAAAATCAGCTGGATTCTAAATTGGTTGTCCAAATACTGAGAGAAACAAAATTCATAAACAAGGGAAGATGAAGGGATGGAGGAGGGCAGTGGCAATCCCTAGGGCCTTGCCCAAGTTTCTTCTGACGGACCTTTTGTACTAAACTTCTAGTTGCCTTAGTTCCACTTTGTAATTCTCTCCTCAGTGTCTTCATTTTGGAGATGAAGAAACAGTGCTCAGAGAGGCCAAGTTAGTTGCTTAAGGTCACACAGTTCCTCCACAGCAAGACCGGAATTCCAATCTTGGTTGAACATGTTCTTTTTACACATGGCTCATGTAGGAAATAGAATTATGTATAAAATAACATTATCATGAGGATTAATATTTACAATTTCAATTAGTGTTTATGACTTATTGTAAAAGTTTCATCTGTAAGATGAAGAAGCCAATCAGATCACTGAGGTCCTGTCTATGATAAAATTAAATGATTTTATATTACTGGTTTAGAAAAAGCTGAGGTTGCCTCTGGCAGTCCATGAGTTGAATTTAGTTTGCAAATAGGTTTTGTTTTGTCTTTTGATGGAACAGGCAAGCATCTGATGCTTAAGATTTTTTTTGAGCTAATATTAAAACAAACAAGAAAGCTTATATAAAATCAGACTTCCAGTTTCTCCTGAACAATCAGCAGTTTTGGCAATTGATTCAGCACTCCGGAAAGGTAACAATCAGTGGGTTCTGAGTATCAGCTGCTCACGTTAGATATTGTCAGCAGTTCTCCACTTTGCCATAGTTCCCACCAATCCCAAATGTCTCCCTATCACTAAACCATTGCTTTTACTTCTCCCCCACAACCCTCAAATATGGCAGCTCTCCTTGTTTCCCTGCCTACCTTTTCCCTTTAGGCACTTTTAGGTGGTCTTTATGATACAGAGAGCAGTAAAAGCCAGAAGAAGAGAGACTTTTATTTGAGAACCTACCAGGCCACAAATCAATTCTGTGATCTTGGCTAATCCATTAACCACTCTGACCTCAGAATCATCATCTGTTACATCGGAATGAGGAATTATTTGGGGAAGATTGAATAAAATAGTCCATGAGATTATACTCAGTAAATGTTAACTGACCCTAAGACATTCTTTAAAAATATTCCTTAAAGAAATTTTGCTCCCCTTATTGACAGAGGATGCTATAACTGACAATGTACCCATAATCTGCCATATCCATTCTCACAGCTAACGTTTCTAATCACTTGTACCCTTTTCTACCATTTTCCCTTCTTTCATTCCTTCTTTAGCCAAGTGACTGTTAAGTAATGCTTTAGACTATTTCGAGATAACTGTGATTACATAGCAATGTCTTCCATAATATGAAATGGAACAACTGAATAAAATGTGCAAAAGCCTTTTTTCTTGACTTTAATCTAAGAATCAGCCATGATGGCCATGTATGTACCTGAAAAGGGCTATGGGGAATGGAACTTGGAGTCCCAAGAGTGACAAGTAAATGTTAACTCCTGAGCTGGATGTAAGTTCCTAGGCCTGGCAACTTCAAACACAAGGGGAAATGGCCTGAGGCCCTTGTGGAAATAACTGACCTGCATTTTGGCAAAAGCATCTAATTCAAATAGTTACTTTGGAGTAGAGAATGGCTTTCTCCTTGAATGAAAGAGAAAGTTTGAGATAAATTTTTTGTTTTTCCTGTTGAGTTCTCTGTAAAGTTTATCTATTTGGGCCAAGTGTTGAAAGGGCTTTCCTCATCTTGGGGTTCAGATGAACCACTATGTGTCCACCTTGTGGATGAACATGTTGATAGGAAGTGGGTGTTTAGAGGCTGTGCTAGGAAGGCACTGGGTGGAACAGACTGAAAGAAGTCAGTATGGCTCTGAAACCCAGTTCTGAATCAGTTACTCAATGGCCTTTATGTCTACTTGTCAGGGCCCAGCTCAGAGCCATGCTGCATTTAAAGGCATGAACATGAGCTCTTACTGGGGAGCTGGAGAGGAATGTGGCTAATTGGTACTCTATTCATGTGTTCCTTTCTCTTGGGAGTTCATTTCCCATCTTCTAGATGTAGCAAAGAGGTCCCCTTGTCTTCTGAAGAGCAGAACTCAAGGCTGCTTAGCAGACCTTGGAGCAGGTGTCCCTAGTAGAGAATAGATTTCTCGTTTGCAGATGCTGGAGCACAGATGCAGGCACAGATCCTTTACCTTCTGCATGCTGATCTGTTCTTACACTTTGAGAACAGCTTCCCCAGTGCAGTCAGGACACAGGACACAGGACAGGGCTGTGAAGTTACATGTCCTGGGGTAAGCAGATCTGTTTTGGGAGGTTGTTCTGAGATATCTGGAATCTGGTCATTCCAAATACTGAGTGTGTCCTAAGCTCGAGGGCCAGGAACATGGGAGTTCAGGCTGTGGGACAAAACCTGGGGCTACCATTTCTATTTTGTGATCTTAGGCAAGTCTCTTTATCTCCCTCAATTTCCCTATTTCTCAGACAGAGAGATGACTGTATTAAATGATATGATGGGAGAGCAAAGTATGTATGCTCATGTATGCCTGATGTCTAGTCTTCAGTAGGTGCTTAAGAAACTTTGGTTTTCTTTTCCCTTTATGATGCCCACACATTTGCTGCCTTAGCAGGGCATCTTTTAAAGTCATGGAAAATATGTTTAATATTTTATCTGCTGTCCATCATTTACTCTTTCCTTTCTAAAGCATTACAGCTCTTTTTTGAGAGGTAAAGAAGGCTTTCAGAAGATTAAATCAACATGTAAATTTCAGCTTAGTTCTAAGCTAAGCCCCTTAAGAAACATTTATTTGCAAAGAAGCTGCAGCCTCTATCAGGAGCTCAAGCACAGGAGGGCTATGAGCAAACCCATGGCAAGGGCCATAGGGGCTGCTTGCCTCACTGCACTTTCAAACTAGCACACACCTTAGAATCACCTGCAGGGCTTGGTAAAGCAGCTTGTTGGGGAATCTGAACATTTGCATATCTTACAATTCCCAGATGTTGCTGTTGTCCCTGGTTTGGGGACCACACTTAGAGGACCAGTGCTTACTGTGAGGAGGCAGTGGGGACTCCTGGGCTCTGGGCTCATCATTTTTAAGGAGCTGTATGATTAGGCAGGTCACTTAAATCCTGGGAGACAGAGCTTTCCCTTTGTCCAACAATGAGGAAAGTATAATTTAGAGCAAAGCTTCTTAATCTTTGTTCTGTAGTGGGCGGTCACCCAGCCCCTGCTAGGTGATGGAGGGCTGAGGGGAGTCAGTATCCTGGCACATCTGAATCCAATCCTGATACACAGGTTGAGAAAGTCTGACCAAGGGGTTAAGAGCACATGCTTTCAAGTCCTGGAAATCTCAGGGCCAGTCCTCACTCTGCCTCTCCGTGTGCTCTTGTGGCTGCTCACCTAGGTCTGAGTCTCAATTTTGTCATCTGTGCAATGGTCACAGTACTTATACCTATGTCATAGGTTTGTGGTAAGTATCAAATGAGGTAATGCATGTAGAGTGTTGGCATCTGGTACTTTGCACATAGTGAATGCCAATGTATATTATTTCTTCTTATTAGTAACTGTTATTTCCATTTCTAAAATCCTGTGATTCACTTTTATGCCTATCTTACACCTTAGTGGAAGAGCGGGAAAGTGCTCTAAAGAATTCTTTTCAAACTTTAATAGGATCCTGGGGGTCTTATTAAAATGCTGACTGTGATCCAGTGGGTCTGGTGTGGGGCCTGAGTGTGCATGTCTGAGCAGCTTTCTGTGACACCCACACTCCTGGTCCAGGAGCCATGCTCTGAGCAGCAAGGCCCTTCAGTGGTCACTCTTAAACTTGGGTGCACATTGGAATCATTGGGGTATCTTTTAACAACTCCAGGCCATATGCCAAACCAATTAAATTCAAATCTTTGGAGTTGGAATACAAACATGGTTGATGGCTGAGCCTCCCCAGGTGGTCTCATGTGTGCACAGCTTCAACCATGCTGGTTCTCAAGGTTGGCTGCATGCTTTAAAAGTGATGATGCTTGAGTCCCACTCCCCGAGATTCTGATTTAGTCCAGGCTGAGATAGGAGCATGAGGGTTTCTAAACCTCTCAGATAAATGTAATGAGAAGCCGAGTCTGAGAACCTCTCTCCGAAGTTAAGAGTTCTCTTCAGTAAGGTGCTGGGAGCAGTGAGCATCCCTTCTTATGGACCCTTTCCCTAGGAGATATGCACTAAAATATGTCCCTCCCCCCAAAGTGTTTACTCTTATTTTAAAGCCAAAAACCTGTTTAACATCTGCATTCAGGAAGCTGTGTTGTTTAATAGCTCGGAAGTAGGCCCAAGAAAGAGAATCCTGATACTAACCCGTCCACCAGTGCTTTTGGTGTGACCTTGGGAAATCTTTTCTATTAAACTATGTGTGAATGTTTATGTCTCCCTACTTTATTACTTTCAAAAGCAGGCTCATCCTACAGAGTGCCCATAGGACTGGCTTGTGGTCAGATCTGGCTTCAAAATCACTGCTGTTCAAAGTCACCCAAACTGTTCGGATTTCCCGACTTTTGTGCAAAATGCATACTTTGTGAGTCTTAAAAATCTGTCATATTTAAACTATAGTTTTTTTTCTCTCTCTTTTAATGGTACCAATTACTTCCTGTTCTCTTCACACAAAGTTTAGGCTTAACATACTCCAGAGATTCAGAGAAATCAGCAAGAAGACAGAAATGATGTTTTTTAAAGCTGTGGTAGGAAGACTGGCCTTGTGGGGTTAATCTTTTTCTTAATCCCTCAGTGGAACAGTCCTGCACTTTTCCATTTGGTCCACTTGGTCCCCCAGCCCACACTTCTGGATGGTAGCCTAGACCAGTGATCGGCAAACTCATTAGTCAACAGAGCCAAATATCAACAGTACAACGATTGAAATTTCTTTTGAGAGACAAACTTTTTAAACATAAACTTCTTCTAACGCCACTCTTCAAAATAGACTCACCCAGGCCAAGGTATTTTGTGAAAGAGCCATACTCAAGGGGCCAAAGAGCCACATGTGGCTCGCGAGCTGCAGTTTGCCTACCACTGGCCTAGACTTTAGCTTTATGAAATGAGCCCATATATCTTTGTTTCTCTAGCACTTAGCTCACTGCCTAGAATATAGAAGTAAACAAATGAATGAATGGCAGAAAGACGTAAAATCAGGTAGCACAAGAAGAGCCAAAAGACTCCAGAAACAGAAAGAAAATGATAGGTGAAAATAAGTTGTTGATATTAATAACTATTAAAGGAATGATGTTAAAGGAGATTCAGGAAAGGCCAGGAGCCCTGGGTGAGGTTTCTGTGGAGTGGGGAGGATGAGTGGTCCCTTAAATAGCCAAAGAAAAAGTGAAAAATGACAGGAGAAAAAGAAATAGGGTGGTGACTGAGGAGGGCAGAGAGAAGGTGGAGATAGAGGAGAAGAGTGAAGGTGAGAGGAGACAAGAGAGGGGGCAGGTGTCCTAAAGGAACCTCCCACTGGCCAGGAGATGGGTCTTTCTCCTTCCTGAGGGCAGACAGGAGTACCTCAAGCTGGATATAGGCAGGACTGGGGTAAAGCCACACCTGGACAAGCACAATGGGTCAGTCAAGCATCATTACCTTTTCTGGAATTAAATGTTTTCAAATTGCCTAGTCCTCCTTGTTCTCCATTGTTCTCCACAGGAGTCCCTCCCATGGTAAAGATGGACCTCAGTTAAGCCACAGACATCCACTATGAGCACCATTTTGGTGGGCTTCCCTGCCCTCCCTTTCCCACCCCACATCCTGCTCTACAACCCCTCACCCCCTGCACAAGCACATAGGATCTGCAGTCACTTCCCTCGTCCACTTCCAGGCACTTCAATGGCCGCCTTCTTGCCCCCCACAGGCCCAGCTCTCCCAGGGCCCCTGCCATCTAAGCACAGCCATTGTGCAGACAGAAAAAGGAGCCCATGGGGTGCTGAGCAGAGGATTTAGAGAAAGATGCAGGTGAGACCAAACAAGACTTGTGTCCTGGCCAGTCAGACACTCTGCAAGGAGCCATGTGTGTGATGGGAGGGTGTGTACATAGAGGATTGTTTGGGGAATCTTTCTCATAGAAAGTGATATATAAATTGAGTTTCCAAAGATGAGCAAATTTTTCCTTGTTCTGGTGTTTTGTGGTGGGGAAGGTGGATTGAGGGGAAAGACCTTCTGGGGTCAGGACCAGCATGTTTGAAGGCACAGAGATGGGACAGAGTGTGCTATTGCATGTTGCTGCAGTGTTTGTCTGGAAGGCACTGAGAGGGACCTGAGCAGTGATAAGGCAGGAAGGGCCAGGTCATGAAGAAACTTGAATGCCATGCTTAGAAGCCTGGTGTTACCTCACAGGAAATAAGGAGTGTCTGGTTTTAAGCAGGTACAGGATGCTGTGAGACTTGCATTTGAGAATGATTACTTTGAAAAGGTATTATTACTTGCTTTTCACATGTGAGCAAAGTCAGGCCCCAGGCAGTATTATAAATGAGCTGCTCCCTGTCACACCATCAGTGGCAGTAGCAGAACCTGCCTCCATGTCATTGTGCTAAACCTGGGTGAGTTCTGGAAGATTTTCCTTGCAGAACTTGCTAGGCCCATCTCAACTCCCTCAAGAGCCAAAAAGGATGAGATTCAGCACAGATATTGCCCCTTGAGCCTGAAAGAGATGATGTTAAAATTCTGGTTCTTCCATTTTTTAAGACCGTGGTCGGCAAACTGTGGTTCGTGAGCCACGTGCGGCTCTTTGGCCCATTGAGTGTGGCTCTTCCACAAAATACCACGGCCTGGGCGAATCTATTTTGAAGAAGTGGCGTTAGAAAAAGTTTAAGTTTAAAAAATTTGGCTCTCAAAAGAAATTTCAATCGTTGTATTGTTGATATTTGGCTCTGTTGACATGAGTTTGCCGACCACTGTCTTAAGAGAAGGACTTTATTCATACCAGGTTAGTTTTTGAGGAAGTTAAACCAAAATGTTCCACTGGGCACTTATTGGCATTGATTTCCAGAAAACATTTATATTTAGTGTCAGCTGAGCTGGGGGAAGGGGACTCAGTCATCTCTTAGGTCTTCATGGGGATACAGCAACTATAGCCAGTCCTTAGTTGCCCACCGGAATGGTGGGTTTGTTAGCTAAGCTGTAGCCACTGATGTTGGTGTGTTCTGTCAACATAACTTTATCCAGGTATGCATATGATAACACAATGGAATTTCTTTAGCATTTTCCTCTTTTTCCTGTCTCCCATGCACAGGAAATAGAGAGATGGCCTCGGGGGGCATAGAGAGATAAGAAAGGGCCTTGAAAATCTTACCCCTGCCATTGATTTTCTGAATTTTGGGTTGGCCAAGCCACCCAGGAAACACCGCCTGATTGACTGTGCCTGGGAAGTGCTTTTGTCTACCTCTAGTGGAGAAACATGTGACTTCACAGGGGCCTGCACTCCTTGTTTGAGATATGGAACAGAGAGGCGCCCCCAACCTCTTAATCATCTGTTTTGTGAGCAGTACTCTGGGACAAGAGGGGACAGTCATGTCTTGTTTGTACATGGCTTCACTGGGTGGCATTTGGGCCTCTGTCAGGAGCTTGGCTTAAAGCTGACAGACTTGTTGAAGTCCGGCCCAGGCTGGCTCAGATATTAGGGCCATCATCAGAGAGGGGGAGAAGTTACTGCTCTCACTGCTGATAAGGTGGTCTCTTCCAGGTTTCTCAACAAGATAATGTGAATAATGGCTTTTCCAAAATGCTCCCTCAGACATTCAAAATCCATTTCCTATTAGTAACTTTTAAAAAAAATTGGTTCGACATCCTCCCCTCCTTCTAGAGTATATTCCTATTAAAATTTAAACCAGTGTCATTAAATGCCTTGGTTTTTAACACACAGATCTTTCCGAGGTGAAGCCCAGGTGAAGAGCATCCCTACCCTTAGGTCCTAACTCACTCCCCACCCCATCACACACACTCACACAAACACTCACATTCTTGCACACTTACACTCGCTCACACATACACACTCATACACTGACATACACACACACACATATTCACACACAGACACACACACTGACACAAAAATACACACTCAAACACACTCACACTCGCTCACATTTGCTTTCTCACACACACTAACATATACACACTCATACACTGACATACACACTCATGCTCATACATACACATACACACACTCACACAAACACACCCACAGTCACACTCACACACATACACTCCTATACACTCACACACATATTCACACACATACTCACACTCACACACACACTCATTGGCACTCTAGCTCCAATGTTGGTGACTACTCAGTTCTGTTTGTAACTTTATAACACAGGGTCAGCCAATTGATTTGGATCTATAGATAAAAACTTGGGAGACTATTTTATATTTTGATATCTGATCTTGTATCAAATGTCAAAAATATATTTAATTTTGTGGTTTAAGAAAAAGGTTCCTTTTTCCTTTGCTCAGGCAGTGGTAAGGCAAAGTCATAGCTTTTATATAAATAACTATATGATCAAAAGTCCTAAATGCCAATTAATGTGGATCATTGGGTAATTTGGAAAAGGGAGAGTTGAGGGCAACTTTTTGAGAAGTTCTGTCAGATATTTCTCCTGCTGCTCTCACCCAGCTCTCGCAGGTGACCCTCTCTCTGAGTGATGTTTCTAAAATATAAGCAGTATGCCTGCAGCTTCCTTGGCATACAACCCAACACTGGAACCTGGTGGACTTGGCCTCTGCTCCTCCACAGCCTTGTCTCCCCTGCTCCAGGCCTTTCTCAAACATGCTTTCTTCTTTCTTCCTCCATATTTTTCTTCTTGGCCTGCAAACATGTTTCATTCCCATGATTATGGTTATGCATCCTTTTGTCTCAGAAATCTCACTTCCTCAAGGGGTCATCCCTACTCTCTGGCCAAACTATTGACCTGTTTCCCCCTCTCCTTCCTCTTCTATAACACATATGAGCCCATAGTTCATTTTTTCTAATAGTAGGTAGCTCAGTCATTGCTGGTGTAGGCTCCCTAGAACAGATTATGTATATCTCTTCCCAGCTCTGTATTGGTAGTTTGACATCAGCCAGGGTGGGGATATTTACACCATGGTAATTGGTATATACTACAAAGCAGCTTTTTACTTTTTCTCCAGATGGCTGATAGATAAACATTTATTAGCATACATAAGGGTTAGAGGTATACCAGTTCATCCTACAGAGCCTGTCTCATAATAGAGTTCTATAAATATTTATGAAATTAAATGAACAGAAATTGAGACTTTCAGTGTGGCCATACTAAACTGTACACTATGTATATATCATATTTCATCTTGACAATGACTTCATGAGATTAGTGTTGCTTGCCCTATTTTACATGAGAAAATTTAGGCTCAGGAAAGTGACTTGCTCACTGTCATAGAGTGAATAAACTGAATATTCCTTGAGTCTGCACCCTGGGGCTCTGCTCTAGCCTGGTGCCTTCTGCTCTTGGCTGTCTGCATACACACTGACTCCAGCCTGGCTTGGGTACCAAGCATACTTGTCCCCCTGGATTCACTTACCTTGTCCCCAGTCTTACATTAATAGCAAATTGGCTGCTCACCCTCTGCCTGGATCAAGGTCTTCAGTCTGCCCTCTAGATGTGCCCAGCCTTTGGGGACCTACAAGTAACTCAGTAAGCACAGGACATGACGTGACAAATAAGGGCTGGGGAGACTCTGGAGCCCCATGCCTGCAATTCAGCCATAGAGTAACCAACTAATCCCAATTTGCCTTGGATGTTCCTGATTTTAGCACTAAAAGTCCGTTGCCTTGGGAATCCCCTATGGTCCCAGGCAAACTGGAATGGTTGGTCACCCTATTTGGGACACAGATTTGAGGCCAGTGGAAGAAGGGAAATCCCAAAGGGGTTCTGAAAGCATAGCACCTTCTTAGCCACTCCCTTAGGTCTACCTTTACAATGCCTGTGGATTTTGTGTTTCCATCTTCGTGGGTGGCTGGGACCAAGAGCAAGTAATTGAATTTCTCTAAGCCTTTGTTGATACATCTATAACATGGAGATAATGAGAACTACCTACATAATTTGTGGGATTCAATATAAAATGAAAATGTGGAGTTGCTTGTTGAAAATTATTAAAAATTTCAAGATGGCAACCAAAGAGCTGAGAGTGCTTTTGTGTGGGGTTTCTCTGCAACTTCACTGGCCCCAAGCTCAGGATGCAGACTTGGAGACCAATGAAACACTTATCATGCAGAGCTGTAGGGATTCAATGGCCCAAAGCACCCACAGCACTGAGGGTGGTGCCTGTTCATGAGCTCTGGCCTGGCACCCCTGGCTTGCTCAGTCTCTCCTACAACACACACCTGAATTCTTACCTTGACAGCAACCTGAATCAGGTGATGTTTTATAAGTCACTTCAGTTTTCTAGGCTCAGTTTTTTCTTCTATAAAACATGGGGATTGCAGGAAATCTCTAAGAAGTTTACCAACTCTAAGTCTGTTTCAGTCAACTCTGTGACCTTTATACATGAGCAAGGTCTTAATGTTTTTTTGAAAGCAATTTCTCCCTCCTCGGTTTGCTGATATTCCATTTGGCCTTCAAGTTCCATTCATATCAGAGAGTATTTTCTTCCAAACCTGAATACATAAATCAGGATTCTTAGATTATTTCTGAAGTCCCTCTAATTCAAAGGTCAACCCACTTCCCATGTGAGCAGTATGAGGTTTGGGATGGCTGAATGCCTCATGTAGGGCCAAATGAGATAGAGGAGAGTAGAATCAAACCCATGTCCTCAACAGTATACTCTTTCTTTCTTGGCTAAGGAAACACCTTTATAATTGTAATTTGCAATCATTATTTTCTGAAAAATTTCTCATAAAAATAAAGAGGAAGTAGACAAGAAAAAAAGGAACTTTAATTTGGACTCATTAGATTATTTTTTTTCTCAAACCCTCAATACCTGTCCCAGCCTTGGTTTCATGATTTATCTAGTAGTCTAGTTAGTAAGGAGGAGGGTTTCCTCTCTTCTCACATGAGGGTGGGATTCCCAGACTCTTTCTTCTGACATTTCTGTACTCTAGTGTGCATAAACAAATATTCTTTTAAAAGCATAGCTTCTTTATGTTTTGTTTCTATATCAACTGGTCTTTGGGGGATATCAAATCATATTCTTAAAAGAAAAGATTGGAGTGAGGGGAGGAGTGTTCTCAGCCACTGCCTGGGTCTGGTCCACGTGGACCCACTAGACCTCTCTGTGGGAAGTTGTGCATGTGCCTGGTTGGACATTTCTGAGATTTTTCTAGGGGTGAGAGAGAAAAAAAGTCTCTCTTTGTCCCTGGAAATCCATTCACTTCCTAAAATCATGCCCACCTCACCTGTGCTGGTCATTTCACTGAAGGAGGCCTGGTGGGACAATTTAGCTCACTGTTTGGTTTATTTTTTAATGTAAGGTGGCACTTTACACATGAACTGGCTCAGGGCCAGACAAAACATGTTTTGCTTTAGTGGGAGTGAAGACTATAATTTCATGCTCTTCTCTTAGTTTATTCTAGACTTCTGCTGCATTGCTACTGAACGGACTGTGTCAAGGTCAGCTGTTAGGGCTTCCTGTGCTGCCTCAGTGCTCATGAGATTTAAGACAATGTACATTCTCTCCATTTCAAAGAGCTCCAGAAGGAAGCCCAAAGGCTCACTCTCTAAGGAGCTATGATTTGCCAACTAGTTTGAGTCAGCCTGTGGATGAATTTTATAGAGTCGAGAGAATTTCCAGGGGCACTTTCTTCCTGTTCCATAGGGCTCTGTCATAATCTCCCTTCTAAAAATAAGTCTTGGAAATCTGGGGCTGCTATGAATTTTCAACTGGTATCATGCCAGTGTGAGAGCTGAGAAGCTTGTAGTGAAAGGTGGGGGTGGTGTGGCCTTTACAAAATAAACCCAGAAAAGTCTTACATTAAAAAAAAAAAAATCCCAATTTAGAATCTAGGTTTGTACCAGTTTTGGAAATGCTTCCTGCTTCCTGCTCGCTGTCCTGATCCAGGGGTGCTTTCTAGTGCAGGGACTGTGAGTTATAGAGCTCTGGTGGTAGTTATGCAGCATATGAGGCATTCCCTAGAGGGACCAAGAGAACTAGCCAGCATAATACAAGGTGTGCAGAGAGAGAGTGATGAGGATGGGTGTGTCCATGAGAACTGGTGTCATGGAGCCCCTCACATGCTCACAAGGGTGTGTAAATTCTAATAAGCACAAATGGTCATAGTGTTCATGAACAGACAAACAGAAAATCCTTAAGGCTAGGGACATCATCAAGTCAAACTGGATTGTTTATTTGGGAGGATGTTGAATGTCCTTAATGCTCTCATTTGAAAGATCAGGAAGGTTAAGTGAGTTGCCCACGGTTGCAAAAGGGATGACTCTCTGTGTAAACAGCCTGATTTCCAGACATCCTTTCCCATCCAGTTCAGCTAAGGTTAAAACTGTCTGAAGATGGTGGTCTTGTCTTTAAAAGTGAGCCCATTGTGAAATAATTGGCCCTTGGTTAACTGCCTTGTCTATAACAACCAGGCTTCTTCCTAGCTGCCAGCATTTTTCTCTTATGAAGGAGGGATTATAGTTTCACAATAAAGAGAAGGATGTTTCAATGAACAGAAAAGACAGTGAAATAATCCTAACTACCAGAAACCAGGACAAACATGCCTTGATAATCCAGATTTTGATAATTTAGGATGGTGAAGTGAAATGGAACATTATTTTGGGATGGAATCATAAATATTATACAATAATAACTTAATGTGCCTGCTTTCCCTATTGTTTATGACCTTCTCTTTTGGTTAGTTGGGAAACTTAATGGAATACAATCATTTAAATATCATGTCTATATATATAAAACCCTAATATGTAAATAGACTGAATGATGAAACAACTGAATAACCAAACAACTGAACAACTGGTTGCTATGATGTGTGTTGACCACCAGGGGGCACGTGTAGAACATGGCGGGTGTCAGCCCAAATCACTCCGTGCTGCCAGCAGGTGTGAGTGGGCCTGACATTGTCAGCATGTTGGGAGCGGTGGCAGGAGTGGGGCTGCTGGCAGACAGGAGACCGGGGGCTGTGGTGGGAGGGGCCGGGTGGGGTCGTGGAGGATGGGCTGAGACCTGCCCCTGTGCCCACTGCAGCCTCATGGCCTCTGGTGGTTACTGAAAATTCTTTGCTCCCATGCACCATGGTTATGCCGAGTGCTCGCACCTGCTGCAGGAGCCTGGCGCCGGCCCGATTGCTTGGCACTGGCACTGTCAGTGGGTATGAGTGGCAGCTGCTGCCCCAATTGCCCCTCAGGAGCAGGGGGAGGTGGGGGAGCCCTCAGGGGCAATTGGGGCCAACAGCCGCTGCTCACACCTGCTGACAGCACCAGTCTGGCTCACACTTGCTGCTGGCACTGGCCCCAATCACTCTGCACTGTCAGTGGGTGCGAGCAGGGCCAGTGCCGTCAGTGTGTAGGAGTGGCAGTGGGGGGGACAAGGATGCTGGCAGACAGTGGACCAGGGGCAACTGTGGGAGGGGCTGGGCGGGGTCGCTGAGGATGGGCCGAGACCCTCCCCTGTGCCCACCACAGCCTCACAGCCCACTGTTCCTTTCAAGGTGCACAAAGTCATACATTGGGCCCCTAGAGCTTTATCATACAATTGTATAGCACTTATCCATTAATGAGAACATATCAGCTCGTGTGTTCCAAACTGTTTTATGAGGTACGTGTTCCCATTTTATAGATAAAAAATTAAAATGATAGGAAATAATGACTTGCTCAAGGGCATACAACTAAGTGGCAGATGTGAGATTGACCCCAGGGCTTCTTATTTCAATTCAAAATTATTTTTCCTCAGATCAAAATTTAACTTTTTCAGGTTATGATAAATTCTTCTCTGGGACCCACATAAAATCAGACTTTACCTCTGTGAAGGTTAGTTGCTTCTATCACCAATAACAACACATTTTACTTTGCAGAACTAAATAAGAGTAATGGGAAGAATGAGGACCAAGTAAAGTTGTATTAGAAGCAGGTGATATATGACTTGTTACACACAAAATAAAAATATTGGGGGAGATGTCTCTTCTAATTGTGTTGACAGTGTTGGGGAGAGGAACTCTGTACTGGATGCTCTTTTGTCTCTACCTATTGCTCTGGCTGACTCTGCTCCCCTCTGCACTGAATACCAACCCAAAACATTATGAGACTGAAGAGTGAGGATTGTGACCCCATATTTTAGTTTCTCTGAGATCTTTCTAAATTCAGCATCAGAAAATATTTTGAAAATACATCATGCTTTCCTACCCAGTAGGGAAAAAGTCAAATGAGACCTTCTGAGGGAAGAGACACATTCTATGCACCAGAAGCTGAGACAAAGCACTTAGCTTCAATCTTCATGGAGGAACAAAGTCTACATGCTGACAATTTGATCTGTTAAGCCCTTTTAAAGTTACAGTTGCTGGAAACTAATTCCAGCAGGTCATAAATGCAATAAGTTTCATCAAAAGGTTGATGGAATCTTGAGGATTGCCTACTGGAAATGGCTAAGGGCATTTCCCCATACCTAAAGATTTGCATAGATGATTGTTTGCTGCCAGACAGCTGAGGGCATTTTAATCTACATGGTATTGCCTCCTACTGGCCAAACACCTGAGCAGCTGTAGGCAGTTCCCCAAATCTGACAATGGATTCTGGATACTAAACCTTGGCCTTTGATATGTATATCTACCTTGCTTTAGGACAGTTTGTGTTAATAAAAAGCAAGGGGTCCAGAGAGAAAGGAGAACTTGGCTTCTTTAGCTAAGTCTTCTCTGGCTCCCCAAAATGCATTCCAAAATTATGTTTCACCTCTGGACTCTTGATTAATTTACAGCAGCCCCTTTTCCAGATTCCTGAACCCTTCAAGATGCTGGATTAAGACCCCCGGCATACAGTGAAGCAAAACACTCCAGGGAAAGTCAATTGCTCTCTTACAATGTCAGAGGATATGATGTAATCCTCTTCTCTCATTTGCTGAACAAGCACTGATGTGTGTGGGGAGGTACGTGGGTGGGTGGTGGACGGTTGAAAATGTATAGCAGAGAGACTCAGTCCAATATCAAGTCAAAGAAGCAGGAATTAACTTTAAAGGGAAAACAGAATGGCTGTCAAATGTCAACCCTCAGTTGTAATGTCACAAAACCACCTCTACAAAAGGCCTGGTTTTGCTGT
Organism: Plecotus auritus; assembly: GCF_963455305.1. Taxonomy (NCBI): domain Eukaryota; kingdom Metazoa; phylum Chordata; class Mammalia; order Chiroptera; family Vespertilionidae; genus Plecotus; species Plecotus auritus. The sequence goes on from NC_137771.1 coordinate 111,250,839, forward strand.
TTTCAGAAGCATGAGCATTTGTCTGGAAAGAGGCTGCTTTCAGATATTTGCTCCAGTCTCCATCTGACTACCTCTGAGTCTATCCCAAATGAGAGAAGCAGGTAAACATGGCCCATTCAAACTAGACACTGGCTTACCAGGTCAGAGATGAGGTGAGACCTAGGGCCTTCTGTTCCATCATTCCAGCCTTCTGGACAGTAGGTGCAGACCAACCCTGTTCGCACAGCTGGCAGAGAAGTGGCAATCTGTATCCTTCCCCCTTGCATGGCAAGCCCCACTTCCTAGAAGGTCTTCTCACTTTTGAAGCTGAGTCTCTCATGCCACAAGTCCCTTTAGTACAGCTGGTTACTGTTTTCTAAGACGATCAGGCATTGAGGGCTGACATTGTCCCCATCACATCTCTGACCAATGCTCAGACCCAGATGGCAGCTCATGTTCCATCCAGGACAAGTCCCACCTTGTGCTGCTGATTCAGGGAGGTACCCAGTCAACCTTCCATCTCAGAGAGATGGAAGGTTGTCTTAACTACACACCTCCTCTGTTCTCCAATGCCCCCCTCCAGCACATGTCCAGGGCTTGCATGAGGACTCTCCCAGTTAACCACAGGATGGGCCTTCAAGGTAGGCTTGGCTGTTGCTCGTGCAGCTGAGGAAATGAATGAAAACATGCAGTTCAGTGTCTTTCTCATTCTAAGGCCACGACCTCTCCAGGAGGGCAGGAGTCAGTGAGAGGGAGGGTTCTGTCCCAAAGGTTAAATCCTATCCCTGCCTGCCTTTTTTATTATTCTTTGCATCTCCCTATAGCCATAGGAACATAGTTCCATGTGTAATTAAAAAACATGTTCAGCCACCTAAGACAGGCACAGTCGCAGAGGGGCCATCAGGAGAGAACTTGGGGGTCAACAAAGGTGGGGCACAGACCCTCACCCCCCAACCTTGCAGGGCCCTGAACCCTCACCCCGTCTGAGGGAGGTCTCCTGCCCCCATGGCTGCTTTGCTTCCCACGCCCAGCTCAGATCAGGACACAGGTGACAGACAGTGACTTGATCCAGCTCAGATTGGGACCCAGGTAACAGACAGAGACTTGGCTGACAGCAGCTGCCCTATATCTAAATCCAGCCTAGCACCAGGAATGCTCAGGGCCTACTCAAGAATGCAAATAATCCTTTCCACTAATATTTACAGGGTAAACTAAGATAGTTGGTAGAGTATTAAATTTGACAGTAAAATAATATTCAAGTTTTCAGATTAATTTAAATAGGCTAATTGAAATAAGTGAATATTCAAGAAAATTTAATTGTACTGGACAAAAAGCTGTTCCTAAAGTGGTAACTAAAATTTCTATTGGTAGTTCATCTCATGGTAAAATTCCTAAATATGCAATGAAACTAAAGCAGTCATAGTTTTGTGCAAAAAATTAAAATTTAAAGTTATCAAGACAGCATTATAAAATTTACAAAAGCCTTCATTAATCAAAAAAAGGGGGGATAGTAGGGTAATATCATGTAAGGAAAAATATCCTATAAGTAAATTACATCTAGAAAATTTTTACTTTACAAAATTAATTTTCATTTGTAATGCTAACAGCAAGACACCCATGAAAAACACATGGTGTCTAAATAAGACAAAGGAAAATCATTTGGGCAAAAATAAAAAGGATCCCAAATCAATTATATAGAAAAGATTCCTTTATTAACTTTTGGTCAAGAATATGTTTGCATATTTTCAGAAAACAACTCCAAGACCATGTGGATTCCTACAACAGAGAGGAATTGACAGGTCTGCTCCAACCACGAAGACAAGAGGAGAAACAGTCCAGAGATGGAAGACGCTGACGATGCCTTGCCACGCTAGCAGTCAGCAGCTGTGCGTCGCAGCAGGTTTCCTAGGACCAAACCAGAGAGGGTCGGACCTGCATTGCCACCATGTGCCCACATATCATTGCTGACATGTACACATAAGGAACTGTTTGAAATTGAAACGGGGACTCAGAACTGTTGGACATTGAAATTGGGACTCAAACATTTTTCGTTATTATATGTTTATTTCTAGTCTGCAGAGGCAAGATTTTTTTAAAGGAAAGAAATGGGGAAAAAATAGATACAGAGGTAAAGAAGCATTGAATAGACTGTCAAACTACAGCGGGAAGGCAGGGGAGGTTGGGGGGGGGTGGGGCTGTAAGAGATCAACCGAAGGACTTGTACGCATGCATATAAGCATAACCAATGGATACAAGACACTGGGCGGGGGGGGGGGGGGAGGCAGGTAAAGGCATGTACTGAGGGAGTAGGGGAGGCTGGGGGGAGGTCAATGGGGGAAAAAAAAGAGACATATGTACTACTATTTGTAATACTTCAAACAATAAAAAAATAAAATTAAATTAAAAAACAAACAAAACGAACAAACAAACAAAAAACAATGTGCCTGGGGTTCTTTGCAGGTGGTATACTTTTTTTTTTTAAATTTATTTGTGTACAAGCAATGGTCACATCTCAACAAAGCCAAAGGCAACTTTTGGAAGAGAAATACTGCTTTTTCATCTTTTATCTAAAAATAAAAGATTTTCCCAATTAAAAAAAAACCACCAAAAAACAAAAAAAAAACACCACAAAACATGTTCAGGCATGGACCAGCTGGTGTGGAATTGGCAGAGCAATTGGAGCTATAGCCCTGCTTCGTCCTGGCAGCCACCACGTCATAACCACTGCTCCCTGTTAGCAGGCTTTGTCACACTCTGTCCCCAGAGCACCAGCAGCTCTATTTTCTCCTGGCATTCTCTCACAGTGTTCCAGGTGTTATTCCCATTTCACAGATGGAGCAACCCATGTCCCAAGAGCAATGGAGGAGTGAAAGTTCACAATCTTTTGACCTCGTGGCTTTTGGGAAACACTTGGTTTTTCCTTCCCCTTCCACGCTGGGCAGAGAAAGGCAGCATGCTTCTCTTCCCCTGGACTGTCTGGAGAATGGCCCTGCCAGGTGCTGGTCTCTGGAGTGGACCAACCCTCACAGCGGTACTACAGCACAGAGCAGGAGGCAGCGAGGGGCACAGTCCCCGGTTCCACATGGCAGGACCTGTCTACTGTCAGTGACCATGCTAAGCAGGTGTGGCACTGACCAGCTGAGCACACTGCTGAGGCAGTATGTGGGTGCACATGGGTGGGGAGCAGCAGTGACCCTCCTCTGACCTTCCACTGTCCCTGTGCCCACTTCTATCACAGCACTTGACCTAGCTATGCGTTTTGAAGTCCCTGTTGCCCCTTTGGACTGTGAGCAGGCAGTGCATCTTTTCCTGCCATCCCTAGCAGGCAGTGTAGTGTTGGTGCACATTTATTGTTCTGCAAATATGTGGTGGACCATGAAGGGGAAATAGGGCTCCTCACGTAGCTTCCTTTCCTTGCTACTGAGATCACACACTGTTCCTGTCCAGAAGATGTCAGGATCCTGCTCCTCCCTGCTCACAAACCATCCACTCCCCGTGAATGAATGCTGGTCCTACCCCTTCCCCCCCCACCCCCACCTCCCATCCCCATTTAGGGGCTGAACTCACAGTATGGTAAGGAAGCCGGCTGACAGATCCCTGCAAAAGGGCATTATGTAGATTTGGGATGGGAGTGAATGGCTTGAATTAAGTATAGTTTTCCAGGATTTGAAGAGGGACTGTGTGAGTGACACACAGTTGTTTCCACTTAAAATTGATTAGCAAATATCACTACAAATGAACTTAGAGTTTAAAACAAAACTCCATGGAAATGAATCATTCTATATCATTCTAAATTGGTCAAAGAAGTTCCTACAGCTGAACACCCAAAACATCTCCTTTAGTCCTGATTATCCCCTTCCTGGAAGTTACAGTTCCCCACACAACAGATGAGATGTACCCTGATTCTTTCCTTCTGGCTGCTTGTCCTAGATTTTAATGGCCCCCAGTACCATTGGCAAAGCTGGAGGAAGACCTCGCCAAAGACAGAAGCAGCACACTTGCCTCACTGCACTTTGGGGCAAGAGACACACCCTGGAGATTAACTCAGACCAGCCCTTGGGACACTCAGAATTGGTTGATCACAACACCTAACAGTGGGTAGCTTATAGGCCAGGGGCAGTCCTGTTTCTATTAGCCCTTCACACTTGGGCAGTTAAACATTAAATACTGTTTGGTTTTCAAAATGTTCTCAATAAAGAAGTAAGAGTCTAATTTGCAGAAACAAATAACCCCAGGGTGTGATACTCAAGGAAATTTCAGAGAGTGCTGTGGTTATTAATGGGCAGTCTTAGCAGAAAGCCTGATAGAGGAGGTAAATCAAATAAAGAAAATCAATATCTGAGAATAAATGAAATTTGAAACGTGTCAGCTGTGGGCTCCAACAGAGGTGAATTCTAGTACATTTTCTGGTCATCTAAGGAATGGAAGTCACCTTCTATTCCTATGGTCCTGAGTACAAGTTACCAAGCTCTGATCTAAGATTAGATGCCTGTAAGGATTTCGCTGGCTTATCCTGCCAGGGCTGATGGGTGGTGAAAGCTCTGGAGCAACATGTTCTATCTGAGAGTCCGTTCTAATAAGCTCTAAAAGCACTCTTTGTGTCTCAAGCATTGACGTGGTGTCCGGGATTTGACAAAATGAACACAGTAGCCTACTTCTGTCTCTGCAGCTCAACACAGAGGGAGACATGCTGGCCCATGCCACTTAGTTCCTTCCCTACCTCATTTTGTTTAAAACTACATGTTAGGATCATTGTCCAGGAATTATTATAAGACAACAAAAACCTAGGGAATTGCTTGTTCATGGTCAAGGAGACTCAATGACACTTATTGTCTGTACCAATTTCAGACTTTTATATTATCTTCTTTAATTGAAGAATTCCCACATGGGCAGAGTTAAACATAACCCCAGGCCTGGTCCTCTCCTGAGCAATGGAAGAGTTAGCATGACCCCATGGCCCTGTGCACCTGAGAGATAGAGTCTGTGGTCTGGGTGGAGAGAAAAATCCTCCAAAATGCAGCCAGAAAAGACCTTTGGCTGATGAAAATAACTCAGGAGGCAGTGAGAGAAATGGTGAAACCTAGTCCCCTTGCCCAAAGCTGCAACAAGACTTCTGTGATTTGTATCTGAGTTTCTGAACACACAGGTTGGGTTACACGTGGCTGAGACAGCAGGATTGAGGGACAGTGAGGATGGGGAGTTGGATGGTTTGAAGCCAAGGTATGAGGAGGAAATGATGCATTTGTTGAAACTGCACAGGTGAACACATTCCCCTCACCTTTAAACATTGAAACCACTCATCACTCACACGACCACAAATATGACCACATGGAAAAAGGGGTTTGCCAGCTCTATTTCACTTTATGGACCAATCTACTCCAAAATTTACAATGTGCAGCTACTGCATGTCAAGGAGTTTGCTAGCCCCTGGAAATATAACCGTAATTATGACATAGTCCTTGCCCTCAGACTGGATCCTTTCCTAGTGGGAGAGATAGAAAGCAAGCAGGCAACTTCAATTCCTTATGCTCAGGACTGAGAGGGCTTGGATAGGATTCTTTGGGAATATATAGGACTGTCATTTATTTCCAAACTTGGTGGCAAGAGGACCTCTCCTACCTTGCAGTGCTTCCCAGAAGAGCTAGTATGGAACAGAGTCCAAGCAGATAATATTCCATGCAGTGAATTGCCTTGCAGCTATGCCTTTAAGACTATACTGACATGGATACTGCAATGACATTAAGAAAATACTTGTTTGACTCCATACCAGATACACAAATATGAAGTAATGCACTCTGGACACCTGGGAAAACCCTGACCAAGGTGATGTGAACCAAAAAAAGGACAATGAGGAACATCAGCCTTCTTGGAGTCAGCAGCATATAATGGGCACACCAGAAAAAGAGTAGAGAAGGATGATATTGACAATATTAAGAGCAAATTCATAGTAAGCTCTTAACATATTTTATAAGTGTTACTGCATCAATTTTTCCAACAATCCTACTAAGAAGAACCAACCTTATTTTCATTTCATAGATCAGCAAACTGAGGCTCAGAGATGTCAAGCAGCTTGAGTGGGCATAGCATCACACAAATACCAAGTGATGGGTGCAGAATTCAATCTTAGTTCTTATCCCAGGGTTGATGTGAGGAATAAATTAATTAATACTTTCAGAGTGCTAGGGACAGGGTCCGAAATACAGCCAGCTCTTGATAAGAGTTAACCATTATTACTAATACACATAAATCTCTCCCACAGATCTCTTTCAAGATAAATGATATTGCCTCAAATAACCAACCTAATGCAGAGCCCACAGTGATTAAAAGCACTAATTATCTCCCTCCAAAGGAGAAAAGAAATGAAATAGGAGCCTGCTAGCTCCCTCTGTCTAGCCAAGCCTCAGGCTAATGGTGAAATGGGAACATGGTGTGCATTGCAAGGCACCCTCCTGGAGAACTCCCAACCATTTACCCTTCACTTTTTCATCTATTTGGATGTTTCAATGGTACGAAAATTAAAAAATTTCCTTGGTCAAAATCCTCTTGATTCCCAAACCTGCAGGAGGGTGTATGAACTCTTTTTTTTTTTTTTTTTTTTGTTTTTTTTCCTTTTAACTTGTTTATTTTTTCAGTGGTTCCCAACTTTGGCATGTATAAGTCACATTTTGGTCTCTTAAAAATGTGGATATTTATTACTATTCTTCATCTGTACTTTTATTTTTTTATTTTTTTGAATCAATTTTTTTTACTAAGGTATTATATGTGTACATATCTTACCATTGCCCCCCCCCCACCCCACTCCCATACATGCCTCACCCCCCAATGTTTTGCATCCGTTGGTTACTCTTATATACATGCATATAAGTCCTTCAGTTGATCTCATATTTCCCCCACCTCTCCCTAACCTTACTGCTGTAATTTGACAGTCTGTTTGATGCTTTACTGCCTCTGTATCTATCTTTTTGTTCATCAGTTTATAAATGTTTTTCATTATCCCCAAATGAGTGAGATCATGTGGTATTTTTCTTTCATTGACTGGCTTATTTCACTTAGCATAATGTTCTCTAATTCCATCCAGATGCCTACAAATGGTAGTAATTCCTTTTTTTTATGGCAGCATAGTATTCCATTGTGTAGATGTACCATAGTTTTCTGATCCAGTCATCTGCTGACGGGCACTTAGGCTGTTTCCAAATCTTAGCTATGGTAAATTGTGCTGCTATGAACATAGGGGTGCATATATCCTTTCTGATTGGTGTTTCTAGTTTCTTAGGATATATTCCCAGGAGTGGGATTACTGGGTCAAATGGGAATTCCATTTTCAGTTTTTTGAGGAAACTCCATACTGTTCTCCACAGTGGCTGCACCAGTCTGCATTCCCACCAGCAGTGCACGAGGGTTCCTTTTTCTCCACATCCTCGCCAACACTTGTCGTTTGTTGATTTGTTGATGATAGCCATTCTGACAGGTGTGAGATGGTATCGCATTGTCGTTTTGATTTGCATCTATCGGATAATTAGTGACTTTGAGCATGTTTTCATGTGTCTCTTGGCCTTCCTTCTGTCTTCTTTCAAAAAGATTCTATTTAGGTCTGTTGCCCATTTTTTTATTGGATCATTTATCTTCCTTTTATTAAGTTGTATAAGCTGCCTGTAGATGTTGGAGATTAAACCTTTATCAGTGATAACATTTGCAAATATGTTCTCCCATAGAGTGGGCTTTCTTGTTGTTTTGTTGATGGTTTCTTTTGCTGTGAAAAAGCTTTTTATTTTGATGTAGTCCCATTTGTTTATTTTCTCTTTGGCTTCCATTGCCCTAGGGGCAGTATCACTGAAAAAGTTCTTTTGGCATATGTCTGAGATTTTGCTGCCTGTGGATTCCTCCAGTATTTTTATGGTTTCCCATCTTATATTTAAGTCCTGTACCCATTTTGAGTTTATTTTTGTGTATGGTGTAAGTTGGTGATCTAGTTTCATTTTTTTGCATGTATCTGTCCAATTTTCCCAACACCATTTATTAAAGAGACTGTCTTGACTCCATTGTATGCTCATGCCTCCTTTGTCAAATATTAAATGCGCATATTGGTTTGGGTCGATATCTGGATTCTCTATTCTGTTCCATTGATCTATATGTCTGTTCTTGTGCCAGTACCAGGCTGTTTTGAGGACAGTGGCTTTGTAATACAGCTTGAAATCTGGTATTGAGATCCCTCCTACGTTATTCTTCTTTCTCAGGATTGCTGTGGCTATACGGGGTCTTTTTTTATTCCAGATGAATTTTTGGAGGGTTCTTTCTAGGTCTGTGAAATACGCCGTTGGTATTTTAATGGGGAGTGCATTGAATCTATAGATTGCTTTGGGTAGTATGGACATTTTAATGATGTTGATTCTACCAATCCATGAACATGGTATGTTCTTCCATCTGTTTATATCTTCCTCTATCTCTTTTTTCAGTGTCCTGTAGTTTTCTGCATATAGGTCTTTTACCTCCTTGGTTAGGTTTATTCCTAAGTATCTTAATTTTTTTGGTGCAATGGAAAATGGGATTGCTTTTTTAGTCTCTCTTTCTGTAAATTCACTGTTGGTGTATAGAAATGCCATAGATTTCTTGGTGTTAATTTTGTATCCTGCTACATTGCTGAATTCATTTATTAAGTCTGTTAGTTTTTTGATGGATTCTTTCGGGTTTTTTATGTACAATATCATGTCATCTGCAAATAAGGACAGCTTTACTTCTTCTTTTCCAATTTGGATGCCTTTTATTTCTTCTTCTTGTCTAATTGCAGTGGCTAATACTTCCAGTACTATGTCAAACAGGAGTGGTGAGAGTGGGCATCCCTGTCTTGTTCCTGTTCTTAGGGGAAATGGTTTTAGTTTTTGCCCATTGAGTATGATGTTAGCTGTGGGTTTATCATATATAGCTTTTATTATGTTGAGGTATGATCCTTCTATTCCCACCTTGTTGAGAGTTTTTATCAAGAAAGGGTGTTGGATTTTGTCAAATGCTTTTTCTGCATCAATTGATATGACTATGTGATTTTTATCTCTCAATTTGTTTATGTGATGTATCACATTTATTGATTTGCGGATATTGAACCATCCTTGTATTCCTGGGATAAACCCTACTTGGTCATGGTGTATGATCTTTCTGATGTACTGCTGGATCCGATTTGCTAGAATTTTGTTGAGGATTTTGGCATCTACATTCATGAGGGATATTGGCCTGTAATTCTCCTTCATTGTGTTGTCTTTTTCTGGTTTTGGTATTAGGGTGATGCTGGCTTCATAGAAGGAGGTTGGAAGTGTTCCTTCCTCTTGAATTTTTTGAAATAGTCTGAGGAGGATAGGTTTTAGTTCTTCCTTGAATGTTTGGTAGAACTCTCCTGTGAAGCCATCTGGCCCCGGGCTTTTGTTTGCCGGAAGCTCTTTGATGACTGCTTCAATTTCTTCCATAGTTACTGGCATGTTGAGCTGTTTAGATTTTTCCTGATTGAGTTTTGGAAGGTTATATTTTTCTAGGAATATGTCCATTTCCTCCAGGTTGTCCAGTTTGTTGGAATAGAGTTGTTCGTAGTATTTTTTAACAATCCTTTGTATTTCGGCGGGATCTGTTGTTATTTCACCTCTTTCATTTCTGATCTTGTTTATTTGGGTCCTCTCTCTTTGCTTCTTGGTGAGCCTGGCTAGAGGTTCATCAATCTTGTTTATCCTTTCAAAGAACCAGCTCTTGGTTTTGTTGATCTTTTGTATTGTTTCTTTGGTCTCTATGTCATTTATCTGTGCTCTGATCTTTATTATTTCCTTCCTTTTGCTTACACTGGGCTTTTCTTGTTGCTCTTTTTCTAACTCTTTGAGTTGTTGGGTTAGGTAATTTATTACCCCTGTTTCTTGTTTTTTGCAGTAGGCTTGTAGAGCTATGAACTTCCCTCTCAAGACTGCTTTCGCTGTGTCCCATAGATTTTGGATTGTAGTGTTTTCATTGTCATTTGTTGTCATGATGTTTTTTATTTCTTCTTTGATCTCTCTGGTAACCCAGTCATGGTTTAATAGTATGCTGTTTAGTCTCCATGTGTTTGATTTCTTTGGGATGTTTTTATTGTAGTTGATTTCCAGTTTTATGCCACTGTGGTCTGAGAAGATGCTTGATATGATTTATATCTTCTTGAATTTGAAGAGACTTTGCCTATGTCCCAACATATGGTCTATCTTTGAAAATGACCCATGTGCACTTGAGAAGAATGTATAGTCTGTGGCTTTGGGGTGAAATGTTCTGAAGATGTCAATTAATTCCATCTGGTCTAGTGAGTCATTTAGGATTGATGTTTCTTTGCTGATGTTTTGTTTAGAGGATTTGTCCAATGGTGATAGTGAGGTATTAAAGTCTCCTACTATGATTGTATTGCTGTCAATCTCTCCCTTGATATCCTCCAGGAGTTTTTTTATGTATTTGGGTGCTCCTGTATTGGGTGCATATATGTTTACCAGAGTTATTTCTTCTTGTTGGATTGCTCCCTTTAGTATTATGAAATGGCCTTCCTTATCCCTTGTTATGTCCTTCAGTTTGAGATCTAATTTGTCAGAAATAAATATTGCTACCCCAGCTTTTTTTTCAGTTCCATTTGCCTGGAAAACCTTTTTCCATCCCTTCACCCTCAGTCTGTGTGCGTCTTTTTTTCTGAGGTGGGTTTCTTGTAGACAGCAGATATGTGGGTCGTGTTTTCTTATCCAATCCATTACCCTATGCCTTTTGATTGGGGCATTTAATCCATTTACATTTAAAGTTATTATTGATAGGTACTTATTTGTCGCCATTCCTATTCTTTACCCCTGTGTTACTTCTTCGCTTCCTGTTTCTTTCTTTCTTTCTTTCTTTCTTTTTTTTTTTTTTTTACAGCAGACCCTTTAGCATTTCTTGCATTGCTGGTTTGGTGGTAATAAATTCCCTTAGTCCTTTTTTGTCTGTGAAGCTCCTGATTTCACCTTCAATTTTGATTGACAGCCTTGCTGGGTACAGTATTCTTGGATTCAGACCCTTCCTTTTCATGACTTTGTATATTTCATTCCATTCCCTTCTGGCCTGATGAGTTTCTGTTGAGAAATCAGTTGCTAGTCTGATGGGGGTTCCTTTGTATGTAACTTTCTGTCTCTCTCTTGCTGCTTTTAAGATTCTTACTTTGTTGTTGGTGTTTGCCAATTTAATTATAATGTGCCCTGGCGTCGGTCTTTTGGGGTTCATTTTGCTTGGGACTCTGTGAGCTTCTTGGATTTGTGTGGGTTTTTTCTTCCCTATATCAGGGAAATTTTCTGTTATTATTTCTTCAAAGAGGTTTTTATTCCTTGCTCAGCTTCCTTTCCTTCTGGAACCCCTATTATGCGGATGTTGTTTTGTTTCGTGTTGTCCCAAAGTTCCCTTAGACTCTCCTCCTGCCTTTTAATTTTTTTTTCTAGAAGTTGCTCTACTTGGGTATTTTTTTCCATCTTGTCTTCTAGCTCACTGATGCGGTCCTCTGCTTCTTCTATTCTACTCTTGATGCTTTCTATTGAGTTCTTTACAGCAGCAATGTCATTTTTCATTTCTTCTTGGTTCTTCTTCATTTCCTCTTGGTTCTTGCTCATATTGTCGAATTTGTCTTCCATTCTTTTCAGCCACCTTATGACCATTTATCTGAATTCTTTTTCTGGAAGGTTGCTTGCCTCCATTTCGTTTACTTCCTTTCTGGTGATGCCTGCTTTTCTTTCATATGCGGGCTGCTTCTTTGTCTCCCCATGGTCTCTCTTCTCTGGGTGTCTGGTTATGTAGTTCTCTCTCTCCTGGGTTGATTTAAAGGCACAAAATACAGCACTACCAGGTACAACTCATAAGGCACTGAACCGGAATGTATTCACGATATTAATAACCTCTAATAAAGGTGACCACCAGAGAAAGGCAAATTAGGTAATAGGAGAGAAAGAAGAAGAGGAAAAAAGGAAGAAAGAAAGAAAAAAAAGAAAAAAGGAGTGTGAAAATGAAATTGGGAAAAAGGAAAGTAAAGAAAAAAAAAGTAAGAGAGACAAGAAAGTGACTAAGAGAGAAAGGGGAACAGACTATATATATTAGGGATAAAACTCCAATAGAACAATCACTAATCCCAGCAAATGCCAGCAACAAGTGCCTGGGGATTAGTACAAACTACAACACCAACTAATATGGAGTGAGGCAAGGGAAAGCTGAAGCACAAAACAAACAAAAAAATAAACAAAAGAAGAATAAGCAAAACAATCTCACTAAAAAGCATAAAAATTTGATATAATCTACATTTAGCAAACAACAACAAAAGGACAGAGAGAAGGACAAGTTTATGGATAGCTCAGACAGCGAAGCGAGAGGTATATGTGGACTTGGAGCAGGGGATTGGAGATTAGATATGTAAGTAGGGTGAAATTTTAGCAAGGGGTAAACAGAAAGAATAGGGAAAATCTAAAGCAGTAAAAGGGTAAGATAAACAGGACACTGAAAGGGGGGAGGTTAGGAAGAGAGTGATGGCCTAAAGGTAGAGTTGAGATAGAGTAAAACGATGCTAAAGGAAAGATAAAAATAGAATGTAGAACCCTAATCCCAAAATAAAATGAAGAGAAAATAAAATGACACTTTAAAAAAAAAAAAAAGATAAAATAGCAGTAGTAATAATACGGATTGACAATAAAAATGTAATAATTAAAAAGGTAAAATCAAGTGAGGAAAAAAGAAAAAAAAGTTTCTTGATTAAAAGATGCAAAAGATGAAAATAAAAAAAAATAAAAAATAAAAAATAAAAAAATAAAAGGTAAAAATAAAATGTGGAGTAGTGAAGGTCATTCACTTCCTCTGTTTTTCTGTTTGGCATGCCTGTTTCTCAGTCCAGACAGTATTGCAGTTCCCTGAGATCCACTGCTCTTCAGTGTTGTAAGCCAGTCCTGATTTTAAGCAGGCGGTGTGTCTTAATTTCTCGTATTCCTTTATTTTTGATTACACAAGAGTCAATTTGTGATTCAGCCCCTGGGTGGCAGTGTTTCTGGATTGACTTCCAGGTCTATCTATGGCCTCTCTAGGCAGTGTTAGAGCCTTCTTTCCCTGTGGCACTCACTACCGGTTTGTGGGAGTGGGCTGCCTCAGAGCTGACTCTCTGATGGTCACTCCCTGCTCCGATCCCCAGGTTCCAGAAAAACAACTTTCCCCTGCAGTCTCCCAGGGTGTCCCCAACTGGGTGATCCTATGTGTTGGGCTTAGTAATCAGAAGCAAGAATTTCAAGAGGAAAAAGCCCAGTTGTGCGAACTCCGGGACTGCGCGTAAGCCCAGGCACCCAGGGAACGCAGGGGCTGCGCGTAAGTCTGGACTGCCTGAAATTCTTAGGGTGTCCTTGCACTTCAGATCAAAATGGGTTGCTTTTTAGAGTGCCCTTCTCTTAGCAGCTCTGAGGACCCCTTTTCCACATTCACAGATCACGCCAGCCCCTACAGCCACGGATTTTTCTAGGCACAGACTTCCCTGGTCCTCCAGCTCCCGCAAAACGCGCGTTCCTCTCTCCCGCGGGGACCAGAGACCTCACCTTATCCCAGGCGAAATCTGACCTTTCCATGGTGGAGTGTAGAGCTCCTCTGAACCCGTGTGTTTGCGCCAATTGGGGAGCGTTGTTCTGGGGCTCGCAGTCGTTCCTTGGGTGCCGCAGTTGTGGATTCTCAGGATTCCGATAAGCTCCACTTTCCGGATCAAGATGGCGCAGACTCCGCGTCCAAGCCCGCAGCTCCTGGAGGGGACCCAGCCGCAGTAGGTGCTGCCAGGTCAGGGGAACCCCATTTAGCAGTCCCCCACCTCCTTCTGGAATTCAGCTGTCTCCCAACCAGCCAACAAACACTCCTTGTGCGACCCTCAGCTGTTCTTTCTTTCTGCTCCGGGACAAGGCTCTGAACACGTCTGTCTATTCCGCCACCATTATTCCCTCTCCTGAACTCTTTTTTTTTGAACCACACTTCCCACTTGTTTTTCCCAAGATATAGATACTCTAGGCACTGGGGAAAGCAGGCATCTATATTCTTTCTTAACAACAACAACAAAAAAGCACTATCTATAAAATTCATTATTTATTTCTAGGTATTTGAATTGTTGTTTCATTTTCTACCTTGTCTACCCATCCTAATCTCTTTATAGGCTTTTGACACCCAGTAGGATTTCTAAAAGACTGTTATCATGAGCAGTGGGGCTGAATGTTGCTGTATAGCTGTCTTTTTATTTTAACTTGTTCTCAGACAATCTACTTTAAAAAACTACACCTGAGCCTGTTTCACCATTGGCTAATAAACACTTCTAAGTGCATCTCACCCTTAGTTCAACAGATCAAGGTTGGGATATTTCAAAGGGAAGATGAGAAATAAATTAAAACTGTATGAGAAAGAAGCAATCATTACTGTGATCTTGAAAATGAGAATGATAGGCAGGCATTTTTGTGTTATTTCTTTGAATAACTCAAAGTAACATTCAATTAACCATGTGAAATAAATATGAGAAAAATGTTATTAGGTATATTTTTCTCGTGAGGAAATAAACATGAAGAAAAGTGACTTGCTGTTGAGACTATATAATGTAGTCAAGCAGAACTTGTAACTACATACAGACTTCACAGTTAGCCAGTAAATATGACAGTCAAATATCCAGAAGCATGCATTGAACCAAATAAAATGAAATAACCAATCAGTCACACATGGCTGCCCTTTATGGGGCAAAAACTCTGGACTTGCCAGAGTCCGTGCCACTTCTTGTTCATATGGGATGGGGTCTAGATTGCTATTCCTGGTCTTTACTTGACCTACAATAGCTAGTTCTATTGCTTGCCTGAAGATAAGGTATAAGATCTTCTTTCTACACAAATGTAGTTGTTGCTAGGATCCTTGAGGCTAGTTGCATGAAACAGAGGCAGGATAAAGGGAGCTAGAGACCAGTGATGCTAACATGAATTGAAGGCTTTTTGGGAGAGAGGAATTTGAGCCTGGCCTTATGGAGGGAGATTGGTGAGGTGGAGAAGGAAGTGGGGGGTGGCAGAGAAGGCAGAGATTGCAACAGGGCTCAGTAAAATATTTGGTAGGGTAAGGTTGGGCTTGGCTTATCTTTTAACTTCACCCATTACTAGCCCTGGGTCTCTGGAAAGGTCTTTTATCTTATCCTATATAATAAAGAGGTAATATGCAAATTGACCATCACTCCAACACACAAGATGGCTGCCCCCATATGGTCAAAGATGGCCACCACAATATGGCCAGTAGGGGAGGGCAGTTGTGGGGGACCAGGTCTGCAGGGGAGGGCAGTTAGGGGTGACCAGGCCAGCAGGGGAGGGCAGTTAGGGGCAATTGGGCCAGCAGGGGAGGGCAGTTGGGGGTGACCAGGCTGGCAGGGGAGGGCAGTTGGGGGTGACCAGGCTGGCAGGGGAGTGGTTAGGGGGTGATCAGGCTGGCAGGCAGAAGCGGCTAGGGGCAATCAGGCAGGCAGGCAGGTGAGCAGTTGGGAGCCAGCAGTCCTGGATTGTGAGAGGGCCTAAATGGGCAGTCGAACATCCCTTGAGGGGTCCCAGATTGGAGAGGGTGCAGGCTGGGCTGAGGGACACACACACAGACACACACACACACACACACACACACACCCATGCACGAATTTCATGCACCTGGCCTCTAGTCCTATATAATAAAAGCCTAATATGCAAATTATCCCACCAGGAGTTTGACCACTTATTATGATGTGCACTGACCACCAGGGGGTGGCACAGAACATAGCGGGCGTCGGCAACATGGCGCTGGTAGTGGGCAGCAGTGGAGGCGCTGCCATCCCTGATGGGCCCCTATGAGAGCGGGACCATGGCGCGATGATGGAGCAGGTGAGTGGACAGTGCCAAGCCAAGGCGGGTGCAAGCGGGTGCCCAAGAGGAGCCTGCCCTGCACCCATGTGGCCTCTTCCAGGTGAGCTGGGCCATAGCTTCCAGGACCACAGGGTCTGGTCAGGCTCCCCATGGGTTTGCGCAGGAGCCAGTCTGTGAGGCCGGTCGGCTTCCGTGCAGCACTGCTGGGTGGCCCAGAGGCCCATGCTGCACCCTGGCCCGTGGCATCCAGCCACACTCACCGCATCTCCACATGAGGACTCAGGCGCTGTGACTCAGGCTGAGGGGGCGTGCAGGGGCCCGGGGGCCCAGGTGTTGCCCAGGGCCCAGACATTAACTGAGATCTGCCCTTCCACGCCAGATGCTTGTGCTTCGATTGCCAACTAGGCCTAGGGATCACAGCCATGCACAAATTTCGTACACCAAGCCTCTAGTAATAAATAATTTTGATGTGCTTAAAAAAACTGTCAAACTAAATAATATATTCTCACTATGTAAAGATAATGGAAATTGCCACAAATTTAGCTTGTTGAGATAGCACCTCAGGCCATGAAAGTGCACTCAGAGCAGACCCACTTAGTGATTAAGCATGCTGGAGTCCTTGTCCCGGCACCTGAGCTGATGGACAGAATCTTTTCATAGCAGTTTGGGAATGAATGCAGAGGAGAGACTGTGGTCTCTAAGGAGGACCAGACAGCCTTGGTGGAGGCTTCCCCAGTTCTCCCTTGAGTCATACAGTTTCCTTGTCGACCTGGGCAAAATTAGTCTGGCCATCACCTCATGTTTCTCATCTGCTAATGATACCAACCCACAGGGTGTGGGAATGTTCATTACTTATGTTTGTCACCTGCTTTCAAGGTCAGAGCACTTGCTGCTGTCCCCGAGAAGTCAGTTCCCTTAGGAAACAGTCCATCAGGCGGCTGCCCTCCACTTGATGGGACAAAATCTTCCCATGTTTTTGTCTCCCAGAAGAGAGGGGCTTGTTTAATTAGCAGGCAGTGTTTTTCTGGAAACAGCTTCTGTAAATCAGTAAAGAGGCTACAAACTCACCCTGTATCATTATTTGTCTTTTCCACCAGCTGACGTTTGCAGTCTGTTACAAGTCACAAATTCCTGAAAGATAGATGTACTGGGGGGAAAGCTAAGTGGCAGCTGTGACAAGCCACTAACTATTTCTGCTGAAATTTAAAACCTTACAAGAAACAGCTGCAAGATTATGAGGGCAAAATGGTAGTAAATGGTAGAGAGAGTGGAGGCCTAGAGCGATTATGGACCTTTCCATGTTGTGTTTCTATTTTCCTGACTATGACATGGCTGATAGTCCTCAGCTGTCCCTTTTCTTCCCTGGGATATTGCATGGGCTGATGCTGTCACTATGTCTATTGCTTCAAAATCTTTGCAAGATACAAACACCAGCTGTTTGCTCATAGGAGGCCCACTGAGTTTTCCACCTCCTGGATGGCACGTTGGAACAGCTGGGATGACAGTTCTTACCGGCCCCTGAAGTGTTTTTGTTAGTCAATTTGTTTGTACTGTCCCTCTCCACAGCACTGTGAGATCCATGGGGACAGGCACCTCATCTGTCTTATTCATTGTGGTACCCTCACTGCTGGGGACTGACCTGGTGCATGTCAGTAGCTTAATAAATGCTGCAGAAACAAATTACTGCTCTCCTCCCTCTATTACTGCTCCAATGAGCAGAGGATGAAATGTCTGTATCTGAAGTGTGGGCAGAATTGTATCCTCCAAAAAGATACATTCAAATTCTAGTCCTGGAATTTGTGAATGTGACCTTATTTGGAAATAAGGCCTCTGAAGATGTAATTGAGTTAGGAAGTCATACTGGATTAGGATGGGCCCTCAATTCAATGACCAGTGTCTTTAGAAGAAGAAGGAGATTTATTTTATTTATTAGAGGCCCAGTGCACGACATTCATGCACTGGGGGGAGTCCCTCAGCCCTCTCACAGTCCGGAACCCCGAGGGGTTCCTAGCACTGCTGCAGAGGCGGCAGAGGCTCCTGTCATTGCCGCTGCACTCGCCAGCTGCGAGCCTGGCTTCTGGCTGAGCTGCGCTCCCCCTGTGGGAGCACACTGACCACCAGGGGGCAGCTCCTGCGTTGAGTGTCTGCCCCCTGGTGGTCAGTGTGTGTCATAGTGACCGGTTGTTCCGCCATTCAGTTTATTTGCATATTAGGGTTTTATTATATAGGATTTTTTATTGTTGATAGTATTACATATATCTCCCATTTCCCTCCTTTCTCCCCCACCTCTTCCCAGCCCCTATACAGCCCCCTCACATCTTCACTACCTTATTGCCTGTGTCCATGGGCAATGCATGTAAGTATATAAGTTCTTTGGTTTATTTCTTCTCATCCCCCCAACCCCACATCAAGGTACATCAGTCTGTTCCATGCCTCCATGCTTTGGGTCTTATTTTGTTGGTCAACTCATTTTGTTCATTAGATTCCACAAATAAGTGAGATCATGTGATATTTGTCTTTCTCAGTTTGGCTTATTTCACTTAGCATAATATTTTCCAGGTTCATCCATGCTGTCTCAAAGGGTAAGAGATACCACTTTTTTATTTTATTTTTTTTGAGATACCACTTTTTTTACAGCTGAATAATATTCCATAGTGTAAATGTCCCAGAGCTTTTTTATCCACTCATCTACTGATGGAGAATGAGAGGGAGGACCTCTTCACTGTGACTTGCAGGCTGTTTCCTAAGGGCCCCGCTGCAGAGCATGGCAACCTGCTTCCACTCACAGCACATCTCCACAGTGGCGACAGGTGGATGGGAAACGAGGGAGTGTGTGGAATGTACTGAGGTTGCCCTTTGTGCTGAGGAATCCTCTGATCCTTGCTGTCTGCCTGGTCTCTGATCATGGCCACATGTAGTCTTCCACGTGCCAGGAGACAGTTCCCCCTATTACCTTCACTTGCTATTCACTGCCACCTGCTATTCATGTATTGCCTGTTCTTCCTTTTGGAGCTTGGAGTTCTTACTTTGTATAGTCCAGTGAGACCAAGGGGTCTGTGGCCTATGCGTTAAATATAGGCACTGTAGCCAAAACCGGTTTGGCTCAGTGGATAGAGCGTCAGCCTGCGGACTGAAAGGTCCCGGGTTCGATTCTGGTCAAGGGCATGTAACTTGGTTGCGGGCACATCCCCAGTAGGAGGTGTGCAAGAGGCAGATGATCGATGTTTCTCTCTCATCGATGTTTCTGACTATCTATCCCTCTTCCTTCCTCTCTGTAAAAAAATCAATAAAATATATTAAAAAAAATATATATATATAGGCACTGTGTTGTGGGCACTGTAGCCTGTGCGTTAACTATGCTTTAGGACACTTCCCTTCAAGTCAGTTATAATCACCAAGGCCCAAAGATTCAGTGAAAACAGTACACCTATTGCTCTGAAGTACATTCCTTCCTGTGACTCAGGAATATTAAAAAATTAAATTCCAATGTTTCTGAAACATCACTGGATCTTGATTCTGATTGTCAGCTTCCTAGGAACACTCCACCCACTCTGGAGCAGGGTTCTCAGGCTTGTTTGTGTGACAGAGCCTGTGAGGGTCTGCTGGTGGCATGGAATCTCTACCCAGACAGGTGAGTATCCAGAGGCCCTCATGCCCTGGGTCCCCAGTTAGGAGCCTCTGACCACCTTCTCCCACGTCAAGGGAAGTTGCTTGACTCTCCTGCTGACTTTTCAGAAGAGGAGGGGGAGTGATGGGGTCCTAGTCTCTGGGCCCGGGAAGACTGCAGAGAAGCCCTGGCCTTCAGTTGATCTCATCTGACTCTTTTTCCTCTCTTTATGTAGTTCACATAAAAACTGCTCTCCTGGGAGGAGGCTGAGATGGGGCAGGGGAATAGCACAGCCTTCCCTAAAGACCTGCTGAACAAGTGGAAATACCACAGGTCATGTAGTTCTCCCCAGGGAACAGGCAGCCTGCACCTAGTCTTCCTTTCCATTCCCACAACCTCCTTAGGTCCCCAGAGCTCCAACAGCACAGACCCATGGGAAGACACTATGCCATCAGACCCACCTGAGCTTCAGTTGCACATAGGGACCTTCCTCTTACTAGTTGTGACCCCCATCAGGAGAGTTCCTCCATCTGGGAAGCAATAGGGAAGCAATACCTGCTTATTAGGACTGAGTGAGGAGAGCATCCCAGCAAAGGAACTAGGGCAGTTGACCGTGCATTGTGGGTGCCATGCATTGTGGGTGCTGCATGGAGAGTGGCTGCTGCTCCTTGTACCTGCATTAATCCTCACACAGCAGCCTCTAAAAGCTGCTTCTCCTGGTCCATCTTCAAGGAAGATGGAGGCTGGCAGGACGGAGGTGAGGGAGAGGAAGTGAGTGAGTGAGGGTATGAAAGGAGAGTATGTGGATGTGTGTGGTATGTGTGTGAGTGAGTAAGGGACAGTTAAATCCCTGTAGGAGCAGCAGGGGCTGGCAGACCAGGTTCTCTTGGACAAAGAGAGACTACCACCACTGCGGGCACTCCCTGGACTGTGGGACTCCGGCATGGAGCCCACACCATCTTGAAGGGGAGAATGGCCTTTTTTAGGAACTCATCAGCACCACCAACTAGACAGGCTTTGGAATTGCCCCGTGACCCAGCAGCCACTCTAGCCAAAATCCTGCTACCCCACCCACAGACCCTCGGATCCTCGGACCTCCACCTCCAAAGGTACACCACTGGGCAGCAGTAAGTGCGACCTCCCCCTCCCCAGCAGCAGAACTCTAGACAAAACGTTCTCGCATTTCCAGCGTGCCGCAGACATCCAGGGCACACCACTTTGTAGGCAGCGCCTGGGAGCCACTAGGAGCCCCTGTGGGTGTGATTTTGTACAAACAAGGGCATGCGGCCCTGCAGTAGAAATTCTGAACTCCCTCTTCCTGAATAACTGCCCAAGGACACCCCAGCTGTGCAACTTCAGTGCCAGGGCCCCTCAGAGTGCGTCAGAGTTCTGCACCAGCAAAGGCACCTCCACAGATGCGCATTTCCAACAGGCAGTCCCCCTGAGCCCATCTATACACAGCATGTTCTGGGGAACAGCTGTGAGATTCTGTTGGGTGTGATTCTTCACAGACAAGGGTGCGCTGCCCTGCAGTAGAAATTCTGAATCCACTTCTCCTGAATAACTGCCCACGGACACCCCAGCTGTGCAACTTCAGTGCCAGTGCCCCTCAGAGTGCACCAGAGCTCTGTGCAGGCAAAGGCACCTCCAACACTCATGCATTTCCAAGGAGCAGGACCCCTGAGCCCATCTATCCACAGAGCACTCATGGGAGCCACTGTGAGCTCTCCCTGGGTGTGATCTTGGACAAACAAGGGTGCACTCACCCCCAGCAGTAGAAATTCTGAATTCACTCATCCTGGATACCTGCCCACAGGCACCTCAATTACGTGGCTACACTTTCAGGGCCCTTCAGAGTGCTTCAGTGTGCCTCGCAAGCAAACATATCATGGGTGCCCCTGTGAGCTGCCACTGGGAGTGAGCGTCTATCCATCACAGGTGCAGCAGTAAAAGCTGAGTCTGCCCACCCCACAACTACAGAACTCTGGACACCACAGTCACGCCTTTCCAGAGTGCAGGCCCCCTGAGCCCCATCACCCCAACAGATGGTTCCTGGTTGCCACTATGAGTCCCCGCTGGGCATGTGTGATTTCAATTAAGGGTGCAAGACAGCAAAATTTGGGACACTCCCCTCCATGGCTGCTGACTTCTAGACACCACAATTGTGCCTCTCAAGATCACAAGCCTACATCAAGAGAACCCAAATAGCTCAAGTAGGGAGCTACACTAGATTACCAAGCCCAGGAGAACTGAGAAATTACACCAGGAGCACCACCCCCAAAAGAACCTGGGTAGCAAAGCAATTAGATCTACAATTAAAACATCACAGGAAAACATGAGAAGACAAAAAAGCAATCCCCAGGCCGAGAAACCAAGATGGCGGCATAGGTAAGCACCTAAACTGCTACCTCGCACAACAATTTCAAAACTACAACTAAAAGACAGAACGGACACCACCATACACCATACACAAAAATAAACTCAAAATGGATACAGGATATAGGACTTAAACATAAGATGGGAAACCATAAAAATATTAGAAGAATCCACAGGCAGAGAAATCTCATACATGTGCCGAAGTAATTTCTTCACCGATACCACTCTTAGGGCAATGGAAACTAAAGGGAAAATAAACAAATGGGACTACATAAAAATAAAAAGCGTTTGCACAGAAAAAGAAACCATCAACAAAACAACAAGAAAGCCCACTGTATGGGAGAGCATATTTGCAAATGTTATCACTGATAAACGTTTAATCTCCAAAATTTACAGGGAACTCATACAACTTAATAAAAGGAAGATAAACGACCCAATAAAAAAATGGGCAATGGATCTAAATAGATACTTTTTGAAAGAAGACAGAAGGAAGGCCAAGAGACATAGAAAACATGCTCAAAGTCACTAATTACCAGAGAGATGCAAATCAAAACGACAATGCGATACCATCTCACACCTGTGAGAATGGCTATCATCAACAAATCAACAAACGACACGTGCTGGCGAGGATGCGGAGAAAAAGGAACCCTCGTGCACTGCTGGTGGGAATGCAGACGCAAGACACTGGGGGGGTGAGGACATGTATGGGAGTGGGGTGGGGGGCAATGGGAAAATATGTACACATGTAATACCTTAATCAATAAAAAATAACAAAATGAAAAAAAAATAAAAGCTGTTTCTCCTGCTGTCAGCTTCATCTTAAAATAATGTCACTTCCATCATAAAAAAAACCTTCTCTAGAAAATATGCAAAAATTCCCAAATCCTTTACTCTGGTTGGTCAGATCATGGATAAATTGCTGTTTTTTGTTTTGTTTTGTTTTGATGCGTTTCCGTCTCTTCTCAATGACCAGGAAAAAAGTGGAAAACAAGCCTCTACCACTTCCTTTTTCACGGTGGTAAGACAGTCCAGTGACCATCAGCACTGACCCTGGTTTAATTTGTCCTCACTGCCTGTGTCACCATGCCACTTAATTTCCCTCAACTCCAGATTTTTGTCACCTGTAACATACTGTTTGTGCAAGAATTGAATGGGAAATGTATGTAAAATAGCTGACACAGTGCTTAAGCAATGAGAACTTTCAGTCCCAGGAAGTGCCTGAAACACTGTCCTTGTTAAGTGTTTGTCAAAAGATCAGTGGCAAATAGTCAAGTCTGTCTCTCCATTCCTCATCTTCCATAATCCCAAACCTTACCACTGGCCTCAGCTCCTTTTCATACTGGGCTTTGCTCTGGAAAGGTTGGCCTGTCTGTCCTCTTGGCATGCTTTCTGTCTGACTGCAGGCTCCAAGGGCTGGCCTGCCTCCTATGCCACCTGTGCCAGTTGGGAGAAAGGGCTTCCTGACCTCTGAAGAGGGTGAGGATGCTGTGGGTAGGAGCAACAAAGCAACAGAGGGCCATGGACAGTCTCATAAGACACAACATTGTCTAAGGCTCTGAGGGGTTTTCAAATCTTTGGAGGCCACAGCCTTAGGCCAGTCAGTACTATTAGTAGCAGCATCAAAAGGGACAGTTGTGGACTATCTACTGGTGCCTTGTGAGTAACTGTTTAAAGTGAATACCGCAGACCTGGACTCTGTCTATAGCATCTCATGGCACACATAAACTAATTACTAAAATTTTGTAACACACCAAAAATATATATTTTGTCAATCTGACACAGAAAATAGGTATAATTTTGATTCATTCATATAGGACGGCTGTTGTGTTAACTATTTGTCATTTTTTTTAAAAATGTGACAATCTAAGGGAAAAGAGGTCAGTGGCCCTGACTAAATAGTCAGGTTTTGCATGTTTTAGCAATTCTTGCAGTACATGGTTGAAAATCATTGGCTTATAGCAGTGGTCGGCAAACTGCGGCTCGCGAGCCACATGCGGTTCTTTGGCCCCTTGAGTGTGGCTCTTCCACAAAATACCACGGTCTGGGCGAGTCTATTTTGAAGAAGTGGCGTTAGAAGAAGTTTAAGTTTAAAAAATTTGGCTCTCAAAAGAAATTTCAATCGTTGTACTGTTGATATTTGGCTCTGTTGACTAATGAGTTTGCTGACCACTGGCTTATAGGATCAGCTGGTGTGTCAGCTATTACTTGTGGGTGTTCTGGAATGTACAGAAAAGCCCTCAATCAATCCTTAGGCATCATAATATGTTTTGCCTTAGGAATGATTAATCTATTTTCTGATGGTTGGAGCTCTGATACCACTTGGTATTGGGTTTCTTTTATTTATGCATGTACCTGCTCTGTGAGCACATCATATATTTGGTTACATGGAAATTCAATAAAAAGTTGTTAGCAGTAATGGAAAGAGAAAGTATACAAATCTTGAACGTGCAGTGAAAGCAGGTTTTGACTATCTTTGGACCCAATTATTGTAGAAATGAGCACTTTGAAGGGTGTGGAAAAGAATGATAAGAAATTCCTCCCTGCATCCACTTTCCCCTTCTATCACACTTGCTGGGTATTCCTTGTTCCCAAGTGCCCATGTAGGTTTCATTTCACAGAGAACCTCTAGTCCTGTTAGGTATTTCTGAAGCTGTCTATGTTAACACCTGAACAGGGCCACATTTTCTGGCAAGTGAAATAACTTCTTGTGGAGGAAGCAAGAATCCTCTTTAGAGAGCACTGGAGAAAATTACTCCACTGAGTTATGTTAACAAACCTCAGCTGGGTGCTCAGCCCTTCCAGATGAGCCTATTGCATATGTTCTTTTAAAAGAAGACTTGCTTTTCCTCCCTGACCTGACTTGCCTTTCTCTTCCTAGCTTTCTGTTCTATCCCTGTTGTCAGCCAATAACCTCACCACATAGTCCACTGAAAACAAGGAGGAACCATCAGGTATAACAGATGGTTCTCACCATCAAACACCCCCTTGCTCCTCTTTCTTCCACTTCGCCCCCTCAAAAGCCAGCTCCTCCTCATAGATCTGGACCCCATCCTCTGACACCTTTTCAGGGATTCCTTTTTTATTCACTCTGCAACCCTGCTGTCTCCCTCCCTTTTAACTCTCCGCCACATGCTGCTCCATTTCTTTGCTTCCTTTTAGAGCTCAAATATTCAAAGGAGTTAACTTATGCTCACTATCTCCACTTGCTCATTTAAAAATTATTTATTTATTTTTATCCTCACCTGAGGATATGTTTATTGACTTTTAGGAAGAAAGTAAGGCAGAGAGAGAGAAAAACCAGTGTGAGAGAGAAACATCAATTGGTTGCCTCTTGTATGTGCCTGGACCAGGCGATTGAACCCACAACCTAGGTATGTGCCCTGACTAGGACTTAAACTCTTTTGGTGTACAGGATGATGCTCCAACAAAGTGAGCCATCCAGCCAGGATCCACTTCCTCATTTTCATTCACTCCTCCATCTATCCCCAGCTAGCTTTTGCTCTGCCACTTTGCTGAATTTGCTCTTGTCAAGGTCAACCAATGACCTCTGAGTTGCTAACTCCAAAGGACTCTTCTCTCTGTCACTCAGCCTCTATCACAGTGGTTACTCTTCTTCACACACTGTTCGAGCTGAGTTCTCAGAACCCTCAACACTGCTGACTTCCCCTTTATTCATGGACCTCTTCTTTGCAGACTTTTATACCTCTAAATACAGGTGTTTGTATTTAGGTGACCGACTGTGTAATGATTCCACTTGCTGTCCTGAGACTTCTTCTCTTCCCCTGAACACCATCTCTCTAGGTGATCTCATCCATAGCTATAAATAACATCTAGAGTTTAATATCTAAACTGAATTCTTGAATCCTCCTTTCCCCTACCCAGTCCTCCCTAACTTTGTAAATGAACTACCATCCACATGATTGCTCAAGTCAGAAATCTAGGAGTCAGTCTTGATTTCTCCTTTGTCTCATTCTACTTTCCACACCAAGTGCATTAAAGTCCTGTGATTCTGCTTCCAGACTAGATCTCAAGGCATCATGATTCTTTGCATCCAGGCCACTATCATCTCTAGCCTGCACCAATGCAACAGGGTCCTAACTAGCCTCCCAAATGCCATGCTCGCTTTCCCACAGTTCTCCACAGCACAACCAGCATGATCTGTAAAAAGTTAATTAGATTACATTATTCCCCCTTTGATGGATGCCTGCTTCAGTTAGAATAAAATCTGTCTTCCTCACGGACTTTACCATGGAACTTCTCCTCGGCCATTTTTGTCCCTTGCATACTGCAGTCACACCAAGCGCCTCTCTGTTTCCTAAACACACCAAGCTCTTTCCCTGCCAGGCCTTTGCACATGCTGGTCCTGTGCCTGGAATTCCTCCTACAGCTACTTGAGAGGCTAGTCCTTCTCATGCTGTTTCAGAAAGCCCTTTCCAGACCACCTTCTAGGTCAGCTCTGCCCTCTGTGGTTACTCTCCGTTGTGGCAACCAATGCCTGACTGTGTAATGATTCCACTTGCTTAATTTGATTTTTGTTTTTCTTCCCTGCTAGATCGTTAGGCTGAAAGCTGCATAACAAGGGCTATGTCTTCTAGCCCCACACCAAGTATAGTGCCTGGCACTTCTTTTAGCCCCACACCAAGTACAGTGCCTGGCACTTAGTAGGTGCTAAGTAAATATTTGTAGAATCAGTGAGGTGTTTGCTATGTCTGTGTGTACAACGACCACATATGTCTCTCTGTCAGTGGCCCATTTTCTCTGACCTGTGCTCAGAGTTCTTACAAATGGTGATAAAGGCCACTCAACTACCCTACGGTGAAATAAAGTAATTTTTCCCCTTCAGCAGTAATGATCTCCTTGAATCTGTCAGCAGAAACACATTGAGAAATGTCTTTTAAGATAATTTTGGTTGAAAAGCTCAGCAATGATCCTTGCAAGTACTCTGAGAGGACAGTGGGGAGCTGGAAACATTCCTCCAGAATGTCAGCTACAATGCACTTCTAGGAGCTCCTTCAGACAGGAGAGAGTGAGGAAGAAGATCTACATTCTCCAAAACTGCAAATAACAAATCCAATGAGAGCTAAATTTCCTCCCTTAAAAAGCCACCACCTTCCACAACAAAAGAGAAAGAAATCCATACAAGTAGACTTGGGGTGGGGGGTAGACTGGGGTGAATGAACAGCAAAGGAATTTTCCTCCTAAATGTGGAAGGAAAAAGAAAACCAACTTAGAAACTGGATAAAACAGTGCAAAAAGGAGAAGTCCTTCAGCTCAGTGCCATAGGGAACAAATAGAAATTTTAATTCAACAGGAAAAGGAGACATTGCTTTTGTCCATTTTTCTTTTCTACATGTTATTATTACTAGTGGATCGATTCAATTTCCTGTGCCCTGAAACTATTGTTTCCTATCTTTTGAACCTAGAAGTATTTTTTCTGTCCTCTGCTCCCCACCCCCCTTTGGTATTCTTAGTTCTTCCACAAACATCTTTCATCTATGGCCACCCACCGGAAACATAGAAATATCCTCCAACATCTTTCCTGAGTTGTAACACAGAATGAATAGGGAGGGCATCCTGACCTCAGAATTTTGGTGAGTGTGCTCTGGAATGTGGTGGTAACTAGGTTTTCCAGGGGAAAATCAAGTACATGCAGTAGCTTTTATGAGAAGCAGTGCAAGTTCTTCCAAATTCATTCTAAACTCTGAGCACTAACTAGTCCAATTCCCACTAAAAGTTGCAAACCTGGATAAACTAGTCTTACTAAGAAAAGAAATGCTCTGAAAGACCCCCCTCTTTCTGCTTGCACTGCATGCCAACAAAGTCTTCTGTGTGGACATTTCTGCTCCTGGCACAAGCACTATCTATTTTACTGCCTGTGTGGGTTTTAATCAAGAATAAATATTAGAAATCAGAATCTGAGCATTCTTAAAAAATGAACTATTGTGAAATGGTTAATTTAAAATTAGATGTGTTTCAGCTCAATACGTTATATAAAAAAGTTAAGTTGATAAATAGTAATAAAACTTAGAACAAAATAAAAGAAAAATATCATTGCCCCTTCTCCAAAGTAACTATTGTGTATGATACTGTAATGGTGGATATATGTCATTATATATTTCTCAAGCCCACAGAACGTGCAACACAAAGGATGAACCCCAATGTAAACTACAGACTTTAGTTAATAATAATATTAGCTCTCTGGGAAATGTTAGTAATAGGAAAACTGTGAGAGAGAATTAGAATATATAGGAACCCTAGTTTCTACTCGAAATTCTGTAAACCTAACACTGCTTTAAAAAGTAAAGCCCAGTAATTAAAAATGCAAAATAGTTTATTAATCTCTTCAGTGTTCAGATCTTTTTTTTAAATTTATTTATTGTTTAAGGTATTACATATGTGTTCTTATTCCCCCATTACCCCTCAAGTCCCCCATTCATGCCCTTACTCCCCTGTTGTCTGTCTCCATTGATTAGGCTTATATGCATGCATATAAGTCCTTTGGTTGATCTCTCCAACTTACCCCCACTTTCCCCTATTTGTTGTTCATTATTTCCCATAAATGAGTGAGATCATGTGATATTTATCTTTATCTGCCTGGCTTATTTCACTTAGCATAATGATCTCCAGCTACTTTCATGTTGTTGCAAATAGTAATAACTCCTTCTTTTTTACTGCAGCTTAGTATTCCATTGTGTAGATGTACCATAGTTTTCTGATCCAGTCATCTGCTGATGGGTACTTAGGCTGTGTCCAAATCTTAGCTATGGTGAATTGTGCTGCTATGAACATAGGGGTGCATATATTCTTTCTGATTCATGTTTCTAATATCTTGGGATATATTCCTAGAAGTGGGATCACTGGGTCAAATGTGAGTTCCATTTTTAGTTTTTTGAGGAAACTCCATACTGTTCTCCACAGTGGCTGCACCCCCACCAGCAGTGCACGAGGGTTCCTTTTTCTCCGCATCCTCACCAGCACTTGTCTTTTGTTGATTTGTTGATGATAGCCATCCTGACAGGTGTGAAATGGTACCTCATTGTTGTTTTGATTTGCATCTCTCGGATGATTAGTGACTTTGAGCAGGTTTTCATATGTCTCTTGGTCTTCCTTCTGTCTTTTTTTGAAGAGTATCTATTTAGGTCAGTTGCCCATTTTTTTTATTGGGTTGTTTAACTTACTTTTATTAAGTTATATGGGTTCTCTGTAAATGTTGGAGATTAAACCCTTATCATTGATATCATTGACAAATATGTTCTCCCATGCAGTGGGCTTTCTTGTTGTTTTATTGATGGTTTCCTTTGCTGTGCAAAAGCTTTTTATTTTGATGTAGTCCCATTTGTTTATTTTCTCTTTAGTTTCCATTGCCCTAGGAGCAGTATCAGTGAAGAAATTGCTTAGGCATATGTTTGAGATTTCGCTGCCTGTGGATTCCTCTAGTATTTTTATGGTTTCCCATCATATGTTTAAGTCCTTGATCCATTTTGAGTTTATTTTTGTGTATGGTGTAAGGTGGTGGTCTAGTTTCATTTTTTTTGCATGTATCTGTCCAATTTTCCCAACACCATTTATTGAAGAGACTGTCTTGACTCCATTGTATGTTAATGCCTCCTTTGTCAAATATTAATTGAGCATAGTGGTTTGGGTTGATATTTGGGTTCTCTCTTCTATTCCATTGATCTATATGTCTGTTCTTGTGCCAGTACCAGGCAGTTTTGAGAACAGTGGCTTTGTAATACAGCTTGATATCTGGTATTGAGATCCCACCTACTTTGTTCTTCTTTCTCAGGATTGCTGTGGCTATATGGGATCTTTTTTTATTCCAGATGAATTTTTGGAAAGTTCGTTCTAGATTTGTGAAATATGTCATTGGTATTTTAATGGGAAGTGCATTGAATCTATAGATTGCTTTGGGTAGTATGGACATTTTGATGATGTTGATTCTACCAATCCATAAACATGGTATGTTCTTCCATCTGTTTATGTCTTCCTCTATCTCTTTTTTCAGTGTCGTGTAGTTTTCCACATATAGTTCTTTTACCTTCTTAGTTAAGTTTATTCTTAGGTATCTTAATTTTTTTGGTGCGATGGTAAATGGGATTGATTTTTAATCTCTCTTTCTGTAAGTTCATTATTTGTGTATAGAAATGCCATAGAATTCTTGGCATTAATTTTGTATCCTGCTACATTGTGGAATTCATTTATTAAGTCTAATAATTTTTTGATGGAGTCTTTAGGGTTTTCTATGTACAGTATCATGTCTTCTGCAAATAAGGACATTTTACTTCTTCTTTTCCAATTTGGATGCCTTTTATTTCTTCTTCTTGTCTGATTGCAATGGCTAGTACTTCCAGCACTATGTTGAACAGGAGTGGTGAGAGTGGGCATCCTTGTCTTGTTCCTGTTCTTAGTGGAAATGGGTTTACTTTTTGCCCATTGAATATGATGTTGGCTGTGGGTTTGTCATATATGGTTTTTAGTATGTTTAGGTATGATCCTTCTATTCCCACCTTGCTGAGAGCTTTTATGAAGAAAGGGTGTTGGATTTTGTCAAATGCTTTTTCTGCATCATTTGATATGACTATGTGATTTTTATCTCTCAATTTGTTTATGTGATGTATCACGTTAATTGATTTGCGAACATTGTACCATCCTTTCATCTTTGGGATAAATCCTACTTGGTTATGATGCATGATCTTTCTGATGTACTGCTGGATCCGATTTGCTAGAATTTTGTTGAGGATTTTGGCATCTATGTTCATGAGGGATATTGTCCTGTAATTCTCTTTCATTGTGTTATCTTTATCTGGTTTTGGTATTAGGGTGATGCTGGCTTCATAGAAGGAGCTTGGAAGTGTTCCTTCCTCTTGAATCTTCTGGAATAGTCAGAGGAGAATAGGTTTTAGTTCTTCCTTGAAGGTTTGGTAAAACTCCCCTGTGAAGCCATCTGGCCCCGGGCTTTTGTTTTCTGGGAGCTTTTTGATGACTGCTTCAATTTCTTCCATAGTAATCAGCCTATTTAGATTTTTAGAATCTTCCTGATTAAGTTTTGGAAGGTTGTATTTTTCTAGGAATGTGTCCATTTCCTCCAGGTTGTCTACTTTGTTAGAATAGAGTTGTTCATAATATTTTTAAACAATCTTTTGTATTTCTGTGGGTTCTGTTGTTATTTCGCCTCTTTCATTTCTCATTTTGCTTATTTGCGTCCTCTCTCTGCTTCTTGGTGAGCCTGGCTAGAGGTTCATCAATCTTGTTTATCTTTTCAAAGAAACAGCTCTTCGTTTCTTTGATCTTTTGCATTGCTTTTTTTGGTCTCTATGACATTCATTTCTGTTCTGATCTTTATTATTTCCTTCCTTCTGCTCACTCTGAGCTTTTCTTGTTGCTCTCTTTCAATTGTAGAGTTAGATGACTTATTACCATTTTTTTCTTGTTTTTTTGAGGTAGGCCTGTAGAGCTACTTCCCTCTCAGGACTGCTTTCATTGTGTCCCATAGCATTTGCATTGTTGTGTTTTTATTGTCATTAGTTTCCAGGATGTTTTTAATTTATCTTTGATCTCATTGGTAACCCAATCATTATTTAATAGCATGCTACTCATCTTCCAAGTATTTGAATTTTTTGGGCTGTTTTTATTGTAGTTTATTTCTAATATTATGCGATTGTGGTCTGAGAAAATGCTTGATATGATTTAAATCTTCTTGAATTTGGGGAGACTTTGCTTGTGACCCAATATGTGGTCTATTTTTGAGAATGTCCCATGTGCACTTGAGCAGAACGTATATTCTGTGGCTTTGGGGTGAAATGCTCTGAAGATGTCAATTAGGTCCATCTGATCTAGTGAGTTATTTAGGCTTGCTGTTTCTTTGCTAATTTTTTGTCTAGAGGATTTATCCAGTGATGTCAGTGGTGTATTAAAGTCCCCTACTATGATTGTATTGTTGTTGATCTCTCACTTGATATCTTCCAGGAGTTTTTTTTTTTTTTTAATGTATTTGGGTGCTCCTGCATTGGGTGCATATATGTTTACCAGTGTTATATCCTCTTGTTGTATGGATCCCTTTAGTATTATGATATGGCCTTCCTTATCTCTTTCTGTGGCCTTTACTTTGAGGTCTATTTTGTCAGAAATAAGTATTGCTACCCCAGCTTTTTTTTCATTTCCATTTGCCTAAAAGATATTTTTCCATCTATTCACTTTCAGTCTGTGTGAGTCCCTTGTTCTGAGGTGGGTCTCTTGTAGATAGCATATATATGGGTCGTGTTTTTTTATCCAATCAGCCACTCGATGTCTTTTGATTGGAGCATTTAGTCTTTTTACATTTAAAGTTATTATTGAAAGGTACTTTTTGTAGCCATTTTTATTTTTTGTGTCTGTGTTCTTTCTTACCTTTTTATCTCTTCTTTTAACACCAGTCCCTTTAGCATTTCCTGCATTGCTGGCTTGGTAGTGATAAACTCCATTAACTTTTTTTTTTTGTCTGTGAAGCTCCTTATTTCCCCTTCAATTTTTAATGATAGCCTTGCTGGATAGAGTATTCTTGGATTCAGTCCCTTGCTTTGCATCACTTTGTACATTTTCTTCCATTCTTTTCTGGCCTGATGTGTTTCTATTGAGAAATCATTTGATAATCTAATGAGAGCTCCCTTGTATGTAACTTTCTCTCTCTCTCTTTCAGCCTTTAAGATTCTCTCTTTGTCCTGAATATTTGCCATCATAATTATGATGTGTCTTGGTGTCGGTCTTTTCGGGTTCATCCTGTTTGGGACTCTCTGTGCTTGTGTGACTTTTTTCTTCACCACATCAGGGAAGTTTTCTGACATTATTTCTTCAAATAGGTCTTCTAACCCTTGTTCCTCTTCCTGTTGTTCTGGCACCCCTATTATTCGAATGTTGCTTCGTTTTATGTTGTCCCGTAGCTCTCTTAAGCTCTCCTCCTGTCTTTTAATTTTTTTTTCCAATTGCAGTCCAGTTTGGGGTTTTTTTCTTCCCTGTGTTCTAATTCACTAATTCGGTCCTCTGCTTCTCCTCGTCTACTGTTGAAACTTTCCATGGTGTTTTTTATTGCCGCTATATCACTCTTCATTTCTTCTTGACTCTTATATAAGTTGTTGTTTTTTCATCCATTTCTTCTTGGTTCTTACATAAGGTTTTGTGTTTTTCTTCCATTTGGTTTATGAAGTGTATGACCCTTATTCTGAATTCTTTTTCTGACATATTGCATGACTCTGTTTCACTTAGCTGCTTTTCTGGTGAGTCCTTTTCTTTCCTTTGGGGGTATCTTTGTCTACCCATTTTTGGTCTCACCAACTGATCTAGATGTTGAGCTGTGCAGGGGCTGCTCCTTGGGTGACAGTGGCTTCTCTGGCTGTGGTTGCTCCTCGGGCGGTTACGGTAGCAGCTGCTTTTCAGTTGGCAATGGCTCCTCTGGTGGGTGCTGTTAGCAGCAGTGGTGTCTCCTCTGGCTGGTGGGGGAGGTGCTCGTAGAGCTGCTGTTCCTTGGATGGGGGTGGGCTGATTATGAGGTTGCTGATCCTCAGATG
Organism: Plecotus auritus; assembly: GCF_963455305.1. NCBI lineage: Eukaryota > Metazoa > Chordata > Mammalia > Chiroptera > Vespertilionidae > Plecotus > Plecotus auritus. The sequence goes on from NC_137771.1 coordinate 111,284,201, forward strand.
GGGTCGGTTGCACTCGGCCGCTGCTCCTTGGATTGGGGCTGGCTTCTCATGTGGCTGCTACTTCTAGGACAGGGTCAGACTGCTCGCATGGCTGCTTCTCTTTAGATGGGGGCTGGCTGCGTGTTGCTGCTGTTCCTCATATGGGGTGGGCTGCTCATGATGCCGCCGCTCATTGGACAGGGACAGGTTGCTTGCAGGGCTGTTGCTTCTCATACGGGTGCGGGTTGCTTGTGCAGCTGCTTCTCTTCAGATGGGGGGTGGTCTGCTTGTGTGGCTGCTCCTTGGGTGGGAGTGAGCTGCATATGCTGTTGCTGTTCCTCGGAAAGGGGCGGGCTACTCACCTGGCTCCTTCACTTTGGACAGGTGCAGGTTGCATGTGGGTGCTGCTCCTTGAACCAGTGCTGACTGCACAGGGCTGCTTCTCCTTGGATGTGGGTGGTCTGCTTGTGTGGCTACTGCTCCTCAGATGGAGGTGGGCTGCTCACACAGCTGCTGCTCCTTGGATGGGAGCAGGTGGCTCGTGTGTCTGTTGCTCCTTGGAAGCAGGTAGGCGGCTACTGCTCCTCGGATGGGGGCAGGTGGTTCTTGCAGCTACTACTCCTTGGATGAGGGCAGGTTGCTTGCACAGCTGCTGCTCTTCAGACAGGTGCAGGGTGTGGGCTGCTTGCAGCTGTTGCTCTTTGGACAGGGGATGGCTGCATGGGGCTGCCACTCCTCAGTCGTGGGTGGGTTCCTAGAGCAGCTGCTGCTCCTTGGATGGGGGACCTGGTTGCTCTTTGGACAGGGGCAGGCCACGTGAAGCTGCTGCTCTTAGGCCTGGGGTGGGTTGCTTGTGGAGCTGCTGCTCATTGGACAGGAGCGGGCTGCTCACCTGTCTGCTGTTCATGTGGTTGCAGTGCCCTGTGCTAAAGCATTGGGTCAGTCAGAGGGGAGCCTGCTTCCGAACTCACAGGAGCCTGCTCCCAGGGTGGCTGGAGCCTTGTTGACCATGAGATCACAGCCTAGGTAACAGGTCCCTGGCAGGGGTGGCTATAGAGTCCCAGGTGTTATCTGAGGGCATTCTGGGTGGAGTTGAGGCTGGGCACCCAGTTACAGCAGCTCTCCCCTTCAAAAAGGCTAGGCCTCTAAGGACAAGCTGGCTTCCCGGTACTGTTTGCAATGATAGCAGAAGCTGCCTAGTTAGGTGAGCCCGATTAGTCTGCCCCTGAAGGTCCTATGGGATCTAACTGTGCCTCGTTCACACACACACACACATACACACCACCTGACCACACACTTCTCTTTTGCTCCCTCCCTCCCTCCCTCACTCACGCTCTCTCCCTCACTGCTGCATTCTTCCTGCCTCTGTAGTTGGGTCTGGGGTGTTATTGTCCCTTTTGTGGTTGTAGTTTCCTCTAACTTCCTTTAGTATTGAGGAAGTAGAAAGGGAATAAGTGGATAAGAAGAAAGAGAATGAGAAGAAAATAATAATAATAAATTTACAAAAAAATGATTTCAAAAATGGTATAAAAATTAAAAATATCAAATAAAAATAAAATATAGTGATGTAAAAATAATGTGAAAAGAAATAGAAAATAAAGCAACAAACAAAAACAGGAAAACAAAGAAAAAAGAAGAAAAGAAGAAAAAAAGAGAAAAAAAGGGATAACAAAATAATAAAAACATAAAAATAAAAGTGAAAAAAGTGAAGTGTTGTTCCTTTGGCTAGCTTATGATCCCAGTCATCTGTACTAAACTGTTTCTCAGTTTCTCATTGTTGGGGCTGAAGATTTCTCTTTAGGCCAGTTCCTGTGACCTTTCAGGGAGTATTCAGATTCCTTTGTATCATTCAGGGTGGGATCTGGGTGTGGCTGTATTGGTTGCCTGGAGACTGGAGGGAGGGGCTATCTCTCAGGAGAAAATGGTGGCCCGGGCTCAGGTATGACTCAGCACCAGACTCGCTACCACCTTTCCTGGACCGCCTACTCTCCCCAGATTCCACAAGTCCAAACCGTCTCCTGCACCTCAGCCATGGGCAAGTTTCTGTATCCAAAATGTCCTATGAACTAGGTTCAGTGAAGAAAGGCACAGGCCTCAGAGTGGGGAAGGACTGTGTCTCTGCAAGCTCCTCTCTTGCTGGCACTGCGTGGTCCAGCCAGCCCTTCAGGGCTACCTCTGAGCTCAGATCCAAAATCCAGAATCTAGGGTCCAAAATCCCCTACCTCCTGCAGTCCCGTGGACCCTTTTTTCATAGTCAGACACTTTGCCTATCCTCAGGGACGTGGCTTGGCAATGAGTGGTTTCTCCCTGACATTCTCTGGGCACAGACGTCCGGCAGACTCTCCTGCCTAGATCCTTGATTTTACCTTTATCCAGGGGACCTCTGCCCTGCCTTCAAACTGTGTCACCAGCTGCATCTCCTTTACCAATTCGGGCTGAATTCTATTTGTTTCAGCCGCTCACTCTATTTGCTCCGGGACAAGGCTCAGGACATGTCTGTCTATTCTGCCGCCATTTTTCTCAACTCTCCAGTGTTAAGATCTTTGATGATATTCAAGATTGTTTCACTGAACTAATCTGAACCTCCTGAAATGATAGCAACAATGGACCAGAAAGAAGCAGTTGAACTGCCACCTTCATGGCCTGTTGATGTACCTCTGGGGTCTAGATGCCCCTGATCAAGTTTGACACATTCCTCTTCTTTCACCACCTTGACTCAAAACCATACACACTATACAAAGCCCAGTTTCCTGAATCTCTTTTATCAGAACTTCCAACTCACCACCTGGAAGTAAATTTGTCACTCTTGAACCTGGGGTAATTTGCTTGACCTTTCCTAGCTTCCACACATTACACATAGGGCTTCTCCTGTTTCTATCACAAGTCAGCTTTAGCTACTAAAGTATATTTGAGTTGTTCTCTGATTAGCTTTGTCCATTCTCCCAACACGGTATTTGTTATGGACTTCATGGGCTGTTACAACAGTACTAGATTCTCCTCACTGGAACACTGTTCTTGCTGTCTGCAAGGATGAATGTTTTGTGCTGTTTAAATTCTTCATCAACTTTGCTTGACCACATTTGATTCACGTAAGTATCTCATTAAAGAGCCATGAAAACATAACCTTATTGTCTGATATGGGCCCCAAACATTCCACTCAAGTTAACCTTTGCATGTGGCACTTGTTCAAAAAGGCTCAGAAGGCAATAGCCTACTTTAAGAATCTAACCGCTTACGACAGGAGCTGTTTCTGAGCCTCATCATGGCCATCAACCAGACCACACATTTCTCTACAGTGCTCACGATGAATCCTGTGGAATATAGGCTGTTTTCTATTTAGGGCCTTACAGTGTGGTAGTTTATTGTCCCTTGAAATTGTGGGTGTGCACATATGTTGGGTGGAAGTGAGAGTAGGGCAATTGACAGGAACTTAAGAAAAAAAAGATGAGAACTTGAGAACCTGAGACCAGCAGAACAGGGCTTTCAGTAGAGCCATGAGGAACAAAATGAAAAATAAACAACTTGGAGAATCTGTAAAAGAAACTCCCCTCATGCTGGTAACAGCTGATCTCTACTGACACAAAATCTGATATCACTCATTAGCAAAACTATGTTGATTTCCCACCAAGTTCTTGGGGGAGGTGGGTGGATGGCACTGGTGAGGCTGAGCTTGCCAGCTCCTCCATACTCACACTGGCCCAGCTGATTCTCCACCTGTGTTCTGGGGCTGAGGCAGCATGCTTGTCCCTGGGGCCTAGGAGCTCCCTTTCCCCCCATTCAGCTGCTTTCAGATGTTGTCCCCTCCTGCTTCAGGGCCCTGGGCCCCATGCATGCACCTTCACCCAGGTCTTCTTCCTCATCTATGCACCCTTCAGGCCTGGATCTGTGTTTTCCTTCATGATATAGGAAATAGGGTAATTAAGAGTAAATCCTGAGAAAGAACCTTTGAAATACTTGAAAAATGTTAGAGGTACAATTTGTGGGAAGTGGAATTGGGCCCAGCTTTGACTCTGGTGGAGGGACAGATGGCCAGGTGAAGAATGATGTGTGCCACCTGGTGTGAGGGCCAGAACCATCACAAGAGAGGTGATGGGCACAGGGCACCCAAATGCATTTTAAACCAACATGGATTTGAGGCTAGAGGGTAAAGGGATAAAGTTTTATAAACAGGAAATCAAGATGTTTGTGCGTGGAATGAACTCAGTCTTTTTATTTTAAATTTAGTGCCAAGTGTAGGGAGTGGACTTGATTAGATTTTATCTCACATTCAACATTAGAACAGCTAGTTCATCAACAGCTGAAAGGGATGGTGGTTGACTCTTTCTGAAGAATGTGCCCAATAGTAAATGAATCAGACCTGAACTGTGGAATACACAGCTCCTGGAAATAACTATTTATCATTAATTCTCATTTAAAAGCAGACAGTTAAGTGGTTTGGATATTATTTTGAGAGTGGATTTTAAAGTAAAAATTTATTATTAATGACAAATATTTTAGGGCATGGTTAGTTGTATTTTCTTGGGTGTCAAGCACATGTTGTTTCCTGAAAATCATAAAATATCCTCCATCTGTTTCTAGCAGGCATGATGAATTTCATTGTCTCAATTCCACAATGCTTAGCTGCATTATAATAAAGTTAATAGCAAATTAACTATTCCTTTGAATGTTTCAAATATGACTTTTAATTAAGCATATTTAACTTGATGTATCATCATGTGAGCAGCAACTAAAATAAAATTATAGGCATTTTCAACTTTTGAATGTCCACAGAATATGAGAAGCACTTTATGAGGCTTGAATTGATGTGTATTTCATTATAATGCAATTCTATATTACATATTCCACTTATGCATAGACCCGAAATAGTTTCTGCTCCATAATGATGCCGATTTAAATGAGTAACCACAGGAATCAAGCAAGCTTTACTCTTTGTGCATCTCCATATTGTCATGCTTAGAAAAGAATTCTTTGGGTGCAGAAATTCACCTTTAGTTAGTAGAGCGAGCACGGCACTTCTTTTTTAGGGGGGTGGGGTGACAAAGCAGGGATTCAACAGTTCTTCTGCAACATTACTGATGAGGAGTGATCCTGAGTATACCTGAGCACTTTTCCTTGACTCCGCAGATGGGCAGCTGTCAGATCTGCTGCACTGAGCACTCAGCAAAGCTGAGCTGCACATGATAGGGTTGTGAGGGACTGGTGGGTTGCCTTGACTACATGGGTAAGAAGAGCATATGCAACATAAATGCGTAAAGAAACACTCTGCAGGGCTGACATAAGCATCCTTCACAATATTTACTAATAGACCTGTTGCAGTTTTTATAGCTTTCCTAGTTATTTTTGAGTCAGTGCTAGCATTCAATTATTTCCTGTAGAATAAGGAACTAAACTGGCCTAAAGACTGAAAGAGCTGCTGTGGTGAGTTACCTCTCCAGAGGGAAGTGTTCTGGCAGATTGTGATTTGTGACTCACAGGAAGCCCAGATTGCTGTGCCACATGGATGGCAGTAATCACTCAGCAGACTTCTGAATTCCTACTATACATCTGTTACAGTTTGGCTTTGGGAAACAAAGATGAGTAAGCGATGGTATCTGCTGCCAAGGAATTCATTCATTCACCCATTCATTCATCCATCAATCAACATTTACTGACCATCAATTATGCACACTGTATATTAGGGAACTGGAACATGTAAACATCATGTAAATTACCATATGATGTTATGACAAAATCAGTAAGGAAGGTAGAAAAAAAGTGCTTCACAAGCTTAGAGGTGGAAAGAGAGACTAATTATATCTGGTGTGGTCATAGGAATTCTCCCAAATAGGGTGACATTCAGCCTGAATCTTGAAGATGATTAGAGAATTAAGGATGGAGCGGAAGGAGGGAATAGCAGGGGCAAATCATGGAGTTAAGGACTCATGCTTAGGAAAAAAATAAGAAAATAAGAAATTGTGGATATAATTTGTGGTTTCATAGGCAAGAAATGCAGTCAGAGATAACCTGTGCAGAATCTTCTGAGTCATGTAGAGCTTTAGCTTTACTCCATTGACCAGGCATGGCAAATCCCAGAGCTTTCTCCTCTCTACCCTCATGGCAGATGTCACGATCGGCCATTAATGGAGCTCTTTCTGCTGAGCCCAGGCCAACCCATGGAACCCTCTCTGCACAGGGCTTTAGGAAACCACTACCAGCTCTACTGGAATTGGTATTTAGGAGATGTATATTTATAATTTTTGCTACAAGCAAAGGAAGCTAACTACAGTTTTTAAATATAAAATGACAAGATCAGATTTGATTTTTGGGAAGATTATTTTACTAGTTTTCTAGAGAATGGATTGGAGTGGTTAGAACCTTGAATCAGAAAAACTAATAGTAAACTATTTAATAGTTTAAGCCATTGGTTCTCAGCCCCAGTGCACACAGAAATACTTGGGTGCTTATTAAAAATAGCTTATACCTACCTGGGCCTCACCTCATACCAGTGAGCCCAAGGGGTTCAAGTGAACCCAGGCACTGAGATCCACTTGTCTGAATATTAGTTAATGAGAACAGAAGAGGCTTTATCCTCTTTCAGTAGGACCTTGGAGAGCAGAAAAGATGACCTGGAGAAGATGACCTGGAGAAGATGGGAAAGGACTTGCCATCATTTGGCCTTTACTCAAAATAGTGCCACTAATAATGACTGTGCTTTCTTTTATGTGTCTTTTGACTTACATATAGCTATATAATTTCATTTAGTCCCCCACCCTATAAATATATATTTTCTATCCCCAGTTTATAGCTAAGGTAACCAAGTCTCAGAGACCTTAAGTAACTTGCTTAAGATGGCAGAGCAATCTGATAACAAATGTTATATTCTTTTTACTCCTCCATGTACTTTTAGAACTTTTATTTAAATCATATAAAACAAAGGAAATAGGAGAAATCTGAACAGTTGGGAGTGTGCTTTGAGTCTTGGCTACAATCCAGTTCACTTTCAGGAACCAGAAACGAAGTCTCTTGCTATGAAGGAGGCTGGGCTGGCCCTCTGGCTCAGGAAACGGATGTTTTCACACCTACTGGGGTCTTTCTGAGGAAGATTGATGAGAACATGAACATTTGTCTCTGGATCAGAATAAGGTTATTCCCACTTTGTGTTCTGGTTGGCTCAAATTCTCATTGTGTGCACATTGCGCATCATTGCCCTGACTAACTCATTTGCTTGGTTAGGATTCCTGTGAACAAACAGTAAAAAACAAACAAACAAACTAAAAACCTTTAAAATTAAGAAATACTTTGGCTCCTTTTAAATGTCCTTTTGCAAATGTCTATAAAACTTAGATTTGTTTCACCAATTTAGCAATCAAACAATGACATATGCTTGTCTAGTTACCTGGATTGTGTCAGAACTAGTAAGCAGAAAACTAGTGGTAGCAGCAGTATTCACAGTAAACACTAAGTTCTTACTTGATCTGAAGCTTCAATTCTAGAATCTCTCTACATAACCAAGGCAGCTATCATAGCCTACACCCATTTGTTAGTTCACAACCTGTATCTCACCACCAGACAGCAGGATAATAAACCATGAAGTCTGGGCTTGAGGAGTTGTCACTGCAGCCAACTCCAAGTCTAATGCCTTCAATTACCAGATTGTTTTAATTACTAGCAATGGGAACAAGTAAGTGGTGTTTTATTTATTTGTTATAGCTTACTATCTCATTACGATGTTATGCATTTCATTAGCACTTGCTTTTTTTTTTATCATTAGAAGGAGACCCTAGGACCTTGGCTTTCCAGCTGTGATCTGTGGAGCATTAAGATTTCTTGGTGGCCTCCCTAGCTGGGTGGCCCAGCTGGCTGAGATATCATCCTTTACACCTAAAGGACTCAGGTTTGATTCCCAGTCAGGGTACACACCTAGGATGCAGCTTTGATCCCTGGTCAGGGTGTGCATGGGAGACAACCAATCAATGTTTCTCTCTCTCTCTCTCTTTCTGCCCCTTTCTCTCTCTGAAAATCAGTAAAAAATATCCTTGGGTGAGGATTAAAAAAAAAAAAGATCCATTGGTGGTGATAGGGACCTCAATGGGTATCATGGGGAGGAGAAGAAAGTGGGAGAGAGGGTGGAATCCTAAACTATAGGATGTTCATTCCATCTTCAACCAGAGAAGTTTTGCTTTTATTAATTTTTCTAGAGGCCCAGTGCACGAAATTCGTGCATGGGGGGGGGTCCCTGAGCCTGGCCTGAACCCTCTTCAGTCCGGGACCCCTTGGACATCCCTCTCGCAATCTGGGACCACTGGCTCCTAACCACTCACCTGCCTGCCTGCCTGATCGCCCCTAACCACTCTGCCTGCCTGCCTTATTGCCCCTAACCATTCTGCCTGATCACCCCTAACCACTCTGATTGCCTTCCTGATGTCCTTAACTGCCTCTGTCTGCCAGCCTGATGCCCCTAACTGCTCCACTGCCTTTCTGATTGCCCCTAACTGCTCTCCCTTGCTGGCCTGAAAACCTCTATCTGCTCTCCCCTGCCAGCCTGATCGCCCCTAATCACCTCTGCCTTGGCCCCCACCACTGTGGCTTTGTCCGGAAGACATCTGGTCTATCCAGTCTAATTAGCATATTACTCTTTTATTAGTATAGATATTTGAAAGAAAAGGCTATGATTAGTGCCGAAACCGGTTTGGCTCAGTGGATAGAGCGTCGGCCTGCGGACTGAAAGGTCCCAGGTTCGATTCCGGTCAAGGGCATGTACCTTGGTTGTGGGCACATCCCCAGTAGGGGGTGTGCAGGAGGCAGCTGATCGATGTTTCTCTCTCATCGATGTTTCTGACTCTCTATCCCTCTCCCTTCCTCTCTGTAAAATATCAATAAAATATATTTAAAAAAAATAAAGAAAAGGCTATGATTAGTGCAAAGGGCACTGTGCTATACATAAGAAATCCCTGGGTAAAGCATTTGCATATGTCAATCAATTGGACTTCTTTCAGTTTTGATAGTCTGGAAATCCATTTTTTGATATTGTAAATGTCTGGAAAAAGTGTCCTGAACCTAGCAGAAAGAGTTGTCACAAAGCTTATGAACTTGACTCTTGGGAGAAGCCTGGATCTATCTGCAGGCCTTTCCACATGGCCAAATGACTTGAATGCCTTTAAAGATAAGTTCTCTGGTTTCACTGTTCTAGTTATTATGTTTCAACAGCATATACTAACACAGAGCTTTGGGGAGCATGCTGACAAAGTAATAAACACAGTAGGAAAAATGAGCAAGATTTCATCACCACAGTACTGGAGGGACTGTCTCAGTGGGTAGAAGTGTGGACTCTGGACTCTTAACAGATTTTGGTTTATGACCCAATTTGGCCCCTAACTTGTGTTGTGACTTTGAGCCTCAGTGTTCTCTTCCGTAAAATGGGCATTGAAGTCAGGCTGTACTTGAATATGAGAAGGTAGCTTCTTCATAGAACTTCAGGACTTTCCCAAAGCTTCCCTGAGGCCCTGCAATAATAGAACACCCTGGGATACTGGCTAGATGTACAGATCTGTTGGCATGACCCCTGGGCTGCCTGAATCAGAATCTTCAGGGAGGGGACTAGGGCTCTGAACTTTTAACCAATGTCCCAGGGGATTCTGAGCTGCCTCCAATGGTGGGAAGGGTAATCCTAGCCTATGGTGATCTTACTTCCTGGACCTGTGTCCTCTGTTGACAGAGGAGCATCTGGGCAGGTACTTTGAAAGTCAGAGCCCCATTGCTGCTTCTTGTCAGGGCCAGAGTGAAACCAGTCATGACCCCATGAAGGAGAGTCACATGCTTTTTGCTTTTCTGTCCTTAAGGAAAAGGATAAAGAAGTAAGGAAGGATCCTTGAAAGACAATTAATTGACTTTTGTATATAAGAGATTAATATGGATGTCCCTTTAAATAAAAATTCCTATTAAACATTTGGAGAGGCTAAAGACTGGCTGCCATATTGTTGCAGTGGTCTGGAGAATTCCAAGAAAGAAATGAGCTCTCTCTGTTTTGACTGCAATGTCAAAGTGCATGGCTGCCACCTTAAGGGGCTTCAGTATAAATAAAAATGAGTCCCTCTTCTGTAATATTTCAATTTGCCTAAAAAATGTGACAAAGAGATTCCCAGAAGATGGCAACAGGCAGGAAGATAGGGAGGGAGAGAGTGTGAGAGAGTGAGGGAACGATAGAGGAGTGTGTGGATGTATGTGGTGTGTGTGTGTGTGTGTGTGTGTGTGTGTGTGTGTGTGTGTGTGTATGAGCTAGGGACAGTTAGAGTCTGCAGGTCTTCCAAGGGGCTGCCAAACTGGGAAGTCTTAGATGGCGGAGCCCTGCTCCCAACGCGGACACACTCCCGGGCGGCCAGCCGGGGCACAGAGACCACGCCTTCTTGAGAAACAGCTGCTTGAGACTAGGATCCTGGCCTCAGCACCACCCAGTCTGGTCTCAGATGCAAACCAGGACCCTGCAGCCACTGGGGACAGAGACCTGCAACCACAGCTGCAGATCCACAGACACCAAGAATCCAGACATCCCGGCCACAGATTTCTGTGAGTCACAGAGCCTAACCCCCTCCCTGCAAGCTTGCAAGCAGTGCCATAGTAACTGAAAGACCCGCCCCTCGCATGGGCTGCAGCTCTGCTACAGGAATTTGAGCCTGGGAGTGCTCAGACACTGGGAATCTGTTCCCCACAATGCAATCGGGCAACCAAACTGAAGCCCAGGCAGGGCGGCAATGCCACCTGACTTCGATTCTAGGCAAGTGCACACGGACGTCTGTTTTCGGCAGAGCAGGAGTGGACCTCCTGCCGACACAGTGCTACTGTGCAACCCAGTCCCCCAAGCTGACCAGGACCCCGATTCTCTGGGCAGGAGGCAGTACTAAGCAACAGTGACTTGACTCTGTTTCTTATCGCTTGCACCTGGGATCCCTGACTCCCAGTGCATTCACCCTAAGAGCCAGTCCATTCACCCTAAGAGCCAGTGACTCCAATTCTTGATGCATGCACACACAGGGACCCTGATTCTCAGCGCGAGGCCTCAATAAGCAAAAGAGACTCTGATATTCAATTATTGGTGCAGGCACAGGGGAATTCTGACTCCTGGCATGTGCTAGCGGGCTCTGATTTTCGGCACACACCAGCAGGGTTTCCGTTTCAGTGCGGTGCAGGCGGGGTCCCTGATTCTAGGTGTGCACATGAGGCCACACCGAGTACTGGTGACTCTGATCCTGTGTGAGTGTGGTTACCCCCAACCCATGGCAGCCACACTTCTTGGGGTCAGAGCTCTTCAATGACACTCAGGTGGTGCGAAGCTCCCACAGCACACGGCCCAGGCCCATGCAACTGGACGTTTGAACCTTCTGGTGATAGTCAGAATGGGGAGACAACACAATCCCCAGAGGAAAGAAAATGAGGAGTCACCAAGAAAGGAAATTAGTGAAACAGAAGCATGCAACATGAGAGAAAAAGAATTCAGAGTAATGGTCGTACAGTTCATACACTGGATGGATGAAAAAATCAACAACCTATGCAAAAATCAGGAAGAAATCAAAAGTGATATAGCTACAATAAAAAACACCATGAAAGGTTTCCACAGCAGACTAAAAGAAGCAGAGGACCAAATTAGTGAGTTCGAAGATAAGGTAGAGAAACAAGCTCAATCTGAACAGCAACTGGAGGAAAAAATTAAAAAGCAGGAGGAGAACCTAAGGGAGCTTTGGGACAACATGAAACAAAGTAACATACATATAATAGGGCTGCCAGAAGAACAAGAGCAGCAGCAAGGATTAGAAAATCTATTTGAAGAAATAATGACAGAAAACTTCCCAGATATGGGGAAGAAAAAAGTTACACAAGTACAGAGAGTCCCAAGCAAGATGAATTTCAAAAGACCCAAATAATTACAATGGCAAATGTTCATGACAAAGAGAGAATCTTAAAGGCTGCAAGAGAGAGACAGAGAGTTACCTACAAAGGATCCCCCATCAGATTATCAAATGATTTCTCAATAGAAACACATCAAACTAGAAGGGAATGGAAGGAAGTATGCAAAGTGTTGCAAAGCAAAGGATTGAATGCAAGAATATTCTATCCAGCAAGACTATCATTCAAAATTGAAGCAGAAATCAGGAGCTTTACAGACAAAAAAAAGGCTAAGGGAGTTTATCACTACCAAGCCAGCAATGCAAGAAATGCTAAAGGGACTGGTGTAAAAAGAAGAGATAAAAAGGTAAGACAGAACACAGGCACAAAACCAGAAATGACTACAAACAAGTACCTTTCAATAGTAACTTTGAATGTAAATGGATTAAATGCTCCAATTAAAAGACATCGAGTGGCTGAATGGATAAAAAAACATGACCCATATATATGCTGTCTACAAGAGACCCACCTCAGAACAAGGGACTCACACAGACTGAAAGTGAAGGGATGGAAAAATATCATTCAGGCAAATGGAAATGAAAAAAAAGCTGGGATAGCAATACTTATATCTGACAAAATAAACCTCAAAGTATAGGCCATAACAAGAGATAAGAAAGGCCACTTCATAATATTAAAGGTATCGATACAACAAGAGCATATAACTCTGAAAAACATATATGCACCCAATGCAGGAGCACCCAAATACATAAAAAAATCCTGGAAGATATCAAGGGAGAGATCAACAACAATACAATCATAGTAGGGGACTTTAATATACCACTGACATCACAGGATAAATCCTCTAGACAAAAAATCAGCAAAGAAACAGCAATCCTAAATGATTCACTAGATCAGATGGACTTAATTGACATCTTCAGAATATTTCACCCCAAAGCCAAGTAATATACATTCTTCTCAAGTACACATGGGACATTTTCAAAAATAGACCACATATTGTGTCACAAGCAAAGTCTCCCCAAATTCAAGCAGATTGAAATCATACCAAGCATCTTCTCAGACCACAATGGCATAATATTACAAATAATGGCATAATATTACAAATAAACTACAATAAAAACAATAAAAAATCTCAAACACTTGGAAGCTGAATATCATGCTATTAAATAATGATTGGTTTACCAATAAGATCAAAGAAGAAATTAAAAACATCCTGGAAACTAATGGCAATAAAAACACAACAATCCAAAATCTCTGGGACACAATGAAAACAGTCCTGAGAGGGAAGTTTACAGCTCTACAGGCCTGCCTCAAAAACAAGAAAAAATGGTAGTAAATCATCTAACTCTACAACTCAAAGAATTAGAAAGAGAGCAACAAGAAAAGCCCACAATGAGCAGAAGGAAGGAAATAATAAAGATCAAAGCATAAATAAATGACATAGAGACAAAAAAAACCCCAAAACAAAAACAAAAACAAAAACAAAAACACACAAAAAAACAACAACACAAAAAAGATAAATGAAACGAAGAGCTGTTTCTTTGAAAGGATAAACAAGATTGATGAACCTCTAGCCAGGCTCACCAAGAAGCAAAGAGAGAGAACCCAAATAAACAAAATCAGAAATGAAAGAGGTGAAATAACAACAGACTACACAGAAATACAAAGGATTGTTAAAAAAATACTATGAACAACTCTACTCCAACAAACTAGACAACCTGGAGAAAATGGACATATTCCTAGAAAAATACAAACTTCCAAAACTCAATCAGGAAGATTCTAAAAATCTCAATAGGCCGATAACTATGGAAGAAATAGAAGCAGTCATTAAAAAGCTTCCAGCAAACAAAAGCCCGGTGCCAGATGGCTTCACAGGGGAGTTTTACCAAACATTCAAGGAGGAGCTAAAACCTATCCTCCTCAGACTATTCCAAAAAATGCAAGAGGAAGGAACACTTCCAAGCTCATTCTATGAAGCCAGCATTACTCTAATCCCAAAGCCAGATAAAGACAACACAATGATAGAGAATTACAGGACAATATCCCTCATAAACATAGATGCCAAAATCCTCAACAAAATTCTAGCAAATGTGATCCAGCATTACATTAGAAAGATCATACACCATGACCAAGTGAGATTTATCACAGGGATGCAAGGATGGTACAATATCCGCAACTCAATAAACGTGATACATCACATAAAAAAATTGAGAGATAAAAATCATATAGTTCTATCAGTTGATGCAGGAAAAGCATTTGACAAAATCCAACACACTTTCTTCATAAAAACTCTCAGCAAGGTAGGAGTAGAAGGATCATACCTCAACATAATAAAGCCATATATGACAAACCCACAGCCAACATCATACTCAATGGGCAAAAACTAAAACCATTTCACCTAAGAACAGGAACAAGACAGGGATGCCCACTCACACCACTCCTGTTCGACATAATACTGGAAGTACTAGCCATTGTGATCAGACAAGAAGAAGAAATAAAAGGCATCCAAATTGGAAAAGAAGAAGTAAAACTGTTCTTATTTTCAGATGACATGATAGTATACATAGAAAACCCCAAAGACTCCATCAAAAATTATTTAGACTTAATAAATGAATTCAGCAATGTAGCAGGATACAAAATTAATGCCAAATACTCTATGGCATTTCTTTACACCAATAGTGAACTTACAGAAAGAGAGACTAAAAAAGCAATCCCATTTACCATCACATCAAAAAAATTAAGATACCTAGGAATAAACTTAACTAAGGAGGTAAAAGACCTATATGTGAAAAACTACACGACACTAAAAAAGGAGATAGAGGAAGACATAAACAGATGGAAGAGCATACCATGTTCATGGATTAGTAGAATCAACATCATCAAAATGTTCATACTACCCAAAGCAAACTATAGATTCAATGCAATACCCATTAAAATACCAATGGGTATTTTAATGGGTATTGCATTGAACTTTGCAAAAATTTATCTGGAATAAAAAAAGACCCCGAATAGCTGCAGCAATCCTGAGAAAGAACAAAGAAGGTGGGATCTCAATACCAGATATCAAGCTGTATTACAAAGCCACTGTTCTTTTTTATTTAATTTCTTTATTAATTAAGGTATTGCATATGCGTCCTTATTCCCCCATTAACCCCCACTTTGCATTCATGCCTCACCCCCCTGTTGTCTCTGTCCATTGATTAGGCTTATATGCATGCATATAAGTCCTTTGGTTGATCTCTCCCCCTTACCCGCACTGTCCCCTACCTTCCCTGATGTTTGTCGTTCTGATTGATGTTTCTCTGTCTCTGGATCTATTTTTATTCATCAGTTTATGTTGTTCATTATATTCCACAAATGAGTGAGATCATGTGATATTTATCTTTCTCTGTCTGGCTTATTTCACTTAGCATAATGCTCTCCATCTCCATCCATGTTGTTGCAAATGGTAAGAACTCATTTTTTACCACAGCGTAGTATTCCATTGTGTGTACCACAGTTTTTTAATCCACTCATCTGCTGATGGGCACTTAGGCTGTTTCCAAATCTTAGCTATGGTGAATTGTGCTGCTATGAACATAGGGGTGGATATATCCTTTCTGATTGGTGGTTTCTAGTTTCTTGGGATATATTCCTAGAACTGGGATCACTGGGTCAAATGTGAGTTCCATTTTTAGTTTTTTGAGGAAACTCCATACTGTTCTCCACAGTGGCTGCACCAGTGTGCATTCCCACCAGCAGTGCACGAGGGTTCCTTTTTCTCTGCATCCTTGCCAACACTTGTCATTTGTTGATAATAGCCATTCTGACAGGTGTGAGATGGAACTGCATTGTTGTTTTGATTTGCATCTCTCTGATGATTAGTGACTCTGAGCAGATTCTCATATGTCTCTTGGTCTTCCTTCTGTCTTCTTTAGAAAAGTGTCTATTTAGATCAGTTGCCCATTTTTTGATTGGATTGTTTATCTTCTTTTAGTTAAGCTGCATGAGTTCCCTGTAAATGTTGGAGATTAAACCCTTATCGTTGATATCATTGGCAAATATGTTCTCCCATGCAGTGGGCTTTCTTGTTGTTTTATTGATGGTTTCCTTTGCTGTGCAAAAGCTTTTTATTTTGATGTAGTCCCATTTGTTTATTTTCTCTTTAGTTTCCATTGCCCT
Source organism: Plecotus auritus (assembly GCF_963455305.1). Lineage (NCBI taxonomy): Eukaryota > Metazoa > Chordata > Mammalia > Chiroptera > Vespertilionidae > Plecotus > Plecotus auritus. Next base: position 111,300,215 of record NC_137771.1, read on the forward strand.
AGGGGCAGTATCAGTGAAAAAATTGCTTTGGCATATGTCACAGATTTTTCTGGCTGTGGATTTCTCTAGTATTTTTATGGTTTCCCATCATATGTTTAAGTCCTTGATCCATTTTGAGTTTATTTTTGTGTATGGTGAAAGATGGTGATCTAACTTCATTTTTTTTGCATGTATCTGTCCAATTTTCCCAACACCATTTATTGAAGAGACTGTCTTGACTCCATTGTATGTTCATGCCTCCTTTGTCAAATATTAATTGAGAATAGTGAATTGGGTCGATTTCTGGGTTCTCTCTTTTATTCCATTGATGTATATGTCTGTTCTTGTGCCAATACCAGACAGTTTTGAGAACAGTGGCTTTGTAATACAGCTTGATATCTGGTATTGAGATCCACCTACTTTGTTCTTCTTCCTCAGGATTGCTGTAGCTATTTGGGGTCTTTTTTTATTCCAGATGAATTTTTGGGAGTTTGGTCTAGGTCTGTGAAATATATCGTTGGTATTTTAATGGGAAGTGCATTGAATTTATAGATTGCTTTGGATAGTATGGACATTTTGATGATGTTGATTCTACCAATCCATGAACATGGTATGTTCTTCCATCTGTTTATGTCTTCCTCTATCTCTTTTTTCAGTGTCGTGTAGTTTTCCACGTATAGGACTTTTACCTTCTTAGTTAAGTTTATTCCTAGGTATCTTAATATTTTTTGGTGCGATGGTAAATGGGATTGCCTTTTCATTCTCTCTTTCTGTAAGTTCATTATTTGTGTATAGAAATGCCATATAATTCTTGGCATTAATTTTGTATCCTGCTACATTGTGGAATTCATTTATTAAGTCTAATAATTTTTTGATGGAGTCTTTATGGTTTTGTATGTACAGTATCATGTCATCTGCAAATAAGGACAGTTTTACTTCTTCTTTTCCAATTTGGATGCCTTTAATTTCTTCTTCTTGTCTGATTGAAATGGCTAGTACTTCCAGCACTATGTTGAACAGGAGTGGTGAGAGTGGGCATCCCTGTCTTGTTCCTGTTCTTAGGGGAAATGAGTTTAGTTCTTGCCCATTGAGTATGATGTTGGATGTGCGTTTGTCATATATGGCTTTTAGTATGTTGAGGTATGATCCTTCTATTCCCACCTTGCTGAGAGTTTTTATAAAGAAAGGGTGTTGGATTTTGTCAAATGCTTTTTATGCATCATTTGATATGACTATGTGATTTTTATCTCTCTATTTGTTTATGTGATGTATCACGTTAATTGATTTGCGAACATTGTACCATCCTTTCATCTTTGGGATAAATCCTACTTGGTTATGATGCATGATCTTTCTGTACTGCTGGATCAGATTTGCTAGAATTTTGTTGAGGATTTTGGCATCTATGTTCATGAGGGATATTGTCCTGTAATTCTCTTTCATTGTGTTATCTTTATCTGGTTTTGGTATTAGGGTGATGCTGGCTTCATAGAAGGAGCTTGGAAGTGTTCCTTCCTCTTGAATCTTCTGGAATAGTCAGAGGAGAATAGGTTTTAGTTCTTCCTTGAAGGTTTGGTAAAACTCCCCTGTGAAGCCATCTGGCCCCGGGCTTTTGTTTTCTGGGAGCTTTTTGATGACTGCTTCAATTTCTTCCATAGTAATCAGCCTATTTAGATTTTTAGAATCTTCCTGATTAAGTTTTGGAAGGTTGTATTTTTCTAGGAATGTGTCCATTTCCTCCAGGTTGTCTACTTTGTTAGAATAGAGTTGTTCATAATATTTTTAAACAATCTTTTGTATTTCTGTTGTTATTTCACCTCTTTCATTTCTCATTTTGCTTATTTGCGTCCTCTCTCTTTGCTTCTTGGTGAGCCTGGCTAGAGGTTCATCAATCTTGTTTATCCTTTCATAGAACCAGCTCTTGGTTTCATTGATCTTTTGTATTGGTTTTTTTTTTTTGGTCTCTATTTCATTGATTTCTGTTCTGATCTTTATTATTTCCTTCCTTCTGCTCACTGTGGGCTTTTCTTGTTGCTCTCTTCCTAATTCTTAGAGTTGTTGAGTTAGATGATTTATTACCATTTTTTCTTGTTTTTTGAGGTAGGCCTGTAGAGCTATAAACTTCCCTCTCAGGACTGATTTCATTGTGTCCCATAGCATTTTCATTGTTGTGTTTTTATTGTCATTAGTCTCCAGGATGTTTTTAATTTCTTCTTTGATCTCATTGATTACCCTATCATTGTTTAAAAGCATGCTATTCAGCTTCCAAGTGTTTGAATATTTTGGAATGTTTTTATCGTAGTTTATTTCTAATATGACATTGTGGTCTGAGAAGATGCTTGGTATGATTTCAATCTGCTTGAATTTGGGGAGACTTTGCTTGTGACCCAATATGTGGTCTATTTTTGAGAATGTCCCATGTGCACTTGAGCAGAACGTATATTCTGTGGCTTTGGGTGAAATGCTCTGAAGATGTCAATTGGGTCCATCTTATCTAGTGAGTCATTTAGGATTGCTGTTTCTTTGCTGATTTTTTGTCTAGAGGATTTATCCAGTGATGTCAGTGGTATATTAAAGTCCCCTACTATGATTGTATTGTTGTCAATCTCTCCCTTGATATCTTCCAGGAGTATTTTTAAGTATTTGGGTGCTCCTGCATTGGGTGCATACATGTTTATCAAGGTTATATCCTCTTGTTGTATTGATCCCTTTAATATTATGAAGTGGCCTTCCTTATTTCTTGTTATGGCATATACTTTTAGGTTTATTTTGTCAGAAATAAATACTGCTACCCCAACTTCTTTTTTCATTTCCATTTGCCTATAAGATGTTTTTCCATCCCTTCACTTTCAGTCTGTGTGGAGTCCCTTGTTCTGAGGTGAGTCTCTCATAGACAGCATATATATGAGTCATGTTTTTTTTTATCCATTCACTCACTCATTGTCTTTTGATTGGAACATTTAGTCTGTTTACATTTTAAGTTATTATTGAAATTAATTGTTTGTAGCCATTTTTATTTTTTTCCCTTTGTTCTTTCTTACCTTATTATTTCTTCTTTTTACACCAGTCCTTTTAACATTTCTTGCATTGCTGGCTTGGTAGTGATAAATTCCCTTAGCCTTTTTTGTTAGTGAAGCTCCTTATTTCCCTTTCAATTTTGAATGACAGCCTTGCTTGGATTCAGTCCCTTGGTTTGCATCACCTTGTAAATTTTCTTCCATTCTTTTCTGGCCTGATGTCTTTCTGTTGACAAATCATTTGATAATCTAATGGCAGCTCCCTTGTATGTACCATTCTGTCTCTCTCTTGCAACCTTTAAGATTCTCTCTTTGTTCTGAACATTTACCATCATAATTATGAGGTGTCTTGGTGTGGGTCTTTTCAGGTTCATTTTGTTTGGGATTCTCTGTGCTTGTGTGACTTTTTTCATCAGCACATCAGGGAAGTTTTCTGTCATTATTTCTTCAAATAGATTTTCTAACTCTTGTTCCTCTTCCTGTTGTTCTGGCACCCCTATTATTCGTATGTTGCTTCTCTTCATGTTGTCCCATAGCTCCCTTAGGCTATCCTCCTGTCTTTTAATTTTTTTCTCCAGTTGCAATTCAGTTTGGCTGTGTTTTGCTTCCCTGTCTTCTAGTTCACTAATTCGGTCCTCTGCTTCTCCTAGTCTACTGTTGAAACTTTCCATGGTGTTTTTTATTGCAGCTCTATCACTCTTCCTTTCTTCTTGATCCTTACATAAGGTGTTGATTTTTTCTTCCATCTGGTTTATGAACTCTATGACCCTTATTCTTATTTTTTTTCTTACCTATTGCATTCCTCTGTTTCACTTAGATGCTTTTCTGGCAATTCCTCTTTTTCTTTCCTTTGGGGGTATCTTTGTCTACCCATTTTTGGTCTCACCAACTGATCTAGATGTTGAGCTGTGCAGGGGCTGCTCCTTGGGTGACAGTGGCTTCTCTGGCTGTGGTTGTTCCTCGGGTGGTTATGGTAGCAGCTGCTTCTCAGTTTGCAGTGGTTCCTCTGGTGGGTGTTGTTAGCAGCAGTGGTGCCTCCTCTGGCTGGTGGGGGAGGTTGCTTGTAGAGCTGCCGTTCCTTGGACAGGGTGGGCTGATTATGAAGTTGCTGCTTCTCGGATGGGGATGGGTTGCTTGTGTCCGCTGCTCCTTGGATGGGGCCAGCTGCTCACGTGGCTGCTGCTCCTCGGACAGGGGCAGACTGCTTGCGTGGGTGCTGTTTTTTAGATGGGGGCTGGCTGCATGCTGCTGCTGTTCCTCAGATCGGATGGGCTACTCGTGATGCCGCCGCACCTTGGACTGGGGCAGGTTGCTTGCAGGGCTGCTGCTCCTTTTACAGGTGCGGGTTGCTCGTGTAGTGTTTCTCCTCAGACGGGGGGTGGTCTGCTCATGCGGCTGCTGCTCCTCATGTGGGGGTGAACTGCTCATGCTGTTGATGCTCCTTGGACAGGGACGGGTCACTCACCCAGCTCCTTCTCATCAGATAGGTGCAGTCTGTGTGTGGGTGCTGCTCCTCAGACCATTGAGGACTGCACATGCCTGCTGCCCTTTGGATGTGGGTGGTCTTCTTATGTGGCTGCTGCTGCTCAGAAGAGGGTGGGCTGCTGACACAACTGCTGCTCCTCAGATGTGGGCAGGCTGGTCATACAGCTGCTGCTCCTTGGATGTGGGCCAGTGGCTCGTGCGTCTGTTGCTCCTCAGAAGGGGGTGGGCTGCTCACATAGGTGCTGCTCCTCAGATGTTGGCAGGCAGCTCACACAACTGCTGCTCCTAGGATGGGGGCAGGCAGTTCGTGTGGCTGCTCCTCCTCGGAAAGGGATGGAAGGCGGCTGGCTGCTCATGCGGCACAGCTGCTGCACTTTGAACAGGTGCAGGGTGTGGGCTGCGCACAGCTGCTGCTCCTCAGAGGGGGGCTGGCTTCGTGGGGCTGCCACTCCTCAGTAGTGGGTGGGCTGCCTAAGCGGCTGCTGCTCCTCGGATGGGGCAAGCTGCTTGCATGGTTGCTGCTCCTCAGATGGGGGAATTGGCTGCTCACACAGCTGCTGCTCCTTGGACAGGGGCAGGCCATGTGAAGCTGCTGCTCTTAGGCCTGTGGTGGGTTGCTCACGGGGCTGCTGCTCCTTGGACAGGAGTGGGCTGCTCACATGTCTGCTGTTCATGTGGTTGCAGTGCCCTGGGCTAAAGTGTTGGGCCGATCAGAGGGGATCCTGCTTCTGAACTCACAGGAGCCTGCGCCCCGGGTGACTGGAGCCTCGTTGACCGTGAGATCACAACCTAGGTAGTATGTCCCTGGCAGGGGTGGCTGTAGAGTCCCAGGTGTTATCTGAGGGCACTGTGGGTGGAGTTGAGGCTGGGAACCCAGTTACAGCAGCTCTCCCCTTCAAAAAGGCTAGGCATCTAAGGAAAAGCTGGCCTCTCAGTACTGTTTGCAATGGTAGCAGGAGCTGCCTAGTTAGGCAAGCCTGATTAGCCTTCCCCTGAAGGTCCTGTGGGATCTAACTGTGCCTCACTCACACTCTCTCTTTCACACACACACACACACACACACACACACACACACACACACAAACACCACCTGACCACATGCTCCTCTTTTACTCCCTCACTCACTCATGCTCTTTCCCTCACTGCCACATTCTTTCTGCCTCTATAGTTTGGTCTGGGGTGTTATTGACCTGTTCGTGGATGGAGGTTACTCTCCAGGTGTCTGGTTATGTGGCTTGCTCTCAAGCCCCTTGGCCAGACCAGATAAAATTTACCTCATCAAGACACAACACAGAGGGAACTAAGCACAAATGTACTCACGACACCAATAACCCCAATATAAGTGACCACCTGAGAAAAGAGAGATGGGGCCGAGAAAAGAGAGCACAAATGCTATCGAAGAGAGAGAAAAAGATAAGGGATAAAAGACAAAGGAATAAAAAGGAGAATATATATAATATTCTCCTTTTTATTCCTTTGGATAAGAGACAAAGGAGGCAGCCAAAACCGGTTTGGCTCAGTGGAAGAGCGTCAGCCTGCGGACTGAAAGGTCCCAGGTTCGATTCCGGTCAAGGGCATGTAACTTGGTTGCGGGCACATCCCCAGTAGGAGGTGTGCAAGAGGCAGCTGATCGATGTTTCTCTCTCATCGATGTTTCTGACTATCTATCACTCTTCCTTCCTCTCTGTAAAAAATCAATAAAATATATTTAAAAAAAAAAAAAAAAAAAAAAAAAAAAAAAAAAAAAAAAAAAAAAAAAAAAAAGAGACAAAGGAGGCAAGAGCATACAATGGAGTCAAGACAGTCTCTTCAATAAATGGTGTTGGGAAAATTGGACAGATACATGCAAAAAGATGAAACTAGACCACCAACTTACACCATACACAAAAATAAACTCAAATTGGATAAAGGACCTAAACATAATATGGGAAACCATAAAAATACTAGAGGAATCCACAGGTAGTGAAATCTCAGACATATGCTGAAGCAATTTCTTCACTGATACTGCTCCTAGGTCAATGGAAACTAAAGAGAAAATAAACAAATGGGACTACATCAAAATAAAAAGCTTTCGCACAGCAATGGAAACCATCAACAAAACAAGAAAGCCCACTGCATGGGAGAACATATTTGCCAATGTTATCAAAGATAAGGGTTTTATCTCCAACATTTACAGGGAACTCATACAACTTAACAAAAGGAAGATAAACAATCCAATAAAAACATGGGCTATGGACCTAAATAGATACTTTTCAAAAGAAGACAGAAGGAAGACCAAGAGACATATGAAAACCTGCTCAAAGTCACTAATTATAGAAGAACTGAAAATCAAAATGACAATGTGGTATCATTTCACACCTGTCAGAATGGCTATCATCAACAAATCAACAAAGGACCAGTGTTGGCGAGGATGCGGAGAAAAAGGAACCCTTGTGCACTGCTGTTGGGAATGCAGACTGGTGCAACCACTGTGGAGAACAGTATGAAGTTTCCTCAAAAAACTAAAAATGGAACTCCCATTTGACTCAGTGATCCCACTTCTAGGAATACATCCCAAGAAGCAAGAAACACCAATCAGAAAGGATATATCCACCCCTATGTTCATAGCAGCACAGTTCACCATAGCCAAGATTTGGAAACAGCTTAAGTGTTCATCAGCAGATGAGTAGATTAGAAAATTGTGGTACATCTACACAATGGAATATTATGCTGTGGTAAAAAAGAAGGAATTCTTACCATTTGCAACTGCCTGCATACAACTGGAGAGCATAATGCTAAGGGAAATAAACCAGCCAGAGAAAGATTAATACCACATGATCTCAGTCATTTATGGAATATAATTTACAACATAAACTGATGAACAAAAACAGATCCAGAGACAGAGAAGCATTGATCAGACTGTCAAACCTCAGTGGGAAGGTAGGGGAGGGTGGGGGTAAGGGAGAAAGATCAACCAAAGGAATTGTATGCATGCATATCAGCCTAACCAATGGACACAGACAACAGTGGGGTGAGGGCATGAGTGAGGGGGTTTTGGGGGGCTAATGGGGGATGAGGACACATATGTAATACCTTAATCGATAAAGAAATTAAAGACTGAAGGAAAAAATGTGACAAAGGGAAGGACATTATAAACATTTTAATAATATATTTTTATTGATTTCAGATAGAAAAGGCGAGGGAGAGAGAGAGAAACATCAATGATGAGAGACTATCATTGATTGGCTGCCTCCTACACTCCCCCTACTGGGGACTGATCCCACAACCCAGGCATATGCCCTTGACTGGAATTGAACCCAAGACCCTTCAGTCTGCAGGCTGAAGCTTTATCCACTGAGCCAAATCAGCTAGGGCCAGCATAAAAATTTTAGGCCCTATCTGGTCTTTGTGTTTTTCTATGGAAGACTGAAGATTTTGACAGACAGATAGGGTCTAAGGTATATTTAAAAATACCTTTATGAAACCCATAGGAGAGGAGAGGAGAGAGAGAGAGAGAGAGAGAGAGAGAGAGAGAGAGAGAGAGAGAGAGAGAGAGAGGAGAAAGCTGGAGACAGCTCTGTTTAATCACTTATTTTTTACCTAACTCATTCCCAACCCAAATTGTGTGTTCAGATCTTGAGACATGTATACATACATTTTAAAATGGTTCTTTAAAAATAATGACACACCAAACTGCACCTCCAACCAAGTAATAACCTTACAAGTGCTTGATACCATTCATACTAGCCACTGGGTAGAGAAAAAGAATTAGAATGGTCCAGGACAAATCAATTACCTTTGTATTAAAAAGCAACTGAAAGCCACCTGAGGAGTGTATGTCAAGTTATTAAAAGGATTCTGAATGTGGGTAATGTTCTTGGCAACATTATGACAACAACTTCTTCCCATTTTGAAGATTAGAAATCAGATTTGAAAAAGTTAAAGGACTTGGCCAAATCACTCATTTATTAAGTGAAAGAGACAGGGGTCTAAACCCCTATGCTTTGAATTCAAAGTCCTTCTAAGTTTCACAACAGCATAGTACCTTTTTTTTTCCCCCTCTTTTTAGGCTCAATCACAGCACTTTGCCACATTTCTTTCTTTCTCCTTCCTTCCTTCCTTCCTTCCTTCCTTCCTTCCTTCCTTCCTTCCTTCCTTCCTTCTTCTTCCTTCCTTCCTTCCTTCCTTCCTTCCTTTGACCTTCCTTCCTTCCTTCCTTCCTTTCTTCCTTCCTTCCTTCCTTCCTTCCTTCCTTCTTCTTTCTTCCTTCCTTCCTTCCTTCCTTCCTTCCTTCCTTCCTTCCTTCCTTTCTTTCTTTCTTTCTTTCTTTCTTTCTTTCTTTCTTTCTTTCTTTCTTTCTTTCTTTCTTTCTTTCTTTCTTTCTTTCTTTCTTTTATTGTTTGAAGTATTACAAATAGTAGTACATATGTCTCCCTTTTTTTCCCCATTGACCTCCCCCCCAGCCTCCCCTACCCCCCAGTACATGCCTTTACCTGCTCCCCCCCCCCAGTGTTTTTTATCCATTGGTTATGCTTATATGCATGCGTACAAGTCCTTCGGTTGATCTCTTACAGTGCCCCCCCTCCCCAACCTCCTCTGCCTTCCCGCTGTAGTTTGACAGTCTATTCAATGCTTCTTTGCCTCTGTATCTATTTTTTTCCCCATTTCTTTCCTTTAAAAAATCTTGCCTCTGCAGACTAGAAATAAACATATAATAACAAAAAATGTTTGAGTCCCAATTTCAATGTCCAACAGTTCTGAGTCCCCGTTTCAATGTCAAACAGTTCCTTATGTGTACATGTCAGCAATGATATCTGGATGGTGGGCACATGGTGGCAATGCAGGTCCGACCCTCTCTGGTTTGGTCCTAGGAAACCCGCTGCGACGCACGGCTGCTGACTGCTAGCGTGGCAAGGCATCGTCAGCGTCTTCCATCTCTGGACTGTTTCTCCTCTTGTCTTCGTGGTTGGAGCAGACCTGTCAATTCCTCTCAGTTGCAGGAATCCACATGGTCTTGGAGTTGTTTTCTGAAAATATACAAACATATTCTCGACCAAAAGTTAATAAAGGAATCTTTTCTATATAATTGATTTGGGATCCTTTTTATTTTTGCCCAAACAATTTTCCTTTGTCTTATTTAGACACCATGTGTGTTTTTCATGGGTGTCTTGCTGTTAGCAATACAAATGAAAATTAATTTTGTAAAGTAAAAATTTTCTAGATGTAATTTACTTATAGGATATTTTTCCTTACATGATATTACCCTACTATCCCCCCTTTTTTGATTAATGGAGGCTTTTGTAAATTTTATAATGCAGTCTTGATAACTTTAAATTTTATTTTTTTTTGCACAAAAATATGACTGCTTTAGTTTCATTGCATGTTCAGAAATTTTACCATGAGATGAACTACCAATAGAAATTTTAGTTACCACTTTAGGAACAGCTTTTTGTCCAGTACAATTAAATTTTCTTGAATATTCACTTATTTCAATTAGCCTATTTAAATTAATCTGAAAACTTGATTATTATTTTACTGTCAAATTTAATACTCTACCAACAATCTTAATTTACCCTGTAAATATTAGTGGAAAGGATTATTTGCATTCTTGAGTAGGCCCTGAGCATTCCTGGTGCTAGGCTGGATTTAGATATAGGGCAGCTGCTGTCGGCCAAGTCTCTGTCTGTTACCTGGGTCCCAATCTGAGCTGGGCCAAGTCACTGTCTGTCACCTGTCCCGATCTGAGCTGGGTGTGGGAAGCAAAGCAGCCATGGGGACAGGAGAGATCCCTCAGATGGGGTGAGGTTTCAGGCCCCTGCAAGGTTGGGGGGGTGAGGGTCTGTGCCCCACCTCTGTTGATCCCCAAGTTCTCTCCTGATGGCCCCTCTGCGACTGTGCCTGTCTTAGGTTGTTCCTTCCCTGAGGAATCTTACCCGTCTCTGGCTAACCAGTCATCCTCCGGGGCCAAGCAGAGTGGTGTGAGGTTCAGTTCTGTCTCCTTGGTAGCCTATGCCCCCGTGGCCTCCACGCCCAGTACCTGCCTTGGGATCCCCTGGCCTGCTGGCGGGGCCTCAGCACTGATCACATATCTCGGGGAACTCAGGTTTCTTCTCCAGGGAGGGCCCAGCTCACATGATTGGGCGAGAGACAGATCCATGGTACCAGCCACCACGAGGCTTCAAGCTCAGCATGAACAGAAAGCTCAGGCAACAGCTGAGGGCAATTGGATTGTGAGAAGAGGGTCCCTCTTGGCACAAAAGGCAAGAGGGGCCAATATAGAATGCTCAAGTGCCTTCCCAGCACCTTTATTTCTTCTGAAAGGGATTAAATCCTTTCATGTATTTTTTAAAAAAAATTGCTGCCAAACAGCCCTAACCGGTTTGGCTCAGTGGATAGAGCGTCAGCCTGCAGACTGAAGGGTCCCAGGTTCGATTCCGGTCAAGGGCATGTACCTTGGTTGCGGGCACAACCCCAGTAGGGAGTGTGCAAGAGGCAGCTGAATCGATGTTTCTCTCTCATCGATGTTTCTAACTCTCTATCCTTCTCCTTTCCTCTCTGTAAAAAATCAATAAAATATATTTAAAAAAAAATTGCTGCCAAACATTCAAAGAATTAGTTTGTAAGTTTGTTTGGGATAATTGTACAATATGCTGTTGTAAAATATCTAAAATTATAATGACATTGTAGAATAATATCATGTAAGGATATTCTTTGCTCTAGGCAATGGCAATTCAATTTCAAACTGGCTGTCAATTTCTTTTTGTAACTTTATATACACTTTGTCAGGGAGGCAAAAACACAAATTACTTACTTTACTTCAAGAGGCCAAATATACTGACTTTCAATTACAATCCTTATGACTTTTGGCGAAAACGTCTCTTTGTTTCCTTCCAAAATAATTTTCGGGCTACAGAGAGTTTCTTTTAAAAATCTTAGTCACATGAAACAATTTCTCTTAAGGTTATGGTGATCACTAGTATGGATTAGATTTAATATTTTATTTTATTTTTTTATAATTTTTAAATTTTTTTAAAAATTGTTATTTTTTTACATATGTGTCCTTATTCCACCATAACCCCCCAACCAGCACTTATGCCCCACCCCCTTGTTGTCTGTGTCCATTGATTAGGCTCATATGCATGCACAAAAGTCCCTTGGTTGATCTCTCCACCTTACCCCCACCCTCCCCTACCTTCCCTGAGGTATAACGTGCTGTTCGACGTTTCTCAGTCTCTGGATCTGTTCTTGTTCATCAGTCTATGCTGTTCATTATATTCACAAATGAGTGAGATCATGTGATATTTATCTTTCTCTGCCTGGCTTATTTCACTTAGCATAATGCTCTCCATCTCCATCCATGTTGTTGCTAATGGTAGGAACTCCTTCTTTTTTTTATATATATATATATTTTATTGATATTTTACAGAGAGGAAGGGAGAGGGATAGAGAGCTAGAAACATCGATGAGAGAGAAACATCGATCAGCTGCCTCCTGCACACCTCCTACTGGGGATGTGCCCGCAACCAAGGTACATGCCCTTGACCGGAATCGAACCCGGGACCCTTCAGTCCGCAGGCTGACGCTCTATCCACTGAGCCAAACCGGTTTCGGCAGGAACTCCTTTTTTTTTTTTTTTTTTACCGCAGTGTAGTATTCCATTGTGTAGATATACCACAGTTTTTTAAACCACTCATCTGCTGACGGGCATTTAGGCTGTTTCCAAATCTTAGCTATGGTGAATTGTGCTGCTATGAACATAGGGGTGCATATATCTTTCTGATTGGTGTTTCTAGTTTCTTGGGATATATTCCTAGAAGTGGGATCACTGGGTCAAATGGGAGTTCCATTTTTAATTTTTTGAGGAAACTCCATACTGTTCTCCACAGTGGCTGCACCAGTCTGCATTCCCAACAGCAGTGCACAAGGGTTCCTTTTTCTCCGCATCCTCGCCAACACTGGTCCTTTGTTGATTTGTTGATGATAGCCATTCTGACAGGTGTGAGATGATACCGCATTGTCATTTTTGATTTTCAGTTCTCCTGTAATTAGTGACTTTGAGCAGGTTTTCATATGTCTCTTGGCCTTCCTTCTGTCTTCTTTTGAAAAGTATCTATTTAGGTCCATTGCCCATGTTTTTATTGGATTGTTTATCTTTCTTTTGTTAAGTTGTATGAGTTCCCTGTAAATGTTGGAGATAAAACGCTTATCTTTGATAACATTGGCAAATATGTTCTCCCATGCAGTGGGGTTTCTTGTTGTTTTGTTGATGGTTTCCATTGCTGTGCAAAAGCTTTTTATTTTGATGTAGTACCATTTGTTTATTTTCTCTTTAGTTTCCATTGACCTAGGAGCAGTATCAGTGAAGAAATTGCTTCAGTGTATGTCTGAGATTTCACTGCCTGTGGATTCCTCTAGTATTCTTATGGTTTCCCGTCTTATGTTTAGTCCTTTATTCATTTTGAGTTTATTTTTTTGTATGGTGTAAGTTGGTGATCTAGCTTCATTTTTTTGCATGTATCTGTCCAATTTTCCCAACACCATTTGTTGAGGAGACTATCTTGACTCCATTGTATGTTCGTGCCTCCTTTGTCAAATATTAATTGAGCATAGTGGTTTGGGTCGACATTTGGGTTCTCTATTCTATTTCATTTATCTATATGTCTGTTCTTGTTCCAGTACCAGGCAGTTTTGAGAACAGTGGCTTTGTAATACAGCTTGATATCTGGTATTGAGATCCCACCTACTTTGTTCTTCTTTCTCAGGATTGCTGCAGCTATTCGGGGTCTTTTTTTATTCCAGATAAACTTTTGGGAAGTTTGTTCTAGGTCTGTGAAATATGTCGTTGGTATTTTAATGGGAAGTGCATTGAATTTATAGATTGCTTTGGGTAGCATGGAAATTGTGATGATATTGATTCTACCAATCCATGAACATGGTATGTTCTTCCATCTGTTTATGTCTTCCTCTATCTCTTTTTTCAGTGTCATGTAGTTTTCCGCGTGTAGGTCTTTTACCTCCTTAGTTAAGTTCATTCCTAGGTATCTTAATCTTTTTGGTGCTATCATAAATGGGATTGCTTTTTTAGTCTCTCTTTCTGTAAGTTCATTATTGTTGTATAGAAATGCCATAGATTTCTTGGCGTTAATTTTGTATCCTGTACATTGCTGAATTCATTTATTAAGTCTAGTAAATTTTTGATGGAGTCTTTAGGGTTTTCTATGTACAGTATCATGTCATCTGCAAATAAGGACAGTTTTACTTCTTCTTTTCCAATTTGGATGCCTTTTACTTTTTCTTCTTGTCTGATCACAATGGCTAGTCCTTCCAGCACTATATTAAACAGGAGTGGTGAGAGTGGGCATCCCTGTCTTGTTCCTGTTCTTAGGGGAAATGGTTTTAATTTTTGCCCATTGAGTATGATGTTGGCTGTGGGTTTGTCATATATGGCTTTTAGTATGTTTAGGTATGATCCTTCTATTCCCATCTTGCTGAGAGTTTTTATGAAGAAAGGGTGTTGGATTTTGTCAAATGCTTTTTCTGCATCAATTGATATGACTATGTGATTTTTATCTCTCAATTTTTTTTATGTGATGTATCACGTTTATTGATTTGTGGATATTGTACCATCCTTGCATCCCTGGGATAAATCCTACTTGGTCATGGTGTATGATCTTTCTGATGTACTGCTGGATCCGATTTGCTAGAATTTTGTTGAGGATTTTGGCATCTATATAAATGAAAGATATTGTCCTGTAATTCTCTTTCATTGTGTTATCTTTATCTGGTTTTGGTATTAAGGTGATGCTGGCTTCATAGATGGAGCTTGGAAGTGTTCCTTCCTGTTGAATTTTTTGGAATAGTCTGAGGAGGATAGGTTTTAGTTCTTCCTTGAAGGTTTGGTAAAACTCCCTTGTGAAGCCGTCTGGCCCCGGAAATTTGTTTGCTGGAAGCTTTTTGATGACTGCTTCAATTTCTTCTATAGTTATCAGACTATTGAGATTTTTAGAATCTTCCTGAGTGAGTTTTGGAAGGTTCTATTTTTCTAGGAATGTGTCCATTTCTTCCAGTTTGTGTAGTTTCTTAGAATAAGTTGTTCATAGTATTTTTCAATAATCATTTGTATTTCTGTGGGGTCAGTTGTTATTTCACCTCTTTCAGTTCTGATTTTGTTTATTTTGGTCCTCTCTCTTTGCTTCTTGTTGAGCCTGGCTAGAGGTTCATCAATCTTGTTTATCCTTTCAAAGAACCAGCTCTTGGTTTTGGTGATCTTTTGTATTGTTTTTTTGGTCTCTATGTCATTCATTTCTGCTCTGATCTTTATTATGCCCTTCCTTCTGCTCATTGTGGGCTTTTCTTGTTGCTCTCTTTCTAATTCGTTGAGTTGTTGAGTTAGTTGATTTATTAGTACTTTTTCTTGTTTTTTTGAGGTAGGCCTGTAGAGCTATAAACTTCCCTCTCAGGACTGCTTTCATTGTGTCCCATAGCATTTGCATTGTTGTGTTTTTATTGTCATTAGTCTCCAGGGTGTTTTTAATTTCTTCTTTGATCTCGTTGATCACCCAGTCATTGTTTAATAGCATGCTATTCAGCTTCCAAGTGTTTGAATTTTTTGGAATGTTTTTATTATAGTTTATTTTTAATATTATGCCATTGTGGTCTGAGAAAATGCTTGATATGATTTCAATCTGCTTGAATTTGGGGAGACTTTGCTTGTGATCCAATATGTGGTCTATTTTTGAAAATGTCCCATGTGCACTTGAGAAGAACGTATATTCTGTGGCTTTGGGGTGAAATGCTCTGAAGATGTCAATTAGGTCCATCTGATCTAGTGCATCATTTAGAATTTCTGTTTCTTTGCTGATTTTTTGTCTAGAGGATTTATCAATTGATGTCAGTGGTGTATTAAAGTCTCCTACTATGATTGTATTGTTGTCAATCTCTCCCTTGATGTCTTCCAGGAGTTTTTTTTATGTATTTGGGTGCTTCTGCATTGGGTGCATATATGTTTACCAGAGTTATATCTTCTTGTTGAATTGCTCCCTTTAGTATTATGTAGTGGCCTTCCTTATCTCTTCTTATGGCCTTTACTTTGAGGTCTATTTTATCAGATATAAGTATCACAACCCCAGCTTTTTTCTCATTTCCATTTGCCTGAAAAATGTTTTTCCATCCCTCCACTCTCAGTCTGTGTGAATCCTTTTCTCTGAGGTGGGTCTCTTATAGACAGAAAATATATGGGTCATGTTTTCTTATCCATTCAGCTATTCTATGTCTTTTGATTGGTGCTTTTAATCCATTTATGTTTAATGTTATTATTGACAAGTACATGTTTGTTGTCATATTTTTCCTTAGTGTTTGTGTTTCTTTTTGCCTTTCTCTTTCTTGTTTTTAGATCAGTCCCTTTAGCATTTCTTGCATTGCTGGCTTGGTAGTGATAAACTATCTTAGCCCTTTTTTGTCTGTGAAGCTCCTGATTCCACCTTCAATTTTGAATGATAGCCTTGCTGGGTATAGTATTCTTGGTTTCAGACCCTTGCTTTGCATCACTTTGTATATTTCATTCCATTCCCTTCTGGCCTGGTGTGTTTCTGTTGAGTAATCAGTTGATATCCTAAGAGGAGATCCCTTGTAGGTAACTTTCTGTCTCTCTCTGGCAGCCTTTAAGATTCTTACTTTGTTGTTAGTGTTTGCCAATTTAATTATGATGTGTCTTGGTGTCAGTCTTTTGGGGTTCAACTTGTTCGGTACTCTATGTACTTCTTGGACCTGCATAGTTTTTTTCTTGCCAATATCAGGGAAGTTTTCTGTCATTATTTCTTCAAACAGGTTTTCTATTCCTTGCTTCTCTTCCTCTCCTTCTGGTATCCCTATTATTCAAATATTGTTTCATTTTGTGTTGTCCCAAAGCTCCCTTAGGCTCTCCTCTCACTTTTTAAGTCTTCTTTCCAGTTGCTGCTGTATTGGTGTGTTTTTTCCTACCTTGTCTTCTAATTCGCTAATGCAGTCCCCAGCCTCTTCTAATCTACTGTTTAAGCCTTCCAATGTGTTCTTTATTGCAGCTATTTCGTTCTTCATGTCCTCTTGGTTTCTTTTCATGTTGGCAACATTCTCATTCAGCTCCTTATAGTTCTCATTGAGTTGTGTGTATTTGTCATTGAGTTGTGTGTATTTGTCATCCATCCATTTAAACATCCTTATAACCATTACTCTGAATTCTTTCTCTGTTAAGCTGCTAGCCTCAATTTCATTTAACTCCCTTTCTGGTGATTCCTCTTTTTCTTTCCTTTGGGAGTTGCTTTTGTGTCTCCCATGTTTTCCTGTAATGTTTTAATTGTAGATCCAATTGCTTTGCTACCCAGGTTCTTTTGGTGATGGTGCTACTGGTGTAATCTCTCAGTTCTCCTGGGTTTGGTAATCTAGTGTAGCTCCCTACTTGAGCTATTTGGGTTCTCTTGATGTAGGCCTGCAAGCTTGAGAGGCACAACTGCGGTGTCTAGAAGTCAGCAGCCATGGAGGGGAGTATCCCAATTTTTGCTGTCTTGCACCCTTAATTGAAATCATGCATGCCCAGTGGGGACTCACAGTGGCACCAAGGACCTGTCTGTCGGGGTGATGTGGCTCAGGGGGCCTGCACTCTGGACAGGTGTGACTGTGATGCCCAGAGTTCTGTAGTGATGGGGTGGGCAGACTCAGCTTTCGCTGCTGCACCTGTGGTGGATAGGTGCTTACTCCCAGTAGTGGCTCACAGGATCACCCGTGGTAAGTTCGCCAGCGAGGCACACTGAAGCACTCTGAAGGGCCCTTGCAGTGTAGCTGTGTAATTGAGATGCCTAACTTCTAAAGATTTCTCTTTAGGGCAGATCCTATGGCCTCAGTGAGTATTCAGATTCCATGGTGTTATTCAGGGTGGGATCTGGGTGTGGCTGTATTGGTTGCCTGGAGACTGGAGGGAGGGGCTATCTCTCAGGAAAAAGTGGCCACCGGGGCTTATATATGACTCAGCACCAGACTCACTTCTACCTCTCCTGGACCATCCGCTGCCTACTCTCCCCAGATTCTACAGCCCCACCCCTTCTTTTGTACCTCAGCCACAGGTAAGTGTCTGTATCCAAAAGGTCCTACGAACTAGGTTCAGTGGAGAAAGGTGTAGGCCCCAGCGCGAGGAGGGACTGCATCTCTGCAAGTTCCTCTCTTGCCGGCACTGTATAGTCTGGCAGCTCTTCAGGGCTGCCTTTGAGCTCAGATCCCATATCCAGACTCCAAGTTCTAAAATCCACTACCTCCCGCAGTCCCGTGGACCCTTTTTTTTTTTCCAGTCAGACGCTTTGCCTGTCTTCAGGGATGCGGCTTGGCGCCATGTAGTTTCTCCCTGACCTTCAGGGCACAGAGGTCCGGCAGAGTCTACTGTCTAGATCTTTGATTTTACCTTTATCTGGGGGATCTTTGCTCTTCCCTGCTGCAAACTGTCTCACCAGCTGCGCCTCCTTCGCCAATTCTGGCTGGATTCCACTCGTTTCAACTGCTCCCTCTATTTGCTCCGGGACAAGGCTCAGGACATGTCCATCTCTTCCGCCGCCATTTTGTCTCCCCTCAGCATAGTACCTTTAACTTGTAAAAGAATACTATGTGATCTGAACATTTCTTCACTTCTATTAGGTATTGCTGGAATTATAGCCAATGAGTGGTTGAGACTGCTAGGGTCCTTCAGATTACATAATTACATCTTCCACATAAGGCTGTGTCAAACTGATAGCCAGAGAGATGAAGGTTTTGTTCTCTGTGCCACTCTCTGCCACCAATGGTTTCACCCTCATTCATCACCAATACTTATTTGTGAGGCCCCTGGATTCCACCTCCCTCTGCCCCAGTCTCCTCATTAGTGCTTCCTCCTGGTGTGGAGCTTATCATGAAACTCTTTGGACAGATGTGTTTGGCCTCCTTTACTACTAGTATGCATTGGCTGTCATCGTTTTCTTCTGTAATTAATTATAGTTGCATGGCTGCATATGAACTGAGTGATTGGAGGGAAGAAGTGCAGTTTCCAGCTTTCTTGCTCACCTATTCTGCTTAAGCCTATGTAAGGATTTTCACTGCTTGAGTCCAGGCTGCTTAATTTTTGCTCAATGCACAGCATTCCTTTCCCTCCTACTTCTCTCTATGTCACACTCCCTCCTTCTACCTGGGTATGCTACTTGGTTTTAATGGGAGCACAATTACAGGTCCCAAAATGGTGTTAACTGACATGGAAAAACAAGCAACCAGGCCAATGACTAATGCATAGTAGAAATCTCAAAAGCATTCAGGGCACAATGTGAGAACTTTTGCAAACAAAAGTGTTTTGCAAACACTGTAAATAAAATAATAAGTGACTAGGAATCATGGTTGATTACATTCATGTTAGATGCCATCAGGACTGTTATAGTATGCTTAGTCTTTTGAGCACCCTTTTGCATTGTCAGCCAACAAACTATAATTTCATGATTTACTAGCCTTACACAGGCTTAGGTTCCAGATTCTGTGCACAACCATAACAATCCACAACAATGAAGTGAAAAGCAAATCTATAATAATAAAAGGGTAATATGCTAATTAGACCGGAAGTCCTTCTGGATGTCATTCTAGACGTCCTTCTGGACAAAGCTGGGGCCAGAGGGAAACCAGCCTGGGTCCCAGGTGCCTGCAGGCAGCCAGAGGGAAGCCAGCCAGGGTCCAGGGTGCCAGAGGGAAGCTGGTGCTGGCAGCTGGGAGAAGGAAGGCCTACTCTTGCATGAATTTTGTGCTTCGGGCCTCTAGTAAGTACATAAAACAGTAGGCAGAAGTCAAAAGACAATGCCTAACATCAACTTGAAATAGAGCAAGTCTGTCACTCAAATAAATTAGGGATTTTACTATAATTTACCTAAAGGACCTTTTTTATTGTCTGCTGATTCAACATTTACTAGAACACCTGTTATGTACCGGGCATATGTACTGGGTCTTGAGGTTATTATTGAGAAAATGGGTACTAATGAGTGGCTGGAATTTCTCAATAGAAAACCAGATGGGTCTCCATCTCAACTACTCTATATTTAGTGGGGCCTTTGAAGAAACTCTGAAATAGGTTTCAGTTAGGTCTTTCCCCAGACTCTCTGTTTGTATCTTTTTAAAAGATTTCTGTTAGAAAGGGGGCATGAATCCCTTCTCAGATACAATTCATAATGTTTATTTGCCCTTATTGTACTCAGTACTATTCTTGCTGATAGCAAAATCATATATTAAAGTTGAAAAGGGTACTTAATTCTAAGAAAATTCTTAAGAATATGCCTCCCTCCATCCTTTAGGCTGAAAAGTTTGCCCAAAAGCCTTTTGGTATTTACATTGAATTTAATCAGTTATTTTTCTGGGTTTTCTCATAATAGCATTAATTTAATATGATTGGGAGGGAATTTTCTTTAATTAGGATATTTTCACTGTTCTTTAGTGTTTCTGTTGCACAGACCCTTTGGAGCAGAGGGCTATGGATGCCCTATTCCCATGAACTTTGCTTCTGAGAATACACACTTGCAATGGGACTAGTTTGGGAGCCTCCAATGCCCAAAGTTAAAGAATTGTGGTCTGGGTGGTTTGAGGGATCCAGAGTCGGATTTAAAAACAATCATTAATTAATAATTGGATTGAGTAGCAAAAGAAGGTAAAATAACTATTCTGGTTCATAGCTGTTCAATGCAAATTTAGACTACAGAATGAAAGGTATTTGAGCACATCCTGTGATAGACAATCATTATTGAGTATCTGTGAATTTAAACACACCAGGAGATGACAAGTTGCTTGCTATGTATAAGTAGGAAAAGCTGTGAAAAATAGCTTGGGAGAGATGTGGAGAGAAATAACATCAGCTTCAGACATCAAATTGAGAATTAAACTTCCTGAAGAATTTTTTTATTCCTGATGAAGAAAAGTGAAAACATATTCTTTTACCAAAACTACTCCAATAAGCAAATGCAGAAAATGGTGCTATGTGAGTGCTAGTGATTGAAATATATTTTTAATTTTCTTTATTAAGGTATTACATATGTGCCCTTATCCCCCAATTGCCCTTCCATCACCCACCCCCCTGCTTATGCCCTCACCCCCCTGGTGTCTGTGTCCATTGATTAGGCTTATTGCATGCATACAATTTCTTTGGTTGATCTCTCCCCCCATTACCTCCACCCTCTGCTGCCTTCCCTCTGAGGTTTGACGGTCTGATGATGCTTCACTCTCTCTGGATCTGTTTTTGTTCATCAGTTTATGAAATCTTTTGCAATGGTGATATATTATGAAACTTAATATTACAATAAGACCATAAATTTGATATATATTCCTATCATGCTTACTCACATGCACAGAAGTGGATTTAGATTTTGTGGAGCTGAAAGGTTACCCTATTCAGTGGGCCCTCCTTAACAAAAAGAATATAAGCTTTGAATGTAAAGTAAGGACAGATCTCTTATATGGGGCTCTTCCAAGTGAAGGACCCTGTAAGTTGAGAGTCACTGATTCTTGGTGAATCCACCTCTGGATGTGAGCTATGTTATGGGAAGTCAGGAGGAGGCAGGCAAAGGGGACATGCAAACTATAGTGCCAAGGTCCACACTTCACTTAGCACATCTGAGTGCTTTGCTGACCATCTTAGAAGCTGCTTGTTGATCCCCTAGGATGGGACCTCTCAATGAAACCAACACAAGAAATTCTGCTTCTTTATGACCAGCAGAACCTGATTCAGAATTTATTGACCTGGAAGATTCCACTTCTAAAGTTTATTTCTGACATATTCCCATTTATTTCATTGAATTACTTCAGATTTAAAACACCCCACCCATATCACCATCTATGAAACAACTATAACAATATCCTCAATAAAATAAGCTTCAAGTTCAAACAGCTAGCTACCAATAAATAGATTTGTCAAGGTGAACTTGAATGAGTTGTTAAAATCAGGCAATGCTTATAGACATATACCCTGTGGACACCATAACATGTCATCCTATTTCAAAAGACGAAGCAAACTGAAAATTAGCTGTAAAAATTCCTAATGGGTGATCTACCTAGTCACCCAGGGTGGGTATGGTGTGTCCAGTGCTTGTCCAAGCATAAACATATGTGTGTGTGCATGCACACAAACACCCACATGTAACATGTCTCTTCCTGAGATTATTTTTCTATCTTATCTGTCTTTGAACAGATTGTCAAAACAATCCTCCAATGCTAGATAACATAATCCTCAAATGTTAGTAATATAAGAATGGCTAATAATGCAAGTGGCATTGACACTTTCAGAGTTTCTCAAATCTGCAACTATCCTATTTTCTAGTCTTTACTCCTTTATTCACTGAAATGACTGATTTGAGCAGTTCAGACACCAGAGGAGGGGAGAATGCTTTTGACCTTAATAAATGGTTGATTGTGCAGCACATTCCATAGACTTATTATAGAAAAGGTCTGGCTATTCTTCCCTGTGGCTCTCTTTTCTTTGTCATGAAGGAGACCAATGTGTGATCATGTGCATACAAGCACAGGTGTAACAAGAAACATTAAATTCTTTTTAATTTTATTTCTATGGTGACAGGAACGGGAAGACATTCTTTCAAAATGTTTTTATTTTTCTAGGCAAAGTGTGAAAATGGAAGGCTAGAGTAAATCAGTTATCAGAATGAGATGTCCAACTAAGAAATAAAGAAGAACATAAAGTAATTTTTAAAAGCTAAGCGAGAACTGCCACAAGTGGTAGTCGATTGAATCAATGATATGACTTCACAGTGATGCCTCAGATTCAGCAAGAAAATGTTATGCAAAGAAAATTTCAGGAGTCCCTATTGTGACTCCCCCCACCTCCGACCCCATAATGAATTTCATGGGTCTGCTGGAACTCAGATGGGTCTGCTGTGAAGGTGGTGGGCCTACCATTGATTCTTTTGATAGTGTCAATGACGGTTCAGCGTTAATATATAAAAAAAGCACTTTAGTCTGCCATTCATACATTAAAAATGACAGAGATTATACAGTTTCACCTAGGCTACTTACCCAACACTACTGCCATAAAAGCATGGTTCTAGATCCCATGAGTTCCCATTGAAGGGGTCTCTATCTGTGATCTGAGCTCTGAACAAGATTCTGAGCCAACTACTTGAGCAATATTACATGTAAACAAACAGCCAAGTTATGGCTGGAAGAATGGCTTACCCATGAAACCCACATAACTCCCAGAATAATTATAATTTATTAAATAATTTTGGGCTGAAAATTATTTAAATAAACTATTATTTACAAAGGAAACAGCGGGGAAAAGAACCATGTAAATTCAATTCATTAAATTGGCAGATTCACTCACAGTTCATGTCAGGATAATTTATGCCAGTTTTCTCTGATGTCATCTGTTGTTCAGGTTAATAATTAGTCATGCTCATTATTAACTGCTGGAGGTTGCTTTGTATTTTGGCAGAGGGAGACATATTATTTGGGAAAACATCTATGAATATTGAACTTTCAATATGAGTACAGGGCTTATTTGCAAAAATGCAACTCTTGTTTTCTCAACCAATTCAATATCCTATTGCATTTAGTTCTGCATTCTCAGGAGGTTTTGCAGAAGAATCCCTTTTTCTTTACTCATGTAAAAACAGTGAAGACAAAAAGAGAAGAGGGTAAAATCTTCTTTCTAACCCTGTAGTGCTTTATTCTTAGAACTAAAGATAGCATTTTAAAATTCTTTAAGGAACACCTCTTTTATAGGCCAGGTTACAGATCTTTTGAGAAGTCCAGTATGTTGATGATGTCCATTTACAAGACTTTATGACCAGAAAATTAACTTTGAAACTTTTCTTTACAACTCCATCAAAGGTAAAAAATGTATACACCTAAGAATGTAAGACAAGTAATTACCTGTGTTGGAGAGGTTGTGGAGAAAAAGGAACCACTTAGGCTTTTGAAATTCTTGGTGTAGCTTGCAGTTGCTCATGTGTCCCAGTTCTGTGTAATACAGTGACTCAGACCTTAAGAAGGTAACAAGAATGATGCCCACTATTAACATTGCTTCTCTTTTTAAAAACAAAATATTTCCTGGCATGTAATTGTCTTTTTAAAATACTTGACCCTGTGCAAGTATTTTATATGATTTATATCACTTATCATTTATAATTCTTTCTTGTTTCAGGGCATTGGATGGGGGCAGGGAGAGGTATATTTAGTTCTTTAATTAAATTAAACCAAATAATGACATTTAGTTCTGAAGGTAGTAAAACTAGTGAGAGATGATATATATAACAACTGGATGAAGGAGAGACTATCTAGGAAAATGCTTAAGCTTTTTGTTGCAAAACAGCATAAAAGGACACTGAACACAGATTAGATTCTTTTGGATATATTGACAGTGATGTGTCTTTAAGGAATACAAATGAGTATACTCAAGTATGTTGCATCTATTAGTCTGGATAAACTTGTGACTCATCTCTGTTTTCAGTTATTTTAACACACGAGTACAGATGGAATTACTTAGGGTTAGAGAATAGAGTGAGAAGAGAATAGAGCCTTGGATAGAATCTTTATTAACTCCAACATTTAGTGGACAAAGGAAGATGAGCCTCAAAACAACTGGCCAGAGAAGCAGGAGAAAACTCAGGGAGTGATGAGTCAGAGAGAATAACAGAAAGTGTGTTACAAAAAGGGTTGTAGAGAGCATTTTATAAATTTGACCCCAAAAGCAAGGGAAGTAAAGGCAAAAATAAATGAGTAGGACTATATCAAACTAAAAATCTTCTGCACAACAAAAGAAATCAAAACAAACAAAAAAAAGGCAATCAAGTGAATGGGAAATGATATTTGCAAACACCAGCTCCTACAAAAGATTAATATCCAACATATATAAAGAACTCATATAACTCAACACCAAACAAATAAGCAATACAAATAAAAAAATGTGCAGAGGACCTGAACAGTCACTTCTCAAAAGAAGATGTACTAAAGTCAAACTGATATATGAAAAGATACTCAACTTCACTATCAATTAGGGAAATGCAAATCAAAACTACAATTAGATACCACCTCACACCTGTTAGAATGGCTATTATCAATAAGACAAATAATTACATGTGTTGGAGAGGTTGTGGAGAAAAAGGAACCCTCATTCACTGCTGATGAATGTAGACTGGTACAGCCACTATGTGAAAAAGTATGGAGATTTCTCAAAATATTAAAAATAGAGTCACCACCAAAATTTGAAAACATTTATTCACAAAGATATATACAGCACTATGTTCATTGCAGCATTATTTATGGTTGTCAAGACATGGAGACAACCAAAGTGTCCTTTGACAGAGATTGGATAAAGAAGATGTGGCACATCCCGGCTGGTGTGGCTGAGTGGTTGAGTATCAACCCATGCACCAAGAGGTCACCAGTTAGATTCCCAGTCAGGGCATATACCTGGGTAGTGGGCTTGATCCCCAGCAGGGGGTGTGCAGGAGGCGCCAATCAATGTTCACGTTTCTCTCTCATCGATGTTTCTATCTCCCTTTCCCTTCCTCTCTCTCTCAAATCAATGAAAATATATTTTAAAAAAGATGTGTACATATATACAATGGACTGCTACTCAGAAATAAGAAAGAATGAAATACTGCCATTTGCAACAACACAGATGGGCCTTTGAGAATATCATACTAAGTGAAATAAGTCTGTCAGAAAAAGCTAAGAACCATATGATTTCACTCATATGTGAGATATAAAACTGAAACTCATAGACACAGACAACAGCAAGGTGGTTATCAGAGTGAAGGAGGTGAGCAGGAAAGGGCTCTAATATATGGTGACAGAGAAGATTTGACTTTGGGTGGTGGACACACAGGGCAACATACAGATAATGTATCATGGAATTGTGTATTTGAAACCTACATGATCCTATTCATCAATATTACCCCAATAAATTTAATAAAATATAATTTTTTAAAGGGAAAATAAAAAGGGAGCTATTAACAGTACCATTCTGTTAAAAAGACATGGCATGAGAACTAAAAGGTCTCTCTCATTTAGAAACATAGTGTCATGGGTGACTGTGGAGAGTGGCTACAGCATTTGGACAGGTTCAAGCCTCGGACTGACTTGTGGCAAAGTCACATACAAGTCCCAGCTTGGAGGGCAAAGCCCTCCCAGCACAATTATAGACAAAAGGTTATGTGGTTGTAAGCTTGACCTTATAGTCCAACCCTGCAGTCCTAGGTAGCTAAGGAATGTGGGCTGCAGAGGGTGCAGCAAGTGCTGCCTAAGCAAAGCTTGATAGAGTTCAGAGAATGGCAACAACAGGAAAGAAGGGAAGAAACAGATTTGAAACTCGCAAGAACATTGTAAACATCTTTCATTGTTTTGCTTTGTGTGATCTGACCATAAAATAAAGACTTGGCTTACAGGCTGTGTCACTGTTTCCTCATCCAGACACAGTGATCCTACCTGGCTTCAACTGTATTCTCTTCTCTGTCTTCTTTATCCTTCACTGCGCCTCCTCAGGCTCACCCATGGCCGTGCTGGACACGGTTCAGGTGATCTAACAAGCTGCATTAGAAAAGTGATTGAGATGGATGCCAGATGTAAGTGTGGTGAGGAGTAGAAAGAGAACAAATAGAGACAGTGAGTATAGTCCACTTTTCTGAGAAGTTTGACTCTGAAAGGAAAAGTGATAAAGGTGATTGATGAAGGGGTTGTAAGGTTCCTGGAAGTTTTTATGTGGTTGTTAAATGGTTAAGACTTAACCATGCCATTTCCAATAATTTAGTTAAAAAAGAACAGTTGATGTGACAAGAAGAGAGAAAATGTGAGAAGTAGTTCAGATTAATGTTTGATTGAGAAGAGAGTCATATAATGACTTTTATGTTTTCTGTGGGTTAGGAGGTGAGTTTGTTTATTGAGAGTGAGCAGAAGTTAGAGAATGGAAGTTTGAGGAGAGCAGATGTAGGTTTGAAAAAGTAAAGATAAAAATGATAAGAAATGTGAAGTAGGATAGTTGGGCAGTATGGGTCCATTTAAGGTTGGTGATCAATAATTTATAAGAGAAGCAGTTTCCCAGGTGTGTAAATATCTGTAACAGGGCTTAGCTACTCAGATGCTATCCTCCCGAAAGCAGAGATTAGGGTTGATCACTCTTTGGGATTTTACCAGATGGGTGTACCAAAGAGATAATTGGCAAAGGAATCTAGAACACTTGCAGGTTGTTCTTAAAATGATGGCAGAGGTCTGTGAACTCACGGGAGCCACCAGCCACTGTCTGTGATTGTGCACATGCGTGGGGAGCCAGCAGATGCCACCCATGACCACACACATGAAGGGAGCCAGCAGCCACTGTCTGCGACCTCACAGAGAGCCAACAGATGCCACCTGTGACCACACAAGAGGGGAGCCAGCAGCTGCCCCCCGCAACCTTGCGGGGAGCCAGCAGCTTCCCTGCAACCCCCGGGAAGCAGCCAGCAACCACATGGAGAGCAGCCACTGCCCATGACTGCCCGAGGAGTAGCCACTGCCCTGTGACCATGAAAAAAGCAGCTGCCGCATGACCTGCCACAAGGCCCTCCACTGCAGCTTCAGGCCCCACACAACTTGACACCTTGATCCTTCAGTGAGAACAAAAATGGGGAGACAGAAGAACAACCCCAAAAGAAAGAAAAGGAGGAATCACCAGAAAAAGAACTAAATGAAATGAGGCATACAACATGTCTGTAAAAGAATTCAGAATAAGGGTCATACAGTTCATAAACCAGATGGATGAGAAAATCAACAACCTATGTAAGAACCAAGAAAAAATAAAGAGTGATATAGCTACGATAAAAAACACTATGGAAGCTTTCAACAGTAGACTAGGAGAAGCGGAGGACTGAATTAGCGAATTAGAAGATAGGGAAGCAAAATACACCCAATTTGAACTCCAATTGAAGAAAAAAAAAATCAAGACACAGGAGGAGAGCCTGAGGGAGCTTTGAAACAACATGAAACAAAGCAACATATGTATAATAGGGGTGCCAAATGACAAGAAGAAGAGCAAGGGCTAGAAAACCTATTTGAAGAAACAATGTCAGAAAACTTCCCTGATTTGGGGAAGAAAAAAGTCACACAAGCACAGAGAGTACCACACAAGATAAACCCAAAAAGATCCACACCAAGACATGTCATAATTACGATGGCAAATGTTAACAACAAAGAGAGAATCTTAAAGGCTGTAAGAGAGTCAAAGAAAGTTACCTGCAAGGGATCTCCCATTAGATTATCAAATGATTTCTCAACAGAAATACATCGGGCCAGAAAGGAATAGAAGGAAGTATACAAAGTGATGCAAAGTAAGGGACTGAATCCAAGAATACTCTATCATTCAAAATTGAAGGGGAAATCAGGAGCTTCACAGATAAAGAAAAGCTAAGGGAGTTTATCACTACCAAGCCTGCAATGCAAGAAATGCTAAAGGGACTCTTATCAAAAGAAGAAATAAAATAAAAAAAAAGGAGAAGAAGGAACACAGACAAAAAAATAAAAATGGCTACAAACAAGTACCTTTCAATAACTTTAAACATAAATGGACTAAATACTCAAATCAAAAGACATAGAGTTGCTGAATGGATAAGAGAACATGACCCATATATTTGCTGTCTACAAGAGACCCACCTCAGAACAAGGGACTCACACAGACTGAAAGTGAAGGGATGGAAAATGGAAATGAAAAAAAAGCTGGGGTAGCAATATTTATATCTGAAAAAACAGACCTCAAAATGAAGGCCATAACAAGAGATATGGAAGGCCACTTCATAATACTAATGGGGTCAATACAACAAGAGGATATAACTCTGGTAAGCATATATGCACCCAATGCAAGAGCACCCAAATACATTTAAAAAAAATAAAAAACTTCTGGAAGATATCAAGGGAGAGATCAACAGCAATACGACCATAATACCAGGCAGTCCTTGGGTTATGTTGGACTCAACTTATGTGTTTCATGGTTACATCACCATCTCCCATTTACAGTATTTGTAAAAAAAAAAAAAAAAATTTTCGTCATTTTGACGTATGTACATATGTGCTTTATGTTTTTTATTATTTGTTTACCACAAGTAAAGGTCAGGAATTATTATCTTTCTTTCAAAAAAAGTTTTTTTTTTACTGTTTCACTTCATTACTGCTGTGTATGTGCTCCATGTGAGTGACGTAGGTGCTTATGTAGGTGGGTTCCAACTTATGGCAAAAATTGCTATACACTGTGCCATAGGAATGGGTCTCCAACGTAACCTGAGGACCTACTATAGGGGACTTTAATATCCCACTGAGATCACTGTATAAATCCTCTAGACAAAAAAATCAGCATAGAAACAGCTATCCTAAATGACTCACTAGAACAGATGGACTTAATTCACATCTTCAGAACATTTCTTCACCAAGCTACAGAACATAAATTCTTTTCAAGTGCACATGGTACATCTTCAAAGATAGATCACATTTTGGGTCACAAGCAAAGTCTCTCCATATTCAAGAAGATTGAAATCATATCAAGCATCTTCTTAGACCACAATGGCAAAATATTAGAAATCAACTACAATAAAAACAATCAAAAAAATTCAAACACTTGGAGGCTGAATAGCATGCTATTAAACAATGATTACGTTACCAAAGAGATCAAAGAAGAAATTAAAAACATCCTGGAAACAAATGACAATGATAATACAACAATCCAAAACCTATGGGTCTCAGTGAAAGCAGTCCTGGGAAGTTCAATAGCATTATAGGCCTGCCTCCAAAAACAAGAAAAAAATGGTAGTAAGTTATCTAACTCTAGAACTTAAAGGATTATAAAGAGAACAACAAGAAAAGCCCAGAGTTAGCAGAAGGAAGGAGATAATAAAGATCAGAGCAGAAATAAATGACATAGAGACAAACAAACAAACAAAAAACAAAAAACAAACAAACAAAAAAACCCACCACAACAAAAAAATAATACAAAAGATCAATGAAATCAAGAGCTGGTTCTTTGAAAGGATAAACAAGATTGATGAACCTCTAGTCAGGCTCACCAAGAAGCAAAGAGAGAGCACCCAAATAAACAAAATCAGAAATGAAGAAGGCAAAATAACAACAGACTCTTCAGAAATGCAAACGATTGTAAAAAAATACTATGAACAACTCTATTCCAACAAACTTAACAACCTAGATGAAATGGACATATTCCTAGAAAAATACGACCTTCCAAAACTCAATCAAGAAGAATAAAAAATCTCCACAGGCCAATAACTAAGGAGGAAATTGAAGCAGTCATAAAAAAACTGCCAGCAAACAAAAGCACGGGCCAGATGGCTTCACAGGGGAGTTTTACCTAACATTCAAAGACGAACTAAAACCTATCCTTCTTAGACTATTCCAAAAAATTAAAGAGGAAGGCACACTTCCAACCTCTCTCTTTCTATGAAGCCAGCATTACCCTAATCCCAAATCCAGATAAAGACACCACAAAGAAAGAGAAATACAGGCCAATATCCCTGATGAACATAGATGCTAAAATCCTCAACAAAATCCTAGCAAATTGGATCCAGCATTACATTAGAAAGATCATACACCATGACCAAGTGAGACTTATCACAGAGATGCAAGGATGATACAACATCTGTAAATCCATAAAAGTGGTACATCACATAAACAAATTGAAAGACAAAAATCACATAATCATATCGGTTGATGCAGAAAAGACATTTGACAAAATCCAACACCCTTTCCTTGATAAAAACTCCCAGCAAAGTGGGAATTGAAAGATCATACCTCAACATAATAAAAGCCTTATATGACAAACCTACAGCAAACATCATACTCAACGGGCAAAACTAAAACCATTTCCGGAAGAACAGGAATATGACAGGGATGCCCACTTTCACCACTCTTGTTTGACATAGTGCTGGAAGTACTAGCCATTGCGATCAGACAAGAAGAAGAAATAAAAGGCATCCAAATTGGAAAAGAAGAAGTAAAATTGTCATTATTTGCAGATGACATGATATTGTACACAGAAAACTCTAAAGACCCCATCCAAAAACTAAGACTTAATACCATAAATGAATTTGGCAATATAGCAGGATACAACATTAACACCCAGAAATCTATGGCTTTTTTATACAGCAATAATCAACTCACAGAAAGAGAAACTAAAAAAAAAAATCCATTTACCATTGCAACAAAAAAATAAAGGTACCTAAGAATAAATTTAACCAAGGAGGTAAAGGACCTGTGCTCAGAAAATTACAGAATACTGAAAAAAAGAGATAGAGGAAGACATAAACAAATGGAAGAATATACTGTGTTCATGAATTGGTAGGATCAACATCTTTGAAACGTCCATTCTACCCAAAACAATCTATAGATTCAATGCAATCCCCATTAAAATACCAACAGCATACTTCAAAGATCTAGAACAAACTCTCCTAAAATTCATCTGGAATAAAAAAAGACCTCGAATAGCTGCAGCAATCTTGAGAAAGAAGAACAAAGTTGGAGTGATCACAATACCAGATATCAAACGATATTACAAAGCCACTGTTCTTAAAACTGCCTGGTACTGTCTTAAGAACAGACATATAAACCAATGGAACAGAACAGAAAACCCAGAAATTGACCCAAGCCCTTATGCTCAATTAATATTTGACAAAGGAAGCAAGAGCGTATAAGGGAGTCAACACAATCTCTTCAATAAATGGTGTTGGGAAACTTACCACCATACACAAAAATAAACTCAAAATGGATAAAGAACTTAAATGTAAGATGGGAATCCATAAAAATCTTAGAAGAAACCTTCGGTAGAAAAATAACAGACATTTGTTGTAGCAATATCTTTACTGATACAGCTCATAGGGCAATGGAAACTAAGGAGAAAATAAACAAATGGGACTACATCAAAATAAAAACCTCCTGCACAGCAAAAGAAATCATCAACAAAACAACAAGAAAGCCCACTGCGTGGGAGAACATATTTGCCAATGTTATCTCTGATAAGGATTTAATCTCCAAAATTTATAGGGAACTCATACAACCTAACAAAAGGAAGATAAACAATCCAATAAAAAAGTGGGGAAAGGACCTAAATAGAGACCTTTCAGAAGATGACATAAAGAAGGCCAAGAGACATCTGAATACATGCTCAAAGTCATTAATCATCCTAGAGATGCAAATCAAAACAACAATGAGGTACCACCTCACACCTGTCAGAATGGCTATCATCAGCAAATCAACAAATGACAAGTGCTGGAGAGGTTGAAGAGAAAAAGGAACTCTCTTGCACTGCTGGTGGGAATGCATATCGGTACAGCCACTTGGAAAACAGTATGGTGTTTTCTCAAAAAGTTAAAAATGGAACTCTCACTTGACCCCGTAATCCCCACTTCTAGGAATATATCCTAAGAAAACAGAAACACCAATCAGAAAGGATATATGCACTCCTATGTTCATACCAGCACAATTTACAATAGCTAAGATTTGGAGACAGCTTAAGTGCCCATCAGCAGATGAGTGGATTAGAAAACTGTGGTACATCTACACAATGGTGTACTATGCTGCTATAAAAAAGAAGGAATTCTTGCATTTGCAACAGCATGGATGGAACTGGAGAGCATTATGCTAAGTGAAATAAGCCAGTCAGAGAAAGATAAATATCACATGATCTCACTCATTTGTGGAATATAATGAACAACATAAACTGATGAACAAAAACAGAACCAGAGTCATACAGGCATTGAGTAGACTGTCCAACCTATGAGGGAAGGTGGGGGTTTAGGGGGTAAGAGATCAACCAAAGGACTAGTATGCATGCATATGAATATAACCAATGGACACAGACAGGGTGGGTGAGGGCATGTGCTGGGGGTTGGGGGCTGCCAGGGAGAGGTCAATGGGGAAATAACGAGACTTATGTAATACATTAAACAATAAAGAACTTAATTTAAAAAAATGATGGCACATGGATTCCAATGTAAGTAGGAAATTGGAGAAAGAGTAGATCTTAGGAAACTAGAGTCCCTGTCATGTTAAAGAAGGGTCTCATCTATACCATCATAATACAGCTTGTACATAATACAGAAGGAGAAAAATGTTTTATTTAAAGTTACAAATCTTTAAAGTCACTGAATATAAATAATTTCTTTTTGATACTAAAGAACTAATTCCAATTTTAACCACTCTCTCTCCCCTAAAATTTGTAGGAGGGCCCATGATCAGGCTTTTATATATTCTTATCTGAAGATTTCTATCTATATACCAGTTAAAACTCTCAGTATAATAAATGTGTGGGAAAATACTCTTTTTTACATTTAGCTAAGGGTAAAGGGACATCCCTGTATACAAAGAACTGTAGTGCAGATGAGAAAAAAAATGGAGAGGAAGGATGAAAACTGTAAGTTTACTCAAATGGGAACCTCATCTAATTTTTCCATTATTCCCAGCAAAATGAATGCTGAGCTAATTGCTAAAGAAAACTGACACTTGATGTTATAAAATATATACTTAAAAATAATCTGCCTTATCTCATTCATTTTTTTGCACTATGTGGCCTTTTTATATTATATTGTTTTTATTAAAACTTTTGGATAAAATGAAAAGGTAAAGAAATAGAATTATAAAACAAGAGAAAAATAGTGAGGACTTTGCATTCAACTCCACAAAATTTTTCAGATGACTGTAGTCAATTTCCTTCACCAACTAATAAGTAATATCATAGCCAAGGGCAAGTCTAGATTTTCTTTTTTCCCCAAAAGGAAAATGACTAGTTATTCCACAAAAGCGAATAAAAGGAAATGGATTTTTTTTCTTACCAACCAAACCTCAGATAAACACAAAGCATTTAACAATTTTTTTTTTCAAATTTTTTATTAAGGTATTATATGTGTACATATCTTACCATTGCCCCCCCCCACCCCACTCCCATACCTGCCCTCACCCCCCAATGTTTTGCATCCATTGGTTACTCTTATATGCATGCATACAAGTCCTTCAGTTGATCTCTTATTTCCCCCACCTCTCCCTAACCTTACCGCTGTAATTAGACACTCTGTTTGATGCTTTACTGCTTCTGTAACTATCTTTTGGTTCATCAGTTTATAATGTTTTTCATTATCTCCAAATGAGTGAGATCATGTGGTATTTTTCTTTCATTGACTGGCTTATTTCACTTAGCATAATGTTCTCTAATTCCATCCAGGTGTCTACAAATGGTAGTAATTCCTTCTTTTTTATGACAGCATAGTATTCCATTGTGTAGATGTACCATAGTTTTCTGATCCAGTCATCTGCTGACGGGCACCTAGGCTGTTTCCAAATCTTAGCTATTGTAAATTGTGCTGCTATGAACATAGGGGTGCATATATCCTTTCTGATTGGTGTTTCTGGTTTCTTAGGATATATTCCTAGGAGTGGGATTACTGGGTCAAATGGGAGTTCCATTTTCAGTTTTTTGAGGAAACTCCATACTGTTCTCCACAGTGGCTGCACCAGTCTGCATTCCCACCAGCAGTGCACGAGGGTTCCTTTTTCTCTGCATCCTCGCCAACACTTGTCGTTTGTTGATTTGTTGATGATAGCCATTCTGACAGGTGTGAGATGGTATCGCATTGTCGTTTTGATTTGCATCTCTCGGATAATAAGTGACTTTGAGCATGTTTTCATGTGTCTCTTGGCCTTCCTTCTGTCTTCTTTCGAAAAGATTCTATTTAGGTCCGTTGCCCATTTTTTTATTGGATCATTTATCTTCCTTTTATTAAGTTGTATAAGCTGCCTGTAGAGGTTGGAGATTAAACCTTTATCAGTGATACCATTTGCAAATATGTTCTCCCATACAGTGGGGTTTCTTGTTGTTTTGTTGATGGTTTCTTCTGCTGTGCAAAAGTTTTTTATTTTGATGTAGTCCCATTTGTTTATTTTCTCTTTGGCTTCCATTGCCCTAGGGGCAGTATCACTGAAAAAGTTCTTTTGGCATATGTCTGAGATTTTGCTGCCTGAGGATTCCTCTAGTATTTTTATGGTTTCCCGTCTTATATTTAAGTCCTGTATCCATTTTGAGTTTATTTTTGTGTATGGTGTAAGTTGGTGATCTAGTTTCATTTTTTTGCATGTATCTGTCTAATTTTCCCAACACCATTTATTGAAGAGACTGTCTTGACTCCATTGTATGCTCATGCTTCCTTTGTCAAATATTAAATGCGCATATTGGTTTGGGTCAATATCTGGATTCTCTATTCTATTCCATTGATCTATATGTCTGTTCTTGTGCCAGTACCAGGCTGTTTTGAGGACAGTGGCTTTGTAATACAGCTTGAAATCTGGTATTGAGATCCCTCCTACTTTATTCTTCTTTCTCAGGATTGCTGTGGCTATTCGGGGTCTTTTTTTATTCCAGATGAATTTTTGGAGAGTTCTTTCTAGGTCTGTGAAATATGCCGTTGGTATTTTAATGGGGAGTGCATTGAATCTATAGATTGCTTTGGGTAGTATGGACATTTTGATGATGTTGATTCTACCAATCCATGAACATGGTATGTTCTTCCATCTGTTTACATCTTCCTCTATCTCTTTTTTCAGTGTCCTGTAGTTTTCCGCATATAGGTCTTTTACCTCCTTGGTTAGGTTTATTCCTAAGTATCTTAATTTTTTTGGTGCGATGGAAAATGGGATTGCTTTTTTAGTCTCTCTTTCGGTAAGTTCACTGTTGGTGTATAGAAATGCCATAGATTTCTTGGC
This sequence comes from Plecotus auritus, assembly GCF_963455305.1. Lineage (NCBI taxonomy): Eukaryota > Metazoa > Chordata > Mammalia > Chiroptera > Vespertilionidae > Plecotus > Plecotus auritus. The sequence continues at coordinate 111,335,419 of NC_137771.1, forward strand.
GTTAATTTTGTATCCTGCTACCTTGCCGAATTCATTTATTAAGTCTGTTAGTTTTTTGATAGAGTCTTTCGGGTTTTTTTATGTACAATATCATGTCATCTGCAAATAAGGACAGCTTTACTTCTTCTTTTCCAATTTGGATGCCTTTTATTTCTTCTTCTTGTCTAATTGCAATGGCTAATACTTCCAGTACTATGTCAAACAGGAGTGGTGAGAGTGGGCATCCTTGTCTTGTTCCTGTTCTTAGGGGAAATGGTTTTAGTTTTTGCCCATTGAGTATGATGTTAGCTGTGGGTTTATCATATATAGCTTTTATTATGTTGAGGTATGATCCTTCTATTCCCACCTTGTTGAGAGTTTTTATCAAGAAAGGGTGTTGGATTTTGTCAAATGCTTTTTCTGCATCAATTGATATGACTATGTGATTTTTATCTCTCAATTTGTTTATGTGATGTATCACATTTATTGATTTTCGGATATTGAACCATCCTTGCATTCCTGGGATAAACCCTACTTGGTCATGGTGTATGATCTTTCTGATGTACTGCTGGATCCGATTTGCTAGAATTTTGTTGAGGATTTTGGCATCTACATTCATGAGGGATATTGGCCTGTAATTCTCTTTCATTGTGTTGTCTTTATCTGGTTTTGGTATTAGGGTGATACTGGCTTCATAGAAGGAGCTTGGAAGTGTTCCTTCCTCTTGAATTTTTTGGAATAGTCTGAGGAGGATAGGTTTTAGTTCTTCCTTGAATGTTTGGTAAAACTCTCCTGTGAAGCCGTCTGGCCCCGGGCTTTTGTTTGCCGGAAGCTCTTTGATGACTGCTTCAATTTCTTCCATAGTTACTGGCATATTGAGCTGTTTAGATTCTTCCTGATTGAGTTTTGGAAGGTTATATTTTTTTCTAGGAATATGTCCATTTCCTCCAGGTTGTCCAGTTTGTTGGAATAGAGTTGTTCGTAGTATTTTTTAACAATCCTTTGTATTTCAGCGAGATCTGTTGTTATTTCACCTCTTTCATTTCTGATTTTGTTTATTTGGGTCCTCTCTCTTTGCTTCTTGGTGAGCCTGGCTAGAGGTTCATCAATCTTGTTTATCCTTTCAAAGAACCAGCTCTTGGTTTTGTTGATCTTTTGTATTGTTTCTTTGGTCTCTATGTCGTTTATCTGTGCTCTGATCTTTATTATTTCCTTCCTTCTGCTTACACTGGGCTTTTCTTGTTGCTCTTTTTCTAACTCTTTGAGTTGTTGGGTTAGGTAATTTATTACCCCTGTTTCTTGTTTTTTGCAGTAGGCTTGTAGAGCTATGAACTTCCCTCTCAAGACTGCTTTCGCTGTGTCCCATAGATTTTGGATTGTAGTGTTTTCATTGTCATTTGTTGCCATGATGTTTTTTATTTCTTCTTTGATCTCTCTGGTAACCCAGTCATGGTTTAATAGCATGCTGTTTAGTCTCCATGTGTTTGATTTCTTTGGGTTGTTTTTATTGTAGTTGATTTCCAGTTTTATGCCACTGTGGTCTGAGAAGATGCTTGATATGATTTCTATCTTCTTGAATTTGAAGAGACTTTGCCTATGTCCCAACATATGGTCTATCTTTGAAAATGACCCATGTGCACTTGAGAAGAATGTATATTCTGTGGCTTTGGGGTGAAATGTTCTGAAGATGTCAATTAATTCCATCTGGTCTAGTGAGTCATTTAGGATTGATGTTTCTTTGCTGATGTTTTGTTTAGAGGATTTGTCCAATGGTGATAGTGGGGTATTAAAGTCTCCTACTATTATTGTTTTGCTGTCAATCTCTCCCTTGATATCCTCCAGGAGTTTTTTTTTTATGTATTTGGGTGCTCCTGTATTGGGTGCATATATGTTTACCAGAGTTATTTCTTCTTGTTGGATTGCTCCCTTTAGTATTATGAAATGGCCTTCCTTATCTCTTGTTATGTCCTTCAGTTTGAGAGCTAATTTGTCAGATATAAGTATTGCTACCCCAGCTTTTTTTTCAGTTCCATTTGCCTGGAAAACCTTTTTCCATCCCTTCACCCTCAGTCTGTGTGCGTCTTTTTTTCTGAGGTGGGTTTCTTGTAGACAGCAGATATATGGGTCATGTTTTCTTATCCAATCCATTACCCTATGTCTTTTGATTGGGGCATTTAATCCGTTTACATTTAAAGTTATTATTGATAGGTACTTATTTGTCGCCATTCCTATTCTTTACACCTGTGTTCCTTCTTCGCTTCCTATTTCTTTCTTTTTTTTTTTTTTTTTACAGCAGACCCTTTAGCATTTCTTGCATTGCTGGTTTGGTGGTAATAAATTTTCTTAGTCCTTATTTGCCTGTGAAGCTCCTGATTTCACCTTCAGTTTTGATTGACAGCCTTGCTGGGTACAGTACTCTTGGATTCAGACCCTTCCTTTGCATGACTTTGTATATTTCATTCCATTCCCTTCTGGCCTGATGAGTTTCTGTTGAGAAATCAGTTGCTAGTCTGATGGGGGTTCCTTTGTATGTAACTTTCTGTCTCTCTCTGGCCGCTTTTAAGATTCTTACTTTGTCATTGGTGTTTGCCAATTTAATTATAATGTGCCTTGGCGTCGGTCTTTTGGGGTTCATTTTGCTTGGGACTCTGTGAGCTTCTTGGATTTGTGTGGGTTTTTTCTACCCTATATCAGGGAAATTTTCTGTCATTATTTCTTCAAATAGGTTTTCTATTCCTTGCTCAGCTTCCTTTCCTTCTGGAACCCCTATTATGCGGATGTTGTTTTGTTTCGCGTTGTCCCAAAGTTCCCTTAGGCTCTCCTCCTGCCTTTTAATTTTTTTTTTCTAGAAGTTGCTCTACTTGGGTATTTTTTCCCATCTTGTCTTCTAGCTCACTGATGCGGTCCTCTGCTTCTTCTAGTCTACTCTTGATGCTTTCTATTGAGTTCTTTACAGCAGCGATGTCATTTTTCATTTCTTCTTGGTTCTTCTTCATTTCCTCTTGGTTCTTGCTCATCTTGTCGAATTTGTCTTCCATTCTTTTCAGCCACCTTATGACCATTTTTCTGAATTCTTTTTCTGGAAGGTTGCTTGCTTCCATTTCGTTTACTTCCTTTTCTGGTGATGCCTGCTTTTCTTTCATATGCGGGCTGCTTCTTTGTCTCCCCATGGTCTCTCTTCTCTGGGTGTCTGGTTATGTAGTTCTCTCTCTCCTGCGTCGATTTAAAGGCACAAAATACAGTACTACCAGGTACAACACACAAGGCACTGAACAGAAATGTATTCACGATATTAACAACCTCCAATAAAGGTGTCCACCAGAGAAAGGCAAATCAGGGGATAGTAGAGAAAGAAGAAGAGGAAAAAGAAAGAAAGAAGAAGAAAAAAAAAGAGGTGTCAAAATGAAATTGGGAAAAGGGAAAAAAAGAAGAAAAAAAAGTAAGAGAGAAAAGAAAGAGACTAAGAGAGAAAGGGAAACAGACTATATATATATTGGGGATAAAACTCCAATAGAACAATCACTTATCCCAGCAAATGCCAGCAACAAGTACCTGGGGATTAATACAAACTACAACACCAACTAATATTGAGTGAGGCAAGGGAAAACAGAAGCACTAAACAAACAAAAAAATAAACAAAAGAAGAATAAGCAAAACAATGTCACAAAAAAGCATAAAAATTCGATGTAATCTACATTCAAACGAACAACAACAAAAGGACAGAGAGAAGAACAATTTTTTGGATAGTTAAGACAGCGAAGAGGGAGGTGTGTATGGACTTGGAGCAGGGGATTGGAGATTAGATATATAAGTAGGGTGAAATTTTAAAAGGGGGTAAACAGAAAGAATAGGGAAAATCTAAAGCAGGAAAGGGGTAAGATAAACAGGACACTGAAAAGGGAAAAGTGAGGAAGAGAATGATGGCATAAAGGTAGATTTGAGATAGAGTAAAATGGTGCTAAAGGAAAGATAAAAATAGAATGTAGAACATTAATCCCAAAACAAAATGAAGAGAAAATAAAATGACACTTAAAAAAAAAAAAGATAAAATAGCAGTAGTAATAATACGGATTGAAAATAAAAATGTAATAATTAAAAAGGTAAAATCAAGTGAGGAAAAAAATTAGTTTCTTGAGTAAAAGATGCAAAAAATGAAAATAAAAAAATAAAAAATAAAAATAAAATGTGGAGTAGTGAAGGTCATTCACTTCCTCTGTTGTTCTGTTTGGCACGCCTGTTTCTCAGTCCGGACAGTATTGCAGTTCCCTGCGTTCCACTGCTCTTCAGTGATGTAAGCCAGTCCTGATTTTAAGCAGGCGGTGTGTCTTAATTCGTATTCCTTTATTTTTGATTACACAAGAGTCAATTTGTGATTCAGCCCCTGGGTGGCAGTGTTTCTGGATTGACTTCCGGGTTTATCTATGGCCTCTCTAGGGAGTGTTAGGGCCTTCTTTCCCTGTGGCACTCACTACCGGTTTGTGGGAGTGGGCTGCCTCAGAGCTGGCTCTCCGATGGTCACTCCCCGCTCCGATCCCCAGGTTCCAGAAAAACAACTTTCCCCTGCAGTCTCCCAGGGTGTCCCCAACTGGGTGAACCTATGAATTGGGCTTAGTAATCAGAAGCAAGAATTTCAAGAGGAAAAAGCCCAAGTGTGCGCACTCCGTGGCTGCGCGTAAGTCTAACACACCCCTGAAATTCTTAGGGTGTCCCTGCACTTCAGATCAAAATGGGTTGCTTTTTAGAGAGCCCTTCTGTTAGCAGCTCTGAGGACCCCCTTCCACATTCACAGATCACGCCAGCCCCAGCAGCCACCGATTTTTCTAGGCACAGACTTCCCTGGTCCTCCAGCTCCCGCAAAACGCGCGTTCCTCTCTCGCGCTGGAACCAGAGACCTCACCTTATCCTAGGCGAAATCTGACCTTTCCGTGGTGGAGTGTAGAGCTCCTCTGAACCCATGTGTTTGCGCCAATTGGGGAGCGTTGTTCTGGGGCTCGCAGCTGTTCCGTGGGTGCCGCAGTTGTGGATTCTCAGGCTTCCGATAAGCTCCACTTTCCGGTTCCAGATGGCGGCGATTCTGCGTCCAAGCCCGCAGCTCCGGGAGGGGACCCAGCCGCAGTGGGAGCTGCCAGGTCAGGGGAACCCCGTCTAGCAGTCTCCCACCTTCTTCTGGAGTTCAGCTGTCCCCCAACTTGCCAACAAACACTCCTAGTGCGACCGTCAGCTGTTCTTTCTTTCTGCTCCGGGACAAGGCTCGGAACATGTCTGTCTATTCCGCCGCCATTTTTCTCCTCCAAGCATTTAACAATTTAAGGAGCTGAATGAACTTGGACCTGGTAGGAGACACAAAGTGAAGCAATTGCTAACACTCCAGAATGTGCCCATCGGTGAGCCTATGAGATGATGGATACAATCTTTCTCAGTGAGAAACACTCAAGGTATATTTCATTATTGGATTTGGCCAGGTACTTGCTCAGCAACTTTCTCAAGCTTGGCAACCAATCATTAAGCGCTTTAATAGAGAAGGGCTTTATATATGATTTAATCAGATGTTACTGTGTGAAAGGAGCGGAATAGTTTTGTTGAGTTAACAAATAGAATGATGAGAAAGATAAAAGGGGAAATCAAGAAGATAACAGGTAAGTGAAGGAGTAAAAATGAAATTCAAAATTCCTCCAAAGAGAATTAGTTATAAGAAAATGTAGGCTTTTTTTGGCTAAACCAGAAAATCAAGTGGAAACTACTCCCAGTTGAAGTTCAGAGCTGTAAAGCACAAAATAGGGAAAGAACCCCTGGACTCATGCACTGAGTTTCAACTCCAGCTTGGTTGAGCCTCAGTTTCCCTCCCTATAAAGGGGAAGGTATGTCTACTGCTCTGTGCTAAACAAAAAGTCCACCAGAGTTATATCTTGCCCACTCCCATCCACAGCCATCCTATTTGACTTAGGACACCTATCTTTTCCATCTTTTCAAATACTTGGGATGCATTTTATGATAACCCCAAGTGAACATCTATGTCTAACTCCGTCTTTAGAGAATATTATTGTTACTATGGGACAGATATGGTTATGCTCATTTCACAGATTAGAAAATGTTGGCTCTGAGCAGGCCTAGAACCCGAGGTCCCATGGCAGAAGGGCTGAGGCAGCCTAGGAGCTAGCTCTTCAAATTCACTCTACTTCACAGTTCTGCGTTGCTTTTCTCTCCCCTCTGTCGGGCCTTTCCTCTGACTCCCTCTAATTTATACTTGTCAAATTCTGCCTTTTTCTCAAAGTCCAGTTCAAGTCCACTAACTCCATGAACACTTCTGAAATCACCTATAAAGGTTGATGGCTCTTCTCTGAGCTCTTATGAAACTTGTCTGGCATTTAAAGCAATTAGGGGAAAAAGCATGAGTGTTCCTAGAAAAGGGTGTGGGGCCAATGTAGATCTAGATTTTAAACCTTTTTTATCATGAACCCATTAGGAAACACATTTTATATCACAAACTAGTGTATACAGAGCACACACACCTAAAACAAGTTTCATGAAATAGTTTTTACTTCTAATTCCTCAGTGCCCTATCACATTTTCTCTAGCCTGCTTTCATTTATTTAAAAAGTGCTGGTTAGAAACCTACTAAAATGATTTTGAGAAGCACTAATGAGTCCCGAGCAGCAGTTTGGAAAACTCGGTTTAAATGTAATCTGCCTTTTCCAAATGGCCTAGACGACATTTTCAAAGACTTGCCGAAGACTGAGCTGGCAAGAAAACTTGTGTTCCTCAGGGATTTCATTTGCAGTTCCTCACAGGAACACAGACAGTCCTCACAATGAGGCCAGAAGGAAGGGCTTCAGCTTCACCTTGCTTGAAGATAAAGGATAGCAATTATTTCTCCAGCTTATTGATGAATACCTGCCAAATAAAAACTGCATATGTTTAAGGTGTACAGTGTAATGTTTGATGGATGTATACACTATGAGTTGATTGACACAATCAAGCTAACTGACAGATCCATTATCTCACATAGTTAAAATCTTTGTGTGATAAGAACACTTAAGATCTACTATAATAACACATTTCAAGTCCACAGCACAGCATTATTAACTACAGTTATGGTGCTGTTCATCCAATCTCCAGAACTGCTCAGCTTGCAGAACGGAAATTTTGTACCCCATTTCTCCCAACCTCAGTCCTTGGTACCACCATTCTCCTCTCTGCTTTTATGAGTTTGACTTTTTAAGATTCCACATATAGGTGAGATCATGCAATGGTAGACATCCTTGATGGGCTGGTTGGAGGAGGAGTAGGGTACATCCATTTCACAGTAGGTCATCTTCAAGAGTGAGGTTTGTGGGTGCCAGAGATCTGGGGAGGAAGATTTCTCAATAAGACATATCTATAGACTGAGAAGAAACTTATCTACGCACCCTTATCTTAAATATAGTAAGAAATCAGCTAGAATTTTAAAATAATAAAAAATGTAATAAAATTATTTGCTTATATCTGTATAGTGTGTCTGAGGGCCTTCAGGCCTGTACATCTGTCACTGAATTTGGCACTATTTCAACTTAATGAAGTACTTGGTGTTTGCAAAGTGCTTGTACAACTACTAATGAACATATTGCTCTTCTGAACATTTCAGTTTAGGGAAGACCTGAGGACTTCAGACTAAGAGTAGAGAACAAACACACACACACACACACAAAAGAATGGAAGAAGAGTTGGTCAAGCTAAAGACCAATTTGTGCTGCTGGAGTTGTTTAAGGTGTGGGTAACTGCTTCTGAGTAGGGCCCCTCTTGCTTCGGCACCCAGAGTTTCCCGCGCTGGCATGCTACTCTTGGGAGCTGCAGACATGATCTGTGTCTACATGAAGCAGGTGAGGGAAAGGTAAAGGGCTCAGTGTCTGCAATCCAAGTGCTGGGCAGTAGTGAGGGATGTGGGAAGAACTGTCCGTGGTTGCTGGGAAAGGGAGACAGCAGTCACTGTCTTTCTGTTCCAGCTATTACAGACATGGTAGAGGACTAGGGCTGGACTTGCTTAGGAGCCAGAATTCATAAGTGGAAATCAACTCTGGCCAAGTTTACAGGCCAGTAAAATACAACACGCTGGTGGATTTCAAGGAATTCCAAGGAAACTGCTTCAAGGGATGTCAAAGGCAATGGTTTGAGGATGTGTCTGTTTCCTTTGGAAAAAGCTTAGCTCTCTTGTGCTTCTATCCTCTACATTGGCCACTTTCAACCTCTGCCATGTCAGGGCACACATAAGCTAATTACTAAAATTCTGCAACACACCAAAAATATATATTTTTGCTGATCTGACAAAAAAATAGGCATAATTTTGATTCATTCACACCATACAGCTGTTGTGTTGGCTGTTGTCATTTTTTTATTTAATAATCTAATGAAAAAGAGGTCAGTGCTCCTGACTAAATAGTCAGGCATTTCATGTTTTAAAAATTCTTGTGGCACACTGCTTGAAAAAAACTGGCCCACAGCATCAGCTACCACTAGCAAGGCTGTCCCAGAAGGCTGAGCAGGGCCTGCAGGCTGGTGGCATTTAGTTTATCAGTTTAGCAACAACAACAACAACAACAACAAAACAACAGCTTTTTCTTTGAATGTGAACTTGAATTCAACATTTTCTGTTAGATTAGTTAAAACGGCTGTCAGAAAGTCTCCTGCTTCTGACCTTGAATAGGTAACTGAAATACCAGAGCTGAGTTGAAGGACTGAGTTGGCTTTTTAACTAGAAAACACCTGGTAGTCCCTAACAATTACATCACTGGGTCATTTTTGTTAGTGGAAGTTAAGAACCAATGTGTTAATGAAATGACACATTTATATTTTAACACATTTATATTTTGAGACACATATTGAGTGGTCCAAAATTTCTTTCACAGAAGAATGAGAACATTTCTGTCCTCATTTTTGTCCATAGAAAACTGAGGATGTGTCTGTTTCCTTTGGAAAAAGCGTAGCTCTCTTGTGCTTCTATCCTCTACATTGGTGGGTGTGTTTAAGAGCTGCTCTCCAAAATCCTTTTAGATTTTATTGTTCTCCCTGACACACTACCTTCCACATGGCCGTGCATTATCTTATAAGAACAAGCCTCCTGCTGGCAGTAAGACTAGACACACGTAGCCCTGCCCAGTTGTCTCATGAAAACTCTCCAGTTTCACTTTCCACCCTAAAGCTCTCACTATTTTCCAAACACCCTACACCCTGACGATGCCTTTTCCTACACGCTTTCCTTTGCCAGAAAGCCCTTCACATCCTCAGCCCAGCTCCTTACAGATTCTTACTTTTTATCCCCTTTTCCTAAGTTATTTCTGTGTGGTCTCCTTCATTCTCCAAAGCTGGTTAGCTGGCTATACTCCGGCGTGGCTTTTATAACACTTTTGCTCATAACTTTAATCTAGTTCTTGGCATTGAGGGCTGCTATCTCTACCTCATTAGGGTGCTGACATCTTGAGGGGGGCCACACATCTCTGTGGCTTCAGAAGATGCTAGAAGACACACTTATATTTTGTGTGTTTCTATGAGTGTGGTGGGGAGTAGGAAAACTAAATTTAGTTAAAATTATTGAAGAAAATTTAAACAAAATACTGTTATTCAGGGAAAGAGACATTAAAATGCAATGCTGGAAGCATTAAATGCATAGGTTCCTGATGAGTGACTGCCACGCCAGATGAATCAGATCTGTGAAAGAAAAGAAACTAAAGGCTCCTTAGCCTCTGACATATTGCTCTTCCTTTCGCCATTTGAGCCACCAAACAAAAATATAAAATTAATGCCAGTAAAAGAGAATGTTGACTACTCCGGGTATAGGGAATGAACTCTGTCCCTTTGCTTCAAAGGCTGACTGCACAGTCCTCTGGAGATGACCCTTTTCTCTTCGTCCTTCCAATTCTGAACTGCACAGGCTATCTCAGCTGTTCACGCCACTCTTTCATGGGCCTTCTCCAGGTTCCACCTTTGTTCAGAATGCTCAGCGTCCATCTCCACTGTTTAATTCACGTTAGGAAACCCCCACTCCTGCACAGACTCTCCCACAGGACTAGAACAGTACGTGCTTCTCCAAAAATCTCCCCTCCATTAACATCAGCACACTTGCCTCTGCCTACTATTATTTGTGAGCTGGTTTTATATATGTTGAGACTATGTCATCACCATATCTACCATGTGCAGTGAACTTTAATTAGGGCAGAGCCACGTTTGCCCACATGCTTTGTGTTGCGTCTACCACAGCTTCACATGCAGGCAAGGGCTAGATACTGAGGCCCATGAAACACACCTGCTTCAGGCCCTGCCGGTGATCCATGGAGGCCTGCAGCCATGACTACTGCTGCAGTGTGTCTCTGGTAGCTCATGAATTTGTTAGCAGCTTGTAAATGACTTGGCTCCTACAGTTGAGAAGGAGTCACCAAACAGCCATTTAAATTAAAACAAACAAACAAACAAACAAAACAAACCCTTTTCTCCAGGGGAAGAAATATTAACTGAATTTAAAACGGGCAACATTGAGGTAATACATATAGTTTTGTCCATCCTTTTCTTTTTTCCTCTAATAAAAATCACTCAATACTGACCCAGAAATCTTCAAATATAACATCATACTGCTAGTGACACAATGCACAGCTTCACCTGCAAGGTGCAATGGAAAGGTTCCCTTTATCATGAGGAGGTACAAGAGGAGTAACTCTCATCAAAAGCTCATACTGCTTCCATGTGGGACAGAAAGTTCACTGCACTTCTCTGTCAAGCCCAAATTGCTATCTATGGTCTAATCTCAAGAAAAATAAATATGCAACTATGGATTATAACTTAAAAAATCATAAATAAAACAATTGCATGTGGAGAGTAGGGGACACAAAAGAACTACCTAACATCCAGCTAAATCCATTTGTTCAAGATGAGAGGGTAAGAATTAAGTCTAATTTTAAGTTCCACCTAAGTGGGACCTTTTTATTTTTAATATATTTTTATTGATTTCAGAGAGGAAGGGAGAGGGAGAAAAGTGATAGAAACATCAATGATGAGAGAATAATTGATCGGCTGTCTCCTGCATGCCCCCAACTGGTCAAGCCCACAACTTGGGCATGTGCCCTTGACCAGAATCGAACCCTGGACCCTTCAGTCCACAGGCCAATGCTCTATCCACTGAGCCAAACCAGGCAGGGCTGTGGAACCTTTTTTTTTTTTAATAAAGACTGAAAACTTTGTTATAGTATTAAAATACAACTGTTACAACTAAAATTATTATAAGCATACAAAATAATGAATAATTTGGTCACTGGGAGATAATATGTGACAGTGAATACTAAGCACATTACATGATGCTTCTCTAAGAGATGCAGACATTAACAGATAATAACAGTAATAATACAGCTAACATTAGTGAGTGCTGTTCTAAGTGGTTTGTGTTAACTCATTTAATCCTCAAAACAAAACTGTGAGGTAGGGACTTCTATCATCCCCATTTTGCAGCTGAGAGACTGAGGCACAGACAGGGTAAATAACTCTCCTAAAAGTATACAGCTCCGTAGTGGATAGGCTACAAAAGCAAATCAATACATTCTGACCACTTAACCAAACTTTTTTTTTCTATTTGATCAAAACAAAAAATAAAATGTCTAAGTGCATCTTTCTTTATACCACAGTCATGCTTCTGAAAGACATCTGTGAGTCAGAACCTTAAAAACAGAACCAGATTGAAATGTAAGCGTTGTGAGAATACTGTCCAGGACAGTGCCTGGCACATAGTAGCTCTTGATAAAAATGTGATGAATAAATGTATAAGTAAACAAATGAGAAGAGTCTAATATAGTGCTTTGCAATGAGAACTTGCTCAACTGAATTTTTAAAAATGGATTTAAATGAATTTATTTTGTGAATCCATTCTAGAAGAGGGGGATTTACTTTCTGATTTTTTATTTTTATAAATTCAGATTTTCATATTGTTTGCTTAAAGTGAAGATGAAATGAGAGGACATTAAAATTTTATGGTAAAAAAAACACACAAATCAAGGATGCAAAAACTCATAGAATCGTAGGATTATTGTAGAAAACTCCATTATCAACTTTGGACCCACAATTTTTTACAATCACAGTAGGGGGGCCAACATGTTGGGACAACAATTCACAATGTCATACTTGAGTCACCTGTCAGAACTCTGGAGAGTTGTGGTCTAGCTATGAAATACTGCAATGTATGCTGGCCACAGAATCTTGAGAAAACTGCACTGTTTAACTGTTTTAGTATGTTTTGGCTCTGAGAGGCAAGTGAACCAGTTACCATCAATAGAAAGCTAGCCAACTTTTCCAATGGATTTAGTTAAAATAAAGGATAGTATTTATTATTCCCATTATATGGAAGAGGACATCAAGAAAGACCCAATTTATGACCTAAACAAAGACAGGTCATATTTCCAGATATTGTGAACATTTCCCTACATTGGTTCTCACCAAAAAGTCATGGGAACACAAGGATCCAGGAAGCTAGTGTTTTCTTTTAGTGAATTTTAATTTCATTTCACTTAGGTGCTAAGTTAGGTGCTGTCTACAACATCTTTCTTACACCAGTGCCTGAGAGGACAAGGATGACCAGCAGTGAAGCTGAATCCCCTGTGGACTAACTACCTGGGTGGAGTGGTGGCTGTACTGCTGCCCCTACATTCTTGCTCCTCCATACAGCCAACTTCCCTGGGGGCAGCAATTGCATGCCATGTGCACCCTCATGGGGGTAGAGAGTCTTTAGAAAGATGATTGATTATGCTTGTTTCAAATATTTTGAAAGTTGGGTGCTCTCTGAAACCACTTGTGGAGATACCTGATTACATTTTGCAAGTGAGGGTGACCTGATTTAATTTATGGGTGCCCTAAATTAAACTCTCCTCATTAAACTCTGGAGATGCTAGAGTCTCTCTTTCTTACCCTAAGGACCACATGTCATTTCAAGGAGCTTTAGGGCCATGATTCATTTCAAGGAGGCACATAAGCAAGAATTCATGAGTGTCAACCATGTCTACCCCATAGGCTACTGAACCTTTAGTACTATACTAGTATATTGCCTGGCACACAGTAGGCACTCAGTAAAGCATCCATTGAACAAAGTATTTCTTACTTGCATCTTCTGTTATACCTCCTGCTGCTACTGAAAGTAAAACACACCCTCCCCATGACTGGTGAAGCTTCTGATGGCAAGAAGCCATCACATAGAACTGCCAATTGTATGCCACTTACAATATCACACATATTGACACTACCAGAAATCAGTGGATGGACCACTGAACCAAGCCTGTTGGATTCGTCAGGTGGACACAGATTGCTTTTTATTGATTATGAATGCTGGCCCCACTGTATCAGTTATCTTGGATGCATCTTTTCCCTATTTGGGCTCAGTTGCATCATTTGTAAAACAGAGATCACAGACCCAACATTCCTCATTCCTCAGAGTTTTTGTGAAGTAAACTCATCATTCACAAAGCCACAGTCATACCCCAATAGATAACTCATGGATGCTTCAGCCAGTCAGAATAAGAAATAACTGCAATGCTGTGATCATCATCTAAAATGGAAATTACCACTCACAATATTCATATCTATAATTTAAAATAATTGTGACTGTGTGGGATGTAATGATTTCTGTCAATTTTTAGAAGAGGAAGAATTATTCCCCCCTTTTTAAAAACAACAGTGCCATTTCATTTTAATTCATTAAACACTTGGGCCCAAGTTTCATTTTAAATTGCCCTGATGTTCATGTTTACTGTTCCTGGAATGCAGCCCAGCCTGTTACCCTTTGGCACAGGAGAAGCTGGTACCTGCCCCTTGCTTACCAGACTAATGGGGACTCAAGGCTGCAGCACCACGCATGCTGCATGGCCTGCATTCTGCTGGTCCAACTCTGTGCACACTTCATGCCAGATCACTGGCAGGAAGGAAGTTCATCCACGTGGCTTCATGGAATTCTGTTATTGTGTCAACTTGCCAATCCATTGTTATTTTTGCACTTTATTCACACTTGAGTAAAATGTTGGCAACCACATGATAACTCGTTATTTTCAGTTCATATCAGCATACAGGAAGTGCAAATTATTTTAGGTTGCCTTTTTTATTTTGGCAAAGGCCTTTCTTATCTGGTGTCATTCACATGTGTAAGACCAATGTACACACAATGCATAAAGAGAGGATGATAAACAATGGAATGGAAGGAAGCAGACAGCCTATCAGGGTCATTAGTTACTGTGAAGAACATAAGATTCCCACACCAGCTATAACACTGTCAGTCTAAACAAATCATTTGCCTGATGACTAAAAATATGAATAAAGGGGCATCAATTTCTACTCCCAGCCTCCTATTATAAAAGACTTTTAGTAAGGATGGCAGGTGCCTCTAAAATTTTGAGTTTTTATATTAATAAAACAAACACATGATAGGTGAGAAAAGATGCATTCAAAATCACCCAGACAGAGAGCAGCTTCTAAGCCAGAGCCAGGCTTGAATGTACCAATGAAACCTAAGGAAGGATGGACCAACTGTTGGAGGTCAGTGATCTGGATGTCCCTGCCTAGGGAGAGGGACACTGAGGCTGGGGCGGGTGGATGTCTACATGGAGTGTGCCCTATGAGTGCCAAAGGGCAACCGGGGTAAAAACACTAAGATTATATCTAGCCTTGCTCTGCTTTCACACTCATTTAGCAACCTCAGATAATCAATGGGATTTTTCAGCTATATCAATGTCTAGAATGAAGGTGCTCTGGATAGCAAATATTGTTTGCTTCATTCATTCATTCATTCATTCATTCAAAAAACATTTACTGAGTGTTCACTTATGTGCCAACAATTGTTCTATGCCTTGAGGACACACCAATGAATGAACACAAACCCAAATCCCTGTTTCCAGAAAGCATATATCCTGGTTAGAGGAGATTATTAAAACAAATAAAGTACATATTGTGTCAGATGGTGATAACTGTTATGGTAAAAAATGAATCAGGGGAAGGGTAAAGAGTGCTCCTGTTGGGACTGCTAATTTAAGTATGGAGCCAGGAGGGTCTCACTGACAAGTTGAATGGAAGAAGTGTAGGAGGAGGTATGTGAATGTCTGAGGGAAGAGCCAGTACAAAGGCCTGGAAGCAGGGTTGTACTTGGTGTGTCTCAGGAAGGCCAGGGAGCGAGAGCAAGAAAGGGGGTTGGAGGGACAGTAGGGACCACATTGGAACCTGAACCTCCCCATGGTTGGGCATGGGAATATATATGATTTAGGAATCCAGTGTCTGGTTTATACTTGTGCCTCCTTTAGTTTGGCTAGTGTCATCTCCATAAAACTAAGCCATTCTTGGAGTCTTTGGCATATTAACTTTCTGCCCCTGAAAAATCAAGGGCCTGACTTAAGAACTTGGGGCTACTTTATGGTGTTGTTCTTGTGGTGACCAACAATGACCCCGACTTTATCACTCTATAGATCTTCAGAAGTGTTTGAGATGTGAGCTCTGCACTGCACATGCGATCAGTCCTGATTATTCATTGATGTAAGGTGACTTTCTGAACATGCAGGGTGGGGTTTACATGTAGATAGGGTATCATAGACCTAGAGTTATCATGATTAAGTTCATTTAAGTGCACTAATGGACTTTAAAATGAAACAAATATGAGCTTGAATCTCGGAATTGACACGAGCTATGGACCTTTAAGAAAGTTAATTCTTTGAAGATTTGCTTCTTTCACCATCAAAAGGGTGCTTGTAAGAATTAAATAAAACAAAGAGTGATTATGAGAATTAAGTGAAATAATGACCCCAATGGCAGGTGCTGGTGCTCAGTAACCATTCCCTTTCTCCTCTCCCCTTTTTCAATGTCTCATTTGCACTGCAAGCCTTAGGACTGCTGCTCACATTGAATAATGTTGAAATCTTAATTAATCATAAATTTTGGCCCCATAGGCTTTCAACAGTGCTCTGGAACAGGGAGCCAGGTTTGTTTAGTAGAGGCCAACACAAACAGCAGTCTGTTTGTGCTGCCTTATACTCTACTGAGCTTTGGAGGTGAAATGAACAGTAAGTCTAAAACACTCCACATAGTACTTATCCACTCTCCATTCTCTTCAAATGTTAATTTTTATTACTTTTATTCTCCTGTAGTTTTGGAAAATTGTTATGGAAGTGTACGTGTATATTAATTGTAAAAAACAAAACTAGGTGAGCAACAGTGGCTTGTTTTTTTGATAATGATGGTGCATTTAGACAGTCTTTTTCTATTCTTGGATCTGAATATTAGACATACATTGACTGTGAAATGAGTACTGTGATTGTTAGTTTTAGGTGTCAACTTGGCTTGACAACCCAGTTATTAAATCAGATCCTAATCTGAGTCAGAATTCTGTAGTTGAGCTAACATCTGCCATCAGCCCACTTTAAATACAGAAGATATCCTCTGTAATGTGGGTGGCCTCATCCAATCAGACAGGAGGCCTTTAAAGCATAACTGAAGTTTCCCTGAGGAAGATGCTCTGCCTCAAGGCTGCAGCATTAGGTCCTGACCAACAAATGCCAGCCTGCTGACCCAGCCTATAGATTCTGCACTGGCCAGGTCCACAATCACAGGTCAATTCCTTGAAAAAAAATGTTTTTGCATGTATGTATGGGTATATGTATATATGCATGTTTTGTATATATGTGTGTATAGGTGTGTACATATGCATATATATGCTTGCATGTATATATTTGCATATATGTAGCTTCTATCAGCTCTGTTTGATACAGGTGCATATGAAGACTTATTTATTCTTTTTTTTTCTTGTCAGTAATTGTTATGATGCCTCACTTACATGATGCAATTGTACTGAAATGAAACTTGAGCAGCTCCAAACTGCATAATCAATTTCTTTCAGCATCACAACCATTTCTTTTTGGCTGGGCCAGGCAACCTGACCCTGGGGTGGGAGGGTCATCCCTCCACAGGCGGGGCCAGCATAGCTTACCTGTGAGATTCATGGGGCACATCACCTAAGTTCTAGGTGGACAATAATATACCAACACAATGTCAGGTGGATTATTTGTCTCTAAAATTACAACTATATCAAGAGGCCACCAAGTGGAAACGTATGTTTGATGCTCTCTGGGCTGCATTTGGAGCGCCATTAGGATGTTAGTAGGCTGTTGTCTAAGTAAAGACACATTTGTGTAATGAGATAGCACTGCACTTTCTAGAATGAGTTCACAGGAGGACAATTACCATGAAAACAGATGTCACTGAGAGTGTAAATCCGCTTTGATTTTTTGCTAGTCTGTCCACAACGATATGGAAATAAATCCCTGCTGAAAAGTGAGATAAGAACTAGGCATCTGAGTTTAGTGCCATTGCTCTCAGTTTAACATTTGGGTGGGTTCCACTTTCATTTTCTCTTTAAAGTCACTTTTCTCCTTTAATTTTTCCTTCATTATAAAGCCTTCCTCACAGCACAGTCAGAATTTGAACAAAAACATCTTTTATCTCATTTCCAAGTTACCAATTTCTTATTATACATATTGTCATAACCAGGCAGCCTTTATGTATACTCTTTAGTCATATTTTTTAAACTTTGTACAAATTTGATTATCAGATACTTTAAATAAGGGCAGGGGAAATTATGTTTCCAGAAGAGAAATCAACCAGGCACATAACCTAGCATAACCTTGTAAGAACCAGCTTCCACTGGGAAGGCCTTGGGTAGTTGATGAGATATCAGAACCTCCAAATGATAGTTGATGGCCAAAAGGGACTGCTGTTAAGGTGGAAGCAACCTGCATTGTCCATAAAAGCTCAAGATTGAGCAAGGCAAGATACCTGAGTACAGATAACAGAGCTATGGAAAAATAAAACCACATCCTCAGAAAACCTCTACTTTCCACATCCCCATTTTGTAATTCTTGGAATGTTTTACTTTTTCAGAATTGTTTTCTAATTCTCACCTTGTTTTATTTTTGCTTGTCTCTGCAATTTCAACTGGCTTCTCTTTACTTCATTCTTACTTATTTTCTACACAGTCATTCTTCTAAGTTGCTTTCCTTTCCTTTCTACTGTGAATTTTCTGTATTTCTCTTGCCTCCTCTCCCTGTTCCATTTTTATCTCTTTTTCATATTATTCTTTGAATTTCTTTTCTCTGTTCTTAATTCTTCTTCCTCTCTCACTGATCTCTTGTGGCTTTAATCATTGCTGAGTTGCTTTAAAATCACCCAGTGACTGACATTTTCTCCCTGGAGGAGGAGGGATTTGTGACCATGGGAAACTAATTATAAAGACCCAACACATTCAGTTTTCAGTGCAGTCCTTGCCTTTCTTTGGCAGTGCTTTTGCATGGAATTAGGGATGGATTGCTTCCTGCAGCTCACACTGGCAGGGACTCTCAGGCCTGGCTCAGCCCTGTGAGTGACCTAGCAGATATATCTGAGCCACTGTGTTTACACTGATTTCTACAATTTTAAAATTGCCCTTCACTGGGAAAAGTTTACTCAAGTCTGCCTGGAAAATCATATAGTGCTATTTTATAATGACCAGAAGTATTTTTCTCCTTGGCCCACCCATTGCCCTGCCCACTCCATTATTTACTGCATTGACGAAAGCACTCGAGTGGGTTCCTGGGAGAAGGAAAAGGAGCTTTATCTGGTCTCTGTCAAACTGGACCACAGGTAAGATCTTCACAAAGGGAAAGACAATAAAACAGATAGGTCCTCCATGATTTTATCATCTGACACTAGGAAATACTGGACTCGGAAATTTCACTTTAGCCTCTTGCAACACCTAAATATGGACTATACAGCTTTTCCATTTCTGAAATTACTGCTTCTGGTAAATTTAGTGGTGAATTCACTTTACCTTTTTCTGTATTCCTGGGGGAGCAGGAGTGTACATCTCACTGGTAAGTGTTGGATTAACCTCTGCAGGCAGCAGCCCTGGGTCATCTTTGTCAAAGGATACCTGTGGTCAAAACCATACCACCTTTGGAAGAGCCAAGCACTCTCTGCTTTTGTTGCGCTTTTATCCAAGTTACTTGCTTCCTGGGGATAAACAATAGAAAAAGGCATTGAATACATAATCAACATAAAATATTGATATATAATATCAACATTAATATATATAGTTTCAATATAAAAATACATGTTTAAGCAAATTAAATATAACTACATTAAAAACACTTTCCAGGTTGAGGCATTTCCATCTAACAGTAAAGTCACTGACATGCAAATGAACTCTGAGACCTTGAGTGTGGATGAGGTGTCTGGGTACAAGTCAACATTTACTTTTGTTAATAATTCCTATTTTATTAAACAGCTAAGAAATGCTACTTTTTGACATCAAATAAATATGATATTTTTGTCAGATTGCTGTTGTGGGAATTTTGCAGTTTACTTCTGTCAAATTTGGATGGTATTTATTTATGAGATACCGAAAGGTCAAGACTAAAGGGATGATACAGCCTAATAATTTTTTAAAAAAATATATTTTATTGATATTTTACAGAGAGGAGAGAGATAGAGAGCTAGAAACATCAATGAGAGAGAAACATCGATCAGCTGCCTCCTGCACATCCCCCACTGGGGATGTGCCCGCAACCAAGGTACATGCCCTTGACCGGAATCGAACCCGGGACCCCTCAGTCTGCAGGCCAACACTCTATCCACTGAGCCAAACCGGTCTCGGCACAGCCTAATAATTTTTGAACTAGTTTTTTTTTTTTTCTTTTTGATATATCACTACCAAATTATACTTATGGTTAATTTGCTTTCTTCCAGCTTTGAACAGGTATCTTGGAATAACTGAATGCTCTTGTCTTATTTCTTTTTTGTCCCCAAAAAGCCGCAGTGAAAGGCAGGAAGGAAAGGAATTAAGGACAAAAGAGAAATCATTTGATGGGTGTATATGTGAGAGTAGAAGATGGAAATATGAGAAAAAGAGAAAAAGGTGAAACACTTGTGAAGTTTACAGATACTAGTAGGTGATAATGAACATGGCAGTGTGGGAAGGAGACTCTGTTTTACTTATTTTGTGTATCGCATTTTACATAGTAAAAGAATTCCAGGCTTCAATCCTATATAATGAAGAGGTAATATGCAAATTGACTATCACTCCAACACACAAGGTGGCTACCCCCAAGTGGACACAAGATGGCCACCACAAGATGGCTGGCAGGGAAGGGCAGTTGTGGGTGATCAGACCAGCAGGGGAGGGCAGTTGCAAGGGACAAGGCCTGCAGGGGAGGGCAGTTGGGGGTGACCAGGCTGGCAGGGGAGGGCAGTTAGGGGTGACCAGGCCGGTAGGGGAGGGCAGTTATGGGTGACCAGGCTAGCAAGGGAGAGCAGTTAGGGGTGACCAGGTCAGCAGGGAAGGGCAGTTAGGGGCAATCGGGCCAGCAGGGGAGCAGTTAGGCGTCGATCAGGTTGGCAGGGGAGTGGTTAGGGGGTGATCAGGCTGGCAGGCAGAAGCGGTTAGGGGCAATGAGGCAGGCAGGCAGGCAAGCAGTTGGGAGCCAGCAGTCCTGGATTGTGAGAGGGATCCCAGATTGGAGAGGGTGCAGGCTGGGCTGAGGGACACTCCCCCATGCACGAATTTTGTGCACTAGGGCTCTAGTCAATTATAATTATCTCCATCATTAAAAGCACTTATATCTTAACATGCACTTTATTGCTTTATTTGGGTCCAAAGTTTCCATCTCCAAATTATTTCATGATTTCACAGTCCAGTCATAATATGAACATTAAAAAAAAAATTGTGATCTATGGAAAACAATGGCAATTCACTGGCTGCTCCAAAGTCAGCCCTAGATGAATCCAAGTTAATTTTCTTTCATTTTATTTTGTTTACTTTCTGCCAATTCTCAGAGAATTCCACTGCTGGTTAGTGATAAGTAGCTGAACACAAAGTTCTGTGCTCTGCTCTCTGATACGTGTGGGTATGCAATGACTCTGTCTCTACATAGAAAACAGGATACAAAAAAGCAAAGTGTGGCTCACTTCTTGTTAACCATTTATCCTTGGTCTAAAGTGGTTGAAGCAGAGACTCACAATAAAATTAAGAACTGATTTTAAACTTTGTACAGTTTCCCAATTAGTGTTCCCTACCAGCCACTTTTCTGCATGAGGGTGATGGGGATTGTGTCAATCATTCAGGAAAATATAGGGACAGCTGTATTAAACAGGCTTCTTACCTATAGGACTTGTCAGCATCTTTCATTTATAAATGAGCATTGTACAACTTCAAGAGGGAGGTGTTTCTCAAAGTTGGCCATGGAAACCATTTCCCATCCCAACCCCCACTGTAAAACATCTCTAATTTTTCCATGGACATTACAGTCCTACAGATCTGTTTTCTGATAGACCTGGAGGGCTGTGCCTTATTATCTAGAGTTAGAGTTTATTCATTACTCAGCATGCTTCCCCAAAAAGGAAAGCAAAGAGTCTGGTTCAATTTCCATCTGTCACTGAACAGTGCTCTAGCTATTTCTACTTCAACAAATGTGTCAGATTTACATCACTGCTGCACATAGTGCCTCATCATCTGGCATCATCTACAAGTTGTTTTAGTTGCCATCTCCCCAGCAGAGGCAGGCACAGATGCTCACCCTAAACTCGACTAGTTCTAAATGCTCTGGGCTAACAGTGGGAGTTCTCTCTCTCTCTCTCTATTTCTCTCTCT
Source organism: Plecotus auritus (assembly GCF_963455305.1). Classification (NCBI taxonomy): domain Eukaryota; kingdom Metazoa; phylum Chordata; class Mammalia; order Chiroptera; family Vespertilionidae; genus Plecotus; species Plecotus auritus. The sequence goes on from NC_137771.1 coordinate 111,357,050, forward strand.
CTCTCTCATTTTCTTTTTTTTAAATTTTATTGTTTAAGGTATTACAAATAGTAGTACATATCTCTCCTTTTTTTTCTGCCTCATTGACCTTCCCCCAGCCACCCCTACCTCCACATACTAGCCCTCGTCCCCCGGCCCCCAGGGTTTTGAGTCTGTTGGTTGTGCTTATATGCATGCATACAAGTCCTTCGGTTTATCTCTTATCCTCCCAACCCTCCCCTACCATCCCACTGTAGTTTGACAGTGTGTTCGATGCTTCTTTGCCTCTGTCTATTTTTGTTCAACAGTTTGCAATGTTCTTCATTATCCATAAAGGAGTGCGATCATGTGATATTTATCTTTCACTGACTGGCTTATTTCACTTAGCATAATGCTCTCCAGATCCATCCATGCTGTTGCAAGTGGTAAGAATTACTTCTTTTTTACAGCAGCATAGTATACCATTGTGTAGATGTACCACAGTTTTCTAATCCATTCATCTGCTGATGGGCATGTAGGCTGTTTCCAAATCTTAGCTATTATAAATTGTGCTGCTATGAACATAGGGGTGCATATATCCTTTCTGATTGGTGTTTTTGTTTTGTTGAGATATATTCCCAGAAGTGGTAATACTGGGTCAAATGGCAGTTCCATTTTTATTTTTTTGAGGAAACGCCATACTGTTTTTCACAGTGGCTGCACCAGGCTGCATTCCCACCAGCAATGAAGAAGGATTCCTTTTCTTCTCTGCATCCTCTCCAGCACTTGTCATTTGTTGATTTGTTGATGATAGACATTCTGACAGGTGTGAGGTGGTACCTCATTGTTGTTTTGATTTTCATCTCTTGGATGATTAGTGACTTTGAGCATGTTTTCATATGTCTCTTGGCTTTCTGAATGTCCCCCTTCAAAAAGTGTCTATTTAGGTCCTTTGCCCATTTTTTGATTAGATGGTTTATCTTCCTTTTGTTAAGGTATATGAGTTCCCTGTAAATGTTGGAGATTAAACCCTTATTGGAGATAACATTGGCAAATATGTTCTCCCATGCAGTGGGCTTTCTTGTTGTTTTGTTGATGGTCTCTTGCTGTGCATAAGTTTTTTATTTTGATGTAGTCCCATTTGTTTATTTTCTATTTAGTTTCCATTGCCCTAGGAGCTGAATCGGTAAAGATATTGCTACAACAAATGTCTGCTAATTTGTAACCTATAAGATTTTTATGGTTTCCCATCTTACGTTTAAGTCGTTTATCCATTTTGAGTTTATTTTTAAAATTTCTTTATTGATTAAGGTATTACATATGTGTCCTTATTCCCCCATTACCCCCCACCTCCCATTTATACAAGCCCCCACCACCCTGTTGTCTGTGTCCAATGATAAGGCTTATATGCATGCATATAAGTCCTTTGGTTGATCTCTCCCCCTTAACTCCACTGTCCCCCACCTTCCCTGAGGTTTGACGTTTTGATTGATGTTTCGCTGTCTCTGGATCTATTTTTGTTCATCAGTTTATGTTGTTCATTATATTCCACAAATGAGTGAGATCATGTGATATTTATCTTTCTTTTTATTTATGTATTTATTTATTTATTTTTATTAATTAATTAATTAATTAATTTTTTTAATTTTATTTTTTAAAAATTGCTTGAAGTATTACAAATAGTAGTACATTTTTCCCTTTTTACCCCCCATAGACCTTCCCCCAGCCTCCCCTTACCCCCAGTACATGCCTTTACCTGCTCCCCCCCAGTGTTTTTTATCCATTGGTTATGCTTATATGCATGCGTACAAGTCCTTCGGTTGATCTCCTACAGCCCCCCCGTCCCCGCCCACAACCGCAAACTCCTCTGCCTTCCCGCTGTAGTTTGACAGTCTGTTCAATGCTTCTTTGCCTCTGTATCTATTTTTTTCCCCATTTCATTCCTTTAAAAAATCTTGCCTCTGCAGACTAGAAATAAACATATAATAACAAAAAATGTTTGAGTCCCAATTTCCATGTCCAACAGTTCTGAGTCCCCGTTTCAATGTCAAACAGTTCCTTATGTGTACATGTCAGCAATGATATCTGGATGGTGGGCACATGGTGGCAATGCAGGTCCGACCCTCTCTGGTTTGGTCCTAGGCAACTTGCTGCGTTGCACAGCTGCTGACTGCTAGCGTGACAAGGCGTCGTCAGCGTCTCCCATCTCTGGACTGTTTCTCCTCTTGTCTTCGTGGTTGGAGCAGACCTGTCAATTCCTCTCAGTTGCAGGAATCCACATGGTCTTGGAGTTGTTTTCTGAAAATATACAAACATATTCTCGGCCAAAAGTTAATAAAGGAATCTGTTCTATATAATTGATTTGGGATCCTTTTTATTTTTGCCCAAACGATTTTCCTTTGTCTTATTTAGACACCATGTGTGTTTTTCATGGGTGTCTTGCTGTTAGCATTACAAATGAAAACTAATTTTGTAAAGTAAAAGTTTTCTAGATGTAATTTACTTATAGGATATTTTTCCTTACATGATATTACCCTACTATCCCCCCTTTTTTGATTAATGGAAGCTTTTGTAAATTTTATAATGCAGTCTTGATAACTTTAAATTTTAATTTTTTGCACAAAAATATGACTGCTTTAGTTTCATTGCATGTTTAGGAATTTTACCATGAGATGAACTACCAATAGAAATTTTAGTTACTACATTAGCAACAGCTTTTTGTCCAGTACAATTAAATTTTCTTGAATATTCACTTATTTCAATTAGCTTATTTAAATTAATCTGAAAACTTGATTATTATTTTACTGTCAAATTTAATACTCTACCAACAATCTTAATTTACCCTGTAAATATTAGTGGAAAGGATTATTTGCATTCTTGAGTAGGCCCTGAGCATTCCTGGTGCTAGGCTGGATTTAGATATAGGGCAGCTGCTGTCGGCCAAGTCTCTGTCTGTTACCTGGGTCCCAATCTGAGCTGGGCCAAGTCACTGTCTGTCACCTGTGTCCCGATCTGAGCTGGGTGTGGGAAGCAAAGCAGCCATGGGGACAGGAGACCTCCCTCAGATGGGGTGAGGTTTCAGGCCCCTGCAAGGTTGGGGGGGTGAGGGTCTGTGCCCCACCTCTGTTGATCCCCAAGTTCTCTCCTGATGGCCCCTCTGCGACTGTGCCTGTCTTAGGTTGTTCCTTCCCTGAGGAATCTTACCCGTCTCTGGCTAACCAGTCATCCTCCGGGGCCAAGCAGAGTGGTGTGAGGTTCAGTTCTGTCTCCTTGGTAGCCTATGCCCCCGTGGCCTCCACGCCCAGTACCTGCCTTGGGATCCCCTGGCCTGCTGGCGGGGCCTCAGCACTGATCACATATCTCGGGGAACTCAGGTTTCTTCTCCAGGGAGGGCCCAGCTCACATGATTGGGCGAGAGACAGATCCATGGTACCAGCCACCACGAGGCTTCAAGCTCAGCATGAACAGAAAGCTCAGGCAACAGCTGAGGGCAATTGGATTGTGAGAAGAGGGTCCCTCTTGGCACAAAAGGCAAGAGGGGCCAATATAGAATGCTCAAGTGCCTTCCCAGCACCTTTATTTCTTCTGAAAGGGATTAAATCCTTTCATGTATTTTTTAAAAAAATTGCTGCCAAACAGCCCTAACCGGTTTGGCTCAGTGGATAGAGCGTCAGCCTGCAGACTGAAGGGTCCCAGGTTCGATTCCGGTCAAGGGCATGTACCTTGGTTGCGGGCACAACCCCAGTAGGGAGTGTGCAAGAGGCAGCTGAATCGATGTTTCTCTCTCATCGATGTTTCTAACTCTCTATCCTTCTCCTTTCCTCTCTGTAAAAAATCAATAAAATATATTTAAAAAAAAATTGCTGCCAAACATTCAAAGAATTAGTTTGTAAGTTTGTTTGGGATAATTGTACAATATGCTGTTGTAAAATATCTAAAATTATAATGACATTGTAGAATAATATCATGTAAGGATATTCTTTGCTCTAGGCAATGGCAATTCAATTTCAAACTGGCTGTCAATTTCTTTTTGTAACTTTATATACACTTTGTCAGGGAGGCAAAAACACAAATTTCTTACTTTACTTCAAGAGGCCAAATATACTGACTTTCAATTACAATCCTTATGACTTTTGGCGAAAACGTCTCTTTGTTTCCTTCCAAAATAATTTTCGGGCTACAGAGAGTTTCTTTTAAAAATCTTAGTCACATGAAACAATTTCTCTTAAGGTTATGGTGATCACTAGTATGGATTAGATTTAATATTTTATTTTATTTTTTTATAATTTTTAAATTTTTTTAAAAATTGTTATTTTTTTACATATGTGTCCTTATTCCACCATAACCCCCCAACCAGCACTTATGCCCCACCCCCTTGTTGTCTGTGTCCATTGATTAGGCTCATATGCATGCACAAAAGTCCCTTGGTTGATCTCTCCACCTTACCCCCACCCTCCCCTACCTTCCCTGAGGTATAACGTGCTGTTCGACGTTTCTCAGTCTCTGGATCTGTTCTTGTTCATCAGTCTATGCTGTTCATTATATTCACAAATGAGTGAGATCATGTGATATTTATCTTTCTCTGCCTGGCTTATTTCACTTAGCATAATGCTCTCCATCTCCATCCATGTTGTTGCAAATGGTAGGAACTCCTTCTTTTTATATATATATATATATATTTTATTGATATTTTACAGAGAGGAAGGGAGAGGGATAGAGAGCTAGAAACATCGATGAGAGAGAAACATCGATCAGCTGCCTCCTGCACACCTCCTACTGGGGATGTGCCCGCAACCAAGGTACATGCCCTTGACCGGAATCGAACCCGGGACCCTTCAGTCCGCAGGCTGACGCTCTATCCACTGAGCCAAACCGGTTTCGGCAGGAACTCCTTTTTTTTTTTTTTACCGCAGTGTAGTATTCCATTGTGTAGATATACCACAGTTTTTTAAACCACTCATCTGCTGATGGGCATTTAGGCTGTTTCCAAATCTTAGCTATGGTGAATTGTGCTGCTATGAACATAGGGGTGCATATATCTTTCTGATTGGTGTTTCTAGTTTCTTGGGATATATTCCTAGAAGTGGGATCACTGGGTCAAATGGGAGTTCCATTTTTAATTTTTTGAGGAAACTCCATACTGTTCTCCACAGTGGCTGCACCAGTCTGCATTCCCAACAGCAGTGCACAAGGGTTCCTTTTTCTCCGCATCCTCGCCAACACTGGTCCTTTGTTGATTTGTTGATGATAGCCATTCTGACAGGTGTGAGATGATACCGCATTGTCATTTTTGATTTTCAGTTCTCCTGTAATTAGTGACTTTGAGCAGGTTTTCATATGTCTCTTGGCCTTCCTTCTGTCTTCTTTTGAAAAGTATCTATTTAGGTCCATTGCCCATGTTTTTATTGGATTGTTTATCTTTCTTTTGTTAAGTTGTATGAGTTCCCTGTAAATGTTGGAGATAAAACCCTTATCTTTGATAACATTGGCAAATATGTTCTCCCATGCAGTGGGCTTTCTTGTTTTGTTGATGGTTTCCATTGCTGTGCAAAAGCTTTTTATTTTGATGTAGTACCATTTGTTTATTTTCTCTTTAGTTTCCATTGACCTAGGAGCAGTATCAGTGAAGAAATTGCTTCAGTGTATGTCTGAGATTTCACTGCCTGTGGATTCCTCTAGTATTCTTATGGTTTCCCGTCTTATTTTTAGTCCTTTATCCATTTTGAGTTTATTTTTTTGTATGGTGTAAGTTGGTGATCTAGCTTCATTTTTTTGCATGTATCTGTCCAATTTTCCCAACACCATTTGTTGAGGAGACTATCTTGACTCCATTGTATGTTCGTGCCTCCTTTGTCAAATATTAATTGAGCATAGTGGTTTGGGTCGACATTTGGGTTCTCTATTCTATTTCATTTATCTATATGTCTGTTCTTGTTCCAGTACCAGGCAGTTTTGAGAACAGTGGCTTTGTAATACAGCTTGATATCTGGTATTGAGATCCCACCTACTTTGTTCTTCTTTCTCAGGATTGCTGCAGCTATTCGGGGTCTTTTTTTATTCCAGATAAACTTTTGGGAAGTTTGTTCTAGGTCTGTGAAATATGTCATTGGTATTTTAATGGGAAGTGCATTGAATTTATAGATTGCTTTGGGTAGCATGGAAATTTTGATGATGTTGATTCTACCAATCCATGAACATGGTATGTTCTTCCATCTGTTTATGTCTTCCTCTATCTCTTTTTTCAGTGTCGTGTAGTTTTCCGCGTGTAGGTCTTTTACCTCCTTAGTTAAGTTCATTCCTAGGTATCTTAATCTTTTTGGTGCTATCATAAATGGGATTGCTTTTTTAGTCTCTCTTTCTGTAAGTTCATTATTGTTGTATAGAAATGCCATAGATTTCTTGGCGTTAATTTTGTATCCTGTACATTGCTGAATTCATTTATTAAGTCTAGTAAATTTTTGATGGAGTCTTTAGGGTTTTCTATGTACAGTATCATGTCATCTGCAAATAAGGACAGTTTTACTTCTTCTTTTCCAATTTGGATGCCTTTTACTTTTTCTTCTTGTCTGATCACAATGGCTAGTCCTTCCAGCACTATATTAAACAGGAGTGGTGAGAGTGGGCATCCCTGTCTTGTTCCTGTTCTTAGGGGAAATGGTTTTAATTTTTGCCCATTGAGTATGATGTTGGCTGTGGGTTTGTCATATATGGCTTTTAGTATGTTTAGGTATGATCCTTCTATTCCCATCTTGCTGAGAGTTTTTATGAAGAAAGGGTGTTGGATTTTTCAAATGCTTTTTCTGCATCAATTGATATGACTATGTGATTTTTATCTCTCAATTTTTTTATGTGATGTATCACGTTTATTGATTTGTGGATATTGTACCATCCTTGCATCTTTGTCGCTGGTGTTTGCCAATTTAATTATAATATGCCTTGGCATCAGTCTTTTGCAGTTAATTTTGCGTGGGAATCTGTGAGCTTCTTGGATTTGTGTGGGTTTTTCCGTCCCTAAATCAGGGAAGTTTTCTGTCATTATTTCTTCAAACAAGTTTTCTATTCCTTGCTCAGTTTCCTTTCCTTCTGGAACCCCTATTATGCAGATGTTGTTTTATTTCGTGTTGTACCAAAGTTCCCTTAGGCTCTCCTCCTGCTTTTTAATTTTTTTCTAGAAGCTGATCTACTTGGGTATTTTTTCCCATCGTGTCTTCTAGCTCACTGATGCAGTCCTCTGCTTCTTCTAGTCTACTCTTGATGCTTTCTATTGAGTTCTTTACAGCAGCAATGCCATTTTTCATTTCTTCTTGGTTCTTCTTCATTTCCTCTTGGCTCTTACTCATATTGTCGAATTTGTCTTCCATTCTTTTCAGCTACCTTATGACCATTTCTCTGAATTCGTTCTCTGAAAGGTTGCTTGCCTCCATTTCATTTACTTCCTTTTCTGGTGATGCCTGCTTTTCTTTCATATGCGGGCTGTGTCTTTGTCTCCCCATGGTTTCTCTTCTCTGGATGTCTGGTTCTGTAGTTTTCTCTCTCCTGCATTGATTTTAAAGGCATAAAATACAACACAACCAGTTACAACACACAAGGCACTGAACAGAAATGTATTCATGATATTAATAACCCCAAATAAAGGTGACCACCAGAGAAAGGCAAATTAGGGATAGGAGAGAAAGAAGAAGAGGAAAAAGAAAGAAAAAAAATGGGGGGAGGGTGTCAAAATGAAATTGGGAAAAGGAAAAAAAAAGTAAGAGAGACATGAAAGAGACTAAAAGAGAAAGGGGAACAAACTATATATATGGGGAGAAAACTCCAATAGAACAATCACTAATCCCAGTTAATGCCAGTAACAAGTACCTGGGGATTAATACAAACTACAACACCAACTAATATCAAGCGAGGCAAGGGAAAACAGAAGCAAAAAGCAAACAAAAACAAAGCAAACAAAAAACAAACAAAAAAAGAATAAGCAAAACAATCTCACAAAAAAGCATAAAAATTCGATATAATCAACATTCAAGCTAACAACAACAAAAGGACAGAGAGAAAGACAATTTTTGGATAGTTCAGACAGCGAAGAGACAGGTGTGTATGCACTTGGAGCAGGGCATTGGAGATTAGATATATAATTAGGGTGAAATTTTAACAGGGAGTAAACAGAAAGAATAGGGAAAATCTAAAGCAGGAAAGGGGTAAGATAAACAGGACACCAAAAGGGGAAAGGTTAGGAAGAGAGTGATGGCATAAAGGTAGAGTTGAGATAGAGTAAAACGATGCTAAAGGAAAGATGAAAATAGAATGTAGAACACTAATCCCAAAGTAAAATAAAGAGAAAATAAAATGATACTTTAAAAAAAGGTAAAATAGTAGTAATAATAATGCTGATTGAAAATAAAAATGTAATAATTAAAATGATAAAATCAAGTGAGGAAAAAAGAAAAAAATAGTTTCTTGAATAAAAGATGCAAAAAATGAAAAAAAAATGTGCAGTAGTGAAGGTCATTCACTTCCTCTATTGTTCTGTTTGGCATGCCTGCTTCTCAGTCCGGACCGTATTGCAGTTCCCTGCATTCCACTGCTCCTCAGTGTTGTAAGCCAGTCCTGATTTTTAAGCAGGCGGTGTGTCTTAATTTCATGTATTCCTTTATTTTTGATTACACAAGAGTCAATTTGTGATTCAGCCTCTGGGTTGCAGTGTTTCTGGATTGATTTCTGGATCTATTTGGCCTCCACAAACTCAATACCGGTTAGTGGAAGTGGACTGCCTCAGCGCTGGCTCTCCGATGGTCACTCCCTGCTCCAATCCCCAGGTTCCAGAAAAACAACTTTCCCCTGCAGTCTCCCAGGATGTCCCCAACTGGGTGATCCTATGTATTGGGCTTAGTAATCAGAAGCAAGGATTTGATGAGGAAAAATCCCAAGTGTGTGAACAATGGGTCTGCTTGCAAGTCTAAATAGCCAGCACACCTTTGAAATTCTTAGGCTGTCCCTGCACGTCAGATCAAAATGGGTTGCTTTTTAGAGATCCCTTCTGTTAGCAGCTCTGAGGACCCCCTTCCACATTCACAGATCATGCCAGCCCCAACAGCCACGGATTTTTCTAGGCACAGACTTCCCTGGTTCTCCAGCTCCCACAAAACACGAGTTTGTCTCTCCCACTGGGACCAGAGACCTCACCTTATCCCAGGCGAAATCTGACCTTTCCGTGGTGGAGTGCAGAGCTCCTTTGAATCCGCGTGTTTGGGCCAATTGGGGACTGGTGTTCTGGGGCTCACAGTTGTTCGGTGGGTGCCACAGTTGTGGATTTTCAGGCTTCCGATAAGCTCCACTTTCCCTTTCAAGATGGTGCAGTCTCCGCGTCCGAGCCCATAGCTCCGGGAGGGGACCCAGCCGCAGTGGGGGTTGCCCGGTAAGGGGAACCCCGTTTAGCAGTCTCCCACCTTCTTCTGGAGTTTAGCTGTCCCTTAACTTGCCAACAAACACTCTTCGTGCGACCCTCAGCTATTCTTTCTTTCTGCTCCGGGACAAGGCTTGGAACACATCTGTCTATTCCGCTGCCATTTTTTCTAGTCTCTTTTTCTGTAAATTCATTAATGGTGTATAGAAACGCCATAGATTTCTTGGCATTAATTTTGTATCCTGCTACATTGCCATATTCTTATATTGAGTCTAATAATTTTTTGATGGAGTCTTTAGGGTTTTCTATGTACAGTATCATGTCATCTGCAAATAAGGACAGTTTTACTTCTTTTCCAATTTGGATGTTTTATATTTCTTCTTCTTGTCTGATTGCAATGGCTAGTACTTCCAGCACTATGTTGAGCAGGAGTGGTGAGAGTGGGCATCCCTGTCTTGTTCCTGTTCTTAGGGGAAATGAGTTTAGTTTTTGCCCATTGAGTATGATGTTGTCTGTGGGTTTGTCATATATGGCTTTTATTATGTTGAGGTATGATCCCCCAATTCCCACTTTGCTGGGAGATGTTATCAAGAAAAGGGTGTTGGATTTTGTCAAATGTTTTTTCTGCATCAATCGATATGATTATGTGATTTTTGTCTTTCAATTTGTTTATGTGATGTACCACTTTTATGGATTTACAGATGTTGTATCATCCTTGAATCTCTGTGATAAATCTCACTTGGTCATGGTGTATGATCTTTTTGATGTACTGCTGGATCCAATTTGCTAGAATTTGTTGAGGATTTTGGCATCTATGTTCATGAGGGAAATTGGTCTGTAATTCTCTCATTGTGTTATCTTTATCTGGTTTTGTTATTAGGGTGATGCTGGCTTCATAGAAGGAGCTTGGAAGTGTTCCTTCCTCTTGAATTTTCTGGAATAGTCTGAGGAGGATAGGTTTTAGTTCTTCCTTGAATGTTTGGTAAAACTCCCCTGTGAAGCCGTCTGGCCCCAGTCTTTTGTTTGCTGGAAGCTTTTTGATGACTGCTTCAATTTCTTCCATAGTTATCAGAATATTGAGATTTTTAGTATCTTTCTGAGTAAGTTTTGGAAGGTTGTATTTTTCTAGGAATATGTCCATTTCTTCCAGGTTGTCTAGTTTGTTAGAATAGAATAGGTCATAGTATTTTTTAATAGTCTTTTGTATTTCTGTGGGGTCTGTTGTTATTTCTCCTCTTTCATATCTGATTTTGTTTATTTGGGTCCTCTCTTTGCTTCTTGGTGAGCCTGGCTAGAGGTTCATCAATCTTGTTTATCCTTTCAAAGAAACAGCTCTTCGTTTCATTTATCTTTTTTTTATTCTTCTTGATTGAGTTTTGGAAGGTCGTATTTTTCTAGGAATATGTCCATTTCATCTAGGTTGTTAAGTTTGTTGGAATAGAGTTGTTCATAGTATTTTTTTACAATCGTTTGCATTTCTGAAGAGTCTGTTGTTATTTTGCCTTCTTCATTTCTGATTTTGTTTATTTGGGTCCTTTCTCTTTGCTTCTTGGTGAGCCTGGCTAGAGGTTCATCAATCTTGTTTATCCTTTCAAAGAACCAGCTCTTGGTTTTGGTGATCTTTTGTACTGTTTTTTTGGTCTCTATGTCATTCATTTCTGCTCTGATCTTTATTATTTCCTTCCTTCAGCTCACTGTGGGCTTTTCTTGTTGCTCTCTTTCTAATATTTGAATTGTTGAGTTAGTTGATTTATTAGCACTTTTTCTTGTTTTTTTGAGGTAGGCCTGTAGAGCTATAAACTTCCCTCTCAGGACTGCTTTCATTGTGTCCCATAGTATTTGCATTGTTGTATTTTTATTGTCATTAGTCTCCAGAATGTTTTTAATTTCTTCTTTGATCTCATTGATCACCCAATCATTGTTTAATATCATGCTATTCAGCTTCCAAGTGTTAGAATTTTTTTGAATGTTTTTATTGTAGTTTATTTCTAATATTATGCCCTTGTGGTCCGAGAAAATGTTTGATATGATTTAAATATTCTTGAATTTGGGGAGACTTTGTTTGTGACCCAATATGTGGTTAATTTTTGAAAATATCCCATGTGCACTTGAGAAGAATGTATATTCCGTGGCTTTGGGGTGAAATGCTCTGAAGATGTCAATTAGGTACATCTGATCTAGTGCGTCATTTAGAATTGCTGTTTCTTTGCTGATTTTTTTGTCCAGAGGATTTATCCAGTAATTTCAGTGGTGTATTAAAGTCCCCTACTATGATTGTATTGTTGTTGATGGCTCCCTTGATATCTTTCAGGAGTTCTTTTTATGTATTTAGGTGCTCCTGCATTTGGTGCATATATGTTTATCAGGGTTATATCCTCTTGTTGTATCGATCCCTTTATTATTATGAAGTGGCCTTCCTTATCTCTTGTTATGGCCTTTACTTTGAGGTCTATTTTGTCAGAAATAAGTACTGCTACCCCAGCTTTTTTTCATTTCCATTTGCCTAAAAGTTGTTTTCCCATCCCTTCACTTTCAGTCGTATGAGTCCCTTTTTCTGAGGTGGGTCTCTTGTAGACAGCATATATATGGGTCGTGTTTTTTTTTTAATCCATTCAGCCACTCGATGTCTTGATTGGAGCATTTCGTCCATTTACATTTAAAGCTATTATTGAAAGGTACTTATTTGTAGCCATATTTATTTTTTGTGTCTGTGTTCCTTCTTAACTTTTTATTTCTTCTTTTTACACAAGTCCATTTAGCATTTCTTGCATTGCTGCCTTGGTAGTGATAAACTCCCATAGCATTTTTTTGTCTGTGATGCTCCTTATTTCCCCTTTAATTTTGAATGATAACCTTGCTGGATATAGTATTCTTGGATTCAGTATCTTGCTTTGCATCACTTTGTAAATTTCCTTCCATTCTTTTCAGGCCTGATGTGTTTCTGTTGAGAAATCATTTGATAATCTAATGGGAGCTCCCTTGTATGTAACTTTCTTTCTCTCTCTTGTAGCCTTTAAGATTCTCCCTTTGTCCTGAATATTTGCCATCGTAATTATGATGTTTCTTCGTGTAGGTCTTTTTGGGTTCATCCTGTTTGGGACTCTCTGTGCTTGTGTGACTTTTTTCTTTGCCACATCAGGGAAGTTTTCTGACATTATTTCTTCAAATAGTTTTTGTAACTCTTGTTCCTCTTCCTGTTGTTCTGGCACCCCTATTATTCTTACGTTGCTTCGTTTCATGTTGTCCCATAGCTCCCTTAGTCTCTCCTGTATTTTAAATTTTTTCTCCAGTTGGAATTTAGTTTGGCTGTGTTTTGCTTCCCTGTCTTCTAGTCCACTAATTCTGTCCTCCGCTTCTCCTAGTCTACTGTTGAAACTTTCCATGGTGTTTTTTTAAAATATATATTTTGTTGATATTTTACAGAAAGGAAGGGAGAGGGATAGAGAGCTAGAAACATCGATGAGAGAGAGACATTGATCAGCTGCCTCCTGCACACGTCCCACTGGGGATGTTCCCGCAACCAAGGTACATGCCCTTGACCAGAATCAAACCCGGGACCCTTCAGTCTGCAGGCCGACGCTCTATCCACTGAGCCAAACCGGTTTCGGCTCCATGGTGTTTTTTATTGCAGCTATATCACTCTTCATTTCCTCTTGATTCTTACATAAGTTGTTAATTTTTTCATCCATTTCTTCTTGATTCTTACATAAAGTTTTGGTTTTTTCTTCCATCCGGTTTATGAACTCTATGACTCTTTTCTGAATTCTTTTTCTGACATATTGCATGCCTCTTTTTCACTTAGCTGCTTTCCTGGCGATTCCTCCTTTCTTTCCTTTGGGGGTATCTTTGTCTACCTGTTTTTGGTGTCACCAACTGATCTAGATGTTGAGCTGTGCAGGGACTGCTCCTTGGGTGGCAGTGGCTTCTCTGGCTGCAGTTGCTCCTCAGGCGGTTACGGTAGCAGCTGCTTTTCAGTTGGCAGTGGCTCCTCTGGTGGGTGCTGTTAGCAGCAGTGGTGTCTCCTCTGGCTGGTGGGGGAGGCTGCTCGTAGAGCTGCTGTTCCTTGGATATGGGTGGGCTGATTATGAGGTTGCTGCTCCTTGGATGGGGATGGGTTGCTCATGTCCACTGCTTCTTGGAAGGGGGCCAGCTGCTCACATGACTGCTGCTCCTCGGGCAATGGCGGACTGCTCGTGTGGCTGCTGCTCTTTAGATGGGGGCTGGCTGAGTACTGCTTCTGTTCCTCAGATGGGATGGGCTACTTGTGATGACGCCACTCCTTGGACTGGGGCAGTTTGCTTGCAGGGATGCTGCTCCTTGTACAGGTGCGGGTTGCTTGTGCAGCTGCTTCTCCTCGGATGGGGGGCGGTCTGCTCATGCGGCTGCTGCTCCTCATGTGGGGGTGAGCTGCTTGTGCTGTTGATGCTCCTCAAACAGGGACGGGCCACTGACCCAGCTCCTTCTCATTGGACAGATGCAGGCTTTGTGTGGGTGCTGCTCCTCGGACCAGTGGGGACTGCATAGGGCTGCTGCTCCTTGGTTGTGGGCGGTCTGCTCGTGTGGCTGCTGCTCCTCAGAAGGGGGTGGGCTGCTCACACAGCTTCTGCTCCTCGGATGTGGGAAAGGTGCTCACACAGCTGCTTCTCCTCGGATGTGGGCAAGTGGCTCATGCATCTTTTGCTCCTCAGAAGGGGTTGGGCTGCTCACACAACTGCTGCTCCTCGGATGGGGGCAGGTGGTTCATGAAGCTGCTGCTCCTCAGAAAGGGACAGTCTACTCACACAGCTGCTGCTCCTTGGAAGGCAGCTGGCTGCTCATGTGGCACAGCTGCTGCTCTTCGGACAGGTGCAGGGTGTGGGCTGCGCGCAGCTGCTGCTTCTCAGAGGGGGGCCGGCTGCATGGGGCTGCTGCTCCTCAGTAGTGGGTGGGCTGCTCAAGCGGATGCTGCTCCTCAGATGGTGTGAGCTGCTCGCGTGGTTGCTGCTCCTCAGACTGGGAACTGGCTGCTCACACAGCTGCTGCTCCTTGGACAGGGGCAGTCCATGTGAAGCTGCTGCTCTTAGTCCTGTGGCAAGTTGCTTACAGGGCTACTGCTCCTTAGACAGGAGCGGGCTGCTCACTTGTCTGATGTTCACGTGGTTGCAGTGCCATGAGCTAAATCGTTGGGCTGGTCAGAGGGGAGCCTGCTTCTGAACTCATAGGAGCCTGCACCCAGTGTAGCTGGAGCTTCTTTGACCATGGGATCACAGCCTAGGTAGCATGTCCCTGGCAGGGGTGGCTGTAGAGTCCAAGGTGTTATCTGAGGGCACTGTGGGTGGAGCTGAGGCTGGGAACCCAGTTACAGCAGCTCTCCCCTTCAAAAAGGGTAGGCCTCTAAGGACAAGCTGACCTCCTGGTATTGTTTGCAATGGTAGCAGGAGCTGCCTAGTTAAGCGAGCCTGATTAGCCTTCCTCTGATGGTCCTGTGGGATCTAACTGTCTCTCTCTCTCTCTCTCTCTCTCTCTCTCTCTCTCACCATCTGACCACACTGCCGTATTCTTCCTGCCTCTATAGTTGGGTCTGGGGTGTTATTGACCCGTTCGTGGATTGAGTTTCCTCTCCAGGTGTCTGGATGTATGGCTTGCTCTCAAGCCCCTTGGGCAGACCAGATAAAATTCACCTCAACAAGACACAACACAGAGGGAACTAAGCACAAATGTACTCACGACACCAATAACCCCAATATAAGTGATCACCTGAGAAAAGAGAAATGGGGCAGAGAAAAGAGAGCACAAATGCTATCGAAGAGAGAGAAAAAGATAAGGGATAAAAGACAAAGGAATAAAAAGGACAATGTATATATATAAACCAAAACACAAACAAACACCACACACCCAGCAAAGAGGATTGGGACAGAATCTGTAGAGGCTGAGTTTATATAGTGAAAATAAGATTAAGAATTGGATGAATATGGGGTGGACCTCAATTTAGTATTGAGGAAGTAGAAAGGGAATAAGTGGATGAGAAGAAAGAATGAGAAGAAAAAATAAATTTACAAAAAAAAATTGACTTCAAAAATGGTATAAAAATTAAAAATAGCAAATAAAAAATAGTGATGGAAAAATAATGTGAAAAGAAATAGAAAAAAAAGCAACAACAAAAACAGGAAAACAAAGAAGAAAAGAAGAAAAAAAAGAAAATGATAAAGAAAAAAAAGAAAAAAGGGATAATAAAAAAATTAAAAATGAAAATGTAAAAAATGGAGTGTTGTTCCTTTGGCTGGGTTATGATTCCAGTTGCCTGTACTGTACTGTTTCTCAATTTCTGGTCCTGGGGCTAAAGATTTCTCTTTGGGCCAGTTCCTATGACCTCAGGGAGTATTCAGATTCCTTTGTATTATTCAGGGTGGGATCTGGGTGTGGCTATATTGGTTGCCTGGAGACTGGAGGGTGAGGCTATCTCTCAGGAGAAAATTGTGGCCAGGGCTTAGATATGACACAGCACTAGACTCACTACCACCTCTCCTGGACTGCCGCCTACTCTCCCCAGATTCCACAAGTCCACACCTTCTCTCACACCTCAGCCACGGGTAAGTATCTGTATCTGAAAGGTCCTACGAACTAGGTTCAGTGGAGAAAGGCACAGGCCCCAGCACGAGGAGGGACTGCATCTCTTCAAGCTTCTCTCTTGCAGCACTGTGCGGTCCGGCAAGCCCTTCAGGGCTACCTCTGTGCTCAGATCCAAAATCCAGACTCCAAGGTCCCAAATCCCTTACCTCCCACAGTCCCGTGGACCCTTTTTTCACAGTCATGCACTTTGCCTGTCCTCAGGGACGCAGCTTGGCACCCCGTAGTTTCTCCCTGACCCTCTGGGCACAGAGGTCTGGCAGATTCTCTTGCCTAGATCCTTGATTTCACCTTTATCCAGGGGGCCTCTGCCCTTCCCGGCTGCAAACTGTCTCACCAGCTGCGTCTCCTTCACCAATTCGGGCTGAATTACACTCATTTCAGCCACTCATTCTATTTGCTCCAGCACAAGCTCAGGACATGTCTGTCTATTCCACCACCATTTTGTCTACTGTCTTGAGTTTATTTTTGTGTATGGTGTAAGTTGGTGGTCTAGTTTCATTTTTTTGCAAATATCTGTCCAGTTTCCCCAACACCATTTATTGAAGAGACTGTCTTGTCGCCAATGTATACTCTTGCCTCCTTTGTCAAATATTTATTGAGCATAATTGCTTGTGTCCATCTCTGGTTTTCTGTTCTGTTCCACTGCTCTATATGTCTGTTTTTGTGCCAGTACCAGGCAGTTTTGGGAACAGTGGCTTTGTAGTATAGCTTGATATTCTGATCCCTCCAACATTGTTCTTCTTTCTCAAGATTGCTGCAGCAATTCAGGGTCTTTTTTTATTCCAGATGATTTTTTGGAGAATTTCTTCTAGGTTTTTGTTTGAAGTATGCCATTGGTATTTTAATGGGAATTGCGTTGAATTTATAATTTATAGATTGCTTTGGGTAGTATGGACATTTTAATGATGTTGATTCTACCAATCCATGAACATGTTATATTCTTCCATTTGTTCATTTCTTCCTATATCTCTTCTTTTAGCTTCCTGAAATTTTCTGAGTATAGGTCCTTTGTCTCCTTGGTTAAGTTTATTCCTAGGTATCTTAATTTTTTTGTTGCAATGGTAATTGGGATTCCTTTTTAAATTTCTCTTTCTGAGAGTTCATTTTTGGTGTGTAGAAAAGCCATAGACTTCTGGGTATTAATTTTGTATCCTGCTACATTGACAAATTCATTTATTAAGTCTAATAGTTTTTTTGATGGAGTCTTTGGGGTTTTCTATGTACAATATCATGTCATCTACAAATAAGGACAGTTTTACTTCTTCTTTTCAAATTTGGATGTGTTTTATTTCTTCTTCTTGTCACAATGACTAGTACTTCCAGCACTATGTCGAAGAGGAGTGGTGAGAGTGGGCATCCCTGTCTTGTTCCTGTTCATAGGGGAAATGGTTTTAGTTTTTGCCCATTGAGTATGTTGTTGGCTGTGGGTTTGTCATATATGGCTTTTATTATGTTGAGGTATGATCCTTCTATTCCCACCTTGCTGAGAGTTTTTATCAAGAAAGGGTGTTGGATTTTGTCAAATGATTTTTTCTGCATCAATTGATATGATTATATGGTTTTTATCTCTCAGTTTGTTTATGTAGTGTATCACATTTATTGATTTGCGGATGTTGTACCATCCTTGCATCTTCGGGATAAATCCCACTTGGTCATGGTGTATGATTTTTCTAATGTAATGCTGGATTCAATTTGCTAGAATTTTGTTGAGTATTTTGGTGTCAATGTTCATGAGGGATACTGGACTGTAATTCTCTTTCTTTGTATTGTCTTTTCCTGGTTTGGGGATTAAGGTAATGCTGGCTTCATAGAAAGAGCTTG
The DNA here is from genome assembly GCF_963455305.1 of Plecotus auritus. Taxonomy (NCBI): domain Eukaryota; kingdom Metazoa; phylum Chordata; class Mammalia; order Chiroptera; family Vespertilionidae; genus Plecotus; species Plecotus auritus. Next base: position 111,374,835 of record NC_137771.1, read on the forward strand.
GAAGTTCTCCTTCCTCTTGAATTTTTTTTGAATAGTTTGAGGAAGATAGGTTTTATTTCTTATTTGAATGTTTGTTAAAACTCCCCTGTGAAGCTGTGTGGTCCAGGACTTTTGTTTGTTGGAAGTATTTTTTTTAATTATTATTACTGCTTCAATTTCCTCCATAGTTATTGGTCTATTCAGATTTTTTTGATTTCTCCTGGATGAGTTTTGGAAGGTTGTATTTTTAGGATTATATCCAATTCTTCTAGGTTGACCAGTTTGTTGGAGTAAAGTTGCTCATAGTATTTGTTTACAATTCTTCGTATTTCTGTGGGGTCCATTGTTATTTCACCTCTTTTGTTTCTGATTTTGTTTATTTGGGTCCTCTCTCTTTGCTTCTTGGTAAGGTTGGCTAGAGGTTCATCAATCTTGTTTATCCTTTCAAAGAACCAGCTCTTGTTTTATTGATCTTTTGTATTGTTTTTTTTGTTGTTGTTGTTTTTGTTTGTTTTCTTGGTCTCTATGTCATTTATTTCTGCTCTGATCTTTATTATTTCCTTCCTTCTGATCACACTGGGCTTTTCTTGTTGCTCTCTTTCTAACTCTTCTAGTTGCAGAGTTAGATGGTTTATTACCAGTTTTTCTTGTTTTTTGAGGTCAGCCTATAATGCTATGAACTATCCCAAAGATTTTGGGTTGTTGTGTTTTCTTTCTTTTTTTTCTTTTTAAATATATTTTATTGATATTTCACAGAGGGGAAGGGAGAGGGATAGAGAGCTAGAAACATTGATGAGAGAGAAACATCGATCAGCTGCCTCCTGCACACCTCCCAATGGGGATGTGCCCGCAACCAAGGTACATGCCCTTGACCGGAATCGAACCCGGGACCTTTCAGTCCGCAGGCCGATGCTCTATCCACTGAGCCAAACCGGTTTCAGCAGGTTGTTGTATTTTCATTGTTGTTTGTTTCCAGGATGTGTTTTATTTCTTATTTGATCTCTTTGGTAGCCTATGCATAGTTTAATAGTGTGCTATTCAGCCTCCAATTGTTTGAATTTTTGTGGTTGTTTCTACTGTAATTGATTTCTAATTTTATGGCATTGTGATCTGAGAAAATGCTTGATATGAATTAAATCCTCTTGAATTTTGAGAGACTTTGCCTGTGTCCCAATCTGTGGTCTATCTTTGACAATGCCCCATGTTCGCTTAAGAAGAACGTTTATTCTGTAGTTTTGGGGTGGACTCTTCTAAAGATGTCAATTAAGTCCATCTGATCTAGTAAGTCATTTAAGATTGATGTTTCTTTGCTAATTTTTTGTCTAGAGGATTTATCCAGTGATGTTAATGGGGTATTAAAGTCTCATACTATGATTGTGTTGCAGTCAATCTCTCCCCTGATATCTTCCAGAAGTTGTTTTATATATTTGGGTGCTCCTGCATTGAATGCATAAATGTTTACCACAGTTATATCCTCTTGTCGTATTGATCCCTTTAGAATTATGAAATGGCCTTTATTGTCTCTTGTTATGGTCTTCACTTTGAGGTCTATTTTGTCAGATATAAGTACTGCTACCCCAGCTTTTTTTTTCATTTCCCTTTGCCTGATAGATATTTTTTCATCCCTTCACTTTCTGTCTGTGTGAGTCCCTTATTCTGAGGTGGGTCTCCTGTAGACAGCATATATATGGGTCTTGTTTTATTATCCATTAACTCAATGTCTTTTGATTGGAGCATTTAATCCATTTACATTTAAAGTTATTATTGAAAAGTACTTGTTTGTAGCCATTTCTATACTTTATGCCTGTATTCCTTCCCTCCCTCTCTATTTCTTTTTACAGCATTCCCTTTAGCATTTCTTGCATTGCTGGCTTGGTAGTGATAAACTCCCTTAGCCTTTTTTTGTCTGCAAAGCTCCTGATTTCCGCTTCAATTTTGATTGATAGTCTTGCTGGATAGAGTATTCTTGCATTCAGTCCTTTGCTTTGCAACACTTTGCATACCTCCTTCCATTCCCTTCTAGCTTGATGTGTTTCTGTTGAGAAATCATTTGATAATATGATGGGGGATCCTTTGTAGGTAACTCTCTGTCTCTCTCTTGCAGCCTTTAAGATTCTCTCTTTGTCATGAACATTTGCCATTGTAATTATTTGGGTCTTTTGGAATTCATCTTGCTTGGGACTCTCTGTACTTGTGTAACTTTTTTCTTCCCCATATCTGGGAAGTTTTCTGTCATTATTTCTTCAAATAGATTTTCTAATCCTTGCTACTGCTCTTGTCTTTTTGGCAGCCCTATTATATGTATGTTACTTTGTTTCATGTTGTCCCAAAGCTCCCTTAGGCTCTCCTCCTGCTTTTTAATTTTTTCCTCCAGTTACTGTTCAGATTGAGCTTGTTTCTCTACTTTATCTTCGAACTCACTAATTCGGTCCTCTGCTTCTTTTAGTCTGCTGTGGAAACCTTTCATGGTGTTTTTGATTGTAGCTATATCACTTTTGATTTCTTCCTGATTTTTGCATAGGTTGTTGATTTTTTCATCCATCCAGTGTATGAATTGTATGACCATTACTCTGAATTATTTTTCTGTCATGTTGCATGCTTCTGTTTCACTAATTTCCTTTCTTGGTGACTCCTCATTTTCTTTCCTCTGGGGATTGTGTTGTCTCCCCATTCTGACTATCACCAGAAGGTTCAAACGTCGAGTTGCATGGGCCTGGGCCATGTGCTGTGGGAGCTTCGCACCACCTGAGTGTCATTGAAGAGCTCCGACCCCAAGAAGTGTGGCTGCCATGGGTTGGGGGTAACCACACTCACACAGGATCAGAGTCACCAGTACTCATTGTGGCCTCATGTGCGCACCTAGAATAGGGATCCCGCCTGCACTGCGCTGAAACGGAGACCCTGCTGGGGTGTGCTGAAAATCAGAGCCCCCTAGCGCATGCCAGGAGTCAGAATTCCCCTGTTCCTGCACCAAGAATCGAGTGTGACAGTCTCTGTTGCTTGGTGTGGCCTCAAACTGAGAATCAGTGTCCCTGTGTGTACATGCACCAGGAATTGGAGTCACTGGCTCTTAGTGTGAATGCACTGGGAATCAGGGATCCCAGGCGTACTTGTTGAGAAACAGAGTCAAGTCACTGATGCTCAGTGCTGCCTCTCGCCTGGAGAATCAGGGTCCTCATCAGTTTTGGGGACCGGTTGCACAGTAGCACTGTGTTGGCAGGCAGTCCACTCCTGCCCTGTGGAAAACAGACTTCTGTGTTCACTTGCCCAGAATCAAAGTCAGGTGGCACTGCTGCCCTGCATGGGCGTGGGGTTTAGTCACCTGATTGTGTTGCGGGGAACAGATTCCCAGTGTCTGCACATTCCTAGGCTCAAATTCATGTAATTGCACTGAGGAAGGTGCGAGGGGCAGGTCTAGCAGTTCCTATGGCACTGCAGGTGAGCTTGTGGGGAGGGGGATGGGCTCTGTAACTCACAGAAATCTGCAGCTGGGATGTCTGGATTCTTGGTATCTGTGGGTCTGCAGCTGTCATCTCAGGTCTCTGTCCCCAGTGGCTGCAGGGTCCCAGTTTGCATCTAAGACCAGACTGGTTGGTGCTGAGGCCAGGATCCTAGTCTCAAGTAGCTCTGTTTTTCAAAATGGTGTGGTCTTTGTGCCTGCACTGCCCCTCCTCCCCCCAGAGTGTCTGCGGTGGCAACGGGGCTCCGCCATGTAAGACCACCTAGTTTGACAGCCCCTTGGAAGACCTGCAGGATCTACCTGTCTCTAGCTCATACACACACACACACTACACACGTCCACACACTCCTCTATCGCTCCCTCACTCTCTCACACTCTCTCCCTCCCTACCTTCCTTCAGGTGGCCATCTTCAGAATCCTCCCTTTTCTTTTCTTTATTTTTTATTTTTATTTTTTTAAAATATATTTTATTGATATTTTACAGAGAGGAAGGGAGAGGGATAGAGAACTAGAAACATCGATGAGAGAGAAACATAGATCAGCTGCCTCCTGCACATCCCACTGGGGATGTGCCCACAACCAAGGTACATGCCCTTGACCGGAATCGAACCTGGGACCCTTCAGTCCGCAGGCCGACGCTCTATCCACTGAGCCAAACCGGTTTCGGCCTTTTCTTTTCTTTAAGAACTAAAAGGACTTACAGAATTTTATCTATCAACAGGCACAGGTAATTTTAAAAATATATATTTTTATTAATTTCAGAGAGGAAAGGAGAGGGAGCGATAGAAACATCAATTATGAGAGAGAATCATTAAATGGCTGCCTCCTGCATGCCCCCTACTGGGGATTGAGCTCACAACCCAGGCATATGCCCTTAATCAGAACTGAACCTGGGACCCTTCAGTCCACAGGCTGATACTCTATCCACTGAGCCAAACGAGCCAGGGCCACAGGTAATTTTTTTTTTATTGTTTTGAAGTATTACAAATAGTAGTACATATGTCTCCTTTTTTTCCCCCAATTGACCTCCCCCCAGCCTCACCTACCCCCCATACATGCCTTTACCTGCCCCCGCCCCCAGTGTCTTGTATCCATTGGCTATGCTTATATGTATGCATACAAGTCCTTCGGTTGATCTCTTACAGCCCCCGCCCCCAACCTCCCCTGCCTTCCCGCTGTAGTTTGACAGTCTGTTCAGTGCTTCTTTGCCTCTGTATCTATTTTTTTCCCCATTTCTTTCCTTTAAAAAATCTTGCCTCTGCAGACTAGAAATAAACATATAATAACAAAAAATGTTTGAGTCCCAATTTCAATGTCCATCAGTTCTGAGTCCCCGTTTCAATGTCAAACAGTTCCTTATGTGTACATGTCAGCAATGATATCTGGATGGTGGGCATATGGTGGCAATGCAGGTCCGACCCTCTCTGGTTTGGTCCTAGGCAAGCTGCTGCGACGCACAGCTGCTGACTGCTAGCGTGGCAAGGCATCGTCAGCATCTTCCATCTCTGGACTGTTTCTCCTCTTGTCTTCGTGTTTGGAGCAGACCTGTCAATTCCTCTCTGTTGTAGGAATCCACATGGTCTTGGAGTTGTTTTCTGAAAATATACAAACATATTCTCGACCAAAAGTTAATAAAGGAATCTTTTCTATATAATTGATTAGGGATCCTTTTTATTTTTGCCCAAACGATTTTCCTTTGTCTTATTTAGACACCATGTGTGTTTTTCATGGGTGTCTTGCTGTTAGCATTACAAATGAAAATTAATTTTGTAAAGTAAAAATTTTCTAGATGTAATTTACTTATAGGATATTTTTCCTTACATGATATTACCCTACTATCCCCCCTTTTTTGATTAATGGAGGCTTTTGTAATTTTATAATGCAGTCTTGATAACTTTAAATTTTAATTTTTTGCACAAAAAAATGACTGCTTTAGTTTCATTGCATGTTTAGGAATTTTACCATGAGATGAACTGCCAATAGAAATTTTAGTTACTACTTTAGGAGCATCTTTTTGTCCAGTACAACTAAATTTTCTTGAATATTCACTTATTTCAATTAGCCTATTTAAATTAATCTGAAAACTTGATTATTATTTTACTGTCAAATTTAGTACTCTACCAACAATCTTAGTTTATTCTGTAAATATTAGTGGAAAGGATTATTTACATTCTTGAGTAGGCCCTGAACATTCCTGGTGCTAGGCTGGATTTAGATATAGGGCAGCTGCTGTCGGCCAAGTCTCTGTCTGTTACCTGGGTCCCAATCTGAGCTGGGCCAAGTCACTCTCTGTCACCTGTGGCCCGGTCTGAGCTGGGCGTGGGAAGCAAAGCAGCCATGGGGGCAGGAGACATCCCTCAGACGGGGTGAGGGTTCAGGCTCCTGCCAGGTTGGGGGGGATGAGGGTCTGTGCCCCACCTCTGGGCCACAGGTAATTTTTGATAGCTGATAATATCTACTGATGATAAGGTAGTTATTTAAAAAAACTGATAGAAAGGAGTATAAGCAAATTCCTGGTTTTTGTTTGGTTGTTTGTTTTTAAGTATAGATGGACTATGCAGGGTGAGCTTGGCTGGCAGTCAGGGCCCAGAGAACTGGCACTCAGTCTGCAGCAGCCCAGTGCAATCATGGTGGCAGCTATGACAGTCTCAGAGATCGAATACTCATTAATCCATAGGCAGCATGCTAGTTACATTATCCAGTCATTAACTTTTCCAGTCATTACTTTCCAATTTCCACAATGATCCATCAAGGTAGGTCGTGTTATCCCTATTTTACAACTGCGGACCTTAAAAGCTCAGAAAAGGGAAGAGGTGAGCCCAAAGTCACCCCAGCAAGTGACAGAACTGGAATTTGAAAGTAGGACTGCTGGGCTACAAAGATGGTATTCTTTCTGCTAGTACCTCACTCAGCCTTTAAATTCTGGAAAGCACAGTATAATAGGCTACTTGGGCTGCAGTGTTAAGGTCTATAAAATGAACAGAAAAAAAAACCAGAAAAAATATTAACTGTTTGGTTTCTGAGGTCCTAATCATATGAAAATATTATAATTTTTATTAATGAAAAACAATGAGAAAAATGGCTAATACTTGTTGAACACATACCATGTGCCAGACATTATTCTAAGTGCTTTCATATATTAACTCTTAATTCTTATAACAATTTAATGAGTATGTTTTATTATTATTATTAGTTTACAGAAGAGGCAACTGATGCAACTAAGGACACAAGAGAGGTTTCCAAGCACACCTGTGGCCCCTCAGCAGCCAAGATTCTTCTCTTCTAGATGGAGCATCAGGGGGGTAGGTGAGGAGCAAACTAAGCTAAAGAGGTATCTGAACAAAGAACTATTTTCAGAATCCTGGGTGCTCATGGAGGCTGAGATGGAGCATTCTCCTCACACATAGATTAGTGCCTGGCATGGGTGTGTTGCATGTATACATCAATGAAAGGGTAGATGAATGAGTGAATGAATGAATACCAGTTACAAGTAGAAATTAAGGAACCAGATTGTCAAAGTTCACATTCCACTCCTTTCCTTGGATAAGTTATTTAACTTCTCTGTATACATGTTACTTTTGTGAATATACTTTATAAACTACAAAGAGTTATGCCACATCATTTTATCATCTCTTCCCAACTCCACTTCAATGCCTTTTACATCTATAACTTATGATTTCAATATATTGTTCTATTAGCTTTCTCTTACTACATAACAAAGTATCCCAAAATTTACTGGCTTAAACAAAGTCTTTATCCTCACAGAGCTTACACTCTAATGGGGGACACTGATAATACAAAGGTAAACTACTACCTACAATAAGTTCAGAGAATGAGAATAATACAGCAGGTAAGAGAATAAGATAAGAATGGAGGAGAGGCTATTGGCTGGTCCAGGCAGGCCTCTCTGAGAAAGTGGAATTTTATCAGAGGCCTGAATAATATGCAGAAGAGAGCTATGTGGGATCTGGGCGAAAGTGGTCCCCACAGATGGTTCTGCAAGCATGAAGGCCATGGAGTCAAAATGTGATGGAGTGCCTCCTGGGCAGCAAGAAGGCCAGTCTGGCTGGAATGAGTGAGCAAGGTGGAAGTGGATGGAGGTAAAGTGGGAGACACAGAGAAGAGCCAGATCTTTGGCGATGGTGGTGAGCTTGATTTTATTCTACATGTAATGGAATGTTTGAAACTTGGAAGTAATAAAACAACTGTTTTAAAACACTAATTTTTCTCCATTCTCCAATCTGGTGGTTGTTACAAAGAGATTAATTTTCATATTTTCTCACATAATTTCATTTTTTAAAACTATGCTTGCTTCTCTACATGCTGTCTTAATGCTAACTTCCCGATTTTATTTTTGCTTCCAATAGTTCCTTCAGTGAAATTTTGTTTTGGTTGTCATTTATGCTTGAGTGTAACCTAGGTGGATCAGTTCTGGTGATTGCTGCTCAAGAAAGTCACATCAGAGCTAAGGAAGGTCCAGAGAAGGGCCACTTAAATAGCTGAGCAGGGAGAGATGGAAAGAATTAGGACTTCTCCAGAAAAAGACCAGCAGTCAGAAGGGATACAGCAAGGTGTCTGTAAAAATATGAAGGATGTGAGCAATGTGAATGAACACTTGTTTGCAAACTCCCAGAAAATCTTCACCTAGAATACCCTTAAAACTAGAAAGAGCTCATGTGGGGAAGAATAAAGTATTTGTCCTCTGCACAATTGAAACTTATTTTTTATAGTCATCTAGAATTGAAAGGACTGGGAATATAAGTAGGTTCATAAGGGGAAGAAATTAACTAGCTGATAATAGGGTCATCTAGTGATTAAATAAAATCTCATTTTGCCTTGCAAATATTTCAAATGTTCCCAATAAATCTATAGAAATCAAAATAAAGACTCCCATATATATGTTCCCATATTTAATAATTATCAATTTTTTTCCATACTTGCCCCTATGCTGTTGAAGTTTGCCTCATAGTAGGTAAATATTCTACAAGTATTTCCAAAATTGAATATGTACTAGGCTTTAAAACTGATCTCACCCAGGGAGGAGAGACAAAATGGTGGTGGAATAGATGGATGTGTCCTGAGCCTTGCCCTGGAGCAGATAGAATGAGCAGCTGAAATGAATAACACCACCCTGAATTGGCAAAGGAGACTCAGCTGGTGAGACAATTTGCAGCCGGGAAGGACAGAGGACCCCCAGAGAAAGCCCAGGGCACTGAAACCATGTGAGCAGCAGACACGTGAGCAGCCTGATCCCATCCAAGGAGCAGCAGCAGCCCCATGAGCAGCCTGCCCAAGGCCGAAGAGCAGCAGCCTCATGTGGCCTGCTCCTGTCCAAGGAGCAGTAGCTGTGTAAATGGCCCACTCCCCCATCCAAGGAGCAGCAACCACATGAGCAACCTGCCCACAACTGAGGAGCGGCAGCCCTGTGCAGCCCGCCCCCATCTGAGGAACAGCAGCTGCATGCAGCCCGCACCCTGCACCCATCTGAGGAGCAGCAGTTGCACGAGCAACCTGCCCCTCTCTGAGGAGCAGCAGCCACACGAGCAGCCTGCCCCCATCTGAAGAGCAGCAGCTGTGTAAGCAGCCCACCCCATCCAAGGAACAACAGCTCCACAAGCAGCCCGCCCTCATTCAAGGAGCAGCAGCCATGTGAGCAGTCCGCCCCATCCAAGGAACAGCAGCCACATGAGCAGCCCGCTCTCGTCAGAGGAGTAGCAGCCGCACGCAGCCAACCCCCATCCAAGGAGCAGCAGCCTCGTGACCACCCATCCCTGTCCGAAGAAGAGCAGCTGTGCAAGCAGCCTCCCCCCACCAGCCAGAGGTGCCACCACTGCTGTGAACAGCACTCACCAGAGGAGCTGCTCCCAACTGAGGAGCAACTGCTACTGTGACCACCTAAGGAGCAACCACATCCCGAGGAGCCTCTGCCACCAAAGGAGCAGCCCCTGCATGACTCGACATTTAGATCAGTTGGTGAGACCAAAAATGGGTAGACAAAGAAACCCCCAAAGGAAAGAAAAGGAGGAAGCCCCAGAAAGGCGGCTAAGTGAAACAGAGGCATGCAATATGTCAGAAATATAATTCAGAATAAGGGTCATACAGTTCATAAACTAGATGGATGAAAAAATAATCAACAACTTATGTAAGAATCAAGAAGAAATAAAGAGTGATATATCTGCAATAAAAAAAAAAAACTATGGAAATTTTCAACAGTAGACTTGGAGAAGCAGAGGACTGAATTAGTGAATTAGAAGACAGGGAAGCAAAACACACCTAAACTGAACTGCAATTGGAGAAAAAAAATGAAAGACAGGAGAGCCTAAGGGAGGTATGGGACAACATGAAACGAAGCAACATACGAATAATAGGAGTGCCAGAACAACAGGAAGAGGAACGAGAGTTACAAAAACTATTTGAAGAAATACTGTCAGAAAACTTCCCTGATTTTGGGAAGGAAAAGTCACACAAGCACAGAGTCCTGAACAAGATGAACCCGAAAAGATCCACACCAAGACATATCATAATTACGATGGCAAATGTTCAGGACAAAGAGAGAATCGTAAAGGCTGCAAGAGAGAGACAGAAAGTTGCGTGCAAGGGATATCCCATTAGATTATCAAATGATTTCTCAACAGAAACACATCAGGGCAAAAAAGAATGGAAGGAAATTTACAAAGTGATGCAAAGCAAGGGACTGAATCCAAGAATACTCTATCCAGCAAGGCTATCATTTAAAATTGAAGGAGTAATCAGAATCTTCACAGACAAAAAAAAAAAAGGCTAAGGTAGTCTATCACTACCAAGCCAGCAATTTAAGAAATGTGAAAGGGACTAGTGTAAAAAGAAGAGATAGAAAGGTAAGAAGGAACACAAGCACAAAAAATAAAAATGAATACAAACAAGTACCTTTCAATAATAATTTTAAACATAAATGGACTAAATGCTCCAATCAAATGACATCAAGTGGCTGAATAGATAAAAATACATGTTCTATGTATATGCTGTCTACAAGAGACCCACCTCAAAACAAGGGACTCATACAGACTGAAAGTGAAGGGATGGAAAAACACCTTTCAGGCAAATGGAAATGAAAAAAAGCAGGGGTAGCAATACTTATATCTGACAAAATAGATCTCAAAGTGAAGACCATAAAAAGAGATAAGGAAGGCCACTTCATAATACTAAAGGGATCAATACAACAAGAGGATATAACCTTGATAAACATACATGTACCCATGCAGGAGCACCCAAATACATAAAAAAAAAATCCTGAAAGATATCAAGGGAGAGATCGACAAGAATACAATCATAGTAGGAGACTTTAATACACCACTGACATCACTGGATAAATCCTCTAGACCAGGGGTGGGCAAACTTTTTGACTGGAGAGCCACAATGGGTTCTTAAACTGGACCAGAGGGCTGGAACAAAAGCATGGATGGAGTGTTTGTGTGAACTAATATAAATTCAAAGTAAAGGAGCAGAGGGGAGAGCAAGAGAACCGGATAGAACAGCCGGATCCGGCCCGAGAGCCGTAGTTTGCCCACAGCTGCTCTAGACAAAAAATCAGCAAAGAAACAGCAATCCTTAAATGACTCACTAGATCAGATGGACTTAATTGACATCTTCAGAACATTTCACCCCAAAGCCACAGAATATACGTTCTTCTCAAGTGCACATGGGACATTTTCAAAAATAGACCACATATTGGGTCACAAGCAAAGTCTCCCCAAATTCAAGAATATTGAAATCATATCAACCATCTTTGCAGACCACAATGGCATAATATTATAAATAAACTACAATAAAAGCAATAAAAAATTCAAACACTTGGAAGCTGAATACCATGCTATTAAATAATGATTGCCTTACCAAAGATATCAAAGAAAAAATTAAAAATATCCTGAAAACTAATATAAATACAAACACAACAATCCAAAATCTATGTGACACAATGACAGCACTCTTGAGAGGGAAGTTTATAGCTCTACAGGCCTACCTCAAAAAACAACAACAACAACAACAACAAAAAAATGCTAGTAAATCATCTAACTCTACAACTTAAAGAATTAGAAAGAGAGCAACAAGAAAAGCCCAGAGTGAGCAGAAGGAAGGAGAAAATAAAGATCGGAGCAGAAATAAATGACATAGAGATAAAAAAAAATACAAAAGATCAATGAAACCAAGAGCTGGTTCTTTGAAAGGATAAACAAGATTTCTGAACCTCTAGCCAGGCTCACCAAGAATCAAAGATTGAGCACCCAAATAAACAAAATCAGAAATGAAAGAGGTAAAATAACAAGAGACCCCACAGAAATACAAAGGATTGTCAAAAAATACTATGAACAACTGTATTCCAACAAACTAGACAACTTGGAGGAAATGGACATACTCCTAGAAAAATACAACCTTCCAAAACTAAATCAGGAAGAATCTAAAAATCTAAATAGGCCAATAACTATGGAGGGAATTGAAGTAGTAGTAAAAAAGCTTCCAGCCCAGGGCCAGATGGCTTCACAGAGGAGTTTTACCAAACATTCAAGGAAGAAATAAAACCTATCTTCCTCAGACTATTTAAAAAATTCTAAGAGATAGGAACACTTACAAGCTCATTCTATGAAGGCAGCATCACCCTAATACCAAAAGCAGATAAAGACAACACAATGAAAGAGAATTACAGGCCAATATCCCTCATGAATATAGATGCCAAAATCCTAATCAGTTCCAGCAGTATGTCAGAATGATCATACACCATGACCAAGTAGGATTTATCCTAGGGATGAAAGGATGGTACAATACCCACAAGTCAATAAACGTAATACATCACATAAACAACTTGAAAGACAAAAATCACATAGTCATATCAATTGACACACAAACTCTAACACCATTTCTTGATAAAAACTCTCAGCAAGGTGGGAATAGAAGGATCATACCTCAACATAATAAAAGCCATATATGACAAACCCACAGCCAACATCATACTCAATGGGCAAAAACTAAAACCATTTCCACTAAGAACAGGAACAAGACAGGAATGCCCACTCTCACCACTCCTCTTTGACATAGTACTGGAAGTACTAGCCATTGAAATCAGACAAGAAGAAGAAATAAAAGGCACCCAAACTGGGAAAGAAGTAAAACTGTCCTTATTTGCAGATGACATGATACTGTACATAGAAAACCCTAAAGACTCCATCAAAAATTATTAGACTCAATATATGAATATGGCAATGTAGCAGGATACAAAATTAATGCCAAGAAATCTATGGCATTTCTATATACCAATAGTAAACTTACAGAAAGAGAGACTAAAAAAGCAAACCCATTTAGCATCACTCCAAAAAAAAATTAAGGTACCTAGGAATAAACATAACTAAGGAGGTAAAAGACCTCTATGTTGAACAATACAGGATACTCAAAGAAGAGATAGAGGGAGACATAAACAGATGGAAGAACATACCGTGTTCATGGATTGGTAGACTCAACATAATTAAAATGTCCACAGTACCCAAAGCAATCTATAGATTCAATGCAATCCCCATTAAAATATCAATGGCATATTTTACAGACCTAGAATGAATTCTCCAAAAATTCATCTGGAATAAAAAAAGACCCCGAATAGCCACAGCAATCCTGAGAAAGAAGAACAAAGTAGGTGGGATCTCAATACCAGATATCAAGCTGTATTACAAAGCCACTGTTCTCAAAATAGCCTGGTATTGGCACAAGAACAGACATATACATCAATGGAATAGAATAGAGAACCCAGAGATCGACCTAAACCACTGTGCTCAATTAATATTCGACAAAAGAGGCATGAACATACAATGGAGTCAAGACAGTCTCTTCAATAAATGGTGTTGGGAAATTTGAACAGATACATGCAAAAAATGAAACTAGACCACCAACTTACACCATACACAAAAATAAACTCAAAATGGATAAACGACTTAAACATAAGACGGGAAACCATAAAAATACTAGAGGAATCCACAGGTAGCAAAATCTCTGACATATGCTGAACAATTTTTTCACTGATATTGCTCCTAGGGCAATTGAAACTAAGGATAAAATAAACAAATGGGACTACATCAAAATAAAAAGCTTTTTCACAGCAAAAGAAACCATCAATAAAACAACAAGAAAGCCCATTGCATGGGAGAACATATTTTACATTGTTATCACTGATAAAGGTTTAATCTCCAACATTTACAGGGAACTCATACAACTTAACAAAAGGAAGATAAACAACCCAATTTAAAAAAAAATGGGCAATGGACCTAAATAGATACTTTTCGAAAGAAGACAGAAGGAAGGCAAAGAGACATATGAAAACATGCTCAAAGTCACTAATTGTCAGAGAGATGCAAATCAAAATGACAATGAGGTACCATCTCACACCTGTCAGAATGGCTATCATCAACAAATCAACAAATGACAAGTGCTGGTGAGGATGGGGAGAAAAAGGAACCCTTTTGCACTGCTGGTGGGAATGCAGATTGGTGCAACCACTGTGGAGAACAATATGGAGTTTCCTCAAAAAACTAAAAATGGAACTCCCATTTGACCCAGTGATCCCACTTCTAGGAATATATCCCAAGAAACTAGAAACACGAATCAGAAAGGATATATGTACCCCTTTGTTCATAGCGGCACAATTTGTCATAGCTAAGATTTGGAAACAGCCTAAGTGACCATCAGTGGAAGAGTGGATTAAAAAACAGTGTACATCTACACAATGGAATACTAAGCTGCGGTAAAAAAGAAGTAATTCTTACCATTTGCAACAGCTTGGATGGAGCTGGAGAGCATTATGCTAAGTGAAATAAGCCAGTCAGAGAAACATAAATATCACATTATCTCACTCATTTATGGAATATATATAATGAACAACATAAACTGATGAACAAAAACAGATCCAGAGACAGAGAAGCATTGATCAGACTGTCAAACCTCAGAGGGAAGGTATGGGAGGGTGGGGTTAAGGGGGAGAGATCAACCAAAGGACTTGTATGCATGCATATAAGCTTAACCGGTGGACACAGACAACAGGGGGGTGAGGGCATGAGTGGGGAGATTGGGGGGATAATAGAGGGATAAGGACACATATGTAATATCTTAATCAATAAAGAATAGAAAAAAAAAAGAGAGACACTCAAGTGACAAATAAAAAAAAAAGTGATCTCACCCAAATGAGGGTTTTTTATCCTATATAATAAAAGCCTAATATGCTCAGTGTCCAGTCGTCTGGTCAGCCATTCAACCAATCAAAGCATAATATGCTAATGATATGCTAAGGCCATGCAACCGCTCGCTATGATGTTCACTGACCACCAGGGGGAAGACAGTCAGCGGTTGACCAGTCGCTATGATGTGCACTGACCACCAGGGGGAAGACACTCCAACCAGTAGTTTAACTTGCTGCTGGGGTCTGCTTATCAGGACTGAGCGAGATGGGCCAGACATGCCCTGGAGCATGGTCCCTCCCTGGCTCCGATTGTGCACTGGTGGAGTCCTTCAGCCTGCCTGTGCCTTTTCACAATACAGGATCCCTCAGGGGATGTTGGAGAGCCATTTTCAGCCCCATCACACAGGCCAGGCCGAGGGACCCCACTGGTGAATGAATTTTTGCACCGGGCCTCTAGTGTTATGGTAACTAATAGTATTTTGAAAAAATATAATGAATACTTCAGAGCAAATATCTTGGGTTCTCCCTAGCCAACATTAAATTCAGTTTGGCTATATTTAACTTATGACTTACATATCCAAATATATATCCCCTCCCCACTAACTTTTTACTGCTTTAGGACCAAATTCCATATATTTATCTTACCTTGCAGATTGTACAATTATATGCTCTGGAAAGCAGAAATAATAATGAGGAAGAGGTAAAGGAAGATGGCACCTGCAATAGTGAGCAACTTTTATCCATTAGGTGCAGTATATAAAATGAGAATGGATCTTTACCCTGACCACACAGGATACCTATTATAATCCCTATTTTGTTAATGATGAAATTAAAGTTTAAAGAATTAAAGTAACTTTCCCAAGATGATGACAACAGCAAAAAATTCCAACCACTTCAGCAACAGCCAAGTCCAATCTCTGGCTCCTCAACTCAGGGATCCTGCTGCTCTCTGCTTGACTTGCACTGTTCTCTGCTAGGACTCTACCTCCTCACACTGCAATTGGGAAAGGGCCTACAGGCAGAAGGTCAAAGAGAATATAGGCTCACCTCACTTGTTTTCTTTCTTTCCAGGATAGTCCTTTGTTGTCTGTTATCCAATGCCTAAATTGCTTTCAGTCTGTTTGTGTCTTTCCATCTGAAAGATGTCTCTTGTAGGCAGCATATGTATGGCTCTTGTCATTTTACCCATTCAACTACCTTGTGCCTTTTGATTTGATCATTTAATCCATTTACATTAAAAGAGATTACTGTATATGATAAGTATATAGTTATTGTCGTTTTATTATTCATATTTTTTATTTTTTTCTTTCTAAAGAAGTTCCTCTAACATTTCTTGTAATGCTAATTTGGTGTTGTTGAATTCATTTAGCTTTTTCTTGTCTGAGAAGCTTTTTACCTGTCCTTCAATTATAAATGATAGCTTTGCTGGGTAAAGTAATTTTGGTTGGTTTGTCTTTTATTCACTTAAGAGACATAGAATTCAAAATTGTAGTACATTCCATTTTTCAAAGTAGCACAAAATAGAGTATGTGTTAAAATTTAATAGCTACATGTAGAGTATGCTTTCTAAAGCTTCTGGGCCAGGTACAACTAGGAGTGCAATATCATTCACATTCTACAGGTACAAGTAAGAGTGTAGCATCATTCACACTCTAAAGGTGTTACAAGACAAGAAAGAAAATTGTGACATTGCTAGTTAGTCACATTTGCAAGTTCATATTTCCCACAGGCTTTTGTTAAAACTTTCCATAAATAAAGATAAATTTTCTTTAAAAATATGTTTATTATTGATTTTTCGAGTACACAACCAGTAATTGCCATAAATATCTCCGAATTTTTTGGATTTTGATAAGAGTAAAAATTTTTTTAAAGGGTGACCAGTGTGAATGTTCTCCTATTTGTTAATGCAAGCCCAGTTTAATCAATGCACACCAAGTGGAAACATGCAGGCCTCCTAAGAATTAGGGGTTAGGCTCTGTTGTCAGACTGAGCAACAAATGCAGATAATAAGCAAGAAGGTGTCAGACAAAATGAGGGCTGAGAGAAGTTCTTGGAAAGTACCCCAAACAAACAAACAAACAACCCCCCAAAAAACAAAACAAAACAAACAAAAACACACACACACCAAAAACTGAGTAGGATGAGTGGCAGCAGTGTCGATTCTGTGGTTTGTTTCTACATCCTGAACCCATTGTTTCCTGTACTTGACACTGAAGACAAGAATTATTCTAAGGCGTGGAGAAAACCTCTTTCTGAAATGTGGCCAAACATTATCATTATTCAGAACACTTTCAGATGCTTCCTAAAATCAACCTTACTTTGAAGTGGCAGCAGTTCAGTAGTAACCATGCAAATTATAGTATTAGTTCACATTAGGTGGCTCTTTATCAGTCCCCACAGTAAGTGAGAAACTTCTAAAATACCGTGGCCAGGAAGAGAGAAAAATGGCGGCGGAATAGACAGACGTGTTCCGAGCCTTGTCCCGGAGCAGAAAGAAAGAACAGCTGAGGGTCGCACTAGGAGTGTTTGTTGGCAAGTTGGGGGACAGCTGAACTCCAGAAGAAGGTGGGAGACTGCTAGACGGGGTTCCCCTGACCTGGCAGCTCCCACTGCGGCTGGGTCCCCTCCCGGAGCTGCGGGCTTGGACGCAGAGTCGCCGCCATCTGGAACCGGAAAGTGGAGCTTATCGGAAGCCTGAGAATCCACAACTGCGGCACCCATGGAACAGCTGCGAGCCCCAGAACAACGCTCCCCAATTGGCGCAAACACACGGGTTCAGAGGAGCTCTACACTCCACCACGGAAAGGTCAGATTTTGCCTGGGATAAGGTGAGGTCTCTGGTCCCGGCGCGAGAGAGGAACGCGCGTTTTGCGGGAGCTGGAGGACCAGGGAAGTCTGTGCCTAGAAAAATCGGTGGCTGCTGGGGCTGGCGTGATCTGTGAATGTGGAAGGGGGTCCTCAGAGCTGCTAACAGAAGGGCTCTCTAAGAAGCAACCCATTTTGATCTGAAGTGCAGGGACACCCTAAGAATTTCAGGGGTGTGCTAGACTTACGCGCAGCCACGGAGTGCGCACACTTGGGCTTTTTCCTCTTGAAATTCTTGCTTCTGATTACTAAGCCCAATTCATAGGTTCACCCAGTTGGGGACACCCTGGGAGACTGCAGGGGAAAGTTGTTTTTCTGGAACCTGGGGATCGGAGCGGGGAGTGACCATCGGAGAGCCAGCTCTGAGGCAGACCACTCCCACAAACCGGTAGTGAGTGCCACAGGGAAAGAAGGCTCTAACACTCCCTAGAGAGGCCATAGATAAACCCGGAAGTCAATCCAGAAACACTGCCACCCAGGGGCTGAATCACAAATTGACTCTTGTGTAATCAAAAATAAAGGAATACGAATTAAGACACACCGCCTGCTTAAAATCAGGACTGGCTTACATCACTGAAGAGCAGTGGAACGCAGGGAACTGCAATACTGTCCGGACTGAGAAACAGGCGTGCCAAACAGAACAACAGAGGAAGTGAATGACCTTCACTACTCCACAATTTATTTTTATTTTTTATTTTTTTATTTTCATTTTTTGCATCTTTTACTCAAGAAACTAATTTTTTTTCCTCACTTGATTTTACCTTTTTAATTATTACATTTTTATTTTCAATCCGTATTATTACTACTGCTATTTTAACTTTTTTTTTTTTTTTTAAGTGTCATTTTATTTTCTCTTCATTTTGTTTTGGGATTAATGTTCTACATTCTATTTTTATCTTTCCTTTAGCACCATTTTACTCTATCTCAAATCTACCTTTATGCCATCACTCTCTTCCTCACTTTTCCCTTTTCAGTGTCCTGTTTATCTTACCCCTTTCCTGCTTTAGATTTTCCCTATTTTTTCTGTTTACCCCCTTTTAAAATTTCACCCTACTTATATATCTAACCACCAATCCCCTGCTCCAAGTCCATACACACCTCTCTCTTTGCTGTCTTAACTATCCAAAAAATTGTTCTTCTCTCTGTCCTTTTGTTGTTGTTCGTTTGAATGTAGATTATATCGAATTTTTATGCTTTTTTGTGAGATTGTTTTGCTTATTCTTCTTTTGTTTATTTTTTTGTTTGTTTAGTGCTTCTGTTTTCCCTTGCCTCACTCAATATTAGTTGGTGTTGTAGTTTGTATTAATCCCCAGGTACTTGTTACTGGCATTTGCTGGGATAAGTGATTGTTCTATTGGAGTTTTATCCCGAATATATATAGTCTGTTTCCCTTTCTCTCTTAGTCTCTTTCTTGTCTCTCTTACTTTTTTCTCTTCTTTTTTTCCCTTTTCCCAATTTCATTTTGACAACCCCTTTTTTTTCTCTTCTTCTTCTTTCTTTCTCTTTCCTCTTCTTCTTTCTCTACTATCCCCTGATTTGTCTTTCTCTGGTGGTCACCTTTATTGGAGGTTGTTAATATCGTGAATACATTTCTGTTCAGTGCCTTGTGTGTTGTACCTGGTAGTGCTGTATTTTGTGCCTTTAAATCGACGCAGGAGAGAGAGAACTACATAACCAGACACCCAGAGAAGAGAGACCATGGGGAGACAAAGACACAGCCCGCATATGAAAGAAAAGCAGGCATCACCAGAAAAGGAAGTAAATGAATTGGAAGCAAGCAACCTTCCAGAAAAAGAATTCAGAGAAATGGTCATAAGGTGGCTGAAAAGAATGGAAGACAAATTCGACAATATGAGCAAGAACCAAGAGGAAATGAAGAAGAACCAAGAAGAAATGAAAAATGACATCGCTGCTGTAAAGAACTCAATAGAAAGCATCAAGAGTAGACTAGAAGAAGCAGAGGACCGCATCAGTGAGCTAGAAGACAAGATGGGAAAAAATACCCAAGTACAGCAACTTCTAGAAAAAAAAATTAAAAGGCAGGAGGAGAGCCTAAGGGAACTTTGGGACAACGCGAAACAAAACAACATCCGCATAATAGGGGTTCCAGAAGGAAAGGAAGCTGAGCAAGGAATAGAAAACCTATTAGAATAAATAATGACAGAAAATTTCCCTGATATAGAGAAGAAAAAACCCACACAAATCCAAGAAGCTCACAGAGTCCCAAGCAAAATGAACCCCAAAAGACCGACGCCAAGGCACATTATAATTAAATTGGCAAACACCAACGACAAAGTAAGAATCTTAAAAGCGTCCAAAGAGAGACAGAAAGTTACATACAAAGGAACCCCCATCAGACTAGCAACTGATTTCTCAACAGAAACTCATCAGGCCAGAAGGGAATGGAATGAAATATACAAAGTCATGCAAAGGAAGGGTCTGAATCCAAGAATACTGTACCCAGCAAGGCTGTCAATCAAAATTGAAGGTGAAATCAGGAGCTTCACAGACAAAAAAGGACTAAGGGAATTTATTACCACCAAACCAGCAATGCAAGAAATGCTAAAGGGTCTGCTGTAAAAAAAAAAAAAAAAAGAAAGAAATAGGAAGCGAAGAAGGAACACAGGTGTAAAGAATAGGAATGGCGACAAATAAGTACCTATCAATAATAACTTTAAATGTAAACGGATTAAATGCCCCAATCAAAAGACATAGGGTAATGGATTGGATAAGAAAACATGACCCATATATCTGCTGTCTACAAGAAACCCACCTCAGAAAAAAAGACGCACACAGACTGAGGGTGAAGGGATGGAAAAAGGTTTTCCAGGCAAATGGAACTGAAAAAAAAGCTGGGGTAGCAATACTTATATCTGACAAATTAGATCTCAAACTGAAGGACATAACAAGAGATAAGGAAGGCCACTTCATAATACTAAAGGGAGCAATCCAACAAGAAGAAATAACTCTGGTAAACATATATGCACCCAATACAGGAGCACCCAAATACATAAAAAAAAACTCCTGGAGGATATCAAGGGAGAGATTGACAGCAAAACAATCATAGTAGGAGACTTTAATACCCCACTATCACCATTGGACAAATCCTCTAAACAAAACATCAGCAAAGAAACATCAATCCTAAATGACTCACTAGACCAGATGGAATTAATTGACATCTTCAGAACATTTCACCCCAAAGCCACAGAATATACATTCTTCTCAAGTGCACATGGGTCATTTTCAAAGATAGACCATATGTTGGGACATAGGCAAAGTCTCTTCAAATTCAAGAAGATAGAAATCATATCAAGCATCTTCTCAGACCACAGTGGCATAAAACTGGAAATCAACTACAATAAAAACAACCCAAAGAAATCAAACACATGGAGACTAAACAGCATGCTATTAAACCATGACTGGGTTACCAGAGAGATCAAAGAAGAAATAAAAAACATCATGGCAACAAATGACAATGAAAACACTACAATCCAAAATCTATGGGACACAGCGAAAGCAGTCTTGAGAGGGAAGTTCATAGCTCTACAAGCCTACTGCAAAAAACAAGAAACAGGGGTAATAAATTACCTAACCCAACAACTCAAAGAGTTAGAAAAAGAGCAACAAGAAAAGCCCAGTGTAAGCAGAAGGAAGGAAATAATAAAGATCAGAGCACAGATAAACGACATAGAGACCAAAGAAACAATACAAAAGATCAACAAAACCAAGAGCTGGTTCTTTGAAAGGATAAACAAGATTGATGAACCTCTAGCCAGGCTCACCAAGAAGCAAAGAGAGAGGACCCAAATAAACAAGATCAGAAATGAAAGAGGTGAAATAACAACAGATCCCGCCGAAATACAAAGGATTGTTAAAAAATACTACGAACAACTCTATTCCAACAAACTGGACAACCTGGAGGAAATGGACATATTCCTAGAAAAATATAACCTTCCAAAACTCAATCAGGAAGAATCTAAACAGCTCAATATGCCAGTAACTATGGAAGAAATTGAAGCAGTCATCAAAGAGCTTCCGGCAAACAAAAGCCCGGGGCCAGACGGCTTCACAGGAGAGTTTTACCAAACATTCAAGGAAGAACTAAAACCTATCCTCCTCAGATTATTCCAAAAAATTCAAGAGGAAGGAACACTTCCAAGCTCCTTCTATGAAGCCAGCATCACCCTAATACCAAAACCAGATAAAGACAACACAATAAAAGAGAATTACAGGCCAATATCCCTCATGAATGTAGATGCCAAAATCCTCAACAAAATTCTAGCAAATCGGATCCAGCAGTACATCAGAAAGATCATACACCATGACCAAGTAGGGTTTATCCCAGGAATGCAAGGATGGTTCAATATCCGAAAATCAATAAATGTGATACATCACATAAACAAATTGAAAGATAAAAATCACATAGTCATATCAATTGATGCAGAAAAAGCATTTGACAAAATCCAACACCCTTTCTTGATAAAAACTCTCAACAAGGTGGGAATAGAAGGATCATACCTCAACATAATAAAAGCTATATATGATAAACCCACAGCTAACATCATACTCAGTGGGCAAAAACTAAAACCATTTCCCCTAAGAACAGGAACAAGACAAGGATGCCCACTCTCACCACTCCTGTTTGACATAGTACTGGAAGTATTAGCCATTGCAATTAGACAAGAAGAAGAAATAAAAGGCATCCAAATTGGAAAAGAAGAAGTAAAGCTGTCCTTATTTGCAGATGACATGATATTGTACATAAAAAACCCGAAAGACTCTATCAAAAAACTAACAGACTTAATAAATGAATTTGGCAAGGTAGCAGGATACAAAATTAATGCCAAGAAATCTATGGCATTTCTATACACCAACAGTGAACTTACAGAAAGAGAGACTAAAAAAGCAATCCCATTTTCCATCGCACCAAAAAAATTAAGATACTTAGGAATAAAGCTAACCAAGGAGGTAAAAGACCTATATGCAGAAAGCTACAGGACACTGAAAAAAGAGATAGAGGAAGATGTAAACAGATGGAAGAACATACCATGTTCATGGATTGGTAGAATCAACATCATCAAAATGTCCATACTACCCAAAGCAATCTATAGATTCAATGCACTCCCCATTAAAATACCAACAGCATATTTCACAGACTTAGAAAGAACTCTCCAAAAATTCATCTGGAATAAAAAAAGACCCCGAATAGCCACAGCAATCCTGAGAAAGAAGAATAAAGTAGGAGGGATCTCAATACCAGATTTCAAGCTGTATTACAAAGCCACTGTCCTCAAAACAGCCTGGTACTGGCACAAGAACAGACATATAGATCAATGGAATAGAATAGAGAATCCAGATATCGACCCAAACCAATATGCGCAATTAATATTTGACAAAGGAGGCATGAGCATACAATGGAGTCAAGACAGTCTCTTCAATAAATGGTGTTGGGAAAATTGGACAGATACATGCAAAAAAATGAAACTAGATCACCAACTTACACCATACACAAAAATAAACTCAAAATGGATACAGGACTTAAATATAAGACAGGAAACCATAAAAATACTAGAGGAATCCTCAGGCAGCAAAATCTCAGACATATGCCAAAAGAACTTTTTCAGTGATACTGCCCCTAGGGCAATGGAAGCCAAAGAGAAAATAAACAAATGGGACTACATCAAAATAAAAAGCTTTTGCACAGCAAAAGAAACCATCAACAAAACAACAAGAAACCCCACTGTATGGGAGAACATATTTGCAAATGGTATCACAGATAAAGGTTTAATTTCCAACATCTACAGGCAGCTTATACAACTTAATAAAAGGAAGATAAATGATCCAATAAAAAAATGGGCAACGGGCCCTGACCGGTTTGGCTCAGTGGATAGAGCATCAGCCTGCGGACTGAAGGGTCCCAGGTTCGATTCTGGTCAAGGGCATATACGTTGGTTGCAGGCACATCCCCAGTGAGGGGTGTGCAAGAGGCAGCTGATCGATGTTTCTCTCTCATCGATGTTTCTAACTGTCTGTCCCTCTCCCTTCCTCTCTGTAAAAAATCAATAAAATAAAAAAAAAAAAATGGGCAACGGACCTAAATAGAATCTTTTCGAAAGAAGACAGAAGGAAGGCCAAGAGACACATGAAAACATGCTCAAAGTCACTTATTATCCGAGAGATGCAAATCAAAACGACAATGCGATACCATCTCACACCTGTCAGAATGGCTATCATCAACAAATCAACAAACGACAAGTGTTGGCGAGGATGCGGAGAAAAAGGAACCCTCGTGCACTGCTGGTGGGAATGCAGACTGGTGCAGCCACTGTGGAGAACAGTATGGAGTTTCCTCAAAAAACTGAAAATGGAACTCCCATTTGACCCAGTAATCCCACTCCTAGGAATATATCCTAAGAAACCAGAAACACCAATCAGAAAGGATATATGCACCCCTATGTTCATAGCAGCACAATTTACAATAGCTAAGATTTGGAAACAGCCTAGGTGCCCGTCAGCAGATGACTGGATCAGAAAACTATGGTACATCTACACAATGGAATACTATGCTGCCATAAAAAAGAAGGAATTACTACCATTTGTAGACACCTGGATGGAATTAGAGAACATTATGCTAAGTGAAATAAGCCAGTCAATGAAAGAAAAATACCACATGATCTCACTCATTTAGGGATAATGAAAAACATTATAAACTGATGAACCAAAAGATAGTTACAGAGGCAGTAAAGCATCAAACAGAGTGTCTAATTACAGCTGTAAGGTTAGGGAGAGGTGGGGGAAATAAGAGATCAACTGAAGGACTTGTATGCATGCATATAAGAGTAACCAACGGATGCAAAACATTGGGGGGTGAGGGCAGGTATGGGAGTGGGGTGGGGGGGCAATGGTAAGATATGTACACATATAATACCTTAATAAAAAATTTGAAATAAAAATAAAAATAAAATACCGTGGCCATCTGCGGTTCAGCTACAGAAGTCTACAGGACCTTGTGATCCAACTACTTATAATTCCTTTTTCTCCTTTGGTTTTGCCTTTCTGCTCTTATTAAATTTTTAACTGAATTTTAAAATTGTTTTTAAACTATTGTACAATTATTTTATTATATATAGTGTTGTAAGCTGCTTCAAATCCTTCATAAGAAAAGATGGGTTTCACTAATATAATTGTTAGGTAGCTTTATAGATACAGTTTCATTTAATTGTCATAACAACCTGGAGAAGTACACATTAGTGTTATTCATATTCACACACAGGACAACTCTATTTAAAGATATAAAAAACTACCAAGTATCACATACAACAACAAGAAAAGTTTTCTACTGGTTTAAGTATCTTTAGATAAGAGTTATTACTAAATTAACAATTGTGTGAATGAGCTAAAATAAAATACATTTAAATTGTAAAAGGAAAGAGTTAGGCTAGTAGGTAATCTTACCAATAATTATATGTGATTATAAAATATTAGGCAGTTAGAGGAAGATAAAGAATTCCTTTGATGAATTTCCTTACTCTATCTCTTTTCTTTTAAAAAGAAGATATGAGTAGGGTAAAATTTAGATGAAAGTTTTACTTGAAAGTAGAATGGATTAGTTGACCTATATGACATGAAAATGCTTTGTCAAATCATCTACCACAGACCTTACTAACTGCTTCTGGTAGTCCACCAGTGTAAGGAGATGGGTTCTGAGCTTCTCTGAGGTCACCGAGCTGTCCTGCCCTCAGTGCGCTGGCACCCACTCTGCTCATGTCTGCAGTTAGGTGTATTTCTTGGCAAAGGAGTGTCTGAAAACAGCATGATCCTGGCTGTGGAGCATATTAATGAGCCAGGATCAGCATTAATATAATTTCCCAGCCCTTTCTGTAGAGCACAGGGTCCTTCCTTCCTTACGTCTATGTGAACCCGAAAGCAGCAGCACTAGCAGCTGTGCCTGCAGTGATGGTACTGTGCAGAAAAGCCATAAAATTAAAGAGATGTGTCTTCTTCAAGTTCAGATATGATCATACACAATTCTTTAAGTGACATCACTTATTTCCTATGCTGGCTGATCATATCTATCTTGCAATTTCAGCAAAAGGTGCAACCTTTCCACACAATTGTTCAAGTACTGAGTTAAAGATGACTAATTCAAAACTGCAATGACATATTCTCTCTAATGTCAGGTCCAAGTCCAGAGCTTGGAGAATAGACTTCCCTTACTGGAGAAAACAACAGAGTGTTCTGAAAAGTTTTCCCTAAAGGATATTCAGGTCTCTGCCGATAATGGTAGCTTAGCTAAGTAAGGAATGACTCACCTAGACAGTTCTGCTATGCTTTTGCAAATTTTCAATATTTCTGTATACCTTGACCTAATGAATGAAAAGTCATGCAACAGAAACAGGTCTATCTGTTGGATGTCCAACATGCATTGGACTTGTATTGAGTACATTTCACTGAAATTACTTAGCTAGCAAGTTGCTCAGAGGGATTTGAACTCCAGGCTGCGTGATTCCAAGAGCCACATTCTTGTTCCTATCATGCAGTTTCCAGGCTTCCTGCTGCCACACAGAGGGCACAAGTATATGTGAGGTCTAAGCACTCCAAAAGATATGCAGAGCTTATTGACCCCCTGAATCCTGGGGGTTAAAGGAGGAGTGGTTTATAGTCATCTGATTAGTTTTATCTGCAGAGGCAGCTCCATTTAGAACAACCTCTTGGCAACATGCTCGGCAAGCATGGAACATTCTAAGGAACAGAATATCTCTTAACTCTATATTCTATGTTTTGACTTCTTGGACTTGCCTGGTGTGAGGAGGGCTCCTCCTTCAGATTTTCATCCAGGTCCACACCAACTCTGTTAAAGAAAACAGAAAACTGGTAACAGCCTTGCTATAGTTGAGTCTTGTGTCTGATCACCTGAACCAAACACAATACAAAATAGAGGACAGGTTTGGCAAAAAAACAAACAAACAAAAAAAAACCCCCAGAATCAAAAGAATTTTAAATCGACCTATGGCAAATGAGACCTGCACAGCTGGGTCCACATGCAGCAGGTGAGTTGGAGCACCAGGCTGTTCCTTACCATTATCTTTCCCAGCAAGAGCAGGGCCTGAGAACCTTGGAGAGGAACCCTCAGGAAAAATACCTCTGGAGCATCCAAACAAGGATCCTGGAGGGAGGGCGGCCTGCTATCACCACAGGACTCACTGACCAAAACTGCTCTGGAATTATGGGAGCCCAAGCTAGAGCAGGCTCCCCAAAGCAGAAAAAGTGCTCCTAAGTTTTAGTTAAAATAAGTTTGTAAGTTTTGCCTGAATACTTTGAAAACCTCTTTATATGATAATGATTTTGTATTAGAGAGAATAGGAAGATAAGGTAGCTTTCCCTCTAGCCAGAATGATCAAAATGATTGAGAGCTGGGAGGCAGACTCACCTGTGTATAGTACTTCTCACACAGACACACGTGTGCAGTGCAGCTACAGGTATGTGCCCTGTAAAGACAGTTTCTGAGAAACTTCATTTCACCCAGCTCAGAGAAAATTCTCAGTGCATATGCTGAGTTACTGAATACATTCCTGAATTTGCGCTTTGATGGGCATCATTAAAACAAATCCTCCACTTTGGATTTTACACATTTCATGACAGGATATCCACAGACTAGCTTCTGGTTTGGTGCATTTCTAACCTTGTTTTCCCCTGCTGCCAGGTGGAGTTCTGCGGCCAGGTGCTATCTGATGCACTCACTTTGCTTCAATCTGACACTGGTTCTGGAACTCATGCCTGCACTGGTGGCCGACAGTGACTCACTCCACACCGAAGTGACTGTGGGCCACAGGGTCTTATTCGCTAAAGGCAAACTAAATGTGTTCCCAGTTCATCTTCCCTATGTGGGCTCCCCTTACCCTCCACAGCCCTCCAGAGCCTTCTGACCAGAGGAGAAGTCTTATGGAAGGAAGCTGGTGTAGACAGAAACAGTGCTGGACCCCAGCTGTGGCTAAAATATATTCCGTTTGCAAATCTTACAAAAACACAGGACCATGGGAACACAATGCTGGGGCTCTTCCCAGGATCTTAGAAGAGCCAGGGCACGTACAGGGCCCTGGAGCTTGGACTTCCTCTGCTCTTGGTGTGTGTGTGGGCGTCCTTGCCAGGTGGGGCAGGGTGGGGACCGTGGGGTGTGAAGCTCAGGATCTCAGCTTCAAGCTGCACTGGAGCCTTTCCTGTGAGCACTGCAATTTCTGGAGCTGTGGAGTCTTTCCTTTAACTCAGAGCCCTCTAAACACAGGTCACCTTGCCTCAGTTCTCTAGGTGGAGGAGGGGAAGGCAGGGTTAGAATACAGCAGGCAGAGGTGGGAGCCTGTGGAAGGAAAGCAGCAACAGTGGACAGGCAGCCACTGAAGTACCTCTGATTCTTGAAAAAAAAAAAAAAGAGCGTCCTCTGGGTGTGAAGAGCCCCTTTCCTCTAACCCAGGGATGAAATGAGTAGCTCTTTATTTTACTCTGAGCTTTTGGCCTTCAGGTAACTGGGGTCCCTGGAGGTGACTAACCTTGGATCCTCTTGGAGTCCACAGAGCTATTGGATCTATTTCATTGAAGTTGGAGGGAGAGAGGGAAGAGAAAGGGGTGAGGAAGGAGAAAGGAGGAGAACAGAAAAAGTAAAAGAAAGAGGGGGGGAAAGGGAAGTGCAGGGATCGGGGGAAGATTGGGGGAGTAGTGAAGAGAGAAGATAGAGAGGGCAGAAGGAGATGGAGGGTGGGGAGGGAAGGATAAAGGAGGTGACAAAGGGGAAGGAGGAAAGAAAGGGTAGGGGAGAGAGTGTGGAGGGGGAATTAAGGTTCAGCCTCCCAAAGTGAGTTCAGGCAGTGACTTTGAGATGTTATTGGTATGAGTTCAACTCTATGAACAGTAGGGCCCAAGCTGGAGGCCCCCCAGCCCCCTCTCTCATGTGGCTGGCCCACCTTAGCCCCTCTGGTGGGTCTGAGATCTCTGGCTAATGCTGGGAGTTCCCAGGAGCCTTTATTGATGTGGAAGCCTAGATCCCCACCAACAGGGCCACCCAGGTGGACTGTGATTGAACAAGGGTGCTGAAGTTCCCACAGCTGCCTCAGTTTAGGGCCTTTTTCCAGCTATCTAGAAAACGAAAAAATAGAAATCAAATTTCACAAGATACCCAACATTTAAAGTTTGAGGCAGTATGTATTGAGGTTTATGCCTAAATGCTAAGCTTTCCTCTCAGAAGCAAAGCAGACCCTTCAAGTTTTGATTATTCTAATAGCCAGAAGGAGCTGAGCAATGATGGCAGGCAATTCTGTTTCTCAGTTTTATGTGGGACTTGGTGAAAAGCATCTGGGAGTGAGGAGCAAGAATAGGCCTCTTCCCTCCTTCCGTTCCACCAAGATCAGGATCTGTTCCTGCTCCAGGGCCAGGCCTATAGCCCTTTCTGGCTTGAGGAGAGAAAAACTCTGTGAGAGTTATCTTCCTCCCAGGGAAGCCTGGTGACCATACAGATGAGGTTCATGCAAACAGCTGGCAGGTTTGATTAGAAGGATCTGTAAAGGCTCACTGTAATTTAAGTGCTATGAAGCAAAGGCACATAGAACAATGCCTCTTTTATCAAATGAGCTCCTTTGGATAAATGTTGTGCTAAAATTATTCCCTTCCTCCTGCCCCCTTAGACAGAATGTGGCTGGGTCACTCAGACCTTTGCTGGAAGCATCCATATGGCACTGGATATTCTATGATGATCTCTGAGAGATATATGGACTTCTTTAATGCCCATATTAATGGTCCCTGGCTACTAATCTTTTCCTTTTTGTAATTCTTGTATCTGCTGGCAGATTGCCTTATCTTCTGCCTGAAACATTACAGTAAGTTAGCATAGTGTCCCTGTTCCCTACCCCTTATAGTGTAGTATGGGACTGATGACCTGATAGTCTAATTTAATACACTTTTTCCTTTCAAGTTTATAGTACATGCTCATATAAACACATATAACAAAATAATAAAATCCCGACATAGTAGAAGGGCTTACAATGAAACACAGTTGTTCTCTGCCCACCCCTGCACACACATCCTCAGACCAAGTCTCCACTGGCTCTGAGGGCCATTCTCTGCCTTTTCTTCATGGTGATATGTGAACTGTTACCAACATGCTGGGCACATTCACTAGCATCCCCAGGGCTCAGCAAGCATGGCAGCTGCCTCTGCATCCCTTAGTCTCCTGTCCAAGAAAGATAGTCAGAAAGTGAACATGACATTTTTGGGGGATTAACCTCAAACCCATTCACTTTTACACATAAAGGTCATATATGTACTGTGGGTTCTTGAGAGATTATTAGAAAGACAAGATGGTGTCATCCAGCTGGTGGTGCCAGTGTGTGTATAGTAGCGCCAAGTTGAGATCACAGATGTATGAAATGCAGTTCAATCTCCTTAGGTAATGCCCACGGCTCTTTGGTGCCGCCCAGCAGGTTAAGCTATCCTTTCTGCTGGTTTGATGTAAGCACAGTGCTTCAGGGTTGGTAATTGGACTCTTCCTTCTTTCTGAGCCTCAGTACCTGATATGGTCTCTGAGTCCCAGCCTTGCTGGTATCTGCCAGTTCCTCTCCCATTGACTGAACACCCTCCCTCCAAGTGGCAGCTGAACTCTCCACTACTGCCCTTCCTCTTCTGATCACCTGTGGACCATCCATCTTGTTATGTTAGTTCAGATCCTCATCACTTTAGTTTTCACTGGCTTACTAGTAGACTACCAGTGGCTGTATGCCTTCACTTCAGATCTCTATTCCCACACCAACCTGTGGCACCTGTGCTTACCCTGTTCCAGCTGTGTTAGCCCTGGTCCACCCTGTGTTCACCCTTCCAGCTGCACCCCACTGTGCAGGGCAGGCCAGTGCTCTGCATGGAATTGGCTACAGCTGGAATCCCAGGACTCAGGACTTCCAGCAGTATTGAGGGGTTAATGACACTTGGCTGTTAAGAGTCTTTCACTGGTGTGCATCATTCACTGGCCTTGTTCTCCTTGTTAATACAATGGGGACAGTAACAGAACCTGCTTCAGGGCTGTAGTGAGGAGTAAATTAGAAAATTCACGTAAAGCAGTTGGCTTAGGACCTGGTACCTAGTAAGTTCTCAACAAATGTTAGCAGCTATTGTCAATGTTATTATTTTCATTCAGATCAGTATTTTTTTAAAATTAGAGTCCTGCCATCCTTACTCCTGACTAATTTCAGAGAAAAGCCCTCCTAGTGTCAGTTCTGCACTGGGGATCTCGAATGTACACTCACACCTGCAGTGTAGCCACAGGGGCAGCCAGTGCACAGCAGGGACTTCTGGTTTCACAATAATACCTCATTTCTATTTAAGGAGGCCAAGTTTCCCAGTAAAAGATTATTTACAATTTACAGGTGGTTTTGGAGGTGAGAGGGGACGAAGAAGGAAATGAAAGTGTCTGAACAGCAAGGGCAAGGGAAGGAAATGAAAAGCAGCAAAGAGTAAGAGGTGAGAAGGAAGCACCACATCAGTACTCAGACCAGGTGCAGGTGCTATGTAAGTAGCTGTGAAGGTGCATGCAGCCAAGAGAAGAGCCAGGGTGCAGGGATGAACACCCCCAACACAGAAAATTTTTCCAATATGGAGAAATAAAGAATCTGGGAAGGATTAAAAGGCAAGTGAAAAGGCTGGTTAAAATTGTATACGATGTTTTGCATTCTTGATGTACCTTTTAATTTTTTTTTTATTCATCGGCCTTCTGAATAAGTATTTAGCTGTGAACATGCCAGCACAAGCTGTTTCACCCTCCTCACCTGATCATAAAGTCAATTTTTCTTGTGACTTTGGCTCCAGTGGAAGCTTCCCTAAGTGTGAAGATGGAATAGTAGATGTGCTCTGGAGGTGATGAGGTGGCGTGGGGACCATGTATACAATGTCTGACAACTTTGAAGTACATTTGGGAACATATAAGTACACTGATAACATTATGTTCTTTGAAAAATAAATTCAAACAAACAAGTACATGTCACAGACACTAATGCAGATATACATCCTGTTCTTTAGGTTGGGTGAAACTTCCCATGAGTTTGGAGAGCTTCGTTCCACCAAGATGTAAGCTAATGTCAGGCTGTGGGTAAGCATCCATTAGAAACCGGATTGAGATGGAATGTGCAGATGGATCTCTTCTGACTTGAGCTGCAGGTACTGTCACCCATTGGTGGGAAGACAGATGTCATAGCATCTGGCTTCCTTCCCTAAGGCTCCATTCCAGATGTTCTGCCCAGGTGATTAGGGGTCCATTAGAACCAAGTGCACATCCTGGAAAAAATATCCTTAAGTGGATTAGTTTGTTTACATTCCAGTGTGTTACTAGGTGGTGTGTCTTCTCAATGTCAAACTGAAGACATTGTATGAGAAAAAAAAGAGATACATTTTATTGCTAAATACAAAGTGGTTGTAGGAGTATGCTTTATATGTTGGTGTGAAACCGAAAGTGGTTGAGAATAAATCCCAGATTGTCAGGGTCTCAGTAAGAAGTGAAAGTCTAAAACCTGGAAACTATTGTGGTTATAGTCATGGGTTGCTTAATGACAGGGACACATTCTGAGAAATGCATTGTTAGGTAATTTCATTCTTGTGCAAATATCAGAGAGTGCGCTTACACAAACTTCGATGTTCTAGTCCACTACACACTTAGTACATGGCATAGTCTATTGCTCCTGGGCTACAAGCCTGTACAGAGGTTACTGTACTGGATACTGTAGGCAGTTGTAACACAATGGTATTTGTGTATTTAAACATAGATACACCATAAAAACATGGTGTATAAGATTTAAAAAGTGGTGCACTACTTTAGGGCACTTGCCATGAATGGAACTGTGGGACTGGAAGCTGCTCTGGGTGAGGCAATGAGTGTGTGGTGGGTGAGTGTGAAGGCCAGGACATCAGTGTGCACAACTGTAGACTTCATAAACACTGTGCACTGGTATCCCACAACCCCCTACTTCCTTCCAACAGATCAGAAATAGAACACTGAAGTTGTCAAAGCTGTTCCATGAACAGGGTATGTGGGCTGGGTTGGTTTAGAAGAAGAAGAAGGAATTAACATGGAGAGGGTGTAGGACTGAGGACTCAATATTTTGACTTTGGAAATTTGTTTTTGGTCCATTGACCCTATCTGGCATTGAATTAATGGAAGAAATAAAACTAATCTATACCTTATATCTTTACAACTCAAAAATATTTCTGAAGGACAGGGCAGGCTGGCTTCTACCACTACAGATGGCATTTGCTCAGTGGCAGTGGTTGGTGTGCAGTGTGGGTCTGAGGTGCACCTCAGAGCAAGTCTTCACATTGCTCTTCTTTGACATGCTCAGACTCTAGGGGGAAGGACCTACATGGAAGTGTGTTCCACTGGTGCAAGGAGAACATTCTCCCCATGAGAAATCATCTACAAAAATCAATAATGGACTTTTGTGGGGAAGCACAGGACTTGGTTGGAAAGTCTGTAAGGAGGAATCTCTGAAAGTTCAGAGGCCTCTAGGGGGATCTGGCCGAAGGTGGCAGACCCTGCCTTCACTTTTCCAAACAAGTCTGAGCCCCTGGGTATTTTACTGGAATCTTTATGTTTAGGCTTTAAATGTCCTTGCTTAAAGGACACTGCAGATGCATGTCTTTTCAGGGATACTTACCCTACTTATAGTATCTAGAAGTTAATTTTAGTTTAAGCTGTTGCTACAATAAAAGCCTAAGGAGGCAGGCAAATGGGGCTGTTTGGTTCCTATAGCCAAGCAGTCCCTTAGCTCTCTCTTTCACAGAAACATGTGTCAGAGAATCACTCATCCATTACTCAGGGTCTGCCAGTCAGCCTTGGCAGACTTTGACAATGAGGGGGAAATACATGCTACATACCTTTAGGGACTGTAAACTTTCTGTATACAATGATCCAGGAGAAAAGTGGACCCAGCCTAATCCTAAAGGAAGAACAACAAAGCCTTTCAAATCAAGTGGATGCTTACCTATAGCACAACTTAAGTGAATTTCAATGGTTGATTCTGAACTTTCCATTTCCAATTAGCTTTGCCTGCTAGCAGGGAAGCTAGTCTAGAAGATGTTTTGAGACGGCTATCTCCCCAAATCACTTCTTTATCAGATAATTGAGCTCTTTATTTCCTTTTGGGGATTAAAACGTAGAGGGAAGGACTTGGGAGAGGTCATATTTGGGCTTCTATTCACACAAGGCATGAGTGACTGGATCAGATTTATTCCTGAGAACAGAAAGAAAAAAAGCCCAAGGGCAAAAGAGGGCCAAGGTATTGAGAGAACTAATCAAAGTAAGGGAAGCAGAAGGTGCAAAGACAGCTTGAGACATAATTTTAACAGTAGCAGCTAATATGTATCAAATGCATATGAAGTGCTAGAATATACACAGAGCAATATTTATGTACTAGAGGCCTGGTGCACAAAATTCGTGCACTGGGGGGGTATCCCTCAGCCCAGCCTGCACCCTCTCCAATCTGGGACCACTGTGGAATCGGACCTAAACCAGCAGTCAGACATCCCTCTCACAATCTGGGACTCCTGGCTCCTAACCTGCCTGCCTGCCTGATTTCCCCTAACCATTTCTGCCTGCCAGCCTGATCACCCCCTAACCATTCCCCTGCTGGCCTGATTAACACCTACCTGCTCCCCTACCAGCCCGATGGCCCCCAACTGCCCGCCCCTGCTGGCCTGATCTCACCCCCAATTGCCCTCCCCTGCCAGCCTGGTCTCACCCCCAACTGCCCTCCCCTGCTGGCCTGATGGCCCTCAACTGACCTCCCCTGCCAGCCTGGTTGCCCCCAACTGCCCTCCCCTGTAAGCCTGATGGCCCTCCCCTGTAGGCCTGGTCCCCCCCAACTGCCCTCCCCTGCTAGCCTGATCTCGCCCCGAACTGCCCTTTCCTGCCTGCCTGATCACCCCTAACTGCCCTCTCCTGCTGGCCTGATCTCACCCCAACTGTCCTCCTCTGCCAGCCAATTTGGTTCTAATTGTTAGGTTTCTATGCCAGTGGGCGTCAAAAGCTCCACCTCCTAGGCAACCATTGGCTCTTCACAGTTGACCCAGATTTGGTTCTGATTGGTCAGTTTCTATGCCAGTCAGTGTCTCTGGGCCTATCAACGGGGCCTGATCAGAAAGGCAGGGCTGATCAGCCGCCCTGGTAGAGGCCTGGAGAGAAATGGAGGTGGGGCTGCTGACCAGCCTGGAAAGAAAGAGAGAGGCAGGTGCTGATCAACAGCTGCTACAGAGGCAATAGATCAGACACTGCTTCTCTCTTCAGGCTTCTCTCTGAGCCTGATTCGCATCCCACTCAGCAGTCAGTGCTGGGTCACCATGCCTGTAGTCTTAGCAGTCAGTGCTGGGTCACCATGGCAACCCAGCACTGACTGCAGGACTGACTTCTGGTTGGTCGAGCCTCACGGTCATTGCAGATGTGATGGACCCAGGGTTTTTATATGTTAGGATTACTCAAAGCATAAGGAGATTGGGAGGAGGACCCAAAGTGAAGGATCACTGTGAAGTTACTGTAACACCCTGTATTTTAGTAATTAAAAATAGAAATGAAAGATTTATAGTTCATATCTTTAAATTAGTGGTTAAAAAGCACT
The DNA here is from genome assembly GCF_963455305.1 of Plecotus auritus. Classification (NCBI taxonomy): domain Eukaryota; kingdom Metazoa; phylum Chordata; class Mammalia; order Chiroptera; family Vespertilionidae; genus Plecotus; species Plecotus auritus. The sequence continues at coordinate 111,409,966 of NC_137771.1, forward strand.
TGTAACTGAGTTTTGTAATAATTTTGAACCATTAAATCTATTGCTTCTGGTTACGGATCACCAGTTGGTACAGAGTTATTAACTATGTGGGCCTAAACATGAACAAATAGTCAAAGAAGGTTACTTCACCAATACCAATAAATCACTAACGTTGAAATTAGAACAGCTTAGGGATAAATAATGCTTGTCAAAGCCATTAGTTACGTTCACAATTAAAAGTAGATTGCAATCCATAATCTCTACAAATTAGCAACAACAATCTTATTCTTCTTTGAGATGATTAACACTTTGTAAGACCATGAAGTGTTATTAATAATTAATACCCATATTTATGATATACATATATTTATATATGTATATAAATATACTGCCCCAACTGCCCTCCCCTGATATACATATATTTATATATGTATATAAATATACTGCCCCCAACTGCCCTCCATATATTTACTTTTTGATAAGAATATTCCTTCCTTATTCCAGGTAAAGAGTTAAGTCAGAAATATCAGTCCTAATGATCCTCCTTTTTGCTAAAAATGAGTAACTATCTTAATTTTAATAGAGAAATGGGCAGGAAGAGATACTGGGCAAGGCAGGGCACTGCTGCTGCATCAGTCATCAAAAGAGAAGAAAATAATTTCAGTTTCTTGCTGAGAGGGACTAAAGTAAATTACTAGAAAAACAATGTTTTTCTCTGTTCAAACTAGCTGCCATTAATGATGGGGCTAAGGTACATGTTTGCAGGCAGGACTATGTTAAAATAAAGTTAAATATATAAACTTTAAAAAGTAAAATAATTCATAGTTAATGCTAGAATTACATTAAAAACTGCACCTTGACTTTGGAATCAAAGGGTTAGAATCAGGGATGCAAACTGAGAATGAAGGAAAATGCCTTTGGGAAGAAGTTTTCTTAGAGCACACAGAAAGAGGAAGATGAAAGGAGGAGTTGTTAGTTGTGAAACAGGAGGTCTATGGGAAGTGCACAGCATGGGGACAGGACTCCAATAAGTTCTGCAGGAAATTAAAAATGAGGATTAAGTGAATGCTCATGCAACGTTCAGGCTTTTTCATTATGATGACAGCTCAAACAACTCTGGTACATGAACTGACAGTTTTCCTGACATCACACTATGCAAGTTCTAGAAGTAAATATGAACTAGGACAAGTGAACTTTTCATTTATTCATTCATTCATGACACCCTGGTGGAAGACATACAGTGATCATTATTACATGACAGCTATTATGATAGATGTGAAGTATTGTAAAGCTGGATACAGTCTCAGAGTATTTACACTTAACCCCATCAAATCAAAGAGGCCATCAATTATAAAGCATACCATTCTTTTATGTATTTCTAAGAAGAAAAATACTGCTAATTGTATTTCTGACACCATTGATTATAAGACACATCTTGACTTTAGAAATGTTTAGATGTGAAAAAAATCTGTAAATGTGCAGCAGGACTCAATGACACACCCAATAAAAGAATAGAAATCCAGTGCTCACTAGCAAGACCAGACCATTGAGCACACCAGCCCCCAAACATTTCATGATTGAGGAGTATACTTTTGTCTGCCTGGTCCTTGAGGGAAAAATCCAAAGAGATATTTTAAAATCTTTCATCAAAATGTTCTTTTTTATGTTTACACATTAAATGTTAATGCACCCCCTCTCTTAATTCTATTGCACATGACACATGAGACCTCCTCTCTTCATCATGCAAGGGCTGAGCATCTGCCGGATCCTGAAAGTAAGCACCTGTTTAAATATTGCATCCTGGGTACCCTATCTTCCTCACCCTAGTCCTAATCCTGGCTTTTTTCATTTGCCCCTTTTTACAAACTCTCCCTCCTTTCTCACACTGCCCTGGTCTCCTTATGCTCACTAAAATGATGTGCATGGAATCAGCTTCTTCTATTGTCCTCTGAGAGGACTTTGGTTTGAGGGAAGCATTGGTGGGATACTGAGAGGAGGAAGGGTGAAAACAGGGCATTCATTCCTCAGGCTCCCTCCCTGCCAGGTCAGTGTGCTTGTGTATATCCCTCTTCCAAAACCTCAGCTCCTAATCAGCAGCCTTCATACTGCTACTGTCTTTGAGATCTGTTCATATGCTTTCTTCCTGCCCTTCTGGGTATAGGGTGGTAATTGCTGTCCACTAATTTTAGCTCTCAGGTACTGCATTATCCTGTGTTGGTTTCCTTAAACCAGCCATATTTTTGTAAATATTCCATTTATTAACATACTTGTCACCTGATTATCTTATTAGGATGGAGAATCTGGTTTAGCAGGTATCCTTGTCAGTTAGGGCTGCCATGACAAAATACCACAGGCCAGGAGGCCTAAACAGACATTTCCTTCCTTGTAGTTCTGGAGGCTGGACGTCCAAGATCAAGTGCTGGCTGATTTGGTTACTAGTGGTAGCTCTCTTCCTTGCTGTGAAGGTAGCTGCCTTCTTGCTGTGACCTCATATGACCTTGTCTCTCTGTGTGTGTAGAGAGAGGACACAGTTCTTTTCTTCATATCAGGGCCCTAACCCTATGGGGTCAGAGCCCTGCCCTTATGACCTCATTTAACTTTAACTATCTCATAAGAGGCCCTATTATAAATCCAGTGACATTAGGGTTTAGGGCTTCCATATATGAATGTGAGGGTGACCTACTTCAGTCCACAACAGTCAGTGTGGGTGGGGCCTGAGACTGCATTTCTAATGAGCTCTCAGGTGATGTGGGCCTGAGAGGCCTTTGGACCACAGTCTGGGTATCAAGGAGATAAAGTCAAAGGTCTCAGGTCTTGTTTCAGGACTGAGGGTGTTCAGAGAGGAGTGAGATGACATATAGATGCCATGGTGATGAGGCTTTTCCAGGAATGATGCTGATGAAGACCGCAGTGCCACATCACATTCATATATGAGATGCCATCAAAGGAAGCACAATGCCTCGAAGAGATTCCCAGGATGGCAGCTCATTCCTCAACAAAGGACCCAACGTGAAACTGCCTGGAGCACAGTGTCTTTCAGATATTTGGACCTTTTCTAAGCCATGTGAAATTCTCAAGGTCAAATGCTTCACCCCACCCCTACCCCCTAGATCTGAAAGTCTATTACCAAAGAGCCCCTTCTCTGGAACATCCTATATAATAAAGAGGTAATATGCAAATTGACCATCACTCCAAAACACAAGATGGCCGCCCCCATGTGGTCAAAGATGGCTGCCCCATGTGGACACAAGATGGCCACCACAAGATGGCCAGCAGGGGAGGGCAGTTGGGAGGGACCAGGCCTGAAAGGGAGGGCAGTTGGGGGTGATCAGGCGTGCAGGGGAGGACAGTTGTGGGGGACCCAGGCCTGTAGGGGAGGGCACTTGGGGGGTACCAGGCCTGCAGGAGAGGACAGTTAGGGACGACCAGGCTGGCAGGGGAGGGCAGTTAGGGGTGACCACGCCAGCAGGGGAGGGCAGTTAGGCGTCGATCAGGCTGGCAGGGCAGTGGTTAGGGGGTGATCAGGCTGGCAGGCAGAAGTGCTTAAGGGCAATCAGGAAGGCAGGCAGGCAAGCGGTTGGGAGCCAGCAGTCCTGGATTGTGAGAAGGATCCCAGATTAGAGAGGGTGCAGGCTGGGCTGAGGGACACACACACACACACACACACACACACACACACACCCGTGCATGAATTTTGTGCACCGGGCCTCTAGTTAATAATAAAGTTCATTTTAAGCGAATGCAAAGAGAAATATAAAAATAATCTTAGCACACAGAGGGAAAAGCAAACTCCGTCTGAATTTCCAAATTGGCACTTCAACTGACTTTACAGAGATAGGTGCAGCTTAAAAAGGGGAAGAATCAGGCCATTTTGCCATCATTTTATTTGGACTGCTAATGAACCAGGAGAAATGAGGACTGACTTTACAAAAGAGCTGCATTAAAAAAGAAGGAAGAAAAAGAAAAAAAGAATGCTTGCCCAGATGTATTTTGACAATTTCTTACGAGTGAAGCTAGTTAATTCTGGGCTCAGGAATACCAGTTTTCTCCAGTGATTTGTCAGTGGTTCTTAGAGCTACTTTGGATATCAGACCCTTTATTTCCCTTGAGCATGAATAGGGCTCATTTGGATGTGAGATGGGCCACTGTTACCACTAATGGTATTAACTCAGTAAAACTTCGGAGGTTTCCATTGTAAATAGTGTAAAGTTCTATTTATTTTTATTGTAAAGCGGCAGGCACAAAAAGAGTTATGTGAACTTCCATTGCTTAAACTTAGGAGAATCCTTTTTAGATTCTTAGACAGAGGTACATAGCAAGTGGACCAACGTGACTATAACCATCCCTGGGAGTCTAGAACAGTGGCTTAGCCCCTGTTGTTTTGTTGCACAAAATGGTTTAATTAAAATCAGCTGACAATATTCAAAGTTCCCATTTCATTCACAGTTCAAATTTTCTCTCCAAGGACTAAGTTCACATAGCACAACCAGTGGTAGAGAATTAAGCAAATCTACTTTGCCTGAAGCTATCCTTCTACATGAAAGAGAAAGTCAAGCTGCCTAGATGTAGGCACAGGCTAAAAAAGAATACTTTTCAGTATGCTGTCTCCCTGGCTTTTTTTTTTTTTTTTTTTTTTTCATCCAAGCAAATATCATTGACCTTCTGCTTTTCTTAGAAGCTGCACAGGAAGATTGACTTGAATGGAATTCAGAAGGTTTGTTATCTGATTGTTTGGAAGAGTTACCTGAATGTGAAGGCATCCTGATCCTAGATCTATAATTCACAGTGATACGTTGCTGGGGGCCTGGGCTGCAGGGGTGGGGGAAAGAGGGCAAAGAAAACACAAATTGAGCTGAAGTTCTAAAATTGCATATAATAGTCATTGAGTTACAACTGTGAGGTTGTGTTTAATTACTTTAGGGACAAGTATCTTGAGAAACTCACTTGTTTCCCATGCAGAACCTTTGAATTAAATAATGAGGTCTGACTGGGGAGATGCTGACCTTGCTTGTTTCTCTTTGCACCCCACTTTCCATTCCCAGCCTCCAGGACAGGGGTGGAGAAGATGGAGCCTTGTCTCTCACTGCATAGTTTGGGCCAGCCATTTCTGGGATCAGCCTATATTAAGCATGTACTTTTTTGCTTATTCACCACCTTGGTATGCCAACTGCAGTCCTGCACTAGTGACATAGGAATCTGGGGCGAGCAGGCATATTGAGTATAGTGCCTCATACAGTGCCTTGCCCATCACAGGAACCTCAAACTCCATATCCTCAAAATTGAACTTCGTGTCTTTCTTCTCATTCTCCCTTCCATTTTCTGCTTTTAATAGTATCACCTTCCCGTAGTTACCCAATATCAAACTCTTACTTATGCTTGACTCCCCTCACTTCCTATTCTCCATTTCCATGCCAAGATCATCCCCATCCAGAACAGATTCTCCATCCTGCTCTTCTTTCTGATCTTGCTGCTTCTATATGTTACCTTCATCAATTTGCCGCAGAATTATTCCCGTACTTTGTTACATGGATTACTGCCAGAATTGTCTTCTTCTGTACTTTGCTATTTTTTTCTAATTTCTTAAGTTGAATGGGTAAATTTTATTTAATTTCATTTTAATATTCCTAATACCTTGAAAGCACTTAAAGCTATACATTTTCCTTTGAATACAGCTGTATACTCTTTGTTATAAAGTGTTTTCTTTTACCCTCTAGATATTTTAGCTAGGTCTTGCCTACTATACAAAAGATAATTTCAAAGTATGTTACTTAATTTGCAAGTAATTATTTTTTTGGTAATTATTTGTTGTTGATTTACAATATCATTGATTATAATTAGAGAATTGGGCCTATAGTACTATTTTTTCTTTTCTCTTTCAGATGAATACTTGTCTGCCTACTGTTTTAGGATCACTTGTTTTTATTAGTAATCTTTCCTTCTGCATGTGTTATTTCAGTGTTCTTTAAATTCTAGTATTTCAGATGATGAGTCAGTAACCTGTTCTTTCTGTCAAAAGTTCTGTAAGATTTTCTCTGTATCTTTGAAATGTAGCAATTTTACTAGAGTATGTCCTAGTTTTTTGTTTTTTGTCTTTGTTTTCCCCTATTATTTCATCCTTTCTTGGACTCAGAGGAGCTTTTAATCTGAAGGACCAATTATTCCTTCAATTTAGGGAATATTTTCTTCTGCTATTTACTTATGACTTTCCGTGCACTTGTTACTTCCTATCCTCTGGCATTCCCACAGCTAACAAGGCAGATACACTGGATTTGTCTCCTGTCTCTTTTCTTGTTCCACATGGTTTCTATTTTGGAGGCTAGTTCTCTGCGACTTGAGATACTTCTTTTACTTGATCTTGCAGAACATGAATTCTATTCTCAACAGTAAGCATTAATTTCTTTTCAATTTGTCTATGGAATTTTTAAAATCTAGAAATATCATTCTTAGTTCCATAAAGGCTTTGCTGTGCTCTACCTATAACTTTGTTTTAATTACTTTTATTAATGTCCTCTTTCTTTCTTACATTAGTTCTACTGTAAATGAATCTGGCAGCTCTGTTTGCTCAGCCTCATTTCTCCTTTCTCCCTCTAGTTATAGGATCCCCTTAAATGGGATTAATTTTTCATTGCTTACTAATTTTGTGTATTGTCTCAATACTTGTACTGGTCAGACTGTTGTGTATTCTATCCATGTGGCAGAGCAGGGGCAGGAGGCATGCCAGTGTTAATTATTGTGGGCTGGTGTTAGTTCTCCGCGGAACAAACTAATCCAGTCCAACTAAGCCACATGTAGGTCCAAGAGAATGAGTATGATTTAGTGACCTCTCTGAATTCCACACTTCTGGTCAGAAGAGACATAGCTTCTTTCTAAGGGGACAGACAAACATCTTCCAAACTAGAGGCCCGGTGCACGAAATTCGTGCATGGGGCGGGGAGGTGTCCCTCAACCCAGCCTGCACCCTCTCCAATCTGGGACCCCTCGATGTCCGACTGCCCTTAAACAGGCAGTCAGACATCCCTCTCACAATCCAGGACTGCTGGCTCCCAACTGCTTGCCTGCCTGCCTTCCTGATTGCCCCTAACCGCTTCTGCCTGCTAGCCTGATTACCCCCTAACCACTCCCATACCAGCCTGATTGATGCCTAACTGGTCCCCTGCCAGCCTGTTTTCCCCTAACTGCCCTCCCCTGCATGCCTGGTCACCCCTAACTGCCCTCCCCTGCAGGCCTGGGTCCCTCCCAACTGCCTTTCCCTGCAGGCCTGGTCGCCCCCAACTTCCTTCCTCTGCCGGCTTGGTTATCCCTAACTGCCCTCCCCTGCAGGCTTGATCGCCCCCAACTGCCCTCCCTTGCAGGCCTGGTTGCTCCCAACTGTCCTCCCCTGCTGGCCATCTTGTGGTGGCCATCTTGTGTCCACATGGGGGCAGGATCTTTGACCACATGGGGGCAGCTGTCTTGTGTGTTGGAGTGATGGTCAATCTGCATATTACTCTTTTATTAGATAGGATAGAGGTCTGGTGCATGGGTTGGGGCCAGCTGGTTTTCTCCCTTTCTCCGGATCAGGGTGGGGGTTCCCTTGGGGCGTGGGGAGGCCTGGGCGAGGGGCCTGTGGTGGTTTGCAGGCCAGCCATGCCCCCCGGTGACCCAAGTGGAGGCCCTGGTATCTGGGGTTTATTTATCTTCTACAATTGAAACTTTGTAGCCTGGAGCAGAGCCAAGCCTTCTGCTTGCTCTGTGGCAGCAGCCATTTCTTTTGGGATTTATGTATCTTCTATAATTGAAACTTTGTAGCCTGAAGCAGAGGCCTGAGTGGTTAGGGGATATCAGGTAGGCAGGCCAGCAATTAGGGGTGATCAGGTAGTCAGACAGCCCCTTGCCAGGATGGCCCCACCTCCAAGCAAGCAGTTAGGGGCAATCAGGCAGGCAGGCAGAGGATTAGGGGTGATCAGGTAGGCAGACCAGCAGTTAGGGGTGATCAGGTAGGTAGGCGAGCAGTTAGGGGCAATCAGGTCGGCAGATGGCCCCTCACAGGACTAGCTCTGCCTCCCAGCAAAGAAAGAGAGAGGCCCAGGCCAGCCAAGCCATTGTACTCCAGACTGTTGCCTGCAGAGGGAGGCCACCAGTGGCAGGGGAGGGGACAGCGCTGCACAGATGGCAAGCAGTGGCAGCCGCGGGGATGGGGCCAGCTACCTGCAGCCCGGGGAAGGAAAGCCCCGATAGGTCCTGATCTCAGGCCAGGCCTAGGGACCCTACCCAAGGGGTCCCGGATTGTGAGAGGATTCAGGCTGGACTGAAGGACGCCCCCCCCAAGTGCACGAATTTTCATTCACCAGGCCTCTAGTAAGTTTAAAACCTTTGGATATACACTTAGGTTTGATGTGAGGCCCAATAGGAATTAGATTTTTTTTATATGTATTCATTATATTGGGCCAAAATATTATGTTAGGAATAATATAAGCAGCATGGATGGAACCGGAGAGCATTATGCTAAGTGAAATAAGCCCGTTGGAGAAAGATAAATATCACATGATCTCACTCATATGTGGGATATAATGATCAACATAAACTGATGAACAAAAATAGAACCAGAGACAAATGCTAGGGGAGGTTGGGGGCGGGGCGTGGTGGTTAGAGAGCAACCAAAGGACTCGTATGCATGCATATTAGCATAACCAATGGATAAAGACACTGGGGTGGTGGGGGCTTGTCTGGGGTGGGAATGGCGGGGTAAAAGGAGACATATGTAAAACTTTAGACAATAACAAAGGATATGAGATACCATATCACACCTGTCAGAATAACTATCATCAACAAACGACAAGTGCTGGTGAGGATGTGGAGAAAAAGGAACCCTCGTGCACTCCTGGTGGGAATGCGGACTGGTGCAGTGACTATGGAAGACAGTATGGAGTTTCCTCAAAAAGTTAAAAATGGAACTCCCATTTGACCCAGTATTCCCACTTCTAGGACTATATCCCAAGAAACCAGAAACACAAAGGATTAAAGTGTATCTATGACCAAAAGTGGCTAATTTTATTTAAAATGGAAATTTAAAAATTGGAATTAAAACAATGTTCGGTTGAAAAGGAAATAAAGGCTGCACTTTGATGTTAGCACTCTAAATATTCCTTTTCTTCCATTTGGATACTTTCTATTGGGCTGCAATAAAAGGGTTGAGTTGGGGGTGGGAGGCAGGGAGTAAGGCTAATATTTTTCGAGTTATCGTTTGATGTATATTTTCTGGGTCCATCTCCACTAATGAAATTCAGTCTTAAATACCTGTGTTCTCTTCCAGTTAGCTTGGGTTGACACCCGAGCAGATGGCTCTGTCAAATCCTCTTCACTCTCATTTGGCAGTGTTTTAACATGTTGCTTTAAAATATTTTAAAGTTTCACAATGATCGTTGCTGACATGACAAAGTGGGCTCCAGTCCACCTCATGGAAAACAGTGGAAAATGCCAATTGACCTAAATTCTAAACTTGACCCTGGGGTGCCCACCCTTGGGTGTCCCAAACTAAAGAGCTACACTGGCTTTTTAATTTTTTTCTTAAAAGACACAGAAATTTTGATACACCTTTAAGATTCTATTTATATCAGTGACATAATGGTGTCAGCTCTTTGAGGGAAGAAAGAACAGGCAGCAACTTGTATTATATCATTAAGTGTCCAAGAATCAATTACATCCTTGCTGAGACAAAAGGCAATTTTCCCATTTAAACTTCACAGATGTATGACATGGCAAATTTTTGTTGAGTTGTTGCTTCTGTTATAATTAACAATTGAAAAATACAATATAATGTAAATGTAATTAGCTGTTTACTGGCTGTTACAAGTGCAGGTCATAGCAAACACTTTACTCTCAAGGATATGAACTACTAAAAGAGTATTTTAATCAACCCTTTCATATTCAGTCACTGGTGTGGCACTATTTTGGTCCTTCACAATTAAGCCACTGGAAATTTTCAAGCTGATCTGGATTTATAAAAAGCATATTGTGGAAATCTTTTAGTTTCTTTTCTTAAAATACCCAGCTCAGAGTTCATTAATTCTTCATTTCTGGAAATTGTGTCAGCAAGTTTCTGACCTTTTCCCCACCTACTAGTTCCCTTCCCCAGCCTTTTTGCTCTTGCTCATCTGTAAATTATTTTACATCAATGCAGACTCATATTCTTAATATTTTCTAAACATACACACACATGCAACATGCATGAAAACCTATTTTTGCTCCAGGTCAGTTAGACATTTTATGATCACCCTTATGTGGATAGCCTGTTTGCAGGAAACTAATCCTATATAATAAAGAGGTAATATGCAAATTGACCCTCACACCCTCACAAGATAGCCGCCCCCATGTCATCACAAGATGGCTGCACCTACGTTGTCACAAGATGGCCGCCCCCACGTTGTCATAAGATGGATGGCAGGGGAGAGCAGTTTGGGGCAACCATGCCTGCAGGAGAGGGCAATTGGGGGGGACCAGGCCTGCAGTTGGGGGCAATCGGGCCTGCAGGGGAGGGCAGTTGGGGGCAAGTGGGCCAGCAAGAGAGGGCAGTTGGGGGCGATCGGGCCAGCAGGGGAGCAGTTAGGTGTCAATCAGGCCGGCAGGGGAGCAGTTAGGGGGTGATCAGCTGGCAAGCAGAAGTGGGTTAGGGGCAATCAGGCAGGCAGCCAAGCGAGTGGTTAGGAGCCAGCAGTCCCGGATTGTGAGAAGGATGTCTGACTGCTGGTTTCCCAAGTGGTCCCAGATTAGAGAGGGTGCAGACTGGGCTGAGGGACACCACCCCCAGTGCATGAATTTTGTGCACCAGGCCTCTAGTAATCTATACTAATAAAAGAGTAATATGCTAATTAGACTGGGAGACCTTCTGGAGACCTTCTGGACATCCTTCTGGACAAAGCCAGGGGCTTGGCCAGCCTGAAAACTGCCCCCAAACAACCCTCAGCCCCTCTCCCAGGCAAGCCATGCTCCCAGCAGGCACCCCCACCCCAATGGGGGTGTGGCCAGCCTGCAAATGGCCATCATCCCCCTTGCCCAGGCTGGTCATGCCCCCCAGCAGGGACCCTCACCCCATTGGGGCATGGCCAGCCTGCAGATGGCCATCAGCCACTTGCCCAGGCCCACCCCGTCCCCAGCCAGGACCCTCACCCCAATGAGGGTGTGGCCAGCTTGCAAACTACCCCAGCCCCTCTCCCAGGTTGGCACCACCCCCAGTGGGGACCCTCACTGATCCAGGACCCCCTTCAGGGCAGACCAGCCAGTCCCCACCCATGCACCAGGCCTCTATCTATACTAATAAAAGGGTAATATGCTAATTAGACTGTGAGACCTTCTGGGAGACCTTCTGGATGTCCTTCTGGACAAAGCCATGGTGGCAGGGCAAAGAGGTGGTTAGGTGTGATTAGGCCAGCAGGGGGGGGCAGTTGGGGGTGAGCAGGCAGGTGGGGGGACATTTGGGGGGAAACAGGCCAGTGGGATGGCCATTGGGGGTCATCAGGTAAGTGGGGTGGCAGTTGGGGGCAATCAGTCCAGCAAGAGTGGGCAGTTAGGGTTGATCAGGCCAGCAGCAGAGTGGTTAGGGGCAATCAGGCAGGCAGGCAGGTGAGTGGTTAGGAGCCAGTGGTCCCGGATTGCGAGAGGGATGTCCGACTGCCTGTTTAGGCCTGATCCCACAGGAGTCAAGCCTAAACTGGCAGTGGCAGTCAGACATTCCCCAAGGGGTTCCAGATTGGAGAGGGTGCAGGCTGGGCTGAGGGACAACCCCCCCCCATGCACGAATTTCGTGCACCAGGCCACTAGTTTAGATAATAAGCAATACTATGCTGGAAAAAGCACTAGAAATGGAAATTATCATCTATACTAATAAAAGGGTAATATGCTAATTGGACTGGGTGACCGGACATCTTCTTGATGTCCGACTTCTTTCCGGACAGTTAGGGGGTGACCAGGCCAGCAGGGAGGCAGTTAGGGGGTGACCAGACCAGCAGGGGGGCAGTTGGGGGATGGCCAGGCCAGCAAGGGGCAGTTGGGGGGCGGCCAGGCAAGCAGGCAGGTGAGTGGTTAGGAGCCAGTGGTTCTGGATTGTGAGAATTATGTCCAACTACCGGTTTAGGCCTGTTCCCTGTGCTACTGGGCCTAAACCGGCAGTTGGACATCCCCTGAGGGGTCCCTGATTCAAGAGGGTGCAGGCTAGGCTGAGGAATCCCACCCCCATACATGAATTTTGTGGACAGGGCCTCTAGTTTATTATAAGAACTAACACTTATAGGGTATTTATTATGAGTCAGACACTGTTTTAAGTACTGTACACTCTGTCCACATATTAACTCATTTAATACAATGACCCTCTGAGGTAGTTTCTATTATAATCACCAATTTACAGAAGAGACAAGGGAGGTGTCAAGAGGTTGAGTAATTAGCCCATGTCTACAGAACTTGCAAGTGATGGAGTTGGGAGTCAAACCCATGCAGCTGATCTGGAGCCCAAGCTTCCAGCCACTGAAGTCTACCAGTATCTACAAAACATGATGACTGCTAACAAGGTTAGACTAATTTTTTCAAATCCATAAAATGAAGTAAAAGAGATTGGAAAAGTAATTTCTTCGTATCCTGATAGACAATCAACACTGATGAAATTCCTGGGGACCATTCCATTTGCTTACTCTGTACCACGCTAAAGCATGAAGTAGTTTACTATCTAGAAAATATACATGGAAATGATGGCAAAACTTATGCTTGTGTAATACATTCATGCACATAACAGATTATTGAAGTCATCTTTACCTTCTTATGTGGTTGCAGATTCTAAGTAAGAAAAGGAACCACCATATTTTTCTACATAACTAATATTATTTTTTAAATTTAGATATTTAGGCTACTTTTTAGGTATTGAAAAATATTCTCAGACCTTCTTCCTATTGCATTAGGGCATTTTGTGTAAGGAATAAATTGTCCCTAATAATTACTGTGTCAGGTACTTCTTACTTGCACCCTCTCCTTTTATAAAATAGGAGTTGAAGCAACTTATAGTAGAAGGTCAAGTAGTTTAACAAGGACAAGTGGTGTATGATGAAAAAAGAGATGGGATGGGGTGAAGGGCAGGTAGAGGAAAATTATTGTTTTAGAAACATAGGGCTGGACATAATTACTACAGCTGAGCCCATCATTTTGTGATTAACTGATATAAGGCAATGGCACAGCACTGGTGGAATGTGTCAGGCTTCTGCTATTTCATCTTTTATCCTTGTTCCATGCCTGGTTATGGGAACTTAATACTGATACTTCTCTTGGGCATGTCTGCTGAGGCTCCTTTCCCCAGGGTCTCTTAGCTGGCTTTCAGCTCATCTCATAGATGACACAGCTTGATATTGGCTTGAGAAACTACCTCTCCCAAGAGATCTGGGGTAGAATCAATGAAAGCACTTGGAAAACTTGAAAAGTTAGAAGGATTTGTTATTATGAATGGGACATTTAAACCAGTAATACCTTTAAACTCAGAACTGAATAAAATGGTAACTCAAGCAGCTGTATAGGCTGTGAGCATGTTTGGATGATGTTAGGGTGAGGGCCTGCTTGGGACTTTATACTCTTACCATGTGTGAAGAAGGCTTTGTATGGCACTAGGAAGATGGAGGAGGGGAGAAGGCAGGAAAAGGTGAAGATAATGCCTACTGAGCCTATTTGCAAGGAGATGAGTAGAGAGAGAAGATTTCCTGCGACCTTTCTGACCACAGATAAGCAGTTCATCTTTACAAACACTTTTTGAGTGCCTGCTACATGCCAGCGCTGTGCTGGATGCCAGAAGTACTATATGACCCAGACACTTCCCTGTCTCCAGCAAGTTGAAGGTCTAGTGGATGACACCAGAGGCAGCTGCCTTCCATGGCTATCAACACCCAAATACCCATGTCCAGTGGGAGTCAGGTGGAGGTCCGGGAGGAAAAGTGCACAGCTGATGGAAATCACCCCTGTGGAGGGAGAGCAGAGTGTGGGTCCTGGTCATTAGGGTGAGCAGAGAATGAAGCCTCTTCAGGAACCCCTGGTGGCAGCTAAGCCCCAGCCAAAGCCGGAGTCACGGATGACCTGTGTCCATGCCCGGCTAGCGCAGACCCCAAGTCAGAGGTCATCTCCTCCACATCTGTAATTGACAGATGAGGGAACTGAAGCCCACAGATATATGGTTCACTGGGTAGTGAGAGGCAGAGCTAGAAATAGAAACTAGATGCTGTGATGCCTTATCCCTGTCACACTGGGGCTGAGCCACAGGGGGTTGGCAGCTATGAAGATGAGGACACACTTTTAGTCTATAAGACATTTACTCTTCAGGGTTAATGGATTTATCAAAACCCTTGGAAAACAAGAGTTGGAAAGAGGATGAAGAGAGATGATCAGTAGGCACCTGGGATTGGGGAGAGAAGGTTGTGGCCACTGAAATCAAGCTTCGCTGACTCACAGTGTGACTTGTCCCACACTCATGACCCCCACATGTGCCATCAGGTTTCATCACTTAGGCTAACAGGCTAAAGCCCTCTTCTGACCAGACAGAAGTGAGTCCTGAGTCTCAGGGAAGTTTTGAGTGTTCAGTACCCTCACATATCCCTCTTCTCCAGAGAGGCAAGTCCCAAAGGTGCACAAGAGCTCGACTGCACTGCCACATCAGTGATGCTCACAGACACAGGGAAGGCAGACTTGGGAGCTCCAGCTGCCTACCTGGGTGTGGCCTTCTGGGGAAGTACCCTGCTCACTGGTATCAGTTGTGAGCAGCATTGCTAGTCACTGACACACCTGGTCCACTGGCCCCTCTGCCCAGCCACGGTCCAGGTAGGGATGGCCATGTGACCCAGTTGGGCCAAAGATACATAAGCAGAAGTCTGTTGGGTAGGAATTCTAGGAGATTTGCTCTCCTGGTTTGAAAAATGGGATGCATGTGACTGATTCAAGACTGCGTGTGCTTTCTTTCCTCTTCTTCCTTCCTAGAACCCGGATCTGGGGATGACCATGACAAGGATGATGGACAGAGCCTGAGGCACAGTTGTCATCGTCTTTCTGCACCAGTTCTGAGCAGCTTCCTCCATATTTTTTGACATGTGAGACAGATAGACCAGATTTGTTTATGCTGCACAGTTGGTTATTTTCCTGGTTTGATAACAAGCAACTACCCCAGGTTCAAGGCTTTTCACAACCTGATGCCACAAAACTTTCCTATCTCACTTCTTGCTACCTTCCTCCCTTCTCCAAACACCCTTTCTCTAATTCAAAAGTCATGGCGCTGAGAAGGCTCCCTAGAAAAAGTGGCTGCACTCCTGCTCTGTGCTCCAGCCTGTTCTTAACAATACACAGTACACAGAATAATGCATTATGGTCAGTTTGCTCAGATCCTTTCAATTGTCTTTTAACTTGACTCCCAGCCTCCACCTTTGTCCCCTATAGCATTTTTTTCCAGTACAGCAGACAAAGGGTTTTCATATCCCCCTTCTTGGCAAACTCTGCAGTGACTCCTTATTTTTTTCAAAGTAAAAAGGAAAGTTCTTATGATGGCCTGCAAGGCCCTATATGACCTTCGCACCACCGTTATTTCTCCAACCTCAGCCCTACTCTCTCCTGCTAACTCTTTGGCCACATCAGCTACTTGATGTTCCTCCAACGTGACAGGCAAACTCTCATCTTACAGTGTTTGCATAGGTTGTTCCCTTTACTAAAATGCTTTTCCTCTTTCCTCTCCCTCAAGTCTCATTAAGCCTACTTGGACAACCCTAATTCAAATTGCACCTCAACTCCTTCTCCTAAACATCCCTTACTCTTCTTAACAATAACCCTTGGGCTAGAATTCCTAAATCTAACAGGACTGGATCATAGGACTCAGTCTTATTGACTTTCCTCCTGATTGTATGGAAGGGTGTATAGTTCTGTAACATCTGCAAAGGTCCTCCCCCTTTTCAACTATGCTTGGTCCCAGCACCCTCCATGAACTCTCCATACCCAGCTCTCTCAGTCTGACCTCCATCTTTTCATGCCTTCTGAGATTCATCCTAACCAAGCTCATGGTCCACATCATGAACCCCTTCCCCTGTCACTAAGCCCTGCTCTTGCCTGCAGTTCTAAACTCTGTTTTCTGTCAGGCTTGGCTCCTGTGCCTCTCTTTTCAATCTTTCCCATCCTTCAGCGATAGTAAACCACTTTACTGGCTTCCCTTGGACTTTATCAAGATCCCTTTTAAAACATTTATCTCTTTCAATCTTGTCTTATATTTAATAAAATATTTTATATAATTTGTATTATAAACATCTTACTTTGGATGTCTTTTCTTTCCTACCTGACTATCTCATAAGCAACTTGAGAACAGAATATGTGGCTGATGTGTCTTGTTTTTTTAATTGTCTAAAGTTTACATATATCTATTTTTTCCCCAATTGACCCCCCCTACCAGACATTCCCACCCTGGACAAGCCCCCACCGCCCCAGTGAGTGTCCATTGGTTATGCTAATATACATGCATACAAGTCCTTTGGTTGCTCTCTAACCACCCCACATCCCCTAGCATTTGTCTCTGGATCTATTTTTGTTCATCAGTTTATGTTGATCATTATATCCCACAAATGAGTGAGATCATGTGATATTTATCTTTCTCCAACTGGCTTATTTCACTTAGCATAATGCTCTCCAGTTCCATCCATGCTGTTGCAAATGGTAAAAGTTCCTTCTTTCTATAGTGACATAGTATTCCATTGTGTAGATGTACCACAGTTTTTTTAAGCCACTCATCTGCTGATGGGCACTTAGGTTGTTTCCAAATCTTAGCTATTGTAAATTGTGCTGCTATGAACATAGGGGTGCATATATCCTTTCTGATTGGTGTTTATGGTTTCTTGGGATATAGTCCTAGAAGTGGGATTACTGGGTCAAATGGGAGTTCCATTTTTAACTTTTTGAGGAAACTCCATACTGTTCTCCACAGTGGTTCCACCAGTCTGCATTCCCACCAGCAGTGCACGAGGGTTCCTTTTTCTCCACATCCTCACCAGCATTTGTCATTTGTTGATTTGTTGATGATAGCTATTCTGACATGGTGATATGGTGTCTCATTGTTGTTTTGATTTGCATCTCTCGGATGATTAATGACTTTGAGCATATTTTCATATGTCTCTTGGCCTTCTGTATGTCCTCTTTCGAAAAGTGTCTATTTAGATCCTTTGCAATTTTTTTGGATTGGATTGTTTATCTTCCTTTTGTTAAGTTGAATGAGTTCTCTGTAAATTTTGGAGATTAAACCCTTATCTGAAATAGCATTGGCAAATATGTTCTCCCAAGCACTGGGCTTTCTTATCGTTTTGTTGATGGTTTCTTTTGCTGGGCAGAAGGTTTTTATTTTGATGTAGTCCCATTTGTTTATTTCCTTCTTAGCCTCCATTGCCCTAGAGCTGTGTCTGTAAAGATATTGCTATGACATATGTTTGCTATTTTGCTGCCTATGGGGTACTGTAGGATTTTTATGATTTCCCATCTTACATTTAAGTCCTTTAGCCATTTTGAGTTTTTTTTGTGTGTATGGTGTAAGTTGGTGATCTAGTTTCATTTTTTTTGGATGTATCTGACGAAATTTCCCAGCACCATTTATTGAAAAGACTGTCTTGACTCCATTGCAGGCTCTTGCCTCCTTTGTCAAACATTAATTGAGCATACTGACTTGGGTCAATTTATAGATTCTCTGTTCTGTTCCATTGGTTTATATGTCTATTCTTGTGCTGGTATCAGGCTGTTTTGAGATATGGCTTGGTAATATAGCTTGATATCTGGTATTGTGATCCCTCCAACTTTGTTCTTCTTTCTCAGGGTTGTTGTGGTTATTCTGGGTCTTTTTTTATTCCAGATGAATTTTTGGAGAGTTTGTTCTAGATCTTTGAAATATGCTGTTGGTATTTTAATGGGGATTACATCGAATCTGTAGATTGCTTTGGGTAGTATGGACACTTTAATGATGTTGATTCTACCTAACCATGAGCATAGTATGTTCTTCCATCTGTTTATGTCTTCCTCTATCTCTTTTCTCAGTGTATGTCCTGTAGTTTTCTGAGTACAAGTCTTTTACCTCCTTAGTTAAGTTTATTCCTAGGTATCTTAATTTTTTTGGTGCAATGGTAAATGGGATTTTTTTTAGTTTCTCTTTCTGTGAGTTCATTATTGGTGAACAAAAATGCTATAGATTTTTGGGTGTTAATCTTGTATCCTGCTACATTGCCGAATTAATTTATTAGGTCTAATAGTTTTTTGATGGACTCTTTGAGGTATTATATGTACAGTCTCATGTCATCTGCAAATAAGGACAGTTTTCCTTCTTCTTTTCCAATTTGAATTCCTTTTATTTCTTCTTCTTGTCTGATCACTATAGATAGCACTTCCCATACTATTTCTATCAGGAGTGATGAAAGTATACATCCTTGTTTCTTCCTGTTCTTAGGGGAAATGAGTTTAGTTTTTGCCCATTGAGTATGATGTTGGCTGTAGGTTTGTCATATAAGGCTTTTATTATGTTGAGGTATGATCTCTCTATTCCCACTGTGCTGAGAGTTTTTATCAAGAAAGGATGTTGAATTTTGTCAAATGCTTTTTCTGCATTGATTGATGTGATTATGTGATTTTTGTCTTTCAATTTGTTTATGTGATGTATCACATTTATTGTTTTATGGATATTGTACCATCCTTGCATCCTTGGAATAAATCCCACTTGTTCATGATGTATGATCTTTCTAATGTAATGCTGGATCTGATTTGCTAGGATTTTGTTGAGGATTTTAGCATCTATGTTCATCAAGAATATTGGCCTGTGGTTCTCTTTTTTTTTTTTTTTGTGGTGTCTTTAGCTGGTTTTGGAATTAGGGTAATGCTGGCTTCATAGAAAGAGCTTGGAAGTGTGCCTATCTCTTTAATTTTTTTTGGAATAGTCAGAGGAGCATAGGTTTTCGTTCTTCTTTAAATGCTTGGTAGAATTCCACTGTAAAGCCATCCGGGCCAGGGCTTTTGTTTGCTGGAAGATTTTTGATCACTGCTTCAATTTCTTTTGTAGTTACTGGCCTATTCAGGTTTTTTTATTCTTCCTGATTGAGTTTTGGGAACTTGTATTTTTTTAAAGAATATGTCTATTTTGTCTAGGTTCTCCATTTTATTGGAATAGAGTTGTTCATAGTATTTTTTCATAATCCTTTGCATTTCTGTAGGATGAGTTGTTACTTCACCTCTTTCATTTCTGATTTTATTTATTTGGGTCCTCTCTCCTTGCTTCTTGGTGAGCCTGGGTAAAGGTTCATCAATCTTGTTTGTCCTTTCAAAGAACCAGCTCTTACTTTTGTTGATCTTTTGTAATGTGTTTTTATTCTCAATGTCATTTATTTCCGCTCTGAACTTTATTATTTCCTTCCATCTGCTTACATTGGGCTTTTCTTGTTGCTCTGTTTCTAACTCTGAGTTGTAGGGTTAGATAATTTATTACCATTTTTTCTTGTTTTTTTGATGTACGCCTATAGAGCTATGAACTTCCCTCTCAAAACTGCTTTTATTGTGTCCCATAGATTTTGGATTGTTGTGTTTTCATTGTCAATTTTTTTTCCAGGATGCTTTTTATTTCTTCTTTGATCTCTTTGGTAACTCAATCATTGTTTAATAACATGCTATTCAGCCTCAAAATTTTTGATTTTTTTTTTCATTTTGTTTATTGTAGTTGATTTCTAATTTTATGCCATTGTGATCTGAGAAGTTGCTTGATATAATTTCTATTTTCTTGAATTTGAAGAAACTTTGCCTGTGCCCACATATGTGATCTATCTTTAAAAATGACCCATGTGCACTTGAGAAGAAAGTATGTTCTGTGGCTTTGGGGTGAAATGTTCTGAAGATGTCAATTAATTCCACCTGATCTAGTGAGTCATTTAGGATTGCTGTTTATTTGCTGATTTTTTGTTTAAAGGATTTGTCCTCATGTTAGTGGGGTATTAATGTCCCCTACTATGACTGTATTGCTGTCAATCTCTCCCTTGATATCTTCCAGAAGTTTTATTATGTATTTGGGTGCTCCTGTATTGGGTGCATATATGTTTTCCATCTTGTTGAATTGCTCCCTTTAGTATTATGAAGTGGCCTTCCTTATCTCTTGTTATGGACTTCACTTTGAGGTCTAATTTGTCAGATACAAGTATTGCTACCTCAGCTTTTTTTCCATTTCCATTCACCTAAAAATTGTTTCTATCCCTTCACTATCAACCTGTGTGAGTACTTTGTTATGAAGTGGGTTTCCTGTAGACAGCAGCTATATGGGTCATGTTTTCTTTTTTTTCTTTCTTTTTTTTTTTTAAATATATTTTATTGATTTTTTACAGAGAGGAAGGGAGAGGGATAGAGAGTTAGAAACATCGATCAGCTGCCTCCTGCACACCCCCTATTGGGGACATGCCCGCAACCAAGGTACATGCCCTTGACCGGAATTGAACCTGGGACCTTTCAGTCCACAGGCTGATGCTCTATCCACTGAGCCAAACCAGTTTCGGCGGGTCATGTTTTCTTATCCATGCAGCTACCCTATGTCTTTTGTTTGGGGCATTTAACCCATTTCCATTTAAAGTTATTATTGATAGTTACTTATTTGTTGCCATTTTTGTTCTTTATGCCTGTGTTCCTTCTTCCCTTTCTATTTTTTCTTTTATAGCAGACCATTTAGCATTTCTTGCATTGCTGGTTTGGTGGTAATAAACTCCCTTATTCCTTTTTTGTCTGTGAAGCTCCTGATTTCACCTTCAGTTTTGATTGATGGTCTTTCTGGGTATTGTATGACTTTTTATTTTTCACTGCATTTCCTTCTGGCCTGATATATTTCTGTTGAGAAATCAGTTGATAGTCTGATGGGAGGTCCCTTGTAGGTAACTTTCTGTCTCTCTCTGGCAGCTTAAGATTCTTACTTTGTCGTTGGTGTTTGCCAATTTAATTATAATGTGCCTTGGTGTCATTCTTTATGGGTTCATCTTGTTTGGGACACTGTGAGCTTCTTTGTCTTGTGTGAGGTTTTTTCCCAATATCAGGGAAATTTTCTGTCATTATTCCTTCAAACGGGTTTTCTATTCCTTGTTTAGTTTCCTCTCCTTCTAGCACCTCTATTATGTGGATAGTGTTACATTTCATGTTGTCCCAAAGTTACTTTAGGCTCTCCTTTTTTTTTTAAGTTTTTTTTTTTTCCAGTTGCTGCTCTGCTTGGGTGTTTTT
The DNA here is from genome assembly GCF_963455305.1 of Plecotus auritus. Classification (NCBI taxonomy): domain Eukaryota; kingdom Metazoa; phylum Chordata; class Mammalia; order Chiroptera; family Vespertilionidae; genus Plecotus; species Plecotus auritus. Next base: position 111,431,185 of record NC_137771.1, read on the forward strand.
TCCTACCTTGTCTTCTAGCTCACTGACACAGTCCTCCACTTCTTCTAGTCTACTGTTGATGCTTCATATTGTGTTCTTTATTGCAGCGATGTTATTCTTCATTTCTTCTTAGCTCTTCTTCACTTCCTCTTGGTTCTTACACATGTTGTTGAATTTGTCTTCCATTCTTTTCAGCATCCTTATGACCATTGCTCTGAATTTTTTCTCTGACAAATTGCTTGCCTCCATTTTGTTTACTTTTTTTTCTGGTGATTCATCCTTTTCTTTCATATGGGGGCTGTTTCTTTGTCTCCCCATGTTCGCTGCTCTTAGGGTGTCTCATTATATAGCTTTCTCTCTACCGCATTGACATCTGTGTTTAATTGGTCAATTCCAGGTGGATGTTATTTGATTCAGCTGTTCCTCCTATCTGCTCTGTGAGAAGGCACAGGACCCATCAGTGTATTTGGCTGCCACCTTGTCTCCCCCTGGACAAACTTTTTAGGTTCCCTCAGCTGGGGAGGCTGGTGTCTCAGTGTTCGTGGGTTCGCAGCTGAGGCAGCTGGTTGCTGGTCATTGTGGCTGTAGGGTTTTGGGCAGTATCCGAGGTCTCCCTGGATGAAGGTAAGGCTGAGCTTCTGGTCATAGCTGCTCTCCCCCTTCAAGATGGTGCAGTCTCTGCAGCAGAACCAGCCACTCTGGGAGAAATTTCAGTGGTAGTAGAGGCTTCCCCCAACACTCCTGTGGAATATAAATGTCCCTTACTCACAAATACAGACACTTCTTGCACACCCACGCACTCTCCTTTCGCTCTCTTATTCACACACTATCTTGCAGCTTACTGTCCCATTGGCCGCCATGTCTTTTCTTTTTAAATACATTTTTCCCCATTGTGAACCTATTGTGCAGATTCTCTGAGTTGAAGGAAAAGAATTGTAAATAGACTGTGAGAGAGTTTGAGTCCAATGGGCTTGCATTTTCCTGGTGAAAAGATAGTAAAGCCAAGGTTTTAAGTAAGAGTTTCAAGTAATCTTTTTAAAAAAGTGATAATAATTTGTTTATATTGCTAATACTATTAAAATGCTCAGATTACATATTTCCATTTCCAAATATAATTCTATAGAAAACCCTGCTATCTGAAAATATTTGCAGACTTGTTACAGAAAATTTTGGAAATTCCAAAGTTGGAACAAGTAAAAATGTCATTACCTTGAATCTAGCACATTGCCTGATACATTAGACTTTCATTACATTATCTTGAGGAAATGAATAAACAAAATTGAGCTTTTCAGGAGATATGGCTTTGGAATGAGAGGTCCAGGGGTGTGTGAGCTTGGGGAAGGTTTCTGCAGAAAAATTTGAGGGATGGCAGGAAGCCCCATTTAGATCTCTTCTGAAGGTACTCAGCTTGAATGCCACTCAGTCTGAAACTGAGAATCTTTCTCTGTTTTCTCCTCAGTCAAGCCATTTGGAAGACTAACCCAACTATGCCCAAACAGGATTGCTTGGCACTTTTTCCACATATAGGTCTTTTACCTCCTTGGTTAGGTTTATTCCTAAGTATCTTAATTTTTTTGGTGCGATGGAAAATGGGATTGCTTTTTTAGTTTCTCTTTCTGTAAGTTCACTGTTGGTGTATAGAAATGCCATAGATTTCTTGGTGTTAATTTTGTATCCTGCTACATTGTTGAATTCATTTATTAAGTCTGTTAGTTTTTTGATGGAGTCTTTTGGGTTTTTTATGTACAATATCATGTCATCTGCAAATAAGGACAGCTTTACTTCTTCTTTTCCAATTTGGATGCCTTTTATTTCTCCTTCTTGTCTAATTGCAGTGGCTAATACTTCCAGTACTATGTCAAACAGGAGTGGTGAGAGTGGGCATCCTTGTCTTGTTCCTGTTCTTAGGGGAAATGGTTTTAGTTTTTGCCCATTGAGTATGATGTTAGCTGTGGGTTTGTCATATATAGCTTTTATTATGTTGAGGTATGATCCTTCTATTCCCACCTTGCTGAGAGTTTTTATCAAGAAAGGGTGTTGGATTTTGTCAAATGCTTTTTCTGCATCAATTGATATGACTATGTGATTTTTATCTCTCAATTTGTTTATGTGATGTATCACATTTATTGATTTGCGGATATTGAACCATCCTTGCATTCCTGGGATAAACCCTACTTGGTCATGGTGTATGATCTTTCTGATGTACTGCTGGATCCGATTTGCTAGAATTTTGTTGAGGATTTTGGCATCTACATTCATGAGGGATATTGGCCTGTAATTCTCCTTCATTGTGTTGTCTTTATCTGGTTTTGGTATTAGGGTGATGCTGGCTTCATAGAAGGAGCTTGGAAGTGTTCCTTCCTCTTGAATTTTTTGGAATAGTCTGAGGAGGATAGGTTTTAGTTCTTCCTTGAATGTTTGGTAGAACTCTCCTGTGAAGCCGTCTGGCCCCGGGCTTTTGTTTGCTGGAAGCTCTTTGATGACTGCTTCAATTTCTTCCATAGTTACTGGCATGTTGAGCTGTTTAGATTCTTCCTGATTCAGTTTTGGAAGGTTATATTTTTCTAGGAATATGTCCATTTCCTCCAGGTTGTCCAGTTTGTTGGAATAGAGTTGTTCGTAGTATTTTTTAACAATCCTTTGTATTTCGGCGGGATCTGTTGTTATTTCACCTCTTTCATTTCTGATCTTGTTTATTTGGGTCCTCTCTCTTTGCTTCTTGGTGAGCCTGGCTAGAGGTTCATCAATCTTGTTTATCCTTTCAAAGAACCAGCTCTTGGTTTTGTTGATCTTTGTATTGTTTCTTTGGTCTCTATGTCGTTTATCTGTGCTCTGATCTTTATTATTTCCTTCCTTCTGCTTACACTGGGCTTTTCTTGTTGCTCTTTTTCTAACTCTTTGAGTTGTTGGGTTAGGTAATTTATTACCCCTGTTTCTTGTTTTTTGCAGTAGGCTTGTAGAGCTATGAACTTCCCTCTCAAGACTGCTTTCGCTGTGTCCCATAGATTTTGGATTGTAGTGTTTTCATTGTCATTTGTTGTCATGATGTTTTTTATTTCTTCTTTGATCTCTCTGGTAACCCAGTCATGGTTTAATAGCATGCTGTTTAGTCTCCATGTGTTTGATTTCTTTGGGTTGTTTTTATTGTAGTTGATTTCCAGTTTTATGCCACTGTGGTCTGAGAAGATGCTTGATATGATTTCTATCTTTTTGAATTTGAAGAGACTTTGCCTATGTCCCAACATATGGTCTATCTTTGAAAATGACCCATGTGCACTTGAGAAGAATGTATATTCTGTGGCTTTGGGGTGAAATGTTCTGAAGATGTCAATTAATTCCATCTGGTCTAGTGAGTCATTTAGGATTGATGTTTCTTTGCTGATTTTTTGTTTAGAGGATTTGTCCAATGGTGATAGTGGGGTATTAAAGTCTCCTACTATGATTGTTTTGCTGTCAATCTCTCCCTTGATATCCTCCAGGAGTTTTTTATGTATTTGGGTGCTCCTGTATTGGGTGCATATATGTTTACCAGAGTTATTTCTTCTTGTTGGATTGCTCCCTTTAGTATTATGAAATGGCCTTCCTTATCTCTTGTTATGTCCTTCAGTTTGAGATCTAATTTGTCAGAAATAAGTATTGCTACCCCAGCTTTTTTTTCAGTTCCATTTGCCTGGAAAACCTTTTTCCATCCCTTCACCCTCAGTCTGTGTGCGTCTTTTTTTCTGAGGTGGGTTTCTTGTAGACAGCAGATATATGGGTCATGTTTTCTTATCGAATCCGTTACCCTATGTCTTTTGATTGGGGCATTTAATCCATTTACATTTAAAGTTATTATTGATAGGTACTTATTTGTCGCCATTCCTATTCTTTACCCCTGTGTTACTTCTTCGCTTCCTGTTTCTTTCTTTCCTTTTTTTTTTTTTTTTTTACAGCAGACCCTTTAGCATTTCTTGCATTGCTGGTTTGGTGGTAATAAATTCCCTTAGTCCTTTTTTGTCTGTGAAGCTCCTGATTTCATCTTCAATTTTGATTGACAGCCTTGCTGGGTACAGTATTCTTGGATTCAGACCCTTCCTTTGCATGACTTTGTATATTTCATTCCATTCCCTTCTGGCCTGATGAGTTTCTGTTGAGAAATCAGTTGCTAGTCTGATGGGGGTTCCTTTGTATGTAACTTTCTGTCTCTCTCTGGCCGCTTTTAAGATTCTTACTTTGTCGTTGGTGTTTGCCAATTTAATTATAATGTGCCTTGGCGTCGGTCTTTTGGGGTTCATTTTGCTTGGGACTCTGTGAGCTTCTTGGATTTGTGTGGGTTTTTTCTTCCCTATATCAGGGAAATTTTCTGTCATTATTTCTTCTAATAGGTTTTCTATTCCTTGCTCAGCTTCCTTTCCTTCTGGAACCCCTATTATGCGGATGTTGTTTTGTTTCGTGTTGTCCCAAAGTTCCCTTAGACTCTCCTTCTGCTTTTCTTTTCTTTTTTTTCCTAGAAGTTGCTCTACTTGGGTATTTTTTTCCATGTTGTCTTCTAGCTCACTGATGCTGTCCTCTGCTTCTTCTAGTCTACACTTGAGTTCTTTACAGCAGCGATGTCATTTTTCATTTCTTCTTGGTTCTTCTTCATTTCCTCTTGGTTCTTGCTCATATTGTCGAATTTGTCTTCCATTCTTTTCAGCCACCTTATGACCATTTGTCTGAATTCTTTTTCTTTAAGGTCGCTTGCCTCCATTTCGTTTACTTCCTTTTCTGGTGATGCCTGCTTTTCTTTCATATGCGGGCTGCTTCTTTGTCTCCCCATGGTCTCTCTTCTCTGGGTGTCTGGTTATGTAGTTCTCTCTCTCCTGGGTTGATTTAAAGGCACAAACTACAGCACTACCAGGTACAACTCACAAGGCACTGAAAAGGAATGTATTCACGATATTAATAACCTCCAATATAGGTGACCACCAGTGAAAGGCAAATTAGGTGATAGGAGAGAAAGAAGAAGAGGAAAAAAGAAAGAAAGAAAGAAAGAAAGAAAGAAAGAAAGAAAGAAAGAAAGAATAAAGGAGTGTGAAAATGAAATTGGGAAAAGGGAAAGTAAAGAAAAAAAAAGGTAAGAGAGACAAGAAAGTGACTAAGAGAGAAAGGGGACAGACTATATATATTGGGGATAAAACTCCAATAGAACAATCACTAATCCCAGCAAATGCCAGCAACAAGTGCCTGGGGATTAGTACAAACTACAACACCAACTAATATGGAGTGAGGCAAGGGAAAGCTGAAGCACAAAACAAACAAAAAAATAAACAAAAGAAGAATAAGCAGAACAATCTCACAAAAAAGCATAAAAATTCTATATAATCTACATTCAAGGAAACAACAACAAAAGGACAGAGAGAAGGACAAGTTTATGGATAGCTCAGACAGCAAAGGGAGAGGTGTATGTGGACTTGGAGCAGGGGATTGGAGATTAGATATGTTAGTAGGGTGAAATTTTAACAAGGGGTAAACAGAAAGAATAGGGAAAATCTAAAGCAGTAAAAGGGTAAGATAAACAGGACACTGAAAAGGGGGAGGTTAGGAAGAGAGTGATGGCCTAAAGGTAGAGTTGAGATAGAGTAAAACGATGCTAAAGGAAAGATAAAAATAGAATGTAGAACCCTAATCCCAAAATAAAATGAAGAGAAAATAAAATGACACTTAAAAAAAAAAAGATAGCAGTAGTAACAATACGGATTGAAAATAAAAATGTAATAATTAAAAAGCTAAAATCAAGTGATGAAAAAAGAAAAAAAAGTTTCTTGATTAAAAGATGCAAAAAATGAAATAAAAGAAAAATAAAAATAAATAAAAGGTAAAAATAAGATGTGAAGTAGTGAAGGTCATTCACTTCCTCTGTTTTTCTGTTTGGCATGCCTGTTTCTCAGTCCAGACAGTATTGCAGTTCCCTGCGATCCTCTGCTCTTCAGTGTTGTAAGCCAGTCCTGATTTTAAGCAGGCGGTGTGTCTTAATTTCTCGTATTCCTTTATTTTTGATTACACAAGAGTCAATTTGTGATTCAGCCCCTGGGTGGCAGTGTTTCTGGATTGACTTCCGGGTCTATCTATGGCCTCTCTAGGCAGTGTTAGAGCCTTCTTTCCCTGTGGCACTCACTACCGGTTTGTGGGAGTGGGCTGCCTCAGAGCTGACTCTCCGATGGTCACTCCCTGCTCCGATCCCCAGGTTCCAGAAAAACAACTTTCCCCTGTAGTCTCCCAGGGTGTCCCCAACTGGGTGATCCTATGTATTGGGCTTAGTAATCAGAAGCAAGAATTTCAAGAGGAAAAAAGCCCAGTTGTGCGAACTCCGGGATTGCGCGTAAGCCCAGGCACCCAGGGAACGCAGGGGCTGCGCGTAAGTCTGGACTGCCTGAAATTCTTAGGGTGTCCCTGCACGTCAGATCAAAATGGGTTGCTTTTTAGAGTGCCCTTCTCTTAGCAGCTCTGTGGACCCCTTTCCACAATCACAGATCACGCCAGCCCCTACAGCTTGGCACTTTTTATACCTTTTCATCCCCCTCTCTGAGGCTGAGAAAAGACCCAGAGGAACCTTGCAGAGAGAAGTCACAGACATGAACAGTGAACCTTTAACAATGTCTCACTACCCAGTACCCAGCCCAGCCTACCTTCCTTCTGCCCTGCTTGTGATCATGACAGGCCTGTCCTGTTTACCTCTAATCTTCTTTGCCCTTCTCTTGTTCTAAGTTCACATTGTTCAGCCATTATAGCACCTCTCCAGGCCCTGTCCATGGCTCCCATGTGCAGGGAGAGGCAGGTTAGTGCTGTCTGAGGCCCATAATTGGTGTCTTGTGCTGAAAGCACTGGGTGGTGGGCATAAGGTCTAGTCCTATTGCTGCCAGTGTAAGAGCATGGCCACCTTCCCTGACATGCCCCTCTATTAACCCAACTGGCTAATGAGCTATACCCTGGCCTGTGAGGATTTATTATGAGTGACCTTAGTATTGGCATGAGGCCCTTTTGCCTGTCACTGCTATTTTTAGGCCTTCAGGTGGGAAGTGTTATAACTGAAAAACAGCCTCCACTAGACCTTGCTCTGTCCATCAGCAAATGATAGGGGAGTTACTGCCCTGTTCCATCTAGCTCCTTCCATGCAGTCTGATGATCAGTGAAAATCCTAGCAGAAGCAAAATCCTCTTCCTGCTCTCTTTTTTTTTTTTTTTTTGAGTTTTCTTAAAGTCTTTTTTTTTTATTTTTTATTTTTTTTTTCTTTTCAAATTTTTATTAAGGTATTATATGTGTACATATCTTACCATTGCCCCCCACCCCCACCCCACTCCCATACATGCCCTCACCCCCCAATGTTTTGCATCCGTTGGTTACTCTTATATACATGCATATAAGTCCTTCAGTTGATCTCTTATTTACCCCACCTCTCCCTAAATTTACTCCTGTAATTTGACAGTCTGTTTGATGCTTTACTGCCTCTGTAACTATCTTTTTGTTCATCAGTTTATAATGTTTTTCATTATCCCCAAATGAGTGGGATCATGTGGTATTTTTCTTTCATTGACTGGCTTATTTCACTTAGCATAATGTTCTCTAATTCCATCCAAGTGCCTACAAATGGTAGTAATTCCTTCTTTTTTACGGCAGCATAGTATTCCATTGTGTAGATGTACCATAGTTTTCTGATCCAGTCATCTGCTGACGGGCACCTAGGCTGTTTCCAAATCTTAGCTATTGTAAATTGTGCTGCTATGAACATAGGGGTGCATATATCCTTTCTGATTGGTGTTTCTGGTTTCTTAGGATATATTCCTAGGAGTGGGATTACTGGGTCAAATGGGAGTTCCATTTTCAGTTTTTTGAGGAAACTCCATACTGTTCTCCACAGTGGCTGCACCAGTCTGCATTCCCACCAGCAGTGCACGAGGGTTCCTTTTTCTCCGCATCCTCGCCAACACTTGTCGTTTGTTGATTTGTTGATGATAGCCATTCTGACAGGTGTGAGATGGTATCGCATTGTTGTTTTGATTTGCATCTCTCGGATAATTAGTGACTTTGAGCATGTTTTCATGTGTCTCTTGGCCTTCCTTCTGTCTTCTTTCGAAAAGATTCTATTTAGGTCCGTTGCCCATTTTTTTATTGGATCCTTTATCTTCCTTTTATTAAGTTGTATAAGCTGCCTGTAGATGTTGGAAATTAAACCTTTATCAGTGATACCATTTGCAAATATGTTCTCCCATACAGTGGGGTTTCTTGTTGTTTTGTTGATGGTTTCTTTTGCTGTGCAAAAGCTTTTTATTTTGATGTAGTCCCATTTGTTTATTTTCTGTTTGGCTTCCATTGCCCTAGGGGCAGTATCACTGAAAAAGTTCTTTTGGCATATGTCTGAGATTTTGCTGCCTGTGGATTCCTCTAGTATTTTTTTGGTTTCCCGTCTTATATTTAAGTCCTGTACCCATTTTGAGATTATTTTTGTGTATGGTGTAAGTTGGTGATCTAGTTTCATTTTTTTGCATGTATCTGTCCAATTTTCCCAACACCATTTATTAAAGAGACTGTCTTGACTCCATTGTATGCTCATGCCTCCTTTGTCAAATATTAAATGCGCATATTGGTTTGGGTCGATATCTGGATTCTCTATTCTGTTCCATTGATCTATATGTCTGTTCTTGTGCCAGTACCAGGCTGTTTTGAGGACAGTGGCTTTGTAATACAGCTTGAAATCTGGTATTGAGATCCCTCCTACTTTATTCTTCTTTCTCAGGATTGCTGTGGCTATTCGGGGTCTTTTTTTATTCCAGATGAATTTTTGGAGAGTTCTTTCTAGGTCTGTGAAATACGCCGTTGGTATTTTAATGGGGAGTGCATTGAATCTATAGATTGCTTTGGGTAGTATGGACATTTTAATGATGTTGATTCTACCAATCCATGAACATGGTATGTTCTTCCATCTGTTTACATCTTCCTCTATCTCTTTTTTCAGTGTCCTGTAGTTTTCCGCATATAGGTCTTTTACCTCCTTGGTTAGGTTTATTCCTAAGTATCTTAATTTTTTTGGTGCGATGGAAAATGGGATTGCTTTTTTAGTCTCTCTTTCTGTAAGTTCATTGTTGGTGTATAGAAATGCCATAGATTTCTTGGTGTTAATTTTGTATCCTGCTACATTGCCGAATTCATTTATTAAGTCTGTTAGTTTTTTGATGGAGTCTTTCGGGTTTTTTATGTACAATATCATGTCATCTGCAAATAAGGACAGCTTTACTTCTTCTTTTCCAATTTGGATGCCTTTTATTTCTTCTTCTTGTCTAATTGCAGTGGCTAATACTTCCAGTACTATGTCAAACAGGAGTGGTGAGAGTGGGCATCCCTGCCTTGTTCCTGTTCTCAGGGGAAATGGTTTTAGTTTTTGCCCATTGAGTATGATGTTAGCTGTGGGTTTATCATATATAGCTTTTATTATGTTGAGGTATGATCCTTCTATTCCCACCTTGTTGAGAGTTTTTATCAAGAAAGGGTGTTGGATTTTGTCAAATGCTTTTTCTGCATCAATTGATATGACTATGTGATTTTTATCTCTCAATTTGTTTATGTGATGTATCACATTTATTGATTTGCGGATATTGAACCATCCTTGCATTCCTGGGATAAATCCTACTTGGTCATGGTGTATGATCTTTCTGATGTACTGCTGGATCCTATTTGCTAGAATTTTATTGAGGATTTTGGCATCTACATTCATGAGGGATATTGGCCTGTAATTCTCCTTCATTGTGTTGTCTTTATCTGGTTTTGGTATTAGGGTGATGCTGGCTTCATAGAAGGAGCTTGGAAGTGTTCCTTCCTCTTGAATTTTTTGGAATAGTCTGAGGAGGATAGGTTTTAGTTCTTCCTTGAATGTTTGGTAGAACTCTCCTGTGAAGCCATCTGGCCCCGGGCTTTTGTTTGTTGGAAGCTCTTTGATGACTGCTTCAATTTCTTCCATAGTTACTGGCATGTTGAGCTGTTTAGATTCTTCCTGATTCAGTTTTGGAAGGTTATATTTTTCTAGGAATATGTCCATTTCCTCCAGGTTGTCCAGTTTGTTGGAATAGAGTTGTTCGTAGTATTTTTTAACAATCCTTTGTATTTCGGCGGGATCTGTTGTTATTTCACCTCTTTCATTTCTGATCTTGTTTATTTGGGTCCTCTCTCTTTGCTTCTTGGTGAGCCTGGCTAGAGGTTCATCAATCTTGTTTATCCTTTCAAAGAACCAGCTCTTGGTTTTGTTGATCTTTTGTATTGTTTCTTTGGTCTCTATGTCGTTTATCTGTGCTCTGATCTTTATTATTTCCTTCCTTCTGCTTACACTGGGCTTTTCTTGTTGCTCTTTTTCTAACTCTTTGAGTTGTTGGGTTAGGTAATTTATTACCCCTGTTTCTTGTTTTTTGCAGTAGGCTTGTAGAGCTATGAACTTCCCTCTCAGGACTGCTTTCGCTGTGTCCCATAGATTTTGGATTGTAGTGTTTTCATTGTCATTTGTTGTCATGATGTTTTTTTATTTCTTCTTTGATCTCTCTGGTAACCCAGTCATGGTTTAATAGCATGCTGTTTAGTCTCCATGTGTTTGATTTCTTTGGGTTGTTTTTATTGTAGTTGATTTCCAGTTTTATGCCACTGTGGTCTGAGAAGATGCTTGATATGATTTCTATCTTCTTGAATTTGAAGAGACTTTGCCTATGTCCCAACATATGGTCTATCTTTGAAAATGACCCATGTGCACTTGAGAAGAATGTATATTCTGTGGCTTTGGGGTGAAATGTTCTGAAGATGTCAATTAATTCCATCTGGTCTAGTGAGTCATTTAGGATTGATGTTTCTTTGCTGATGTTTTGTTTAGAGGATTTGTCCAATGGTGATAGTGGGGTATTAAAGTCCCCTACTATGATTGTATTGCTGTCAATCTCTCCCTTGATATCCTCCAGGAGTTTTTTTATGTATTTGGGTGCTCCTGTATTGGGTGCATATATGTTTACCAGAGTTATTTCTTCTTGTTGGATTGCTCCCTTTAGTATTATGAAATGGCCTTCCTTATCTCTTGTTATGTCCTTCAGTTTGAGATCTAATTTGTCAGAAATAAGTATTGCTACCCCAGCTTTTTTTTCAGTTCCATTTGCCTGGAAAACCTTTTTCCATCCCTTCACCCTCAGTCTGTGTGCGTCTTTTTTTCTGAGGTGGGTTTCTTGTAGACAGCAGATATATGGGTCGTGTTTTCTTATCCAATCCGTTACCCTATGCCTTTTGATTGGGGCATTTAATCCATTTACATTTAAAGTTATTATTGATAGGTACTTATTTGTCGCCATTCCTATTCTTTACCCCTGTGTTACTTCTTCGCTTCCTGTTTCCTTCTTTCTTTCTTTCTTTTTTTTTTTTTTTACAGCAGACCCTTTAGCATTTCTTGCATTGCTGGTTTGGTGGTAATAAATTCCCTTAGTCCTTTTTTGTCTGTGAAGCTCCTGATTTCACCTTCAATTTTGATTGACAGCCTTGCTGGGTACAGTATTCTTGGATTCAGACCCTTCCTTTGCATGACTTTGTATATTTCATTCCATTCCCTTCTGGCCTGATGAGTTTCTGTTGAGAAATCAGTTGCTAGTCTGATGGGGGTTCCTTTGTATGTAACTTTCTGTCTCTCTCTTGCTGCTTTTAAGATTCTTACTTTGTCATTGGTGTTTGCCAATTTAATTATAATGTGCCTTGGTGTCGGTCTTTTGGGGTTCATTTTGCTTGGGACTCTGTGAGCTTCTTGGATTTGTGTGTGTTTTTTCTTCCCTATATCTGGGAAATTTTCTGTCATTATTTCTTCAAAGAGGTTTTCTATTCCTTGCTCAGCTTCCTTTCCTTCTGGAACCCCTATTATGCGGATGTTGTTTTGTTTCGTGTTGTCCCAAAGTTCCCTTAGGCTCTCCTCCTGCCTTTTAATTTTTTTTTCTAGAAGTTGCTTTTCTTGGGTATTTTTTTCCATCTTGTCTTCTAGCTCACTGATGCGGTCCTCTGCTTCTTCTAGTCTACTCTTGATGCTTTCTATTGAGTTCTTTACAGCAGCGATGTCATTTTTCATTTCTTCTTGGTTCTTCTTCATTTCCTCTTGGTTCTTGCTCATATTGTCGAATTTGTCTTCCATTCTTTTCAGCCACCTTATGACCATTTCTCTGAATTCTTTTTCTGGAAGGTTGCTTGCCTCCATTTCGTTCACTTCCTTTTCTGGTGATGCCTGCTTTTCTTTCATATGCGGACTGCTTCTTTGTCTCCCCATGGTCTCTCTTCTCTGGGTGTCTGGTTATGTAGTTCTCTCTCTCCTGGGTTGATTTAAAGGCACAAAATACAGCACTACCAGGTACAACTCACAAGGCACTGAACAGGAATGTATTCACGATATTAATAACCTCCAATAAAGGTGACCACCAGAGAAAGGCAAATTAGGTGATAGGAGAGAAAGAAGAAGAGGAAAAAGGAAAGAAAGAAAGAAAGAAAAAAAGAAAAAAGGAGTGAGAAAATGAAATTGGGAAAAGGGAAAGTAAAGAGAAAGAAAAAAAAAGTAAGAGAGATAAGAAAGTGACTAAGATTGAAAGGGGAACAGACTATATATATTGGGGATAAAACTCCAATAGAACAATCACTAATCCCAGCAAATGCCAGCAACAAGTGCCTGGGGATTAGTACAAACTACCACACCAACTAATATGGAGTGAGGAAAGGGAAAGCTGAAGCACAAAACAAACAAAAAAATAAACAAAAGAAGAATAAGCAAAACAATCTCACAAAAAAGCATAAAAATTGGATATAATCTACATTCAAGCAAACAACAACAAAAGGACAGAGAGAAGGACAAGTTTATGGATAGTTCAGACAGCGAAGGGAGAGGTGTATGTGGACTTGGAGCAGAGGATTGGAGATTAGATATGTAAGTAGGGTGAAATTTTAACAAGGGGTAAACAGAAAGAATAGGGAAAATCTAAAGCAGTAAAAGGGTAATATAAACAGGACACTGAAAAGGGGGAGGTTAGGAAGAGAGTGATGGCCTAAAGGTAGAGTTGAGATAGAGTAAAACGATGCTAAAGGAAAGCATATAAAAATAGAATGTAGAACCCTAATCCCAAAATAAAATGAAGAGAAAATAAAATGACACTTTAAAAAAAAAAAAAAGATAAAATAGCAGTAGTAATAATACGGATTGAAAATAAAAATGTAATCATTAAAAAGGTAAAATCAAGTGATGAAAAAAGAAAAAAAAAGTTTCTTGATTAAAAGATGCAAAAAATGAAAATAAAAAAAATAAAAAAAATAAAAAAATAAAAGGTAAAAATAAAATGTGAAGTAGTGAAGGTCATTCACTTCCTCTGTTTTTCTGTTTGGCACGCCTGTTTCTCAGTCCAGACAGTATTGCAGTTCCCTGCGATCCTCTGCTCTTCAGTGTTGTAAGCCAGTCCTGATTTTAAGCAGGCGGTGTGTCTTAATTTCTCGTATTCCTTTATTTTTGATTACACAAGAGTCGATTTGTGATTCAGCCCCTGGGTGGCAGTGTTTCTGGATTAACTTCCGGGTCTATCTATGGCCTCTCTAGGCAGTGTTAGAGCCTTCTTTCCCTGTGGCACTCGTCACCGGCCTGTGGGAGTGGTCTGCCTCAGAGCTGACTCTCTGATGGTCACTCCCCGCTCCGATCCCCAGGTTCCAGAAAAACAACCTTCCCCTGCAGTCTCCCAGGGTGTCCCCAACTGGGTGATCCTATGTATTGGGCTTAGTAATCAGAAGCAAGAATTTCAAGAGGAAAAAGCCCAGTTGTGCGTACTCCGGGACTCCGCGTAAGCCCAGGCACCCAGGGAACGCAGGGGCTGCGCGTAAGTCTGGACTGCCTGAAATTCTTAGGGTGTCCCTGCACTTCAGATCAAAATGGGTTGCTTTTTAGAGTGCCCTTCTCTTAGCAGCTCTGAGGACCCCTTTCCACAATCACAGATCACGCCAACCCCTACAGCCACGGATTTTTCTAGGCACAGACTTCCCTGGTCCTCCAGCTCCCACAAAACGCGCGTTCCTCTCTCCCGCCGGGACCAGAGACCTCACCTTATCCCAGGCGAAATCTGACCTTTCCGTGGTGGAGTGTAGAGCTCCTCTGAACCCGTGTGCTTGCGCCAGTTGGGGAGCGTTGTTTTGGGGCTCACAGCTGTTCCTGGGGTGCCGCCGTTGTGGATTCTCAGGCTTCAGATAAGCTCCACTTTCCGGATCAAGATGGCGCAGACTCCGCGTCCAACCCCGCAGCTCTGGGAGGGGACCCAGCCACAGTTGGTGCTGCCAGGTCAGGGGAACCCCGTTCAGCAGTCCCCCACCTCCTTCTGGAATTCAGCTGTCTCCCAACCAGCCAACAAACACTCCTTGTGCGACCCTCAGCTGTTCTTTCTTTCTGCTCCGGGACAAGGCTCGGAACACGTCTGTCTATTCCGCCGCCATTATTCCCTCCTCCTGCTCTCTTTATGATGCAGGTGAAAAAGTGTTGGAGGCAAAGACCAACATTAGTTAGCATAATAAATGCAAAAAGTTCATCAGAAGGCTGATGGACTTAGTCAGCAGGGCTGAAATCTGCATATTATTACCTGCTGCTGGCTGAACAGCTGAAGGCAGTTCCCCTAACCTGATATTCCTTTATTGTTTACTAAACCTCACCTTTGATATGTGTGTTTGCTTTGCTAAAGGAAAAAATGTGTAAGTAAAAAGCCATGGTTCCAGAGATTCAGCAAACCCACTCCACTAGAGAGGGTGAGTTCTCTGCCTGGTTCCTCATGACTTCCAAATTTATATTTCTTGTCTAGTGTATCCATTTATGTTGCAGCCCCTTATCCAGATTCCTGAACCCTTGCTGTGAAAGACTGAGGCATTTATGGTGCCCAAACGAAGGACATCTGGAGAAGAAGATTCACCAGAGCAAAGAAAAGTTGATCACCAGTAAGGGTGGGGACCACCGAAAATTTGGTGAGAGATTCACTGTGCATAAAGCTTGCATCGAGCTTTGGAATTCGCAATCCAGAGTGGGCGAGGACATGTTTTTCAAGCCAGGCCATAATGGGGAAGAATTCAATTAAAAGGCAAAATTATAAAGAAATTAAAATATCTAAAGGTACTCTCTTCAGTCAGGCTCAAGAAAAAAGAGTACCTTTGTCATATTTAACTATGTGGGTTCTTGTTCAAATTGAAAAATGCCCAATTTGTATTGGGGATCAAAAGTCTGATAGAGGAGGGGGCTGGTCACATTTCCCGCAGCAGCAACCCTTAGATGTTATCTCTAAGGAAAGAATGTGGTGATTTTACATTCAAATAGCTACAGGCTTGCTCCAAAGTCTTTGGCAACTTAAAGCTTTGGAGTTTGCTAAATTAAATAATAAAAATTTATTAAATATCTAGGTATTTTGAAATGACAAGATACGAATATATTATTCTAAGTTTGCCTCATATGAAAAATCTAGAGGTCAGAATTGAATCTATTAATTAAATATGTCTTGTATTTTTGAAATATATCCTTAAAAATGTAAAGGTATTACTAGTCTGAGAAATGTTAAGTATTTAACTTGCCAGTTAAAATTTAAGGCTTCTAAAAGTTTAAAGTTCAAATTAAGTTGGGAGAAATATATGGCTGTGATAACAAAATGCATAAAGTATAGAAATTTATTTTTGAGAAAATAATTCTTGTATTTTCTCTGGAGAAATTAGTAGTTCAAAATATATTATAGTCTTTATGTGTACTACATGTGGTAAAATTTCAACCTAGGATATGATATTTTATATGGTCTAATTAAAAAAGGAGGATTAATTCTATGGTCTCAACCAATTTTTAATATAAAAACCAGTTTAAATTTAATTAATATCTTTTAGAATAATTACAAAAAGTATGTAACATAATTTTGGGGTTATATGTATTTGATGGCCTTTCCAAGTTAAATTTCAAGACTCTAATAGAGATATGGCTTTTGGGACATTCCAAAAGCCCTGGAATGACTCAAGGATTTATTCTCTCTTCTTAAAAGAAATATATATATATTTTAATTAGGCTGATCTAATATACTTGAAATCATATGGAAAGCTTTATCAAATAAAATTAATAACTATATTTTATTTATATACATATATTTAAAATGTTATAAAGATTTCAACCTCTAAGGAAGGGCAGGACAAAGTTGCTGAATATTTCTTACGCAGAACCAGATCATTCATCAGCGAAATTTTAAAAACAAAAGCAAACTAAAGCCCTCAGGCAGCCTGCTTTCAGATAGGTTGGGGGATGGGACAGAATCTGTACTTCATAGGTCAAATATATAAGTTTACTTGCTTTGCTTTTTCAATAATGATGCCTACTTTAATTACTAAAATAAATTAGCTTTTTACAATATAATCAAGGTCTCATATAATTCCAGTCATATGAGAAGCCAATGTTTTTATAAGCAATTGGCTTTAACAAAAGCCAATGTAAAATTTGCATATGTATTCAAATGAGCACTAGCCAAAAAGAATGCTGTTTAAAAATAAATTTTAAGCTTAATAAAAAGAAAAAAAAATTAAATCTCTTCCGCGACTATTTACAAGGTAAACTAAAAGATATTATTCAAACATTAAATCTCATCATTAATAAGTCACCATAAGTAAAAAGAGGGTCACTTAAATTGTATTCAGGGCAGTATTGGCCAGCATCTGAAAAGTACCATGTTGTTGCTCTGTTTAAAAGAAAGAAAAAAAAGTTTTTAAAAGAATCTCCCTAAATGTGACCTAGGAATTACTCTGGGAGGAAGTAAAGAAAGATTTCCTTCAGATATCTGGAAAACTCTAATTAAAAGTCAATGTATTAGGCCTCAAAAAGTAAAGTAAATAATTTGTGTTTTTGCTTCCCTACACAAAAGTTATGTCATTATACTCAAAGGATGATAGCAGAAATCCAATTAATGTCATTTACTGTCTACACCCAATGACAAATAAAGTTAGAAAATAAGCATTATTTCAGACTGACTTAAATTGGCAAATTGAAGTAAGTAAATACTCAGGGGAACTTAGTTGTAAATGTCTTTGCATGTTAAAATAAAAGAAAAAAGGGTGGCCCTGACTGGTTTGGCTCAGTGGATAGAGCATCGGCCTGCAGACTCAAGGGTCCCAGGTTCAATTCTGGAAAAGGGCATATACCTTAGTTGTGGGCACATCCCCAGTGGGGGGTGTGCAGGAAGCAGCTGATTGATGTTTCTCTCTCATCAATGTTTCTAACTCTCTCTCCCTCACACCTCCTCTCTGTAAAAAAATCAATAAAATATATTTAAAACAAAACAAAAACAGGGTGGATAGTGGAGTAATATCATGTAAGTAAATTACATCAAGCCTTAATTACTTTAAATTTTTTCACTTAAAATTTTTTTTCACTTGTAATGCTGATATCAAGACACCCATGGTGTCAGAATAAGTTTAGTTTATAGAAAGGTCCCTTTATCAACCTTCGGTTGAGAATATGCTTATATATTTCCAGAAAACTCCTCCAAACTGGTGTGGATTCCTAAAACAATGGATCTGAGAGAGGAACTGACCAGACTACTCCAACCACAGATAGCAGTGGCCCCAAGAAACACACTGATGAGACAGAGGAGAAACAGTCCAGAGGTGGGGGGTGGTAAAGACGCCTTGCCATGCTTGCAGTCATCAGCTGCCCATTGGTGCAGGTTGCCCTGGACAAAGTCAAAGAAGGTTGGACCTGCATTGCCATTGCTCACCATTTGTCCACCATCCAGAGCTGGAATATCATCGCTGTCATGTCACAGGGGACAGTGATTGAGAAGGGAACCCATAAAACACTGTTGGACAGTGATTGGAAAGGGGACTTAAAGAACTGTTGGCCCCGAAAGGAGCTTACTGCAGACTGATTCCTTTGATGCCTGGTGGGAATTTAAAAGGACATGAAAAAATGCAATCCTTTTCATAGAATCTAAAAATCTTAAAAGGACCCAAGCTCTGAAATTTATTAAAACAAAAAGGGGGATATGCTGGTGGCAAAGACCAACAGTAGTTAGCATAATAAATGTGAGAAGTTCATCAGAAGGCTGATGGACTTATTTAGCAGGGCTGAAAATCTGCATATTATTACCTGCTGCTGGCTGAACAGCTGAAGGCAGTTCCCCTAACCTGATAATCCTTTATTGTTTACCAAACCTTACCTTTGATATGTGTGTTTGCTTTGCTAAAGGGAAAAATGTGTAAATAAAAAGCCGTGGGTCCGGAGATTCGGTGAACCCACTCCGCTAGAGAGGGTGAGGTCTCTGCCTGGTTCCTCATGCCTTCCAAATTTATATTTCTTGTCTAGTGTATCCATTTATGTTGCAGCCCCTTCTCCAGATTCCTGAACCCTTGCTGCAAAAAAACTGTGGTAAAAGATGAAACAATGAATATGCAGCTACCCTGGTTCTTGGTCCAATACAGCAAAATAAAGCACTTTTTCTTCATGGACTATTATTTGTGGTAATTCAAGATATATGCATTCTGGCTGACCATCTCCAATATAGAGGTCAGCTTGTGTATTCCCTACTGACTGAGAAGGAAGGACAATGCTCATCCTGGAACATGGGAATCTCAGCTGGGACAGGCTGGTGTGTTTGTCAGCGTTGCTCCTCCATCTGTGGGGGTCTACGTGGAGCCATGATCCTTTCAGCTAACTCATCTCCAATGAGTCTTCTCAAAGTCACTGCCTTCCCAACGCTTCCCACCACTCCCTGAGTTGTGTATACGTCTCATAGTATTGTGTGCCATACTCTTGGATTGCTCTTGTTGGAATATCCTCATCTCACATTTGATTCAACCTGCTCTTCATATTTGACTTGGAATTTCAGGATGGCAGGACAAGGTCTGCCTCGCTCCCTATTATTGCTGTAGTCACAGTGCCGGGTACTTAATGGGTGCTCTATACACTCTAAATGAAAGAATCACAGACTGGCCCAGGAGATGTGGCTCAGTGGTTGAGCATCATCCCATATACCAAGAGGTCACCGGTTTGATTCCCAGTCAAGGCACATGCTTGGGTTGTGGGCTCAATCTCCAGTAGGTGTGCAAGGGCAGCCAATCAATGGAATGTTTCTATCTTTCCCTCTCCCATCCTCTCTGTCTAAAAAAATCAATACAAACATATATATCCTATATATATAAAACCCTAATATGCAAATAGACTGAATGGTGGAACAACCGAACAACCGGTCACTGTGACATGCACTGACTGCCAGGGGGTGCATGGGAAACGTGGTGGGCATTGGCAGCAGGCAGCAGTGTGTGGAACATGGTGGGTGTTGGCTGTGGTGGGATGGTGGAGCAGGTGAGCGGGGGCACCAGACCAAGGTGGGACACTAGTTGCTGTCATTGGGGCAAGCCTCTGGTGGTTATTGAAAATTCTTTGCTCCTGTGCACTGCAGTCCCACCCATTGCTCATACCTGCTGCAGGTGCCGGCCCTGTTTTCACCTGCAGCTGGTTCTGGAGCTGCCACTCACACTCACAGCTGGCGCCGGAGCTGCTGCTCACACCCACTGCCAGCATCCAGCGCCGGCCCTGATCAGTGGGTGCAAGCAGCCACTACCAGACCCGATTGCCCCTGAGGGCTTCTCCAGCTCCCCCTGCTCCTGAGGGGTGATCAGGGCAGCAGTCACTGCTTTCACCCACTGACAGCGCCAGCCCCGCTCACACCTGCTGCTGGTGCTGGCTCCAATCGCTCCATGCTGTCAGTGGATGCAAGCAGGGCTGGAGCCATCAGAACAGGGTAGTGGGGCTGCCGGCAGAGAGGGGCTCAGGGGCCATGGTGGGAGGGGTCAGGCAGGGGCGCAGAGGATGGGTCAAGACATGCCCCTGTGCCCAGCGCAGCCTTGCGGCCCACAGTGCCTTTCAAGGTGCACGAATTCGTGCACTGGGCCCCTAGTAGATATATATCAATCCTAAGCCTAATATGCAAATTGACCAAATGGCAGAATGACCAGTGGAATAACCGGTCACTATGACCGACACTGACCACCAGGGGGCAGATGCTCAATGCAGGAGTTGCCCCCAACCCGTAGGCCTCAGGCCAGCCAAGGTGGGTGCGAGTGGAGGGCCCCCAATCACCCGGCCAGTTGCCCCACAGAGGGAGGTGACTGCCAGCATGGGCATGGGGCAGGGCCGGCGAGTGGGCAGTGCCAGGCCAGCCAAGGTGGGTGCCAGTGGGGGACACCTGATCACCCTCCCAATTGCCCCACAGATCGGACCTGATCACCGGCCAGGCCTAAGGACCCTACCCATGCATGAATTTCATGCACCAGGCCTCTAGTATATATATATATATAAAAGAATCATAGACTGTTAGCACTGGAACAGACACTGAGGCCCCAGAGGTGACACAATTTGCCCAAAACACAGTGTTCCTTGTGGCAAATCTATTTTCCTGATTTCCTTGTGGCAAATCATATTTCCCTACATTCCTTCCTACAGCCACTGTGACTCTCCCCTAGTCCGTGACTGCAGGCTCAGATTCCAGGATGGTAATGGTGGACACAGATGGCAGGAGGAAGAGGATGGCCAGCAATATTCCTGTTGGATCCATCTCCCACAGACTCAATGCACCCTGCTTCCTTTGAAGCTGAGATGCTATATTGAGCTAAGATCTAAGACTTTAACCCAGAAAACAGCTGTTCTCTACTAGAAGGACATTTGAGGCCAGAGGCAGCTCAATAGACAAAAAAGTAGGTCAAGATGGGAAACTGGATGAAAAAAGATGAAAGGGATTAAGTACAAATTGCCAATGATAAAAATAGTCACAAAGATGTAAAATACAACATAGGAAATATAGTAAATAATATTGTAATAACTAATTATGGTGTCAGAGTTCTAGATTTACTGGGGTGATTACTTACTAAGGTATATAAATGTCTAATCACTATGTTGTACACCTGAAATTAATATAATATTGTCAACTGTAATTGAAATTTAAAAAATTCCAGGAGAGATCCTTGGTTAAATGAGGGGAGGCATGTTATAATCCCACTACTAAGGATCTTGGGGAAAGGATTCCCCACTCTCAGTTGGAAAACTGGAGGTGGATACAATGAAAAGACTTTACTTATCAGAAACATCTATTGTATTCAGGGAAGAAAAGTAGCTTTTAATACAGTTTATAAAATAATTTCAATCAAGAGCAAGACTATAAACATACAGCATGAATAGTACAGAGAGATATATGAGCTTAGTGCACTGGAAAGCCCAATGTCTGTAAGTTAAATGGTTGGTTCGCTGGGGTCACTAGAAAATTATAGAGGGGGATCATTTGCTCAGTAGTTTCTTTTCTAATAGTAAATCAATGGATCCTTCATTTTTACTAAGCTGTTTTCCTGGCCTCCAGGGAAAATAGGACACAAGCATATTGCAGATGTGGAAAGGAAAGGCTAGGCTGGTGCAAAACATTTAATTAACTCTGCTTTTGTAAAACAACCTCCTTCCTCAGCTTGACAAATGAATGAAGCAAAATATGATTATACAGGCAACACAATTAAGCAGGTTCATACAGTTGATACCAGCATGGATCAGTCACAGGTGCGATTCATCCTGCTGTCTACCATGTGTGGTGGGGAAGGGGAGAAGGGGCAGGGAAGTCTATAACCTCAGGAAGGTGGCTTCACACTCTTCACTTCCTTCATGGAGCAGAGGGTTGTGAAGGAGTGGCAGTGCCTTCAGTGTTTAAGGATAAAGGTGAAGAAGGTTCTAACCAACATCCCACATGTGCATGTGTCATAGGGTTGGGAGGGGAGCCTTGGGAACTCTACAGAAGAAGGGATCCCCAGTGGACCAACCTGTAGCCATTGCTGCCTTCCACCTGGGAGATCATCTAGCCTCCTTGTCCAAAACTGTATCTGAGGTCAGGTTTAATGGCTGCTATGCTAATGCTGGGTAGTTTTTAAAACCACAAATCCCCAGTCCCATTCAGAGAGTAGAATTAGTCATCTAACAAAGAATCAAAACACTATTTTACAAAACTTTCAGCCTGGAATGACCCTCAGGGTTTGGGGCCCTCAGGTCTACCCAGCACCTGCCTCAGCAACCGTGGAAACCAGATCTGGGGATTGCTCAAGCCATGTGGTTTTTGATTCTCAGATCAGGGAGTAGACTCCAGTCTCTATGACTGGCTTAGGGTACCTCAGCCCCCTAAGCCACCTCCAGAGCCACAGCCCACTGTCTCCAAAAATATCAGTGCTGTAGGACACAGGGACTCATGTGACTGGGGAGGGTCATACCACTGGCTGAATTCAGGCACTGGGATCGTAGTAGGTGGGTCTCTGACCTCATCTTCCTAGCCACAGCCTTGCACTGCTTCTGGTTAAGCTTGTAGAACCTTCAGAGTCCAATGGGGGCACAGGGAGCAAGGGATCGTTCTCTGTCAAATCATGAAAGGTTCATGGAGGAGAAGTCACCACAACTCAGCACCAGGTAGAAGGTGGAGTAGAAAGGAGAATTGGGTGAGAAAGGAGCCTGAGCTGTGGGGGTTTCAGGAGCAAAGGCTGGAGGGACCTAGGCTGGAGGGACCTCATAGTGGCTTACCTGTCACACCATGGCTTGTGGTGTCATTAGCTTTTACACACATGTAACCTGTCACCCCTAGTCAGGGGCCAAATTCAGGGGACCATACCTCCTCATTCCACAAAGCACCCAATAAATATTAGGTAAATAAAAAGAGAGGGTTAAGGCAGAGGACATAAAAACCAGGGCAAGGAGGAGGCTAAGCAATCTGTCAGGGGCCCTGGTAGGTGGGAAGAGGAAGTTATGGGGGATGTATATCCGCAAGGACAAAGCAGATGGTGGTCTGGGTGGGAACAGAGGTGGCTCTTACAA
This sequence comes from Plecotus auritus, assembly GCF_963455305.1. Classification (NCBI taxonomy): domain Eukaryota; kingdom Metazoa; phylum Chordata; class Mammalia; order Chiroptera; family Vespertilionidae; genus Plecotus; species Plecotus auritus. The sequence continues at coordinate 111,454,040 of NC_137771.1, forward strand.
AACTCTGAAACCTATTACTGAATTTGAGGTTAAGCCCAAAAGTTCAGAGTCAACCCTGGGGCTAAGTTCAGCCTGTCCTGATGGTATGGCTTTCCAGAGCAGCAGAATCAGCTACTGCCAGCTGCAAGTTCATGCTCCTTGAAGCCACATGCAGACTGTTTACAGTAGAAAAGGGGTGGTTAAAATGGAGTGAATGACGAAGAAATCAGGGGCACACAGGCTGATGATGGCCAAGAATACATTTAAGTTTCATTTTCTATTTTCCTCTGCAAGGGAGACCCATCAAAGAATTTTACAAACTCTGAAAACATGGCGATTTCATATTTCCTGTAGGAAAACTAAAGGGCCTTTAAGGCATCCTAATGTTTTCTTTAATGGCTGCTATGCTAATGCTGCGTGAATTTGGGGTGGTTTCCCCATTTTTTACTGTTGGCAGGGTGGGAACACACTACACTGGGTACATAAAGCTATAAGACATAAAAACCTGAAAAAGTTTGCCAAGGGCCTCAGCAAGCTCTTGCTTCCCAAGGGACTGAACACAGTGACTCTCTCTCTTTGATGTGAAATTCCAGAAAGGCCACAGAGGACTTCATGAGAGAACACCACGTGAACAATGCACCCCCAAGGGAGTTTCCCTGGCAAATTTCAGCTGTTTAAATATTTTTATATAGAATAGGCCTTAAAATAAGCCTGGCATAACATTTGAGGGTTGTTCTGCAGAACAATGGTGCCCTTCCTGGGAATTCTCTTTACTGAGTTGAGTTCAGTTCCATTTTGTGTTGTCAGGAAGTCTGTTCATCCTTGTGCTGTATGCTTTCAGGCAGGTTCACCCCTCTGCAGGATTTCACTGTGCTGATATAAATAATATCTTTTTTTACTTTAAATAATTTTTTTTTATTTTTTTATTATAGTTGACATACAATATTATATTAATTTCAGGTGTATGTTCCATGATTAGATACTTATATAGCTTATTAAGCGATCACCCTGATAAGTCTAATATCCATCTGACACCATACATAGTTATTATAGTATTATTGATTATATTTCCTATGCTGTACTTTTAATCCCATTGATTATTTTGTAATTACCAATTTGTACTTCATCTTTTTTTTTCTTTTTAAATTTTTTTATTAAGGTATTATATGTGTACATATCTTACCATTGCCCCCCCACCCCACTCCCATACATGCCCTCACCCCCCAATGTTTTGCATCAGTTGGTTATTCTTATATGCATGCATAAAAGTCCTTTGGTTGATCTCTTATTTCCCCCACCTCTCCCTAACCTTCCCGCTGTGATTTGACAGTCTGTTTGATGCTTTACTGCCTTTGTATCTATCTTTTTGTTCATCAGTTTATAATGTTTTTCATTATCCCCAAATGAGTGAGATCATGTGGTATTTTTCTTTCATTGACTGGCTTATTTCACTTAGCATAATGTTCTCTAATTCCATCCAGGTGCCTACAAATGGTAATAATTCCTTCTTTTTTATGGCAGCATAGTATTCCATTGTATAGATGTACCATAGTTTTCTGATCCAGTCATCTGCTGACGGGCACCTAGGCTGTTTCCAAATCTTGGCTATTGCAAATTGTGCTGCTATGAACATAGGGGTGCATATATCCTTTCTGATTGGTGTTTCTAGGTTCTTAGGATATATTTCTAGGAGTGGTATTACTGGGTCAAATGGGAGTTCCATTTTCAGTTTTTTGAGGAAACTCCATACTGTTCTCCACAGTGGCTGCACCAGTCTGCATTCCCACCAGCAGTGCACGAGGGTTCCTTTTTCTCCACATCCTCGCCAACACTTGTCGTTTGTTGATTTGTTGATGATAGCCATTCTGACAGGTGTGAGATGGTATCGCATTGTCGTTTTGATTTGCATCTCTCTGATAATTTGTGACTTTGAGCATGTTTTCATGTGTCTCTTGGCCTTCCTTCTGTCTTCTTTCGAAAAGATTCTATTTAAGTCCGTTGCCCATTTTTTTTACTGGATCATTTATCTTCCTTTTATTAAGTTGTATAAGCTGCCTGTAGATGTTGGAGATTAAACCTTTATCAGTGATAACATTTGCAAATATGTTCTCCCATACAGTGGGGTTTCTTGTTGTTTTGTTGATGGTTTCTTCTGCTGTGCAAAAGCTTTTTATTTTGATGTAGTCCCATTTGTTTATTTTCTCTTTGGCTTCCGTTGCCCTAGGGGCAGTATCAGTGAAGAAGTTCTTTTGGCATATGTCTGAGATTTTGCTGCCTGCGGATTCCTCTAGTATTTTTATGGTTTCCTGTCTTATATTTAAGTCCTGTATCCATTTTGTGTTTATTTTTGTGTATGGTGTAAGTTGGTGATCTAGTTTCATTTTTTTGCATGTATCTGTCCAATTTTCCCAACACCATTTATTGAAGAGACTGTCTTGACTCCATTGTATGTTCATGCCTCCTTTGTCAAATATTAATTGCGCATAGTGGTTTGGGTCAATATCTGGATTCTCTATTCTATTCCATTGATCTATATGTCTGTTCTTGTGCCAGTACCAGGCTGTTTTGAGGACAGTGGCTTTGTAATACAGCTTGAAATCTGGTATTGAGATCCCTCCTACTTTATTCTTCTTTCTCAGGATTGCTGTGGCTATTCGGGGTCTTTTTTTATTCCAGATGAATTTTTGGAGAGTTCTTTCTAGGTCTGTGAAATATGCCATTGGTATTTTAATGGGGAATGCATTGAATCTATAGATTGCTTTGGGTAGTATGGACATTTTAATGATGTTGATTCTTCCAATCCATGAACATGGTATGTTCTTCCATCTGTTTACATATTCCTCTATCTCTTTTTTCAATGTCCTATAGTTTTCCGCGTATAGGTCTTTTACCTCCTTGGTTAGGTTTATTCCTAAGTATCTTAATATTTTTGGTGCGATGGTAAATGGGATTGCTTTTTTAGTCTCTCTTTCTGTAAGTTCACTATTGGTGTATAAAAATGCCATAGATTTCTTGGCATTAATTTTGTATCCTGCTACATTACCAAATTCATTTATTAAGTCTGTTAGTTTTTTGATGGAGTCTTTCGGGTTTTTTATGTACAATATCATGTCATCTGCAAATAAGGACAGCTTTACTTCTTCTTTTCCAATTTGGATGCCTTTTATTTCTTCTTCTTGTCTAATTGCAATGGCTAATACTTCCAGTACTATGTTGAACAGAAGTGGTGAGAGTGGGCATCCCTGTCTTGTTCCTGTTCTTAGGGGAAATGGTTTTAGTTTTTGCCCATTTAGTATGATGTTAGCTGTGGGTTTATCATATATAGCTTTTATTATGTTGAGGTATGATCCTTCTATTCCCACCTTGTTGAGAGTTTTTATCAAGAAAGGGTGTTGGATTTTGTCAAATGCTTTTTCTGCATCAATTGATATGACTATGTGATTTTTATCTCTCAATTTGTTTATGTGATGTATCACATTTATTGATTTGCGGATATTGTACCATCCTTGCATTCCTGGGATAAACCCTACTTGGTCATGGTGTATGATCTTTCTGATGTACTGCTGGATCCGATTTGCTAGAATTTTGTTGAGGATTTTGGCATCTACGTTCATGAGAGATATTGGCCAGTAATTCTCCTTCATTGTGTTGTCTTTATCTGGTTTTGGTATTAAGGTGATGCTGGCTTCATAGAAGAAGCTTGGAAGTGTTCCTTCCTCTTGAATTTTTTGGAATAGTCTGAGGAGGATAGGTTTTAGTTCTTCCTTGAATGTTTGGTAAAACTCTCCTGTGAAGCTGTCCGGCCCCGGGCTTTTGTTTGCCGGGAGCTTTTTGATGACTGCTTCAATTTCTTCAATAGTTACTGGCATATTGAGCTGTTTAGATTCTTCCTGATTGAGTTTTGGAAGGTTATATTTTTCTAGGAATCTGTCCATTTCCTCCAGGTTGTCCAGTTTGTTGGAATAGAGTTGTTCGTAGTATTTTTTAACAATCCTTTGTATTTCGGCGGGATCTGTTGTTATTTCACCTCTTTCATTTCTGATTTTGTTTATTTGGGTCCTTTCTCTTTGCTTCTTGGTGAGCCTGGCTAGAGGTTCATCAATCTTGTTTATCCTTTCAAAGAACCAACTCTTGGTTTTGTTGATCTTTTGTATTGTTTCTTTGGTCTCTATGTCGTTTATCTGTGCTCTGATCTTTATTATTTCCTTCCTTCTGCTTACACTGGGCTTTTCTTCTTGCTCTTTTTCTAACTCTTTGAGTTGTTGGGTTAGGTAATTTATTACCATTGTTTCTTGTTTTTTGCAGTAGGCTTGTAGAACTATGACTTCCCTCTCAAGACTGCTTTCGCTGTGTCCCATAGATTTTGGATTGTAGTGTTTTCATTGTCATTTGTTGCCATGATGTTTTTTATTTCTTCTTTGATCTCTCTAGTAATCCAGTCCTGGTTTAATAGCATGCTGTTTAGCCTCCATGTGTTTGATTTCTTTGGGTTGTTTTTATTGTAGTTGATTTGTACTTCATCTTTATAACCCACTAGAGGCCCAGTGTCCCTCAGCCAAGCCTGCACCCTCTTCAATCTGGGACCCCTCGAGGGATGTCCGACTGCCCGTTTAGGCCCGATCCCACACCAGGATGGGGCCTAAATGGGCAGTCAGACATCCCTCTCGCAATCCAGGACTGCTGGCTCCCAAAAGCTTGCCATTCTGTCTTCCAGATTGCCCCTAACCGCTTTTGCCTGCCAGTCTGATCACCCCCTAACCACTCCCCTGCCAGCCTGATTGATGCCTAACTGCTCCCCTGCCAGCCTGTTTGCCCCTAACTGCCCTCCCCTGCAGGCCTGGTCCCCCCTAACTGCCCTCCCCTGCATGCCTGGTCACCCCTAACTGCCCTCCCCTGCAGGCCTGGTCTCCCCCAATTGCTCTCCCCTGCAGGCCTGGGTCCCCCCTAACTGCCCTCCCCTGCAGGCCTGGTCCCCCCCAACTGCTCTGCCCTGCAGGCCTGGGTCCCTCCCAACTGCCTTTCCCTGCAGGCCTGGTCACCCCCAACTTCCCTCCTCTGCCGGCTTGGTCACCCTTAACTGCCCTCCCTTGCAGGCTTGATCGCCCCCAACTGCCCTCCCTTGCAGGCCTGGTCCCTCCCAACTGTCCTCCCTTGCTTTCCATCTTGTGGTGGCCATCTTGTGTCCACATGGGGGCAGGATCTTTGACCACATGGAGGCAGCCATCTTGTGTGTTGGCGTGATAGTCAATCTGCATATTACTCTTTTATTAGATAGGATAGAGGCCTGGTGCATGAGTGGGGTCCAACTGGTTTGCCCTGTAGGGTGTCTCAGATCAGGGTGGGGGTTCCCTTGGGGTGTAAGGCGGCCTGGGCGAGGGGCCTGTGGTGTTTTGCAGGCCGGCCATGCCCCCTGGCAACCCAAGGGGAGGCCCTGGTATCTGGGGTTTATTTATCTTCTACAATTGAAACTTTGTAGCCTGGAGCAGAGTCAAGCCTTCTGCTTGCTCTGTGGTGGCAGCCATTTCTTTTGGCATTTATGTATCTTCTATAATTGAAATTTGTAGACTTAAGCAGAGGCCTGGGCCGGCCTGGGTGTGTGGAAAGCTTGGCTTCCTCCATAGCCTGGGGCAACCCTAGCCTCCTGCTCTTTCCAGCTCCGTGGCTGCTGCCATTTCTGTTTGGGTTTATGTATCTTCTATCATGAAACTTTGTAGCCTTGAGTGGAGGCCTAGGCCAGCAAGGGCAGGCGGAAAGCTTGGCTTCCTCCATTGCCAGGGAAACCCATGCCTCCCTCCTGCTCTCTGTGGCCGCAGCCATCTTGATTGGGTTTATTTGCATATTTGCTCCTGATTGGCTTGTGGGCGTGTGGTTGTAGCAGAGTGATGGTTAATTTGCATATTACTCTTTTATTATATAGGATTTCCTCAACCCTACTCCCACCTACCAACTGTCAAAATGTTCTCTGAATCTATGAATCTGTTTCTGTCCTACTTGATTATTTTATTTTCTAGATTATATATGTAAGTGAAATAATATGGTATTTGTATTTCTCTGTCTGACTTATTTCTCTCAGCACAATACCCTCTACATTCATCATGTTGTGCAGATCACAAGATTTCGTTCTTTTTTTTTATGGCTGAGTCATATTCCATTGTATACATGCACCACTTCTTCTTTATCCATCACCTATTGATGAACACTTAGGTTTCTTCCATATCTTGGAATAATGATGCAATGAACATATGGTTGTATATGTCTTTTCAATTTAGTGTTTTAGGTTTTTTTGGTTAAGTAACCAGAAGTGAAATTGCTGGGTCCTTCTTTGTCTTTTTTTATATAGCTTTTGTTTTCAAGTCTATTTTTATCTGGTATAAGTATTGCTACCTCCGTTTTTGTTGTTATTTGTTTCCATTTTCATAAAAATACCTTTTTCCATCCCTTTGTTTTCAGTCTGTGTGTGTCTTTAGATCTGAAGTGAGTCTTTTGTGGACAACATATGTAAGGACCTTATTTTATTATCCATTCAACCACCCTATGTCTTTTGATTGGAGCATTTAATCCATTTATATTTAAAGTGATTATTGATAAATATTTGTTTATTGCCATTTTGTTATTCACACTTTTTATCTTTTTTTTTTTCTTCTTCATAAAGAATACCCTTTAACATTTCTTCTAATACTGGTTTGGTGGTGATGGACTCCTTTAACTTTTCTTGTCTGGAAAGCTCTTTATCTGTTCTTTGATTCTAAATGACAGCTTTGCTTAGTAGAGTAATCTTAGTTGTAGGTCCTTTTCATCACTTTGAATTTTTCTTATTGATCCCTTCTGGCCTGTAAAGTTTCTGTCTTTAACTTTTGCCATATTAACTATGCTGTGTCTTGGTGTGGGCCTCTTTGGGTTCATCTTGTTTGTTTGGGACTCTCTGCCTGTCCTGTATGTGTATGTCCATTTCCTTCACCCGGATAAAGTTTTCTGTCATTACTTTTTCACATAGGTTCTCAATTTCTTGCTCTCCCTCTTCTCTTTCTGGCATCCCCATGATGCAAATGTTGGAATGCTTGAAGCTGTCCCAGAGCCTCCTTACACTATCTTCATTTTTTCTGTAGTTTTTTTTTTTTCCTTTTGCTGTTCTGATTGTGTGTTTCTACATCCTTATCTTCCAAATCTCTGATTTGACCTCTGCTTCATCTACTCCACTGATGACATTTAGGTGGCTTCCATATCTTGGCTATTGTAAATAATGCTGCAATGAACCATGGATGAATATATCTTTTTGCTGTAGTGTTTTATGTTTTATTATATTGTATTTTTTATTTTGTAATGTATTCTTCATTTCTGACCAATTCTTTTTATGTTTGTTTTCTATCTCTATTTTTATGTTTCCTATGCCTTTGTTGAAGTTCTCACTAAGTTCATCTACTTTTCCCCCAAGGTCATTAAGCATCATTACAACCAGTGTTTTGAATTCTGCATCTAGTAGATTGCTTATTTCTAATTTGTTTAGCTCTTTTTTTCTGGAGTTTTGTTCTATTCTTTCATTTGGGACATATTTCTTGGTCTCATTTTGGCAGTTTTCCTGTGTTTGTTTCTATGTATTAGGTAAAGCTGTTACATCTCCTGATCTGGTAAAGTGGTCTTATGTAGTAGGTGTCCTATAGGGTTGGTCCAGTGGCACAGCCTCCTTGATCAATCTAGCTGGGCACTCCAGATATATACCTTTCTGTTGTAGTTGAGTCTTCATTGTTGTTGATACCTCCAATGAAAGGATGTACACCCAGGCCAATTGGTTTTGAGGACTGGTTGCAACCACTGTCAAGGGTCAGCTGTGCAGGGGCCCACCCCATGGAGTAGGACTTACTTCAGTGGGGCTCTGATGCCTGCTAAGTCCACCCTTTGAGAGTGTGCCTTGTGGAGGAGGTTGGTTAGTGCTTCAATATGGTCTGAAGATGTCCACCAGGTGCACTGGCTCTGGGGCCTCCCAGGAGTTAGCAGGCCAAGTTCAGCTGCCATCTGTGCCCTGCCTGGGTCCATCTGGAATGAACTACAAAGCAATCTGCAGGTGGCTGCTACTTGTACTAGGCTTGGAGATACCCATGAGAGGCCAAGTTGTGAAACAAGGACAGCTGCCACTAGTGCCAGGCACCACTTATCAAGAGCTATGTGGCATGCTGATTTCAGATGCTACTCATTTTTTATAGATTGTAGAAAAGTCTGAGGCATGAGCCAATATAGGCCATTTATATGGAAAAGCCACTGAAAATGGCTGGGAAGGCCTACAAGTTGGGTGTTGTGGGGTCTCAGGGAAACACCTGTGCAGGGATAACAGTGTTAGCCAGGATGATGGATACTCAAATAGGATACAGGCCTACCGGCTCTATGGTTGGGAGGGCTCAGCAAAGGAACAATGGTCTGGGAGAAAGCTGTCCCTTCAGCTTTCGCCCTGATACAAGACTACTCAGTTTCTCCCTATAATTCCCTGGTGCTTGCTCCAGTGCTGAAGCTCAGAGCAAGTTAGTCCAAGTAAATTCATGTATGGGCCATTTAAGAGGAATCCATGTGTGGGCCCTTTAAGACTCCAGCAGCCCTCTGTCTCCCTCAGTCTCAATCCCCACTGATAGAACTTCTCTTCCTGTCACTGGAATCCTAAGCTTGGTGTCCTGGTGTGGGGTTGGGCCCTTTGATCCTCAGGGGGGGACCTGTGCACCCAAGAAAAACTTCCGCATTTTTATCCGTGACAAGTGGGTGTGGGACCATCCATTCCATGTCTCCACCCCTTTTAATAATCTCAATATGGCTTCTGCTTCAAATCCTTATTTGTAAGACTTCTGTTTAGCTAGATTTCAGATGTTTATTATAATGGTTGTTCTATGGTTTAGTTGTAATTTTGATGTGGTTGTGGGAGGATATGAATGTAGTTTTTACTTACACCGCCGTCTTGACCAGAATCCTAGATATTCTTATTTATATAGGTTTTTATTTTACTTTTCTCATCTTTATCTTCCCTCCCTTCCATCAAAACTTACACATCTGAAGTCTCACTTTCTCAGAGCCCTCCTTTCTGTCTGTCCAAGTGGCAAACAGTCATGGTAATTTCATCAATATCCACTCACTAGTAGGATGGGTAAGAATCACTTTCATCCTCTGTTTAATAGGTGCTCTTTGGTGCTTCAAAGGCTATTTCAGGCACCTGAAAAAAAAAAGGTGTGGAACTATGCTAGGGAAAGTGGGGAGTTCATCTGTAAATAAGGTGGAATAGAAGGATTCTAAGATGGCAGTGGATTAAGTGGAAGATACACTGACATTCTCCCAAAACCAAACTAGAATTAACACTAAAATATACTCAATGGGCAAATATTAAAACCATTTTTCCCTAAGAATAGGAACAAGACAAAAATGTCCACTTTTAACACTCTTATTCAACATAGTACTAAAAGTCCTAGCCATAGCAATCAGACAAGAAAATAATTAGAAGGCATCCAAATTGGAAAGGAGGAAGTGAAATTGTCATTATATGTGGATGACATCATATTATACATAGAAAGTCCTAAAGACTCCACCAAGAAACTACCAGATTTAATAAACAAATTCAGCAATGTAGCAGGATACAAAATTAACACCCAGAAATCAATAGCATTTTTATACACCAATAATAAATTCTCAGAAAGAAAAACTAAAAAAACAATACCATTTATGATTGCAACAAAAAAATAAGATACCTTGGAATCAACTTAACCACTGAAGTAAAAGACCTGTACTTGGAAAACTATAGGACATTGAAAAAAGAAATAGAGGAACTTAAAAACAAATGGAAGAATATGCTGTGTTCATAGATTCGAAGAATTAACATAACAAAAATGTCCATACTACCCAAAGCAATCTATAGAATACTGTGGGAATCTTGATCAGAATACACTAGATATTCAAGGCCAATTGAAGTGTAGGAGCCCTTTCCAGAGTAGACCAGATGTTCAAAGCCAATTTTTCATACGCAGGTGCAAAAGCAAGGACACAGAGATTGTACTGTATGAAATGCACAGACATACCTTTCTATAACCCAAATATTGATGTCTCTATTTGGAAAGAAGTCTCTTTTGTCTAAGTTGCTATAAACATGTGTTATTGACCAGCCGAGGCGAGGCTGCTTTTATGTAGGGCTGGACTGCTTTGTGCAATGGCTTTGTTAGCAATGGCTCTTGTATTTGCTACTGTGTTAGCAAGAACTACTTCGTCTAATGGCTACTTCGTAGCAATGGTTACTTGGTCTGCAATAAAGCCTCTCTCCAATACACCCATGACTTCTCATATCTTCTCTGTCTAATACCGGAGTCCATGAAAGTCCAGTTCTTGGGAGGGAAACTGAAGCCCCACAAATATCAATGGCATATGTCACAGATCTAGAATAAATACTCCAAAACTTTATTTGGAACCAAAAAGACCCAGAATAGACTCATCCATCTTGTGAAATAAACAAAGTAGGAGGATCACAATACCAGATATCAAACTATACTACAAAGCCATTTTAATTAAAACAGCCTGGTACTGGCATAAGAACAGCCATACAGATCAATGGAATAGAACAGAGAACCCATAAGTAGACCCAAGCCATTACACTAAATTAATATTTGATAAAGGAGGCAAGAACATACAATGGAGTGAAGAAAGTCTCTTCAATAAATGCTGGGAAAGTTGGGAAAATTGAACTAGACCAGTGGTCAGCAAACTCATTAGTCAACAGAGCCAAATATTAAGAGTACAACGATTGAAATTTCTTTTAGAGCCAAAAACCGACTTCTGTGCATGGGCCCGCATGTGGTATTTTGTGGAAGAGCCACACTCAAGGGGCCAAAGAGCTGCATGTGGCTTGTAAGCTGCAGTTTGCCGACCACTGAACTAGACCAATGCAAAAAATGAAACCAGACCACCAACTTACACCATACACAAGAATAAACTTAAAATAGATAAAAGATTTAAATGTAAGTCGTGAATCCATAAAAATCATAGAAGAAACCATAGGCAGCAAAATCTTAGACATCTCTCATAGCAATATGTTTAGGGATACACCTAGGGCAAAGAAAACTAAGGAGAAAATAAGCAAATGGGACTACATCAAAATGAAAAGCTTCTGGCACAGCTAAAGAGACCATCAAAAAAATGAAAAGGGAACAAACTGTATGGGAGAACATATTCACCAATGGTACAGCTGATAAAGGGTTAATTTCCAACATATATAAAGAACTCAAACAACTTAAAAGAAAGAAAAAAAAAAACAACAAATAAAAAATGGACAAAGGACCCAAATAAACACTCTCCAAAGAAGACATAGAGATGGCCAAGAGACATGAAAAAATGCTCAAAATTGCTGATCATCAGAGAGATGCAAATTAAAATAACAATAATGTATCACCTCACACCTGCCAGGATAGCTACCATTAACAAATCAACAAAAGACAAGTGCTGGCCAGGATGTGGAGAATGGGAACCCTAGCTACACTGCTTGTAGGAATGCAGACTGGTGCAGCCACTATGGAAAACAGTATGAAGTTTCTCAAAAAAATTGAAAATGGAACTTCCATTTGACACAGTGATCCTACTCCTAGGAATATATCCTAAGAATCCCGAAACAGCAATCAGAAAGAATATATGCACCCTTATGTTCATAGCAACACTATTTACAATAGCCAACATCTGAAAACAGCCCAGTATATGAGTGTATAAAAAGCTATGATACATAGCAGCTATAAAAAAGCAAGATCTCTTACCTTTTGCGACATCATGGAAGGACTTAGAGAGTATTATGCTAAGCGAAATAAACCAGTCAGGGAAAGACAAGTATCACATGATGTCACTCATATCGGAATAGAAAAAAACAACAACAAAATAAACTATAAAGCAATATAGATCCAGAGATATTGAAACATGCAACTGACTGATGAATTTCAGAGGAAAGGGGGAGGGCATAATAGAAGAAATTAACCAAAGAACTTTTATGCATACTAGAGACCCGGTGCACGAAAATTCATGCACTCAGGGGGTCCCTCAGCCCGGCCTTCACCCGCTCGCAAACCAGGAGGCTTTGGGGGATGTCCGACTGATGGCTTAGGCCCTGTCCCTAGATTGCCCCTCCGCCACTGCCCCCTGATCGCCATCCCCTCCCTCTGCCCGCTGGCACCCACCTTGATGGCTTGGTGCCACCCGCTTGCCAGCCCTACCCCCGCCGACCAGTCATTCCCCTGCTCAGTCAATTTGCATAGTAGGCTTTTATTATGTAGGATATACATTACGCATGAACACAGATAATAGTGCAGTGGGGGCAGGTACAGGGTGGAGGCGGTCAATGGGGAAAGAAAGGAGACATACTAATATATAATACTTTCAACAATAAAGATAAATTTTAAAATCTATATATATAAAAGCCTAAGTGACCATCGCAATCAAAACAACTGAACAGATGACCGAACAGGCTGCGTGGGGTGACCAGGCCAGCAGAGAGGGCAGTTGGGGGCAACCAGGCCAGCAGGGGGGGCAATGAGGGGTGACCAGGCTGGCAGAGGAAGACAGTGAGGGGCAACCAGGCTGGTGTGGCGGGGGGGGTGGTGGTGGGGACAGTTGGAGGCGACCAGGTCGGCATGGGGGGAAGTTTGGGGCAATCAGGCAGGCAGGCATGTGAGCAGTTAGGAGCCAGTGGTCCTGGATTGTGAGAGGGATGTCCGACTGCCAGTTTAGGCTTGATTCCCAGGATTGGGCCTAAAGTGGCAGTCAGACATCCCCTGAGGGGTCCCGGATTGGAGAGAGTGCAGGCTTGGCTGAGGGGACCCACCCGTGCACAAATTTCATGCACCAGGCCTCTAGTAAATAAATAAATAGAGACCCTTATAGAAAACCTTACATTAACAATTTTAACATCAAACTACTGTGTCATTCCTACTGCGTCAGCTATCTTAGCAGATATTCACAGCCACTTCTTAGTGACTATTGGTCTTTCCACTTTCATAAAGAACCCAAAGGTTAGTCAAAAGCATCCTGGCAGGTCATGCGTATCTCTGTCAAACATTTAGAACAACTCAAGATTGTACTTGCTAATTTCTTATGAGCCAGTGTCTGCATTTTTTTTAGTAGAAAACTTTGTTATCATTCAATGCACCAAGTTGTGTTGACATGGTTATTGTGTGCCAAAGATGGGCTGTGCAGAAAAGAAGTGTTTTCTCTGCCAGCCTCTCTGTGGGCCCTTTTCTCAGAGTTCCTTACCTCAGCCCTGTGTTCTCAGCTTGGATATATGTGAAGTGTTCTTTAAAACATCCTGTGACCTTTCAGTCCGAGGGCTGACACTCTAACCCTGAGCCAATCCAGCTAGGGCTTATTGAAACCTATAACTTATTCCCTTTCTCAGAATCTTCCAATGGTTTGCCATCACCCTCATGATAAATCCAACTCCTTGCCATTACTGCCAAGTTCTTTCATAACTCAGTCCCTGCCTATATCTCCTACAACTCTGAACCTTTCTCACTCTACTCATTCACATGGGCTTTCTTGCGTTTCTGATAGGCCTTTTGCTCACTATTCATTCTGCTTAGAACATTCTGTACTGAAACACTTACTCCATTAAGGTCTCTGATTAAAAGTTACCTTTTCAAATAGGTTTTCCTTTCTAAAATAGAGAACTCTTCAGAGTGTCCCATTACCCCACTTTACTTTTTATCCCAACACTTACCTAAAATAATCACCAGATAAGAGCACAGATACTTATTGGTTTTCTACCTGTGACTCTTCCTACCATACAAGCTCCAGGAAAGTCTTTTCTCCTCTCTGCTCTATCCCCAGAACCTAGAGGACCATCTAACAATAGTATTTGTTGAATAAATGAGTGAATGTCTGATGTAAGTATTATATTGCTCCCATTTTACAGAGGAGGTAATTGAGAATTAGGGGATTCATTTAGAAAGTGATGGATCTAAGCTCCAAATCTAGTTCTAAATCCAGGTCTGATGCTCTTTAATCCTTAAACTCAACTGCATGCTACTGCCAAACCCTTTTCTGGGGCACAATTATTGACCTCTTCAAGTTCACAGAGTAATAGAAGGGGCCAGGCAGCAAATAGGTAATTACCTAAAGAAGAGTCAGCACCTGGACAAGACAGAAAGAAGGGGAGGTTTAATTCTATATGAATATAGTTGAGATGGAAAACATCTTCTAGTCAAAAGAAAGAGGTCATATTAGGTAGGAAAGAACATGTTGGGGAAACACTGGGGTGTGAAGTGCTTGGAGTGTTGATCACCCTGAGTGGTTTGGTCTTGCTGCAGTGGAAGAGAGGAGCAAGGTGCAGGGGGAGCCAGGGCTGCAGAGTCAGATGCTGGCATGATGGAATACTACCCTTTGAGGACAATGTAGACCAAAATGGACAGAGCAGTTTCTGAAAGGACTCAATATATTGTTACAGAGCAGCATCTCCATGGAAATATGTCCCCATCTCTATATATAAAAGGCTAGTATGCTAAGTGTCCAACTGTTCGACTGTTCGACCATTCCACCAGTAGCTATGATGTGCACTAACCACCAGGGGGCAGACGCTCAATGCACAGTCATGGAAACATGGAACAGACTGATGAATCTCAGAGGGAAGGGGGAGGGGGAAGGATGGGAAGAGATTAACTAAAGATCTTATATGCATACTAGAGTCCCCGTGCATGGATTAGTGAACCAGTGTGGTCCCTCAGCGTGGCCTGTGGGGATCGGGCCAAAACCATGCACTGGGCCTCTGACATCCCCCGAGGGTTCCCAGATTATGAGAGGGCACAAGCCAGGCCAAGGGACCCCACTGGTGCATGAATCCATGCACCGGTCCTCTAGTTTCAATATAATAAAGAATGCATTTTCAGCTCCCCAGTTCAGAATGCTCACTAAGATCTCCACACTTAAAACGGGACATTTCAAGTAACCTATAGTAACATGGGAAAGTGAAATGAGACTGGTGAGGTACATTAGTAAAGACTCATTGAGACTTGCTCAGGTTTAGACAGGATGGGAGAGTACCCAGTGTTGTTTAAAAACACACTCTGGGTCTCTGGACCCAGTGCGGGGAGCTGGGGGTGAAGGACAAATATTTTTCTACTTCATTTGGCAGAATTCTTTCTGTGGTTTTGATTCTTTGATTGTTTCTATTACTTAAATGATCAACTGCCATGGAAGTATGGCTGAGGACTCTAGTTATAGCCTCTGGGGAGTAAAGGGGTATTTGTATCATCTGGAACCCTTTCTGGCTAAACAGACACATGAAAGTGATGCCATAGTAATAACCTGGTTATTATTTAACAGGAAAAGAGTGAAAGGGGAGACCAAAAAATATAGGCATGCCATTTATACAGCTTTGCCAAAAATCTGCATTTAACATTCTCCAAGTCTGTTCTCTCCTGATGGATGGAGAAAGGAACTAGACAAAGGTGGTTTAGACACATGCCCAGTAAGATCTGAATGAGATGGGAAGGTGCTTACTTGTGTGCCCATCAATCACAACTGGAACCAGGAAGGGCGTGGCCACCGCAAGTGTGAGAAATCTAAATATATAAACTTCCAAACAAAGGAAGTTTGGCCATTCCTCTCTCTCTGGGCTCCAGGGTGCCTGGCTCCTGTAACTGCTGCTTGCAGGGGACTGGGCTCTCCTGCGCTCATGGTGTATGACCACACTGGGCTCCACACATGGACTGATGGACTTTCATCTGGCCTCTATGCTGAACCACATCTGGCTGCAACATGGAACTGAGACTTTGGACACTGGCCCTGTTTCTGATTCTGCTAAACTCCCAGCTTCACCTATTCCAGGACTGGCTTAAGGGGCAGGAGACTTTTGAACAGAAGAAATGAAATGAATACGTAAATAAAGTCTTTTTTCCACATTCCATCCTCCCCTGGAGTTGTGGGCTCAGTCCCCATTAGGGGGCATGCAGGAGGCAACCAAACAATGATTCTCTCTGACACTGAAGTTTCTATCTCTCACTCCCTTTTCCTTCCTCTCTGAAATCAATTTAAAAAATGTTTTTTTTTTTAAAAAAGAAATGCTTCTTTCAGCAGTACCCCCAAGAACCTCGTTACCCCAAATGACAGGGGAGTTTCATCCACCGTCAACAAAAACATGGTGTACACAGCCACCCCTGTAGGGGAACACAGTAAGGCAGAGGTAGGAGGGATAGAGTAATTTGTATCACCCCATGCTTTCCATGTATGGTTTCTCCAAGCCACCCCCAAGGTTCTGCACCACTTCCACATGTGCCTGCTATACCCACACGGTGAGCATTATTTTATGGTTTTAAGCATAATTGTGTTTTAAGATGTAACCTCATTTGCTGCTCCTTTGATTGCTGCTTTGTAATGTTTTATCTGTTTTAATTACTGTTTTAATGTACTGCTTTACTCTGATGTGCTTCTGTGGAGGGTAGCATTTTAAGAAGTAAAGAACTAGATAAATCACAGATGAGAGACCACATTAGTCTAGCCTCTGTCTAAATGAGTATTTTTTTATTTGCCTGGTGTTGAGTGTTAATAAGCAATAGTCTCTCTTTCAAGTGTAAGGACCTAGATGTGATGTCCAAGGTCAGACATGGAGCACAGGTAAAACTTGGAATGGAAGGCAATATTCCCAAGGGTTTTCTTAGTTTCCAATAACTAGAATTCATGTATCATGTTTAAGTTTGATCTATGTTCTCAACAAGTCTTTAAAAGTAACAAAAATCTTACGTTTTCATCAAGTCTTTAAAAGTAAAAGCTCTATAAAATGCAAAAGTATAAATTTTCCACTTAACTCAAATAGTAATTGAATTATACTTTTCTTGGCCAGTAAAAATACCACAGACCCAGTTCTTAACCTGAGTCATGTTACCCTTAGTCACACATTCAATTGCATTCCTTGGCTTAGTAAAGTAGGAAATGAATGGTTGGCTTGGAGTTTCCTGACTTGAAGTAGGTGCTGCAATAACATAATGTTCTTTCACCCCCACAGGCATACTAAGCTTTTTATTTCCATATTTAAGCACAGGCAAGGTAAAAAAAATAGATAAAATTTTATAAAACAGTAGTCATTATGCCAAACTATTTTTACTGACTTCCTAAAAACACTTTGGAATCAGCTCCAACTGTGTTTATAAATAAAAAAGGAAATGAAGCTCAATGCCCCAGCCATAAAATTCTTTGGTCTTGAATTGGCCAGATGCCTAAATTTCCTGTTCCTCAACAGGGTCAAATGTGAGGCTGGTCAATTATACACTAAGGTTTGGCCTCCAGGTTTACACAAAGTCGAGATGCTGGTATGAAGAAACCCAGTCAGATGGATGCAACCAGCCAGGCCCTTGGAGCAAATGTGGCTCATAGAATGCAACTGTATCTGCCCCCCCCCAGTCCAACACACACACACACACACACACACACACACACACCTCTGCTTTTACAGACTCCCTTGTGAGGCTCTTTAATCGCAGCAGTAGTCTTAGTTCAGTAATAACTATACAGTTGAGAAGGCTAAAAAAGCTAATTCCAATGTAACCCTGATATTTGGGGGGGTGGGGGTGGAGGACTATCAATCTGAATTTGTGCCAGCAAGCCCAGTGTACATTCTTGATAACCTATAATTAAGTCACTGCCTCTTTCCCAGAAACTGGTCTTGCAGGACCTGTTACCTAAATGCTCACATTTCACAGAGGCCATAAACTATGAACAGTGCACAGCCCTGGGGGGGTGAGGGGGTATTAGGGCTGGCACCAGGCCAGACCATTAGATATGGTCTCAAGACCCCCAACACCTGGGGCCTTTTTTGCAAAGCCCATGAAAGGACTGGAAGCATAATCCATATTTGAGGGACAAAGACCCAGAAAGATATAAAAGAGAAGCTCCCTGCATGTTACTTTGCTCAGACTTGGGAGGTTATTCTGTTGAGTCTGCTGGCATAATAAACCGTGTAACTCCATTTCTCTAAAGCATTGCTTGGTTTTTCTCTGGTCTTCTGCAACACAGTCACATATTATAATCTCAGAATCTGAATTTCATTCAAAGTGAGTTCCCCTCAGCAGCTTTTTGTCCTCTTGCTCTTCCTCACCCCACTCTTGCTTGATTGCTTGTTTTCTACAAAGTTAGGGGACAGGAGAAGAGGAGAGAAAATGGGCAAGGAAGGTTTCATGTGCCTGGCATGATTATAGCATTGTTTTATGCTGGCTATGATACATGTTAGAAGCTGGTGTGAGTATTTGTGAGGGCTCTGCAGAGGCCCATCTACTCCAGACTCTAACTTGTAGTTCCCTGATGTGGATTGTGTGTTCCATCCACCCCCAACCCTCCCCTTGCCTTCTGAACATCCACCTGTATAGCCTGGCTTCCTTCTGATGTGCTCTCCTTGCCTCTCTAGGTAACATTCTAAGTAAGGGTCTAAGCTCCACACAGCTTTCTCTATTACATCATACACATCAAGATACTCTTTAGGTATATTAACTTCCCAAACTGTGGGTCTCCTTCTACTGTTTCAGGCTGTTTCAGCCAGCTCTGGACTTTTAGATTTCTCTGAAGAGTAAGGCAACAAGTCTACCACTGGGTCTCTCAGTCCTCTAGGGACATGCATCTAGCTTGTGATAGACTTGCTGAAGCTTCATATCATGAGCTTAAGAGAGGAACAAGGCTCATCTATGTACCGTAATCCCTTTCTCATAGGAGATGGGACTCACAGATTTACATTGGCCAATAGAATGTGAGTAGACATAACACACACCATGGCCACCTTTTAAAAACTTTGGGAGTTTCAGCCTCTTTGCTCCTGTCCTCTATTATGAGAGAATAACATGATAGAGTTGTTCCCTTAGCCTGGGTCTTAAAATGATAAAACAGATGGCACCAAGACCCAGTTGACTGGTAGTCAATCAATGTTAAGCCAAGTTGAGCTGCAGATGAATGGACCCCAGTGGATTCAAGCGGACCTATAGCCGACCCATAACCTTTATATAATTTAAATAAGAAACATGTCTTAATGGGTGAAAATCATTGAGATATTAGGACTATTGTCTCTGCAGCAAAAACGACTCATATACTTGGCCAATAGTGGCTAGCAAAGTATTAGAAAAATTAGGGGGAGTATGTCTTAGGATCCAAGAGAAGAAAGGAGGATGGAAGGGAGCATCAAGGCTAATACTGGTAAGAACAGTTTTGCTAAAATGATGAGGCCACTGCTTGATCAGAGTAGGTTCAAGAGAGAGTGAGAGGAGAGGATTTATAGACACTGTGAATTGAAAACCCTTTTGAGGGGTTTTGCTATCAAACACAACAGAGAATAAGGCTGGAGATGAAGGGGTATGTATGGACAAGAAAGGTTTTTAAGATGAAAACAATTAAACTAGGTTTAAAAATTATTAAGTGAAGAGGACAAAATGATATGAGAGAGAAGAGAGATAAATGTTGTAGTAATGCTTTCCAATAAGCAAGAGAGCCTGTGATTAACACACAAATAGAAGATTAGGCCTTACTGGGTCAAGGGCAGTTTGTCCGTTGTGATATGATTCAACGTGAAATTTAGGACCCTCATGTAGGGAGGCAGGTAGATATAAAGGGACCTTGTGATTGGTTCTCTCCTCTTAGTGAATTGGGAAGATCATCAACTGAAAGAGGGCTGAGGAAGAGGTGATGAGAGATTAAGGAGAGGAGAGAAGGTGTGAATGAACTTATCTAGTAAATGGGATTTAGGATGATTATCCCCAAAGATCCTGAATACCTACTGCATGTCCAGCATTTGGCCTTATGAGTTTCACAATCTAGGATCTGAGAGCTGTCATTCAGATGCTTTAATGGGCCAGGAATTCTGCATGATGTGGTCAGTCAGGAAGGAAAGGGTGTGGACAACGGTAGGAGCACAAAGCAGGAAAAAACCTGTTCTAGCTGGGGGATGGTACTGCTGGTGACACAAAGGTTCTCAGAGGGGAGTCCTAGTGGCTGAGTCCTGTGGCTCCAGGCATGAAGGAGAAAGGGTGTCCAGGTGTCCTGGAAGAGAGAGATGCCTGTACTGAGGAGGTATGTTTGGGGGAATGAAAGTTTTTCAATATGGCTGAAATATAGGTGTGTGTGCATGCACATATGTTTATGGGCCCATGCACATGCATGTTTGGAAGATGGTGTATGTATAACCAAGGGAGTCCCAGAAATATGTGTGTGGAATGCCACAATTAGCAACATTCTGCCCACCTATTCCTATGTGATGCATGTCATACTTGAAACCACCTATGTATCTCCCTGAACCTCACCTATTGCAAAGCCAAAATTATGATGCTGTTATTCTTCTTTCATGCACAATCCAATAAGAAATTCATTTTAAGATGTAAACACAGTCCAGATTTCCATTTCACCTTTGTGTCCTATTGAATTACACAGACTGAGGATTTGGTTCAATGACTAAGGAAAAAAACCCTCACCAAATGTTTGTGTTGAAGACTGAAGGCAGAAATATTAAGTAAAACAAAAAAAATCAAAACTATACTACCATTATACATCAATAGTTTTACAAAATATATGTATTCCTACAGTTGTTTTTTTTTGGGGGGGGCGGGGAGGGGTTGTTGCCAACAGAAAAATTCTCCAAAAAGATTGCCACATAGTTTACCTTGGAAAAACAAAACCAAACAGCATTAAGTCATAGTTTGCAAGTGCCCATGTGCCTTCTGTTTAAATTACTTTCCAGTTAACATTCCCTGAGGTGCCCCTGCTAACTTTTGTGAGTGAAAGAGGCCACATGCAAACCTGACAAGCTCAGGGAAGGCCTCCATGATGGTTTTGCAAACTCAGAGACCTAAAGTAACCACAAAGGATGGTCTGAAATTAAACTTTAACTAAAAGAAGTTATGGTGGGTAGTTACCAGTGCATCCTAGGCTGGTATCTTCACTGACAAATGCCGGAAGCCAATTCCAGCATGTCATAATTACAAGAGTTTCATCAGAAGGTTGATGAAACTTAAGGGCTCAACAAGGGCTGAGTCACATTATGTAATCACCTATTGGAATGGCTAAAAGGCACTTTCCCCAAACCTGAATAGGATGATTGTTTGCTGCCAGACAGTTCAGGGCATCTCAATCTACATGTAATTGCCTCCTGTTGGCCAAACACCTGAACAGCTGTAGGCTATTCCCCAATCTGACAATGCTTCTGTACCCTACCCTTTGAAGTGTATTATCTCCACCTTGCCTTAGGACAAATTGTGTTAATAAAAAGCAAGGGTCCTGAGAAAGGAGAACTTTAGCTCCTTTAGCTGAAGCTCCTCTGACCCCCAATGCCTTTCAAAATTATCTTTCATTTTTGGACTGTTATTTAATCTATGCACAGCCTTTATCCAGATTGCTGAACCCTTTGTAATGCTGGAACTAGAACCCCGGCAGACAAGGTCAACCTTTACCTTAACTGAGCCTTGTGTCTTTTTGCATCTATAATAACATAACCTTGAAATGTCTGGGTAACTTTTAACTTCCCTTTTTCTGGATCCCTTGGGGCACAACCTAATGTGCTGGGCACCAGTACAGATACCACAAATTCCTTCATTGTTATCATGTTAACTAGAGGCCTTATGCACTAAGATTCATGCAAGAATGGGCCTTTCTTCCCCTGGCTGCCGGCACCACTTTCACTCAGGCGGAAGCCACCTTTCCACCTTCCCATGCTGCCCAGAGGCCCAGAGTGGCTGAAGAGGTGCTGAACTCCTGTGTCGTCACCATGGTGATGATGCAAGCATCCCTCCCCACCCCCAGCTGCTCAGCTCCTGCACATGCAAATTAACCCACCATCTTTGTTGGGTTAATTTGCATACTCACTCCTGATTGGCTGGTGGGTGTCATGAAGGTATGGTCAATTTGCATCTGCTTCTTTTATTATTGTAGATTGTTCTTGCACCCACCTAAGTATGTGTCTATCATTTTCCTTTTTATCCAATTCTTGGGGTCCCCGCCCCCCTCCCCCGCTTTACTTTCTCCCACCTCTCTAGTCTATCACCAATGGATTTCATGTAACCCACCTACATCCCTTCCTTTGATTCCAATGTATAAATATAGATATAATCTGCCATTCTCAGGAGCATTATCTCAATTTGTTGAGGTTCTGCTTCCTGGCATTTTTTTTTAAAATGTATTTTATTGATTTTTTACAGAGAGGAAGGGAGAGGGATAGAGAGTTAGAAACATCAATGAGAGAGAAACATCGATCAGCTGCCTCCTGCACATCTCCTACTGGGGATGTGCCCGCAACCAAGGTACGTGCCCTTGATGGGAATCGAACCTGGGACCTTTCAGTCCGCAGGCTGACGCTCTATCCACTGAGCCAAACCGGTTTCGGCTGCTTACTGGCATTTGTCGACAGTTTGGCTCAAGTAAACTCACAAAAATTCTTTACAGGTTTCAATGGTTATTTTTACATTAACACTGTCTATTAAAATGCTTTTGAAGGCCCAGAAATGACTAAAAATTCTGTTATCATTGAAAACCCAAAGTGATGAACAAGCTAGTGTTAGAATCTCACAAGAGTTTTCAATAATCATAAGACTGATAGAGCTATTTTGAGAAAAGCAACCAGTACCTATCCATGTCCCACCTCATGGACTAAATCAGCCTTGCCTGCCTGTAGGACAGCAGAGCATACTTTGTTCTTAGTCCCACTATCCCCCTACTTAAAGAAGTTGTATAAACCAGAAAAAACAATGGCAAAAAGTAATAGGGCAAAGGTGGAAGTGGGAGTGGGGGCTATTGTGTCAGCTACACCAAGGCAGGGACTTTTGATTCTTTTATGTTATGTTCTATCCAGTGGCTGACACAGATTAGAAGCTCAGTAAATATTTAATGAATGAAGGAGGGAGGGCAAAGGTTGATATTTGCAATGGCACATTGCATTATGGGGGTACATGTCCCATAATTAAAGTGGTTGCCAAGGGTGGTGATGGGGAGACATTAGGCGTAGAGTGTACTGCATTGGTCCTGAGGGCCTGAAACTATGCAGTGCAGACAACAGAAAACTCCATACATTAAGACACAGCTTCAGCGATGAGTATTTTGCCTTATCCTATGGTTATGAGTGTTAGAAACTGACTTGTTAGCATGGCTCCAAGAAAAAAAAAATGTAATGAGCAACCAGATGAGCATTGAGGAGTGCCAGGGGCAGACCACATTTGTCTGTTGGTAAATATGGAGTCTGGGAAGATTTCTCTATATTCAAATATAAGACATTTAAGAAAGTCAGCACAGTTTTTCAAGATGTCCTGTAGAATGAGGGGGAAAAAATGTCGTTCTGAAGACCTAGAGAAAACGAGTTTCTGGTATCAGGACAAAGTTTTAGAAAACTGTCAGGCACCCTCAAAACCACAAAGTAATCTTAGACTATAAGAAACAGGTTGGAAAGTCACTGAGAAGATAATAGATTGCCTTGCTGGTGTTCAAATGAACTCAACCTTATTAGAAAGGTTGGCAAAATAAATTAGAGCTTTAAAAAATATTAAACTTTTTGACTCCTTACTCCTATTTTTAGGAAACTATTCTAAGAAAATAATCAGAAATACAAAAGTGTGCATATATATTTATGAAATAATAACAGTATAATTTATACCAGTCTAAAATAATTATAGTTCTAATATATTCTAATAAAATTTTAAATAAATAATTTTGGTATACTCTGTGGATGAAAGGGGCCACATGCTAACCTGACAAGCTCAGGGGAGGCCTGCATGGCAGTCTTGCAAACTCAGAAACCTAAAGTAACCACAAAGTATGGTCTGAAATTAAACTTTAACTAAAAGCAGTTATGGTGGGCAGTTACATCCTAGGCCGGTACCTTCACTGACAAGGTCAACCTTTACCTTAACTGAGCCTACCTGTCTTTTTGCATACCCTTGAAGTGTCTGGGTAACTTGTAACTTCCCTTTTTCTGGACCCCCTGGGGCACAACCAAATGTGCTGGGTGCCAGGACAGATACCACAAATTCTGTCATTATCATGTTAATTGTTCCTGCACCCAACTGAGTATGTGTCCATCATTTTAATTTTTATCCAATCCCAGCTGTTCCCAGCCCCCTGCTTTGCTTTATCCCACCTCTTTAATCTATCATCAATGAATTTCATGTAACCCACCTACGTCCCTCCTTTGATTGCAATGTATAAATACAGGTGTAACCTGCCATTCCCTGGAGCATTATCTCAATTCTTGAAGTTCTGCTTCCTGGCATATGTCGACAGTTTGGCTAAAATAAACTCACAAAAATTCTTTACAGGTTTCAATGGTTTTTTATGTTAACAACTCATATAATTTTGTTATTCAGTCCTTGAAAATATAATTTCAAGGATAGCTAATAAAATTATAGTTATCATGCTATATTTTTAAGTAAAATATATAACACAATATCTGAATTTTATTTAAAAATTTTGATTACCAAAAAGTCTATGGAAAAATGTATTAAAGTGTAAACAGTAATTATCTCTGCGTAAAAGGACTTCAGGTGAATTTTATTTTTAAAATGATTTTTTAGTTTATTTTTTTTTTGTAATAAGCACATGTTAATTTACACTCATAAAATTTAAACACCAGCTCAAATGCTTGGAATGAGCATTTGGAGAATGAGAAATGGAATTCAGGTTACTCTTTTAAAGATATATACATTTTCTCTCCTTTTATTGAGAATTCCACTGGAATAACAAGAGTGCTGTGCAAAAATGAATAGATCCATGGGACAATTAATAAGAAAAGGGTGAGATTTACTTTGATGTCTAAACCGGAATAAACTGCAGCCCACATGGACAAAGGCTGTGGGCAGGCAGCACCAGTCCATGGCAAAGCCCCTGCAGGCCATGTGGGAGGGAGGGGAAGGTGAGGAAACAGGCTGTGGTGCCCCAGGTGGGCTGATCAAACCCAGGGACCTTTTGTTTGGTGAGGACTCATGTGTGGGTGCTATGCATGAGGAGAAAGAAGTTTGAGGGGCTATGAGTTGAGCCTTCTTGTCCAAATTGAATCCTGAAGAAGATAAGGAAAGAGCAGCCAGCGCCACTGAGAAGCCAGATGTTGAGATGCATTTGAATAATCATGTCTAAAAATGGGACCTGCTTCATTACTGACCAATTCCCTCTGTATTGGAAATCCAGCGCTGGTGGGGCAGCACACTCTTCCTGTTTACAAAAAGGAAGGAAGAGCTAATGCTCTTCCACACACTCCTCCCACTGAGTACATTGAAATCCGCAGTCAAATATATTTCACCTCTAGTGGACAATTTCCTTTCCTAAGCTATTTCTTCAAAGTGAATCTATGTGATAGAAAACACCACTTATTTTTAAAACCTTCAGTTTAAGTCCCATATTTTGGCAATGCAATTGATCTTTAGGGTAAAATGCAAAATGGGAATTTTATTGCAGTTCTTTGGATTTTACACAGTAATTTTCTTAAACCATTTCATTAAGGTTTAAAATGCATACTGGCAGGTAAAAATTATAATATATTAAAAAATTAGACTTATTTTCTGAAGATAAGTGAAGGACCCCAGGGAATTAAATGATGACTGATCTAAACATTGAAATCTATTTCAAAGCAAGATTAGTTCACTGTTCACTTATAACTAAAATAAAATGGGGGGGGGGAACACTGTTTAGTGCTTAAAATGAGTTGGAAATGTTTATTCTCTTCTGTTTAAAAAATATTGTTTAGAATTAGTGTTATAGCCCTGGTGTGGCTTAGATGGTTGAACATCGTCCCAGCACCAAGAGGTCACCCAGTTTGATTCCTGGTCAGGGCACATGCCTGGATTGCGGGCTCTATCCCTCATAAGGGGTGTGTGATGGCAGCCAATGGATGATTTTCTCTCAACATTGATGTTTCTATCTCTTTTTCCCTCTCCCTCATCTCTCTAAAATCAATAAAAACGTATTTTTTTTTTTAAAGAATTAATGTTTGCCGAAACCGGTTTGGCTCAGTGGATAGAGCATCGGCCGGCGGACTGAAGGGTCCCAGGTTCGATTCCGGTCAAGGGCACGTACCTTGGTTGCGGGCACATCCCCAGTAGGAGGTGTGCAGGAGGCAGCTGATCGATGTTTCTCTCTCATCGATGTTTCTAACTCTCTATCCCTCTCTCTTCCTCTCTGTAAAAAATCAATAAAATATATTTAAAAAAAATAAAAGAATTAATGTTCTATTTTTCAGAGAAGGATTTGCCAATGAAATCATCTGGGCCTGTAGTTTAATTTTTTAGAAGGCTTTCAACTATGAATTCTATTTCTCTAATAAATATAGGATGACTCAGTTTATTTCTTCTTGAGTGGTTTTTGGCAGTTTGTCAAGAATTGTTACGTTTCATCTATTTTGTTGAATTTATGTGCATAGAGTTGTTTATAGTATCCCTAATTAAATTTTTAATATCCCTAAGGTCTGCATGATATTTCCCTTTCAGTTTTGATACTGGTTATTTGGATCTTTTTTCTTTTTGGTTAGTCAGTCTGGCTAAAAATTTATCAATTTTATTGATTTTTTTTTGCCCCAAAGAATCAGATTTTGATTATTGGCTTTTTTCTATTATTCGTCTAATATTAATTCCATTGATTTCTGTTCAAATATTTTTTATTTTTTATTTTTTATTGATTTTATTGGGGTGACATTGGTTAATAAAATTATATAAGTATATAATTTTATAATAAATCACCTGTATATTGAATTGTGTGCTAACCATTTTTTTTTTTTTTTTGCTTGCTTTGCATTTAGTTTACCCTCTTAATCTAATCCTGGGAGGTTAGATTGTTGATTTGAGATTATCTTTGTCTTCTAATATAAGCACTTAGTACTACAAATTCATTTCTGAGCACTGATTTAGCTGTATCCCACAAATGGTAATGTTATGTTTCCATTTTCCTTTATTTCACAAATTTTTTCTAATTTTCCTTGCGTTTTTATCTTTGAACCATGGGTTGTTTAGGTTTAGTTTTCAATTATTTAGAGATTTTCCAGTTATTTTTTATGTTATTAATTTCTAGTTTAATTCCATTATGGTCAGAGATCACATGTATGATTTCAATTCTCTTAAATTTGTAGGGCTTGTTTTATAAACAGAAATGTTATCTTTTTTTTTTGTATCCGTGTGCACTTGTAAAGAATGTGTATTATGCTACTATTGGGTGAAGTGTTCTATAAATGTCAATAAAATGTCAGTTGATTAATGATATTGTTTAGTTCTTCTATACTCTTGCTGGGTTTTTATCTACTTGTTATACCGATTAGACTATGTTGCTACATGCATTTTATATAGTCATGTCTTCCCGTTAAGTTGACCCTTTTATCATTATGCAATGTCCTCTCTCACTGATAAATTTTCCTGCTCTGAAGACTATTTTACCTGATAATAATATGGCCATTACATCTTCAGTGTAGTATGGTGCATCTTTCTTATATCTTTTTTCATTCTTTTATATTTTACCTACATATATTGTTATATTTAAGGTGTGTTTCTTATAGACAGCATATTAGTATATAGTTGAGTCTTATTTTTATCCACTTTCATAATCTTTCTTTTACCATTTAAATTCAATGTAATTATTAATATGCTGGTAGTCTGGTGCACAAAATTCGTGCACGGGGGGGGGGTGTCCCTCAGTCTGGTCTGCACCCTCTCTAATCTGGGACCCCTTGGGGGACATCCCTCTTGCAATCCAGGACCGCTGCCTCCTAACCACTCACCTGCCTGCCTGCTTGATCGCCCCTAACCACTCTGCCTGCCGGCCTGCTTGCCCCAAATTGTGCCCCTCCCCCCCCCCCCCCGCTGGCTTTCTCAACCCCAACTGCCCTCCCCTGCTGGCCTCGTGGCCCCCAACTGCCCTCCCTTGCCTGTCTCCTGGAAGGTCTCTCAGTCTAATTAGCATATTACCCTTTTATTAGTATAGATTGGAATTTAGCTCTACCATCATTTTACTTGTTTTCTGTTTGTTCCCCCAGTTTTGTTCCTCATACTTTCTTTGAGGTAATTTTTATCTGCTGTGTGTTCCATATCATCCATTGGATTTTCCATTGCTATTTCTCATTGTTTAAATTATTTTCAGTGGTTTATCTAGAAATTATATATACATTCTTAACTTTTCATAGTCTACTTTGAACTGATATTTCACCACTCAGGGAGAATGTGGACTTTTCGGGATCTGCTTCATAATGGCTGCCATCATTACACTGCTGTTTCAGGATTGTCTGATATTGGGATGAGAGAGAATGAAATAAACAACAAAAACAAGCACATGGTATTCCCTTCACTATTCTGACCCACAGGGATCCCCTTTCCTGTGCCTTATGACAGAAAACAGAAAATTTATTTTCCAGTGTTTTTTTTTTTTTTTTTTTTCCTGTCTTCTTTGTTGCCCAATTCTTGTCTTTGAGCTGCCTTTGAGCCCAGGTCAAGAGATTCCAGAAAGAGAAAAGGTGAAAAATTAAATGCTGATTTGATAGTACTCTAAATTCTTGTTCCTTTCCCAAACCTATCTGCTACCATTTATTTTTGAGTCCTTAGATAACTGCTATATGTATTCTATCCAGGGCTTTTAGTTTCACTCAGAGGAAAAGACTCAGGTGAGTAAATATGCTTATCCCCCCTTGACCAGAAATGGAACCCCCTCTCTATAGCCTTTTGAATAACAAATTTCATCTTTTGCATTTAAAATCACTACTTTCAACATCAAAGTTACAAATAAACTACAGAACAACTATCATTCAGAACCACCTAAAATCCAACTGAATGAAAATTCTACAACTACAGATTTAAAGAAGCCACATAAAGACTGGTTGAAGGGGCAGAATAAGGAATGGCTGGTCTCACATCCATGTGTGGAGGATAAAAATTGGGAGGGATATGTCCACTGTGGTGGTCCCCCTCTGAGGAACTCAGACCAGGCCACTCAGCTCAGGGTTCCAATGCCAGGAAGAAAAGTCCCCAAAACTTCTGGCTATAAATATCAGTAGGAATTGTGGCTGAGTGAGACAAAAGCTGCTGGAGTCTCGGGCAGTTCCTCTTAAAAGGCCTGCACACAGCTTACTCGGACTCACTCCTTCTGAGCTATAGCACAGGGGCAGCAGCTTGAAAAGCACCAGGGACATAGAGGGAGGAACTAAATTGTCTGGCATCAGGCCCAACTGGCATGGTTCAGTAGTTGAGCATCGACCTATGAACCAGGAGGTCACAGTTCAATTCTTGGTCAGGTTATATATCCAGGTTTCAGGTTGATCCCCAGTATGGGCTGTGCAGGAGGCAACCAATCAATGATTCTCTCTCATCATTGATGTTTCTATCTCTCTCTCCCTCTCCCTTCCTTTCTGAAATCAATAAAAATAAATAAATAAACAAATACATACATACATAAATTTTCTGACATCAGGATGAGCGCTGGGTTGGGGTATCTTTCTAACAGACAAAAGTGCTGGCAGAGCAGACACCATATCTGAGTATCCTCCTTGTTCCTTTTCTGAGACATCTTCCTACAGAGCTGGCAGGCAGACACCATATCTGAGTATCTGTCAACCTGGCTCACACAGTTAGCCCCACCCTGGTGATTACCTGAGACCTCACCCCACCAATTTTCAGGCCTACTCAAACTGTTTCTAGTACTTTTCCACATGAATGGCTTATCTTGGCTCATGCTTCAGATTTTCCTAAAATCTCTCAAACAACCAACATCTGGCCTCAGCATGCTAAGTGGCCTCAGGCTTGACACTAGCAGCAGCCAGCCTTGGCTTGAAGCTTGGCTTCTCCTGGGCACCTCCAATACCAGCAAAAGTAGAAAAAATATGCAGATTTCTTTGTAGCTCATGCTGGGTGGCCCTTGGCAGAACACAGGTGGTGGCTGATCTTGGTCTGCACCTCCAAGGAGGCCCCTGAGCACATGGTGGGTAGCCCCAGACCAAGGCAAAGCACCACCAAACCACCTCCACAAGGGGTGGATTCAACTAACACCAAAGCCCCATTGAAGCAAGTCCTGCTCTGTAGGGTGGGTCCCTGAACAGCTGATCCTCCACAGAAGTTGGTGGGAGCAGCTAGTCCTTTCAGCCAATCAGCCTGGAGGTAAATCCCTTCACTCATATGCCAAAAACAATCAAGGCTCATCTACAACAGGAGGATGTGCACAGCTCACACAGTGGTGGCGGGAACCTGGAGTGCCCAGCTTAAGTGATCAGGAGGCTGTGCCACTAGACCCTATAGAACACCGACTATGTAAGGTTACTCCTGTACCAAGCCTGGGAGACATAGAAGCTCTATCTAATTCATAGAAACAAATACAGGGAGGTTGCTAAAATGAGAAGACAAAGAAACATGTCCCAAATGAAAGAACAGAACAAACCTCTAAAAAGAACCAAAGAAAATGGAGAAAGGCAATCTACTAGATGCAGAGTTCAAAACACTGGTTATAAGGATGCTTAGTGAACTTAATGAGAACTTCAACAGCATAAAAAATATGGAAACCATAAACAAGAACAGACAGAATAAAGGATATACTCACTGAAATGAAGAATAATTGACAGGACGTTAACAGTAGAGTTGATGAAGCTGAGAATCAAATCAGCAATTTGGAATAGATGGAGGCAAAAAACACCCAATCGGAACAGCAAAAAGATAAAAGAATCCAAAAAAATGAAGATAGTGTAAAAAGCCTCTGGGACAACCTCAAGTGTACCAACATTCAAATAATGGGGGTGCTGAAGGAGAAGAGAGAGCAAGAAATTAAAAACCCATTTGAAAAAATAATGACAGAAAATTTTCTTAACTCGGTGAAGGAAATAGACATACAAGCCTAGGAAATACAGAGAGTCTCAAACAAGATGAAACCAAAGAGACCCACACTAAGACACATCATAATTAAAATGAAAAAAATGTTAAAGACAGGGAGAAAATCTTTAAAGCAGCAAGAAAAAAAGCAGTTAGTTACCTGCAAGGGAGCTCCCATAAAACTGTCAGTTGATTCCTCAACAGAAATTTTGCAGGCCAGAAGGGATTGGCAAGAAATATTCAAAGTACTGAAAAGCAAGGACCTGCAACCAAGATTACTCTACCCAGCAAAGCTATCATTTAGAATTAAAGGACAGATAAAGAGCTTCATAAGACAAGAAAAAGCTAACAGAGTTCTTCACCACCAAACCATTATCCTTTATTCCGACCATTATTACATGAATTGTTAAAGGGTCACTTTTAAGTAGAAAAAATATATATCTTATCTAATAAATAGGGAATATGCTAATTGATCCTCATGCCATCAAAAAGATGGTAGTGCCCATAGCCAATAAGGAGGGAATATGATAATTGATTGCCCTGCCCTCAAAGATGGCGGCGCCCACAGCCAATAAGGAGGGAATATGCTAATTGACTGCCCCATCCTCAAAGATGGCAGTGCCCATAGCCACAAGATGGCAGCACCCAGTTCTCTCAGCCCCACCTGCCTCTAGAGTCCCCCAGTCCCCTCAGCTCCCCAGGTGCCCAGGGCCAGCCTGAGGAACAGGCATGAAAATTCAGGCCTGGTGCATGAAAATTTATGCACTGGGGGGCCCCCTCAGCCCAGCCTGCCCCCACTCACAGTCCAGGAGCCCTCAGGGGATGTCCTACTGGTGGTTTAGTCTCTCTCCTCACGGGAAGCAAGCTTAAGCTGAAGGCTGGCCTCCCTCTGCAGGACACAACCGGCCAATCAGGGGAAGGCACCGCCTTGCTGCTGCTGCCTCTGGCATCCCTCTGCAGAAGATAACCAGGCTGATCAGGGAAAGGCATTGCCCCCCACCACACCTCTGCTGCTGCCACTGCTTGCCTGAGCCTCAGCCTGGCCCTCATTGCCTGAGCCTCGGGCCCTCTCAGCTGCAGCCGCCATGCACAGTTTGCCTGAGCCTCAGGCAGCCACTGCCGCGTTCTCCAGAAGACGTCTGCTCTAATTAGCATATGACCCTTTTATTAGTGTGTATGTATATGTGTGTGTGTGTACATACTAGAGACCCGGTGCACAAAATTCATGTCTAGCAGGGAGGGTCCCCTCAGCTCAGCCTACCCCCTCTCCAATCTGGGATCCCTTGGGGGATGTCCGACTGCTGGACATCCTTCTCACAATCCTGGACCACTGGCTCCTAATTGCAAACCTGCCTGCCTGCCTGGTCACCCCTAACTGCCCCCCTGCCGGCCTGATCATGCCTCACTGCCTCTGCGTGCTGGCCTGATAACCCCTAACTGCCCCCCTGCTGGCCTGGTCTCCCCCAACTCCCCCCTCGCTGGTCTAGTCACCCCTCACTGCCCCCCCTGCCAGCCTAATCACCCCCAACTGCCCCCCTGCAGGCCTGGTAGCCCCTTACTGTCCCCCCTGCCAGCCTGGTCTCCCCACACAGCCTGCTTGTTCAGTCATTTGGTCGTCCCTCACTAACCCCCCTGCCAGCCTGGTTGCCCCATGCAACCTGCTTGTTCAGTTGTTTGGTTGTCCCTCACTAACCCTCCTGTCGGCCTGGTCATAGGCAGCCATCTTGTGAGGGCATGATGGTCAATTTGCATATCACCTCTTTATTATCTTGTATAATAAAGAGGTGATATGCAAATGGTCATTATGCCATGCAGTGTAATGACTGACTGCATAACGACCAGATCATGGATCAGCAGAAGGGTGGGGGAGTGAGCTACAAGCAGGCGGCAGAGAGCTAGAGGAGGGGCCAGGGCAGCAAGCTATGAGGGGTGTGGGGGGAGCTACAGGAGGGCAGGGAAGTGGGCAGAGAGCTACTGGAGGGCAGCCTCGAGCCACTGGTGAGCTACTGGCACACGGATTCATGTGCAGGATATATATCTATACTAATAAAAGGGTAATATGCAAATTGGTCATGATGCCCTCATAGTAACAACTGAACAGCAGGCTGCGTGGGGAGAATAGGCCAGCAGGGGGGTTAGTGAGGGACAACCAAACAACTGACCAGAAGTCTGCATGGGGCAACCAGGCCAGCAAGGGGGTTAGTGAGGGACAACCAAACAACTGACCAGAAGAAGGCTGCATGGGGTGACCAGGCTGGAAGTAGGGATAGTGAGGGATGACCAAACGACTGAGTAGCAGGCTGTGTGGGGCAACCAGGCCAGCAGGGGCGTTAGTGAGGGACGACCAAACGACTTAACAGCAGGCTGCATGGGGAGAACAGGAGAGGCAGTGAGGGGCAACCAGTCCAGCAGGGGGGAGGTTGGCGGTGACTAGGTCATCAGGGGGGAAGTTGGGGGCTACCAGGCTGGCAGGGGGGCAGTGAGGGATAACCAGGCCAGCAGGGGGGGCACTAAGGGGCAACCAGGTTGGCAGGGGCGGCAGTTAGGGGTGATCAGGCTGGCAGGCAGAGGCAGTTAGGGATGACCAGGCTGGCAGGGGGGGGCAGTGAGGGGCGACCAGGACAGCAGGGGGGCTACCAGGCCAATAGAGGGGGGAAGTTGGGGGCAACCAGGCTGACAGAGAGGGGCAGTTGGGGGCAACCAGGATAGCAGGGGGCCACTAAGGGGTGACCAGGCTGGTAGGTGGGGGCAGTTGGGGGTGACAAAGCAGGAAGGCAGGTGAGCAGTTAGGAGCCAGAGGTCCTGGTTTGTGAGAGGGTGCAGGCTGGGCTGAAGGGATCCGCTCCCCTTGTGCACAGATTTTGTGCACTGGGCTTCTAGCGCGTGTGTGTGTGTGTGTGTGTGTGTGTGTGTGTGTGTGAATATGAATATATATATATATATATATATATATATATATATATATATATATCCTAATATATAAAATGCCAGGGGCCATCACTACCAAAACAATGGAACGTACTTCATGAGGTGACCAGGCCAGCAGGGGTTACAGTGAGGGACAACCAAACGATGGAACAGCAGGCTCATGGGGCAACCAGGCCAGCAGGGGGGGAAGTGAGGGATGGCCAAATGACTGAACAGCAGGCTGTGTGGGATGACCAGGTTGGCGGGGCGGGGGGGAGGCAGTGAGCGACAACCACACAACTGAACAGCAGGCTGCATGGGGCAACCAGGTTGGTGGGCGGGGGGGTGCAGTGAGGGATGAACAGCAGGCTGCATGGGGTGAGCAGGCCAGCGGGGGGGCAGTGAGTGGTGACCAGGCCGGCAGTGGGGGCCAATTAGGGGCAACCAGGCTGACATGGGGGGCAGTTGGGGGTGTCCAGGCTGACAGGGCAGGGCAGTAAGGGGTGACCAGGCTGGTGCAGGGGGGAAGTGAGGGGCGACCAAGTTGGTAGGGGGAGCAGTGTGGGGCGATCAGGCCAGCAGGTAGGTGAGCAGTTAGTAGCCAGTGGTCCAGGATTGTGAGAGGGATGTCTGACTGCCAGTTTAGGCCCGATCCCCCATGCATGAATTTCATGCACCGGGCCTCTAGTATAAACAATAAAATGGCAATAAAGACATATCTATCAATGATTGAATCTAAAAGACAAACTAACAAGCAGAATAAAAACAGACTCCTAGATACAGAGAACATTTTGACAATAGCCAGATGGGAGGGGCATTGGAGGGATGAGTGAAAAAGGTGAAGGGATTAATAAATACAAATTGGTAGTTATAGAATGATCATAGGGATGTATATTACAGCATAGGGAATATAGTTAATAATCTTATCTAATAAAAGAGTAATATGCAAATTAACCATCACTCTGCTACACCCACAAGTCATGCCCACCAGCCACACCCACCAGCCAATCAGGAGTGAGTATGCAAATTAACCTAACCAAGATGGCTGCGGCCACGGGAGGGAGGCTTGGGTTTCCCCAGTGATGGAGGAAGCCAAGCTTTCTGCACACCCTGGCCGCCCCACTCCAGGCTACAAAGTTTCAATTATAGAAGATAAAAAAAATCCCAACAAAAATGGCGGCAGCCACGGAGCTGGAGAGAACAGGAGGCTAGGGTTGCCCCTGGCAATGGAGGAAGCCAAGCTTCTGCAGCCCTGGCCTGCCTTGGCCTCCGCTACAAAGTTTTAATTATAGAAGATAAATAAATCCCAACAGAAATGGCTGCAGCTACGGAGCGAGCAGAAGTCTTGGCTCTGCTCCAGGCTACAAAGTTTCAATTGTAGAAGATAAATAAATCCCAGATACCAGGGCCTCCACTTGGGTCGCCGGGGGGCGTGGCTTGCCGGCAAACCACCACAGGCCCCTTTCCCAGGCCGCCCTACACCCCAAGGGAACGCCCACCCTGATCCAGACACCCTTCAGGGCAAACCAGTTGGACCCCACCCATGCACCAGGCCTCTATACTATCTAATAAAAGAGTAATATGCAGATTGACCATCACTCCAACACACAAGACTGATGCCCCCATGTGGTCAAAGATGGCTGCCCCCATGTGGACACAAAATGGCCACCACAAGATGGCCAGCAGGAGAGGGCAGTTGAGAGGGACCAGGCCTGCAAGGGAGGGCAGTTGGGGGCGATCAAGCCTGCAGGGGAGGGCAGTTAGGGGCAAGCAGGCTGGCAGGGGAGCAGTTAAGCGTCAATCAGGCTGGCAGGGGAGTGGTTAGGGGGTGATCAGGCTGGCAGGCAGAAGTGGTTAGGGGCAATCAGGAAGGCAAACAGGCGAGCAGTTGGGAGCCAGCAGTCCTGGATTGTGAGAGGGACTGCCCATTTAGGCCTGATCCCACCAGGATTGGGCCTATACGGACAGTCGGACATCCCTCATGGGGTCCCAGATTGGAGAGGGTGCAGGCTGGGCTGAGGGACACCCTTGCCCCCCCCATGCAAGAATTTTGTGCACCGGGCCTCTAGTCTATATATAAAAGCCTAAGCGACCAGTTGACTGGTCAACTGATCGACAGGTCGCTTTAACATTCACTGACCACCTGGGGCAGACGCTCAATGTAGGAGCTGCCCCATGGTGGTAAGCGCACTCCTAACAGTGGGAGCACCACTCAGCTGACTGACAGACGTCAGACACCGGGCTCATGTCCGGGGATCACAGCTGCAGTGGCGCCCACAGCTGAGCAGCAGTAAGACTGCTGCTACAGCAGGCACAGTGGGGCTGGAATGAGCAGGAGCAGCGCAGCGCCTGGCCCAGGCTCAGGCTCCTCCCCAGACACTTGCCACTTCGCACACTACTACATCCCTTGGGGAATGTTGGACTTCTAGTTTCAGCAAATCCGTGCTGGCCATGCCGAGGGACCCCACCAGTGCACGAATCTGTGCACCGGGCCTTAGTATTCTAATAACTATGTATGGTGTCCTATGGGTATGAACTTTATCAGAGTGATCACTTAGTAAGTTATATAATGTCTAATCACTAGGACAACCATGTCAAACTGAAAGGCTAACATAGGCCAAATAAACAAGGTTTAAGTTTATGAGGGCCACAAAAAAACAAGAGCTTCAAATTTCATAGAATCGTAGGTTTATTTTGATAGAGATATGCTGAATACAAAGTACTGAAATAAATTAGTAATTGTTAACATGAAATAATAGAACATTTTAATTAATATTTTTTTCTTGAGCATAAACTTACCAGATACTGAATAACAGCACAAGTTAATAAGCATAACTCAAATAAACCTATTTTTCTTGTTCTCCAAAAGCGAAATATTTCCTGTTGCACACACCAAACAAGTCAGTCCAAGACTAATGACATGGAAATTGACTGCTAAAATATTTGCTGCTAGTATTATTGGAGAGAAATGGTGTGCCTGTGCATAAGGCGCGTAAGGGAAATGAATGCAACATGATGATAGTAATCAGTCTTAGTAAACATTATAGTTCATTATTAATAATTATGTATAACAGGATATTGTAAAAATTAAGTTACAAAATTTTTATTAAAACATTTCTTACATACCATTATATTGGTTGGGTTGCAAAAATATTCATTATGGGCCGCATGCAGCCACAGGTTGTGAGTTTGAAATGCTTACACTAGGGTATAGACCTGAAACTAATCTATATATATAAAAGCCTAAGCGACTGTCTGACCGTTTGACCATTTGACTGGTAGCTATGACACGCAATGACTACCAAGGGGAAGATGCTCAACACACAGGCATGGAAACATGGAACAGTCTGATGAATCTCAGAGGGAAGAGGAGAGAGGGGAGGGTGGGAAGAGATTAACCAAAGATCTTATCTGCATACTAGAGGCCCAGTGCACGGATTCATGCACTGGTGGGTCCCTTGGCCTGGCCTGTGGGGATCAGGTTGAAAGCAGCAGTCCAAAGTCCCCTGAGGGGTCCTGGATTGTGAGAGGTTGCAGGCCATGCTGAGGGACCCCATTGGTGCACGAATCTGTGCACTGGGCCTCTAGTATAATATAATACAACCAGAGGCCCGATGCACGAAAATTCATGCAGGAGTAGGCCTTTCTTTCTCCAGCTGCCGGCACTGGCTTTCCTCTGGCACCTGGTACCCAGGCTTCCCTCCTCCGGCCACCAGCAGGCACCTGGGACCCGGGCTGCTTCCCTCTTCTGGCAGCCTGCAGGCACCCAGGACACCAGCTTGCTTCCCTCTTCCAGCCACCTGCACGCACCCAGGACCTGGGCTGGCTTTCCTCGGGCTGCCTGCAGGCACCAGGGACCCAGCCCCAGCTTTGTCAGGAAGGATGCCTGGAATGATGTCTGGAAAACAACCGGTCCAAATAGCATATTACCATTTTATTGTTATAGATATAGTGTATGTTAACTATGATTGAAAAATAAAATAAATGGTTTCAATAAAAAAAAAAAAGAACAAGATTTGGCTCAAAGGAGACATGTGACTTCCGCTTAGGGCTCTCACAGAAAGGCTTTAAAGCCCCTGGGAGATCTTGGTCAGAAGTCTTTTACATTCCATGCCCAATATGCACTCATCCTGGCCTGTTTCATAGTGTTGTTGGGGTCACTACATGGTTGATGCTTAAAACCTTGAGAAAATTCAGAAGTCTCATCTTACTTTGTTTTGGTTAAAGTTGTGTCATCTACAACTTGACAGATGAGATATGGTGGAATTGAAAGAGTGGCCAGGATTGATTCAGACAGAAATGTGCAAATCAACTGGCTTGGATTTTATTTTTAGATAGAAAGGAACACTATGTTGAGCAGTTTAAGAGTAGTACGAGGAACCATGCCTATGTTTGTTTCTATGAATTAGTTAGAGCTGCTATGTTTCCCAGGTAGGTATAGGAGTTTCCTTATGTAATAGGTGGGGATTCTGTACAGGATCTTAGAGGAGATAAGCTCAATATCTTTAGCATTGGTTCTTTCCATTATCAGACTAAGGCACTGGTTCTCAAACTGGAGCATTTACAAGGAACCCTGGAGTGCTTACCATAAAATACCTTATGGGCTTTGCCTCCAGAGTTTCTGAATCAGAACATCTGGAGTGGGGCCTAAGGCTGCGTTTTTCTGGCACCTATATTGGATAATACTTTATAATAACAGGCTAATAAATTATTTTCAATAGAACAGA
This sequence comes from Plecotus auritus, assembly GCF_963455305.1. Classification (NCBI taxonomy): domain Eukaryota; kingdom Metazoa; phylum Chordata; class Mammalia; order Chiroptera; family Vespertilionidae; genus Plecotus; species Plecotus auritus. Next base: position 111,492,405 of record NC_137771.1, read on the forward strand.
ATGTTCATTGTTTGATAAGCTTAATAAATGAGTGAAGTGTATTGATGTTATCAAGAGCATGTTGGAGAAATAAAAAAGAACATGGCAGTTGTCAAGATAAAGACTATTATCTCTGGAACTGAACAGATTCTGTACGTAGATATAAAGCATATTAAAGAGCCCAGATGGCATTGGAAGCAAATTTACAAGCTTTTAATTCATAATACTGATTATAAATCTAGGATACTTTTAGGTCAACAATAGGTCTTTAGTTTCATACAATACCTCTAATAGAGTATGTCAAACTAGATTGATTTCAGCAATAAATATTTTGAGTTATGCACTATTTTTAGAAGAACCTATGGAAAATAGAACATAATTTTAAATGTGGGTTAGGCATGGAAAATATAAAATATGAGTCTATATTCAAATGAATACATTGGTTTTCTATGTTTAATGACTGAGGGTATTTTTCAGGCCTGTCAACTTATATGAATTGGTATAATAAAATTTACATATATATATGTGTGGTGTGTGTGTGTGTATATATATATATATATATATATATATATATATATATATATATATATGAAATGGTGCTAATTAAATATCATAAAAGATCCTAAGCAGAGGTTATACTAAAAAAGAAATAGAAGCATGTTCTACAAAGATTCTCTCTGAGTTGTTGGATAAATAAAATGTTTTTGTGAGCATTTTTCTTTAAGAAGTTTATAATTTTGAATTCAGAAATAGGAGCTGCCTACAAAATTGATAAATCTAGTTCTTACATAAAATAACTAAGTTCCTCAAGGACCAGTATTTCTTTTTATTTTTCATGAAAGTCATGTTTTCACAAATACAATTTGTGTGTGTGTGTGTGTGTGTGTGTGTGTGTGTGTGTGTGTGTATACCTTTGGATTAGAAAAGGCTCATAGTTAGTCATTCTGTTATAGCAACATTTGTTGAACACTTACTGTGCCCTAAATTCTTTACATGGGCAACACTTAATTCTTATGACAATGTAAACAGGTAATTATTATTATTCCAGTTTTACAAATAAAAAAATTGGGCATAGAGATATTGAATTTATTACTCAACTTCCCACAGCTAGTAAGAAAGGGAGGAGAGTTGGGATCCATACCATCTACCTCCAAGTATATATACTGATTTGCTGTGTTAATAGACCACTGAAGCAAATCATTCAACATGCATGAGACTAGATACAAATAGAATTCAGTTAGATATTGAGGGAACTTAATTATATGTATTCTTCCATATAGAGGCCCGGTGCATGGATTTGTGCACCGGTGGGGTCCTTCAGCCTGGCCTGTGCCCTCTTGCAATCCAGGAGCCCTTGGGGGATGTCAGACTGCTGGTTTTGGCCTGATCCTCGCAGGCCAGCACCAGTCCTACGTCCCCCAAGGGAGGTAGTAGTGGGCAAAGCTGCAGGCAGCCAGGGAGGATTCCAAGCCTGGGCTGGGTGCCACACCACTCCTGCTCATCCCGGCCCCACTGCATCTGCCACTGCTGCCACTTGGTAGTGCTGCTGTGGAGGTGGGAGCAGCTTGCACCACTGCAGCTGTGCTTGCCAGCTGTAAGCCTGGCGTCTGGCACATGTCAGTCAGCTGAGCAGCATTCCTGCTGTGGGATCATACCGACCACCAGGGGGCAGCTCCTGCATTGAGCATCTGCCCCCTGGTGGTCAGTGCACATCATAGTGACTGGTTGACCGGTTGTGCAGTCATTTAGTTGTTCAGTCACTTAGGCTTTTATATATATATATACCGTGTTTCCCTGAAAATAAAACATCCTCCGAAAATAAGACCTACTTACAGGTTTCCTTCTGAGTGAAATATAAGGTATCCCCCAAAAATAAGGCCCCCAGGCTCTGTCTCAGAATGAAAATTAATTTACCGTAAACTGGTCGCTAGGGCCGCCCCAACTGGCGTCTAGCAACCAGTGACAATCAAAATGACACAGGAGGATCAGAGGGGACAATCAAAATGACACAGGAGGATCAAAAGGGGTTACTAAAATGGTAATCCCCCCTCTGATTCTCCTGTGCCATTTTGATTCCCCCCTCTGATCCCCCCTGTGTCATTTTGAGTGATCCCCCTCCCCCTACCTTGATACCCCAATTCCTTTTTTTTTACCCCTAGAAATGAGCGCAAAAAGAAAAAGCTACTCCGTGGAGTACAAGAAAGGAATCGTGGAAGACTCTTGGGGCCAAAATCTTACTGCTTTCTGCAAAGAGAAGATGTTGAGTATCCGATTGGTCCAAAAATGGCGAGCAGAGTATGGTAACCTCATTGAACAAGTGGACAAGGGAAATGCGAAAAAGTGCAAGTGTGGATCAGGTCGGCAACCATTATTTTCCGAGCTGGAAGACCTGATCTGTGAATGGGTTGTTGACAGGAGAGCAAAGGCTTTGGTTGTGAATAGGGCTCAGATTCAAGAATTTGCCCTTGCAATGGCACCACAGTTTGACATAGCCCCCGAAGACTTCAAAGCATCACAACACTGGCTGGATAATTTCCTTCAGCGAAGTGAACTGTCTTTAAGAAGATCTACAACATTGTTTAGGTTGGAAGATACTCAAGTTATTAAGCGAGCACTTGCATTCAAGTCCTTTATTGATGATGCTGACTTCTCTAAATACAATCTTTCCAACATGATTGCTATGGATGAAACTGCAGTGTTTATGGGCCAATCATCTCAAACAACAATTGAGCAGCCGGGTGCCTCCTTAGCGTACATTCCCTTCACTGCTTACGAAAGTGCATGTGTTTCCTGTATTTTGGCAATTCGTCTGCATGGCACTAAAATCCCACCTTTAATCATTTCTAAGGGCAAGAAGGAAAAGATTGAAAGTGTTTTGGGCGTTTTTATTCTTGAAACTGAAAAAGCCTGGGCCACACAAGCAGTTATAAGGAAGTGGGTCGATTTAATGCTGCTGCTTGTTATGCGAGGGAGCCAAAGAGGTCTGCTAGTCTGGGATGCAGCCAGCACTCACCGCGCTAAAGACATGAAGACATTTCTTCATGAAAGAAAAATAGATCAGATAATGATTCCCGCAGGAATGACGGCCTATCTCCAGACTCTTGATATTGCAATAAACAAGCCATTCAAAGATAATTTTTGCGCATGGAAATTAATGACTACATTGAAAATAGAATGGAGAGAAATCAGCGTGGAAACTTTGTGAAACCTAAACTGCAAGAAGTTGTGACTTGGGTGAAGAATTCATGGGAGAAAATCACTGACAGTTGCATTGCAAATGCACTGCGAGCAGGCTACCTTGACAAGAAGTACTCATTTAAAGACAGTGCTATTGCTAAACATGAGAGATTTGGTCCACTGATTCTGAAAGAAATAGAGTCACAAGAAATTCACCAGGAAATTCAGGAATTGGATTGTTATGATGATGTTCCGGAAGATGATGACATGATTGTCATTGAATAAATGAGTAAATTCTTGATACTGTAGGATTCACAGTTTGTCTGGTTTGTGTTGACAACTACCATACTACCGTACCTTATACAGGTAATAAATTTCCTTTATTTTCATTTCACAATAAATGTGTACCGTATTCTTCTTGATGGAAAAATAAGACATCCCTTGAAAATAAGACCTAGCGTGTCTTTGGGGGCAAAAATTAATATAAGACACTGTCTTATTTTCGGGGAAACACAGTAGATTGACCTTTCCTCATCTCAGTAATAGACAAAGTCTGTAAGTAGGTGTATTTAACTCTGCTGTTGTGTAAGATTTAAAAGATTCCTAAGGACTGTTCTCTGTTTACCTCTGTGTACATTCCTATGGGCTGTTATTAAAAATTTTGTAGCCAGTGGGTATAAATAATAAAAAAAAAGCATTGTAGGATGGCATATAATAGGGATGGGTCATAAACCAAAAATTGAATTTAAATATTCACTTGAAATACTGATAGTAGAGACAATGCACTAACTGAATTATGCACTCTGCAAAGGACATGGGCCAGTGTATGGGGTTTGTTTGATATTTGAAAAAAGCCGACATCCATCTGACTTAAGATCCTGAATAGGATTGGGAGGCGGGCAAAAGGGTGACAAATTCCCTTAATTCCAAATTCCTATTGAGGAAAACAAACTTCCCTGCCTGGCTATTTTGGACCATAACTGGTCTTCTTTACCTTTAACTGTTCTGGATCAAAGAGGAAAGCTGCACCAAAAACCTTGTGTGCTGCATGAGCAAGTCAACCCCATCACTCAGGACGAATGAAGATTTCTTGTGTTTCTTTCTAATAGTCTTGTCTTGGGTATAAAAGCACATCTCTTTTCCCCCAGAGGATTTGTTAATCAAGGTGAATTGCAGGCATTAGGAACAAGCTCATTTCTCTAGGGCGGCAGAAGAGTGGGCATGCATGCCCTGGGCTCAGGTTGCTCCTGTTGTTTGCCTCTGCAGCCTAACAGTGGTGTGACCCCGTGCCACTTTGCCAGGCCTCATCCACCATAGGAGGTAGCTACTATTATCATTCCTATTTTACATGTTAGAGGCTGAGTCATAGGAAAGTTATATGCCTTGACATTTACTATCTAATATTTGGCACAGAGTAAGTATTCAATGAAAGTTGGCTGTTACCATTTCAGATGTTAAAAGCTCAAATATGGAAGCTGTAGAAGCCATCTTCCTGAAAGCATATTCTAATGCTGTTTGAAATATAGGTTCTGCACCTGGTGTGCAAGGCTTTCTGCATTGTGGTTCAGTATTTTGAAGATATGGGTCCAGCATTCCTATCTGGGGAGACCAAGAGAGGTTTGCCCTGTGGTACAGGCTTCATTCTTGTGCATTTTGTTAGCTTCATGTGGTACTCTACCCTAAATCAAGGAGTGGGTTATCACCCACATTCATTACATTGCCAGAGAGATCTGCCCTGTTGGTCTTAGAGATTATCTCTAAGCACATGCAATCATGTGGTGATAATCCTGTTTACTGGCCTCCAGAGGTGAAGTTTTGTTTCCTGGCTAAGAACAGAGCTCCTCCTTGGAGACTGGAAGTTGGTTTGTTTCACCACCAGCACTAATGTATTCCACAGAAGGAAGGACAGCTGGGTCCTGATCAAGAAACATTTTTTTTTTTCTTTTACATGAACACCTTCAAGATAATACTACAGGAGTCTTCTCATTTTCTCTAGAATTTTGAAAGGCAAAGATCTGTAATTTATTTCAGTTGCTGCATTAAAATATTGTATTATTTTAAAAATAAAATAAAACAGCTTTAGAATAAGAAGTTTGAATGTGCCTAAGATAAGACTTATAATTAAATGGAGAAGTTGTTTCATATGTAAAGATTGTTCCAAGTTTCTCTGAGCACAGGATCACTATTGTTTTAAAATAATTTCCATCGAAGTTCAATTCATTAGTAGCATAACTTTTTCCTTATATAAAACACTGTATCTGCATCCTACTATAATACTTTGTGACTAAGTGGCAAATTTTATAGGAATAAAAAGTCAACTCAAGTTTTTGGTAAACAACTCAAATTTACATACTTAATAATTTAAGAGAAAAAAAAGTAAAATTAAAACAATCAAGAAGGAAAGGCAATGCAAAGTATATAAATCACACAGTGAGCGAGGATACCTGGGCTCATTCAATATTCCATTCTCATTCCTGCCCCTGGATTTCCACATTGTTATTGTATTAAAGCTCCAATTACTAATATTCTGGTATTTTATGCAAATAATTTGATATGAAAGTTGGTTAATGAAATATTTTTCTGTAAACAAGGAAGATCTTGCTGAAAGACAGACAACTTTCATCTCACTTATAGGTGGAATCTGATAAACAAAATAATTTAACAAACAAAATAGAAACCGAATCATAGATACATAGAACAGACTGACAACTGTCATATGGGATGGTGTTGGGGGATTGGGTGAAAAAATATAAAGGAATTAAGGAAAAAAATATATATAGAGAGAAAGAGAACAGTATGCTGATTGCCAGAGGGAGAGGGGTTGGGGAGGCAGAAGAGGGCAAAGCGGGACAAGTTGTGGCGGAAACAGACTTGACTCTGGATGTGAGCACATGATGTAGTGTGCAGATGATGTGCTATTGAGTTGAACACTTGAAATAGTTTTATTAACTAGTATCACCCCAATAAATTAAAATAAACAAATAAAATAGAATTTATAGTGACATGGAGGGTTTCTTTGATATTATCTGAACTGCAACAGAGCACATGCTGGTGTCAGCATAGCACGGTTGAGCCAAATTTATGCTACACTTGGATGTTCATTTGTACACACTTTAATTTATGTCCTGTTCTTTTATGTTTATTGTATTACTAGAGGCATGGTGCATGGGTGGGGTCCCTCAGCCTGGCCTGCGCCCTCTTGCAATCCAGGACCCCTCAGGGGATGTCGAATAGCCGTTTCGGCCCTATCCAGACAGGAGGGAGCCCGATCCTGTGGATTGAGCATCTGTCCCCTGGTGGTCAGTGCACGTCATAGCGACCCATCAACAGGTCATTCAGTCTCTTAAGCTTTTATATATATAGATGCTCTATTTCCCTCCATTAATCAATGCATAGTGACTCTTACTCCTCAAGTTAGCCCCTGCCTTCCTCCAATAGCAGTGCTTAGGAGTTTAAGCTGAAAGCTTGGTGTGCCTGGCCCTGGGCAACCCCATTCAGAGCTGGTGGTATTTCATATTAGCCCCAACTCCACTTGGGGTTAGGAAGTTCTCAAAGTATGATCCTGGAACCAGCAGCAGCACCATTGCCCGGGATGTGGAGAAATGCACATTCTCAGGCCCTGATGCAGACTGTTAGAGGTGGGGCCTGCTGGTCTGGGGTTACTGAGCCCTCCAGCTGGTTCTGATGCTCAGTCAACCTTGAGGGCCATTGGTTTTAATTTTGCCTTGTTGCCTGTACCCTGTTTGCCTGCATTGACTTCCTGGGTACTGAGGTATGTATAATTTTTATTTTTTTTCCTCTGATTTCCTCATGACTGGGCCCTGTTCTCTCTGACTGAGTTTCTTCCCTGATTTCAGATGAACACTCTAGTTCCCAGCTGAGATTTCCACCTTGCTTATCAAACTGGAGCCCTGCCAGCTCCTTTCCCTAAATACATCAATCCCTACCTTTATTTCTCTCCCTTTCTGGCTGGTGGCCAAGCCTGGCATTGAATCAGTTGGGCCATTTGAAGCCAGTTCCAACTGGGGCATCTCCTTGACTTGGCAACCTCATGCTGTGCCCCAGGAGGCCATGTAGCACTGGCTAAGTTGAATCCAGCCAATCACCTGTGGAAACTGTGGTCAACATCACCATCTTTCCTTATTAGGCCCTGTCCTGTAACCTAGATAATTCTCCTAACCTGCCTAGAGCCCATTGTTACAGCTCACTCTCCCTGCCCACCTGGACATAAGAGACTGCAGAAGTTATGGCACTGTGTGGAGTCAAGGGATGCCTTTGGCAATCCCTAGAGGAGAGTTGGATAAACATTTTAGTTACTGATTTGGGGACAATCTCTTCAGGATAATGAAAGACAACAGTAGAAAATAAGTTATATTTGCATTAATTTAAGAAATATTGACATCATTTCATTTTCTGAGTACTCTAATTTACCTGATAGTGCATTTAATACCTTTATCTTGTGGGATTAGTATCCTCTAATTTTTGTTTTCCAAGCTCTAATTTTTCCATGCATGAATCTACTTGCTGAGTTCCCAGGGACCCAGTGCTGTAGAGTTTAGTGCAATGTGTGTGCTCATCATAGGAGCCCATAGGTAGCTGCCACAGGGAAAGAAATTGCAGGTCACACTTTTATGCTAGAAAATAATTCAACAAGCATTTCATAACCTCTCCACTTACCTTTTGTCAAAGCCCTTTTATGAGCTTAGCCAATATTCACAATACATCAAGAGGTCCTTTTCCCCCTTGAATTTGGTTTAATGCATAGCCACTTGGCCCAGCTTAGGCAGTTTAGGCATACACTTTCTTATACTAAATGACTTATCCTAAATGAACTTCCTGCTTCTGCTTTCTCTTTGTCAAATGGGTAGAAAATGATCAGTAAATGCTTAACAAAAGCATATTATATTTGTGGTTATATTCATTTAATTATTCATGTAGCAATTATTTATTCAATCGTATGAAGTGCCAGGCACTATATTGGTGCTGGAATAAAAGTCTTTGTCTATAATAATCTTCTTGGAAGTCCTTTTCCAGGCAGTCAGATATGGGTGTGAATTTTCCTTACAGAGAATGGGGGGTCCAGGGAGAGATTGTGTGACCCATCAAGATATATGACTTTGAGAAAGAAAATGTGATTTACCTGAATTACCATTACATTCTGGAATATGAAAATGAGGATCCAGGTCAAAGAAACACTTAAATAGAGCGAGTATTAAAAATAGATTTACCCATTTTTGCAATTGGCAAAAGCTATCAATTTTTGTCCAACTATCTCAGCTGCTTCATGCATGCTTCAGGCTTGCAGTAATCATCCAATTGATTGGATGATTGCTAATTGGAGAGCTCCTTGCTGAGGCCCTGACACAAGTTAAACATTGTCTGACTGTGTCTGTAGACTCCCTCTGGCTAAACACATGACTCACTAATCAAGTATATTTAAGCTTGTCCTGTGTCCCTGGTTCTATCTTAAGTGCTGTGAGAAATTTAAAATAAAACAAATTCACTTTCTCCTGGGTATTAGATATTTTTTCTGTATAAATCCTTTTGGATTGTGAGCATCTTGAGGACAATACCTGTGTCTTACTCATTTTTGTAAACTCCAACCACAATAAACTCAAGAGTGTTGAATGGAGGAATTCATAGATAAATTAATCATTTCTAGGGACATACTATAAACAAACATCACCCTGAGGTTTCTAGGACTCTTGGAAAATTCAGGTCAGTTGGTGATAGATCATATTGTGTTACCTTGTGACTGACTGCGCACTTTTCCCTGGGCAGTTAGCACACAGACCTGCCATGGTACTTTTGAGCAAGTCAGCAACTACAGACTGGAACTGCGCAGCCATGCCTCCTAAGGTGTCCTCCCTTAAACAGTGCTCCTAACCTGATCTGAGTCAGCATGGGGGTCGTCCCTCCTCCGAACACCCAGACTGTGAAGAACACAAGCAGCAGTGTGGTGGTGAACATCATTTATTTGGGCTGAGGTCCTGTGTCCCGAATAGCTAAGGCAAATGCTATGGCTCCTCGCAGACCTTTCAGAGAAAACCAAACAGAGAGAGAGAGAGAGAGAGAGAGAGAGAGAGAGAGAGAGAGAGAATAAACATCATAATTCTCATTTAATTGAACTTATCTTTATAATTTCCTAACAAACAAAATTACTTTTCAAACACAGTTACTTTTTTAAAATTAAACTTTTTATATAGAATTATGTATTGGTAGATTCACACACAGGCATTTGTGAGAAATAACAGACTTTCTGTTTGCCCTTTCCCTCCCCAATAATGACATCTTGCAAATTCTAGTGCAATATCACAACCAGGATTTTGACACTGAGATAGTCAAGATCCAGTATATTCCCATTGCCACAAAGATCACCCATGTCATCCTTTTATAACCATATCTACTTCCCTCCTATACAGTCCCTCTTACAAACTCCTTCTTCCATTTATGGCAACCAGTAATCAATTTTATATTTCTATAATGTTGCCATTTCAAGAATGTTATATAAATGACATCAAGAAGTATATAGCCTTTTAGAATTGGCTTTTTTACCCAGCATGATTCTCTGGATACTCGTCCAGGTGGTTCAATATATCAATAATTTGTTCCTTTTTATTACTGAGAGGTATTCCATAGTATGGATGTTTGATAGTTTGTCTAACCATCCACTTATTGAAGGACATCTGGGTTGTTTCCAGTTTGGGCTATTAAGAATAAGGCTGTTGTATTTGTAAACTTAAGTTTTCATTTCTCTGAGATAAATTTCCAGGACTGAAATCACCAAGGCATATGATATTTGTGTGTGTGTGTGTGTGTGTGTGTATGCATATATATTTTATATACATATATATTTAATTTATTTTTACTGTTGAAAGTCTTACAGATGCCCCCCTTTTACCTCCATTGACTCCTTCTAGCCTGCACCCAACCCTGACCCAGGTATTTGTATATTTTTAAAAGAAATTACCGCCGAAACCGGTTTGGCTCAGTGGATAGAGCGTCGGCCTGCGGACTGAAGGGTCCCAGGTTCGATTCCTGTCAAGGGCATGTACCTTGGTTGCGGGCACATCCCCAATGGGAGGTGTGCAGGAGGCAGCTGATCAATGTCTCTCTCTCATCGATGTTTCTAACTCTCTATCCCTCTCCCTTCCTCTCTGTAAAATATCAATAAATATATTTAAAAAAAAAAAAGAAATTACCGAACTGTTTTCCAGAATAGCTGTACCATTTTACATTTTCACCAGCAATATATGCTGACCAGTTTCTCTGCATCCTCACCAGCATTCAGTGTTGTCAGTATTTTTTATTTTTTACTTTAGTCATTCTGATAGGTGTATGGTAATAGTTTATTGTGGTTTTAATTTGTGTTTTCCTAATAACTAATGATGTTGAACATTTTTAATGTGCTTATTTACTATCTTTATACCCTCTTGGGTAAAATGTTTCTTCAGTTTTTGCTTCATTTTTCTAATTGGGTTGCTAGATTTTGATTGTTAAGTTTTGAGAGTTCTTTAAATATTCCAGATAATAGTCCTTTGATGTATATATAGTTCCTCCCATTTTGTAGTTTTTTATTGATGAAGTCTAACCTGTTGATTTTTGCTTTTATGAATCATATATTTGAAATAAAGTCTAAGAACATTTTTCTGAAGTTTTGTCCCGTGTTTTAATTTTTTCCCCTAAGAGTTGTATAGCTTTACATTTTACATTTAAATCCATGATTCTTTTGAATTATTTTTTCTATAAGGTTGGGGCTCCTTTTTTCATCTATAGATGTTTAATTATTCCATTGAATTTATTTTGTCCCTTTGTCAAAAACTAGTCGGTTGACTTTGTGTGTGTTCTGTTCCATTGGTATGTGTATCTGTCCTTCTTCTGTGTGGTCACTGCAGACATATATTAGGCCTTAATAATGAGTGAGTTACACATGTTTCATTTTCAAAATTATTTAAACTATTCTAGGTCTTTTGCTTTTCCATGAAATTTTAGAACAATATTGTCTACATCTAAAAATTTTTTTTCTGGACACATTTGCTTTTAAAAATTAAATGTGCTGCCTGGCTTGCATGGCTCAGTGGTTGAGTATCGACCTATGAACCTGGAGGTCACAGTTCTATTCCCAGTCAGGGCACATGCCCGGGTTGCAGGCTCAGTCCCCAGTGAGGAGCGTGCAGGAGGCAGCCAATTAATTATTCTCTCTCATCATTGATGTTTCTCTCTCTTACCCTCTCCCTTCCTCTCTGAAATAAAAAGATATTTAAAAAAAATTAAATGTGCCAGATGACAATAAAAAAAGGTTATGGACCCTTGAAACTTAATAAATAGGTAACACGAAAGAATTATCCCAGCCAGAGTAAATAATTTTATAAAGTCTGTAATCTAAACTAACCTATTAAAACCTGCATTTTTCCTGTTTTATTTTCTTCTTCATTAACAATGTGTTAATTGAATTTTTATGCAAAAATTTCAAATCAAAATGTGGTAACATAAATAAAAAGAGATGTAGACTTTGAGGAAAAGTAAATAAAAGTACAAGTAGTAAACTAAAAATTAAAATGGAAAGCCTCTTGGGTAACATAAGACCCATAAGACATTTATGGGCCTTGTTATATCAGCTAACAGGGCAAATAAACATTTATAATGACAGCAAGTCAAGTCAAAAACATAGTAATTTGGTTAATTTTATAGAAATGTTTAAATCACATAGGTAAAATTTTAATGGTAACTACTTTTTACAATAGTTACTGTATCAGCTAGATTTTTAAATTTCCAAATCTTTATTCAGATATTAAAAAATTTTAGAAGTTGGATCCATAGCAGGATGAGGAAAACTATAACTAGCCTGGCTTTTATCCCTAGATTCTCCACTTAGAACATAATGCTACTTTATTATCTGCACACTGACAATATACAAGAACAAGCGGCAGGACACGAGATCTAGATGCTTAAACTAGAGAGGCCTCATACATTTTCCTGAAACAAAAAAGCCTCAGAAAGAGAGAGCAACATGCACTCTGATTATAAAATACTTTCAAGGGACAAAATGTAATGGAGGAAGGAAATTATTCTGAATGTCCATGTAGACAAGGAAATGACCTGCAGATAAGGAAGTTGACATTTGCAGTAGATATTAATAAAAAAAAAAGTTTTTATGCATATGAAATTCTATACTCATGAAGAAAATTTCCACGTGGGCTGCTCATGGATTTAGACCCGGCTGAGGACATGGAGGGTAATATTAATAACCTTGGATCCTGGGGAATAATTTAACAATGTTCTCTCCATGAAATACAAATGGTGTCATTAGGGAATGAAAACTCAAGGACACAGTCTTACAACAGACTTCTGTATCTGAGGAGAGAAGGCATAGGTTAGTGTAAAGCCTGAGCAGTATTTAACCACAGTACAAGGCTGGAGATGGAGTGTGATCTTCCCATTTTCTCTTTTCCTCCAGCTAGAATGCCCATAAAGGAGCTTTACCCCAAGTTAAGTGGTGAGTATGAGAAGTATTAAGTGATATGAGTTTAATTATTTATTGAATATTTATGTGTGTGTTCACTTTGAATTTTTGTAAGAAGGAAAATAACAGAAATTAGAAGTTAAAACTTACTATATTATGCTTATTGTAAACTCTTTCATTTTAGATATCAAGGACAAGAAAAAACACAATCATTTATATTCCTAAATATGTTTAACAATGTATTGCTATTATGTTAAACTAGCATAACTGTGTTCTCAAATCTATATTATCTACACATGAGCAGTTCTTGTTTTAAAAATATACTCAAAGATATCTGTTATTCTGACTTCTAATCTATATATATATATATATATAAAACTCTAAGTGACTGGTCCACTATTTGGTCAACCAATCAACTGGTTGCTATGACATGCACTGACCACCAGAGGGCAGACACTCAAAGCAGGTGCTGCCACCGTTGGTCAGTGTGCTCTGACAACGGGAGTGCCACTCAGCTGACCAATGGGTATCACAACTGGCTAGTGCCACTGTGGAGGTGGGAGCCTCTCCCGCCTCCATGGAAGCGCTAATGAGCAGCAGCAGGCACAGCAGGGCCAGGATGAGTGGGAGAAGCATGGTGCAGCCCCTGGCCCAGGCTTGGGCTCCTCCCTGGCTGACTGCCACTTCGTGCACTACTATATCCCTCGGGGATGTTGGACTGCCAGCAGTCTGACATCTCCTGAAGAGTCCCAGATTGTGAGAGGGCACAAGCCAGGCTGAGGGACCCCACCAGTGCACAAATCCATGCATCGGGCCTCTAGTCCTATATAATAAAAGAGTAATATGCAAATTGACCGTACCTCTGCTACACCCACAAGCCACGCCCACCAGCCAATCAGGAGCAAATATTCAAATTAACCCAACCAAGATGACTGCGGCCACGGAATGAGCAGGAGGCTTGGGTTTCACCGGCAATGGAGGATGCCAAGCTTTCCGCACACCCTGGCCCGCTTTGGACTCCACTCAAGGCTACAAAGTTTCAATTATAGAAGATACATAAATCCCAACAGAAATGGTTGCGGTCACGGAGTGAGCAGGAGGCTTGGCTCCGCTCAAGGCTACAAAGTTTCAATTATAGAAGATAAATAAATCCCAGATACCAGGGCCTCCGCTTGGGTCGCCAGGGGGCGTGGCCAGCCTGCAAACCACCACAGGGCCCTCACCCAGGCCACCCCATGCCCCAAGGGAACCCCCACCCTGATCCAGGACACCCTTCAGGGCAAACCAGCTGGCCCTCACCAGTGCACCAGGACTCTATCCTCCTATCTAATAAAAGAGTAATATGCAAATTGACCATCACTCTAACACACAAGATGGCTGCCCCCATGTGGTCAAAGATTCTGCCCCCATGTGGACACAAGATGGCCACCACAAGATGGCCAGCAGGAGAGGGCAGTTGGGAGGGACCAGGCCTGGAAGGGAGGGAAGTTGGGGGTAATCAAGCCTGCAGGGGAGGGCAGTTAGGGGTGATCAGGTGGCAGAGGAGGGAAGTTGGGGGCGACCGGGCCTGCAGGGAAAGGCAGTTGTGGGGGGACCCAGGCCTACAGGGGAGGCCAGTTAGGGGTGACCAGGCCTGCAGGGGAGGGCAGTTAGGGGCAAACAGGCTGGCAGGGGAGCAGTTAGGCATCAATCAGGCTGGCAGGGGAGTGGTTAGGGGGTGATCAGGCTGGCAGGCAGAAGTGGTTAGGGGCAATCAGGAAGGCAGGCAGATGAGCAGTTGGGAGCTAGCCGTCCTGGATTGTGAGAGGATGTACTGGGATCGGGCAGTTGGACATCCCTCGAGTGGTCCCAGATTGGAGAGGGTGCAGGCTGGGCTGAGGGACAACCCCCCTGTGCATGAATTTCATGCACCATGCCTCTAGTATATATATAATTCTCTATATTTATAGAATGCAATGTAGGAGTCTCTAAAAAAAAGTTCAGTCACTGCCTTGTACTTGTTGAGAACTATTGCTAATTAGGGCCAAACTCTAAGATGTTGACAAGAGGCTGCCTTCTCCATATAATGACTAGCTTAGAAAAACACAGAAACAGTGTTTTTGAGAAGGGATCAGCTGTCTGAGCCCTGGACACATGTGGCACATATAGCACATGTCGGGTGCCATGGCCTAGCAGCATGGGAAGTGTGATACTGAAGTGAGGTTGCTAGGTGGACTCCAGATAAGAATTATTGCCTATGTCCCACTCATTCTTTATGATTCCAAGGTTATTTGTCATACATTTGGAGCCTATACAATTACCAAATCAATGGCCATTCATTGCTTCATTCAATACATGTGTGCCTTAGTCAGTCATAACAAAATACCATAGACTGTGTAGCTTCCACAACTGAGATTTATTTCTCACAATTTTGGAGGCTAGGTGACCAAGATCATGGTCACATTCTGGTGATAGCTCTCTTCCTGGCTTGCAGAAGGCCAGTTTCATGCTACATGAGAGCAAACTCCTTGGAGCTTCTTCTTATAAGGGCACTGATCCTATCATAGGGACCCCACTCTCATAACCTCCCAAAGGCCCCATCTTCAAGTACCATCACATGGGGATTAGAGCTTCAACATATGAATTTGGTGGTGGAGCAGGGAAAGGAGACATGATTCAGTCTGTAGCAGTATGTATTGGTTATCTGCTACATGGAGGTTCTGTGCCCACTTATTCTTTCTTCTTAACACGATGATTTGGGAAACAAGTTCCATGACCTTGCAAAGGACAACTACTTTCAGCAAAAATGTCAGTTTAATTCAAATTACATTTTCTGGGATAGTACAACCTTACTATACCGTTCCACTTTCAGTTCAATGTTATTTTATCATATGGAAGCAAAGCCAACAAATTGTTTCAGTAGAAAAACCTCTGCATTCAATAGTACATTGACTTTTTCTGGAAACTAAGTCTGTGTTAGACAAGCAGAACTTCCTTTTTTTCATCTCTCTCTGAACTTGAATCATTTAAACTTAAGGCCACATAACTTCAGTATATTTTTACATAAAATGAAATTTGTTTTTGATGCCTTGGGCAGCCAGGATAGTAACTGTAAATAGGATTAACTCTGTCACAGCTCTGAGTCAACATGTATGGATGCTTCTGGCTTTGGAAGCTTATTTTTATGTAAGTAAGGTAGATGTGATAGTAAAGTGTGGACTAATTTTTGCCAATAGCTAAAATCTTCAACATAAGGTTTTAAGAGAAAGGCTAACAGATTAGAAGAAAGTAACATTCTATGAAAAGTACCCAACTTATGGTCAGGTTGTGGTGGTACGAAAGTCTAGTCATGTTTTGTTTAGACCAATGCTTCTCAACTTGGGTGATTTTGTCCCCCAGGGAATAATTTGGCAATGTCTGGTGACATTTATAGTGGTCTCCAACTGGAGTGTGTGTGTGTGGGGAGCATTATTGTTAATATAGTGGGTAGAGACTAGGATTGCGTGCTAGAATCCTATAATGTACAAGACAGCCCCTACAAAATTGAATTATATGGCCCCAAATGTCAATAGTTGTAGGGACTGAAACAGTGTATTGCTTTTCCCAAATGAGCAATGTTATAAATGGTGATAACATTTCTACTCCAGAGGACTATATTGGCAAAGATGGTTATCTATCCACCAGAACCTATTCTTGTCATCCATAGTATATGCTTTAGCTCCCTACATTACATTTCCTAGAGTCTTTTGCAACTAGTTATAGCCATATGGCTGGTTCTTACCAGCAAAAGGAGAGCAGAAGTAATGCATGTTATTACTGGGTCAAGACTTATAAGAAGTTATTCCTGGCCCAGTGTCTCTTTCTCCTTCTATCACAATGAGTCCCTATAGCAGTGTTTCTAAAACTTTAGCTACATCAGAATCACCAGGAGGACTTGTTCAACCTCAGATTACTGGATTCCACCCCACAGTATCTGATTGAATAGGTTGTGGTGAGGCCTGAGAATTTGCATTTCTAACAATGTCCCAGGTGGTGCTGATACCCTTGAGACAGGATAGTAAGAAGCTAGGGAAATTCCTTGGCAAGTGGAATGGAGAACCCTGGGACAGATAGCTGAAAAAACTGACTGAGCAATTTACAGCCAATTTACAATAAATTGCAAGGTCCTATCTTACACATTTCAGACTGTGCTGGGCAGACCCACCTCAGTCCCAATCCCTCTTTGGTGACATTCTTTGAAGGTAAAACTAACCACAGAATGCCATATATGTTCACTTTGATGCATCAGCATATTAAAGGACACACCTGGAAAGCTGATAAATATTCTATTGAGATCCTCCCCTAAGACCTACCCTAAAATCTACTTTAGAAAATAGATAAAAACCCTTAAGACAGACCCATTTACATTGTGGCAGTGTACCTAAAGAAAGCATATTACTTTCTCTGTTGTCTAATCTTTTATTTCCATTTTTACGGTGATAAACTGCTGGCCTAGAGGGCCATCCAAGTACTGAAGGCCTTGACTTGTGCGTAGGTACCCTCCCTCCTTCCCTCATTCATGCAGTCTTTAGTCAATGACAAAATCTTACTCTAAAATCTTGACTCTGTTCTCTAATTTTTCCAAATCCTTCTCTTCTTTCTAGCCACACTGAAGCTGCTCTGGTTCAGATATTCAGTTATAGAAAGCTCCAATGGAGATTAAAAATGGCAGGAGAGTAAGTGGATGCTGCATGGACATGCTCCCAGGAAAAAACTGGTATTACAACTAAAGTACAGAAAAACTTACTGAATAATCAACAGAAAACTTGAAGGAGACAACCCTGACACCTGAGGACCAAAAGTGGAGACCAAATAGAGACTGGTAGGAGGTGTGGAAGTGCGAAAGAGCTGGCTGGGTGCCCACAGACGGCAACTGAAGTCCCAGAAGATATCTCAGCTGTGTGTGGGGGGCTGCCACTGAGGACTCTGGAACCTAATCTGCAAGCTGGGCCCCCCAGCAGAGAGCACCAAAATTGAGGAAGGTGCCCACATAACATCTGGCTGTGAAAAGCAGTGGGGTGCTGTCTGCCAGGGAGAGACGGTTGGAAAATTCAGGCACTCTCTTAAAGGGCCAACATACAAAAGTCCCTGTGGAGCCACCCACCTTGTGCTCCAGCAGAGAGGGGGAGAAGTGGACTGCAGCTGTGAGGGCAAAAGCCATGACTGGGGACTCAAGGGGATAGAGCTCAGAAGGCAGACCCTAAGTTTCCTGGGCTGAGTCATTCCCTCACACAGTGGAGGACATCTTTCCCACATAGATATCTGCCTTGCTTGAGGGGAAGACAGTTGACACACACTATTGGAAAACATCTTGCCCTGAGGCCACTTAAGAGATTAAAAATAACAATTAGCCTCCAGATAGTAGCAACTGCCCCACCCTGTTGAAAAAAAAAAAAAACACAAAGAAAAAATGCTCTGGTCACACCTGAGGACGATTGCCTGGGGGGCAATTCAAGTCAGAGATCTATCAGTCTGTAGGCAGAGGCACTCTCTGGAGGCTTTGAGTCTTTGCCTGATCTAATTAATCAGAAATAGCCTTTGACACTGTCCTGCATTAGAGATTGAGAGATGTAAAAGATCTACCTAATATAGTCACAAATCCAAACAAAAAGCCAAAATGAGGAGACAAAGAAACAACCTCCAAATGAAAGAACTAGAGAATTCTCCAGTAGAAGAGATAAATGAGACAGAGATAAGAAATTTATCAGAAACAGAGTTAAAAGTAATGATGGTAAAGATGCTCAACAGCATGAAAAAAGATATAGTAACTATGAAAAAAGAACAGTGTGATGTAAATAATGACATAACAGAAATAAAGAACTCATTGGAAGGAATGAACAGCAGATTAGGGGAAGCTGAGGATCAAATCAGTGAATTAGAAGACTCAATCAGAAAATCAGAAAGAAAAAAAAAACAATTAAAAAACAGCTTATGGAAGCTGTGGGACAATGTGAAATATAATAATATTAGAATAGCAAGTGTGCTATAGAAGAGGCAGAAAGAGAGAAAGGAATAGAGAAGGTATTTGAGGAAATAATGCACGAAACTTCCCTAATCTGGTAAAGGGAAAAGTCACAAAAGTTCAGGAGGCATAGCGAACCACAAACAAGAAGGACCCAAACAGACCTTTGCCCAGATACATCATAATTAAAATGCCAACAATTAAAGACAAAAAGCGAATCTTAAAGGCAGCAAGACAAAAGCAATTTGTTACCTACAAAGGAGTTCCCATAAGGCTGACACCTGATTTCTCATCAGAAACTCTACAGGCCAGAAGGGAATGACATGAAGTACTCAAGGTACTGAAAAGCAAAGATCTGAGACCAAGATTACTGTACCCAACAACACTATCATTCAAAATAGATAGTCAAATAAAGAGCTTCCCAGACCAAAAAAAAAAAAAAAAAAAAAAAGACTAAAGGAGTATATCACTACCAAGCCAGCATTACAAGAAATCCTAAAGGCATTGCTGTAATGAGAAGAAGAAACAGGAAGAGAAACCTAGCCATACAGAAATATAATGGCAATAAATAATTACCTATCAATAATAACCCTAAATGTAAATGGTGTAAGCACTCCAATTAAAAGGTGTAGGGTAGCAGAATGGATAAAAAAATGTGACCCAACTATATGCTGTCTACAAAAAACCCACCTCAAAACGAAAGACACACACAGGATGAGAGTGTGTGGGGATGGAAAAAAATTTTCCATGCAAATGAAAAGTAAAAAAAGCTGAGTAGAAATACTCATATCTGACAAAATAGACTTCAAAATGAAAGCGACCACAAGAGACAACAAAAGTCACTACATATATTAAAGGAATCAATCCAACAAGAGGATATAACCCTAGTAAACATGTATGCACCCAACAAAGGAGCACGTGAATGTATAAAAAAAACTTCTAGAGGACTTCAATGGAGAGATAGATAACAATATGTACAGTCATCATAGGGGACTTTAAAACCCATTTGACTTCACTGGATAGATTTTCCAGACAAAAACTTACCAAGGAAACAGAGACTCTAAAGGACACACTGGATCAGATAGATTTAATTGACATTTATAGAACATTTCACCCCAACGCAGCAGAATATACATTCTTCTCAAGTGTACATGGATCATTCACAAAGATAAACCACATGTTAGGACACAAAACAAGTCTCTACAAGTTCAAGAAGATTGAAATCATATCAAGCATCTTCTCAGATCACAGTGGAATGAAATTAGAAGTCAACTACAGTAAAAACACCCCAAAACATTCAAACACATGGAGGCTAAATAGCATGTTATTAAACAATGAATGGGGATCAAGGAGATCAAGAAAGAAATGAAAAACTTCCTGGAAACAAATGAAAATGAATACATAACAACCCAAAATTGCTGGGATGCAACAAAAGCAGTTTTAAGAAGGAAGTTCATAGCACTACAGGCATACCTCAGAAAATAAGAAAAATCAGCAGTAAACTATCTAACCCTACAACTTAAAGAACTAGGAAGATAACAACAAGAAAAGCCCAGAGTAAGTACAAGGAAGGAAATAATAAAGATTAGAGCAGAAATAAATAACATAGAGACTAAAAAAAAAAAAACAATACAAAAAAATCAATGAAACCAAGAGCTGGTTCTTTGAAAGGATAAACAAATTGAAAAATTATTAGCCAAACTCATCAAGAAACAAAGAGATAGGACCCAAATAAATAACATCAGAAATGAAAGTGGAGGAGTAACCACTGACACCACAGATACACAAATGATTATAAGAAAATACTATGAACAACTATATACCAACAAGTTGGACAATGTGGATGAAATGGACAAATTCCCAGAAAAATACAAACTATCAAAACTGAATCAGGAAGAATAAAAAAAAACCTGAATAGGCCAATAAAAATGTGTGAAATAGAAGCAGTAATAATAATAAAATAATAATAATAAAAAAAACTCCCACCAAACAAAATCCCAGATCCAAATGGCTTCACAGGGAAGTTTTACCAAACATTCAAAGAACTAACACATATACTCCTCAAAATATTTCAGAAAATACCAGAGGAAGGAACACTTCCAAACTCTTTTTATGAGGCCAACATTATCCTAATTCCAAAACCAAATAAAGACACTACAAGGAAAAAGAATTACAGGCCACTAACCCTATGGACATAGACGGTAAAATCCTCAACAAAATATTAGCAAATCATATCCAGCAATATATTAAAAAGATCATACACCATGAACAGGTGACATTTATTCCAGGGATACAAGGCTGGTACAATATTCACAAATCAATAAAAGTGAAACATCACATAAAGAAATTGAAAGACAAAAATCACATGATTATATCAATAAATGCAGAAAAAGCATAAGACAAAATCTAACACCTGTTTGTTTATTTTTAAACAAATTTGTAATATTGTTTAAACTATTACATATATCTCCTTCTTCCCCAATTGACACCCCCCCCACCCCAACCCCCAGGACAAGCCCCCACCGCCTCAGTGTCCATGGTCATTGGTTATGCTAATATGCATAGATACAAGTCTTTTTGTTGATCTCTTATGCCCCCACCCTCCCCTGCCTTCTCTCTGAGGTTGGACGGTATGTTCAGTGTTTCTTTGTCTCTGGATCTATTTTTGTTCATCAGTTTATGTGGTTCATTATATCCCACATATGAGTGAGATAATGTGATATTTATCTTTCTCCAACTGACTTATTTCACTTACATAATGCTCTCCAGGTCCATCCATGCTGTTGCAAATGGTAAGAGTTCCTTCTTTTTTATAGCGGCATAGTATTTCATTGTGTAGATGTACCAAAGTTTTGTAATCCACTCATCTGCTGATGGGCACTTACGCTGTTTCCAAATCTTAGCTATGGCAAATTGTACTGCTATGAACATAGTCCTTTCTGATTGGTGTTTCTGGTTTCTTAGGATATATTCTTAGAGTGGGATTACTGGGTCGAATGGGAGTTCCATTTTTTGGAGGAATCTCCGTACTGTTTTTGACAGTGGCTGCACCACTCTGCATTCCCACCAGCAGTGCAAGAGGGTTCCTTTTTCTCCACATCCTCTCCAGCACTTGTCCTTTATTGATTTGTTGATGATAGCCACTCTGACAGGTGTGAGATGGCACCTCATTGTTTTAATTTGCATTTCCTAAATGAATAGTGACTGAGCATGTTTTCATAGGTCTCTTGGCCTTCCCCTTCTGTATGTCCTCTTTCAAAAAGTGTCTATTTAGGTCATTTGCCAATTTTTTGATTGGATTGTTTATCTTCCTTTTGTTAAGTTGTATGAGTTCCGTGTAAATTTTGGAGATTAAACCCCTATCTGAGATAGGATTGGCAAATAAGTTCTCCCATGCAATGGGCTTTCTTGTGGTTTTGTTGATGGTTTCTTTTGCTGAGCAGAAGCTTTTTATTTTGATGTAGTCCCATTTGTTTATTTTCTCCTTAGTTTCCATTGCCTTAGGAGCTGTATTGTTAAAGATATTGCAAGGACATATGTCTGATATTTTGGTGCTAATGGTGTCTTCTAAGTTTTTATGGTTTCCCATCTTACATTTAAAAGTCTTTTAACCATTTTGAGTTTGTTTTTGTGTATGGTGTAAGTTGGTGATCTAATTTCATTTTTTTGCATGTATCTGACCAATTTCCGCAGCACCATTTATTGAAGAAACTATGTTGACTCCATTGTATGCTCTTGCCTCCTTTGTCAAATATTAATTGAGCATAATGGCTTGGGTCAATTTCTGGGTTCTGTGTTCTGTTCCATTGGTCTATATGTCTGTTCGTGTGCCTGTACCAGGCAGTTTTCAGAACTGTGGCTTGGTAATATAGCTCGATATCTGGTATTGTGATTCCTCCAACTTTGTTCTTCTTTCTCAGGATTGCTGTGGCTATTCAGGATCCTTTTCTATTCCAGATAAATTTTTGAAAAGTTTGTTTTAGATCTGTGAAATATGCAATGGTATTTTAATGGAGATTGCATTGAATCTATAGATTGCTTTGGGTAGTATGGACATTTTAATGATGTTGTTTCTGACAATACATGAACACGCTATCTTCTTCCATTTGTTTATGTCTTCCTCTATCTCTTCTTTCAGTGTCATGTGGTTTCCTGAACACAAGTCTTTTACCTCCTTAGTTAAGTTTATTCCTAGGTTTCTTAATCTGTTTGTGGCAATAGTAAATGGAATTTTTTTTTTTTTTAGTTTCTTTTTCTGTGAGTTCATTATTTCTGTGTAAAAAAGCCACAGATTTCTGGGTGTTAATGTTGCATCCTGCTACATTGCCAAATTCATTTATTAGGTCTTGTACTTTTTTGATGGAGTCTTTAGGGTTTTCTATGTACAATATCATGCCATCTGCGAATAATGACAGTTTTACTTCTTCATTTCTAATTTGCATCCCTTTTATTTCTTCTTGTCTGATCACTATGGCTAGCACTTCCAGTACTATGTTGGACAGGACTGGTGAAAGTGACCATCCCTGTCTTGTTCCTGTTCTTAGGAGAAATGGTTTTAGTTTTTGCCCATTGAGTATGATGTTGGCTGTAGGTTTGTCACATAAGGCTTTTATTATGTTGAGGTATGATCCCTCTATTCCCATTTTGCTGAGAGTTTTTATGAAGAAAGGGTGTTGGATTTTGTAAAATGTTTTTTCTGCATTGATTGATATGATTGTGTGATTTTTGTATTTCAATTTGTTTATGTGATGTATCACATTTATTGATTTGTGGATATTGTACCATCCTTGCATCCTTGGAATAAATCCCACTTGGTCATGGTGTATGATCTTTCTAATGTAATGCTGGATCTGATTTGCTAGACCTTTGTTGATAATTTTAGCATCTATGTTCATCATGGATATTAGCTTGTAGTTCTATTTCTTTGTGGTATCTTTATCTGGTTTTGGGATTAGGGTGATGCTGGCTTATAGAAAGAGCTTGGATGTATTGCTTCCTCTTGAATTTTTTTTTAATAGTTTGAGGAGGATAGTTTTATTTCTTCTTTGAATGTTTGATAGAACTCCTCTGTAAAGCCATCCAGACCAGGGCTTTTGTTTGCCGGAAGACTTTTTATTACTGCTTCAATTTCTTCCATAGTTATCGGCCTATTCAGGTGTATTTTATTCTTCCTGATTGAGTTTTAGAAGCTTGTATTTTTCTAAGAATATGTCCATTTCATCTATGTTGTCGTTTGTTGGAGTAGAGTTGTTCCTAGTATTTTTTTTACAATCCTTTGTTTTTCTGTGGGTCAGTTGTTACTTTACCTCTTTCATTTCCGATTTTGTTTATTTGGGTACTCTCTCTTTGCTTCTTGATTAGCCTGGCTAGAGGTTCATCAGTCTTGTTTATCCTTTCAAAGAACCAGCTCTTGGTTTTATTGAGCTATTGTACTGTTGTTGTTGTTGTTGTTGTGTGTTGTTTTGTTTTTCTCTATGTCATTTATTTCCCGTCTGATCTTTATTATTTCCTTCCTTCTTCTTACTCTGGGCTTTCCTTGTTGCTCTCTTTCTAATTCTTTAAGTTGTAGTGTCAGCTAATTTATTACCATATTTTGTTATTTTTTGAGGTAGGCCTGTAGAGCTATGAACTTCCCTCTCAGGACTGCTTTCACTGTGTCACATAGATTTTAGATTGTTTTGTTTTCATTGTCATTTGTTACCTGTATACTTTTTATGTCTTCTTTTGTCTCTTTGGTAATCCAATCATTTTTAATAGCATGCTATTTAGCCTCCCAGTGTTTTATTTTTTCATTGTTTTTATTGTAATTGATTCCTAATTTTATGCCAGTGTGATCTGAGAAGATGCTTCATATGATTTCTATCTTCTTGAATTTGAAGAGACTTTGCCTGTGCCTCCATATGTGGTCTATCTTTGAAAATGTCCCATGTGTACTTGAGAAGAATGTATATTCTGTAGCTTTGGGATAAATATTTGAAAGATGTCATTAATTCCATCTGATCTAGTGAGTCATTTAGGATATTTCTTTGCTGATTTTCTCTTTAGAGGATTTATCCAGTGGTGTCAATGGGGTATTAAAGTCCCCTACTATGACTGTATTGCTGTCTATCTCTCTTGATATCTTCCAGAAGTTTTATTATGTATTGGGTGCTCCTTTATTTGGTGCATATATGTTTACCAGAGTTATATCCTCTTGTTGAATTCCTCCCTTTAGTATTAGGAAGTAGCCTTCCTTATCTCTTGTTATGGCCTTTACTTTGAGGTCTATTTCGTCAGATATAAGTATTGCTAATCCATCTTTTTTTTTCAGTTCTATTCATCTGAAAAATTTTTTTCCATCCCTTTACTATCAGTCTGTATGAGTCCTTTGTTCTGACGTGGGTCTCTTGTAGACAGCAAATATATGGGTTACATTTTCTTATCCATTAGCTACCCTATGTCTTTTGATTGGATCATTTAAACTATTTATTCTTAAGGTTATTATTGATAGGTCCTTGTTTGTTGCTATATTTATTCTTTATGCATGTGTTCCTTCTTCCCTTCCTATATCTTCTTTTTATAGCAATCCATTTAGCAATTCTTTCATTGATGGATTGGGGATAAGCTTCCTTAGCTTTTCCTTTTTTTTTTTTTCTTCTTTTTTTTTGTGTATGAAGGTCCTTATTTCACCTTCAATTTTGAATGATAGCCTTTCTGGGTATAGTATTTTTGGATTCAGTCCCTTGCTTTGCATCACTTTATATAGTTCATTTCATTCCATTCGGGCCTGATGTGTTTCTGTTGAGAAATCTGTTGATAGTCTAATGGCAGATCCCTTATAGGTAACTTTCTGTCTCTCTCTAGTAGCCTTTAAGATTCTTACTTTGTCCTTGGTGTTTGCCAATTTAATTATGATGTGTCTTGGTGTCGTTCTTTTGGGTTCATTTTGTTTGGGACTCTGTGTGCTTCTTGAACTTGTATGAGTTTTTCTTCCCAATATCAGGGAAATTTCCTATCATTATTTCTTCAAACAGGTATTCTATTCCTTGCTCAGTTTACACTCTTTCTGGCACCCCTATTATGGGGATGTTGTTTCATTTCATATTGTCCTAAAGCTCCCTTAGACTCTCTTCCTGCTTTTTAAGTTTTTTTTTCCAGTTGTTGCTCTGTGTGGGTGTGTTTTTTTCTACTTTGTCTTCTCGCTCATTGATTTGGTCCTCAGCTTCTTCTAGTCTACTGTTGAAACTTGCCATTGTGTTCTTTTTTTGCAGATAAGTAATTCTTCATTTCCTCCTGGTTTTTCTTCATTTTCTCTTGATTCTTACACATGTTGTTGAATTTGTCTTCCATCCTTTTTAGCATCCTTATGACTATTGCTCTGAATTCTTTCTATGGCAAATTGTTTGCCTCAATTTCATTTACGTCCTTTTCTGGTGATGCCTCCTTTTCCTTCGAAATGGGGCTGTTTCTTTGTCTTCCCTTTTTTGCTCTTCTCAGGGTGTCTGATTATGTGGGTCACTCTCTACCATGTTGACTGAAAAGCACAAAATACAATTCGATAAGACATGACATAGAGGGAACAAAACACGAACATATCCATGATACCAATAACCCCAATAAAAGCGATCACCAGAGAAAAGACAATTAGTGGAGAAAAAAGAGCACAAAAATTATATTGATTAAAAGAAAAAAGGTAATAGAGAAAAGAAAAAGAAAAAAAGACAAGTGGAAAAGAAATATACATATATGGGGAGAAAACGCCATAAAACAAACAAATAAAACAAAAATTCCAAATAACAAACACCTGGAAAAAAAGGGGGAACTGAATCTAAAGAGGCTTATTTCCAAAAAGTAAGGTAAAGGAATTGAATGAATGAGGGAATGGCCACAGTTCATTATAAAGGAGTTAGAAAGAGAATGAGTGGATAAGAAGAAAAGTAAAAAACAAAAAATAAATAAAGAAAAATTAAAAAATCCTTCTTTCTTTAATCAATCTATCTATATATTTATCTGTTTTTGGAAAAGAAGAATAGAGAGCAAATAGGCTTGAGTTTGGTGAGTGAAACTAATTAAGCAATTAGGAAAAGAAGAGAGCAAGCATGGAGACAAAAAAAAACAAAGCATAAATAAAAAATTGCCTAGTGAAGAAATAGAAAAGAGAAAGGTGCATTGACTTGGAGCAGGGTGAGGAAATTAGATATATGAATAAGCTAACAGAGACTACTAGAATATTAATGCATCAATAAAGCAGATAAAGAAGATCAATTTTTAATAAGGAGTAAATGGAAAAGAGAGAGAAAAACTAAAGTAGGACCAGGAGAAGAGAAACAGGACGAAAAAGGGAGAAGTGGGGAAGAAAAAGTTGGCAAAAAGGAAACAAAAAGTGAGGTAAAGTAATGATAAAAAAATTAAAATAGAATGTAGAGCACTAATCCAAAAAATAAAAGGTTAAAATAATAATAATAATACTATCTAATAAAAGGGTAATGTGCAAATTAACTGTCACTCTGTCACAAAGATGGCGGAACCCAGTCCTCTCAGCCCCGCTGGAGTCCCCCAGTTCTGGGGGGGCGGCCGCTGAGAGAGGGCAGTGTAAGTGGCCTGGCAGAATGCTTGCTTTGTCGCCACGGCAATGAGGCAAGCATTTCTCCCTGGCCATGGAAGGCCTCTGGGCAGCAGACATGGAGCAGCTGGCACGGGGGAATCCTTGTGTCTTTGACCTGGCAACGAGGCAAGCATTCTGTGCCCGTCCTTGGATGGGCCTCTGGGCCATGGAGAGCCTCTGGGAAGTGGGTGCAAAGTGGCCAGGCCCTGCAGAGAGCTACTGGCACAAGGATTCATGTGCAGGGCTACTAGTAATAATGATAAATAAAAATAAAATAATATAAAGAAATTTTCTTTTCCTTTTCTTTCTTAAGTAAAAGATGAAAATAAAAAAGTGAAGTAGTGAAGTGCTGTTTGCTTCAGCTTAATTTTAATGTCCCATGGAGGCTAGTTTAAGACCCTTCTCTACTGTTCTTCTCAGTTTCCTATTAGGCAGTCAGCACCATGTTGAAATTCCCAGCGATCCTCGCTCCCCTGTGTCTGTCTCCACAGCCTTGGTTTTAGGCAGGCAGGAACAATCTGCCTGCTTTGTTTGTCTGCCTGCTTTTAGTCATATTTACACAAGCTTCTATTTCTGACATGGGTTCTAGGTGGGGGTTTTGCTGTATTAGTTTCTGGGTCCAAATGGCCCCTCAATCCAGTCTCTGAGAGTTCCCTGAGAGTACTCAGAATCCTTGTTTCCCTGCAGAGCTTGAGGCTGGGTGCAGCTGCACTGCTAGAAGGAGCCTGGTCTTCAGGAGAAAAACTTTAGGGTTGGAGGGACTGGGCTGTCACAGAGCTGGATTCCTGGTTGCCTCTCTCTGTTTTAGTCCCCAGCTTCCACAAAACCATCTTCCCCTGAACTGCAGCCTCAGTGAGTGTTTGTAATTGAAAGATCCTATGTACTGGGTTTAGTGAGTAAAAACAAGGAAAATATAAAGACAGAGTAACCACGCAGCTTCGCAATTCTCTCACCCTGGCACTGCACGGCCAGTGTAGAACTTCAGGTTACCTTTCTGGGCACAGCCTCCCATGCCTGTGGACTTATATCTAGAAAAGTGGCCCTGTGCATAAAATTCATGCAGATTAAAAGGGAATTAATCACAGGAAATATTTTAATATTGCTATTTGCCTTTTCTCTATAATAGAAGTGTCAGAGATGAAAAAAATTAGTAAAATGTATATGAAAATCTCCCTCCTGTCAGAGTCTGGGGTGCACCGCGGGACCCAGAGTCAAATCCTCACCCACCCACACATGCCTCAAAATAGTGCAAGACCCAGACCTGGCCAGCTTCACCCCCATCAAGCTCCGCAAGGTGGGGGGTGCAGCCTCAGGTCTCCCGGCCTGGTGCCTGGTGGGGGTGCAGCCTCAGGTCCCCCAGCCTGGCCTCAGGTTGCCCCGGCCCCAGTGCCAGGCCAGGGGGCATGGCCTCATGTCCCCTGGCGCTGGTTCCAGGGCAGGGGGCACGGCCTCAGATCTCCTGGCCCAGCCTCAGGTCCCCCAGTCCTGGCACAAGGGTGCGAGGGCATGAGGACCATTTGCATATTAGCTTTTTATTATATAGGATTCCCTGACATCCAGTAGCCTTGTGGACCGCCTTCCACAGCTGAGTATTACACATGTCTCCAAGGGATACAGACTTGGTGCAGCACAGTTTCCTTTTGACCCTCTAGTCCCAGTAGTCAGGCATCTCTCCCTCCAGCCCCGATCCCCAATCCTACTGTTCTCCAGGAGTCTTCTGTCTTTTCCGACCAGGGATTATCTCACAAGCTGTGTTTAATTTGCCAATTTCAGATGGATGTTATTTATTTAGTTGTTTCTTCTAGCTGCTCTGTGAGAAGGTGCAAGACCTGTCTGCCTATTTGGCTGCCATTTTGTCTCCCCCTGGACAAACATTTTAGGAGCCTGCATTCAGGGAGGCTGGAGTCTCAGTGTTCATGGGTTTGCAGCCAAGGCAACAGGTTCAAGGCCAGTGTGGCTGTAGCGTCCCGGGTGGTGTCTGAGGGTTCCCCAGATAGAGGTGAAGCTAGGCTCCCAATCACAGCATCTCTCCCCTTCAAGATAGTGTGGCCTCTGCGGCAGAGCCAGCCACCCTGGAAGTGATTGCAGTGGAAGCAGAGGCTGCCCGGCTAGGAGAGCGTGGTCCACCAGCCTCTAAAAGTTCTGCAGGATATAACTGTCACACACACACACACACACACACACACACACACACACACGCCCCACACGTCCACCCATTCCCCTTTTTCTCCCTCATTCACTCACATTCTCTCCCTCACTGCCATCCTGCTGACTGCTATCTTAGATTCCCAACACCCATTTTTGATAAAAACTCAGCAAGGTGGGAATAGAGGGATCATACCTCAACATAATAAAAGCCTTATATGACAAACCTACTGCCAACATCATACTCAATGGGCAAAAACTAAGACCATTTCCCCTAAGAGCAGGAACAAGACAGGGATGCCTACTCTTACCACTCCTGTTTGATATAGTATTGGAAGTGCTAGCCATAGTGATCAGACAAGAAGAAGAAATAAAAGGCATCCAAATTGGAAAATAAGTAAAACTGTTATTATTTGCAGATGACATGATATTGTACATAGAAAACCCCAAAGACTCCATCAAAAAACTACAAGACTTAATAAATGAATTTGGCAATGTAGCAGGATACAACATTAACACCCAGAAATCTATGGCTTTTTTATATACCAACAATGAACTCACAGAAAGAGAAACGAAAAAAAAAAAAAACAATCCCATTTACCATTGCCACAAACAAATTAAGATACCTAGAAATAAACTGAACTAAGGAAGTAAAAGACCTGTACTCGGAAAACTACAGGACATTCAAAAAAGAGATAGAGGAAGACACAAATGGAAGAATGTACCGTGTTCATGGATTGGTAGAGTCAACATCAATAAAATGTCCATACTACCCAAAGCAATCTATAGATTCAATGGAATCCCCATTAAGATACCACAGGCATATTTCACAGACATAGAACAAACTATCCCAAAATTTATCTGGAATATAAAAGACCCTGAATAGTTACAGCAATCCTGAGAAGGAAGAACAAAATTGGAGGGATCGTAATACCAGTTATCTAGCTATATTATCAAGCTATGTTACTCAAAACTGCCTAGTACAAACACACAAACAGATATATAGACCAATGGAATAGAACAGATAACCCAGAAATCGACCCAAGCCATTTTGCTCAATTAATGTTTGACAAAAAAGGCAAAAACATACAATGGAATCAAGACAGTCTCTTCAATAAATGGTGTTGGGAAAATGGGACAGATACATGCAAAAAAAAAAAAAATGAAACTAGACCACCAACTTACACCATACACAAAAATAAACTCAAAATGGCTAAAGGTCTTACATATGAAACAGGAAACCATAAAAATCTTAGAGGAATCCACAGGCAGCAAAATATCAGACATGTCATAGAAATATCTTTACTGATACAGCTCCCAAGGAAATGGAAACTAAGGAGAAAATAAACAAATGGGACTACATCAAAATAAAAAAAAACAAAAACAAAAAAACTTTTGTACAGCAAAAGAAACCATCAACGAAAAAACAAGATAGCCCACTGCATGGGAGAACATATTTGCCAATGTTATCTCAGACAAGGTTTTAATCTCCAAAATTTACAGGGAACTCATACAACTTAACAAAAGGAAGATAAACAATCCAATCAAAAAATGGGCAAAGGGGGGAGACAAAATGGCAGCGGAATAGACGGACGTGTCCTGAGCCTTGTCCCGGAGCAAATAAAGGGAGCAGCTGAAACGAGTGGAATCCAGCCCAAATTGGTGAAGGAGGCGCAGCTGGTGAGACAGTTTGCAGCTGGGAAGGGCAGAGATCCCCCCGATAAAGGTAAAATCAAAGATCTAGGCAGTAGAATCTGCCGGACCTCTGTGCCCAGAAGGTCAGGGAGAAACTACATGGCGCCAAGCCGCGTCCCTGAGGACAGGCAAAGCATCTGACTGAAAAAAAAAAAAAAAAAAAGGGTCCACGGGACTGCGGGAAGTAGGGGATTTTAGACCTTGGAGTCTGAATTTGGGGTCTGAGCTCAAAGGCAGCCCTGAAGAGCTGCCAGACCACGCAGTGCCAGCAAGAGAGGAACTTGCAGAGATGCGGTACCTCCTTGCGCTGGGGCCTGCACCTTTCTCCACAGAACCTAGTTCATAGGACCTTTTGGATACAGACACTTACCTCTGGCTGAGGTGCAGAAGAAGGGGTGGGCTTGTGGAATCTGGGGAGTGTAGGCAGCAGACGGTCCAGGAGAGGTGGAAGCGAGTCTGGTGCTGAGTCATAGCTAAGCCCCGGTGGCCATTTTCTCCTGAGAGATAGCCCCTCCCTCCAGTCTCCAGGCAACCAATATAGCCACACTCAGATCTCACCCTGAATAACACCATGGAATCTGAATACTCACTGAGGCCATAGGATCTGCCCTAAAGAGAAATCTTTAGAAGTTAGGCACCTCAATTACACAGCTACACTGCAAGGGCCCTTCAGAGTGCTTCAGTGTGCCTCGCTGGCGAACTTACCATGGGTGATCCTGTGAGCCACCACTGGGAGTAAGCACCTATCCACCACAGGTGCAGCAGCGAAGGCTGAGTCAGCCCACCCCATCACTACAGAACTCTGGGCATCACAGTCACACCTGTCCAGAGTGCAGGCCCCCTGAGCCACATCACCCCGACAGACAGGTCCTTGGTGCCACTGTGAGTCCCCACTGGGCACGCGTGATTTCAATTAAGGGTGCAAGACAGCAAAAATTGGGATACTCCCCTCCATGGCTGCTGACTTCTAGACACCGCAGTTGTGCCTCTCAAGCTTGCAGGCTTACATCAAGAGAACACAAATATTCAAGTAGGGAGCTACACTAGATTACCAAGCCCAGGAGAACTGAGAGATTACACCAGTAGCACCATCACCAAAAGAACCTGGGTAGCAAAGCAATTGGATCTACAATTAAAACATTACAGGAAAACATGGGGAGAAACAAAAGCAACTCCCAAAGGAAAGGAAAAGAGGAATCACCAGAAAGGGAGTTAAATGAAATTGAAGCTAGCAGCTTAACAGAGAAAGAAATCAGAGTAATGGTTATAAGGATGTTTAAACGATGGATGATAAATACACACAACTCAATGACAAATACACACAACTCAGTGAGAACTATAAGGAGCTGAATGAGAATGTTACCAACATGAAAAGAAACCAAGAGGAGATGAAGAACAACATAGCTGCAATAAAGAACACATTAGAAGGCTTAACCAGTAGACTAGAAGAGGCTGAGGACCGCATCAGCGAATTAGAAGACAAGGTAGGAAAAAACACACAAAACAGCAGCAACTGGAAAGAAGACTTAAAAAGCAAGAAGAGAGCCTAAGGGAGCTTTGGGACAACACAAAATGAAACAATATTAGAATAATAGGGATACCAGAAGGAGAGGAAGAGAAGCAAGGAATAGAAAACTTGTTTGAAGAAATAATGACAGAAAACTTCCCTTATATTGGCAAGAAAAAAACTATGCAAGTCCAAGATGTACAGAGAGTCCCAAACAAGTTGAACCCCAGAAGACCGACACCAAGATACATCATAATTAAATTGGCGAACACTAATGACAAAGTAAGAATCTTAAAGGCGGCCAGAGACAGAAAGTTACCTACAAGGGATCTCCTATTAGAATATCCACTGATTTCTCAACAGAAACACACCAGGCCAGAAGGGAATGGAATGAAATATACAAAGTGATGCAAAGCCAGGGTCTGAATCCAAGAATACTATACCAAGCAAGGCTATCATTCAAAATTGAAGGTGGAATCAGGAGCTTCACAGACAAAAAAGGGCTAAGAGAGTTTATCACTACCAAGCCAGCAATGCAAGAAATGCTAAAGGGACTGCTGTAAAAAGAAGAAAGAGAATGGCAAAAGGAAACACAAACACTATGGAAAAATATGACAACAAACATGTACTTGTCAATAATAACATTAAACGTAAATGGATTAAATGCACCAATCAAAAGACATAGGGTAGCTGAATGGATAAGAAAACATGACCCATATATTTGCTGTATACAAGAGACCCACCTCAGAGCAAAGGATTCACACAGACTGAGAGTGAAGGGATGGAAAAACATTTTTCAGGAAAATGTAAATGAGAAAAAAGCTGGGGTTGCAATACTTATCTCTGATAAAATAGACCTCAAAGTAAAGGTCATAATAAGAGATAAGGAAGGCCACTACATAGTACTAAAGGGAGAAATTCAACAAGAAGATATAACTCTGGTAAACATATATGCACCCAATGCAGGAGCACCCAAATACATAAAAAAAACTCCGGGAAGACATCAAGGGAGAGATCGACAACAATACAATCATAGTAGGAGACTTTAATACACCACTGACATCACTGCATAAATCCTCTAGACAAAAAATCAGCAAAGAGACAGCAATTCTAAATGACGCACTAGCTCAGATGGACCTAACTGACATCTTCAGAGCATTTCACCCCAAAGCCACAGAATATACGTTCTTCTCAAGTGCACATGGGACATTTTAAAAAATAGACCACATACTGGATCACAAGCAAAATCTCCCCAAATTCAAAAAGATTGAAATCATATCAAGCATTTTCTCAGACCACAATGGCATAATATTAGAAATAAACTATAATAAAAACATAAAAAAAAATTCAAACACTTGGAAGCTGAATAGCATGCTATTAAACAATGATTGGGTGAGCAACGAGATCAAAGAAGAAATTAAAAACATCCTGGAGACTAATGACAATAAAAACACAACAATGCAAATGCTATGGGACACAATTAAAGCAGTCCTGAGAGGGAAGTTTATAGCTCTACAGGCCTACTTCAAAAAACAAGAAAAAATGCTAATAAATGATCTAACTCAACAACTCAAAGAATTAGAAAGAGAGCATCAAGAAAAGCCCACATTGAGCAGTAGGAAGGACATAATAAAGATCAGAGTGGAGATAAACGACATAGAGATCAAAGAAACAATACAAAAGATCAACAAAACCAAGAGCTGGTTCTTCAAAAGGATAAACAAGAATGATGAACCTCTAGCAAGGCTCACCAAGAAGCAAAGAGAGAGGACCCAAATAAACAATATCAGAAATGAAAGAGGTGAAATAACAACAGACCCAACAGAAATACAAAGGATTGTTAAAAAATACTATGAACAACTCTATTCTAACAAACTACACAACCTGGAGGAAATGGACACATTCCTAGAAAAATACAACCTTCCAAAACTCACTCAGGAAGACTCTAAAAATCTCAATAGGCCGATAACTATGGAAGAAATTGAAGCAGTCATCAAAAAGCTCCCAGCAAACAAAGTTCCGGGGCCAGACGGCTTCACAGGGAAGTTATACCAAACATTCAAGGAAGAACTAAAACCTATCCTCCTCAGACTATTCCAGAAGATTCAAGAGGAAGGAACACTTCCAAGCTCATTCTAAGAAGCCAGCATCACCCTAATACCAAAACCAGATAAAGATAACACAATGAAAGAGAATTACAGGATAATATCCCTCATGAACATAGATGCCAAAATCCTCAACAAAATTCTAGCAAATCGGATCCAGCAGTACATCAGAAAGATCATACACCATGACCAAGTAGGATTTATCCCGGGGATGCAAGGATGGTACAAAATATGCAAATCAATAGACATGATACATCACATGAACAAATTGAGAGATAAAAACCACATAGTCATATCAATTGATGCAGAAAAAGCATTTGACAAAATCCAACACCCTTTCTTCATAAAAACTCTCAGCAAGGTGGGAATAGAAGGATCATACCTGAACATAATAAAAGTCATATATGACAAACCCACAGCCAACATCATACTCAATGGGCAAAAACTGAAACCATTTCCCCTAATAACAGGAACAAGACAGGGATGCCCACTCTCACCACTCCTGTTCTATATAGTGCTAGAAGTACTAGCCATTGCGATCAGACAAGAGGAAGAAATAAAAGGCATCCAAATTGGAAAAGAAGAAGTAAAACTGTCCTTATTCGCAGATGACATGATACTGTATATAGAAAACCCTAAAGACTCCATCAAAAAATTACTAGACTTAATAAATGAATTAGGCAATGTAGCAGGATACAAAATTAACACCAAGAAATCTATGGCATTTCTATACACCAATAATGATCTTACAGAAAGAGAGACTAAAAAAGCAATCCCATTTACCATCGCACCAAAAAATTAAGATACCTAGGAATGAACTTAACTAAGGAGGTAAAAGACCAATACGTGGAAAACTACACGACACTGAAAAAAGAGATAGAGGAAGACATAAACAGATGGAAGAACATACCATGTTCATGGATTGGTAGAATCAACATCATCAAAATGTCCATACTACCCAAAGCAATCTATAAATTCAATCCACTTCCCATTAAAATACCAACGGCATATTTCACAGATCTAGAACCAACTTTCCAAAAATTTGTCTGGAAAAAAAAAAAGACCCCTAATAGCTGCAGCAATTCTGAGAAAGAAGAACAAAGTAGATGGGATCTCAATATCAGACATCAAGCTTTATTACAAAGCCACTGTTCTTAAAAAAGCCTGGTACTGGCACAAGAACAGACATACAGATCAATGGAATAGAATAGAGAACCCAGAAATTGACCCAAATCACTATGCTCAATTAATATTTGACAAAGGAGGCACGAACATACAATGGAGTCAAGACAGTCTCTTCAACAAATGGTGTTGGGAAAATTGGACAGATACATGCAAAAAAGTGAAGCTAGATCACCAACTTACACCATACACAAAAATAAACTCAAAATAGATAAAGGACTTAAACATAAGACGGGAAACCATAAAAATACTAGAGGAATCCACAGGCAGAAAAATCTCAGACATATGCTGAAGGAACTTCTTCACTGATACTGCTCCTAGGGCAATGGAAGCTAAAGAGAAAATAAACAAATGGGACTACATCAAAATAAAAAGCTTTTGCACAGCAAAGGAAACCATCAATAAAACAACAAGAAAGCCCACTGCATGGGAGAACATATTTGCCAATGATATCAAGGATAAGTGTTTAATCTCCAACATTTACAGGGAACTCATGCAGCTTAACAAAAAGAAGATAAACAACCCAATCAAAAAATGGGCAACTGATCTAAATAGACACTTTTCGAAAGAAGACAGAGGAAGGCCAAGAGACACATGAAAACCTGCTCAAAGTCACTAATCATCAGAAAGATGCAAATCAAAACGACAATGTGGTACCATCTCACACCTGTCAGAATGGTTATTATCAACAAATCAACAAACGACAAGTGCTGGAGAGGATGTGGAGAAAAAGGAACCCTCGTGCACTGCTGGTGGGAATGCAGACTGGTACAGCCACTGTGGAGAACAGTATGGAGTTTCCTCAAAAAGCTAAAAATGGAACTGCCATTTGACCCTGTGATTCCACTTCTAGGAATATATCCCAAGAAACTAGAAACACGAATCAGAAAGGATATATGCACCCCTATGTTCATAGAAGCACAATTCACCATAGCTAAGATTTGGAAACAGCCTAAATGCCCATCAGCAGATGAGTAGATTAAAAAACTGTGGTATATCTACACAATGGAATACTATGCTGCAGTAAAAAAGAAGGAGTTCCTACCATTTGCAACAACATGGATGGATATAGAGAGTATTATGTTAAGTGAAATAAGCCAGGCAGAGAAATATAAATATCACATGATCTCACTCATTTGTGGAATATAATGAACGGCATAAACTGATGAACAAGAACAGATCCAGAGACTGAGAAACGTCGAACAGCACGTCATATCTCAGGGAAGGTAGGGGAGGTGGGGGTAAGGTGGAGAGATCAACCAAGGGACTTGTATGCATGCATATGAGCCTAATCAATGGACAAAGACAACAAGGGGGTGGGGCATAAGTGGGGGGTGGGGGGTTATGGGGGAATAATTTGTGTTTTTGCCTCCCTGACAAAGTTTATATATATAAAGTTACAAAAAGAAATTGACAGCCAGTTTGAAATTGAATTGCCATGGCCTAGAGCAAAGAATATCCTTACATGATATTATTCTACAATGTCATTATAATTTTAGATATTTTACAACAGCATATTGTACAATTATCCCAAACAAACTTACAAACTAATTCTTGGAATGTTTGGCAGCAATTTAAAAAAAAAAAAAAAGAAGGAAATGAAAGGATATAATCCCTTTCAGAAGGAATTAAGGCACTGGGAAGGCACTTGAGCATTCTATATTGGCCCCTCTTGCCTTTTGTGCCAAGAAGGACCCTCTTTTCACAATCCAATTGCCCTCAGCTGTTGCCTGAGCTTTCTTTTCATGCTGAGCTTGAAGCCTCGTGGTGGCTGGTACCATGGATCTGTCTCTCGCCCAATTGTGTGAGCTGGGCCCTCCCTGGAGAAGAAACCTGAGTTCCCCGAGATATGTGATCAGTGCTGGGGCCCCGCCAGCAGGCCAGGGGATCCCAAGGCAGATGCTGGGCGTGGAGGCCATGGGGGCATAGGCTACCAAGGAGACTGAACTGAACCTCACATCACCCTGCTTGGCCCCGGAGGATGACTGGTTAGCCAGAGACGGGTAATATTCCTCAGGGAAGGAACAACCTAAGACAGGCACAGTTGCAGAGGGGCCATCAGGAGAGAACTTGGGGATCAACAGAGGTGGGGCACAGACCCTCATCCCCACAACCTTGCAGGGGCCTGAACCCTCACCCCATCTGAGGGAGGTCTCCTGCCCCCATGGCTGCTTTGCTTCCCACGCCCAGCTCAGATCAGGACACAGGTGACAGACAGTGACTTGGCCCAGCTCAGATTGGGACCCAGGTAACAGACAGAGACTTGGCCGACAGCAGCTGCCCTATATCTAAATCCAGCCTAGCACCAGGAATGCTCAGGGCCTACTCAAGAATGCAAATAATCCTTTCCACTAATATTTACAGGGTAAACTAAGATTGTTGGTAGAGTATTAAATTTGACAGTAAAATAATAATCAAGTTTTCAGATTAATTTTATAGGCTAATTGAAATAAGTGAATATTCAAGAAAATTGAATTGTACTGGACAAAAAGCTGCTCCTAATGTGGTAATTAAAATTTCTATTGGTAGTTCATCCCATGGAAAAATTCCTGAACATGCAATGAAACTAAAGCAGTCATATTTTTGTGCAAAAAACTAAAATTTAAAGTTATCAAGACTGCATTATAAAATTTACAAAAGCCTCCATTAATCAAAAAAGGGGGGATAGTAGGGTAATATCATGTAAGGAAAAATATCCTATAAGTAAATTACATCTACTAAACTTTTACTTTACAAAATTAGTTTTCATTTGTAATGCTAACAGCAAGACACTCATGAAAAACACACATGGTGTCTAAATAAGACAAAGGAAAATCGTTTGGGCAAAAATAAAAAGGATCCCTAATCAATTATATAGAAAAGATTCCTTTATTAACTTTTGGTCGAGAATATGTTTGTATTTTTTCAGAAAACAACTCCAAGACCATGTGGATTCCTGCAACAGAGAGGAATTGACAGGTCTGCTCCAACCACGAAGACAAGAGGAGAAACAGTCCAGAGATGGAAGATGCTGACGACGCCTTGCCACGCTAGCAGTCAGCAGCTGTGCAACGCAGCAGGTTGCCTAGGACCAAAGCAGAGAGGTTCGGACCTGCATTGTCACCATGGTCCCACCATCCAGATATCATTGCTGACATGTACACTTAAGGAACTGTTTGACATTGAAACAGGGACTCAGAACTGTTGGACATTGAAATTGGGACTCAAACATTTTTTATTATATGTTTATTTCTAGTCTGCAGAGGCAAGATTTTTTAAAGGAAAGAAATGGGGAAAAAATAGATACAGAGGCAAAGAAGCATTGAACAGACTGTCAAACTACAGCGGGAAGGCAGAGGAGGTTGTAGGGGGTGGCTGTAAGAGATCAACCGAAGGACTTGTACGCATTCATATAAGCATTACCAATGGACAAAAGATACTGGGCGGGGGGGACAGGTAAAGGCATGTACTGGGGGGAAGGGGAGGCCGGGGGGAGGTCAATGGGAAAAAAAAGGGGGACATATGTATTACTATTTGTAATACTTCAAACAATTAAAAATTCAAGTTGAAAGGTAAAAAAAAAATGGGCAAAGGACTTAATAGACACTTTTTGAAAGAGGACCTACAGAAGGCCAAGAGACATATGAAAACATGCTCAAATTCACTAATCATCTGAGAGATGCAAATCACAATGACAATGAGGTACCATCTCACACCTGTCAAAATAAGTGTCATCAACAAATCATCAAACGAAAAGTGCTGGCAAGAAAAAGGAACCCTCTTGCACTGCTGGTGGGAATGCAGACTGGTGCAACTACTGTGCAAAACAGTATGGAGTTTCCTCAAAAAACTAAAAATGGCACTCCCATTTGATCCAGTGTTCCCACTTCTAGGACTACATCCCAAGAAACCAGAAACACCAGTCAGAAAGGATATATGCACCCCTATGTTCATAGCAGCACAATTTACAATAGCTAAGATTTGGAAACAGCCTAAGTGCTCATAGCAGATGAGTGGATTAAAAAACAGTGGTACATATATACAATGGAATACTACACTGCTGTAAAAAAGAAGGAATTCTTACTATTTGCAACAGCATGGATGGACCTAGAGAGCATTATGGTAAGTTTAATAAGCCAGTCGGAGAAAGATAAATTTCACATGACCTCACTCATTTGTGTAATATAATGAACAACATAAACTGATGAACCAAATAGAGCCAGAGTAAAAAAAAAATTAGAATATAAAAGAAGTAATCCTGTTATTTGCAGATTTTTAATATTTCCTACAACTGTTGTGATATTATACTATGCTAGTACAGTTTTGGTGATCCCATATAATAAAAGAGTAATATGCAAATTAACCATCACTCTACTACACCCACAAGCCATGCCCACCAGCCAATCAGGAGCGAATATGCAAATAAAACCTACCAAGATGGCTATGGCCAGAGAGAGCAGGAGGGAGGCTTGGGTTTCCCTGGCAATGGAGGAAGCCAAGCTTTCCGCCTGCCCTTGCCAGACTAGGCCTCCACTCAAGGCTACAAACTTTCAATGATAGAAGATACATAAACCCAAACAGAAATGGCAGCAGCCATGGAGCTGGAAAGAGCAGGAGGCTAGGGTTGCCCTCGGTGATGGATGAAGCCAAGCTATCTGCACACCCTGGCCGGCCCACGCCTCCTCTTAAGGCTACAAAGTTTCAATTATAGAAGATACATAAATCCAAAAAAAAATGGCTGCCACCACGGAGCAAGCAGAAGGCTTGGCTCTGTTCCAGGCTACAAAGTTTCAATTATAGAAGATAAATAAACCCCAAATACCAGGGCCTCCGCTTGGGTCACCAGGGGGCATGGCCAGCCTGCAAACCACCACAGGCCCCTCGCCCAGGCTGCCTCAAGGAAACCCCCACCCTGATCCGGGACACCCTTCAGGGCAAACCAGCTGGCCCCCACCCATGCACCAGGCCTCTATCCTATCTAATAAAAGAGTAATATGCAGATTGACCATCACTCCAACACACAAGATGGCTGCCCCCATGTGATCAAAGATCTTGCTCCCATGTGGACACAAGATGGCCACCACAAGA
Organism: Plecotus auritus; assembly: GCF_963455305.1. Taxonomy (NCBI): domain Eukaryota; kingdom Metazoa; phylum Chordata; class Mammalia; order Chiroptera; family Vespertilionidae; genus Plecotus; species Plecotus auritus. The sequence continues at coordinate 111,533,289 of NC_137771.1, forward strand.
TGGCCAGCAGGAGAGGGCAGTTGGGAGGGACCAGGCCTGCAAGGGAGGACAGTTGTGGGTGATCAGGCCAGCAGGGGAGGGCAGTTAGGTGTGACCAAGCCAGCAGAGGAGGGAAGTTGGGGTGACCAGGCCTGCAGGGAAGGGCAGTTAGGGGTGACCCGGCTGGCAGAGGAGGGAAGTTGGGGGTGACTGGGCCTGCAGGGAAGGGCAGTTGGGGGGGACCCAGGCCTGCAGGAGAGAGCAGTTAGTGGCGACCAGGCCTGCAGGGGAGGGCAGTTAGGGGTGACCAGGACTTCAAGGGAGGGCAGTTAGGGGCAAACAGGCTGGCAGGGGAGCAGTTAGGCATCAATAAGGCTGGCAGGGGAGTGGTTAGGGGGTGATCAGGCTGGCAGGCAGAAGTGGTTAGGGGCAATCAGGAAAGCAGGCAGGAGAGCAGTTGGGAGCCAGCAGTCCTGGATTGTGAGAGGGATGTCCGACCGCCTGTGTAAGCCCGATCCCACTGGAGGGGATCGGACATCCCTTGAGGGGTCCCAGATTGGAGAGAGTGCAGACTGGGCTGAGGGACACCCCCCTCCCCCGTGCACAAATTTCATGCACCGGGCCTCTAGTATTATTATATTTAAAATCCTTTTTCTTGAAATATTAATGTTTATTGCATGTAAAATTATTTTATTTAAAAGTAGAGGTCTGGTGCACTAAATTTGTGCACTCTGGGGTCCCCCAGCCTAGTCTGTGCCCTCTCACAGTGCGTGAGGCCAGCAATTGATCGCCCCAAAGAGGTAGGCCCCGCCCACCCATCCATGGCTTCTTGATGTATTGCCCCAAAGAGGTAGGCCAGAGCTGAGGGTCCTGCCTCCGCACCACCTGGAGTCAAGCCCCTACCCACCTGCATGCACACGCAGCCCCGCTCACCTGTGTGTGCCCGTTGCACACGAAGCCTCCTGGTGATCGCTCTTTGCAACATGAGGGCATCACAGCATGAGGGCGTGATGACCGCATAAGCTTTTATTAATAGGATTGTTTTTCTTGAAAAACCAAACAAAAAACCTTTTCAGACAAAGGACTCAGTACATGCTCTCTCTCTAGAGCCTGCCCATGCCTTCATTCTTCCAGCTTGTATCTTTGTTTTCTTTCTGTTATGGTCCCCACAAGACTTGCGACTAGGGGAGCATTGGGCTGCAGTAGCTCATCCTGGGCTAACCTCCTTCAATCCCCTTCTTTTGCCTCTGTAACCTGATTCCTGAGTTCACACAGACCAGCTGGCTCACTGCTGCCTCTGTGACTTTCTTTCTAAAGGACCAAGGCAGCTCTCTGAGCATTCTGCTCCAGTCTTCTCTTTAAGTGTACTTTCACTTTGCATGCTAAATAAACTTCCCCTTGTGCTAGAGTTCTTGGCTCTGAATTCTTTCTTTGCTGAACTCAAGAACCAAGAGCCGACATCACTGGAACACTCCTAGTTCAGGGTCCACACTTTAGGACCCTTGGCTTAGGGAATGATGATGCTACAAAATGGAAGGAGCCTGGTGATATCTGAAGCAGCCTCTGGAGGAGAGGCATTTTTCCACCCCCATGTTAACATCAGCCCTGGCCTGAGAGCATGCATTACTGTGGCAGGAAGATTATATAGTGCAGAAGGATGAAAGTCACTGGACTCTGGGTGAGTGGCTGCAGAGGCAGGCCTGGCAAGGAATGCAGACAACATATTGGTGTCTTCCAGGCTGTCTCTCTCTCTGGAAGTACAGAACAAGGGAAGAGAGGAGTAAAGAAAGAGTCCTGTTGCTTTATGGCTCAGAATCTCAGACTTGTATGTACATTAAAGAAAATCTTTTTCCTAATTTGAAGTTAGATTTAGTCTGATTCTTGATTCAAATCACCTACTGTTAAAAGTTCTGGATTTTTAAATGAGAAATCAGGTTCTTAACTGGAAAACAAACACATCCCTGCAATACAAAGCAAGCAAAGCTTTAAAAAAATATCCTCAGATCCTAATGCAATGTTTGAGGAAGTATTAACAATGTTTACTATTGTCAGCACTCAGGAAATGGGTTTTTAGCCAGAAGTGAGTACAGGAAAAACATTTTCTTCCATTTAAAAAACAAAACATTTTATTTGTTGATCTCTGTTCTTAAAATTATTGTTGCTTAAGCAGCATTTTAATGAAATGTGCAATTTTAGTCGGATAGACAATGTTGTAGTTTGTTCACTCATTTGCGTATTTGTCCACCAGTTATTTGTGGAAGGCTAGTCCTGTTCTATCAGCCTGGCAAACTTCAGTTCCAGAATTGTAAACTCTCAGACCAGGCTTGCCTGGTTCCACAGGTGAGAGCTAAGCGACAATAATTATAAGACAGAGATCAACACATAAAACTTTGTGTGTGTGTGTTTGTTTGTTTTTTTAAATGATAGTGCGCTGGGTGCTGAGGTAAAGAGGGAACCAAACAAATTAGCACTGGCCTCATGAAGTTCCCAGTCTAAATGGGCACACAGGCAGGCAAACCAAAAATCACAGTGGAATGTGATGGGTACTAAGAGAGGAGAAACAATGGGCCTATAAAAACAGATGAGTGGGACACACCCAGACTTGAGGACTTACCAAGGCTTCCTTCCTACAGGGAGTTTAAGCCAAATCTAAAGATTAAGAGTGAAGGCAGGAGGCATGAAAAGGATTCTGGGCAGTGGGAGACTCTGAGTGAAAAGGGCAAGAATTCAGCATGCTCAAGGAACGGGAAGAAATGCAGTAATTGGCTAAATAGTTCTGTGCTGATCGAATGGCAAGTGAAAGAGTAAGAAGCAGGATTGGAATCCAGGAGTGTCTAAGGAAAACAGAAAGAGGTAGGAGGAATAAGCTGAAGAGACAGCTCAGAACAGCGATCAAGAACTGCCATTATATTCTGGGATTTCCTTCTCACACGCTTACATGCACAGGTAGGAGCTCCCACATGATGGCAAAGCCGCTATTCTGAGGACCACACTTTTGGGCATCAAGGATCAAGACAGCACATGGAAGTGTCCTTTTATGTGGTGGCTGGTGATTGCTGTGAGACAGTCCTGATGGCCTAATGGACTTCCATTAGCTTAGGAAGTCACAGACATGGAGTCCTGTTCCCAGGCACTGCAGCAGCAGTGATACTGGCTCTTCACCTTCACAAATTCCATGCATATTTTCTTACTGTTGAATTGATGCATGAGCTGGGGAGAGCCACTTACGAGTCAAAGACTCAAGATGACTGTGATCATTGCCTGATTGCTCACCAGAAACACACTGAGAAAGATAGTCTCCTATACACTGACGGTGGTTCTGAAGCTATCCTTCTGTAGAACATTGATGTCCCCAAACTTGGATAATAATGACAGTTTTTCACCATTGAAAGGAAAATTAAATGCTAATGGGAAACTTTTCTTGCTGGGTGGAGGGGGGTTAAGGGGGCATATGTAATAGTGTCAACAATAAAAATAAGAAAGAAAAGAAAACTTTTCTTAATTTACAGCTTTTCTTCCATGCCTTTCTCTTAATCTGTTGCTGCTGGCATCTATTTGAATGCCTACATATTCTGGGGAGGAACAAGAGGGCAACAAACAAATTTAGGAGCAAAGCCTGGTGACCTGGTGCTGTGTGAGTTCATGGATAAGGTTTTATATTAAACTAGAGGCCTGGTGCATGAAATTCGTGCACGGGGGCGGTGTCCCTCAGCCCAGCCTGCACCCTCTCCAATCTGGGACCCCTCTAGGGATGTCCGACTGCCCGGTGGGATCGGGCCTAAACAGGCAGTCGGACATCCCTCTCACAATCCAGGACTGCTGGCTCCCAACTGCTCTCCTGCCTGCCTTCCTGATTGCCCCTAACCACTTCTGCCTGCCAGCCTGATCACCCCCTAACCACTCCCCTGCCAGCCTGATTGATGCCTAACTGCTCCCCTGCCAGCCTGTTTGCCCCTAACTGCCCTCCCCTGCAGGCCTGGTCACCCCTAACTGCCCTCCCCTGCAGGCCTGGTCCCCCCTAACTGCCCTCCCCTGCAGGCCTGGGTCCCCCCCAACTGCTCTCCCCTGCAGGCCTGGGTCCCTCCCAACTGCCTTTCCCTGCAGGCCTGGTCGCCCCCAACTTCCCTCCTCTGCCAGCTGGGTCACCCCTAACTGCCCTTCCTTGCAGGCCTGGTCCCTCCCAACTGCCCTCCCTTGCTGGCCATCTTGTGGTGGCCATCTTGTGTCCACATGGGAGCAGGATCTTTGACCACATGGGGGCAGCCATCTTGTGTGTTGGAGTGATGGTCAATCTGCATATTACTCTTTTATTAGATAGGATAGAGGCCTGGTGCATGGGTGGGGGCCAGCTGATTTGCCCTGAAGGGTGTCCCGGATCAGGGTGGGGGTTCCCTTGGGGCATGGGGCAGCCTGGACGAGGGGCCTGTGGTGGTTTGCAGGCTGGCCATGCCCCATGGCGACCCAAGTGGAGGCCCTGGTATCTGGGGTTTATTTATCTTCTACAATTGAAACTTTGTAGCCTGGAGCGGAGCCAAGCCTTCTGCTTGCTTCATGGCAGCAGCCATTTCTGTAGGGATTTATGTATCTTCTATAATTGAAACTTTGTAGCCTTAAACAGAGGCCTTGGCCAGCCAGGGTGTGCGGAAAGCTTGGCTTCCTCCATCACCGGGGACAACCCTAGCCTCCTGCTCTTTCCAGCTACGTGGCTGCCTCCATTTCTGTTTGGATTTATGTATCTTCTATCATTGAAACTTTGTAGCCTTGATTGGAGGCCTAGGCTGGCAAGGGCAGGCAGAAAGCTTGGCTTCCTCCATTGCCAGGGAAACCCAAGCCTCCTTCCTGCTCTCTCTGGCCATAGCCATCTTGGTTGGGTTTATTTGCATATTTTCTCCTGATTGGCTGGTGTGTGTGGCTTGTGGGCGTGGCCTGTGGGTGTAGCAGAGTGATGGTTAATTTGCATATTACTCTTTTATTAGATAGGATTTGTACACTGTGGACACACTGTCCTTGTTAATACTCTTCCTAGTTTATATGATAGGACACATCAGGGTTTCAGTGTCTTTTCAAAGTGCCACAGAAATGGACACATCAGAGGGGCATATTCTCTGACATATGTCAGGCTCCTTCAACCTGCCCAGGTGCTTCTGTGCCTCTCTCTAGTTCAAAATGAAGAAGCTTGAGTGTAAGTCTCAATTTCATCTTTAATTTGTCTTGAGATTGTCAGCAAGATGCTCAATCTCCTCTCTCTCTTTCTGGGAAAGAGACCAATATGCCTAGACTACTTTTTTCTGGCTATGAGTCTCAAAACATTGCTCAGGAAAGGTCTTAGAAAGGTCTAGAGTGAATTTCAAGTTGAGCATCTATGATTCCAAATAACATTGCAATCTTTTCATTTTAAAGCTAAGAAGACAAATTTCAGTGTGCTTTTCAACATATGAGGGAATATCATCAATATGAACATGTAATAACAATATGAAGTAACCCAATCTCTTTGTTGTTCAGTTTCATTTCAATGTGAAGTGTTCAAAACAAAAATCCAGTTAAATTTGTAAATAGAAGTACATTTTGGCCCATGATGACACTGACCCTTGAAGTTAAACTGCTAAACTGCTAACAGTAAGTAACTGGATGACCGGCAGATGACATGGATACTCAACGAGGAAGACAACGGGTGTCATTCTCTGGGCATTATAGTTATATTTATGTAGATGTCTTGAAATATTTGTATGATGGTATTTTTAAAGACAGAAGTAGCTGATTGGCATTCCCTGACTTAAACCAACAATGACTACCCCATTAGAGGGTGAAGATGTTTTAGAACAGGGCCAGATAGTAAATATTTTAGGTTTTGTGGACCATATAGTTTCTGTTGCAATAGCTCAACACTGACCTTTTAGTGCAAAAGCAGCCATAGATAATATGTTTTTGCTTTCTTTTAAAGGATCTAACTGTGTTCCAGCTTTACTTACCAAGTTGGCATGGGCTAGATATGGTTCAAAGGCCATAGTTTGCTGACTTTCTGCTTTAGAACATCATAAAAATACCACCAAATTCCAGGCTTCTTCATTCTCCCGGTCCTGCACACCATATTCTTGGCCCTCAGTTTTAGTGCAGCTCGAGTTCTACAGCTCAGCAAATGTAGGTGTCAAACCCTGGAGAAACCATCAAGCCAGGAGGCCATTTGGACAGATACTTCATATGCCAATATAGCTATCTAAAACCCTACATCTTCTTCAAAGTATTTTTAAAATAAAGCATTGTTTAAATGTAACATCCAAGTTTTAAAAACAAACCAGCATTCTCCAGAGTACAACTACTGATGTTATGATGGGAAAGAAGACCAAATGCTTTCCTATTCCTAGAAATGCTTTGCAAAAATGCAGCCAAGGACTGACTTCCTATGCACAAGTGATCAAATTTGCCTTTTGCTTTCCCTTAAAATGTCAACTCATGACAAGTTTATTACTGTTCTAACTCAAAGGTGGCATGTCAGTCCAGCTTACTCTCTTTGTGACTCTCTCTCCACTCTCACATATCTGGGGATGCAGAAAGCTCTGTCAGAGGCCTGCAGAGGAAGGTTTTTAACTCCAGACCTCCATTTGCCTGCACTTAAACAACTCCTTCTCAGCCTGGGAGTTGCCACCCATTACTGTGCAGAACAAGCTAGAATGAAACTGAAGGTGAAACAAGTCCTTTATTTCTAGTACATTTAAAAATGTAGATTTTGGAACACTATGTTGGGTTTAAAGTGGAGTCTCATAGACTTGAGCTCAAGAATACTTTTGTCCTTGGCCCATTTACTTAAGGTCTTTGAGGTTCTGAACTTTAGCTTCTACTTTGAAGAAAATAAGGTTAATATCTACCTCTTAGGATTGATATATAGTGAGTAGCAAATAGTAGATACTCAACAAATGATAGCTTTTGAAATACTTTCAATATCTTCCTATATACCTGAAAAATTTTTTTTCTTTGGTTTATTCTGAAGAAGTGTTTTGTTGTCGTTGTTTTACTCTCTTATATCATACAATAAACCGTGAGTGAAATATGCCGGGGTTCTTGTTCTGGCATTAAAAAGGGTTCAGCAATCTGGAGAAAGGCTGTGTGTAGATTAAATAGGAGTCTAGAGACGAAAGATAATTTTGAAAGGCATTGGGGGATCAGAGGAGCTTTAGCTAAAGTAGCTAAGTTCTCCTTGTCTCAGGACCTCTTGATTTTTATTAACACAAATTGTCCTAAGGCAAGGTGGAGATACACACTTCAAAGGGTAGGGTTTAGTACAGAAGCATTGTCAGATAGGGGAATAGCTTATTGCTGTTCAGGTGTTTGGCCAGTAGGAGGCAATAACATGTAGATTAAAATGCCCTGAGCTGTCTGGCAGCAAACAATCATCCTATTCAGGTTTGGGGAAATGCCTTTAGCCATTCCAGACAGGCGATAACATATGTGACTCAGCCCTTCCTTGTTGAGTCCCCAAGTTTCATCAACCTTTTGATGAAACTCTTGCAATTATAACATGCTGGAACTGGCTTCTGGCAAAATGTAAGTGTATACACACCTAGAAAGCATGTAAAGGGAAAGGTCTCCAAACAGGAAAGACTAACGGTAGGAAAACTGATTGAACAGAAAGAAACCACAATCCCCAGAGTAGTTCAGGTCATCAAATTCATTTGGTCTATTTTCTTTTGGGAAAGGGAGCCTCCAGGTTTGGTTTAAGCAAGTAGCACATAAGCTTATTGAGAGCAGAGATATATTGTCAGTCTCACATACAGTCCCTGGGATTGCTCTTGGCACTTGGTATCAATTAGTACTTGTTTTCTCAACTAATAAAGGGGCATGGTTTTTCTCACCTAATAACTTAGATATGATTTTCTTTTGTATTAACCATGAGAAGTTCCTGGAGCTCAGCATAAGGAAGGGACAGGGATTCTAAGGAGAAGGAGATTTAACATTGGACAAGGATGGTATCATTTACAGAGTTCTTATCTTCAAGTATGCAATTTCTGAAATGATCATGAAAATTTCCCAATATGAAAATACCTATTCTAGGCCAGTTTCTGGCAGATTCTGTATGTACGTTAAGGCCATCCCAACAAGATTTCCTTTAATTTCACTTTTTTTCTGGAAAGAAAAACCCCACTGTTGCTCATAACTCATGGAGTGTCAGCATGGTGTTGGGTATGCTGGGGTAAGTAGGAGTTATGCTTCCCCAGAATGTCTCTAGGTTTTCCACATAGGGACATGGGAGAGAACAGTAGCACTGATGCCACATGTAGTTCACATACCTGAAAACATCATCATGTGCTGGAAGTTCCAGGGGACCTTCTGCTTCCGGCCCAGGTTCAGGAAGAAAGAGAGGGGATATATGTTGCAGGCTCTGGCAACAAGAATTGCTAGCTGAGAAACATTGAGGAAAGCATTGCTTAGTGCTAGACCTTGAGCTTTAAATATCATGTCCTTCAGCTTCTCTATCCTATGACCCAGAAAACGAGGATAAACATGTCAACACATGTATGTCCAACTTGATTCCAAAATTCATCTTTCAATGCCAACTCTTTCCAGAAATAATATATACTGAGTGGCCAGATTATTATGTTATTATGATCTCTGAACGCATAATAATCTAGCCACTCAGTGTGTGTGTGTGTGTGTGTGTGTGTGTGTGTGTGTGTGTGTGTGTGTGTTAGAGGTCCGGTGCATGAATTCGTACATGGGTAGGGTCCGGCCAGTCTGGCCAGGGGGAGGGGACATGGGCGGTTGGCCAGCCTGCCTGCTGGTCGAACTCCTGGTAGAGGGGACAATTTGCATATTAGCCTTTTATTATATAGGATATACACTGAGTGGCCAGATTATTATACATTCAGAGATCATAATAATCTGGCCACTCAGTGTATATTTATATTTGAATACATTTGGTTTACGATTGCCAACCCAATTTCAATCACTGTAAATTTTCTCATCACATTTATGTTCCTGGGGACTGACTTTATGCTCAATTCTGCTGCAAAGGAAGGCAGCAAGTGTGCAGGGTTGTGGCATGCTTCCTGAGCAGTGCTTCAGAAAGGATAAATGTGCTTTGGATAAATGAGATTACCATCTCACTGTTCATCAGTTATAGGCTCTGTATCTAGTAAGCTTCACTCATTTTTTTTTCTTTTAGTGGATTTAATTTTGGGAGAAATTGCCTATCCAAAGGTATGATACAACTAATGCTTTAAGAGGCATTTTACTAAATCCAAACTGTACACATTAAAATCTATGAAAATATTGGTGGTAGTCATTTTTCCACTTTGTCATCTTGGACCACTTCCCTAATAGTCTACCTAGTCTAGTTTGCCCTCAAATGAGATGGAATTGTTGGGAAGAGGAGCTTTCTTCTAAGACCCAGGTTTTAGATGAAATCTGAGGTTCGAGCTGAGTGCTCCATGAAGAGAGAACAGGAGGCAAGTGTGTGGCTAAAACAGGGTTTTGACAAAGGAGTCAACTCTCCTGGATGTAAGGTCATCTTCCTGGAATATGAGGGGGTATGTCCATTTTCCCAGTGGAAAGAATGATGACAGCCACTGACTGTCCTTAGGGACATCTCAGTGCCTCAGTATCCTTTTGTTCAGATAACCATTCCCATTGGGAATGCCTACATACCAGGCCTAGCGCTACAAAAGTCCTCTGCATTAAAAGTGAGGTTTAGATTTTTTTCCATTATTTTGTTTGTAGGAAAAGTTTTTCTTATTAAAATAACCTTACATGTGCCCAATTATTAAGATATTGAAACATATCCATCATGCTAATTTCATTTGGTCTTTACTTTGCATATCCTATTTCAAAGTCCTTACTGAAAAGATTTTACCATCTTGTAATGAAAATATTTCTAAAGTTTAACAATCTTCTGATCATACTAATGCAGGTTAAATATATTTCTCTGTAAATAATGGGTTGAAATTTTAATGTAAATGATTCATAATTTTAAACATATTTTGAATATTCAAAAAAGTCACTCTCCTTTAGTCCCCCCAGTATTTTCCAAAGTTCTTATGTTTAATCATAAGCAATTAACTAGAAATTACATATCTACCTTAAATTTGAGCCCTGTAGTAAGCCTGAGGAAATTACTTTAACAATTTAACAGAATAATTGGTAAAAGTAAGTAGTTTGTGCTCTTTCGTCAGCCCATATTCTGTATTTCAAAGGATACAAAGGCTCCAAGTATAAAAAGGGCATTGAAGATATGATTCTGGAATGGGAACAATGCCAGACCCACGTAGAAGAAGATGACATTCTCAGCCAAGAAGTTCATAAATTCAAACAACTGAAAACAAAACAGAAACCAAAATCATTAATGATGACTCAGTTTTTAATTCACTTAGTCACCTGTATAATGTGTTTGGTGACTGGATGGCTATCCTTATCTAGGAAGGCTATCCCTTTGTCCTGTGCTTATCTTCTGGAGGGGCACAGGGACCCTGACTGTTGTCAGGTGAGCTGACTCTCCTGGGGTTCTCTACACAGTGACAGGTGCCACAACCCTGTCCACATCCACCTTTCTATTCAGCTACAAAGTTGCGCAAGATTCCCCTGGGCCAACTTAACCAGTGTGTATCTTCCATGGCACACTTCTTACTGGGATAACAGAATATTCCATCACAGAAATGGAAACTACGTGATTTGCTTAAGGTGTACTGTAGTAAACAATGCAAAGATAGTTTAGAATTTTTCTGCAGATCACCCAGTAGGTGCACTTGAATTCCCAGAACTTGAAAAAAAAGCTTCAGCTAATTTATTCTCCTCAGGCAGGCAGGAAGGACGAACTTGGAAAACTTAGAAAGTAGAAATAAGGATGAATGTTGATAATAACTTCAATATTAGAATGATCAGTATGTTTTAAATGAGGCTCATTAAATTGATTGATATATCCATTAAACATCTACAATTCTAGCTGGTAAAAAGAAGATGATTAATCCCAGGGATCAGTTTATACAGCAAGAACACAATAGGTATGTCACATTCAGTCAGAGGAATGGGGTACTAACACCCATGCTAATGAAAGCTCCCCAGAATTATTCTTAGACTATTAACTAAACAACTTAAGTTGAACATGAAAAATATTATCCATGTTCTATATTAGAGGTAAAAAAGGAATAATGTGTCCAGGGCTACAACAAAGGCCAATTGGGAAGAGACTTTAGTTTATATTCCAGTCTTTTCATTTGGAAGTTCCTAAAACTTCATTTTAGACATAAATGTTTCTGGAAGTATTTCTCTTGGCTTTTAAATAGCTCATTTTTTTTTCATGTAATGTGTTTACAACCCTACAAAATAATGCCCAATACCTGTTTACTGACAGAAAAACCCCACACACAGAATCTTGTCAGAAACATTATTTAAAACCAGTAATAGAAAGAGTGGATTAAAAAGATGCAGCTCCTCTGTTGTAAGATGGTCTTCCTGCAGTGGCAGCGATCATCCATTACCCAGGGTGTGCTTTTCGCATCCCAGGACAGCCCTTCTCAGCAAACACTGCTATCCAGGTAACCACAGGAAACTCGAAAATGTGGTGGAAATATGGGGATGGGGAACACTTCTACCTCATTAAATCTTTACTTTTTCAAAAAGTGAGATTTGGCTGTTTTAATTGGCTTGGGTTGCCATAACAAAATACTGTAGACAAGTGGCTTAACCAACACAAATTTACTTTTCACAGCTCTGGAGGTTGGAAAATCCAAGATCAAGGTGTGGGATGATTTGATTCTAGTGAGGGCTAGTTCCTGGTGTGCAAACAGCAGCTGCTTGCTGTGTCTTTGTTTGGCAGGGAGAGCTCACCTCTCTCACGGCTCTTCTCTCAAGGGCATTAATCTAATTTATGAGGGCTCTCATGACCTAATCACTTCTCCAAAGCCCTGCCTCCAAATACCATCACGTTGGAGATTAGGACGTCAACATTTGAATTGGTGGGGATTGGGCACACGCATTCAGTTCATTACAGCTACCTAGTTTTTAACATTAATAAACACATGTCAAGGTTAAATTCATAGGGCCTCTTCCCCTGTGTATTTTATTGTAGATGGGATCCATTCAACCTCTTCTTGGTGATCGCATTCTGATTTCCCTTTAGGGTTCATGTTCTCCCCCACTCTAGATTGATGCCTGAATAGCTCAGATATGGAATATGTGATGTGGAACTAAACTACTTCAATCAAAGCATTTCTCCAGCCAACATGTTTGCTTCTAAATGGGTGTGATCCATTAGAGTCGTGAGGCCTTCACAGAGAATTCTGGGACATAGACCCTACCTTTTCACTGTGTGGGAATTCAGCAGGATGCAGGCTAGGGAGCTGCTGCTAGCCATACTGTGAATTCAGGAAACAGCCACCTGATGACACTGCTTAATCTTCTGTATTCAACATCTCCCAAAACAAAATCTACCTTTGGACTTTTAAAAGATACCAAGAAATCACTTCTTGATTTGAGGTGGGGTTTCTATCACTTAAAATGCTACAAACTCCTTTATAGTCCTGCACCAGTTTAACAAAGCAAAATGAAAGAGCTCTCTGACTTAGCAGATATGATAAACAAAAGTGTGTGTGGTCAACTTTTTGACGTTTTCCAGTTAGTAACAAAGTCTGTTATCCCTGTCCACTACTGCCACCCAATTTTAATCTATTTCTCATCTTACTGGGGCAAATAAGCATATGAGGAAAATCAGGTTTTTGTTTTTTTTTCTGTTGATTGTTTAGATGTGATGGGAATTCATCCTATACATGTTAGCTAGGAACTCATGATATTTGTTTTAGAGATTTTATTCTTTTGTATAACTCAGGATTTTACTCAATTTAGTTAATTTATTGAAATCTAACACTGACCAAAATTACAAGTAACTGTTTACATAAACATTGTATAAAATTTTGATTTTCCATTTAGTTCCACTTCTGGACCTGGTCTTTGTTTCGACTATTATCTATTTCTGTACTAATACCATATTCTTTTTGATGACTGTAGATCCATAATACATTGTAACATTTCATAGATATAAACTGTTCCCATACTCTACTTTCTTCAGAATTTTCCTGGTTATTTTTGCACATTTAAAAAATGTTTTTTATTGATGCTTAATCACTCAGAAAAGTTGTTTTTCAATTTATTGATTGAGAGGGAGAGATAAATAGAAAGAAACATCAGAGATTGAATCCACAACCTTCGTACATCAGAATGCTTCTCTAACCAATTGAGCTACCTGGTAAGGTCACTTGGAAACGAGTTTAAGTCATATATTTATAGTTTACAATTTAAAAAAGATAATATTACTAGCGCCCAGGAATTACTCTTGTTCCCCTTCCCAGTTATACCTTCACACTCAATGCAACTATATACAGACATGTTAGCTTTCCCTGTTTTTCAGTTTTACATGAATGGAAACAGATGATATGTACTAATTCACATTTGTCATCTTTTTTCTCAGCATTGTTTGTGAGATTCTTTTTTTTTTAAAGATATATTTTATTGATATTTTACAGAGAGGAAGTGAGAGGGATAGAGAGCTAGAAACATCGATGAGAGAGAAACATCGATCAGCTGCCTCCTGCACACCCCCAACTGGGGATGTGCCCGCAACCAAGGTACATGCCCTTGACCGGAATCGAACCCGGGACCCTTCAGTCCACAGCCCGACGCTCTATCCGCTGAGCCAAACCGGTTTCGGCTGTGAGATTCTTAATGTATGCAGAAGTACCTTATTTTTTCTGTATATGAATATATCACAATTTATTTTATTCATCCCACTATTGACAGACATTTGGGTTGTGTCCAGCTTGGGGCTATGATGACTTTTGCTGCTGTGAATACATTTGCATTTATACAAATAGTTGGAATAGAGTGCCCAGCAGTTTTCTAAAGCAATTGCACCAGTTTGTACTGCCATCAGCAGTTCTGTTGATTCACGTTCTTCTCAAGACATACAGATAACTTTCACTTCACTTTATGGACATTTGTATTATTAATATTATTTCTTTTTACTATGAAGTTGAGTTACCTTCATAGTTAAAAATAATAGATTAAATAAAAATAAAAATTTAGAAGTTGAATAGAAAGTTTTTCAAATGTTTTCTTCCTTTGGCCTTGCTCAAACAGCAACTCTTTTTCTTTTTCTTTTCAGGAAGTTATCAACCATTCTTACTAATCTAATATTTTTCTTATTTTCTTTAAAAATAGTTTTTGAGTGCAGAAAAATACAAATAGCAATAACAAAAGCACTTATATTTTTGTGGAACATTTTTTTCAGCAATTCATAACTCATAAAATGGATAGAAAATTTGCATAATGTTACATAAATCTGATTTAACAACTTTAAATATTAATTCAATATTTTTATTAGTCTCTTTCCATGGCAAAAAAATTGAATCAATTAAATAATATTTAATGCCAGCACAATAACCCCTGGTATCTTCCTACCAAATTTTATTTCACTGTACCCATTATTATATATTTGGTTTTTCACAGATTCCCCCTTTATAAACAATGCTACATTGAGTACCTTTGTACAAATCTCTCTCCCTATTTGAGTGATTACTCTTTAGGTAAAATTCTTAGACATTGGCTACTTCTATCAAAGTATATAGATTAAATTTTCTTTTTCAATATACTAAAGTTATCATCACAATTATCTAGTTATTAATATTAATAAAAGGAAGAGAGCAAAGGGAAAGTCAGACATTTTTGAGCATATTCAGCTGGGAAGCAGAGGCCTGTTTGTTTCACCAGGAAGCTACAACTTCGTACTTCCCAGGGAACCACTGGTCCATTCCCTGCAGGTCATTGGGGTAGAGGGAGGAGGGATCTGAAGGCTTTATTGCCAGTCAATTTCATGGTTCCCAGCATGCAGCACCTGACAAAGCTGAAGACTGATGGTACAGATGTGGATCAGTGTGATCCTTTGAGATCTTTCTCAACTTAGAGCACTGGAATGATATCAGTACTACTACTTGTAAAATAGTAATAATGGCAATGGGACTCATTTTTTATGACGTAAACTGTGATATGGAAAATAGTAGACTTTTACTTACTTTAATGTATATATGGCCTAAAATAAGGTAAACTTCATGCAGTTTGGAAGTTCTGTCTCTGCTCTACTGTAAGAGGTGGGCTCCAAATCCAAGATCAAATTCTTGAGGTTTAGGGGTATAAAGGACCTGAAGTAGAGGACATGTACCATGTAAGTGTCCAGAGAGCTGCTGCTTTGTCATGTGTTTCATTGTTTGAGGATTCTTGAGCCCTGTGCACTCCTGGCTGCTGCCCAGCCCTCTCCCATCCCTGCATTTCATTTCTCCTTTTAAACTTGACTTTTAAAAAACAGGAGAATTTCAAAAGCACAGCCTATTAAAATACAACAAAACACATTTTAGAAAGACAAATAGACATCATTAAGTAAGTAAAGTTAATATGGGAATAATTGTAGTTATAGTTACAAGGAATTGGGCTTCATTAAATTGCATAAATACTGTAGCCAGATTTTCTTAAAATCCTTGAACTTCTAACTTAAGGGAAAGGTTATTTTACATAAATATGCTAAATTACTTTACTTTGGCCAAAAAACACTGATAATAGTCTTCTTATTTCTGGAGGTTTTCCACTTTTGATTCTTAGTTTTTGGGGGTTGTTTTTATTTTATTTTATTTTGGCTATTAAAGTAAAAGGTTTTATTTAAATTAATATACTATTAAATTAAAAGTAGCTTCTCAAGTCTCTTTCTTTACAGAATGCTCATTATCATGATGTTGATCAGATCTATTTTGAAGAATTTAAACCATACACAGACCCTACACAACATAAGATCACAAGATTTCAAGGGTAGAGTCACCTTGCAATGTGCGTAGCCCAGATATATAGCCAATACTTGACTGCTCCAACACTCTTAGCAAGTGACTGCCCAGCTTGTAACTGAACACTATCAAAGGCAGAGAATTCACCACTTCCACTACATACAAGGAAGCAAATGATAATTTTGGACATTTATAACTGTAAGAAAATCCTTCCTTATACTAAAAATTGGTTCTTTATCACTTTCTACCACTTATCCTACTTTTATTTCTTTTGGTTACAGAAAATAAGTCAAATAGGATTACTTTACACTTCTCTAATTGCGGAAAGAGAATTTCTATCAGAATAGTTGCAGTTATAGGCAGCAACTGCCACATTCCAGTCTTGCTAGTCTGGAAGTAAACATTTTGCTAGGAGTTTGTGATTGACATGTGGGGCCTTGAGTCTAGAATTTTTCATATGTCAAGTGAAGATGAGAATACTAGTAGCACTATCCTCACAGGGATGTCTTACAGAGTACACTACCTAACATCATCCATTAAGTGTGCTAACCTCTCGCTAAACTCTATCCCCATGCCCTAATTATGTTTTCTGCACAACATTGGTCACTACTAAGATTATATCATATTTGCATATTTTATCCGCTCCCCACAGAAATACAAAGTCCAGGTGCGATGGTGACCAAACTTGTGTGTAAATACGTGTTTTCAGAGGGATCTTCTCAGTAAATATAAGGGCACTAGTCCTTAGAAAAAAGTAAGAGTTGTGGCATAACATACTTAGTTTCACTGTAGTTTTGCCAGTGAAAACTAGCTAAAGAACATTAACTAGTTGAAACAATATATCTTCTTTGTGGAAATTAAACGTATGCTTTAAAAAAATCTTTTCATTAATAAAACCAAAAGAAATATGATATTTATATTAGGTACCGGCATGGAAAATTCACTCATTATAAAAAGTTTTAAATGTTAATATTCAATTTCTTTAACTTTTTTATTTAACTGTTCTTAATCTTCTTTATTATACATCTTATCTTTTTAGCTTTTTAATTAGGCTGGGTTAAATTCTTTTTTGAGTGGGAGTATGAAGAATGTACAAAAAAGGAGCAGATTTCTAATGATGTCATTTTTTAAGGTCTCTGTGATGAATACCAATATCTCAGCCCTTGCTAGTGTTCTGAGTGACAACTGCCCACAACATGGCTGAGGATAGAACACTTATGTCCACTGTGAGAACAATGTGCTCTTTCTACATGAAAAATTACCACTCACAACATACCGAGTATTGAGCTCCAAACACCATGAGCTGTATCATGACCTCTCAATACCATCCTTGATGAACACATTGCAAACTAAAAACCTAGAATTGAGGACTTGTTTAGTGTTGTTTTATGACCAGCTATTTCACAAGGAAATGCAGAACATCAGGACAAATGCAAAACACTAGAATCAAACCAGTATTTATTAAAAAAGGCTTCATCTCTTCTATTTTAGAATCATTACTTGAAGCATGTGTTTGAAAAAAAAATATTTGGCTGTATCACTGTCTTGAAATTTCAAAAGCTACTTTGTGTCATGTTGTGTTATTTCCAATAAACACTATAATTTATGTTAGTTCATTCATCACAATTAAATTACTTTGATAAGCTTTCTAAATTAGCTAATTTGAAATATTCTAATGGTACAACAGTAATTATAACTTTTCAAACATTTCTTTTACCACCCTTCTCATCTCCTATTTTTTGAGAAAAAAAATAATTTGAAGATGAATTAAACAGATTTTGCTACTTAACTTGATCAAATAAATTCTCTGCTCAACTTTTCATTTTGCTTATGGTCATCTTTTGTACAATAAGAGGTAGATATGTTACAATGTAGAAGGGAAATAAGTACAGATGTTTTTCCTTGTGTACTTCAATGTGATGTTAAGTCTAACATATGTACATACCACTCAACCTTATACTGTATGTAAGCAGTAGTATTCAAACTCTTAATATTTTGTACTCCAGATGGTTACAGATTTAAGTTATTTGACTAACAAAGAAAAGAAAAAAAAAACACACAAGTAAGGGTTAAGAATAATTTTCATTATGAAGAAGATTTTGAATTCAATTTTTGGACTATGGAGGAATGGATTATGGAAAGACATTCAATAGAGAGCTTGATGGTGCAGGCGTCCTCAAACTACGACCCACGGGCCACATGCGGCCCGCCGAGGACATTTATCCGCCTCCCCGGGTGCCGCTGCCTGTCCTGCTTAACAGCTGACTCGTCCCGGGCCCGCAGTGCACATAGGAATTTGTTTAGATTTTTTTTTAAACTATAGTCTGGCCCTCCAACGGTCTGAGGGACAGTGAACTGGCCCCCTGTTTAAAAAGTTTGAGGACCCCTGGAGTAGAGCATTGATCCTGCTGAGCATGATGAGAAATAAGAAAGTGTGAGAGTCTTAATAAATCAGAGAAATCAATGAAAATGAAAGACAAAAATAAATGACATTTGAATAATGCCACTCAATTGGAGAACAGCTACAAATGATTCTTATGAAGGCATGGATATCAATAAATCAATAGCTGATGAAATTAAGTTTTCTTGATTCATTCCTTTGTAATGAACATTTAAAATGTAGTGAATGCTGATTGTCAGTGCTTACATTGAATTCCAGAAAACTTTTATTTTCACTGATTGCTTTTTTGAGCTTTCTTTTTCCTTAAAGCCTCTTTGTATTTAAGCTATTGCACACTCTTGACAGAATAGGTAGAATTTCAAAAATTATGATAAGTGCAGTATAAGAATGTACTTCTCTTTGTTTCAAAGGATGGCAGTTATGTTTTTACATTAAAAACTATCGTGCATACATTGAGTCTGAATGAACACTTTACCTTTGACTTATTTTAGTGTTAGAGCTAATTAATTTTTGTTCCAAATTGTTCAGATACTGCAACATTATGCCGCATGGTTCTATCAGAAAGTTCTCTTGGGCTATATGTGAATTCTTGATAATGTATTTTTATAATAAGTTTACATGAAATACAAATCATGTACACATGTCGAGGGAAAGACTCTGCTATGGGTATGTGTCAGAAGCTCTCAATCAGCCTCCACTCTGGCTGAGTCCTACATCCTTTGTAAAGCACAATTACCGAAGACTTCTTTCTGTACACTCAATGCTGGTGGCTATGGAGTTACTCTCCAGGTGCCCAAGTCTCTTCTGTTCCCGTCACAGGAATGTTAGGCTTAACAAAACTCAAAACCACATGATCTAAAATATGTTTATCTCTGATTTCAATTGGTATTTATAATTGTGGAATTTAACTATATAGATTAATTTAGTGTGAATATGAAAGAGTTGTTTTTCTTCTGAAAAAAAAAAACATACACAAGTTAAATGTGTAGAAAAGATTTGATAAAACTTAGATGCTTAGAAATGCTATTAAATTAGTAGTGAGCAGAACAACTGTAAAAAGTCACAGAAATACGTATTTAAATATCGAAGGATTCTTAACTTATACTGATTTGCCAATGTCTTTTAATTCTTGGCTATGAGCTAAAGACACAAAAATAGAAACTAGAAGTTCTGGTAGATATATTTTTTGAAAAGGAGAATAGAGAAGAGAGCATATAGGCTTGAGTTTAGTGAGTGAAGCTAATTAAACAATTAGGAGAGGAAGAGAGCAAGAGAGGAGAGGAAAACAAAAGGCATTAAAAAAATTGACTATCTAAAAAAGAGAAAAGACGTGGAGCAAGGGAGAGGAAATTAGATATGAGTAAACCAACAGAGACTACAATAATAATAACAGGTCAATAAAGCAGATAAAGAAGTTCAATTTTTTACAAGGGGTAAAAAGAAAGGAAAGAGAAAAACTATGCAATAAAACCTTAATATGCAAATCTATCGAACGGGGGAACGATGGGTCAGTATGACGCACACTGACCACCAGGTGGCAGATGCTCAATGCAGGAGCTGCCCCCTGGTGGTCAGTGTACTCCATCAGGGTGTGCACCGCTCAGCCAGAAGCCAGGCTCAGAGCTGGCAAGTGCAGCTACTGTGGCGGGAGCCTTTCCCACCTCTGCAGCAGCGCTAAGAACCTCTCAGGGGATGTCTTACTGCCAGCTTAGGCCAACTCCCCACGAGGCAGCCGCTCCATGTGACGAGGCCTGCGGGTCCAGCAGCTCTGCGCAGCACAGAGGAGGCCAGTCCCGACATCTCTGCTGCCTCACATGGAGGAGGCGGGTCCTGGCAGAGGAGGCAGGTCCCAGCAGGGGAGGCCAGTTGTGGGCAATCAGGCCGGCAGGGGAGGCCAGTTGGGGGCGATCAGGCTGGCTGGGGATTGGTTAGGGGGTGATCAAGCTGACAGGCAGAAGTGGTTAGGGGCAATCAGGCAGGCAGGCAGGCGAGTTGTTAGGAGCCAGTGTTCCGGATTGTGAGAGAGATGTCCGACAGCTGGTTTGGACCTGTCATTCTGCCATTCGATAGATTTGCATATTAGGGTTTTATTATATAGGATAAATTCATACAGTATTCATAAAGTATTGTATAAAGTTGTTGATATGTATATTAAAAAGCAAAATAATTCACAAACAAAAGACTAGAAAGATTGAATATATATCTAATGCTCTACTTCTGGTAAATTTTGCAAAAGAAGTCTGCCAGAGGATTGCCTGCTTTATTTTTGTAGGTCAAAATCATCAAATAGCAGCAATGTTCAGATTCTCCTTCAGGCTTCTTTCTTTTTCTTTACAATTAATGTTCTTGCTTGCTTCATATTTTCATCATTTCATGTTGTTGATTCTCCTGACTTATGAGTCATGCAGATCAATCAAAGTAAAGTAAAAAAAACAAAACTCCTGATTTAGCAGATGGTCCAATGCCTGGCTTCTAGTAAGTGCTAAAGAAATATTTGCTGCTTTTCCTTTCTTTTGATCTAGAAAGACAAAAACTGTCTAGAGGGAATTTAGAGTATAGAAGACCCTGTCCTCTCATTACCCCTCCTAGCCACATTAAAACTTTTTACTGGGTTGGGCCATATAAAATTGCTGCTATTTGATGATTTTGACCTACAAAAATGGCAATTTTGTATGATTCACCCCATGCCATGTTGTTAACACCTTATGTTCTGTTTGTAGAGTTCCCACACTCACTACTAGAGTGACAAACTGATGATCCAGATTTGCCCAGAACAGGGGGCTCCGGATATGACACTGTCAGGGAAGATGTCAGCAAACTGGAGCTAGTTGGTCACTGCAGTCAAATATTGCTTTCTTATTTCATAAATATGAAAAGAAAAAAGTTCAAAGTTTATTATAATAATTGGTAAGATTTATAGAAGACCCACCATGTGTAGACACCTGAGTTAATTTGTTTAATTCTACCTATGAGTTAACTATTATTCTTATTCCAGTTTTAGCAATGGAAATAAAGGGAAGCATAGATATGCAAAGTAACCCAACTGTAGTCACAGAGCTTGCTGTGGTAGGTCAGGAAGCTGAACACAAGGAGTCTGAACCCAATGTTAGTGCCACTGTTCCGCAAAGCCTGCCCGGGAAAGTGGTTCTTGGAAATTTTCTTGATTCCTCACTGGTTTCTGTTTTCTTTCTCTTCCCCTTCCCATGGCCAAGTATTTACTTTTGTTATAACCAGTTAGCCCTGGTCATGCCACAGCCAGCTCCAGCCTGGTGACATTCCTCTTGCCTTATCCCAGTGCACACTGCCTGCCTATGGACATGATGTGCCACCCTCTCTCTCCACCACTAAGCCTGTTTCACACATGTGCCTGGACCACCATTCCCCACAAAGCAGTTCTATTACAGCCCCACGGTTCTGCCTCACTAAGGGGCAGAGGGTAAAAAGGTTAAATGGGGAGGTGGTCCTGTTCCTAGATCTTAAGAGTCTTGGATCTTGAATGTCATGCTACGCAGTTTGACTTTTATTTGATAGACAGTAAGGAGCCAGCTAAGGTTTGTAAGCAATGGCATAAAACATTTATGTTTTAGAAAGATAAGATGGATGATTGCCTGGTGCTGGGTATCTATAGGATTGTCTTAATTATATGAGAGTGGACAAATTCTGATACCATACTGTAAATGCATACTGGGTGACACCAAGACAATTTGTCAACTGCATGAAAAAGAAGATCAACCTAATCCAATTATTCCAGTTTCATGATAATGTTCCCAGATTTTTATTCTTCTGAACTGATAGAAAATTTTAACAACAAAACGACAAGTTGTCAAGCTTTGTTTCCTATCAATTAAACATTTTAGCCATGTATTGAAGTTTACTTTACTCTAACACAGCTAATATGTTGGAGTTTAGTAAATGATAAAGTGTTTTAATCTTATGGTAAGGCCTAAAAGGGAACAGTGAGGACACATTTAATGCTATCTGTGAACAAACACAAACACAAAAATGAAAATATGAAACCTGTGAAAGAGAAGTACAGGTACTGAAATCAGTTATTGAACTACCTTATCACTATTCTCTGTGTGCTTGTGTATTTGTGTAAAAGGGCATGGAAGAACTTTCAGAACAAGAGATATAAAATCCTCCTTTAAACTAAAAAAATATCTCCTCAAATAACCCTCCTCCTTATTCCAGGGAAAATCTGCTTTAAATAAATACACCAGATACCTATGCATATGTCCATAGTTTCCCAAAAGCTTGATATACATTTAACATGTAAGATAACATACTTTGCTCTGAGACTTCCTTTAATGCCTTGCTGAGTGAGTTCAGGATCTTTACAATAGCTGCCAACTTCTAATATTTCAAAGACTGTCTACATCAATATCTTTCAAAGCCCTAAATCCTGGCAAGGAATGAAAATTGTTTTTTAATCTACTTCAAGAATTAATATTAAAGAATAGGAGGTTTTCCTCTCAGCACATTGAAGCTGAATAAATTGTTCTCTGTCTTCTTAGAAATGAATTGATTGCTTGAGGTGAGTGCTGCTGTGAGGAGGTAGGATACAAGGCTGAGGGGGTACTAAGAGGGACCTTTTTTCTCTTAAATTGTTGGCAGGTCTGTTTCACTAACTAAAATAGGAAGTGAGTAAATTAGCTTGAAGTTACATTAAGACAACTGGAATTACTGGGCGATGACTGAGTGGCCTGTTCCTAAGCATTCCTGGGTGGCCCTCCTGTCGCTGCCACTATGGCATGAGTAAATTGAAACAATCCTGTACAGAGCTGCATTCAGTTCTGATCTTTGGAACAAGAGAGCAGACCCAGGAGACTTTCTTCTAGCACTTGCTCTGCCCACTCCCTGCCCTGAAAAAGCAAAGATTCTTTTATTGGAGGGCTTGCTACAGTTCACCCATGAATTTAAAAGACCCAGACATCAAAGCCACCTGCCAAAAGGTTTCAGCGAAGTCTTTGACTTTGTTATTCTTTTCTATTTTATGAAAACAAGATAATTCTTGTAGCATATCAGTAATATAAAACAGAATAATGAGACTAAGAGAAAATCCTACCTAAAAGCAACCCATATAACCACTAATATTTTGGCATTTTTCCTTCCAGTCTTTCTTAGCTATTTTGATTTAGTCAAGAATAAACTGTGTGTGTACAGTTTTATATCTCATGCTGTCTACTTGACAGTTATAACCTAAGCATTTCCCCATTGATTCTAATTCTTCTTACTTTTGTCATTATGGACAAATAGATGTATACCATCTACTTTTCTTCTCTTACCACATGTGGATTTTTCTTATTTCTTATTTCTTATTTATGCATCAATTTAAATTGGATTCCACAACTCATTGATACCACCAAAGTGAAAAGGTATTTTTAAGGTATTAAATGTTTCTGTGGACTCACAGGCTGAGAACTAGTGCTCTAAGGCTGTGCTGACAATGAATGCACATTCCTAGAGTAAATGAAGAAGTGGTTCCCCAGGAGACTCACAGGGTGAGATCTGAAGATGAGATTCATGTGTCACTTCAATGTCCTAGGGAAAGAAGCCATCACTAAACTGATATTCACTTGTCACTTACTTGCTGTGTGGTCTTGAATATGTCACTTAACCTCCCTGAGTCATAGAGGTCTCACCTACAAAATAGGAGAAATAGTTCTTACCCCACACAGAGACACTAGTTAGCATATGAAGAATTCTACCTAGAGCTTTGTCCTTAATATTCAAAATGATGTCTTTTCATAGTGGATCTGTGTTCATTTAAATGGCATTTTATAAAAATAGAATATGACATTTTCTTTATTTTATTTTTTTATTTTTAAATTACAGTTGACTTACAATGTTATATTAGCTTCAAGTGTACAATTCTATGATTAGACATTATATAACTTACAAACTTATCACCCCAATATATCTAGTACCCATCTGACACCATACATAGCTATTACAATATTATTGACTATATTTCCTATGCTGTACTTCACATCCCTGTGATATTCTGTAACTATCAATTTATACTTCTAAATCCTTTTACCTTTCTCATTCATTCTCCCAGCCCCGCTCCCATCCAACAATGGTCAAAATATTCTCTGTATCTACAAGCTTGTTTCTGTTCTGCTTCTTTGTTTGTTTTTTAGATTCTGCATATCATATGGCTTTTGTCTTTCTCTCTCTGACCTATTTCACCTAGCATAATGCTCTCCAGGTTCATTCATGTTGTTACAGATGGCAAAATTTAATCCTTCTTATGGCTGAGTCATATTCCATTATATTTATACACCATTTCTTCTTTATCTATCTATTGATAGACACTTAGGTTTTTTCCATATCTTGGTTATCCTATCTAATAAAAGAGTAATATGCAAATTAACCATCACTCTGCTACACCCACAAGTCATGCCCACCAACCAATCAGGAGCAAGTATGCAAATTAACCCAACCAAGATGGCTGCGGCCACAGAGTGAGCAGGAGGCTTGGGTTTCCCCAGCAATGGAGGAAGCCAAGCTTTCCACACACCCTGGCTGGCCCAGGCCTCCACTCAAGGCTACAAAGTTTCAATTATAGAAGATAAATAAATCCCAGATACCAGGGCCTCCACTTGGGTCACCGGGGGGCATGGCCAGACTGCAAACCACCACAGGCCCCTTGCCCAGGCCGCCCCAGGCCCCAAGGGAACCCCCACCCTGATCCAGGACACCCTTCAGGGCAAACCAGCTGGCCCCCACCTGTGCACCAGGCCTCTATCCTATCTAATAAAAGAGTAATATGCAAATTGACCATCACTCCAACACACAAGATGGCTGCCCCCATGTGGCCAAAGATGGCTGCCCCCATGTATGTATAATAAAATGCATAACTTTCAATCCACTGGAGAAGTAAAGAAGAAAAAATAAATCAATAAAAAGAAGGCAGGAAATGTTAACAACAAAACCCCCAAAGCATGAAAAAGGGTAATTTGAAAGGAGACAGTGGAAATAAACTCAAATACATCAGTAGTAAAGAAAACTGTCAATGGATTAAATTTATCAGGAAGAAACTGTCAGAGTTAGCTTTTTAAGTTTTTTTATTGAAGTATAATGTACACAAAGGAAAATGCATATAAGTGCACTGAAATTCAGCTTATTGAATGTTTAGGATCTGAATGTTTAGAATCTGACCTCAACTGTGTAGACAGTCCTGTGTAGACAGGTCGAGAATCATTAGGACATCAGAAGCCTCTCCCATGCTCACCCTCTTGATTCTAACAGCAGAGATTAATTTTTCTTTTTATTCCAAAATATATTAAAGCTCTAAATATGAAAGGCAAAACTCATAAAACTTTATAATCTCAAATTTGGAAAGACTTCCTAAGTTCAAAAAAATATATATATAGGAAAAAATTGATCAATTTTAGCATACTTAAAAGAATAATTTTATTTTTTAAGAGACAGCATAAGAACAATAGGAAGTCTAATCAGAAATAAGAGAAAATATTTGCAGTTTGATGTGTAACTGCCAAAGCATCAGTATAACAGAATATATAAACAATTCCTACAAATAAGCAATAAAAGGATAAACTACCCATTGATTTAAAAAATAGACAAAAATAATAACAGGTATTTCAAATCTTAATAGTCATCAATATTTCAGAAAATGTTCAACATCAGTGATCACATAGGGAGTTCAAATAAAAATAATGACTACCAGATTGGGATGAAGGGATGAAAAATATAAATGTATAGTAGGTAAGAACATGGATTCTGAAGTCAGACCATCTGGGTTCAAGTCCCAGATCCACATACTAATTGTATGCTCTTCAGCAAGTTATTGAAGTTTGGGGGGGCTTTGGTTTCCTTATGTGTAAAATTAGGCTAATAATTTTTCTGCCTCATGGAGGTATTAACCTCATTAGAAGCAGTTTGATTCTTCCACTTGTTCAGGCCAAAATCTTGGTGTCATCTTGAACTCCATTTTGGAGTTCAGCAAACAATCCTCTCACTTTGACTTTCAAAATCTATGCAGAATTGTATCTATTCTCACAGCCCTATTGCCACCACTATAGCCCAGGTTCACAGGTATCTCTCACCTGGACTATTACAATAGCCTTCTAGTTGATCTTTCTGCTTCAGTGCTGGCCTCTCTAGGCTATTTGCAATACAGTAGTCAAAATGATGGTGTGAGAGCATAATCAGACAATGTCACTGTATTCTTCAAAACCCTTCACTGCCTTCCCATTTTCCTCAATAAAGGCCAAAGTCCTTATTAAGTCCTACAAGTTCTAAATTGCTTAGCTCCTGGTTTTCACTTTGTTCTCCTCTTATTCTACTCTGCTTCTCTGCTCCAACCACACTGGGCTTCTTGCTGTTCTTCAGAGCCTTTGTGTTGTTACTTGTCTAATTGTAATAATGTTCCTCCTCCAAATGTCTGCCTGGCTTACTCCTTCATTTTTTTTTCTAGGTCTTTATTTAAAAGCCTCCACAGTGATAACTTCATTGGACACTACCTAAAATTTCACTACCCACCTTGATATTTTATATCTCCCTTCATGTTGTATTATTTTACCTTAGCTCTTATCACTAATATGCTACATATTTTAGTTATTTATCTTCTTTAGTGTCTGATCTACAGAATATGTTCTAAGAGGCAAGGAGTTTTGTCAGGTTTGTTCACTACTGCAACCCCAGCAACCCAGAACAGCTGCTGGCATATAGTAGGCCCTCAATAGCCTTTTGTTGATTGAATTAATGAATTAATGAACATGAAGTTTTGTCAAGAGTGTAGAACAACTAGAACATTTATATACTGCTAGTGAGAGCGTAAATTTGAACAACTTTGAGAAACAATTTGACAATATCTGGTAAAGCTAAAGATGGGTG
This sequence comes from Plecotus auritus, assembly GCF_963455305.1. Lineage (NCBI taxonomy): Eukaryota > Metazoa > Chordata > Mammalia > Chiroptera > Vespertilionidae > Plecotus > Plecotus auritus. The sequence continues at coordinate 111,560,337 of NC_137771.1, forward strand.
TATCTTTTGACCCAGTAGCTTTACTCCTGGTGGACACAGTCTAGTTAAATGCTGCATATATGTATCAGGGGACAGGTACAAGAATAGACAAAGCTCCACTGTTTATAATAGCAAAGGACTGAAAAATACATAAATGCATTTCCATTCATTTATACCATATACCAAGTAAATTAATGAATCAGTACTAGAGCAAAACAACATGGATGACCAGAAACACCAATCAGTAAGGATATATGCACCCTTATGTTCATAGCAGCACAATTTACAATTAGCTAAGATTTGGTAACAACCTAAATGCCCATCAGCAGATGAGTGGATTAAAAAACTGTGGTACATCTACACAATGGAATACTACGCTGCTATAAAATAGAAGGAACTTTTACCATTTGCAACAGCATGGATGGAACTGGAGAGCATTATGCTAAGCGAAATAAACCAGTTGGAAAAAGATAAATATCACATGATCTCACTCATATGCAGGATATAATGATCAACATAATTTGGTGAACAAGAATAGATCCAGAGACAAATGGCAGAGGAAGTGGGGGGGTTAGAGAGCAACCAAAGGACTTGTATGTATGCATATTAGCATAACCAATGGACACAGACACTGGGGTGGTGGGGTCTTTCCTGGGGTGGGAATGGCTGGGGGGAGGGGGTCAAGCAGGGAAAAAGGAGACATATGTAAAACTTTAGATAATAAATAAATAAATAAATTAATTAATTAAAAAACATGGATGAATCTCAAGAACAGAATGTTGAGCAATATGTACAAATGATTCATTTATATAAATTTGAAAAAGCAAATAATATATTGTTCAGAGATACTAAATTGTCCAGCAAAAGTATAAATAAAAGCAAGGCAATAAAGTACACAAATTGTGGGATAATGATTACTTCAGAGGAAGGATAGAAGGATGGGATAACAGAAGAGCATAGAGCAATCTTGAAGCTTAAAGGTCATGTTCTTTTTCTCCAACTGTATGGGGAGTGTGTGTGTATATTTCACAGCTACAAGTATTCTATAATGTCTACTCACTACAGAACAAAAAGAACTTTTAAAAAATATATAAAGAAAATGATTAAAGAATGATCACCAAAAATGAGAAATTGCTCAAACTCACAATTGATCAAAGGCTACAAATTAAAACAATAATAATATCATATTTATGAAATAAACAAAATTTTTATCAAATTAAGTATTTTTAATGTTTTAGGGAAACAGATATTCCCATTAACTACTCATGAAGAGGTCAACTAATATACTCATTTAGAGGGCAATTTTGTAGTATCTATTAAATTGCATATGACTAGCAAATTTTAAAATAATACAATTTTTGAAAAACATATATAAACAAAGCATTTTTAACAGTATATCTTTCTAGATAAAAACATAAAAAATGGCATGAGACAGAGAGGGATCAGGAAAGGTAGTCAAAGGGGACTCTATCATTTGTAATGGCCTAATGATTTTTAAAGTACAAATATGTATTGTTTGTTTAATTATAATTAATTCTATAAAATAAATACAATTGAAGCTACATACCAAAATTCATGACATGTAGGTAATTAGATGCAGTATTTTAAAAAATAAAGCTTTTAAATACTTTAATGATTATATTATAAACTACAAAAGACTAACTTTAATGAGTTAGGGTACTAATTTAAGAGGTTAGTAAAGGAACAAGCAGAACAAATCCAAAGAACAAAATTAAGTAAAAAATAAAGATAAAAGAAGGGGAAAAAACACACAAAATTACAATAGAGAGGACCAACAGAGCCAAAACTTGTTTCTTTGAAAAGACCAGTAACATACACAATCTTGAATCTGAACAGACCAATTACAATTAGTGAAATTGAAGCAGTAATAAACAATTTTACCAAACATTCAAAACAGAACTAATACCTATCTTTCTCAAAATATTCCAAAAAAATTCAAGAGGAGGGAAGGCTCCCATGCTCATTTGAGGAAGCCAGTGTTATCCTAATTCCAAAATCAGATAAAGATACTACAAAGAAAAAAAATGCAGGCCAATATATCTGATGAACATAGATGTAAAAACCCTCAACAAAATATTAGAAAACTGAATCCAGCAATATGTTAAAAAGATCATACACCATGATCAAGTGTGATTTATTCCTGGGATGCAAGGTTGGCACAATATCTGCAAACCAATTAGCATGATACAGCATATAAACAAAATGAAGGATAAAAATTGCATGATCATGTCAATAGATGCAGAAAATGCATTTGAAACAAAATCTAGCTCCCATTTATAATAAAAAATCTCAGCAAAGTGGGAATAGAGGTAACATATCTCAATATAATAAAGGCTATATGTGACAAACACAGCTAATTTCAGTCAATAGAGAAAAACTAAAACTGTTTCCCTGAAGATCAGGAATAGATAGGAATGCTTGCTTTCACCTCTCTTATTTAATATAGTATTGGAAGTCCTAGCCACAGCAATCAAACAGAAAGAAAAATAGGCATTCAAATTGGAAAGGAAGAAATAAAACTGTCATTATTTGCAGATGACATGAAACTGTATATAGAGAAACCTAAGGATTCCACCAAAACAACAATAACGAAGTACTATCTATACCAGGGGTGGGCAAACTTTTTGACTCGAGGGCCACAATGGGTTCTTAAACTGGACCGGAGGGCCAGAACAAAAGCATGGATGGAGTGTTTGTGTGAACTAATATAAATTCAAAGTAAAGGAGCAGAGGGGAGAGCAAGAGAACTCTCCGCTCTTTCAGCTCCGCGGGCCAGATAGAACAGCCGAACGGGCCGGATCCGGCCCGCGGGCCGTAGTTTGCCCACGGCTGATCTATACTAATAAAAGCTTAGGTGGCCCTCATGCCCAGGCACCCTCATGCAATGCCCTCATGTCATCACAAGAAGGCCATCCCGCAGGTTGTCACAAGATGGCTGCCCCCACATCATCACAAGATGGCCTCCACAAGATGGCCGGCAGGAGAGGGCAGTTGGGGGCGATCGGGCCAGCAGGGGAGCAGTTAGGTGTCAATCAGGCCAGTAGGAGAGTGGGGGTGATCAGGCTGACAGGCAGAAGCTGTTAGGGGCAATCAGGCAGGTAGGCAGGCAAGTGGTTAGGAGCCAGCAGTCCTGGATTGTGAGAGGGATCAAGCCTAAACCGGCAGTCGGATATCCCCCGAGGGGTCCCAGATTGGAGAGGGTGCAGGCTGGGCTGAAGGACACCCCACCCAGTGCACAAATTTCATACACCAGGCCTCTAGTAACTGATAAATGAATTCAGCAAAGTAGCAGGATGCAAAAATAAATATTCAGAAATCAGTTGCATTTTTATATACCAACTAGAGGCTCAGTGCACAAAATTTGTGCACTCGGAGGGGGGTGAATCCCTCAGCCTGGCCTGCACCCTCTTGACTGGGGCTCCACAATTGATCACTCAACAGAGGGAGGCCCCACCCACCTGCCACAGCCTGACTGTCAGTGGCCTGGGCCTCCCTCTTTGGGGCAATCATGAATCCCCCCGATTGATTGTCCCACCAGCCAGTGGCCTGGGCCTCCCTTTGTGGGGAAATAATGGGGCAATGGTGGGGCCCCCTGACCAATCGCATTGCCCCTGCCTTGGCTGGCCTGGCACCAGTGTGTGTCATAGTATGGTCATTCAGACGGTTGTTCTGCTGTTCAGCCATTAGGTTGATTTGCATATTATGCTTTTATTATTATAGATAATAAACTATCTGAATAGGAAACTAAGAAAATAATCCCAATTTCTAAGAAAAAAAAATCTAGGAATTAATTCAACCAGGGAGGTAAGAGTCCAGTACTCAGAAAATTGTAAGATACTGAATAAAAAAATTGAAGAAGATACAAATAAATAAGGCATATATCACTCTCATGAATAGGAAGAAGTATCATCATTAAAATGTTCATACTACCCAAAGCAACCTATAGATTCATTGAAATTCCTATCAAAATACCAATGGTATATTTCACAGAGGTAAAACAAATAATCCAAATCTTTCTATAAAACCACAAAAGACCCCAAATACCAATAGCAATCATGAGAAAGAAGAACAAATTTGGAAATATCACAATACCTGATATCAAACTATACTACAAAGCTATAGTAATCAAAATTGCATGGTACTGGAATAAAAACAGACATATAGATGAATGTAACAGAATAGAGAACCCAGAAATAAACTGATGCCTATATGGTCAATTAATATTAAACAAAGGAGGCAAAAGACAGTCTAATCAATAAATGGTATTGGGATAATTGGATAGATACATGCAAAAAGTGGAACTGGACTAGCTTCTTACACCTTATTCAAGAATAAACTCAAAATAGATTAGACACTTAAATATAAGATTCAAAATCATAAAACTCCTAAACTCTTCGAAGAAAACATAGGCAGTAAAATATCAGACATTTCTCTTAGTAATATTTTTCCTGACATATCTCCTTGGGCAAGAGAAACAATAAATAAATAAATAAATAAATAAATAAATAAATAAATAAATAAATAAGACTACATCAAACTAAAAGTTTTTGCACAGAAAAGACAACCCACTGAATGGGAGAACATATTCACCAATGATACATCTGCTAAGGAGTTATTTTTAAAGAATTCATACAACTCAATACCAACTCCCCCCCCCAAACAATCCAATTGAAAAATGTGCAAAGGACCTGAATAGATACTTCCTCAGGGAGGACATACAGATGGCCAATAGACATATGAAAAATTGCTCACTGTCACTAATCAACAGAGAAATGTGAATTAAAATCACAATGAGATATCAATTCACACCTGTCAAAATGGCTATAATCAATAAATCAACAAATGAGAAGGATGTAGAGAAAAGGGAATCCTAGTATACTGCTGGTGGGAATACAGAATGTTGCAGCCAGTATGGAAAACTATATGGAGTTTCCTCAAAAAATTAAAAATGGAACTGCTTTATGACCCAGTGATTCCACTCCTGGGAATAAATCCTAAGAATCTGGAAACACTAATTTAAAAGATATATGCACCCCTATATTCATTGCAGCATTATTTACAATAGCCAAGATTTTGAAGCAATCCAAGTGCTCATCAAAAGATGGGTGGATAAAAATGCTATGGAATATTACTCAGCCATTAAAAAGAATGAAATCTTACCATTTGCAAAAGCATGGATGGACCTAGAGAGTATTATGCTCAGTGAAATAAATCAGTCAAAGAAAGACACATACCATATGATTTTTATTTACATGTGGAATCTAAAGAACAATATAAATGAACAAACAACATTGAAATGGACTCATAGATACAGAGAACAGACTGATAGCTGCCAAAGGGGAGAGTAGGAGGACTGAGTGAAAACAATGAAGGGATTGAGAAGTACAGATCTATAGTTACAAAATAATAATGGAGATGTAAAGTGCAGCATAGGGAATTTATAATAATAAAGGCGTAATATGCTAATTAGATCGGACAGCTGAACGACCTTCCGGACATCATTCCAGACATCCTTCTGGATGATGCCGCTGCAGCGGGGACCAAGGCAGAGGCGGTTAGGGGTGATCAGGCAGGTAGGCAAGTGGTTAGGGGTGATCAGGCAGGCAGGCAAATGGTTAGGGGCAATCAGACAGGCAGATAAGCAGTTAGGGGTGATCAGGCAGGCAGGTGAGTAGTTAGGGGTGATCAGGCAGGCAGAGGGGTTGGGGCAATCAGGCAGGCAGGCATACTGGTTAGGGGCGACCAGGCAGGCAGGCAGGCAAGCGAGCAGTTAGGAGCCAGCAGTCCTGGATTGCAAGAGAGATGTCCAACTGCCAGTTTAGACCCAATCCCTAAGGGATCCCAGATTATGAGAGGGTGCAGGCCGGGCTGAGGGACCCCCCCACCGTGCATGAATTTCATGCACCAGGCCTCTAGTTCTATATAATAAAAGCCAAATATGCTAAGTGTCCATTCATTCAGTTGTCCATTCAGCCAATCAAAGCATAACATGCTAATGATATGCTAAGACCACTCTACTGCTCGCTATGACGTGCACTGACCACCAGGGGGCAGATGCTCCCACTGGTAGGTTAGCTTGCTGCTGGGGTCCAGCTGATCGGGACTGAGCAAGATGGGCCAGACACACCCTGGAGCCCTCCTGCATCCCTCCCTGGCCCTGATTGTGCATCAGGGGATGTTAGAGAGCCAGTTTCTGCCCAATCCTGCAGGCCAGGCTTAGGGACCCACTGGTGCATGAATTTGTGCACCAGGCCTCTAGTATAGTCAATAATATTGTAACACCTATGTATGGTGCCGGGTGGATATAGCAAATACCGAGGAAATCACTTTGTAAGGTAATATATGATGGTCTAACCATTGTTTTGTACACCTGAAACTAATTTTAAAAAATATAGAATGTGAACTGTAATTTTAAAAAATTTAAATAAATAAAAATACACAATCTTGGTAACACAAAAAGGGAGACCAAAACTGAACATTGTTGCCCTGGCCAATATGATCTAGTGGTTAGAGTGTTGGCCACTACATCAAAGGGTCTTGGGTTTGATTCCTGGTCAAGGGGTCAAGGGCATGTACCTGGGTTGTGGAGTTTGCTCCCCACCTCTGGTTGGGTGCATGTGGGAAGCAACCAATAGATGTCTCTAATAGATGTCTCTCTCACATCTCTCTCTCTTTCTCTTCCCTTGCTCCCTTCCGTTCTCTCTGAAAAGCAATAGGAAAAAAATATCCTCTGGTGAAGATTAAAAACAAAAAGCAAAAAATTGAACAATGTTAGGTAAAAAGGGAGAACAGAGTTACAGATATTGTGAAGGTTAAAAAGACAAAAACATGTAATGCATAATTGATGAAAATAAATCTAAAACTTAGATGAAATGGAACATTTCCTAGAAACATATAACTTACCAAAACTATCTCAAAGGGCGGGGGGGGGGGGGGGAACTAAGTAGAAATATAACTATTAGAGAAAGTGAATCAGTATCTAAAACTCTATTTGTCAAAAACACAAGGCCCAGATTGTTTCATAGGTGAATTCTAACTAAATTCAAGAAAGAGATCATCCAACTTATACAAGCCTTTCAAGAAAAAAGATAAAGAAGGCACCCCTAAATCATTTCATGAAGCTATTATAATACTCCTAAAATCAAAACCAATCAATGGGAGTAATAAAATTGAAAAGTATATGTCAATCTCAATTATGATCGTAGGTGGAAAATTTATGAACAAAATATCAGCTAGCAAAATTCATCCATTAAAAAAACAAAACAAAAACAAACAAAAAAACTTACATAAGAAACTGAGCTGGTTTTACCCCAGGAATGCAAGGATATTCTAATACTAGAATACTGTAATATAATTTACCACATTAACAAAGGAAAAGAAAACATCTCAACACATATAGAAAAAGCATTGCATAGAAAAGGTCCAACCATACTGCATATAAAAATACTTGGCAGTCTGGAGAGGAAGGCCTTCCTTTATGGAGGGTACCTGGTAAAAACCTACAGGAAGCATAATACACCTTTAGAAGTGCAATCCCTTTTAAGTTAAAGAATTCTCCTTTTGATGTATTTTTGATTGCCTTCGTACTTTTTATGTTAAGCAGTGAACATCTCCATGTAAATCTATGAATATATGTCATGTAATTTCTTTAGGTTAAATACAAAGAGGTAGAATTGCTCAGTTCAGGGTTGTATATCCTACTAGAGGCCCAGTGCATGAAATTCGTGCATGGGGGGTCCCCTCAGCCCAGCCTGCACCCTCTTCAATCTGGGACCCCTCGGGGGATGTCTGACTGCCAGTTTAGGCCCGATCTCGGAGATTAGGCCTAAACCGGCAGTTGGACTTCCCTCTCACAATCCGGCACCGCTGGCTCATAACTGCTCACCTGCCTGCCTGCCCGATCACCCCTAACCACCTCCTCCTGCCAGCCTGACCGCCCCTAACTGGCCCCCCTTCTGGCCTAGTCACCCCCAACTGCCCCCCCTGCCAGCCTGGTCACTCCCCATTGCCCCCCCCAAGCCTGGTCACCCCTTACTGTCAACCCTGCCAGCCTGGTCATCCCCAACTGGCCCCCCCCCCCCCGCTGGCCTGGTCACCCCCAACTTCCCCCCTGCTGGCCTGGTTGCCCCCAACTGCCCTCCCCCCACCAGCCTAGTTGCCCCCAACTGCCCCCCCTTCTTGCCTGGTTGCCTCACTCAGCCTGCTGTTCAGTCATTTGGTTTGTCCCTCACTAACTCCTCTGCCAGCCTGGTCACCCATGCAGCCTGCTGTTCAGTTGTTACTATGACAGCATCCTAGACAATTTGCATAATCCTCTATTATTAGTATAGATAAATATTATGTTCCCCAAATTTCCATGTAGGAGGATTAGAGTGACATTTAGAGTAACACAAAGCAGTTCCTGGGACTTCTTTCTTTTCATTTCATTCATTCAACAGATATATATTGAATGCTATGACATGCTAAGCTTTCTGCAGGGCATTAGTATTTAGTGGTAAACACAAATGTGGGCATTGGCACCCTATTGGAGCTCACAGATTAGTTCGGAGGTCATCTATATATCTTATTTAAGAAATTGCCTATTTGTGACTTTACTCATTTTTCTGAGTGTTCAGTTTGATTTTTCCAGAAGGTGAGATTCTGGGATGATCAGCATCTAAAGTATAAGGGGTACAGGAATGAGATCTCTTTGGGTAAAGTAACTTTGTTTCCCAAACCAAAAATAGAACAAATGGTGGAAAAACAGAATTGTATTTAGATGGAGACAAAGAAGAAAGTATCTGAAATAGGTAAGTCTCCCTTTATCTGAAATGTGTGATTTCCTCAGCTGTGGACAGAGAGTGCCACACACAGACTGGCCATATCCCACTTTTGCCTTGACCAGGCCCCATAAAACTCCTGACAGGGGTTGTGATTTAACTCAAGTTAAATTCAGAAGCCCCCACAAATGAGAACCTCTCAATACTATTTATCACTCTCAATCAGCAAATTTATTTTTAAAAATGACAGAAAAATTAATTCTGACAAGATAGAAAACTAGCTTGAGCTGCTGGCTCTTTCCTCTCAAATCAAACCTGGAGAAACTACATAACTGAGAAGAAACACAAAGTTGAGCGAGTAACAAAACTATAAGAGCTCCTGCAGAGGCCAGAGGTGGTCTTGAAGTCATGGGAGGATGGTTGCACCTGGACAGCAGCCAGAGGGGGATGGGAAGAGAGGTTCAGTTAGAGGTTTTAACTTCTGCATTCCTTTTTCCCTTCATTGTTTTGGGGTGATATTCACCTGCCTTATTGAAACAGCCTAGGGCATGCACTGAGGTGTCAATGGGTAACATCTGGGCAGTAAAGTTGATAAAGGTGAGGGATTATGAGTTGCCCTGACTTTGAGCACCTTCTCCACCATCTCCTGTGGCTCCAAATCCCCAGGTTGATGAAAAACAAATGAGAGAGATTGTCTCTTCCCAGTTTTATTTCATTAAATGAACTGAGTCCAACAGAGGAATTGCCAGAACAGTGAATTCACCTCAACTTGGGGGGATGATAGAAAAGTGATGGTGCTGAGGGCTTTCTCCACCCTGGCACTCAACCCTCCCAATCTCCTAACAATCACTAAAGGGACACTTTAGTGTGTATGTGCCTTTACTCATGGCATTGCCAGACAAGATTGACCACAGAAAAATATGAGCTTGCAGGCCAAAATAATGAGATTCTCAATGAGTGCAACCACTGTACAAGAGAGACTAAAATTGACATACCACTAGACCCCATGAAGCAAAACTATTGGGACAGACATATCAAGGATTTAAAATAGACATAATTAGTACCCTTAAAAAGATAAAGGATAACATTAGTGATGTGATGCAGGTATAAGAAGTTTTTAAAAGAACTAAATGGAAATACAAGAGTGGGGGAAAGTAGGTTAATAATAATCTATAATAAAAGCATAATATGCTAATTAGACCAGACAGCTGAACAACCTTCCGGACATCATTTCAGACCAAGCCACAGTGGCATGGGCCTAGGCAGAGGCGGTTACAGGCAATCAGGCAGGCAAGCAGTTAGGGGTGATTAGGCAGGCAGGCAGAGTTGTTAGGGGCAATCAGGCAGGCAGGCAGAGTGGTTAGGGGCAATCAAGCAGGCAGGCAAGTGGTTAGAGGCAATCAGGCAGGCAGGTGAGCAGTTAGGGGTGATCAGGCAAGCAGGCAAGTGGTTAGGGGCAATCAGGCAGGCAGGCAAGTGGTTAGGGGTGTTCAGGCAAGCAGGTAAGTGGTTAGAAATGGTCAGACAGGCAGGCAGAGTGGTTAGGGGCAATTAGACAGGCAGGCAGAGTGGTTAGGGGTGATCTGGCAGGCAGGCGAGTGGTTAGGGACCATAAGGCAGGCAGGCTGGCCAATGGTTAGGAGCCAGCTGTCCCAGATTGTGAGAGGGATGTCCCGAATTGCAAGAGGGTGTAGGCCAGGCAGAGGGACCCCTCCCCTATGCATAAATTTCATACACCTGGCTTCTATTAATACATAATACAATCTATACTAATAATAGCCTAGGTGGCATCACGCCCTCACATCGTCACAAGATGGCCATCACAAGATGGCCATGTGCACAGAGAGACAGGACCCGGCAGCCGCTCCATGTGACGAGGCCTGCGGGTCCAGCAGCTCTGCGCAGCACAGAGGAGGCCAGTCCCGACATCTCTGCTGCCTCACATGGAGGAGGCGGGTCCTGGCAGAGGAGGCAGGTCCCAGCAGGGGAGGCCAGTTGTGGGCAATCAGGCCGGCAGGGGAGGCCAGTTGGGGGCGATCAGGCTGGCTGGGGATTGGTTAGGGGGTGATCAAGCTGACAGGCAGAAGTGGTTAGGGGCAATCAGGCAGGCAGGCAGGCGAGTTGTTAGGAGCCAGTGTTCCGGATTGTGAGAGAGATGTCCGACAGCTGGTTTGGACCTGTCATTCTGCCATTCGATAGATTTGCATATTAGGGTTTTATTATATAGGATAAATTCATACAGTATTCATAAAGTATTGTATAAAGTTGTTGATATGTATATTAAAAAGCAAAATAATTCACAAACAAAAGACTAGAAAGATTGAATATATATCTAATGCTCTACTTCTGGTAAATTTTGCAAAAGAAGTCTGCCAGAGGATTGCCTGCTTTAGTTTGAGTTTCTGATGAGAGGAAAAGATGCCTCCCCCCATGGTTCTATTTGGAGGCATGAGAATGAGACCCCTGGGGTTAAACCTGCCCTCAGACCCCAGGGAGGCATCCCAGCCTGTTTCAGAATTACAGTTCATAAAAGCCTGTATGTATGGAGTCTGTAACATGCAAGACATGGAGAGAACGGAATGAACACCTGCTTTTGAGGGGCTGACAGATTTGTGACTAAGAAACAAGAAGTGGTTGAAAAGAAAGTGCATTATTGTGGTTAGTAATATATTCCGTTATATTACCTAGTCATCATTCATGACTTACAATTAAGTCTTTTATCCATTTTGAATTTATTCTTGTGTATGGTATAAGTTGTAGTCTAGTTTCATTTTCTTGCATGTACTTGTCCAATTTTCTCAACACCATTTCTTTCTTTAATTCTAAAAATGTGCTGCTTTTTAAAAAATAATTCTTTAGGGGACTATAAAACTGGTGGTTGAATAGGCAGACATGTCCTGTGCCTTGTCCCAGAGCAGATAGAAGGAGCAACTAAATTGAATGACATCCACCCAGAATTGGTGAGTTAGTCACAGCTGGTGAGACAATCCACAGCCAGAAAGGACAGAAGATGCCTAGCAAATGGTAGGATCAGGGATCTGGGCTGGAAAGAGACATGCAACCACCAGGCCGAGAGGGTCAGGAGGAAGCTGCACTGCACCAAAGCCACGTCCCTTGGGGACAGATGAAACAAACAACTGTGGAAAGGAAGTCCACAGGGCTGCTGGAGGCTGGAGAATCTAGATCTAAGTCCACAGCCATGAGAGGCTGCGCCCAAAATGGCGGCCTAAAGAGCTAACTGAGCCAACTGGTGCCAGGGGCAGAGAAATGCACAGTTGCATGGCTGTTTTGCCTCTGTTTGGTCTTTGCATTTATTCACTAAACCCGGTTCATAGGACTTTCAATTACAAACTCACCCGAGGCTGCAGTGCAGGTGGACGTGAGGATTTGTGGAGACTGGGAAGAGGGTGTGGAGGGGAGCAGGACAGGGAGAGGTGATGAGGAATCCAGCCCTGAGATATTTGTGACCCTCTGGACCCAAGCAGCCACTTTTCTCCTGAAGAGCCAGCCCCTCCCAGCAGCCTCAAAACAGCTAATACATCCATGACCAGCCTACACCTCAAGCTTTTCAAAGGAAACAAAGACTCTGAATAGCCCCCAAAGAGCCCTCAGGGACTGGGTTAAAAAGGGGCCATTCAGTCCTGGAAAGTGATACAGCACCACCCCCACCTAAAGCCCTGTCAGAAACAGAAGCTTTGAGTGATTAAGATTGACAACAGGCAGACAGGCAAAGCAGGCAGATTGGTCCTGCCTATTTGCAACCAAGGCTGTGGAGACAGACATAAAGGAGTGGTAGATCCCTTGGAACTTCAACACTGTGCTGACTATGTAACAGGAAACTGAGAAGTGACAGACAGAAGAGTGGAGTCTTACACCAACCCCCATGGGGCATTAAAATTTGGCTGAAGCGAATGACATTTCACTTTTTTATATTTTATCTTTTATTTCCAAAAAAAATTTTCCTTTTTTTATATTTTATTTTTTTATATTATTTTTTCTTCATTCTATTTTTATTGTTATTTAACTTTATCTCATTTTTCCCTTTTCTACCCTTTTCTTCCTCACTTCTCCCTTTTTCATCCTGTTTTCTCTTCTCCTGTCCCCACTTTAGTTTTTCTCTTTCCTTTCTTTTTACCCCTTGTAAAAAATTGAACTTCTTTATCTGCTTTATTGACCTGTTATTATTATTGTAGTCTCTGTTGGTTTACTCATATCTAATTTCCTCTCCCTTGCTCCACATCTTTTCTCTTTTTTAGCTAGTCAATTTTTTTAATGCCTTTGTTTTTCCTCTCCTCTCTTGCTCTCTTCCTCTCCTAATTGTTTAATTAGCTTCACTCACTAAACTCAAGCCTATATGCTCTCTTCTCTATTCTCCTTTTCAAAAAATAAATGAATAAATATATAGATAATTTAAAAAAAATTTTTTTGTTTTAACTTCTTATTTTTTCTTTCCTCTCACCCACTCATTCTCTTTCTACCTTCTCTATACTGAACTGTGGTTCCTCCCCTATTCATTCAATTCCTTAACCTCACTATCTGTTTATAAGCTGTACCTCTATAGATTCTGTCCTGACTTTTTTCTGGATGCTTGTTGCTTGCATTTTTTTGTTTGTTTATTTGTTTGTTTTGTGGTATTTTCTCCCCATATATTTTTTCTTCTTTTTCTTTTCTTTCTTACCTTTTTTTTTCCTTTTCTCAATATCATTACTGCTTCCTTTTCTCTCCCCTAATTCTCTTTTCTCTGGTGAACACTTTTATTGGGGTTATCAGTGTCATGAGTACATTTGTGTTTTGTTCCCTTTGTGTTGTGTCTTCTTGAGTTGTATATTGTGCTGTTCTATCAACATGGTAGAGAGAGAGCCACATAACCAGAAACCCTGAGAGGAGACTCCATCCATGAATGAGACAATAACACTCAAGAGCAAATTACACCAAGAGAATTCAAATATCCCAAATAGGGGGCATCCCTATAATACCCAGACCAGAACTTGACAGATTGCATGACTGGGTCCCAGAAAACATCTACTATATAAGCCAAGCTCAAAAAATTTGGGTGGTATAACAGTTTGATCTAATACATAGAAACAATCATTAAGGAACAGCAAAAATGAGGAGACAAAGAAACAACCCCTGTACAAAAGAAAATGAAGACTCACCAGAAAAGGAAATAAACAAAATGGAGGCAAGCAATTTGTCAAAAAAAGAATTCAGAGCAATGGTTATAAGGATGCTGAAAATGATGGAAGACAAATTTAACAACATGTATAAGAATCAAGAGGAAATGAAGAATGAGATGGCTGCAATAAAGAACACAATGGAAAGTTTCAACAGACTAGAAAAAGCTGAGGACCACATCAGGGAGTTCAAGCAGAGCAGCAACTGGAAAAAACAAAACAAAATAAAAAAAAAAACAACTTAAAAAGCAGGAGGAGAGTCTAAGGGAGCTTTGGGACAACACAAAACAAAACAACATCCACATAACAGGGGTGCCAGAAGTAGTGGAAGCTGATCAAGGAATAGAAAACCTGTTTGAAGAAAATGTGACAGAAAAATTCCCTGATTTTGGCAAGAAAAAAGTCACACAAGTCTAAGAAGCACACAGAGTTCCAAACAAGATGAACCAAAAAAGACCAACCAACACAAAGATGCATCATAATTAAATTGGCAAACATCATCCACAAAGTAAGAATCTTAAAGGCTGCCAGAGGGATATCGAAAGTTACCTACAAGAGATTTATCATTAGACTATCAATGGATTTCTCAACAGAAATACATCAGGCCAGAAGGAAACAGAATTAAATACAAAGTGATGCAAAGCAAGGGACTGAATCCAAGAATACTATACCCAGCAAGGCTATCATTCAAAATTGAAGGTGAAGTAAGGAGCTTCACAGACAAAAGAACGCTAAAGGAGTTTATAACCACCAACCACCAATGCAAGAAATGTTAAAGGGTCTGCTGTAAAAACAAGAAATAGAAAGGGAATAAGGAACATAGGTATAAAGAATAAATATGGTAACAAACAAGTACATATTAATAATAACCTTAAGCATAAATGGATTCAATGTTCCAATCAAAAGACATAGGGCAGCTGAATGGATAAGAAAACATGACCCATATAATTTGCTGTCTACAAGAGACCCACCTCAGAACAAAGGACTCCCACAGACTGATAGTGAAGGGATGGAAAAAAATTTTCAGACAAAAGGAAATGAAAACAAAGCTGGGATACTTATTTCTGACAAAATAGATCTTAAAGTGAAGGTCATAACAAGAGATAAGGAGGACTACTTATAATACTAAAGGGAGCAATTCAACAAGAGGATATAACTTTGGTAATCATATATGCACCCAATACAGGAACACCCAAATACATAAAAAATACTCCTAGAAAATATCAAGGAAGATATCAATAGTAGGGGACTTTAATACCCCATTGATACCACTGGATAAATCCTCTAAACAAAAAATCAGCAAAGAAACAGCAATCCTAAATGACTCACTAGATAAGTTGGAATTAATTGACATCTTCAGAACTTTTCACCCCAAAGATACAGGATATACATTATTCTCAAATATGCATGGGGCATTTCCAAAAATAGACTGCATATTGGGACACAGGCAAAGTCTCTTCAAATTCAAGAAGATAGAAACCATATCAAGCATCTTCTCAGATCACAATGACATAAAATTAGAAACCAACTACAATAAAAACAATGAAAAAAATCAATGAATAAAACCAAGTGGTTTTTATTCCAGGGATACAAGGCTGGTACAATATCCACAAATCAATAAATGTGATATATCACATAAACAAATTAAGCATCAAAAATAACAGAATCATATCAATTGATGTAGAAAAATATTTGACAAATTCCAACACCCTTTCTTGATAACTCTTAGCAAAGTGGGACTAGAGGGATCATACCTCAACATAATAAAAACCTTACATGATAAACCTACAACCAACATCATACTCATGGGCAAAAACTAAAACCACTTTCCCTAAGAACAGGAACAAGACAGGGATACCCACTTTGACCACTCTTGTTCAACATAGTACTGGAAGTGTTAGTCATAGTGATCAGACAGAAAAAGAAATGAAAGGCATCAAAATTGGAAAAGAAAAAGTAAAACCGTCATTATTCACAGATAACATGTATTGTATGTAAATCCTAAAGACTCCATCAAAAAACTACTAGAATTAATAAATAATTTGGCAATGTAGCCAGATATAAAACTAACACCCAGAAATCTGCGACTTTTTTATACACCAATAATGAACTCACAGAAAGAGAAACTTTAAAAAAATCACATTTACCATTGAACCAAAAAAAATTAAGATACCTAGGAATAAACTTAACTAAGGAGGTAAAAGACCTATACTCAGAAAACTACATGACATTGAAAAAGGAGATAGAGCAAGACATAAAAAAATGGAAGGATATACCGTGTTCATAGATTGGTAGAATCAACATCATTAAAATGCCCATACTACTCAAAGCAATCTATAGATTCAATGCAATCCCCATTAAATTACCAGCAGCATATTTCATAGACCTAGAACAAACTCTCCAAAAAGTCATCTGAAAAAAAAAAACAAAAAACAAAAAACAAAAACACCTGAATAGCCACAGCAATCCTGAGACAGAAGAACAAAGTTGGAGGGATCACAATACCAGATATCAAGCTTTATTACAAAGCCACTGTTCTCTAAAACTGCCTGGTACTGGCATAAGAAAAGACATATAGACCAATGGAACAGAACAGAAAACACAGAAATTGACCCAAACCATTTAGAGTCCTTTTTCCTTATTAAGTTTTTGTCTGGACGATCTACCCAGCAAAGTCAGTGTGGTGTAAAAGTCCCCTACTATGTCTGTATTGTTGTTTTTTTTTTTTTTTCCAAATTTTTATTAAGGTATTATATGTGTACATATCTTACCATTGCCCCACCCCCACCCCACTCCCATACCTGCCCTCACCCCCCAATGTTTTGCATCCGTTGGTTACTCTTATATGCATGCATACAAGTCCTTCAGTTGATCTCTTATTTCCCCCACCTCTCCCTAACCTTACCGCTGTAATTAGACACTCTGTTTGATGCTTTACTGCCTCTGTAACTATCTTTTGGTTCATCAGTTTATAATGTTTTTCATTATCCCTAAATGAGTGAGATCATGTGGTATTTTTCTTTCATTGACTGGCTTATTTCACTTAGCATAATGTTCTCTAATTCCATCCAGGTGTCTACAAATGGTAGTAATTCCTTCTTTTTTATGGCAGCATAGTATTCCATTGTGTAGATGTACCATAGTTTTCTGATCCAGTCATCTGCTGACGGGCACCTAGGCTGTTTCCAAATCTTAGCTATTGTAAATTGTGCTGCTATGAACATAGGGGTGCATATATCCTTTCTGATTGGTGTTTCTGGTTTCTTAGGATATATTCCTAGGAGTGGGATTACAGGGTCAAATGGGAGTTCCATTTTCAGTTTTTTGAGGAAACTCCATACTGTTCTTCACAGTGGCTGCACCAGTCTGCATTCCCAGCAGCAGTGCACGAGGGTTCCTTTTTCTCCGCATCCTCGCCAACACTTGTCGTTTGTTGATTTGTTGATGATAGCCATTCTGACAGGTGTGAGATGGTATCGCATTGTCGTTTTGATTTGCATCTCTCGGATAATAAGTGACTTTGAGCATGTTTTCATGTGTCTCTTGGCCTTCCTTCTGTCTTCTTTCGAAAAGATTCTATTTAGGTCCGTTGCCCATTTTTTTATTGGATCATTTATCTTCCTTTTATTAAGTTGTATAAGCTGCCTGTAGATGTTGGAAATTAAACCTTTATCAGTGATACCATTTGCAAATATGTTCTCCCATACAGTGGGGTTTCTTGTTGTTTTGTTGATGGTTTCTTTTGCTGTGCAAAAGCTTTTTATTTTGATGTAGTCCCATTTGTTTATTTTCTCTTTGGCTTCCATTGCCCTAGGGGCAGTATCACTGAAAAAGTTCTTTTGGCATATGTCTGAGATTTTGCTGCCTGTGGATTCCTCTAGTATTTTTATGGTTTCCCGTCTTATATTTAAGTCCTGTATCCATTTTGAGTTTATTTTTGTGTATGGTGTAAATTGGTGATCTAGTTTCATTTTTTTGCATGTATCTGTCCAATTTTCCCAACACCATTTATTGAAGAGACTGTCTTGACTCCATTGTATGCTCATGCCTCCTTTGTCAAATATTAATTGCGCATATTGGTTTGGGTCGATATCTGGATTCTCTATTCTATTCCATTGATCTATATGTCTGTTCTTGTGCCAGTACCAGGCTGTTTTGAGGACAGTGGCTTTGTAATACAGCTTGAAATCTGGTATTGAGATCCCTCCTACTTTATTCTTCTTTCTCAGGATTGCTGTGGCTATTCGGGGTCTTTTTTTATTCCAGATGAATTTTTGGAGAGTTCTTTCTAGGTCTGTGAAATATGCTGTTGGTATTTTAATGGGGAGTGCATTGAATCTATAGATTGCTTTGGGTAGTATGGACATTTTGATGATGTTGATTCTACCAATCCATGAACATGGTATGTTCTTCCATCTGTTTACATCTTCCTCTATCTCTTTTTTCAGTGTCCTGTAGTTTTCCGCATATAGGTCTTTTACCTCCTTGGTTAGGTTTATTCCTAAGTATCTTAATTTTTTTGGTGCGATGGAAAATGGGATTGCTTTTTTAGTCTCTCTTTCTGTAAGTTCACTGTTGGTGTATAGAAATGCCATAGATTTCTTGGCGTTAATTTTGTATCCTGCTACCTTGCCGAATTCATTTATTAAGTCTGTTAGTTTTTTGATAGAGTCTTTCGGGTTTTTTATGTACAATATCATGTCATCTGCAAATAAGGACAGCTTTACTTCTTCTTTTCCAATTTGGATGCCTTTTATTTCTTCTTCTTGTCTAATTGCAATGGCTAATACTTCCAGTACTATGTTGAACAGGAGTGGTGAGAGTGGGCATCCCTGTCTTATTCCTGTTCTTAGGGGAAATGGTTTTAGTTTTTGCCCATTGAGTATGATGTTAGCTGTGGGTTTATCATATATAGCTTTTATTATGTTGAGGTATGATCCTTCTATTCCCACCTTGTTGAGAGTTTTTATCAAGAAAGGGTGTTGGATTTTGTCAAATGCTTTTTCTGCATCAATTGATATGACTATGTGATTTTTATCTTTCAATTTGTTTATGTGATGTATCACATTTATTGATTTTCGGATATTGAACCATCCTTGCATTCCTGGGATAAACCCTACTTGGTCATGGTGTATGATCTTTCTGATGTACTGCTGGATCCGATTTGCTAGAATTTTGTTGAGGATTTTGGCATCTACATTCATGAGGGATATTGGCCTGTAATTCTCTTTCATTGTGTTGTCTTTATCTGGTTTTGGTATTAGGGTGATGCTGGCTTCATAGAAGGAGCTTGGAAGTGTTCCTTCCTCTTGAATTTTTTGGAATAGTCTGAGGAGGATAGGTTTTAGTTCTTCCTTGAATGTTTGGTAAAACTCTCCTGTGAAGCCGTCTGGCCCCGGGCTTTTGTTTGCCGGAAGCTCTTTGATGACTGCTTCAATTTCTTCCATAGTTACTGGCATATTGAGCTGTTTAGATTCTTCCTGACTGAGTTTTGGAAGGTTATATTTTTCTAGGAATCTGTCCATTTCCTCCAGGTTGTCCAGTTTGTTGGAATAGAGTTGTTCGTAGTATTTTTTAACAATCCTTTGTATTTCGGCGGGATCTGTTGTTATTTCACCTCTTTCATTTCTGATTTTGTTTATTTGGGTCCTCTCTCTTTGCTTCTTGGTGAGCCTGGCTAGAGGTTCATCAATCTTGTTTATCCTTTCAAAGAACCAGCTCTTGGTTTTGTTGATCTTTTGTATTGTTTCTTTGGTCTCTATGTCGTTTATCTGTGCTCTGATCTTTATTATTTCCTTCCTTCTGCTTACACTGGGCTTTTCTTGTTGCTCTTTTTCTAACTCTTTGAGTTGTTGGCTTAGGTAATTTATTACCCCTGTTTCTTGTTTTTTGCAGTAGACTTGTAGAGCTATGAACTTCCCTCTCAAGACTGCTTTCGCTGTGTCCCATAGATTTTGGATTGTAGTGTTTTCATTGTCATTTGTTGTCATGATGTTTTTTATTTCTTCTTTGATCTCTCTGGTAACCCAGTCATGGTTTAATAGCATGCTGTTTAGTCTCCATGTGTTTGATTTCTTTGGGTTGTTTTTATTGTAGTTGATTTCCAGTTTTATGCCACTGTGGTCTGAGAAGATGCTTGATATGATTTCTATCTTCTTGAATTTGAAGAGACTTTGCCTATGTCCCAACATATTGTCTATCTTTGAAAATGACCCATGTGCACTTGAGAAGAATGTATATTCTGTGGCTTTGGGGTGAAATGTTCTGAAGATGTCAATTAATTCCATCTGGTCTAGTGAGTCATTTAGGATTGATGTTTCTTTGCTGATTTTTTGTTTAGAGGATTTGTCCAATGGTGATAGTGGGGTATTAAAGTCTCCTACTATGATTGTATTGCTGTCAATCTCTCCCTTGATATCCTCCAGGAGTTTTTTTATGTATTTGGGTGCTCCTGTATTGGGTGCATATATGTTTACCAGAGTTATTTCTTCTTGTTGGATTGCTCCCTTTAGTATTATGAAGTGGCCTTCCTTATCTCTTGTTATGTCCTTCAGTTTGAGATCTAATTTGTCAGATATAAGTATTGCTACCCCAGCTTTTTTTTCAGTTCCATTTGCCTGGAAAACCTTTTTCCATCCCTTCACCCTCAGTCTGTGTGCGCCTTTTTTTCTGAGGTGGGTTTCTTGTAGACAGCAGATATATGGGTCATGTTTTCTCATCCAATCCATTACCCTATGTCTTTTGATTGGGGCATTTAATCCGTTTACATTTAAAGTTATTATTGATAGGTACTTATTTGTCGCCATTCCTATTCTTTACACCTGTGTTCCTTCTTCGCTTCCTATTTCTTTTTTTTTTTTTTTTTTTACAGCAGACCCTTTAGCATTTCTTGCATTGCTGGTTTGGTGGTAATAAATTCCCTTAGTCCTTTTTTGTCTGTGAAGCTCCTGATTTCACCTTCAATTTTGATTGACAGCCTTGCTGGGTACAGTATTCTTGGATTCAGACCCTTCCTTTGCATGACTTTGTATATTTCATTCCATTCCCTTCTGGCCTGATGAGTTTCTGTTGAGAAATCAGTTGCTAGTCTGATGGGGGTTCCTTTGTATGTAACTTTCTGTCTCTCTCTGGCCGCTTTTAAGATTCTTACTTTGTCGTTGGTGTTTGCCAATTTAATTATAATGTGCCTTGGCGTCGGTCTTTTGGGGTTCATTTTGCTTGGGACTCTGTGAGCTTCTTGGATTTTTGTGGGTTTTTTCTTCTCTATATCAGGGAAATTTTCTGTCATTATTTCTTCAAATAGGTTTTCTATTCCTTGCTCAGCTTCCTTTCCTTCTGGAACCCCTATTATGCGGATGTTGTTTTGTTTCGTGTTGTCCCAAAGTTCCCTTAGGCTCTCCTCCTGCCTTTTAATTTTTTTTTCTAGAAGTTGCTCTACTTGGGTATTTTTTCCCATCTTGTCTTCTAGCTCACTGATGCGGTCCTCTGCTTCTTCTAGTCTACTCTTGATGCTTTCTATTGAGTTCTTTACAGCAGCGATGTCATTTTTCATTTCTTCTTGGTTCTTCTTCATTTCCTCTTGGTTCTTGCTCATATTGTCGAATTTGTCTTCCATTCTTTTCAGCCACCTTATGACCATTTCTCTGAATTCTTTTTCTGGAAGGTTGCTTGCTTCCATTTCGTTTACTTCCTTTACTGGTGATGCCTGCTTTTCTTTCATATGCAGGCTGTGTCTTTGTCTCCCCATGGTCTCTCTTCTCTGGGTGTCTGGTTATGTAGTTCTCTCTCTCCTGCGTCGATTTAAAGGCACAAAATACAGCACTACCAGGTACAACACACAAGGCACTGAACAGAAATGTATTCACGATATTAATAACCTCCAATAAAGGTGACCACCAGAGAAAGGCAAATTAGGGGATAGTAGAGAAAGAAGAAGAGGAAAAAGAAAGAAAGAAGAAGAAGAAAAAAAGGGGGTGTCAAAATGAAATTGGGAAAAGGGAAAAAAAGAAGAAAAAAAAGTAAGAGAGACAAGAAAGAGACTAAGAGAGAAAGGGAAACAGACTATATATATTGGGGATAAAACTCCAATAGAACAATCACTTATCCCAGCAAATGCCAGCAACAAGTACCTGGGGATTAATACAAACTACAACACCAACTAATATTGAGTGAGGCAAGGGAAAACAGAAGCACTAAACAAACAAAAAAATAAACAAAAGAAGAATAAGCAAAACAATCTCACAAAAAGCATAAAAATTCGATATAATCTACATTCAAACAAACAACAACAAAAGGACAGAGAGAAAAACAATTTTTTGGATAGTTAAGACAGCGAAGAGAGAGGTGTGTATGGACTTGGAGCAGGGGATTGGAGATTAGATATATAAGTAGGGTGAAATTTTAAAAGGGGGTAAACAGAAAGAATAGGGAAAATCTAAAGCAGGAAAGGGGTAAGATAAACAGGACACTGAAAAGGGAAAAGTGAGGAAGAGAGTGATGGCATAAAGGTAGATTTGAGATAGAGTAAAATGATGCTAAAGGAAAGATAAAAATAGAATGTAGAACATTAATCCCAAAACAAAATGAAGAGAAAATAAAATGACACTTAAAAAAAAAAAAGATAAAATAGCAGTAGTAATAATACGGATTGAAAATAAAAATGTAATAATTAAAAAGGTAAAATCAAGTGAGGAAAAAAATTAGTTTCTTGAGTAAAAGATGCAAAAAATGAAAATAAAAAAATAAAAAATAAAAATAAAATGTGGAGTAGTGAAGGTCATTCACTTCCTCTGTTGTTCTGTTTGGCACGCCTGTTTCTCAGTCCGGACAGTATTGCAGTTCCCTGCGTTCCACTGCTCTTCAGTGATGTAAGCCAGTCCTGATTTTAAGCAGGCGGTGTGTCTTAATTCGTATTCCTTTATTTTTGATTACACAAGAGTCAATTTGTGATTCAGCCCCTGGGTGGCAGTGTTTCTGGATTGACTTCCGGGTTTATCTATGGCCTCTCTAGGGAGTGTTAGAGCCTTCTTTCCCTGTGGCACTCACTACCGGTTTGTGGGAGTGGTCTGCCTCAGAGCTGGCTCTCCGATGGTCACTCCCCGCTCCGATCCCCAGGTTCCAGAAAAACAACTTTCCCCTGCAGTCTCCCAGGGTGTCCCCAACTGGGTGAACCTATGTATTGGGCTTAGTAATCAGAAGCAAGAATTTCAAGAGGAAAAAGCCCAAGTGTGCGCACTCCGTGGCTGCGCGTAAGTCTAGCACACCCCTGAAATTCTTAGGGTGTCCCTGCACTTCAGATCAAAATGGGTTGCTTTTTAGAGAGCCCTTCTGTTAGCAGCTCTGAGGACCCCCTTCCACATTCACAGATCACGCCAGCCCCAGCAGCCACCGATTTTTCTAGGCACAGACTTCCCTGGTCCTCCAGCTCCTGCAAAACGCGCGTTCCTCTCTCGCGCCGGGACCAGAGACCTCACCTTATCCTAGGCGAAATCTGACCTTTCCGTGGTGGAGTGTAGAGCTCCTCTGAACCCGTGTGTTTGCGCCAATTGGGGAGCGTTGTTCTGGGGCTCGCAGCTGTTCCGTTGGTGCCGCAGTTGTGGATTCTCAGGCTTCTGATAAGCTCCACTTTCCGGTTCCAGATGGCGGCGACTCCGCGTCCAAGCCCGCAGCTCCGGGAGGGGACCCAGCTGCAGTGGGAGCTGCCAGGTCAGGGGAACCCCGTCTAGCAGTCTCCCACCTTCTTCTGGAGTTCAGCTGTCCCCCAACTTGCCAACAAACACTCCTAGTGCGACCCTCAGCTGTTCTTTCTTTCTGCTCCGGGACAAGGCTCGGAACACGTCTGTCTATTCCGCAGCCATTTTTCTCCCCCCCTGTATTGTTGTTGATCTCTTCATTAAAGTC
This sequence comes from Plecotus auritus, assembly GCF_963455305.1. Taxonomy (NCBI): domain Eukaryota; kingdom Metazoa; phylum Chordata; class Mammalia; order Chiroptera; family Vespertilionidae; genus Plecotus; species Plecotus auritus. The sequence goes on from NC_137771.1 coordinate 111,584,170, forward strand.
CTCTAGAAGGTTTTTTTCTGCATTTTATTTCTTTTTTTAAAATTTTCTTTATTTATTAAGGTATTACATATATGTTCTTATCCCCCCATTGCCCCCCCCCACCCCCACACTCCCATCCCCGATCATTCCCTCACCCCCCTGGTGTCAGTGTCCATTGGTTAGGCTTATATGCATGCATACAAGTCCTTTGGTTGATCTCTCCCTCTTACCCCCACTCTGAGGTTTGATGGTCTGATCGATGCTTCTCTGTCTCTGGATCTGTTTTTGTTCATCAGCTTATGTTGTTCATTATATACCACAAATGAGTGAGATCATGTGATATTTATCTTTCTCCAACTGACTTATTTTGCTTAGCATAATGCTCTCCAGGTCCATCCATGCAGTTGCAAATGATAGGAGTTCCTTTCTTTTTACAGCAGCGTAGTTTTCCATTGTATAGATGTACCACTGTTTTCTAATCCACTCCTCTGCTGATGGGCACTTAGGCTGTTTCCAAATCTTAGCTATTGTAAATTGTGCTGCTATGAACATAGGAGTGCATATATCCTTTCTGATTGGTGTTTCCAGTTTCTTGGGATATAGTCCTAGAAGTGGGATCACTTGGTCAAATGGGAGTTCCATTTTTAGTTTTTTGAGGAAACTCCATACTGTTCTCCACAGTGGCTGCACCAGTCTGCATTCCCACCAGCAGTGCACGAGGGTTAATTTTTCTCCACATCCTCTCCAGCACTTGTCGTTTGTTGATGATAGCCATTCTGACAGGTGTGAGATGATACCTCATTGTCATTTTGATTTGGATCTCTCAGATGATTAGTGACTTTGAGCATGTTTTCATATGTCCTCTAGAAGTTTTTAAAATATATTTCAGTTTTCCTATATTGTGGGAATACATATTTACCAGGGTTATATCCTCTTGTTGGTTCGATCCCTTTAGTATTATGTATTGACCTTTGTTGTCTCTTGCAATGACCTTCATTTTGAAGTCTATTTTGTTGGATATGGGTATTAATACTCCAGATTTTTTTGCTTTTCCATTTTCATGAAAAATTTTTTTCCATCCCCACACACTCTCGTCCTGTGTGTGTCTTTTGTTCTGAAGTGGGTCTCTTATAGACAGCATATAGTTTGGTCATGTATTATATTCAGATACCCTATATCTTTTGATTGGAGCATAATCCATCTACATTTATGGTTGTTATTTATTACCATTTTAATTTAATTCTGTATTCTGTATGCCTAGGTTTCTTTTTCTGTTTCTTCTTCTCATTACAGCAGTCCCTTTAGCATTTCTGTAATGCTGGCTTGGTGATGAAGTATTCTTTTAGCCTTTTTTTTTTTGGCCTGGGATGCTCTTTTTTTGACCATCTATTTTGAATGATAGCCTTGTTGGATATAATAATCTTGGGTTCAGATCATTGCTTTCCATTACCTTGAATATTTTATGCCATGCCCTTCTGGCCTGTAGGGTTTCTCATAATAAATCAGATGTCAACCTGATAGGAACTCCTTTGTAGGTAACAGTTTGGTTTTCTTTTGCTGCCTTTAAGATTCTCTCTTTCTTTAAATTTTGGCATCTTAATTATGATGTGTCTGCTTATAGGCCTGTTTGGATTTTTCTTGTTTGGGGTTCGCTGTGCCTCCTGAACTTGTGTGACATTTTCCTTTACCAAGTTAGGGAAGTTTTCTGCCATTATTTCTCCAAACACATTGTCTACCCCTTTCTCTCTTTCTACCTCTTCTGGCACCCTTGCTATTCTAATATTGTTATGTTTCATGTTGTCCCACAGCTCCCTTAAGCTGTCCTGTTTTTTAATTTTTTTTTGTTCTCTGATTAAGTGATTTATTTCAAACCTGTCTTTTAAGTCACTGATTTGATCCTCAGCTTCCCCTAATCTGCTATGTATTCCTTCCAGTGTATTCTTTATTTGTGGTATGTCATTCTTTATTTCTGTTTTTATAGTTACTATAGCTTTTTTCATGTTGAGTATCTTTACCAATATTACTCTGAACTCTGTTTTAGATAAATTTCTTATTTCTATTTCATTTATCTCTTCTTCTGGAGAATTCTCTTTTTCTTTCATTTTGGGGCTGTTTCTTTGTCTCCTCATTTTGGCTGCCTATTTGGGTTTGTGACTATGTATTAGGTATATCTGCCACACCTCTCAATCTCTAGTGTAGGACAGTGTTAAATGCTGTTTCTGACTAATTAAATAAGGCAAAGACTCAAAGCCTCCAGAGACCACTTCTGCTTACATACTGATAGTATTCTGACTTGAATTGCCCTCAGGCAATTGTCCTGGTGAGAGTTTTTTCCAACATGGTGAGGCAATTGCTTCTACCTGGAGGCTAATTGTTATTATTAGTCTCTCAAGTGATCTCAGGAACTTCACACCATGGGGCAAGGTGTTTTCTAATAGGGTGGGGCAACTGTCTTACCCCAAGACAAAGACATCTACATAGAAATATCTCTGTGAGAAAGATGTCCTTTGCTGCATGAGGGAATGACTTAGCACAAGAAAATGAGGTGTCTGCCTCTGAGCTCTAACCTCAGAGCTCCTGATCCTGGCTTCTGCTCTCACAGCTCCAGTCCACTCTGCCTTCTCTCTGCCGGAGCACAAGGTGGGTGGCTCCACAGGAATTTTGTGCATTAGCCCTTAAAGAGTGTATCTGAATTTCCTGCTGTATCTCCCTGACAGACTACAACCCTGCTGCTTTTCACAGCCATATATTATGTGGGCACCCTTCTCAGTTCTTATGCTCTCTCCTGGGGGGTCTAGCTTGGGGATTAGACCCAAAAGTTTTCAGTGGCAACCCCCCACAGTTGAGATATCACTCCAGAACTTCTGTTGCTGTCTGTTGGCACCTGGCCAACCCTTTTGTGCCTCTGCCCCTCCTACTAGTCTCTATGTGGTCTCCACTTTTGGTCTTTGGTTATCAGGGTTCTCTCTTGTGAGTTTTCCATTGATTATTCAGGAAATTTTTCTGTATCTTAGTTGTAATTCCAGTTTGTTCCTGGGAGCATATCCAAGCAGCATGTACTTATTCCACCACCATTTTTAATCTCTACCAGATATTATAAGGATGCTCAAGGAACTTACTGAGAATTACATAGAACTTAGTGGGAAATACAATAGCATGAAAAAAAAGGAAATAAAAATCATGAACAAGAACTAGATGGAAATAAATAATACCATATCTGAGATCAAGAATACACTGGAAGAAATTAAAAGTATATTGGATGAAGCAGAGGATCAAATCAGTGATTTGGAAGACAAGGTAGAAAAAAATATCTAATTAGAGCAGCAAAAAAGAAAAAAGAATTAAAAAGAATGAGGAAAAATTTAAGGGAACTTTGGGAAAACGTGAAGTGTAAAATTATCCACATCATAGGGGAACCAGCAGGAGAAGAATGTGAACAAGAAATAGAGAAGGTGTATTAAAAAATAATGAAAGAAAACTTCCCCTACCTGGTGAAGGAAAAAGTCACACAAATTCAGGAAGCACAGAATCCCAATCAAGATGAACCCAAAGAGACAAACACTAAGACACACCATAATTAAAATGACAAATGTTAAAGACAAAGAGAGCTCCCATTAGACAGTCAACTGATTTCTCAACAGAAACACTTAATACCTAAAGCCACCCCACAAATAAAAGCAAGGACCTGAAACCAACAGTACTCTATCCAGCAAGGCTATCATTTGAAATTGAAAGTGAAGTAAAGAGAAAAGAAAAGAAAAGAAAAAGCTAAAGTGTACATTATCACCAAAATAGCATTGCAAAAAATGTTAAAGAAAATCCTTTAAGCCCTAGCCAGTTTGGCTCAGTTGTTAGACCATCAACCTGCCAACTGAAAAGTCCTAGGTTTGATTCTCAGTTGCAGTCTCAATTCCCAGTCCTGGTCAGAGTGCCTGTGGGAGCCAATCAATCCATGTGTCTTTCTCACATCAATGTTTCTCTCTCTGTGTCTCTCCCTCTCCCTTTCACTCTCTCTAAAATTCAATGGAAAAATATCCTCAGATGAGGATTAACAACAACAAAAGAAAGAAACTGCTTTCAAAAGAAGGGAGAATAGAGAGAGGAACATAGATATAAGGAAGAAAATGACAATAAATAAGTACCTATCAATAATAACTGTAAATGGATTAATTGTAAATGGATTAAATGCTCCAATCAAAAGACATAGGGTAGATGAATGTATAAGAAAACATGACTCATACATATGCTGTCTACAATAGACCCACCTCAGAACAAAAGATTCACACAGACTGAAAATGAATGGACAGAAACAAAAAAAAGCAATACTAATATTTGGCAAAATAGACTTCAAAACAAAGGTCATAAAAGAAACAAAGAAGGTCACTACATAATACTAAAGAGATAGATCCAGCAAGAAGTGATAACTCTTATAAACACATATGCACCCAATATAGGAGCACATAAATAACCTAAATATACAACAACAACAACAACAACAACAACAACAACAACAACAACAAAAGCTCTTGGTGGACTTTAAGGGAGAAATTGACAGCAATACAGTCATAGTAGAGGAGTTTAACAACTCACTGACATCACTGGATAGATCTTCTAGACAGAAAAATCAATAAGCAAACAGTGACCTCAAATGACACACTGGATCAGAGGGATTTAATTGACATTTTCAGAACATTTTATCACAAAACTGTTGAATATACATTCTTCTCAAGTGCACATAGAACATTCTTAAAGATAGACCACATGTTAGGACACAAGATAAGTCTTAACAAATTCAAGAAATTTGAAATCATATCAAGCATGTTCTTGGATCACAATGGCATGAAACAAGAAATTAACTACAATAAAAAACTCAGAACATTCAAACACATGGATATTCAGTAGCATGTTATTAAACAATGAATGGATTACCAGTGAGATCAAGGCAGTGATGAAAAACTTCCTGGAAACAAACAAAAATGAATACACAACAGCCCAAAATCTATGGGACACAGAAAAAGCACTCCTGAGAGGGAAGTTTAAAGCATTACAGGCCTACCCCAAGAAACAAGAAAAAGTTCAAACCCTAGAACTAAAAGAATTAGAAAGAGAACAAGAAAAGTCCAGAGTCAATAGAAGGAAGGAAATCATAAAGATCAGAGTGGCAATAAATGACATAGAAACTAAAAACAAACAAACAGATCAATGAAACTAATACATTGTAATGAACTAGTTATTAACAGGAAAGGAGCAAAAGGAAGGCCAGAAATTATGGGCATGTTTCCTGCAAAACACTGGGGGAGGGAATGACATAGGAAAGATAGATGCATGCCCAGTGAAGTTGGGATTACATAGAGAATATACATGACTGTCAGTCACACCTGGGAACAGAGGTCATAGGCCAGAATGGGTGTGACCACTTCAAGTGTGCAAAGATTTGGGATCCTTAAACCCCTGAACAAAATTTACTCTTTCATTTCCTCTTGTCATGCTTGGCTCATGGCTCATGCTTGCTTCCTTGTATTTGCTCATATGGCCCACAAACATACATACAGCACACACAATGGACTTATGGACTGAAGTTAGCCTGATGCTGAATTGGACCTGGCTCCAACATGGAAAGGAAACTCTGGACATAGGTTCTAATTTTAGCTCTACTGAAATTCCAGTTGCACTTTTATGACTGGACGAAGGGGAATAGGACTTTGCATATGCAGGCGTGTCATTCCATGGAAATAAAGCTTCCTTCTATTTTGCATCCTCCTGTGCAAATCCAGGAAAATTCCTTTTCTGGGGATATCATAAGGACTCCACACTGACTAGCAATGGGTGAAGGCAAGGCATGTTTTTCTCCAATAACAGAACCAAGACCTGGTTCTTTGAAGAGACAAAGAAGATTGATGAACATTTAACCAAACTCATCAAGAAACAAAGGAAGGGGACCCAAATAAATAAAATCAAAATGAAAGAGGTGAAATACCAACTGATATCACAGAAATACAAAGGATTGCAAGAAAATACTATGAACAACTATATGCCAACAAATTGGACAACCTGAGTGAAATGAACAAATTCCTAGAAACATTCAATATTCTAAAGCTCAATCAGGAAGAATCAGAAAACATGAATAGGCTGATCACAACTGATGAAACTGAAGCAGTAATTAAAACTGTAATTAAAAAAACAAAACAAAACTACCAATACAGAAAAGTCGTGGATTGGATGGCTTCAAAAGGGAGTTTAACCAAACATTCAAAGAAGAACTAGTACCTATCCTTCTCAAACTATTTCAGAAAATTCAAGAGGAGGGAACACTTCCAAGTTCTTTTTACAAGGCTGGCATTATCCTAAAACCTGGCAAAGACACTACAAAGAAAGAAAAGTATAGACCAATATCCCTGATGAACATAGATGCTAAAATCCTCAAGAAAGTATTAGTAAATCAGATCCAGCAATACATTAAAAATATCATACACTATGACTAAGAAGCATTTATTTGGGGGAGGCAAGGCTGATACAAAATTCATAAATCAATAAATGTGATACATCACATAAACAAAATGAAGGTAAAAATCACATGATCATATCACTAGATGCAGAAAAAGCATTAGACAAAATCCAGCACCCATTTATGATAAATACTTTCAGCAAAATTGGAATACAGGGATCATACCTCAACATAATAAAGACCATACGTGACAAACCTATAGCCAACATTATACCCAGTGGGCAAAAACTAAAAGTATTTCCCTTAAGATCAGGAACAAGAGAGGGATGTCCACCTTCCCCACTCTTATCCAACATAGTACTGGAAGTTCTAGCCACTCTGATCAGACAAGAGGAAGAAATAAAAAGCATCCAAATTAGAAAGGAGGAAATAAAATTGTCATTATTTGCAAGCAACATGATATGGTATATAGAACACCCTAAAGACTCTATCAAAAATCTGCTAGATTTAATAAATGAATTCAGCAAAGTAGCAGGATACAAAATTAACATCCAGAAATAGATGGCATACTTGTATACCAATAATTAACTCTCAGAAGGAGAACCTAAAAAAATCTCATTTACCATTGCAAATTAAGATACCTAGGAATAAACTCAACCAAGGAGGTAAAAGACCTGTACTAGGAAAACAATTGAAAAAAAGAAATAGAAGAAGATACAAACAAGTGGAAGCACATACCATATTCATGATTGGAAGAATTAACATCATTAAAATGTCCACACTACCCAAAGCAATCTACATATTCAATGCAATCCCTATTAAAATACCAATGGAATATTTCACAAATCTAGAACAAATATTCCAGAAATTTATATGGAATCAAAAAAGACCCTGAATAGCCTTAGCAATCTTGAGAAAGAAGAACATAATTGGAGGGATCACTATACTGGATATCAAGCTATTCTACAAAGCCACTGTAACCAAAACAACCTGGCACTGGTACAGGAACTGTTATATACTAGTAGACAATGGAACAGAACAGAGACCCCAGAAATTGACCCACACCATTATGGTCAATTAATATTTGACAAAGGAGGCAAGAGCATACAATAGAGTAAAGACAGTCTCTTCAGTGGTTGGTGTTGGGAAAATTGGACAGGTACATGTAAAAAAATAAGAACTTAGACCATCAAATTACACCAAACACAAGAATAAAATAAAAAGACTTAAATGTAAGTCAAGAAATCATAAAAATCCCAGAAGAAATCATAAGCAGTAAAATCTCAAACATGTCAAAATTAATATATTTACCAATATATTTCCTAGGGGAGAAACAAAGGGAAAAAATAAACAAATGGGACTACATCAAACTAAAAATCTTCTGCATAGCAAAAAACAAAACAAAACAAAAAAAAACACAACACACCATAAAATGAAAAAGGAACCCACTGTATGGGAGAACTTATTTGCCAATGATTCATCTGATAAGAGGTTAATTTCCAAAATATATAAAGAACTAATACAATTTAATTCCAGGAAGACAAACAATTCAATTAGAAATTGACAAAGGACCTGAATAGACACTTCTCCAAAGAGGACATACAGATGGCCAATAGTCATATGGAAAAATGCTCAAAGTCACTAATCATCAGAGAGATGCAAATTAAAACCACAATGAGGTATCACTTCACACCTGCCAGAATGGCAGCAAACAAGTGCTGGTGGGAACACAGACTGGAGCAGCCATAGTGGAAAACAATATGGAGTTTCCTCAAAAAATTAAAAATGGAACTGTTATTTGACCCAGTGATCCCACTTCTGGGAGTATATCCTAAGAATCCAGAAACACCAATCAGTAAGAATATGTGCATCCCTATATTCATAGCAACATTATTTACAACTAGAGGCCCGGTGCATGACATTCATGCACTGGGGGTGGGGGGGGGTGGGAAGGGTGTCCCTCAACCCAGCCTGTACCCTCTCCAATCTGAGACCCCTCAGGGGATGTCTGACTGCCGGTTTAGGCCTGATCCCTCTCACAATCTGGGACTGCTGGCTCCTAACCACTTGCCTGCCTGCCTGCCTGATTGCCCCTAACCACTTCTGCCTGCCAGCCTGATCGCCCCCCAACTGCTCCCTTGCCAGCCTGATTGCCCCCAACTGCCCTCCCCTGCTGGCCATCTTGTGGCAGCCATCTTGTGGTGGCCATCTTGCGGTGGCCATCTTGTGATGATGTGGGGGCAGCCATCTTGTGATGACATGGGGGCGGCCATCTTGTGATGACGTGAGGGCATCGCATGAGGGCACAAGGGACACATAGGCTTTTATTAGTATAGATAGCTAAGATCTGGAAACAGCCCAAGTGTCCATCTGTATATGAGTAGATAAAAACTCTGTGGTATATTTACAGAATGGAATACTATGTGGCTATAAAAGAAGGATCTCTTACCCTTTGTGACAGCATAGAAGAACCTGGAGAGTATTATGCCAAATGACAGGACCTCAGTCCTTCCCTGCCCTGTGTCTTTCTAGAGTCTAGACTTTGGCTGCTCATTAGAATCACTTAGATACAGTTTTAAAATTTTTTCAGCACAGATTCCATCAGGGATTTGTAAAAGCTCCTCAAATGCTTCTGAAGTGTGCCAGGGTTGAGAATGCCTGCTCTGGTGGCTTTACTGCAGGATGCTGCCCAAGCTTTCCATTGCTGTCCACACTGCATCTGCTGCCTCCTACAATACTAGGATTGCCTCACTCCTTGGGAGCACCTGTTATTTCTGCCACTGGCCCTCTAACCTCCATTTCTGCCTGCATCCTGGTCTCAGCCACTTATCTCTCTCTTCACCTAGCAGAGGAGGACTTCATTTTCTCCTGTCCAGTTCTTTTAGAGATGGCCCCTTTGTAGAGTTACTTGTACACCTGTTCAAATTCTTTCAAGTTTACTACCCAGTATTTTGGGAAGACAGGAGGGTCCCAACAGAGGAGCAATGCTGTCCTCCCCACACCAAATTTTACCAATTACATTTCTCCTCAGAGTGCAGCCATGCCAGAAGGTGGGTGGATTGGGAAGGCCATATTATTCTCACAGGGTCCACAAAAGAATACTGACCCTCAGCTATAGGGAACACCTTCCCATTTATAGGAATTTCCCTCTTAAGTGGCTTAATTATTCCCCCCTGTGTCTGACTTCTTTCATTAGCCCTTTCCACACATATATCACCACATGCCTGAATGTCAAGTATAGATAAAATTCAAGCTTCTTCTCTTGGGTTTCCTGGACCTTGAGCAAATCAGAAATTAGAGTGAGATGCCTGTGGACATGCTGGAGTCTTTAGCCCAGAACGAAGAGAAGACCCTCAAAGAATGTTGTGGTAGGTCCTGCCATTACATGAAACATTCATTAGGGCCAAAGGAGGAAGAAATGTTCCTTTAAAATTACATTGCTTTTCCCTGAAAGGTCAGATGGTCTCAAACTCTTTTAGTGTCTACTATAATTGGATGAAGCAAAAGACCCCTGTAGACCACCTGCCCCCAGTTGATACTATAAAAACAAGCCAAAACCCAAACAATAAATGAGTACGAAAGAGTAGGCAGAATCATTAATTTAAGTCATATATTGCCGGAGGCCAATCATTCTACCACTGATGGAAGGATGTGGACAGGAAACTGGGAAGGCTGGTCAACAACCTTAATTGTTTTGATCACTCACTGTTTAGTTGAAACATTGTTAGCTGAAGCAGCCTCCAACTCTGTTTCTCCTATGTAAATTTCTGTTATTGGAATTTCCTGCCTAAAGGTTATGGGCGTATCCCATAGTCTCAATAAAAGGGATTGCAAGGCCAGAGCAAAGGGTAGTCCTTCCACTAGAGTTGGGCTCCCGCCTGGCCCCCAATATTTCCAAATTAATACTTTTCCGAGTCTCTTTTCATTTGTGTGCGGCCTTCTCCAGAACCCGAACCCTGAACCGGAACCCTGAACCACGCGGAACGTGAAAGGGGTTCCCACAATATATGAGTACAGACAGTGTCGTAAAATTGAATCACCAATCTGCAGACCACAACTTGAGAACACTTGCACAAGCACATAAAAAGTGAAGATACAGTTTACCTTGTGCCCCAGGGAAGAACCGGGGCTGCTCAAAGAACTTTGCCTCAATCATCTAGAAACCTGCTGTGCCCAAACTCAGAATACTGAAATGCAGCTGTTCTGGCACCTTCCTTAGATGACTATTTCCAGATGGTCAAGTATCTCCCACTATGGCCCTTTGATGGAGGCCCTGTGCTGTTATCAGAGCAGCATCTTCACAAAGGAAAAACCAGCTGAGGTATGAAGTCATAGTCCTGTGAACCCAGGACTCTACCCCTCCAAGTCACCAGTTATTTTTCTAAATAACCACATCTCAATAACCACATTTCCACAGATCTATGAGGATGAGAAGAGTTGTGTAAACTCAGTTACCTACATGACTGAGAAAGAAGGTTAGAAATTCTTTCCCAACAGAAGAATTCCTTTATTTTCAATCAGGTATCTTTGTTCCTCTAGTTTACCTTTGAAATTTTAATCTGAATGGAGCCAGGCGCAGTACAAATGGGAAGAAATACATGTTTTCAAAGACAATATTTATTATTATTATTATTATTATTATTATTATTATTATTATTTGAACAGCTTGGAACCAGTGAAAAAATGCATCAGAAACAGCTTGTTATCTGGGTATTCATTGTTAAAGCAGGTCCATTAAAGAGACATTCACTTCTCCCTCAAGAAAAGATTAGTCACTGCTAACTCCAATTGAGTTCTTTCTCAGTGTAACCCAGAACAATTGCGTTAAGTGACTTTCCTAATACCAAACTCTTATTCTCGCTTATTAGAGTTCCCTGTCAGGTACTGTATTCAGCACTCTATGTTATATCTATACTGATGGGATTCTTTGATTTTTTAACTGAGCCTCCACAGGCAATTCAATTTCTCTCCTGAAGAAACTGCATAAAGGCCCAGGATTTCATTAAGCCCACATGCTGCATCTTTCCAGATGATGGAGGAAATGGCATCTTCAAATTTGGAACATTCCTAACGAACACACAATCCAGCACAAACATTCAGCCTTGATGTTTTCTGTGCTGCATCCATAAAATTTAATTAAAATGAGTAGGAAGATACAGTAATTTCCATTTATCAACTCAAAATACCATTATGAAACTGAAGCTTTTTGTACCTGCACCTCTCAACAGGGTAATAAACTGAAATGGGCTATTCAAGTGGCTTATGCTCTTGCCATTCTTAGAATTTTTAAGGTAATAATGAGCCAGCATCTGTTCTGAATGTCATAAAATCAGGGACCAGGCCAGCTAATCTCTTAAATCCTAGTCAGTTAGTTTTCCACCATGCACCGAATCAGACTTATAATAGAAGGATATGCATCAAATATATTTCTATGTTAATTTTCAAGCATTAATGATGGTTGGGTTTGTGTGTGTGTGTGTGTGTGTGTGTGTGTGTGTGTGTGTGTGTGTGTGCGTGTGTGTTTGTAAAGGTGATAGAAATGAGAGAAAGAAGAGTTAGACAAAGAGTTGGGAAAGAGGAGGAGAGAGAGAGAATCTTCTCTGAGGGGCTGAGGCCCTTCATAGTGAAAAATAACACAAGGTCATTATTTTGTGGAAAATATAAAAAAGAAATTAAATTTTAAAAAATGCTGAATGAAATAAGTATACTTTCTCGGGGTTTTGGAAAATGAGAAAGACAAAAATTAAGAGAAGGCTTTGGAACCTTGTTGGCAAGAAATGTAAAGGTGAATTAACATGGGCCACAAAGATAGTGCTGCTGGGTGGAGATGAAGAAACTGGTCCTGCTAGGTGACTTTGATGCAGAGCCTACTATATGGTGATGAGAAAGCAGAAGAAAACAACAGTAATAATACTAATTATTTTTAGCTACATGGAAAATGGATGAATCTTGAAGAAATAGAAAAACAACAGTTCCAAAATGGAATGAAATATCTGTCACAAGATGAAGATGTGAAAAGAACAGAGGTGTGATTGCACCAATACTTTGGTAGAAGAAGAAAAGACATTTTTGGTTCTCCCTCCTAAGACTCCCTTGGGTCAGTGTTAAAGCTGAGAAAGGAAAAGAAGAGCAAGGAGATGAGTGGTGGTCAGTGAGGACAAAGTTACTTAAGTTAATCAGCCTCTGTTAAAGGGGACAGGAAAGAAGTAGAGAAGTCCAAGGAGAGGAAGAAGAATCCTATATAATAAAAGGCTAATATGCAAATTGTCCTCTCAGGATTTTGACTGACTGGTAGTTTGACCGCTTGCTATGAAGTGCACTGACCACCAGGAGGCAGTGTGGAATGAAGGAAGGCCCCTGCCAGCAGCCTGCAGCCAGGGGAAGGAAGGCCCAGATTGGCTCTGATTGCTGGTCAGACCTAAGGACCCCAGCTATGCATGAATTTCGTGCACCAAGCCTCTAGTGATAGTGATTAAAGGGAAAGGAATAAATCAGAGAAAACATGAGTAGAATGAGTAAATAAATCCAACTGTTTTTTAAAATGATCAGTATAATATGCATTTATACTTTAAAAGGGGGAAATATATACACAGAATTTTCTATAGGAAAGGTCTATATCCAAATATATGGAAAAGACATTAAAATAATAATGGGTTATGATGTACAACTCTATTCTTTGTGTGTCCTTAATTTCTCTAAGGCTTGCAAAATTTAACTAATATTAGTCTTTAAAACATGGATTTTTGGTAAATATTAATTGGTATGTTTATATGAAAATATATTTGTAGTACCTGGCACAATATAGTGTTCAACAATTTATGTTATTAAAATTTTTCTAAATATGGAAAGAATAGATGGTTTATGGGAAAAATAAAGTTAGCTGAAGAGGTAGAAAGCCTAAATATTAAACCATATAAGAAATTAAAACCATTATCAAAAAATTACTTCTAAAAATGGCACCAGGCTCCACAGTAGTTTGTAAATATGTCCACAATTCTTCTCCCTTCAAGAGGTGGAGCTTAACCTCTTTCCATTAAGTGTGAACTGGCCTCAGTGACTCACTTCTAATAATCTGGCAGAAGGGTGTGACTTCAGAGACTGTTAATAAAGGCATTGCTACTTTCTCTGGTTTCACTCACTCAGGGGAAAGTAAGCTCTTACATCATGAGGATACCCAAACAGCCCCCACAGAAGACACACAGTGCAGAACTGAGGCTACTGCCAGGGTCCAACTTGCGGTGGACCCTCTGGCCACTTGACTTCAGGATACTGCAGCCTTTCATAATAGATTGTCTGCCACTGCAAGAGAGACCCTGGGCCAGAACCCCCTAGCTAAGCTGAGGCTTCTGGGTTTGGTGCCCTTTATAAACTAGAAAAAAAATAAAATTCTGTTGCGTTAAGCTACTAAGTCTTAGGGTAATTTGTTCCACAGTGATAAATAACTGACACACCAAAGGGTGCTTTCAGGGGTGGGGAATATGAACTTTTAGTCCATCCAGGCTGGCCTCTGGGTTGGAGGACTAACTCTACCCCTCCAAGTCACCAGACTTCCTTGGCATTAAGTTCTTCCAATAAAATTCTAGATTTAAAATTTATCTTTGTAGTCCCATCTTGTTCTGAACTTCTTGGATTTTATGACAAAATTTTCAACTACAATTATGTACTATGATAAATAAACAGATGTGTTATTAAAATAGTAGCTAAGATTTAATTGAGAATTTACAGTACAATTATAGCTTTATCAGAAAAAAAATTACAAGAAAAAGTTTTAATAGAAAGCATGGTTTATGTCTTGCTTAGCTCTATTTCTTCCTGGGCCCCAGAACCTACTATCTAGGAGGTACCTACTACTGAGGTTGCTGAATTTTCATTTGTGGTACCTACTATACTGCAAGTTGGTTGTGGAATAAGACTTAATAACTAGGGGTTCACAAGACCATCATTCTTTCTGGGCACTGAAAGGACAGTGTGTTTGTGCAGGAGCTCCACTCTCATTAACATCTAAAAGATAACACTTATTAGCTGACCTGTAAATGTCCATTATCTACACTAATAAAAGAGAAAGATGCAAATTGACCATACTTTTGTGATGTCCACCAGCCAATCAAGAGTGAGTAGGCAAATTAACCCAACAAAGATGGAGGGTTAATTTGCATACACAGGCACCGAGCAGCCGGGGCCCACACCGCCCCAGCCGCTCCAGGGCTCTGGGCAGTGTGGGAAGGCAGAAAGGTGGCTCCAGGCTAGAGCAAAGGCAGAAAGGCAGCTCTGGCCGGAGTGAAGGCTATGCCGGCAGCCAGGGGAAGGAAGGCCCATTCTTGCATGAATCTTTGTACATCAGGCTTCTAGTACAATATAATGAGTTTCATTGGAAAGAATTCCAGGTTAGCTAAAAATAAATTTAAACACTTTGCCATCATTTATAAATTCGACCCTTCCAGTATGATACTTTTAAAGGTATTCTGAATGAAGGAAAGAAGAAAAGTGGTAGAAATATTGACAAGAGAAATGTAATTAAAGGCAATTCTATGCTTTATAAAGATATCTTTGATCTCACTTCAGAAACCAGGAGGCAGGGGCATTGTTGCCCATGACATTCTCTCTCCACTGTGCCTTGGAAGAGGTAACTGGGATCGAATGTCCTTGCTTTTATTAAAAGTGATGGAAAAATTGCTAAAAACCATAATAAAAAAAACCACTGTAATGCAAATCAATAAGACTGAACACACTGCAGGAAACTGAAGTAATGGAATTGTATTTGAACTTTCAATTTCTCAGGATTACCTTAGAAATGTGTTTGTGCAGGCAAATCATTACATTTAAATCAATGCATCATACCAGAATTAAATAAGACCATTAATTAGCATATATATTGTTTTACCTATTTTTTTATCCTGAAATGTTAATTTATTCATTTATTTATTCATCAGGCATCTGATAAACAAGTAAGTTCATCAAAACCAAATGGGAAACTTCCATAAACTTTTCATATAGGTCACAACATCCTAAGAGGTTAGACAGGACAAATATATGCCTGACAGATCTCAGAGGGATGAAGGGTAGAAGATGGAAAGAGATGAACCAAAGAATATAGTATATGCATATATGCATAACCCATGGACATAGACAACATGTGGTGAGGGGCACAGGCAGAGTGGAGGGAGGCAAAGGGTGGGTTGAATGGGGAACAGCTGTAATAGAGTCAAAAATTATATATATACTAGAGGCCCGTTGCACAAAATTCATGCACGGGGGTAGGGGGTGTCCCTCAGCCCAGCCTGCACCCTCTCCAATCTAGGACCCCTCGAGGAATGTCTGACTGCCCGTTTAGGCCCGATCCCACCAGGACTGCTGGCTCCCAACC